>NC_092345.1:91536916-93936916 GCF_963676685.1 Mytilus edulis | reverse complement strand
CTCTACTTTGAAAGCATTTATTTGTGGCCTTTGGATGTTGTCTGCTCCATGGGCGGGTTGTTGTCTTTTAGACACATACCCCGTTTCAATTCCCAATTTTATTTGTAGACACATCTATTCTGGCTATCCTCTTATGTCTTTTAGTGTCAACTAGAATGAAAGTATTTTACTATTGCCTTCAAAGTGGACACTCACAATTATAATTCATCAAATAAAGATATGTCCATAAATAGTCATAAGAGAATCATAAGACATGTCCTAAGATATATCTTATGACAGGTCTTAGGAATGCTTTGTAATACCGACCCCTGGACATTAACTGTCTCAAAAAAGGAAAAAAACACACTAACATGAAGGAATAATAAATAAGTTATGAAAATGTTGTTGAGGTCAATATCATCTGTTGCGATAATAGAAAAATATCCTTATTTTTCGATTTTGTACAAGTTAAAACCATTTTTAAGCAATATTTTGTACAGGTTGTAACATGTATGAGGTACTTTTGTACATGTTATAACTTGTAGTTTTGCATTATACAAGTTATAACATGTACAATATTTTTGTACATGTTATAACCTGTACAAAATTGCAACTTGTACACGACATATATATGCGGACAAATTAAACCGAAATATCCTTTATTTTATTTTGCTATAGATGATGTATATATTCCTTGATTTAATGGTTTATTTTTGGTGTTATTCGAATCAAATGTGTAAAAAGATTACAGGAAAACTAGATCTAATTTAGCTTTTTTACAACCATTTCACGAAAAGCTCGATATTTTTCATAGGTGATTTTTCATTCTATTCTATAATTTAAGTTATGTAATATTTTATCTAAATAACTGTTGTCACTGTGAAAACGTTATGAAAGGATTTCCTTTTAACTAAAACAATACGATTTTGACAATATAATGATAAAAAAACTGATAAACAGACAAACAATGAAGCTATTGTTTTCCCCCTATATATTATATAAAAGATTTTTTTTTAAATAAGTATTTCCAAATACATATCTTGATAATTTCATGGATGAATGTAGAAATTAAACCTTTTAATAAATACTATGACAAGATCTCAAAATGAGGCATTTTTTGCCAGGGCCTTTTTATCAACAGTAAGAAAGATATTTTCGATAGATTTATAATGATTTACGTTTTATATTTCAAGGAATAAAAAGGTGTCTTCTTGAAATCTTTTTTATTCCAATTCAAAATTATAGCAGATCAAAATAAAGTAACATTTCCCAATTTATCATTTATTTTTAGTCATTGTTTTATGTTTAAGATTTGTTGATATTTTTTTAAGTTTTACATTTTGTTTATTTTAATTGATTAATTCATTTTGTTAGAGATCGTGAAATAAAATTCCATCTTATTTTTATAATTCTGTTTGCCTTTGTGTATGTCTATGCTTATTTGCCAGCAGAAGGGTGTTCGAAAAGGAAGTCAGGCTTTCGTGAATACAAATGTCGAACAAAGTGCGTGGAAGTGAATATCTTTATGTCATCAGGTCACCCTGAGCTTTAGTAAATGAACAAATGTAATTGCAAGTATACCAAGTAGTAAATCAAATGCGAACGAGTATGTCAGCATGCACTAGATGTGCATTAGTCGAGACTTGATTTGACCACTGTGGAAAAATAAACATTTAGATAAAGATGGGAAGTATGATTTAAAAGTTTTTATAAAGCAAAGTTTCTTGTTGATGTTAATCTTGACCTTTTGACCAAACAACCTTGAAGGTTCTTTTACTGCACACAGAACTTCATCTTATTCTTGACAATTTAAAATTTGGAAGGCAATTCAAAATAGCATGTTCTAGGTAAGAATCAGAAGAATTGTTTGATAATTATTTTGATTATCATGGTCAATTTTATATGACAGCTGAAAACAAGAGAGTCGAAACGGTTACCAAACAATATCCGGTTATTTTCTTTGATGCTTGTTGAAAGAGGACGGTTTTGTGGCAACATTCAAGTGGAGAACAAAGCCATACAATACAATACAGTTTTATTCATAATGAAACAAATATCCATCATACCAAAATAACAGTAAGCAGACATAGTGTTGTCATTTATCGGCTCTGTGTGGTACACGAAGAAAGCCTCTATTTAAGGTAGTCTTAGTCCGAATTTAAATTAAATTCATATCAATATAACTACTGATATAATAAACGTATTTTAAACTTCTTGCTTGTAATCATATTTTCAAGAAAGACTCATCCACAGCGAAATACTCTGAATAAAAAAGTTCAAGTATTATCCGTGTAAAATTATAACAATATTCTTAAATAACTTAAAGTATCTGATTACAAATGATTTTACATCAGTCTAACATATCACAGACACAACAACAGCAAAGAACGGCCAGTAAAGCATACAGACATGATTGACAGCCATCTTTCTTCTTATCCCTGTCATGGACCACTACTCTGTAAAATAAGCAAGTTAACATAACTAAAAGCATGTCCAGTATGTCTCATATAAACGATATGCAGAGATTGTCATTTACCAACTGAAATTTATAGACAAATACTTTGCTCTCTCTTTTTTCTTTTTTTCTTTTTTATAAAAAAAAATTTCCCTGTATAGAGAGACCGGCATGGATGATGATATGTAATAGCGGGGTACATACAGAATGTTTCTGCTGCCCGAACACTGTTGGGATATTGGCTACGTGAGATGTGTTTCTTTATTGTTTCAGGGACATATGATACAGTAATGAGTATGGTCAACCAAAATGTAATCTGTATGTAAAAATCATGTTGGTACTTTGAATAATCTTCTTTGCCTAGGTTAGGTAGAATTCCAAAACAAATGCTTTTGCATATGATTAATATGTGCTAATTCATATCGTAACTTACGTTTGTGGTTGTTGTGCATAACATGGTTGAGGATACGGTTGCTGTGGGTATCCGCCGCCGTGTCCGCCTTGTCCATACGGATAGGATGGCTGTGGAGGACCATATCCGGGACAGCCGTAGTTTGGATTGTAAGGAGGTGGACCATATGACATTGTTCTATAAGTATATATTCAATTCAAAATCTGTTATAGAGTTTTTACTAGTATGTTAGGAGACCTAATTTCTTAAAACATTTCTGTCGTATGAGTATTTCCATGGATATAAGGAACGAAAAATATACTTATTTAATTCGGATGTAAGCTACCTGCTGTATTCATGTTGATATAAATGCCCAAAACCAGACTATTTTAAAATCATTAATCTATAGCTTTCTCCCCGTTTGGCTAGTTCTGCACATCGCAAGTGCAATTCGATCATGCAACCGCTTCGTCTTTTCTGTCGAACTTATGTGATTGTCCCAAGTCAGTAGTTTGTAATTCATTGGTTGTCGTTTGTTGGTGTTTATCATATTTTGCTAACGTTTATTGTTTTGTTTTTAAGTTTATAAATCAGACCGTTAGTTTTCTAGTTTGAAAAGTTCTGCATTTATCGTTTTGAGGATTTTTACGATGACTTATAGTTGTTAACTTCGACTGTGTCTTTTGGTCTCCGGTGGAGAGTTGTATCATTGACACTCATACCACATTTTATTATTTTTATATTTATGAAGAGGTACATGAAAGAATTTTCATTGGGAATGTTAAGCTAAAGTATAGATTTGAATAGTTCTAAATGGACCTTACCAATGTTTTCACTTGAGATTAATACACTTTCTGCTTCAGATATTTAAATTAGGGAAATGTGGTATGACTGCCAACGAGAAAAAAATCTTCCACAAGAGACTAAACGACGTGGATGTAAAAAACCACAGATCGCCATAAGACCTTCAACAATAGCTAACACATATGAATTGTGGTATGCTATTAAAGGTACAAAAAAGTGAAACAATGAAAGAGAAGAGGACCAACGGCCTGACTTATAAAAAAAACTTTATTTATTGTTTTGAACAGGCATAAAAAGAATTTGGCTGTGTTTGTGAACGCCGAATAATCCGTTAACTTGACAAAGTTGGGTTATAGCACATCATAAGACGCAATTGTAGCTCGAATGATTCAGTGTATCGGTCAGTGTCCCCTCTTAATGTAGCGATCGATAATGAGTCGGAATATAACGACTGGATTATTTGGGTTATAATTAGTGTAAAGATCAGCTGGCTTTAATATTTCATATTATCGGTACTGAGCACAAATACAAAAGGACACGATATATACACTTTAATTTTAGGGTACTGTAGTTACTAAAAGTTATTTCAAAGCAAAAAGATATCAACCCCATGGTATATGATTACGTGTACTATTAATTCGTTTTGATTCAAAAACGAGAAAACAGAGGTACATGCAGATAAAGGGCATAAGCTGTCAAATTAGTGTTCACTGATATACCTCAAATGCTGATATTTTATATTTACATACTAAAACGTATATTTAAATTATAAAAAGTCGAAAATAAACAATTAACAATGCATGGGCTCGATAATATAAATCATCGTTTCGTGTGTATTTTAGTCTGACGCCATCTTATAAACAATCGAGGTGACCTCCAAAGACTGCCATATAACCCGACATACACATTACTAAAGATATAAAGAGATCGCGTACTCATGCAGTTTGATTACATATTATAGGTAATCGTCGGTTTTAACTGTATAAGAATGAGTTTTTTTGTGGATCGAATCAGTTAATCAATTGGTATACCCTTGTTTCACTTTCATTCTTTTCCTTTTAATAAATGAACACGCTTATTTATGCGTAATATCTCTAGATAAGGGGTTAAATTGAAGGTCACAACATGAATACCTCATATCTCGTAGCTAATGCTTCTACAAAACAAAGAGTGAGAAACTTCCTGTTGAAAAAAATACAAAACACTTGTTCGAATTAAGCGCCTTTTGTTCGTTGTTCATTTCAAAACTAAAAGTTACTGAAAACAATGTGAAACACTTGATAAAAATGTTTACTAGTACAAGCACAACACAGGAAGCTGCCTCTATTCTAACCTTTTTTTTAAATTTTTTTCCAATTTCCCTGTTGTCAGAATTTTAAAGACTTATATATACATGATTTGTTCTTTTTGATACCGAAAATATAAATTTAAATCTGATACTTATTGCATGAGTCCGAGTTCTTTGTATTATAGACAATAGAGAAAACCAGTTTCTGTGAAGCATTTATAAATTTTGCTTTATACTAGTATATGATTAGCTACGATTACTCATACCTTGGTTATAATTTAACTGTTTTCAGAAAAATATAAAAGGCATTCGATTAGTAATAACTGCACCCTATTGAATATGAATGCATGTTTCTTTTCTTCAAGTTAGAAAACAAATATTTGATGCTGGCATCTTTCAAAATGTTTGAACTTTTATCTTTTACCTATGACCCTGGTTTGATGGATATTTAACAATACAAGAGAGAGACGGAATTATATGAGTACATTTTCCCGAAGGATCTGTGTATTGCTATTGTATAATAATTGTTGGATAGAATTTTGTTTAAAAAAAAACACGATATAAAAACTGAACAAAATAGAACGTACAATTGTATTATTGATTGGTATGTATTCACATGCTCTTGTCTCACACCCCCCCCCCCCCCTTTTTATACCTTAATATAACACGTGTTATAATATATCATGGAATATAGGAACAAAAATGTCTGAGACAAGTGCCTGTGCGCGCGTTGGGTGATAATACAACCAATGACACTCCACACCTCTATCAATGGATCGCCAGCTTCATATACCTGTACCGATTATTGTTGTACAGTAGTTTATATAAGTGGGCGTTTATTTTGTGACAGATATTAATGTTCATGCCATAAGTTATTTATCATCAATAAATATTGTCCCCTAAAGAAAAGTTCACTGGTTTCTTTAAGGTTTAAAAATGTATCATAATGTACCTATCATCATCCGTATACAAATAATCTAGTCATAATTCTGTAATACTGTTACGTACCGAATTATAACATTTTTTTCTATGATCAATCAACAATCAATCTATATGAACAGATGCCTACATGTCATCAATCCCTTAGACAATTTTGGCGAAAAACTTGAATTTTTAGACACATTTTAACAAATCAGAGTTAATTCATTTTTAAAGAAAATACTTAAGTCGATAGCATACCCATCGATAGCATACCCAATGCTCTACAAATGAAGTAGTCATAATATTTTCTTTTATTTCGATATTATACAACAATAAAAACTAAGAACGTAGTTCTCCTTTTCTGTATTTACCACAGAATAAATTAATATAAATACTTTAGCCAGCTTTACTGTGCATATATCTGCAAGAATTTGCCGACATTGTTTTTGTCTTCATTTTTTTGTGCCCATGATTCTAGATGTCAGCATCAGAATTCATTTAGAATGTGAAGACTTTACACTCCTTATTACCGGCTTTTGGTTAGGCAGTGTGGCACTGTTAAAGTCCACAATTCCACAAGGCAGATTAAAATGAATATGCGTTCTCGAAATGCTATTATTAAACATAACAGGCGTAACGAAAGTAAGTAATAGGGTGTGGATTGGTACTTTACCGCACATAATTTGGTTAATATTAAACTGAGAACAAAAATTAAATACTGTACACAGAAATAATGAAAGCGTTGATTAAAAGTCAATTAAAAACAGAAAATATATATAATAGCGAATTATTTCAATGTCTTACCTGTTTATTTATCTACGTATATAAGAAATGATTCAGCTATTAATGATGTTGTCAGTAAACATCGTGTGCAACATTAAACGTATATAAGTAATTGCTGCAAGGCCAAGGATGGCGAAGGGCACTTATTGTTAACTTAAGACTTGTCGATAGAAAATAATATGTTTGACATTTCCTTATCTTGTATACGAACTATCTGTGTATGTTGTATACAAAGCGATGAGGTGTATCAGTTAGATACATACAGTGTTGACCACTGTCCAGTGACTTATTTCGATGCTTACACCTTTCAATGGATTTCAGATCAAATTAATCGTTAATTGTCCTCGCGCTGAGACGAACATAGAAATACAGAACGTCCGTCCGTCCGTCTAATTGATCTTGTGCGGTCTCATGTGTACAATTCTTGCCCGATTTGTATGAAATTTACATCTTAGTTATATCAACACCTCGGACAATTTCGAAAACCAGTGCCAAACAAATATTATCTGTGCATGCTGACCAGACACGTTTAATGACCTCAGGTCACAATAACATAGTCTATAATATTGTTTACTACATTGTTTTATCTGATTTTAATCATGTGAATTACATAAACTTATTAATTACAAGTAATCGATTACTTTTATGTCATCCTATGCAATACAAATATTTATGTGATTGATTCATAAACACAATAACTCGACTGGTCTGTTTATTATTTTAATTATATTTTTTTGTCCAGCCTAGAAGACAGTGGTAAGACTTTTTAAATTACACTCGGAATAATTCAGTCAGAGGTCAAAAGCATTTCACCACTCTGCAATTCCCTCGTATATTCATAAAACACATTCCCAAGACTTAATTTAGGTCTGATTTTGTTGATCTTTTTTTTTTACTTATAAACTCATTATTGTTTACTGTATCTTACGATTAATATGAATTATTATATGGCAAGTCGTCACAGAGAAATCATTTTTAGATTGATATTGGATACAAAAAAAAAAAAAAAAATTATGTGTCTGTCAGAATTCATGTTTGTCTTTAAAAATAACCTAATTTCCTTTAACGTATAAATCGTAAATATTTATTCTTTTTAAGTATTTTAAGATACTACAGATATTTTAGAATCATTAAAACATTTATGCAGTCAATTCGGACATAAAATAACTCACGACGGAGTGATATTGTTTGCCTTAAATTAGCGGAGAATAAAGGCTGTTTCCCCTGGAGAAGAATCCCAATTTAAAAAAAAAATGGCTTAAAATTATTCCCAAAAAGACAACTTTTTTCCCAAACAGTGCAGTCTCAGTAGTAATTGTGCATGACTACAAACTGAAAAACACCCAGTTAAACATTTTTCTTGCCTAAAATGACTATATGTGCACATTTTAGGGTCTATTTATGTATCATCGCTAACATAATGGGGTCTTATTTTAAAGCAGGGTTTGACTCTTGAAAATTGGTCTGTAAATTAAAGTTTCAGTCAAATTTATGGTTTATTTTAAATTTCCCAATTTGATGAAAGTGACGCATATTTTCCCAATAAAAAAGGGTAGAGGTAGTTTTGAAAAAAAGCCAACAACATCACTGCGACGAGTTTTTACTTATATGTGTGTTTTAATATGAAATGCAATGCATATAGGGAAATTTTCAAATGGAGAAATCTGAATGAATTCTGCGTGTTGAATCCTACAGATTTTAAATGCAAAAAAATTGTTAGACTACGATATTGAAAACTAAAGCTATAAATGCGTTTTTTTCATTGTTTTATGTTGTTGTAATACACGGGTGGTTACAAATAAATTCAATATTATCCTTTTGCTGTAAATACTATTATTACATTTAATTTGTGGATAGTCTAACGTTTTAATATCCTTTTTTTCTGTTTAATATTTTTATGTCCAAAGTAACATTTTTACAGCAAAATCAGAGAAAACAATTTGTGAAACAGAGATAGTTTTTTTTACAGTGAAAACGGTTGCCTATGCTAATCGCTCATTTGTTCGTTTAATATGAAGACTTCAAATAAAATCACAACTTAGTTGTAAGAGTAAAGTAATATCAACTGGCAGTTTTAAAATCCAACTTAGCATGGCGGTCTTTAGTAAAAAAAATCAGTGTTCATATTAATTTCAGATTAACATGTGCATCAAATGCATGTTATATTCATCCCTCCACGTATAACAACAATCCATCACCGTCATCATCTACAATTTAGATAATTGATATACTAGTACTAGTTTATCTGTTAGAATAATTTTTTTCAGATGCGGGCGAGTTTAATCGAAAAAGGTATAGCTCAACCAGTGCTACCAGTTGCTCACTTTGACCAATCGGATAGGACGATTCCTCCGCCTCCACCTCTTCCAATCCCATTACCGCCACCTCTACCTCCACCAAGAAAGAGTGCAGTTAGTGAAAATGTGTATCATAACGAAATTACAGATTGTCCACAGATACGAGACGTCGATTGTCAAACTACACAGAGTCTCCAAAGACCAGCTAAACAACAATCACAGCTTGTGGGACACGAAATAAGACAACAATCACAGCTTGTGGGACACGAAATAAGACAACAATCACAGCTTGTTGAACACGAAATAAGACAACAAGAAATAACTGTTTATTACGACCATGCACCATTTTTCGAACGTTTTTGTATGTACCGAGGATATAATCCAAAAGATGTAAAACCATGTCCAGTAACATTTGAGCCCTCAGTAATGTGCATACATGACAACGATTCTAAGTGAGTATAAATGACAGTATATTTTACATAATAAAAATGTTTTCCCTTTTGTGTACCATTTCTAGTTTTAAAACTAGCACACCTAACCTTATCATAATGTACTGAGGATGACGGTATTGACATTATAACTAATAATGTAAAAAGTAAATTAACAAAAATAATAAAAAAAAAAAGACTCCATGAAATTGCTTGAATTTCAAGTTTAATATACTATAATACTAATCTCCTATATGAAAAATAGACCCGATAGAGGTTGTGCTGTTAAATTGTTTGTGCTCTCTGTGAGTATTATATCACAGGCGGATTTAGAGCCCCCCCCCCCCCTTTCTGGGAAAAATTTGGTTGATTATATAGGGAATCACTAAAGCATGACCGGAGCGGGCCCTCTCTTAGGCAGTCAGTGGGCCCCCGCTTATGAAAATTTCTAGATCCGCCACTGTATATTTTTAGCCTTCTAAAATTTTAGTATGGAACACTTTGAAATTGATGAAGCATATTCCAGAAACAAAAGATTTATCTAGTATTGCTATCTCAAACAAAGAGGTTATAATATATATACGAACACCATAAAAATTATCCCAGCCTGAAACAAATAAACTGTACTATTATGCATATTTTAGGGGCCAGCTGAAGGACACCTACGGGTGCGGGAATTCTCACTACATTGAAGACCCATTGGTTGCCTTCGGCTGTTGTTTGCTCTATGGTCGGGTGGTTGTCGCTTTGACATATTCACCATTTCCTTTCTCAATTTTAAACGTTGTATACAACAAGTTGTCAGACCAGAAATACATTTGAAAAATACTCTTCTTACGGAAAAAGCACAATTAAAATTATATAGCCAAAATATTTAGTGTTTTCCCAAAGTAACAAGATTAACCGAGTAACCATATCTATACAATTGACAGATTTGCAAATGAGTGTTTTGCAACTTAAAAGTGTCTTGTGTTCATATTTCATAGCAAAAGCCTTATAATGTATATTTAGAAACTTTCAATTTACAGAAAATAACCGCATTTGTGGGTTTTACTGTCGAAACAGGAGCGACTGTTACGTTTTTTTGGGCTGGTGATACCATATTACTGGAGAAAACGTAAAAGAACATTGACCGAGTGGTTATAAAAAAAATCATTAGATATCAGAAAAATGAACTAGAGGCTCTAAAGTTAGAGCCTGTGTCATTCACCATGGTCTATGTGCATATCAAACAAAGCACACTTTCTATTAACATTGTAGACGAGAATGGACTTCATGACAAAAATCTCTTTTTTATTGACCTTATATATATTGCTGATCTTTTAGTCTGTTTAGTTTCTCTTCTTTAGTTTTTGCTCAACTTGAAACACAGAAGAGGGTAAACCATTCTTCGTTTAAGGGCAATCACTGCTAGGAAGAGTGTCAGTCTACTCTCCAATAAAAGACATTTTAACCATTTTATAAGTCGAGAAAAGAATCGTTTTCCTATTTTTTGTCATGACATAATTCTTTGAATAAGTTTATACAAGAACAATTATCTCTAAAACAGTTCACTAACTAAATTTGAACACGATTTAATTAGTCATAAAGATATGTACATCTTGAGGGAAAACTTTGACATACTGCATAAACGCCTGATAATTATGATTTTAGCTACTGATAATTGATCATAACTACTCTTATTTGTAGAACATACGAATCAATCCAACCTATTAACGATTCCTCCTCCAGCACAGAAGAGTTGATGTCAATGGATGATGTGACGTGTGATGAAATTAAGAAATATTGCTGTTATTATATATTCTGTTGTGGTATCTGTTGTGATTAAAGAGTGATATAAACCTAAAATATTGCCTTTTAACATCAACTGATAGAGTTCATTTTAAACAAGATGTCATCCAACTAAATAGATACAAAAATAAGATGTGGAATGATTGCCATTAAGACAACTTTGTACCAGAGACCAAATGACTTTGAAGTAAATAACTGAAGGCCAATTTACTATCGCTGGCCTTTTAATGCCCCTACTGTTAGCTGCGATGGATGAGGAATTTTAAGTGCTAAACTTGTCCATTAGCCATAAACTTGGTTTCCTTTCTCCAACTCTTAAAGATCCCGCGTTCAAAGATTTTTTTTACGCACATCAAATGAGAAAATAAGCATTTGACTTATTTGTAGATCTTACTTAGCTGAACAATTTTGTCATTTACACTTTCTCTCTATAAAAATATTAAAGATAATACAAAACCCAAAACTCTAATATTTCCTTAAAATTTTACTTTTTTCTGGACAGTAACCCAACAATAAGTTGTCCTTTTGTTCTGAAGATTACTTAGCAGGTAGATCTAAACATGTTTAACACTTTCACTCATGCAAGTTTGGCTCTTACTGCTTTACTTTTTGTGATGCAAGTCTTTCTGTATGTACAAACTTCATTTGCCCCCTTTTGTTCTATTTTTAGAAACTGCAGCCATGTTTTTCAGTGGCGGATCCAGAAATTTTCACAAGTGGGGGCCCACTGACTGACCTAAGAGGGGTCCCGCTCCTGTCACGCTTCAGTGATTCCCTATATAAGCAACCAAATTTTTTCCCAAAAAGGGGACCCCCCATAAATCCGCCTCTGTTTTTGAATTGATCAAATCCCCAAATACATTCTATGAACAAAATATCCTAAGGAATATTCAATTACAGTTTTTATGTATTTGATCAAGTAGTTTAAATAAAGAAGATTTTTGAAACAAGAGGCTCTCAAGAGCCTGAATCGCTCACCTTAATTTTTTTGGTTGAATCTCTCATCAATGATTATTTTGGCTTTTCAATTTATTTAAATGTTCTTTGAATCGTCCTACTTTCTTCAAAAGCAAAAAAAAAACAATATTTTCTCCTATGTTCTATTTTAGCCATAGGAGCTATGTTTCTGACATACAAGGAAATGAAATATAAAATTTATACTAGATACTCTGAAACTCATTTAGCCTAAGTTTGGCTGAAATTGATACAGCAGTTTCAAAGGAGAAGATTTTTTAAAGTAAGTCAACATGATGAACAAATTGTGAAAAAAGTCTTCAAAGGGCAATAACTCCTTAAGGGGTCAATTGACAATTTTGGTCAAATTGACTTATTTGTAGATCTTACTTTGCTTAACATTTTTGCTATTAACAGTTTATCTGTATCTATAATAATATTCAAGATAATAACCCAAAACTGCAAAATTTCATTAAAATCATCAATTCAAGGGCATTATACCTGAAAAACCAGTTACCCAATTCGGCTGAAAATTTCAGGACAGGTAGACCTTGACCTAATAAATACTTTAACTTCTTGTCTTATTTGCTCTAAATGCTGGAGTTTTTGAGATATAAGCCAAAAACTGCATTTTACCCTGTGTTCTATTTTTAGCCATTACCGCCATGTTTTTTGACGAAATAAAAAATAAAGCACAAACTTTATTTTATACACCCTACTGATCATTCATTTGAAGTTTGGTTGAATTTGGTTGAGTAGTTTTAGAGGAGAAGATTTTTTAAAGTTAGCAAATATGATGAACAAATTGTGAAAAATTGCCATTAAAGGACAATAACCCCTTAAGGGGTCAATTGACAATTTTGGTCATTCTAACTTATTTGTAGATCTTACTTTGCTGATCATTTTTGCTGTTTACAGTTTATCTTTATCTATAATAATATTCAAGATAATGACCAAAAACTGCAAAATTTCCTTAAAATTACCAATTAAGTGGCAGCAACCCAACAATGGTTTGTTTGATTCATCTGAAAATTTCAGGGCTGATAGATATTGACCTAATGAACATTTTTACCCCATCTCAGATTTGCTCTAAATGCTTTCGTTTTTGAGATATAAGCCAAAAACTGCATTTGACCCCTATGTTCTATTTTAAGTAACGGCGGCCATGTTTTTTGACGGATCAAAAATCGAAGCACACACTGTGTGCAGGATAATCTAAGGAACAATCATGCTAAGTTTCATCTAAATCCATTCAGTAGTTTTAGAGGAGAAGATTTTTTAAAGTTAGCAAATATGATGAACAAATTGTGAAAAATTGTCATTAATGGACAATAAGCCCTTAAGGGGTCAATTTACAATTTTGGTCATATTTACTTATTTGTAGATCTTACTTTGCTGATCATTTTTGCTGTTTACAGTTTATCTTTATCTATAATAATATTCAAGATAATGACCAAAAACTGCAAAATTTCCTTAAAATTACCAATTAAGTGGCAGCAACCCAACAATGGTTTGTTTGATTCATCTGAAAATTTCAGGGCTGATAGATCTTGACCTAATGAACATTTTTACCCCATGTCAGATTTGCTCTAAATGCTTTCGTTTTTGAGATATAAGCCAAAAACTGCATTTGACCCCTATGTTCTATTTTAAGTAACGGCGGCCATGTTTTTTGACGGATCAAAAATCGAAGCACACACTTTGTGCAGGATAATCTAGGGAACAATCATGCTAAGTTTCATTCAAATCCATTCAGTAGTTTCAGAGGAGAAGATGTTTAAAAAATTGTTAACGACGACAGACGACGACGACGACGGACGCCAAGTGATGAGAAAAGCTCACATGGCCTTTTAGGCCAGGTGAGCTAAAAAAGTAATTAGACTTTCACAAAAAGTGTTAAAAAAAAACGTTTTCAGGGCAATAACTCCTTTGAAGGTCAATTGACTATTTTGATCAAGTTGACCTTACTATTAAGCTGAATATTTGTTGCCATTTATTCTTTTTCTCATTCTATTATAATGAAGATAATTACCAATTAAAAACCAATTGTTCAGAGAACGATTGATGGTCTTTCCACCAGTTAAGACCCTTTTTTATATGAAAATATTAAAATTTGGTTTTAAATGTCAATTTTAGCGCCAAATGACAGCTTTTTGAAAGCTTATTAAAAAAATATATGGTTTCTATAAAAAATATATATTAAAGGGAGATAATCTTTTACTTCCGGTTTAAAAAGTTTACTTCCGGTATTGTTTGATACATTACTTGACACTGATTCTAGAAATATATGGTTCTATATACTTTTACATTGATTTAGTACAAAAAATAGCTACTTCCGGTTTACAAAAGGTCACTTCCGGTTGTGTTTTTAAGGTCACATTGCTTACAACTTAATGCAAAAAGTCCCATGGCTTTATCATGTGTACATATGAGGTAAAAGCAAAGGTCAAAATCTAGAACGTTTAATTAACATATGACCTTGAGCTCAATTTCAAGGTCATAAACCAAGGACCTCAAATCAAAAGACTCTAGTCCTCTACTTTATATTGTTAATGAGTTATATTACCATACGTATGATATTAGATATAAAAAGGGGGAAAACTCACGTCAAATGTCTACGTACCCTTTCGACTAATATTTATGTGTTACGACATGTCGTAACTAACAATTGTGTGAAAATATTTTGTTGATATCTTGTATGATTTCTGAAAATAAGAGATAACAAGCCAAAATCAAAAATTTGAACATGACCTTGACCTTTGACCTTGACCTCATTTTCATACTTTTTGAGCAAGGGCCTCAAATCAAAAGACCCTAGGCCTCTATCACTTATGGTTTTCCAGTTACAAATTTATTTCACTTATTTCAATACAAAAGGGGAAATTACTCTCATATGGGGTCTTCGTAAAGCTTCGGTCAAAATAAAACGTAACATCCTGAGGATATAACGAGCAATTTGGAAAAATAAATTTGTCGCTTTCTTTTACGGTTGCGGAGGAGATCTGATAACAAGAAAAACAGTGTTTGGGGAGATAACTCTTATAAAGAAAAGTGTTCGGTTAAACAGGGTGAGTTTCAAAAGCGTATAGACTGTATGATCTCATATACAAAAAAACTAAGCGACATCTTTTGAAACATTTTTACACCGCAAGAAAAAAATTAGGCGGAAGAAAAAAAAAATAATCAGAACAAAATCAATAGGTCTTTCCACACGAAAGGTGGAAAGACCTAATAACAGTAAAATTGATTAAAAATGAACTATTTCCAACAGTAAACCAACAATGAGTTGTATACAGATAGACCATGACCCATTTATTACTTTAAAATTCCCTTTCACTTTTGCTCTAACTACCAAAGTTTTAAAGAATTATTTCTTGTCAAATGTTCAATGGCTTAGGCCTTGAAAAAAGGCACAATGACCCTCAACTTTTTTCTGTTTTTTGGTACATTTCTTTTATATACATGTTCTATCAATGTATCGCAGTCTTGTAAAAAAACCTAGTTGTTTTGAAACAGTGAAGCGAACATTCTTAAGGGCATACGATCCAGTTTCGATCCTGTATTTACAGTTTGATGGAAATTTCCATATAGGCTATTTTTTGCCTGATTAAATCAAATTTGTAATAAAAAATATACCTTCATGTGCTACTTTTTGAGTTAAATGAGGTTGAAATTTTGTATATTTGCTCAAAATTCGGAATTGTAGCCGTATTTTTCCTTTCAAAAGAAAGGCACAACTTTTTTGTTTTAAAACATGAACACAAATTGTTTTTTGTTATATAATTTGTAATTTCTGTATTTTATAAGTATCCTAAAAATTTATGCATTTTTTATTCAGAAATAACTCATATTTATCAAATGGTCATGAATTGAGAAAAAAAGCATACTTTTTTGCTGTATATTTATCAAAATTAAAAAAGTTGCACTATTTACAGTTTTATAAAATTTGGTCCACATAATCTCTCTGCAAAATGAAACAAAATGTCGTTTTAAAAAATAGGGGTCCATGTACTCGTTTTCAAATTAAATCTGTTTAAATGATAAAAATAAGTCGAAAAAATGCATCTTTTCCCGATATGTCATAGTTTGACTACGCGAAATAACATTTTACGTTAGCAACGTCATTACCTCCCCTGTATCTGTATTGTATGCCCTTAAGGGGTCAATTGTCTTTTGATCTTTGACTTATTTGTAAATCCTTCTTAGCTGAATATCTTTGCCATTTACATTTTCTATCTGTTATAATATTTAAGATAAAAACCTATAAAATGCTTCGCTAAGCACAGCTGGGTACGACAGCAGAGGTTCAACTATGAACAGTTGGGGCAAAAATGGATACAATATTCTCACTTGATACAGGTCTGAATTTGGATTGTAATTAAACATTTGACCCATAATAGGATTCTGACACAGAATAACTAGTCAAAGAACTTAGAATTGGTTATATGATTTTTATTAATATTATATGTTTTGCTTATGTGCAATACACTGTTGTGGATTGTGTAAAATGATACAATTGTTCCATAAATAGGAAATTGTAGTGATGAATCTGAAAACACATCACAGTTTAACCGACTTGATATAAACCTGGAAAACAAATTTCAGAAATCCTAGTCAAGTGGTTGCTGAGAAAAATGGGATGGAAATATTTATGGGGCGGATGGACTGACGGATGGATGGACAGACAGAGGCTAAATAGTATACCCCCACTTTTTTAAAGCGGGGGTATAATAATGACATACATAATCAGGACTAAAATTAATATTCCTTTAACAGTAACTTCTAAAAATAAATGACAGCTCACCACCTCGAAGACAATACAACAGTTCTTTATACATAATTTAATAGCAAAAGTCCCCGAAGTCTATCCTAAGCATCCCTTTGAGGTATTGAAACTTGTGGTATAATTTTAGAGAGATTCATACACCTTTCCACAAGTTATTGTCTAGAAATATGGCTATTTGGGCCTTTTTTTGGACAACGATGACATGTTGGTTAATGGATCAAAACTTAGGATACAATCTACAATATAAATACCCTAAGGAACATTCAGTTAAAGTTTGAAGGTTTTTGGCCAAGTAGTTTCAGAGGAGAAGATTCTTGAAATAGTTTACATTGACGACAAACGCCTTCTAATTGCATAAGCTCACATGGGACCATTTTGGCCCAGTAAGCTAAAACCACTTGAGATACAAGTCAAAAACATTTGCTTCAGTAGCACTGATTAATGGTAATTGTGATAGGAAACAAAGATCATTTGCTGCAGTACTCATTGATGTACAGTGGGACAAGGGAAAAACTTAATGCCCCTCCCCCCTTTACAGACTTTAAAATGTTTATGAGATCTGCCTTTTATCCAAATAAGGTCATGCTATCTTTAATAACAACGATGGGGTGCCACATTGAAAAAAAAAAAACAATAAAAGGGAGATAATTTTTAATGGGCATGATGAAATCCTACACAGGGTCATCTGGTAAAACTTCATAATGAGGTCAATCAATAGACAAAACTTGGTCTTGATAACACCAATAAAAAAAAAGGGGGAGAAGGCTATGTCAAAGAAAAATCTGTTGCATGGTCATTATGTCATACATCAAAATGAGATTTATTGAAGGTCTAAATTTGGATTGCAATATTTTGAAACTTTAGGAGGCCATGTAAAAAGAAAGATGTTGAAAGATATAAATGTTTATACATGTATTAATAAATGTAATAAATATACACAGACATAAAGTGCAAAACAGACAAATTAAAAATTAGATAACAATTAAATATTAATCTGTCATTTCATATCTTTTTTCCTCTTCTTTTTCTGAAACAAAAAAAACATGTATGAGAATAATAATTCTATGACCAAATATAAATAGGAAATAGGTGCATGTGAAAGATGTATGAACATATCCATGTATAAAAACAAAAAGTTATAAATAAAATGTCAATCAAAGTCATTTGTAGTTTTTTGGCCCCTTTTATGCAAATTGGTAATGACCTTAACCCCCAAAATCATTCAAAACCTTTCTTTTGAGGTATAGGGCCTTGTGATACAACTTCATGCTACAACTTCATAGAGATCCATACACCTATTCTCAAGTTATTGTCCTAAAACAAGACAAGAGGCTGTCACAACGACAGCAAACCGGATTTATTAATATTTATTTGTGTCCTGGCAATATCACAAGAACCATTACTGATGAATGGTGAAAGTGAAAATCGTCAATATCAAATTTGACCTCCATTTTGTCATCAGTATCAACATATTAAAATTTGAAAAGCTTAGATTGAATGGTTCATGAGTAAATGCAACAACTTGAATGGAAACGCCATTTTACAATCTTTCAAGAACCATAACTCCTGAACGGTAAAAGTCAAAATCGTCATTATTGAACTTGACCTCTATTTTGCCATCAGTAACAACATATAAAAATTTCAAAAGCTTTGGTTGAATGGTTCATGAGAAAATGCACGGACAAGACTGGAAACACCATTTTTCAATCTTTCAAGAACCATAACTCCTGAACAGTAAAAGTCAAAATCGTCTTTATTGAAGTTGACCTCTATTTTGTCATTAGTAACAACATATTAAAATTTGGGAAGCTTTGGTAGAACAGTTCATGCGTAAATGCACGGACACGACTGGAAACTTCATTTTTCAATCTTTCAAGAACCATAACTCCTGAACGGTAAAAGTCAAAATCGCCATTATTGAACTTGACCTTCATTTAGTTGTCAGTAACAACATATTAAAATTTTAAAAGCTTTGGTTGAACGGTTCATGAGTTAATGCACGGACAACATTTGATTGACGCCCGCCCACCCGACTGCCCGGCCGCCCGCCGTACATCCCCAAATCAATAACCGACATTTTTGTCACAAAAATCCGGTTAAAAATTGCATGTTTTTGGCACCTAATTCTTAATCAGTTGAGACAATGACCATCCGGACCAATCCCTACCTTCCTTTTATGATATACAACCTTGTTGTTCAATTTCATAGAAATCCGTACACTTATTCTCAAATAATTGTCTGGAAACCAAAGGTCATAACATTATTTGAACACAAAAAATATGTGGTTGTATAAAAAAAACAAATATGACAAACATGAACCAAAGACAACAACTGAACTTAAAGATGTATGGAACATGTATAAAAACAAAAAGGGTTTTAATAAATGTCACTCAAAGTCTCTTGTAGTTTCTGAATTTTTTAAGAACTTTACTTACTATACCTACCTTTACAATTTCTTGCTTCCTATCCAAATGAAGGGAACATGTGTATTTCTAGCATTCATTTATAATTCTGACGCAATCTGAAAAGGGCAATAGAATAGTGTTGATGAAACTGTTTATTCTATTTGTACAAAGGGTAAAGCAATAATTCATATGAGATTTTACTATGTGAATCTGTACTGCAAAGTAATACAGATCATAAACAATAACAAATTTCTTGATATTTTGAAATACAATAAAGTTCAAAATTTATTTTATCAAATGATAAAAAAAATGTATTAGCAGTTCAAGTAATTTTCAAGTTTTTGACTTTTCTACAATTTGACTTACAAGTATGCATATTGGGTGTTGTATGTTGCAAGAAATCAAGTGACTGTTATTGTAAGAATTGATAAAATCATGTTTCAAACTATTGTCTAGCAACAACGTTTTACATTGTATAACCATTCTTACTATTCATTGACAAATAAGAACGAAATAAATGTGGAATGTGTCTTTGGGACAGAGATAATGCCCACGCTTGCATATCATATAAAGTTATAAAGGCTTGGACATATCTGAAGATAGGTAAAAGTGAAGCCACTCAAATTTACACTCGATCTGAGCTTTTGGTAATAAGTATTGTGTATAAGTTATTATAAAAACTCTAGAACAATAAAAGTAGCACCCCAAAAATCACACTTAATTTTGTGATAATAATAATTGTGTATAAGTTTCATTGCATTTGGTTGAAGCAATCTAGAGATAGAGAATGGAAACAAAAATTCAGCAATTTTTCCATTGTAAAGGGGCATAACTCTTGAACAGTTTAAAGTTTGGCACCAAAATTTCAACTTGATCTGTGTTTTGTAGTCATTAGCATAAGTTTCGTAACATTTGGTTGAGGCAAACTAAAGTTTGTTTGTACGTAATTATTGTGTTCATGATGCCAGAAAAGATGTATGGACATATACAAAAACAATCAGTTCTGAAGAAATGTCACGTTATCTGTATTGAATGCTAAAGAAGTAGTTCCTGAATTCTTTAAAAACTTAACTAACTATACAATTGAGAAACATGATATACAAACCTTTAAAATTTCTTGCTTCATGTCCAAAGTTTGGGCTCCAAATGTGAATTTTTAACATTCAAATACAGTTCTGATGCAATCAGACTCTGAAAAAAGGCAATAGAAAAGTGTTGACAATCGTTTCCAAAACTAGAATTCTTTGTCTTTAATGTTTAATGGTGTTGGCTAAATTGTTAATTTTAACTGTATAAGGGAACAGCAGTAATTCATATGAGATTTTACTATGTTAATCTTTACTGCAAATAAAAAGTCATACATGGTATTTTATATTGAAGCACCATATATCAGGGTTTAAACATGTTTTAATGCCCCTATAGCTACTTCTTTGGTGAAATTCAGTTGAATGCTGTCCGACAGAACTCACTTACCAGTACATGAATGTAATTTGTTCTCGTGTGGCAAGTTCTCATTGCAATTGTCAATCTGCATATTTTATATTATCATGAATACCTTATTGTGATTCCATATTAAAACAACCATACCAACAATATAAAATGTACGGTACCCATTATTGACAGTAAATAAGTAACTGACCTAATCACTCAAATTTAACATTAACTTGAGTTAGTGACTGACCAATACCAGATGATGTCAGATGTAAATGTCTATCCATTCTATACACAAAATGTGGATCACTATCGTTTTTCTTTATTTGAAATATTCAGCTTTAAACAGTTGAATTATGCTATGACATTTATCAGATTTGAATATTATTTTGTATTAAAAAAAGACCTTCTTACCCAACACTGAGTTTCCAGTGAAGATAAAGACCTGCTGATCACATCTAACATACAACATACTGAGCTTCAATCATTCTCTGTTGGATACTGAAATATCATAAATGTGTTTTGTTATATTACAAAGAAATATTCAAATCTAAGAAAAGAAAATTATAATCTAAGACTTACAACACTTTTTTTTATTAACTTATCATTATTTTGTAGCTAGCCCATCATAACAAATTAATTTGTTCTCCATGTTTTTCTTCCAATTACCATTAAAACTAGCACATGTGGGTTCAAGATCATGTATTTCTAATCATGATTGTATACCTTTACTTTTGACAGGTAAAAACCAGGTGCTCCGCAGGGCGCAGCTTTATACAACCGCAGAGGTCGAACCCTGAACAGTTGGGGCAAGTATGGACAAAACATTCAAGCGTGATACAGCTCTGAATTTGGATTGTGATCAAATTTTTGACATTACATGGTTTTTTTTACACAAAACAAATGTCAAGATTTTACAAATCAATTAAAGATTTCTTCTTATTTAAATCTAAAATTAAATAGTTGACACAGCATAGGTTTCTGACACAGAATGAATGTGGTCTAATGAACTTAAAAGTTTTTTTTTGCCTTTGAGCAATTCACTATGCTGTTGAATATTAATCCTCTCAAAAAAATGTTTGAAGAAATTTTCTTTTTATTTATGAAATCTGAAATGAGAAAAATTTAACCCCCCCCCCCCTTTTTTCACATCCCCGTTTCCCTTTTTCCAAAACTGATATCAATTCAAATTTCTAATGGAGTTTGCAACAATAACTACTCTTTTAAATACATCATAAAATATTAAAATGTAAAATAAAGTGCTTGTTATCACTGAATGGTAAAGATTGGTTGGTAGTAAAAGTGAATATACATTGTTTATTGTATAAAACAATAAAAAAAACTTCATCAGCAACATTTTATATTGGCAAATTTCCAATGAAGTTATTTACATAAAGTTATTGGCAAATAAAAATAGAAAATGACATCATAGTCATGTCTGGCAAATTTCCAACATACATTATCTAAAACATTTTAGATAAGATAAGGAAAAAAAGCTTCATCAGCAACATTTTATATTGGCAAATTTCCAATGAAGTTATTTACATAAAGTTATTGGCAAATAAAAATAGAAAATGACATCATAGTCATGTCTGGCAAATTTCCAACATATATTATCAACTACTATTCTATACAAAGAAAGATAACTCCAATTGAAAATTAATTGCTATTGCACAATATTGTGCAATTAGATATTTCTTGCTATTGTGCAATACTGTGCAATTGAAAATTTCTTGCTATTGCACAATACTTGATATGGAATCCTGATTTGGACCAACTTGAAAACTGGGCCCATAATCAAAAATCAAAGTACATATTTAGATAAAGCATATCAAATAAGCCCAAGAATTTAATTTTTGTTAAAATTAAACTTAGTTTAATTTGGACCCTTTGGACCTTAATGTAGACCAATTTGAAAACTGGACCAAAAATTAAGAATCTACATACACAGTTAGATTTGGCATATCAAAGAACCCATTTATTCAATTTTTGAAGAAATCAAACAAAGTTTAATTTTGGACCCCCATTTGGACCAACTTGAAAACTAGGCCAATAATTAAAAATCTAAGTACATTTTTAAATTCAGCATATCAAAGAACCCCAAGGATTCAATTTTTGTTAAAATCAAACTAAGTTTAATTTTGGACCCTTTGGACCTTAATGTAGACCAATTTGAAAACGGGACCAAAAATTAAGAATCTACATACATAGTTAGATTCGGCATATCAAAGAACCCCAATTATTCAATTTTTGATGAAATCACACAAAGTTCAATTTTGGACCCTTTGGGCCCCTTATTCCTAAACTGTTAGGACCAAAACTCCCAAAATCAAACCCAACCTTCCTTTTATGGTCATAAACCTTGTGTTTAAATTTCATAGATTTCTATTTACTTATACTAAAGTTATGGTGCAAAAACCAAAAATAATGCTTAATAGGGCCCCTTTTTGGCCCCTAATTCATAAACTGTTGTGACCTCAACTCCAAAAATCAATCCCAACCTTCCTTTTGTGGTCATAAACCTTGTGCTAAAATTTCATTGATTTCTATTTACTTATACTAAAGTTATTGTACGAAAACCAAGAATAATGCTTATTTGGGCCCTTTTTTGGCCCTTAATTCCTAAACTGTTGGAACCAAAACCCCCAAAATCAATCCCAACCTTCCTTTTGTGGTCATAAACCTTGTGTCAAAATTTCATAGATTTCTATTCACTTAAACTAAAGTTATAGTGCGAAAACCAAGAAAATGCTTATTTGGGCCCTTTTTGGCCCCTAATTCCTAAAATGTTGGGACCAAAACTCCCAAAATCAATACCAACCTTCCTTTTGTGGTCATAAACCTTGTGTTAAAATTTCATAGATTTCCATTCACTTTTACTAAAGTTAGAGTGCGAAAACTAAAAGTATTCGGACGCCGGACGACGACGACGACGCCGACGCCAACGTGATAGCAATATACGACGAAAATTTTTTCAAATTTTGCGGTCGTATAAAAATGGAAAAAAAACACTTTTTTTAAGCATAAAAGTTCATAACAGGGAAACGTAAAATCTGAAATTTATAAAAATCGAAAGGGAGCATACGTCAATAGATATGAACTATTCACCAAAGTTTCATTTAAGTTGATGGAAGCATTTTTGAGTTATTGTCTGCAGACTGGAAAATCCCCCTTTTTTTAAGGATAAAACTTCATAACATGGAAACGAAAAATCTGAAATTTATAAAAATTAAAAGGGAGCTTACGTCAATAGATATAAACAATTCAACAAAATTTCATAAAAGTTGGTGGAGGCGTTTTTTAGTAAATGTCCGACGTGTGGACAATGTTGGACAGACGGATCGACGGACAACGGTATACCATAATACGTCCCGTCTTAGACAGGAGTATAAAAAAGTGTTGAGGGGTTTTGTCAATGAGACAGTGATTGAATGTCCAGAATTTACAACAAAAAAGCATCTGCATTGAATTGTCAACATACAACCAAGGAATGTGAAAATGTGGTTTATTTGCAGGAACACATTTCTAAGCTCTGAACGAAACCTTTATCATATCATAATCTCTAAATGGCCTTCTAAAGAATGACAAAATGGACTGTTAGGTGATTGTAGTCGTGATACATTAATAGTAATCATTGTAGGGTCAGTCATCATGTAGGTCAATGCAATCATTGCGTTGATTAAGGAATACAAGGGTGCAAAAGCTGGAATGTCATGCCTGCTTTACTGATGATGATTGGATTAATATTGAAAATATTTAAGATAATAGTTATACTACAACTATCCCATAAACTTATCAATGATCTATGTAAATAATGTTCACCTATTGATGATAGAAACTGGCCTACTTATGAAAACTTCAGGTTGACCAAAGAACAATGAAAATTTTAGGTTAACCAATGAACAATGAGGTATATCCCAAAAAGGTCAGATAAAACTTACCCCAACTGAACTCACATCTCACGATCATTCCATACACCAAAAATTGTTGACAAAACAATTATGTTTAAGGGAATCAAAATAATAAATTTCTGCTCCAACTTTTACTCACCTGCACATTTTCTTTAAATTCTTGCTTGTCTAATTTAAAATGGTTCTTTTTTCAGTGCATTATATAATTGTACATTGTACTGTAAAACTGCTGCCAAGGTACATAAAATAATATGTTATGTTTGATTAGGCACAAACATGACAACCTTTTTGTATTTCAATTCAATTTGGTAATGAATGTCTAATATCACAATTAATCATATATTCAAAAGTAGTAAATACAGAAGTTATGAATATTTGATAAAGTCTGGTGTTTAGTGCTCAACTTTGATGTGGAGCCTTTATCACACCCCTACTCGGATTCCTCATTTATGACAGTAGTGATTATGACTTAATTTACATGAAATCCATGTTTAATGTATGCAAGCTTCTAATCCTTTTTGTATCTCTTTCAAATAAATCTGAATATTAAATAGTCGGGTCCCAACTGAAACGAATTACATCATTGTTTGGTATGTGATGTCACAGACATCCAGCTTTCATATTTTCTACCAAAAGTGATGAGTAAAGCTCACTTGGCCTTTTTGGCCAGGTGAGCTAAAAAGGTCAAGGTCAGATGAAACCTGTCAGACTGAATTGTACACCTTACAATCATTCCATACAATGTACACTAAATACAACTAATCTTTTATCTATAGCAACTGAGAAACTTACCAACCACAAAAACATAACATTGAGCAATGAAAAATAAAAATTAGGTCAAGTTCAGATGAAACCTGCCAATAGGAAATGTATACCTTACAATCATTTTATACACCAAATCTAGCTGACCTTTGCTTATAGTATCTGAGATATGAACTTTACCCCGAAGCATAAATTTGGTCACTGATCCATGAAATGAGTCATTCCCCAAATGATATGTGATACTTGCATACTTTACAAATACTTTTTCTGTGTATCCTCCTACCATTATAAACAAATGATGATGTAGATTTTAGTGTTAATGTCTCATTTTACTTTAGTCTCATCCTCACAAATTTTGTATTTTCATGCAATGCAAAATTCATTTCCTTGTTCAAGTCAGTGTTTACCTGCTGGTAGCTGGACTGTGCTATATTTTCTTTTTAACATTTACAGCAAATGGTCTAGATAGGCAAAGGTTTATGCAAAAATAAAACTGGGTTAACGTCTACAAATTTTACCAAGTCAGGAACTGGCCCCATCTGTTATTCATGTTGTTTCTTATTGGTTTGTATGTATTATTTAGTAATCAGGGATTTGTGGTTGACTTTGTCAAATTTGCTGTCATTGGCATACATTTTACAAAAGTTTCTGAAGGACTTTACTGGAATTATCCCCTAAATTTGCTCAAACTCTTTGTTTGGTTAGTATCACATGTCCTTAGTATTGGGCAAGATCGACATAAGTTGCAGTAGCAATAAGAATTACCCCGAAATCCACTACGTTAATGATAAAGGTTTTAAAATTCTGAATATTTTATTGTATCTATGACAACAACACTAAAACAAAAAACAATTAGTATGATGACAGTAATGATTTTATACATGAATGATAATATGAAACAATTAGGTAAGCAAGTCCCATGTTTTCAAGTAATTCAAAATAATGTTTAAAAACAAATGTGGTAAACTGAAAAATCAAAATATATTTTCACTTTAAACATTTGTTCAAAATGAAAAGTGTTCAGGGCTTTTAATATTCCCTTATAACATCTATCCAAGGAAGGCATTTGGTTTTAAAGTGAACTCAATTCAAAAATGATTTTCAGTTTCTTGTTGACCATTTAAAAGATTTCAAAACTTTGAATGTGTCTAAATATAGAATTGTTTTAAGGTGCCTGCCTTACAGAGGTATGTAATGTTTAAATGGGATAATCAGTAAGTAACAACTACTTGTTTAAATACAAAATACCTTAATTATAACATAAAAAATAGTGCTGTCAGAGTTTAGGACTGTTATATGTTCATAAAAATATACACTGCCAAAATGTTTTTGTTTTTTATGCAAATTCGATCTGAAAGGCCAAAAAAAATGTTTGATGTAGTTAAATTTTTAAGTTATAGTCCCAGAAAAAACATTCTTAGATGGTTTATAAAAAAAACAATATTCAGGAAAGAGTACCCATTAAGAGAGATGATCTTTTCAGTTACATGTTAACTGTAGACTGTAAAAAGGTATGAACTAGCTCCTTTAATAAAAAAAAAAAATACATGTCTATAAAAACATTGTGTGAACCATAGTTAAAATTGCTAATATAACATACAAGCATAAATTTAGATGGGCTCCAGACATAAAGATATGGCACGATATAGAAAACTTAATGAAATTTGATTCAATACCATTTGATGTTGTCTATTAGGTTAAAATATTAAAATGTACATTTGCTCTAATTTTTGCACCTTAGTATGAACTTAATCATATGTTAATTTCAGTTTTCCACCTGGGATTTTAATTTGTCAAGTCAAAATATTTTGTCAAATTTCTTTTGATAGTAGTTATCTGTAATTTTATTTTGATTATATGTGTCTTCGTGGTATAAGAAGTCAGTAGCCTGCTGGATGTCACATTGGTCATGTATTGTAAAGTATTTTGTTGTAGACTTTCCTCTTCAGTATTGTGTCTGTCTGTATACAATATCTGTCAAGTGGTGAAGTCACTATTGTCTTGATACTCAATCATAAACTATTGTCGGTTCATCATTATTAAGTCCAATGCTGTGAGTCATAAGGGTTAAAAGTCTTAGTCTTCCTCCAGCTGTCACGTAAAAATGTCTGTGGATAAAAAGCATTAAAATATGAAATATAATATTGTAAGCATACAAAATAAGATTAAAGAGCTAAGCCTGTCATAATTTGAAAAAGCTGCAATATATTTTTAAGGATATGTGACTACATAAATAGCCTAAAATCAAATATAAACAGGAATCTGTGTCAGCATGACATAAATACCAGCTCATACATACTGTATTTCAATGTTCAATGAACCATGAAATCAGAATTAAAACCCTCATTGGCAAATAATGTGAAATGTTCATATCATAAGGAACCAAGACAAAACAGAACTGATATTATTTACCCCAAAAACTTGTGTGAATGAATTTTTGAATTGTCATCCGTCATCTGTGGGGAAAAAAACTTGGTGTTTATTTTGATAGGATATTGAGCATAGAAAAGCAAGTCAATGCTGTCACCAAGTCCTGCTACTTCCAAATTCAGGACATTGGTCAAATGTAGCAATATATACCAAGGATGCCTGAAAACTTTAGTCTGTTCCCTTGTCACGTCACGTATTAGACTACAGAACAGCTCTGCTATATGAAGTGAATGCTAGTTTAGTCAATAAGTTGCATAGAATATAGAATATTTTTGGAACATCATATTATAAATAGTTGATGATACCCTAATGGGCTGTAAACTAATATGACCTGCGTTAAATTAGAAAAAATGTAAGGATACCAATACTGTCATAACTCATGAGTATTGATATACATGTACATGCTCATATTGAATCATCTTGATAATGCTTTTCATTATAAAATAAAGTTTTAAATGATAGCTGACTTTATATGCAAACAAAAAATGTACAGAAATGAAGATGGATATACTTTTACCATAATTCAGTCAAATTATTTCTTAACAATATAATGAAAATTGCAAAAAAAATAATATTGGAAAAGGATAAACTGACCTTTTAATTCTCAAAGCTAAATATCTATTTTCTAGGCTACTAAATCAATTTGTATGGCAACACATAATTGTAATTTGACTAATACAGGTGGTTTTTCAAAAAATCATAAAAGCATTAAGTTTATGAGATCAGCCTAGAATTCTTTTATTCAAACTTTATAACTTCAAGTAACTTCAGTTTATTATTTTAACCATTACTAACTACTTTTAGGTAATCAATGAAAGAAACAAATAACAATACAAAAGTATTTGAATAACTGACAACTTATAAGCATGCCCCTTTTCAGTGGATTAGTCATGTCAGGAATGTGAAATTGTTTAAAAATCTTACAAGTGCTTTAAACCAGAATCTATTGGGAATATGAAGGAATTGCCAAAACCTGACAAAATGTACATAGGCTTCTTACCTTCAGGTTCTTTGTTTTTTATATGGTTCATCATCAAAATCTTTTCTTGTTGGTTCTGCTTCAATGACTTTCAACCGATTTCCACCAATGTTTTGTCCATGTAATAATTCTATGGCTTTCATAGCAGACTCTATGGTTGCATATTTAGCATAACCATAATTTCTTGCTAAAATAATAAATTTAATGCTAGTAAACTTAATATCAAATTTCTGTTTCGTGAAGTCATTTTTAAGCCATTTTACAGCTTCAAACACAAGTTGAACTTTAATATTTGTCATAATGTCCTGAACACCAAATATTTCAGTTTATTCTCTTTCATATGCAAAAAGCATTTTTACATCAGAAGAATTTCTACCCAACTATTTATAATTCTGAATAGTCATGATTTAAACAAGGTAATCTTTTGTGTCCATATTTAGAATACTGAGGAACAAGGATCATCAAGAATTTCTCATAAAATAGATTAAAATCTAAATAAGATCAATTTATGAATAACAGTATAGTAGTTCTGTATTCAAATTCAAATTATTAACTTTGGCTCATCAGTATAATCAAATACATGTACAGTGTATACATATGGCATATTACAAACAATATAAACAATATGCATAATCAATAATAGGTGACGTCAGAAGTTTCATCAATACAAAATATCTTTTATTACAATATACTGTTTCTTAATTTAAAAGAGAAATGTATATATACTTTCCTAAATTATAAAGCTGTTTTGTGTTTTCACCAGACAATAATTATATTATCAAATGTTTCTACTGATGAGAACACCTGTATTAAAGTAAAACATTTTCATCTTTTTACAAAAAGTTATGTGGCATAAAATAACTGGTATAAGTTTATTACACGTTGTAACTGGAGCATCAGAAAATCTAAACATTTTGTTGAACTTTACCTGGTAACAAATAAACATCTATCAGATTTCCCATTCTACAGAATGCATCCCTTAAAATCTTTTCAGGTGTTCCTGATGGCTGACACACAATAAACAATCTCTTTGCAACAGGTGTGTCATCAGGTAACATCTTTTTAGGAGGGGGTAGGGGTATGGGACAGTACCCAACTCTCTCTGTATCTTGAGAAGCTTGCTGTCCACCCAAAACTCGATCTGGATTAATTCCTGCATTTTCTAAGATCAAAGCTGCCTAAAAGTCAAAATCAAATAAAGAAATATTTCACATCAGCCATTATAATCAAATCAATTATCATGAAAAACATCTGAAAAATGGGTTAGTTGACTTTTTAAGAAAATACATTTTTATTTTTGATGTACCGAAAATTTTGGTAAATTTGGAGCTTTCTTGAGTATCATTTTAAATGGCTGATTCTGTATGCTTCTGGGCATATTGACATTTTTCTTCATAAGGAGTTTTGTGTGGGTTGTGATGTATGTAAATGATATTTTATCTGTAGTTTTTCTTTGGTATGTTCTGCCAATCCATCTGTCTTGTTGTGTCAATGGCTTTGGTTAGGATAGTTTCCAGATAACTTTCTTTAAGAATATTTGTATGCTTATTCCTAGTCCTTAGTGAGACTACAGATTTGTCTTATTCATGGGGCCTGGTTGTATGGAATGTTTCCTAGTCCTTAGTGAGACTACAGATTTGTCTTATTCATAGGGCCTGGTTGTATGGAATGTATCCTAGTCCTTAGTGAGACTACAGATTTGTCTTATTCATAGGGCCTGGTTGTATGGAATGTTTCCTAGTCCTTAGTGAGACTACAGATTTGTCTTATTCATGGGGCCTGGTTGTATGGAATGTTTCCTAGTCTTTAGTGAGACTACAGATTTGTCTTATTCATGGGGCCTGGTTGTATGGAATGTTTCCTAGTCTTTAGTGAGACTACAGATTTGTCTTATTCATAGGGCCTGGTTGTATGGAATGTTTCCTAGTCTTTAGTGAGACTACAGATTTGTCTTATTCATAGGGCCTGGTTGTATGGAATGTTTCCTAGTCTTTAGTGAGACTACAGATTTGTCTTATTCATGGGGCCTGGTTGTATGGAATGTTTCCTAGTCCTTAGTGAGACTACAGATTTGTCTTATTCATGGGGCCTGGTTGTATGGAATGTATCCTAGTCCTTAGTGAGACTACAGATTTGTCTTATTCATAGGGCCTGGTTGTATGGAATGTTTCCTAGTCCTTAGTGAGACTACAGATTTGTCTTATTCATAGGGTCTGGTTGTATGGAATGTTTCCTAGTCCTTAGTGAGACTACAGATTTGTCTTATTCATGGGGCCTGGTTGTATGGAATGTTTCCTAGTCCTTAGTGAGACTACAGATTTGTCTTATTCATAGGGCCTGGTTGTATGGAATGTATCCTAGTCCTTAGTGAGACTACAGATTTGTCTTATTCATAGGGCCTGGTTGTATGGAATGTTTCCTAGTCCTTAGTGAGACTACAGATTTGTCTTATTCATAGGGTCTGATTGTATGGAATGTTTCCTAGTCCTTAGTGAGACTACAGATTTGTCTTATTCATGGGGCCTGGTTGTATGGAATGTTTCCTAGTCCTTAGTGAGACTACAGATTTGTCTTATTCATGGGGCCTGGTTGTATGGAATGTTTCCTAGTCCTTAGTGAGACTACAGATTTGTCTTATTCATAGGGCCTGGTTGTATGGAATGTATCCTAGTCCTTAGTGAGACTACAGATTTGTCTTATTCATGGGGCCTGGTTGTATGGAATGTTTCCTAGTCCTTAGTGAGACTTCAGATTTGTCTTATTCATAGGGCCTGGTTGTATGGAATGTATCCTAGTCCTTAGTGAGACTACAGATTTGTCTTATTCATGGGGCCTAGTTGTATGGAATGTTTCCTAGTCCTTAGTGAGACTACAGATTTGTCTTATTCATAGGGCCTGGTTGTATGGAATGTATCCTAGTCCTTAGTGAGACTACAGATTTGTCTTATTCATAGGGCCTGGTTGTATGGAATGTTTCCTAGTCCTTAGTGAGACTACAGATTTGTCTTATTCATAGGGCCTGGTTGTATGGAATGTTTCTTAGTCCTTAGTGACTACAGATTTGTCTTATTCATGGGGCCTGGTTGTATGGAATGGATTTGTGACATTGGTAAAGATGTACATCTACTATAACTATAGTGTCAAGAAAATTGATTTCAGTGTCACTTGTTAAAAAGTAATTTTGGGAATCAGGCTTAAATTCAAAGAAAATAAGTTTTTGTAAACTTTTTTAAAAACCAAAAAAAAGTCTGAAGTTTATATGTTTGTGAGTCAAATGCAGTGTTTACACATTCTACAAAATCCATAGAACTTTACTTCATAACAAGGTTAAAATATGCCTTTTTTTAGACTCGGTTAACTTGATTATGCAAATATCATTTCAATTACCTAGAATGTTAATTAAAAATTAAACTTTTACAAAGTACGTTTAATCACAAACATACTTGTATAAAGTTATCAATACAGTAACAGTAACAGTGAAAAGCATGCTGTTATGGCTTTCAAAAATATTATTTTCTCAAACATTCTTTAGATTAATTGTCAATATGACTTGATAAATCAGAACAGTAGTATACAAACCCTTCTGAACATGTCATTCCCCTGTGCCTTTCCACCTCCATAACCAGCATAACTACAAATAGAATTTTAAAGACATTAAAATATCTTCTGTACACCAAATATCATTGATCTATCATTTATACTGAAGTGGTTCTTATAAGAAAAAAATTAAATGTTTATACTGATGAGAACACCAGAAAATTTCAAAGTAAAAAGATTGTCTTCCCAACATTTGTCACAATCAAGGCAATTTTATTTTTTCCAATTATTGAAGAGAGAGCATTGTTTAAGGTAAATTTGGCAAACATTTCAGTATGTCTGATGAGAACAATAAACAGGAAATACTCATATCTTATACTCATAGGCATCACTCTTGATCGGCATGGATTTTTAAACTTGTCCACTATATTTCTGAATTAAACAGTTAATCCTATCATACAGGTTTTAAAAAAATTGGCAAGAATTGTTCACATGCGAGTGCTATCAAGACCAGACCAGCGCACAGATGGACGCCTGGGATTTCTGTGTCCCCTGGCAACGTATTGCACAGAGGACAAGAACAAAATGATCTCCAAAAATAAAAGTTTCTAATGATTTTCTTTTCTGACACCTTATTATCTTACATTACAACCAGTATAAACATTATTCTAATGCAATTTGGATGTAACAATTTTTTTCATTGGCTAAAAGTTGCCGTCAAATCCACAGTTGACCAGGCGTAACTAAGGAGGGACCTGCCATTTTGAATTGATGAATCAACAAATGTTCGATTACTTCTATATAATCGAAAATTAACAACACCTACCTCAAATTCGCCGTTTTAATGTTATTTTATTCGAATTTGAAGCGTACAGGTAACGTAATAATCTCAAGTTTGTAAGTTTTCATATGTATGACGTCACGTTTAGCCATGACGTCTTTGTGCCAAAATCATTCATGAAATTTCGCGGATTTTTTTTTATTTGACAAATTTAGACATTTTTTCAAGTTTTATCATATTTTTTTCTTTTTGTAATGCATTAGAATCGGAATAACAGTACTGTAGTTGAAGAGTTGCCACCGTCAATTTTGATTTGACGGTCGTAAATCTCCGTTTTACTGTCTTCGCTACGCGTCGCCAGTAAAACTGCATTTGCGACCGTCAAACCTACAATTGACGGTGGCAACTCTTCAACTACAGTACTGTTATTCCTTAATTATAAAGTTATGTATTAATAGTATGCTATAACAAATTTGTTAATATTGAAAGGCTTTAAATTGCATCAAAATACCTGTCAAATCCCATGCTTGACTGTCCTAAAGAACGTAGATCAGGAGGTCTTTGCTGCTCATCTGCACATCTTACTACTAATGGACTACCAATGGGGTACTCAAAACCATGCAACTTATCTCTGGCATAAGAAGCACACTGAGGGCTGGTGTATCTTGCAAAAGCTTGTCCTGGAAAAAGTAGGTCAATGGTTTTTGTACATGTTATGATAAAAAAATATTCACTTGTGTCAATAATATACATGCAAACCAACTGGACTAACATAGTTATTTACAATAATGCATTATAGTTTTGTATTTAATAATAAATAAATAAAGAGATGACTTAAGCTCACTCTGAATCCAGTGGTGTAAAAATTACCTGTAGCTTCATTCAAGTCACAATACTCCAGTCCTGGGATGATACTGAATAGACGTGTTAGGTATCCTTGGGATAATCCAATTGGAGCTGTAATATGAAGTCGGGTTGATCCTGTACTAGGGTATCTCTCTAAGATGTCTAAAGGACCGCTTGCTGAAATTAGATACAACTACAGTGAGTACCAGTAACTCTTTAAACAATAAACAGTAAAAAGTGTGGTACTCAATGTCTGTCTTTACTGGTGACTTCATAACTTATATCATAGTAAAGGAAGTCATGTTGGATGGTTGAAAGCCTTATTGATAACAAGTCTGATTATACCAGGATGTGCATTTCCCATCTGTAACAATGATTTCTGAAGGTTAGTCTGTGTTAACATTATAAGTTTTTCTATGTTGGCTACACTCTAATTTCTCTGTCCTAAAATCTTGAACCAATTCGAAGTTAAATACTTAGAAGCTTATTAAATAGGTCATGATTAACTGATATCAAAATGTTTAAATAGCTGTTAATACTATGGATTATTTGTGTGTGTGTACAATATTGTTTAGGGGTGAGGAAAAATTCATTTTGGTGGATATTTGATTTTGTGGTCTTATCCAAGTCTGCTTACTAGCTGATTGAAAATGGTTACTTCTTCAACATTGAAATTCATGGTTCAACTTTACACACAACATCCATTAAACAAGTACCCCATGATTAATGAATTTACAATACACAATGGTTGATCGATTGTTACTTGTCTAACGGTCAGTGGCATAATGGTAAAACTTGTTATAGGTGACTTACACACCTTTGCACACAACAATCATCAAATAAGTATCCCATCAATAATAAATTCAGGGTACACAATGATTAATTGATTGTAGCTTGACCAAAGACCAGTGGCATATTGGTAAAACTTTTTATAGGTGACTTACAAACAGAGAAACCTCCTCCTCCTCCTCCTCCCATATTTCCTCCAAAGTCATCCATCATCTCGGAATGTCCTCTCTTCATACCTGTCATCAAAATTTTCAAATAATTACTATTACTAGTATGCAATAAAGTACTGATAGTTCCCAGTAAAATAATTTCACTTCTCTGACGTTATATAACAATGGGTGTTGTCATGCATAAGAAAAACTACCGTAGATTTGTCAGAAGGACATGAATGGCTTGCTCCCAAATTTTGTAACTTCTGTGACACAATTAAAGTAAAATCACATACTTAAAATCAACTCAACATGTAAAGGCGTTTAAAAAAGTCTGTATAACAGTTACAATCATGAAAATGTTCAAGTTCAGAGTCCGTAATTTCTGCAAAAATCAGCAAAGACTAAAAACTAAAAAAAGTGTGGTAATGCTGAAAGAAATCTCAATAAAATTGTTGCTTTTTGTCTCATGCTTGTTGAGGACTATCAAATAAGTTACAAATGTAGTGACAGGATCGAAATCTGTATTCAAATGATGAGTGCAAAACACAAATTTTGGCTTGGTTCTACATTTTGCTTCATTAGACAATTTAAGCATCACCAGAAAGTGTTTTGTTGCAACTCCATTATAATTTTCTCAAGTGGAGATCTCCAATTCTAAAATCTTACTTCAAACCTACATTTCAAGTATATTACACATGTCATAAAATAAAGCTTAAAAATCTTTGTTAAAGGAAAACCCATTAATACCTTGCATTGAATCTCCCACACCATGCATATCTCGCATATTATCTCTTCGATAACTCCTATCTTCATACCGACCTCCTCGGTCAGAGTCATAACGACTCCCTCCTCTGGACTCCCTGCCAGAGTCCCTGTATCCACTCTGATAACCAGGATAAACCTCTCTTGGATCAAACATTACGTCTTGATCTCTCTCTTTTTGAGGCTTAGGATCAGCATACTTAGGCTTAAATGCTAAAACAAACATGGACATTATTAATTCTCATCATGACTTATTTTTATTAATATATAAAATAAGACTGTTTGAAGCAATGACCCATGTTCTGCATGTAATAAATATGACTAAATATCAACTAACCTAAAAAAAAAAATTTGGTTTGTATCATTTTTTAACCTTATTTTTTTTTTTATTGTTGTAGGGATTTTTAAAGTTAATTTTAGTTGTTTTATAACCAGTCAGGGAGAGTTGGGGGAATACTCACTAGATTAATTCACCATTCCAGCATATTTTTGTGTCAGTCTTCAGTGAGGTAATGATCAGTGATTGGTGTGCTCTACTTGACAACAGTGTTGATTTCTCATATTTGAACATCAATATGGAATTGAGGCGGGTAGAATTTGCAACACTGTACGGATGCTTTAACATTGTAGACAACTCAACAATATGTATAGTTTGCTCTTCTTTTGTTTGTTATATTAAAATTATAAGCATTTTTTTTGTTTTAAAAGATAGTTTTTATAGATTTTGTGACTCAACCTCATGCTTGCCTCAAGTGTGGGAGTACTAATTGTTTCTGAGTAAAAATATTGTGCCCTAATAGGGTGACATTTCTTTCTGTGGACTGTGACATTGAGAACAAGCATGTTAAAATTCTGGCCATTTTAATTTCAAAAAGAAATGCATTAATTCATTTATCATTAACATATACATTACAGTTTGTATATACATGTATGTACCGGTAGGCAGTTTTTGAGCATGGACAGTGAGGATGTACCTTGAGATTGTTTAAATATACATGCTCTGTATAACACTTACATGGATCACATCCTTCAAAAGCCAGAGCAGCATGATAAGCTCTATGAAACCTAACATATCCAAATCCTTTGTTGGCACCCGAATACTTGTCTGTTACCAAGGATACAGAATCAATATCACCAAATTCCTGAAATAACCAAAGATAATCATCAATTTGTTAATTATATTATATATCACTTCAATAAACCTTTATAGCCCGTAACAATGTTAATTATATTATGTATCACTTCAATAAACCTTTATAGCCCGTAACAACAGTTTTTCTGTGACGTGACAATAGTCCTTGTATTTACACTTATAACACTTTCAGGAGCATATAGTTGTTTCCCCATTTAATATGTGCTGCAATTCTTAATTTCCTCTGGCGATAAAGCTGTTAGCAGACATTAAAGGAATCAGATTGATCACCAAATGGCAGCAATTCACTTTGATTTGAATTTCAAATTTAAATAACAATTTCTACCTCAAATTCCTTCCTAAGATCATCCCTGCTATATGACTTGGGTACAATAACAAACAATCTCAGATTCTTCTCATCTTCTTTTGGGTCTCTGATGGATCCTTCTCTTTTACTACTGGCAATCATCACCTGAAACATTAAATCATATAATAATCTGAACAACTTACCATTTAGATCCATAATAAAATTTTAAACTTTAATTCAAAATTTTATTCTTAAATCCGACACAATATGTAAAAGGTTTGAAACTTGACACCAGATTTTCTGCTAATTTTAAAAGAGATCATATAGTTTTCAAGATTTTGAAAAATACTGTCCATGTCAATATTTTGTCAAATAAATGATCTAGATCTGAAATAAAGCATCAAAATTGTTTTTTTTTTCTGAAAGCAGTTTCCCTCTCTTTCATTGCAAAGATTATGTCAGACTTTCAAATGCTTGTAATGTACAGTCTTTAGAACATTCAATGTCAACAGGGAATTCCCCATATTTTCCTACAACAAAATATCAGGAAGCTTTAAAAAAAAAACTTCTTTAATTATAAAATGAATACCTACTTAGAAGAAAGTCAGGCATGTTTATTCATAGAAAAAAATTGCAAATATATATAAAAAATAAATTTTTAACTTGGATAGGGGTCCATGCATGTGTCAGTTGAATGTCACCTCAAATTTACTTGGTTGAGAGGTACATTGTAATAAACAACAACACCCAACTATTATCCAAAACGTGTGCAATACTATGTAGGATCTTTTAATCCATGATTTATTTCATAGAAAATCAGAATCATATGTCTTCTTGTCAAGGCAACACTTGGGAAATTTACTAGAAATTGAAGTTGAAACAAACTTCTCGTTGATGCTTTTTTAGAGTGAAGTTAGGAATCATAGAGTCATAATCTAGCTCACTTTGCCTGGTGTGGTGAGCCCTGAATGCATTAATTAAAAAAACTTTTTTCAACTACTAGTCCGAAGACCAATATTCTGACATTTTTCTTATTAGGCCAAACAAAAGTTTTGCAAAAACTTACTAGTCCGAATGAAATTTTGCTAGTCTGGGGCATCAGACTAGTGGCTAACCGTGGAGACTGAAAAAACACTTGGTAATTAATAAGAATTCAACATCACTTTTCCCAGATCTAACTGGTGTAACAGTTTGATGTTTCAATGTGGCTAAATCTAAAGATAGTTTTAATTAGATAAGGTTCTCTAATTAGTTTTCACCTTTAATGGTTTAGGGTCTCCATCCAGAGATTTACCATTCATCTCTTCCATTGCTAATGCTGCTTCCGATGTTTTTCCATATTTAATGTAAGTTACTCCTGAAAAAGTAAATTCACACATGTATTGCTGCATTGCAGATTCAACAAAAAAAATGAACAAATAAAATGGGCTGAATTTCATGTCTATAAATAAGCAGATACAATGTTTGGATATGGGGTTTCCCTATATTTTCCCCACCAATAAGAACATTGTTGTCAACAAATTTTAGCAAGTGATCATGGATGTGTTTGCAAGATTACTTCTTCTTTTGATTGAATACATCAATCTCAAGTTGTTTTAAAGAAGGCAGTGTCTATGCATACCCGCATGCGGGTACGAACAGTAAAATTGATGTTCGTGCTATGCTAACCCACGTCCAGTTTTATAATAAAATGCCATCGGATCGAGGGAAACGTGAAATATATACAGAATTTGTCGCAATTAGTGAATAAATTGATTAAAACAACTCAGAAGTTTTATAAATATTTATATATAGCCTATAGGTAAGTGAACAGTTTTTTTTCAGTTAATAAATAATAATATTCTTAAAACGGAAAAGTGGGGAAGACATTTCATAGTTATCATGAATTAGAACAGTCGATTAATTTTATACAATTGTATAAAATAAACTTGCAGTCAATTGCAGCTGCAGAGAAAAGAAGAACAAAAATTAAAGAGGAATTAAAGTTTAACAGAGTACATTTTTCATGTTTTCACAGAGGCAAAACATTCCAAACAAATGCGATAGGAAAAAGGCCTAATACAAGGTATTTGTTTTAAAGTGAAGTTTTAAATTGAATTTGCTGCATTTCATTTAGTAGTCAAGTTTGTGTTAAAGTAGTCTCAGGTCAAGATTTTTTTTATGTCAAATACTAGTTTTTCTAATTTAAACCGTTCTTAACCCTTACCATGCGGTGACTGTCATATGACGGGCGTACCCAATTAACCGTTATTTGGCTCCAAATTGGCGTTCCATACTTTTATATTAAAAGTTATGGATGTTCCGTCAACCTGAGGCTATCCATATTCACATTTCTCATGTATAAGTAGCATTTCGAGCACAAATACGGACTTGGAAAATTGAAATTGGCTAAAACTCGGTTTTCTGGAGGGGTGGGCTTCACATCTGTATCTTTCACAGGAAGTTCAGAGGCATAAAACTTGCAAAAATAGTGCAAACCCACAGCCATATAACTACTGATCGTTATTATTATTGAAATACGCATAGGAAACAACTACTTCCGGTTTTGGGTCCATTTGAAGTCAAAAATCGGCAAAAATCGTGACATTCAGTATTTTTGGTCCAAATGACCTTCTGTAGACTGCTGAACCAAGATCAGATTCACTCCGACCTAACAACTGCTGGGGTCAATTCGTTAACTAGGGTCCACTCTACATGCAGGCTACAGCTGGATACCTTTACCAGCATCCCTGGGTCTTCTTGGTCAAGAGAAAGAACGAAAAATAGGCAAAATTGACGATTTTTGCACTAGGGTCCACTCTACATGCAGGCTACAGCTGGATACCTTTACCAGCATCCCTGGGTCTTCTTGGTCAAGAGAAAGAACGAAAAATAGGCAAAATTGACGCTTTTTGCACCTGATGACCCACTTTGGGGCAAATTACCGCCCACCCACCCACGCCTCCACACCCCGACCACCCCACCCTGTGATCACCTATATTAGATTTAACACTTTCACTACTGATTTTATTTTTTCCGCGGGTTTCTGTGGCCGAGGCAAATTTGCACGCTCAGATTCCCCAGCCTGAATTAATTTCGTGACCGGTGCTTCAAGAAAAGTTGCAAATTGAAAAACGTGCTGTAACTCGAGAACGCAGTCTCAGATCGCCTAAACAACTGATACAGAAGTTCAAAAGGTTGCTCTGTAAAAGATTTTCCTAGTGAATTAAAATTAAAACAAAAAATAATGTCTTTACAATGCTTGAAAGATCGATTTTTGTTACCTTTTTAGCTCAATGCTGCCAAAATGTCGACATTCGGATGTACTTTTTTACGTTAAAAATGTGTTTAAACGGATATAATTCAGCAAATCATTATAACCGAGTCTTCTTATTTCTCTTATCACTCGTTTTTTGTCATTTAAACATCGTTTATAGCAAATCCGAAGCTTTTTATCGCTCCTAAATTAACCGTTTGACTTTTCGTTTCCGACCACCATTTGTATTGATGAAAAGACAACTCTGTCAATCGACGAATGACTACTCGTTTTCAAAGTGATAGATCATGATACGATCATATACGGATACCACGGATACGTTGTTGATATTGTAAACACTGGTATTAAAGAGTGTTATTAAACAAACAAGATATGTTTGTTGTTTCATTTTCCCTGGTAAACATAACAATACTTTATAAAAAAATTTAAAAAAAATCTGCTAAAAAAAAAATATTTTTGGTTCAATCAGACATATATACGTCTCTGGTTCAATTAGTCCATGCTGCATATTTTAGAAGAATAAAAAAGCAGAATATAGTTGGTCATGATTATCTTTTATAAGTAGATAAACAAAATGGATTAATTATTTATCAGGGTCAACCATTATATATAAATATACAAGTATTTTTGTAGTTGGTCTATTTTTCAAAGGTTTGGTGTTTTTTCAACTTCCTCTATTACCATGATTACAAATATGCAACAGCTTTGTTCTAGATTTTCTGATTATGTAATTTGAAAAACTTTTAATCACTGAGTATATAAAATATATTAAATTACTATTTTAATTATGATAGATACTTTAGTTATCATATATATGCATGTACATTGTAATCATGTGAAGAATAATCACTTACACAATGAATTTCTACTCTCATTACATATGTACACATATCTGTCATATGTTTCATCCTTTCTTGATAATTCAGTGCATTTTCATTTTTCCCATATCAAGTCACAAAACTTTAGATTTTGATAAAAAATTAAGCAATATTTTCCCATTTATATAATCAGTATTACAATTAACTAAGAGAATTTGATAACTAAATTATGAACTTTCAACAATAAAATTTTAACAAACAACAAGAACTAATTAAATACAGCAAACTTGACTTCTCTCTTTATTGTTCCAGTTTGAAGGCATGTGTGTGAACTTATGTCTAGTAATGGCCTTACCCTGCTTACCCCAGCACAAAATATATATTTATCAATCTTTTTTACCAGCAAACAAGAAAACTGAAGAAATTTAAGGTTGGATGAATGGTAAATAATATGTAGGCATTACAAATTTAACTATCCCAAGTAAAATGAAATATACTTTTTTGAGCCATTGCAAGGTTTTTTGATAATATCAATAATACTTAATGTATTGGTCAGCCACCCCTGTTTGAAGGGTAGTCAACAATGGTAAAGGGGTAGTTTAACCTCTTATCTTGCTAACTGGCCAACATTTATTACACATTTAACTTGACCAATATATATATTATATTAACAAGATTGAGACATTTGTTTTGTTCTTCAGAGTTTCAACTAATGAAACAACAGGTTTAATATTACAGAAAGGATCAACATTTTGTTCACGTAATCAAGTTTCATTTACTATGATGGTCAGAGAAATGAAGGTACCATAAAATATGGGTATACCTGTCCCTAATCATTGTACAAGACAATATTGAGGTGACCATTATTGGATCTGTTAACCAATACAACTTAGTAAATGGTATGCAAGACCAAGAAATGCTTTCATTTCTGATTTGTAGCTCCAAGGCATTTTGTTGTCATTTGGCCTTTGCTTTTGTAGTGAATATGAAAATAGGGAGATGAGGTATGATTGACAATAAGACCACTATCCACCAAAGTTCAAATACAGTGGATGTAAGTAATTATAGGCAACCATATGGCCTTCATCAATGAGAAAATCCCATATTGTAAAGTCAGCTATAAAAGGCCCACCAGACATGAGAAATATTAAACAATTCGACTGAGAAAACTAACTGCCTATATATATAGCTACATGTTCTTGATTACAAAACAATTTATTTAAAATGAAAATGACAGACATGAACCAACAACAACCAGTGAACTACATGCTCCTGACTTGGGACAGGCACATAAAGAGTGTGGCAGGGTTAAACGTGTTTGTGAGCACTCAACCTTTCCCCCTTATCTGGGATAGTGACATAACAGCACCTTTAAAAATAAGTGGAAAGCTTAAAGTTATCAGTTTTGTTGATTTAGAATCAGCAACTTTATATGGATAATCCTTTTCATGAATGCATTCAGAATGCATTCATGAAAAGGATTATCCATATAAAGTTGCCCTAAATCTGACACCTCCTTTTCAGTACCCATGACATGACTTAGCCAAATATTCCCACAAGGGGCAAATATATGTGTAGACTTTTTCAACACTACTAATCTCATTGTTTGTGCCACCAATTAATATTAACCTCCTGCTCCCCTTTGGCTTCCTCATTATTTGACTCATTATAGCCCACACTGTCATCTTTCCCCTGCCCACCCTGACCAATTCTTAACCTTTCCTCATTAAGTAATAAGACCTCTTTTCCGGCATTAATAACATCAGTTTCACTGAACCTGCAAATTCTACATCAGTTTCGTCTGACGACATTTTCACACTGAAATACTAGCAGACGAAGTTGCACTTCCTAAACTGCTTTCAATTTCGTGCATTGTTCTCCCGTACATTCACAGCCCTACCCGCTTATTTCACCCGATACTCAATCAAAGTGTATGTGTCACCCGAGTACCAGCTTTTCAAAGCCATATCTCTGTTCCCTCGAAATCGAGAATTGTTTTTGCAGCAAAGCCATGAACGCGAAAAAAACTTACTTGTCTAGTTCCGATTTGTGGGGGGAATAAAAAGATCGCTATCATATTTATTTAAGATATATTGAACCATTTATTTTTATTGTATAGTTAAAACTACCTAAGAATAATAAAGGGCTTCATCAAAACACAGAAAACAGTTGTACTTCCACTCCTCGTTATCGAGAGAAGCCATTTTGAAACCCCACATGACCTCAAAACGTGTTTCCGGTTCTAATTTTATAAAATAAAATTTTCCGATTTGATTTATTTACCTTTCACAATGTTTTTAATGCTGTTGAAGAACTGAAATAATACCCTCAGATATCGTAGATTAAAATTGAAACATTGATTTCAACTGTTAAGAACGGCAAATAGTGTAAAATTGCGGCTTTTATTGGGACAATATTTATGTATCCTGAAGGATACACTCGCCCTGCGCATCGTGTATCCTCAAGGATACATCCGCCCTGCGCATTGTGTATCCTCAAGGATACACTCGCCGCGAAAGGGTTAAAGGAATCAATATGCTACAGCAACAGGGCTAAGCTCATTTGCATATAATTTGCATATTTTTGCAAAGAAACGAAAATTAGACATTTTCTGAAAACAATTCAGCATGGTAAGGGTTAATATAAAGGATTGCCTACTTTAAGTACATTTCAATTGGAATGTCCTTTCCACTTTAAACTTGACATGACTAAAGATGGACTAAACCTTTTTGCGAGGGAAGCAAAATGTTTATTTGATCATCTTCTGTTTTGCATTTCACTAAAAGATTATTTTTTTAAATCTCATATGGGTATTTTTCAAATTCATTAAAATTTAGTTTTTTAAATTTGCATTTACATTTTTTAATAGTATTCATTTTTATCATGTTTTTCTTTTTTTATAGGGACTGTACAGTTTCATTTTCCACCAGTCAGCATTTAATTTGCATAATTTTATTTTTTAAACAATATAAAAAGGGAGGGAGGGTGGGAAATTTTTCGATCTGAAATTGATACACTGAAGAAATCTAATGTAATGACTAGGGAAAGGAATTCCTTTAAAACTAAAAGGTGTATTGAACATAAATCAAAATCAGTTAAGCGTGAATACATATATCAAACGATCGGCCACAGGGAGTAATTAGAACATATTTTGCATCGTAATTACTAGTTTTTTAGAAAAAAGAAATCGAAATCCCCATATTATCAATATTTTCAGTTTGTATTTCATGTTTCATTTCCGATCTGATGGCATTTTTTTTTAAACGGATGTGGGTACGTGTAGCCTACGAATGGCAATTTGAGTATTATCCGCATGTGGGTAAACGCAGACACTGCCTTTAAAGAATGAGTAACACTAGTCACATTTTTGTAACTAAGGTCAATCAGCGTAAACAATGTCATTGAAAATTCAGTTCTGACATGAACATGTCTCAGCATTGTGGCATCAGAAATTTACAGGAATTCAAATTAGTCTATTTGGAAAAAAATGTCATGTACATGTGGATGCAATTTTTGGTATTGACTGAGGTATCTGTATCCAATGAATTTCTGCCAATATAGGCACACCTCCGTATATGGAGTAAAACAATAAAAGTATCAATAATGTTTATAGACAGTATTACCGAATAAGACTGAATATTCAATTTAGAGAAACCTAATCATGACTTTTTGATAATGGTCAGGTGGAACATCATTTAAAGCATTGATCAGTTTACTAAAATGTCAAACTTATCGTCAAAAAGAAATAAATTTTATAAAAATAACCTTTGTTTTCGTTTGAACGTTTATCTTTCACAACCCAGATATCTTCGATTCCTCCATATCGCTCGAATTCCTTCTGGAACATTTCTTCCGTTGCTTGTTTACTGCATAAAATAAAGAGTCTACTATTGGCAGGGCGAACATCTTCTTGGAGATCTCTATGTCTTTTATCGTAGGGCTGGTAATTCGCCATTTCCACGCTGTTGACCGTTGGAATAGAGTTACTTCCCCTGTAAAAACAAAACTAATAAACTCGCCCTGTACAGATCGACCCAAAAGACATCCACAATAAAAAAAAATATCTCCCAGTCGGGTAGTTGTTTATAAATGAAACTAAATTTATACTTTTGTCCTTATTAGATACAAAAAAAAAAAGCTGAGATAATCCAACAAGGATACCACAAGGATCAATATTGGGTTTGCTGACTGTTATTTGAACTGTACATAAACAATCTTCCAGACGGCTGATATATGATATATAATATAGCTAATGGATTTTGATGCTTATGTATTTTCCGATGACACCAATATCTGTAGGGTAATGAAGAATCAGAATGCCAGAGACATTCTACCGTCGAAGAAGACCTTTACAAGATGGAAACATGGAGCGACAAATAGCTACACCATGAAAAATGTAAATACATAAAAATATGTAAGAAATCAACTTGAATAGCACTGACAACTCAAATAATTACAGTCTACTTAATCATACAATAGAAAAGTTTTACAGAGGAAAAAAATCATATAGGAGTCCTTATTGACTCAGAACTCACCAGTGAAAATCACATCATGAAGGACATGAAGCGAAAAATAAAATAAAGCCAACTGATTAGTTTAAACATATTTTATTTGTTAAAGTACAAATTGGATAAGACACAAGTCAAACAGACTTATGAAGTTTTCTCCATTTAACATTTATAGCAATATAATACAAAAATATATGTCATGATAGAATGGTATATCTATTTAGTAAATATATATATAAATATGGATCAAAAGACGGAAAATTGAAGAAAAAGAAAACAATAATAATACAGAAAAAAAAATCAAAAATAAAAATATATAAATAAATAAATCATTATTTAGAAAACAGAAACACAAAAAAAAAAAAAAAAATATAACAACAAAAAAACAAATAGTAATAAAAAAAAAAAACAAAAAAAAAAAAAACGAAAAAATAAAAAGGACAAAAAAGGGGAGAAGAAATTGATATACGCAGTTTTCAAAAGAACTTAAATTATTGGGTACTGAGACATTCGTGCTTTTGTATAAAAAATATCAGAACCCATTTGTACTATGCTAGTCCAGTCTGGTCTTCATACAAGAAAAAAGGTTTTAACAAAATAGAAGGAGTCCAAAGAAGGGTAACAAAACAACTACCAGGACTCAAAGATATGAGCTATCACAGAGACTTTTAAAAAGGCTTACCTACACTATCATATAGAAAAATACGAGGGGATATGTTTGAAACCTTCAAAACCTATCAATGGGTACTATGATAAGGAAGTAAGCTCATTTTAAACATGGAAGCTGATTCACAACGTTAACATAGACTGACGGCAGTAGAAGGACAATTAGCAACAAAGTCATCCATTAAAGATTTCAATCTAAAATCCACAAACACTCCTTATCTGTTAGAATTGCTAACCTGGAACAAACAATCAAATAAATAAAATCACTAAAGCCCCATCCATAAATGCCTTTAACTATTATTATATAATGACTATAGATCAGAAATACCAGGGAGTCACGGAAAAAAACCCAGTATACTATAAACAATTTAAATTATGAGTCTGATGAAGAGTGTAGTAATAGACCATCTACATACATTTTCAAAATAATGAATATATATTCCCTCTATATAGATCCTAATCAGGTATATGGGTTTCTATTACTATTACGGAGGAATCAACTGCATTTAAACAATCTAAACGGAGAAGATGATAAGGAAATCACACACAGGCACTTGTCTCAGAAAAAAAATTTCCTATGTGTTATATTAAGGTATATAGGAAATTTTTTTTCTGAGACAAGTGCCTGTGAAATCACATCCCAAAGAAGAACTGATAACTAATACCATGGCAAAAATGAAACTACAAAAAGTTTACAAACATAGCATCCAAACAAACTTAGCAACACGAACCACACCATAAAACGGAGATTTACAAATGAAAACGGTGTTATTAGGGACTTTGTTTGCGGGGTCATCAACTTACTTGTCTTGGAGGTATAGGATTAAAGCTAGGTGTTTGGGTACATTTGGATTTTTAATACTAGATAGATCTAGCATGAAAGACTCGTTAAGACTTTTGATGTGTATCACAGTACTTAATTAACCTATTCGGACAGATTATATTAATATAAGGATAATTTGTTTTGACTTAATTACTCAGCAGTGGGACCACTGAGGACCAATAGCAGTGGACCGCTGAATGTTGACCCTTCTGCACGAGACAGCACGGACGGCGTTAAGGTTCATGTGGACCCTATGGCTAAAATGGCCGTATTTTCACCTCAAAATTTTCTCTGAGTACAGGCAAACCTGTGCATCTGGAAAAGTTTTAAGGCATGGCATGCCCTAGATAAATAGAATTCAAATGCATTGTATGATTTAGAAAATTCATAACTTAACTGGATTTTGCCGTACACTTTTTTTCATCTCTGCAGAAGATGATAAAATTAACAAACAGTTGAGTTTACCTTGATATGGTCCACTCAGGTACACAGTTTAAATAACCAATTATTGTCAGGTATCTATTGTCCATCTAATGTCCATGTCAACTAAAAATGCTCACTTTAAGTTTTACCTGTGGGGAAGTTCTCAAACCTGTTTCCCAACTTAGTTTATTTTGGCACCTTCTGGAGGAATGAAAAAAAGTGCACCGCAAAATCCTGGTAAGTTTTTATTTTTTTAAAACATAAAACATATTTAAAATTCATTTATTTAGGGCATGTCATGCCTTAAAACTTTTCCAGATGCACAGGTTTGCCTGTACTCAGAGAAAATTTTGAGGTGAAAATACGGCCATTTTAGCCATAGGGTCCACATGAACCTTAACTATGTTATTTCCTTTGTGTCTGATAACAAAATTTTGAAGGGTCGATCGAAACTATATCGCTTTCCATTTTTAGTTTATGACTTTGTATCCCGTTTCCTACAACCTCTTTTAATTTAACTCCATGTGTTGCTTATATATATTATATTTGGAATAAGTTCGCTTTTTGATAGACCTATATCTTAATTTTTCCTGCGAATATAATACTAAATCTAATAGTCCCAGTTTTTTCTCATCTTTATTTTGCCGTTCGGTCCAGTGAAAACTTTAACCTCATGTCCTCATTTAAACCTTCATTGACAAAACGACTAACGAATGTCCAGAGATATTGACCTTCCAATGGTAAATCTAAACGAGTTGTATATATTAGATAACGGAAGATATATATCGAAATGACATGAAAACGAAGGAAAACATTCACTATTGATTAGAATTTTATTACCGATCTGGAATTATTTAAAGTATCACTATTGTTTTGACAACTACGCGCGATCGGCCATGACTGTTGTAGCTCGGAACTAAAATTTTCGCTTGTCGTATGACATTTGTGATTTCTATTGAAGGCTCCAGCACAGCAGATACATTTTTTAAGACTACTTATAGTATTAAAATACGATCTTAATTTAACATTGTTTCAACGATTTAAATCCCAGAGAGGAATACGTACCAAAAGAAAAAGAAAATACAGGTATGCATAAATATATTTGTTACTAAAAATATCGTTCACGTTATCCGGTTTATATTTAAAGTATACTGACGGACTCTAAAAAAGCAATACTTATAGATTCTTTATAAACATGAGTTTCAGTTTCGATGTCTAAATAAAGTTTGTGTTGTAAAGTTGCATTGATTTCCTCACGACCAGGACGATCCTTGATTGTAAGAACCGAAACAGCCGATTTTCTCCTTATTATTGGATTTGTCAATGGCTGTTTGTAATCGGGGCAACGTCTTCACGATTGATTGCCATAGAAAAGTCAGCCAGTTCTTCTGGGCATGTTTTGAGTTCAGTTTTTCTGCATCTGTGCTTCCGTTCCTCCGTTCACTAGTCAGACCGTCCGTTTGTCCAGCTTCAGTTTAAAGGTTTTGGTCAATGTAGTTTTTAATGAAGTTGAAGTTCAATCAACTCGAAATGTAGTACACATGTTCCTAATGGTATGATATTTCTAGTTTCAATGCCAAATTAGAGTATAAACCCCCAATTTCACGGTCCACTGAACATATAAATGCATCTGTCCCACTTCAGGTTAAAGTTTTTTGGTTGAGGTATTTTTTGATGAAGTTGAAGCCCAATCAACTTGAAACTTAGTATATATGTTCTCTACATGATATGTTTTTATTGCAAATCAGAGTTTGACCAAACTTCAATCAAGTAATTCTGAAAGGATTTCAATTTAACAATTTTGTAAAATCATTGAATATATCTATATATGCAAAGAAGGCCAAAAAGGGGTGGGATGAATAAAATAATGATATCTCCAAAAATATTCTAAGAACCTCGTCATCCCTGAATTTCAAATGTTCGTCCACGTATTTGTTATGTACAATAAGTTCATGAAGCAACACTGACTGGATGTGATCGGTATGATTTAATTTGTAGATTAGCATTGGAATATGGCAGCAAACTTGGCAGATCAACTGAAGCATGTTAAACTGAAGAAAACAAGAGAACCAATCCGTGATTATTCAGGTTTGAAAACTGGCGGATATTTAACGGAGGACGAGATAAAAGACTATGACGACAATGTACTGGCTGCAAATACAGAACACTGGGTAGATATTCTACGAGACGTCACATTTCCAACAGTTACTACTCCCTTTCATTTAGAAGATGCCAAGCTGTTTATAGATGTATACACAAGGTATCAAAATTATGATAACTAGACATGGAGTAGCCATCCAGATTGTCATACATTGTTTTTAATTTCCAAAAAAATCGTAGAATTTTTTGGATGAGCGTTCCAATTTGATTAAAATCAAGATCTTCGTAATTCGCCTACTCATCGAAAAACTAAACATAGCGACCTGAGTTATACCGAAGATCTGTATTTTAATAAGATCAAGAAATGTGCGAGATCAGTAACTGGCGGTCCTACCTACTTTGATAAATGTTATTGAATGGATTTTTCTACTTTTATTTAAATTTATGCCAAAGATAGGCGAAAGATAACAAAGGGACATCCAAACTCTAAAGTCGAAAACAAACTGACAAATTCTTGGCAAACAAAAACGAAAAACGGCCAAAAAAAACAAAACTAAAGACTGAGCAACACTAACTCCCCCCTAAAACCGGGGATCATCTCATGTGCCCTCGGTAGCGCTCTTACCTCACCATCATACACAGAAAACAATCTTGCCGCTGTGTTTAAATGTATTTTAGTGATTTTTTTTTTTACAAAACTATGAACAAACAATACCATGAAAAAAACCCAGGTTTTTACCTGATTTCCCCGTCCTGTTGTATTGTGATCCTTTCTTAAAATTTAGCCTGCGTTGTCCATCTACTTTGATTAACTCTTTTTCTTTATTCATAAATCCATTCAATGAACTTCATCAAAACAATCCGAGTCTGTATGATGCTAGTGTTAGTCTTCCCCTTATAAACAATTGCCTCACAAACCTTTGAAAGCGAGACATTTATAATATTCGTTTGGAATGTTAAATGTGCAATCAAACATGCTAAGAGAAACCGAACATAAATTGTAACAATGTAAATATATAACTGAATTTGTCCGAACGTTTAAAATAGGATAATGGTAGTAGAATGAACCTTAGAAATAAATGTATAAAAGATGGAATAGAAGTTAATCAGTCGCAATGCAAAACATCTGCTCCAAACTAACAATTTAGTAACCAATACATTTTCTTTTCCTAGTGGAAATACCCATTTCCAGTTCTCCATCCTGGTCGACCCACGCTGCCGAAACTTATTCTTTTTTTATATAATATTCGTTTTATCGTCTTCAATATAAGCTGAAATATTTCCCACTGAACATTAGAAACGGCATGAATTATATTTCATCTGGTATTAAGTGATCTCTTATTATTCTGTAGGTTATACCAGAACAAGGACTCAAGCCAATCCATAGATCTTGACTGGCAGACTCATCTGAAGGATGAAGAGAAAAGACACATTAACACAATAAGCGAACGTTTGGGAAAAGCAATGTCTATTTATACGACAAAAGGCTACGCCTTCGTAAAATTGTCTTCCAGAAGTGCTAAAGATGCACCCTTAATTCAGAAAAGATTTAAATCTTTATACATCAACAGATTGTCATCTTTTGAAGAGTCTGAAAAGGGAAACGAAAATGTTAAAATCACATGCCTCTTACAGGCAGGATTTGATGCACTTCGCGTGAAGACGTCCTTCGATGTGATTGATATGTTTATCAGGAGTGAACGGGTATACCAAGACTTGTTACTGGCAGTAAAACACAAAGACAATTTTACTGAAAACTTTATAATAAGAGAATTCGTTGACATTGATGTTGATATGGAATTTCGTGGATTTGTTTTTGACGGAGAGTTAAATGCATTGTCGCAGTATAATTATTTACTATTTTCAAAACGGCTGAACGACAAACAAGAGGAAATTGCTGGTAAAATTAGAGAATTCTATAATTCAGTTGTGAGACCAAAACTAACAGCTGGAGAATATTTCCTTCAGAAATATGTGATAGATTTCGCTGTTACTAGAAGTGGTAAGTGAAGTCAATCGTCTGGTAATTTTCTTATCATCTATCGTCAAATAACAGCTATTTAAGAGAGACGAAAGATACAAAAGGAACATTCAAACCCATAAGTCTGAAAATAAACTGACAACGCCATAACTAAAAAAGAATCAGACAAACAAACAAAAAATAGTAAAAAAACAGGTGATCCGGAAGAGAGCAGATCCTGCTTCACAAGTGACACCGTCGTGTTGCTCGTGTTAGCTGAATCCCGGTAATAAGTCTAATTCGAAAAAGGGGGTGGGATTGTAGTTACGAAATTATGAACATATCAGCTATCATCTGTGAAAGGGTTATTTCGTAACAGTCAACCAACTCGTGGTGCTCCGTAAAATTTACGAACGGATGATTGCAACTTCCCCACATATTATGCATTTAGAAAAGCATACATCATCATATGTATTTTAGAGGCATGTGCCTGTTGTGCTTTTAAGATCATTTAGTAATATTATTACAACCAAACTAATACAAGTATGCATTAATATTTTTTTACCATATCCAAATAACACATTTTCTGCCCTTTGATATTAAGGGAACAGGAGACAAAAATTACATACGATTTTCAGAATAAAACTCGACATATCCATAATATCGGGGAACAGGAGATAAAAAGGCCATACGATTCTCAGAACAAAATTCAATATATAATTAGGGAACGATACTCAAAATTGAAATTCAATATATATCAGGGAGCAGAAGACAAAAATCCTATGCGATTACCGGAATAAAAAAATAATTGAATATATCAGGGAGCGTGAAATAAAAATCCTAAATGATTATCCGAATAAAAAAATCTCAATAAATCAGGGAAAAGGAGACAAATCCTCAACTCTAGGAGTTGTTTCAAGGGTTCCTAACGTGTAAATAGCGTAATTAACTATAAACTAAACTATAAATAAACCCCCATTCTGACTGGACGTGGCTGCGTATCTGTACATCCCGCACAGAAAGTAGAGCTAATTATTGAACTTCATACTTTCACATGTTTCATTTCATTTTAGTTTGTTATCATTATAAACTCATGGTAGATACTTCCACATACAACCAGTTTTAAAAAACGCCTGCTACATTTTTAATTACGATTGTTCTCTAGTATTATGTATATCCAATGATTTTTTGCAGATAAAGAAGGGTCCCTAGATAAATTATGGGTGATTGAAATTAATCCATTCCTAAATACAACTGACGGCGCATTGTTCAGCTGGGAGAAAGAGCGTGATATTCTTGAAGGAAAACAAGGATTTCAGTTCCGAATTGTACAGCAGACAAAACCGGGTTCTTTAACCATGATGCCACAAAGTATCAGGGAACTTCTCAAGTCAATATAACATAACGAATTTGTATATAAACATTAATTCCATTCACTTATTTATATATATTCTCACCACAAACTTGACGGTCAATATCATATGTACTCGAACAGATAGATCTATGGAACTTTTTTATATGTCCCTACCGTAGAGGAGGTGGCATTAAGTTTTACCCTTGTCAGTGTGTACGCCATTCGTACGTATGGATGTATGTACTTCCGTACGTCACAAAATTAGTTTCCATTCTCTAATTTTATATTGCCACAGGCAAATGTTATAGGAAACTTATACACAAGGCTTATAACCACACAACAAAAATCAAGTGGCATACGTCACTTTTACCTTTCTAGATTTATGCCCCTATACAAATGGAAAAAATGCTGAATCTCTCGATTCCATTCTCTGCTTTATGTATGCCTCAAATAAATGATATGAAACTTATCCCCAATGCTTATTACTACAAAACTCAGATCATACATGTGGGACACAGAAGATGCCGGATAGCGTCAATTTCACCGTTCTACAGTTATGTCTCTTTCTTATATGTTTAAGTTATATGAAAGTGGTGGTATCTCCTGTGAAAATATATGTTAGTAATTTGGTTTTATGGAGAAATTGACAAATCCTGCAATATAACATTGCTTTTAAAGATATTTGGATTTAAAAAATTGGGTATCCTTAAACTGCAGGATTTATTCTCAAGTTGAACCCCAAAGGAAAAGTTACTTTTTTTATTCTGTCTGAAAATCAATCTTAACAGGTATCAACTCTAAAATCGTTCTTTATTCTTCATTTCATCAATTGATAATTAATTGCATTTATTTTACAAATTATTGTCTCGTGAACAATGACCACAAATTCTTTTTAGTACTAGTGCCAAAAATAAGAAGCCGATCGAAAGTTAAGGAAAGTCAGATTATCCAATGAGGTTGAAAGAAAAAAGAAAAAAATGAACTTGATGTACATCAATAAAAAGGGATCGATGAGTTCGAAAGGTCTGTAACAACTGGCATTAATTCGTGCTTGTTATCTTAAAGTTAATAAATTCGATAGAAGATTGTAAATACATTAATTGTTTAATTTTGACGAGTTTTGGCATACATCCCACATCTTCCTCAGTGGAGACACAGTATACGCACATAACAAGGATACATCTCTAGACAACATCGATTTTTACATCTGCGCAGTCGTCGTCATCAGCAATGCGATGTGACAGCAGATTCTGTGCAAAGGAAATACAGAATAATTAACTCAGGTAAGACGGTTTTATTCCTGACTTTATTAAAAAAATAAATGGATGTAATTTTAATTGTTCGTGTTTGTGTAAATTCGTCTTGTAAGAGGGAATAGCACGAAAGGAAAGACTATTCATATCCTATATATACATGTATACATCAATGTCAATTTGTGTAACCTTTTAGTACAGTAAAATGCTAAAACAACGTGTTCTGTATTTTCTATTCTATAGTTTCAATGTTCAGTTTTCGTATTTAGTGGTGGTATAGAAAAAAATTCAAATTTGTTCCAATTAATGGTCATACTCGAGCTGATCGATTTAGGTGTAGTTCAGTGCTAAACGAGCTTAAACCAACTTTCAAATGCTCATTAACATTGAAGTCAGAAGCTAACTTCAAGATTTAATGTTCAAATAGTTCTAAAGCTAAGTCAGGTGCGTGTATACATGTATAGAAAATCAATATTATAACATTTGCGATGTTGAATGCAATTCATTGACAAGAAACACTGGAGGAATGTTAGAAATCAATGTCTATAGTATAAATAACTATGCATTTAAGTCAATGTATCAGCTGTATCATAAAGATATGTCTGTAATGACCCATTCTTATGTACATTGAGGAAAACAACGATTGTCTTCTTTGAACTTTCTGGGGAAAATGCTGAATCCGTCACATAGCAATGATGCTGAATCTGTCACATAGCAATGATGCTGTATAGAGTCACTGTTGTGATATTAAAGATCAAGAGACGGTGACAATACAAAAGTTTAAATCTCCAAAAAAATTTCTCACAACTACTCTGAGCAACTACTAGTAATTAATATTTCAAATGACGTGAAAGGAGATAAACATACATTCTAATAAACTATCTTTATGTTATAAACCAATTAAAATAAATGGTAGTACATAGGATAGACATGGGAGTAATAGAAAGGTTGGATGAATTGCAAGTTCGGATTGGTGACATTTTCACCAACAAACGATAGAAAAGAGCTCACGTTAAAAACAACCGTTCGAAATATAATGCTTCTTTGCAATGGTCGAAATCAGATATGTATAGGTGATACTTCTGGTTATCAATTCTAAGTTAGGTGGTACTTTATCAACATACGGTTACCGAGGGCCAGTTTTCAATGGCAAATATGCCATGAAATGTATGAACCAATCAGATCTGAAAATTGTGAGAAACATTACTTAAATAACACAAACAATGCAGTTCATGCAAGAACCAGTAACATATATAAAAATGGTTCAAAATCTGTTTCTGAAAAGAAGACTTTGTATTGTTCTTACGTTGGTTTGTTTTATAAGCCCTGTTCGTCTAAAATAATCCCTTTCGATCTTGATCAATAAATCTAAAACAAATTTGAGATAGGAGATTAATGCACAGATATTCAGAACAAGAACAGATACCAAGTAGATTGGCGAGACCAACTATCTTTAACGTTTTTTTGGCATGTCTATTGAAGCTTTGGTATTGTTTCTTGCTGAACGCAACCGTGTGCTATGTGCTCTATTTGTCATAAATCGTTTGCTATTGCAACAATGCAACTATTTGAAATACTTTAATAAATTGTAATAATTCAATTTATAAAATACGGAATCTAATTTAATTCGTCATATGAACATATATAAAAATAATAAACGATTCTCTCGAATAGCTTCTGATCAGTGGTTAAGATTTTAGTACCTACAATATATGTGTGCTTTTTATTGTATGTATCGACTGCCTATCTAATTATTCTTACCTAAAACATTTTCCTGAATAATAGAATGTCTGATGTCTTTGTGGCATACCCACCGTCAACGACAGGATGTGTAATATTTGGTAAAAATTCTGATCGTCCACCGACTGAAGTACAAGAGGTTGTTTATTTCCCAGCCAAGGATCATGTACCGGACTCCAAAATCATGGTAAGTTATTGGCATCACTTTGATACTGCACCCAAACAGCTGTAGCTTTCGGTCATGGTGTTTCCTTTTATAGTAAGACTTTATGTGGTGGTTATAGTAACAAAAGATCAGGATTGGAGGGGTCATCATTTCTGGATTCATTAACCAACTTCATTAGCTATACGAACAGTGGTCATTCTTTTGGTCCACTATTCTCTAAAATCATATTCTTTAGAACCCCATTTTTCTCTCTTTTCTACCCCCCTATATACTGTAAACGCAATCCAGATCATCATATATGTAGTTTGTAGTATTGCGTTTCGTCGGTGGTGTTGATAAGAACACTATCTAGCACCTATTCATACAAATCTTTTTACAACCACATGTTTCAAAACTATCTTCTCGTGATAAAACGTTGACAGATGTTTTCAACTTTTTAAAGTTAGAAGCAACTAGAATTCATTTTTTTAACAACAGTAAATAATTTGAAAATTGATAAGAGTTTCTCGTTTCTCGTTTTTTGTATAGATTAGACCTTAACTTGTTTTCCCGCTTGAATGTTTTTACTCTACTCTTTTCTGGGGTCCTTGCTTACTTGCTGTTCGGTATGAGCCAATGTTTTGTATGGCAAACCGTACTTTGACCTATAATGATTTTTCTTTTATAAATTGTGACTTGGATGAAGGGGTCTTGGATGGAGGTTTGTCTCATTGGTACTAAAACCACATCTTCTTACACCTATTAGAATACATATACCGATAGAAGAATGCTTATTTTTAAAATGTATTTAAATAATTTGACACCGATACATTGGTAGCTTTAATGTTTTATTTGACAGTGTACCTTGGTAGAAATAGACCAAGTGTCAGCCACTCATGCCGTGGTCCTTAGTAAGTCAGCGTGGACATGGGGTGCTGAAATGGGAGCTAATGACAAAGGACTCTGTATTGGATGTACTGCAGTGTGGACCAAATTGTGTCATCCAGGGGACCACAGCGCCAAACTCATGGGAGTTGATTATGTGAGGTACAACACATTTATTGTGCGATTCTATTGTCAGCTTATAACTACAAGCTGGTGTTTTTAAAACATCATACTATTATTTTCATTCCTAGAGTGTAATGAGTCTTATTCTCTTCTTTCAAATGGAATCAAAATAAGACCAAAGTGAATTAAGAATCACACTACTTCAGTTTGTTCGTTTTAATGAGCTATAAAGATAGATTTGTTCGTAAATCAAAGTTCAGAGCTATGAAATTGCATAATTATAACCAGATTTTTAAAGCATTTGTATGTGTAACCTTTTGATTTGATAAATATTTTACAGAATGATTGAACTATATACATCTGATAAGATTTTATTTATCACATATATCTATATATATGTGCAATTTGTTAAACTTAATTACTGGGTGGATTTGGCATCAGATCTTACTTAGCAATCAATCTTTACTACTTGTCTTACAAGATTAGTTAAAGATAAGATGTACAATAGTTGAGATGCGTGAATACGGTAAAATACAAATTACAAAATAAAAATGTTCTTTTTTTTTTAAAGCAGAAGATTGTTCTGAGAGGTTTCAACTGAAATGTCAGATTTGCAGTAACATATCCCCCAATAAAAAACCAAAAGAACACTTAACAATCTCAACAGAGTAAACAGATACAATAAAAAAACAAATCAACAAATAAAACTAAAACTAAAACAACATAAAACAAAGCAACTTCAACAACAATACAAAACGAATTACAACAGATTCCATTGAGTATGAAACCAAAGGTAATATATTTGGTTAGCTTGCTTCTTAGCTGAACCATGAAGTCATTGTTAGGTTAGGTAAACTACCCTACTTTAAGAATAGACTAGTCCGACAGAAAAAAAAAAAATCGATCTATCTGATGAACTATGCTACTTTGAAAGAAGGGTAGTATACCTTAACTAATAAAGACTTCACGGTTCAGCTTACAAGCAAGCTAACCAAAGATATTACCTTTTGACTACACACTCAATGGAATCCGCTGTAACAAAACAAAAATAGCCCACTGCGACTGTGATGATGCAAATCCAGTCAATACTTACAAGTACTCTTAAGGTAAAATATTACGAATATCAAGTAATGGTTGACAATTCTCTTCTTTCTAGGCTTGGTTTAGAACGTTGTAGTACTTCAAAGGAGGCCCTTGACACAATTACTGAACTACTGGACAAACATGGCCAATGTGGTCTCACAAGTCAGGACCATAGTTTCGGACAGTGGTCCTATAATACTTCCTTTATATTCGTTGATCCAAAAGAAGCATGGTTATTAGAGACCGCCGGTGAATTTTGGGCTGCAAAACATATATCTGGCATGTATCAATCAATGTTTTCATTTGATCTTTGATAATTGTAGAGTAGTTTCACGAATAGTGTACCATTTGCATTGCTATGGATAGGTAGCGTCTGAAAAACGTTGGATTGGTTTTTAATGAATACATGTGGGTTTCAGCAATTTTTTTGTATATGTTTAGCCTGAAGCACAAATTCAACAAATTTCTGCTTGGTTTATATATCGATGTATTTAGAAACCAAGTACTAATATATTGACAATATTGTAATAGTCATAGCTAGAACATTCTAAATCTTTTTTCTTTAGAACTTTATTACTGCTATTTCTCTCCATTATTTGACATTGTGTTAAAAAGTTCAAATGTTAATCTTATCTTTGTTTATTTTAGATGGACACTTCAATGTCTCCAGCTGTCTGAGGATAGCAGACGACTATGATAAACTGTCACCAGGGTTAGTTGAAAAGGCTACGGAGGCTGGACATTGGAAGGCTGGAAATGGTAGCTTCAATTTTAGCCAAGCATTTGCTGCGGAATTTGATGGCTTATCACTTACAGACATACAAAGGCCACAGCATAGACAAGCCGAGGGGGAGAAATTAATGACAAATATGTCAAAAGACGGTTAGTGCTAAATAAGAATCTAAACGGATTTGGAGAGATGTGAGGTTTATGAATTTCCAAGAGTTGGCAGTTGTTTTTAAAAGCTTTCTCTTTTATTTAATTTTCTGTAAAAATTTGTAATCAAAAGTTAGATTCAAACTTCAGGTTTAATTTGTGGTATTCATCTATACGTTTATGTGCTTACTTATCGAAAAACATTTTTGAGAATTCTGTTCACATTGTTCAACGTTTTTTTTCAGCCTTTCCAATTTCCCAAGTACAAGTTAAAATAAAAGAAATATACAATTATATGTTATGATCTGTTATGTGTTTTTGAACTGCTTGAACATGTAATATTGAAAGTAGGCTTTACCTTTGAACTTGAAATATGTTTATGCTATTTACTTAAAACTTTACATTGTTTCTTGTTTTTGGCAGGTTCTTTCAATATGGAATGCATGCGTGAAGTTTTACGCGATGAAGGGAGCAGTATAAATTTTATGGGAGAATTGTATACAGTTGGGAGCCAGATTTCTGTATTGTCACTAGATGTCAACATTCCACACTGCCATTGGTTCACTGCTACTCCAAACCCATCGTTGTCCGTCTTCAAACCTTTTATATTTTGTTCTTCCGTTGATATCGGTGAAGTAACAAGTTCTCCTGCTACTGGAGAGAGAGCACGTGCTAGTTTCCAGACGAACGTTGATAGACGACATCCTTTGTTCATTGCGCACGAAAAAGCTAGACCGCTTATGGAAAGTGATGACCCAATAGGTCAAAGGTTGCTTTCGACAATGCAACAGTTAGAACAAAATTGTATTACTGAAATGCAAGAATTTCTTCAAAGTTTCAGTGAAAGTAACTTAAATGATGTACAAGATTTGTTCAAGGACATTTCGGAATCGGAAACCAAATTTTACAAATAGGTCAGCAAAACCATCAGACTTGAAAAGCTTTAATGTGATACACAGACATTTTGTTTGCAGTTTTATTACAAAACTTCTTGTTTCATTACAATCATGCAATCTCGATATATATATAAAAGTTACACGAAAGTATACCCTTCTAAATGATATGAAAGACATAAATCTTGAACACGAAAATCTGTAAACGTTTGTTATACATAGAACAACTAAAAGGAGCCAGATGGTAATAATCCCATCGTACAGTATTTCATGTATTTTTCAAGATATGAGGAATTTTATCATAACATTGATGAGCAAAAGCCACGAAGGTGTGGACAATATGCTTTATTCTTGTTTCTCACAATATATGTAAATGTTGCTTTAAAAGTGAATAAAATATGTTATAATGTACTATCAGATAGTGCTAACTATATACACATCAATGTTATACTTATGTTTGAAATACGAAGGGATAAATCAACCTTTTAATTTATGTTTTTACAGGACACATAAAACTATGCATGTACCATATTTATCCTAGTTTTAGCAAGACAGAATGAAAAATTAGATAACCATGCAAACTACCTCCATGGGGATTAAGTGCATGACATTTAGTCAGATTACAATTTATAACTCTAAAGACCTCGTTGTTTAAAAAATTGCCACTCTAGCAATATAAAATAAGGAGATGTGGTATGATATCATGGCCTATGAGACGATAAAAGGCAATGGTATAAGAAAATAGAAAGTCAACTTGATTTATGCCGGCAAAACGACAAACGGGAACAAATATGACAGACAGCAGTAATTATACTAATAGTTATCAAAGGTACCAGGATTATAATTTAGTACGCCAGACGCGCGTTTCGTCTACATAAGACTCATCAGTGACGCTCATATCAAAATATTTATAAAGCCAAACAAGTACGAAGTTGAAGAGCATTGAGGATCTAAAATTCCAAAAAATTGTGCCAAATACGGCTAAGGTAATCTATTCCTGGGATAAGAAAATCCTTAGGTTTTACAAATATTTAAAGTTTTATATTCAGGAAATTTATAAAAATGACCACATAATTGATATTCATGTCAACACCGAAGTGCTGACTACTGGGCTGGTGATACCCTCGGGGACGAAACGTCCACCAGCAGTGGCATCGACCCAGTGGTGTAAATAGTTATCAAAGGTACCAGGATTATAATTTAGTACGCCAGACGCGCGTTTCGTCTACATAAGACTCATCAGTGACGCTCATATCAAAATATTTATAAAGCCAAACAAGTACGAAGTTGAAGAGCATTGAGGATCCAAAATTCCAAAAAGTTGTGCCAAATACGGCTAAAACAATCATTAAAAAATAAAAGTTGGAGAAAGATTGATTTATCTGATCGGCACAGAGCACACAAAAAACAAAAACAATCAATCTTGACACATGATGGTAAATGTAAAAAAGATGTAAATTCAGTCGTATTGGTTATGATATTCGAAGGTAGTATGTTCCAATAGGTAGGAAGCTGATTTTCAAAGTGTCTTAGTCTTCAGATTGATTGAATTCTAAAATAGTGATGGCTATGCATCATCAGTATGGTCTGAGAAGATTTTCTGTAGGTATTTAGTCTGATTGAGGTACGGATTTGAAAAATAAAATCAGTCTATTCTGTTTTCAGAGATTTTAATGGTTCTAGTTTGATCTTGATCCTGGTTTGTAACTGTAATTGATTTGAACCCTGCATCTGAGAAATCGTGGCAACATCGTCTGCATTGGGTCTATCACCTAGATTTAAGATGTTTCTGCGTGAAAATTGTATGACATATCATGAAGTAAACGGACAGAAAGTCACAAATTTGATAGGAAAAGTAGTCACAGGGTTCTACAAGATCATATGCATCTATCCCTGATGTGTTTTCTCCCTTGGAAATCGTTGTTTAAGTTTTCACTTTGTATCACATAAACATATTCTCATTCTGATTTACATCGTATATTTGCTACTGGACATTAAACATGAATTCAACATCACCATCAACGATATATCCCCCCATATTTGTGCAAAATGAAAGATGTCTTTCTAGGTAATATAAGTCAGAGACATTAAAGGTAGGTCATGTTACATATATTTTTGCTGCCAGCTAGATGTCTTACTTGCCTTACATGACTGAACAAATTTAAAAATTCTTTGATTGAAAGTTACTTGCTTAATTCCTTAAAATTTTCTGAGAACAGTTTTTACATCTGTGCATTGAATATCATAGATGGCAAAAGACAAGTACTACCAACATTTTATATGACACTTTTACGTGTACATTTTTAAAGTCAATGGACCATGACTGAAAGGGCAGGACTAAAAATATTCATAGAAATGATATGTGTCAATGCTAATACAACTGTACAGAATTAACCTGGACATATCATTAAAGGTTTCTCTCATACTGACATAATCACAAACTTTAATATGTAAATTATGGAAAGTGTCAGTCAATGCATCATGACAGAGGGGACAGAGATAAATAATCTCCATGGATTCTACAAATGACAGAGGGGACAGAGATAAATAATCTCCATGGATTATACAAATGACTGAGGGGACAGAGATAAACAATCTCCATGGATTATACAAATGACAGAGGGACAGAGATAAATAATCTCCATGGATTATACAAATGACAGAGGGACAGAGATAAATAATCTCCATGGATTATACAAATGACTGAGGGGACAGAGATAAACAATCTCCATGGATTATACAAATGACAGAGGGACAGAGATAAATAATCTCCATGGATTATACAAATGACAGAGGGAACAGAGATAAATAATCTCCATGGATTATATAAATGCCTAATGACAGAGGGGACAGAGATAAATAATCTCCATGGATTATATAAATGCCTAATGACAGAGGGGACAGAGCTAAATAATCTCTATGGATTATACAAATGACAGAGGGGACAGAGATAAATAATCTCCATAGATTATACAAATGACAGAGTGGACAAAAATAAATAATCTCCATGGATTATACAAATGCCTACCAAGTATCATTGACTTTCTATGAAGGTTACCTAACCACAAACTTAAACAATTGTTGATATAAAAAAGAAGATGTGGTATGATTGCCAATGAGACAACTATCCACAAAAGACCAAACTGACACAGACATTAACAACTATAGGTCACCGTACGGTCTTCAACAATGAGCAAAGCCCATACCACAGTCAGCTATAAAAGGCCCCGATAAGACAATGTAAAACAATTCAAACGAGAAAACTAACGACCTTATTTATGTAAAAAAAATGAACGAAAAACAAATATGTAACACATAAACAAACGACAACCACTGAATTACAGCCTCCTGATTTGGGACAGGCACATACATAAATTATGTGGCGGGGTTAAACATGTTAGCGGGATCCCAACCCTCCCCCTAACCTGGGAAAGTGATATAACAGTACAACATAAGAACGAACTATAAAAATCAGTTGAAAAAGGCTTAACTCATCAGATGGGCAAAAATTGATGCCAATATCGAGAAAGTCATCACATATAAGTCTCCTATCAGTCAATTGTTGAGGCTAGTTACAAAGCAGAATAATCAGAAAAGCCCAAATCATCAGATGATAACCTTGCCAGAGAGTATGATAACTTAAGCCTTGTTCAATTAGATAATTTTCTAGACTTTAAAACAATAGAAACAAAATTTCATTGAACCATGCTAATACTGTAGCATGTGCAGATTATACTCACAGGGACTGAATTCAAATGTCTATGGCCAGTCTTAAAAAAAAAAATGAAAAAGAGACAATATGATAATTTTGTTTACTTTGTGACAAATACAGCACAGTTTTTATAACCATGACTATTTTAAATCACATTTCAAAATGTTTACTTTAGTATGCTTGTATTACTGCTACATCAAATAATTTCATTGAGCACAAAAAATAATGACCATCTATATTTTAATTTATAACTATAACGAATGAATTCTTAAAGTAATGTTCTCATAAAATGATGACAAATGTACCTTAATTAAGAATGTCAGCTCTTTATTGAAATGCTCAAACCAAAAGTATTTATTTGTTTGTTGTTATAATAAAGTTATTGTACTGCTAAATTTAAACTGCAACGCTAAGCTTTGATCAAATGATTTATAAACATTTTCATTTCCTCAATCAAAAATAAATTTTCTTCAATTGAAAAAAGAAAAATACTTGTCTTTTGGTTTTTAAAACATTTTTTCAGGGCCTGGGCAATGCTGATATTTAGAGCTACCTTTTTAATGTTCAGTTTTCGTATTAAGTGGTGGTATATAAAAAAATTCAAATTTGTTCCAATTGTCATACTCGAGCTGATCGATATAAATGTAGTTCAGTGTTAAACGAGCTTAAACCAACTTTCAAATGCTCATTAACATTGAAGTCAGAAGCTAACTTTAAGATTTTATGTTCAAATAGTTCTAAAGCTAAGTCAGGTGCATGTTTACATGTATAGAAAATCAATACAATAACATTTGCGATGTTGAATGCAATTCATTGACAAGAAACACTAGAGGAATGTTAGAAATCAATGTTTGTAGTATAAATAACTATGCATTTAAGTCAATGTATCAGCTGTATCATAATGATCTGTCTGTAATTACCCATTCTTATGTACATTGATGATCTTTCTGGGCAAAATGCTGAATCCGTCACATAGCAATGATGCTATATAGAGTCACTGTTGTGATATTAAAGATCAAGAGACGGTGCCAATACAAAAGTTTGAATCTCCAAAATATTCTCCCACAACTATTCTGAGCAATTACTAGTAATTAATAATTCAAATGACGTGAAAGGAGATAAACAGACACTCTAATAAACTATCTTTATGTTATAACCAATTAAAATAAATAGTAGTACATACGACAGACATGGAAGTGATAGAAAGGTCGGATGAATTGCAAGTTCGGATTGGTGACATTTTCACCAACAAACGATAGAAAAGAGCTCACGTTCAAAACTACCGTTCGAAATATAATGCTTCTTTGCAATAGTCGAAATCAGATATGTACAGCAGCATTGTAACGAACGTATTTCAAGCATAGGTGATACTTCTGGTTATACATTCTAAGTTAGGTGGTACTTTATCAACATACGGTTACCGAGGGCCAGTTTTCAATGGCAAATATGCCATGAAATGTATGAACCAATCAGATCTGAAAATTGGGAGAAACATCACTTAAATAACACAAACAATGCAGCTCATGCAAGAACCAGTAACATATATAAAAATGGTTCAAAATCTGTTTCTGAAAAGAAGAATTTGTATTGTTCTTACGTTGGTTTGTTTTAAAGCCCTGTTCGTCTAGAATAATCCCTTTCGAATCTTGATCAATAAATCTAAAAGATTTTTGAGATAGGAGATAAATGCACAGATATTCAGAACAAGAACAGATACCAAGACCAACTATCTTTAACATTTTTGGCATGTCTATTGAAGCTTTGGTATTGTTTCTTGCTGAAGGCAACCGTGTGCTATGTGCTCTATTTGTCATAAATCGTTTGCTATTGTAACATTGCAACGAAATACTGTAATAAATTGTAATAATTCAATTTATAAAATACGGAATCTAATTTGATTCGTCATATGAACATATATAAATGACAAACGATTCTCTCGAATAGCTTCTGGTCAGTGGTTTAGATTGTAGTACCTACAATATATGTGTGCTTTTTATTGTATGTATCGACTGTCCATCTAATTATTCTAACCTAAAACTTTTTCCTGAATTATAGAATGTCTGATGTCTTTGTGGCATACCCACCGTCAACGACAAGATGTGTAATATTTGGTAAAAATGCTGATCGTCCACCGACTGAAGTACAAGAGGTTGTTTATTTCCCAGCCAAGGATCATGCACTGGACTCCAAAATCATGGTAAGTTATTGGCATCACTTTGATACAAACAGCTGTAGCTTTCGGTCATGGTGTTTCGTTTTATAGTAAGACTGACTTTATATGGTGGTTATAGTAGCAAAAGATCAGGATTGGAGCCGGGGTCATCATTTCTGTATTCATTAACTTTATAGGCTTTACGAACAGTGGTCATTCTTTTGGTCCATTATTCTCAACAATCTTATTCTTTAGAACCCAATTTTCTCTCTTCTCTACCCCTACTTTTCTTCATCTTTAATTCTTTACCAATTATTCTATATTCTGTAAACACAACCCAGATCATCATATATATGTAGTTTGTAGTATTGCGTTTCCTCGGTGGTGTTGATAAGAACAATATCTAGCACCTATTCATATAAATCTTTTAACAACCACATGTTTCAAAACTATCTTCTCGTGATAAAACGTTGACAGATGTTTTCAACTTATTCAAGTTAGAAGCAACTAGAATTCATTTTCTGAACAACAGTAAATAATTTGAAAATTGATAAGAGTTTCTCGTTTCTCGTTTTTTGAATAGATTAGACCTTTAACTTGTTTTCCCGTTTGAATGTGTTTACACTACTCTTTTCTGGGGGTCCTTTATAACTTGCTGTTCGGTTTGACCCAATGCTCTGTATGGAAGACCGTACTTTGACCTATAATGATTTTTTTTTATAAATTGTGGCTTGGATGAGGGGGTCTTGGATGGAGGTTTGTCTCATTGGTACTAAAACCACATCTTCTTACACCTATTAGAATAAATTTACCGGTAGAAGAATGTGTATTTTTGAAATGTATTTAAATAATTTGACACCGATACATTTGTAGCTTTAATGTTTTATATGACAGTGTACCTTGGTAGAAATGGACCAAGTGTCAGCCACTCATGCTGTGGTCCTTAGTAAGTCAGCGTGGACCTGGGGTGCTGAAATGGGAGCGAATGACAAAGGACTCTGTATTGGATGTACTGCAGTGTGGACCAAATTGTGTCATCCAGGGGACCACAGCGCCAAACTCATGGGAGTTGATTATGTGAGGTAAAACACATTTATTGTGCGATTCTAGGGCTATTGGTACTTTACGGAACGGAACGGAACGGAACGGAACGGAAAGGAATTTCATTTAAGGTATCCAAAGGGGGCATTTATCAAAATTTCGAAAAATCTTTAAAACAAAACAAACTTTAAAATTTCTGTGTTTTACGGTTTTCCATATACAAATAACACAAATGTATACTTAATCTCATCTTCACAGGTGAAATGTGTAAAAATGTATAACATCGGAAAATATTCTGTAGATGAATATGTCGGATTGTCCTGATAAATTATCATGAAATTAACGCATTTGCAAGTCATGCATTATGATATCTAGACTGACCTCATGTCGTCCTTGATTAGAGACAGTGATCAAAATGAATCTGATTTAAACTTTTTAATTTATTTTTCCGTTCCGTTCCGTTCCGCAAAGTACCAATTGCTCTGAGGAATTGGTATTTAACGGAAAAAACGGAAACGGACATCTTTAATGTAATTAAAGCAGTATGATAAAAAAAAATTGTCTGACACCTCTTTTTGCATGAGTGGTATGTGTTTTAGATAGCATTTTCGACTTGATCAATAATAAAAAATTTAACACAAAGGCAGGTTACACAAAAAGTCTTTCTCCTTCCATCGGTAATTATATTTTAAAAAAGAGGCCTTCAACAGCCCGTTCCGACGATGATTAGAGACAGTGATCCAGTTGAATCTGATGTAAACTCTTTAATTTATTTTTCCGTTCCGTTCCGTTCCGCAAAGTACCAATTGCTCTGAGGAATTGGTATTTAACGGAAAAAACGGAAACGGACATCTTTAATGTAATTAAAGCAGTATGATAAAAAAAAATTGTCTGACACCTCTTTTTGCATGAGTGGTATGTGTTTTAGATAACATTTTCGACTTGATCAATAATAAAAAATTTAACACAAAGGCAGGTTACACAAAAAGTCTTTCTCCTTCCATCGGTAATTATATTTTAAAAAAGAGGCCTTCAACAGCCCGTTCCGACGATGATTAGAGACAGTGATCCAGTTGAATCTGATGTAAACTTATTAATTTATTTTTCCGTTCCGTTCCGTTCCGCAAAGTACCAATTGCTCTGAGGAATTGGTATTTAACGGAAAAAACGGAAACAGACATCTTTAATGTAATTAAAGCAGTATGATGAAAAAAATTGTCTGACACCTCTTTTTGCATGAGTGGTATGTGTTTTAGATAGCATTTTCGACTTGATCAATAATAAAAAATTTAACACAAAGGCAGGTTACACAAAAAGTCTCTCTCCTTCCATCGGTAATTATATTTTAAAAAAGAGGCCTTCAACAGCCCGTTCCGACGATGATTAGAGACAGTGATCAAGTTGAATCTGATGTAAACTTTTTAATTTATCTTTCCGTTCCGTTCCGTTCCGCAAAGTACCAATTGCTCTGAGGAATTGGTATTTAACGGAAAAAACGGAAACAGACATCTTTAATGTAATTAAAGCAGTATGATAAAAACAAGTCAGACCCTTCTTTTTTGAATGAGTGGTAAGTGTTTTAGATAGCATTTCGACTTGATCAATATTTAAATAAACAGCTGCGCCATGATCGCATGATACGCCTGTCGTCTGGTGAAAAAACATAAATCTTTTTTGAATAACACAGGGTTGTACAGGATGTCATGCTTAGTATATCCTGACTCATTCCTTATTCCCGCTCAATAGGAAGATTGTACAAGATGTATTTGGAAACCCGACGCAACATTAGCCTGTTAAGTTTTAAGCAATAGAGATACAGCGCAACATGTGAAAAAAAACCTCTTTTTTTACAAAAAACTCAATAACTCGAAAATATAAAAATGAATCATCACCAAAAAGTATACAGATCTTTAGATTAATATAACAAAGAAGTGTGTAAAGTTTTAAGCAATAATCATAAATCGTTTTTGAGATATGGTGCGACATGTAAACCCCCCCCCCTTTTTTTTTTACAGAATACTCAATAACTCAAAAATGAAATTTTGAATCATCACCAAAAAGTATACAGATATTAAGATTAATATAACTAAGAAGTATTTAAAGTTTTAAGCCATAATCAAGAATCGTTTTTGAGATACGGTGCGACATGTGAAAAAAAACACCACCCCTGTTTTAGTTACAAAGTGCCGTAACTCAAAAAGTTGTAATCTTATTTTCACAAAAAAAGTATACAGATCATTTTACCATCATAAGAAACAACTATGTTAAGTTTCATGAAATTTGGATAAGTCGTTCTCAAGTTACGGTGCGACATGTTTACACCGGACAGACGGACAGACGGACGGACGGACGGACACTGGACATTTGTATACCATAATACGTCCCGTCAAAATTGACGGACGTATAAAAAATAACACAAAGACAGGTTAGACAAAAGGTCTTTCTACTAATCCATTGGTAATTATAAATTAAAAAAGGGGCCTTCCGAAGATGATTAGAAACAGTGATCAAGTTGAATCTGATTTCCGTTCCGTTCCGCAAAATACCAATTGCTCTGAGGAATTGGTATTTAACGGAATCGAACGGAAACAGGCATCTGTAATGTAATAAAAGCAGTCTTGATAATATCAGTGCACAGTTTTTAAAAATTACTTCTCATCTTATTTAAGTTCACTTATGTCAAATTTTTAATTCAAGCATTAAAAAATCAGTTTATCCATCATTATTCAAAGTAGCTAAAGTCATACCAGTTTTTGAAAATAAATGTTAAAAATGATGTATTTAATTACAGACCAATTGCATTTTTACAATTAGTATCTAAAATACTTGAGAGACACGTAAAAACTTATTTAATGAACTATACGGACACATATAATCTGTTGTATGTCCTGCAATCAGGTTTTCGTTCGAACCATTCCTGTCAAACTGCGATAAATGGTTAAAAGCAATTGATGAAGGCGAATTAGTAGGAGCAGTATTTCTGGATCTTTGTAAAGCTTCTGATGTTCTTCATCATAAACTGCTCCTCCAGAAATTACAAAAATACAGATTTTCTTATTCTTCACTGCACTGGCTTACTTCATATCTAACTGATAGACAGCAGGTTGTATACATTTCAAATACTTTTTCAGGTGTATTAAAAGTAAAAACAGGTGTACCTCAAGGGTTCGTTTAAGGTCCCATATTATTCTTATTATTCATTAATTTTTTGCCTTTGTGTAATCCAAATCATAACAGTGATCTTTTGGCTGATGATAGTACTATTTCTGTTACTGGTAAAAACAAAAGTTGTATAGCCAGACACTAAATACTGTGTTAGAAAATATTTCTCATTGGTGTGATGAAAACAAAATGTTAATCAATGTATCCAAAACAAAGAAAATGTGTTTATGTTCAAAACACAAACTTTCTGTCATGTGTAATGAACCTTTTAATATCTTCATTAATAATCAATATATTAATGAAAGTCAGCGTGAACAAGTCCTTGGTATTTTTGTGGACGCAACTCTGTCTTGGTCTGATCATATCAAATATGTTATTAAAAACTTTAAGGTAAATTCTTCCTTTAGCTCTACTAAAAAGGATCAAGAAATATTTAAATCATAATGCAAGAATTTTATTTTATAATGCATACATTCTTCCAAATTTTGACTACTGTTGTTCAATATGGGGCAACTGTAACACATTTTTAATCGACAGTTTGCTTAAATTACAAAAAAGGGAAGCTAGAATTATTTTAAATGAACACGATTTTCAAAAACCATCTGTTGAACTTTTTAAAGAATCTGGAATAATTCCAGTAAATACATGTAATAGAATATTATACCACAAGTCCTTATTAATGTATGAATAAAACAATGGATTGGTACCCCAATACTTGTCAAATCTTATTGTAACTACAAATAGCAAACAGTCATACAGTACTCGACTCTCATTTTCAGATAATTGTATTGTTCCAAAATCAAATACAGAATTATACAAACCAAGCTTTTCTTTTAGTGGTCAAAAGGTGTGGAATTCACTATCCAAAGAAATCAAAAAATCAAAAAAATGTATCGTCATTCAAGTATACTTACAAATCATTATATATTTTAACAATAAAACTCAAAACACTATCATGTAATCCGTTTTGTTCATGTATTTGTTTATGTAATTTAATATTTATACTATTATTCATCATTGTGTATTGCTAGATTGATTTGATTTATATCAACCGTGCAAGGGCTTTTGTCAAGGTCGTTAAAAAAAAAACCGTAGTAGTAGATTATGTTTATTCATGTTGTTAATATTGTGTCTATAGAGAGCCTTATTGAAAATTGATTTAATGTTTTTTTTCGTAAATAAATATGTTGATTCTGAATAGAGAAAATAAATAATTTGGCCAGCAAAGGGAGAAAAAAAATTTTGACAGAGGATATTTACCATAAAAAATAATGTTAAATTTGAAAAAAATAATTTGTCGCGCCACTTCCAAACTGGAATCGCAGAGCCAATGCAGTGTAGTCTATATAAACATAGCAGACATAATGGGTATGATTACAAATGAGACAACTTTTATCAAAAGACGAACTAATAAAGATGTATACCCCAATAAAACATCGTATGCCTAATGGCATTCAACAATGAACAAAGCACATCCAATATAGTAAGTTATAAGAGACCCCTTTACTTGCACTCACTACTAAATGTAAACCAATAAAAAGCGAGAAAAACAGCGTTTCCGGTTTCTAGAAAAAAAAGCAATAAACAAATATAACACGCATAATTAAAAGCTGCCGATTTCGGATCTTGATCTATATAATGAGGCGCTGTTCAAGTCGCCGTGAGCGCTCTATCCCCTCAAGAGCAATGGTGTAATAGTACAACTTGTTTAGTTAAATTAAAATTCTGTTTAATATTAGATCGCCCATGTTAAGAGTTGTGTACATATATTTGAGGTGTTCAGAAACAGCAAAGATAATTGTTATCATTATAGAGAAGACTTTTTCACTATACAAATTTCTATTTAGTTGAGCACTCTTAAATAATTGTTAAAAGTTTGGCAAAAACAGATCCTCTCCTAAGAAACATTTTAACAAGAGAAACGTTTTAAATAGCTCTGATTTCTTATGTTAGCATGCTACAATAAATATAGATTACATGGATGTTTGCTGGGCGATATTCATGCATTGGTTTTATACATTTTAGTCATTTTGTTGGAAGATTTGTTATTTTCATCTAAAAAACTTAAAAAGTTTACATCAGATTCAACTTGATCACTGTCTCTAATCATCGTCGGGACGGGCTGTTGAAGGCCTCTTTTTTAAAATATAATTACCGATGGAAGGAGAAAGACTTTTTGTGTAACCTGCCTTTGTGTTAAATTTTTTATTATTGATCAAGTCGAAAATGCTATCTAAAACACATACCACTCATGCAAAAAGAGGTGTCAGACATTTTTTTTTTATCATACTGCTTTAATTACATTAAAGATGTCTGTTTCCGTTTTTCCCGTTAAATACCAATTCCTCAGAGCAATTGGTACTTTGCGGAACGGAACGGAACGGAAAAATAAATTAAAAAGTTTACATCAGATTCAACTTGATCACTGTCTCTAATCATCGTCGGAACGGGCTGTTGAAGGCCTCATTTTTAAAATATAATTACCGATGGAAGGAGAAAGACTTTTTGTGTAACCTGCCTTTGTGTTAATTTTTTTATTATTGATCAAGTCGAAAATGCTATCTAAAACACATACCACTCATGCAAAAAGAGGTGTCAGACAATTTTTTTTTTATCATACTGCTTTAATTACATTAAAGATGTCTGTTTCCGTTTTTTCCGTTAAATACCAAATCCTCAGAGCAATTGGTACTTTGCGGAACAGAACGGAACGGAAAAATAAATTAAAAAGTTTACATCAGATTCAACTGGATCACTGTCTCTAATCATCGTCGGAACGGGCTGTTGAAGGCCCCTTTTTTAAAATATAATTACCGATGGAAGGAGAAAGACTTTTTGTGTAACCTGCCTTTGTGTTAAATTTTTTATTATTGATCAAGTCGAAAATGCTATCTAAAACACATACCACTCATGCAAAAAGAGGTGTCAGACAATTTGTTTTATCATACTGCTTTAATTACATTAAAGATGTCTGTTTCCGTTTTTTCCGTTAAATACCAATTCCTCAGAGCAATTGGTACTTTGCGGAACGGAACGGAACGGAAAAATAAATTAAAGAGTTTACATCAGATTCAACTGGATCACTGTCTCTAATCATCGTCGGAACGGGCTGTTGAAGGCCTCTTTTTTAAAATATAATTACCGATGGAAGGAGAAAGACTTTTTGTGTAACCTGCCTTTGTGTTAAATTTTTTATTATTGATCAAGTCGAAAATGCTATCTAAAACACATACCACTCATGCAAAAAGAGGTGTCAGACAATTTTTTTTTATCATACTGCTTTAATTACATGATAATTTATCAGGACAATCCGACATATTCATCTACAGAATATTTTCCGATGTTATACATTTTTACACATTTCACCTGTGAAGATGAGATTAAGTATACATTTGTGTTATTTGTATATGGAAAACCGTAAAACACAGAAATTTTAAAGTTTGTTTTGTTTTAAAGATTTTTCGAAATTTTGATAAATGCCCCCTTTGGATACCTTAAATGAAATTCCTTTCCGTTCCGTTCCGTTCCGTTCCGTTCCGTAAAGTACCAATAGCCCGATTCTAGTCAGCTGAACTACAAGCTGGTGTTTTTAAAACATCATCCTATTATTTTCATTCCTAGAGTGTAATGAGTCTTATTCTCTTCTTTCAAATGGAATCAAAATAAGACCAAAGTGAATTAAGAATCGTACTACTTCAGTTTGTTCGTTTTAATGAGATATTAAGATAGATTTGTTCGTAAATCAAAGTTCAGAGCTATGAAATTGCATAATTCTAACAAGATTTTTAAAGCATTTGTATGTGTAACCTTTTGATTTGATAAATATGTTACTGAATGACTGAACTATATACATCTGATAAGATTTTATTTATCACATATATCTATATAATTTTTTATATGTGCCATTTGTTAAACTTAATTACTGGGTGGATTTGGCATCAGATCTTACTTAGCAAACAATCATTACTACTTTTCTTACAAGATTAGTTAAAGATAAGATGTACAATAGTTGAGATGCAATACGGTAAAATACAAATTACAAAATAAAAATGTTCTTTTTGTTTTTTTAAATCAGAAGATTGTTCTGAGAGGATTTCAACTGAGATGTCAGATTTGCAGTAACATATCTCCCAATAAAAAAACAAAAGAACACTCAACAAACTCAGAGTAATAAAAAAAATACAATAAAAAAACAAATCAACAAATAAAACTAAAACTAAAACAACATAAAACAAAGCAACTTCAACAACAATACAAAACTAACAGATTCCATTGAGTATGTAGCCAAAGGTAATATCTTTGGTTAGCTTGCTTCTTAGCTGAACCGTGAAGTCATTGTTAGGTTAGGTGAACTACCATACTTTAAGAATAGACTAGTCCGACAGAAAAACCATCGATCTATCTGATGGACTATGCTACTTTGAAAGGAGGGTAGTATACCTTACCTAATAAAGACTTCACGGTTCAGCTAACAAGCAAGCTAATCAAAGATATTACCTTTTGGCTACACACTCAATGGAATCCGCTGTAACAACACAAAGCCCACTGCGACTGTGATGATGCAAATCAAGTCAATACTTACAAGTACTCTTAAGGTAAAATATTACGAATATCAAGTAATGGTTGACAATTCTCTTCTTTCTAGGCTTGGTTTAGAACGTTGTAGTACTTCAAAAGAGGCCCTTGACACAATTACTGAACTACTGGACAAACATGGCCAATGTGGTCTCACAAGCCAGGACCATAGTTTCGGACAGTGGTCCTATAATACTTCCTTTATATTCGTTGATCTAAAAGAAGCATGGTTATTAGAGACCGCCGGTGAATTTTGGGCTGCAAAACATATATCTGGCATGTATCAATCAATGTTTTCATTTGATCTTTGATAATTGTAGAGTAGTTTCACGAATAGTGTACCATTTGCATTGCTATGGATAGGTAGCGTCTGAAAAACGTTGGATTGGTTTTTAATGAATAGATGTGGGGTTTCAGGAACTTTTTTGTATATGTTTAGCCTGAAGCACAAATTCAACAAATTTCTGCTCGGTTTATATATCGATGTATTTAGAAACCAAGTACTAATATATTGACAATATTGTAATATTCATAGCTAGAACATTCTAAATCTTTTTTCTTTAGAACTTTATTACTGCTATTTCTCTCCATTATTTGACATTGTGTTAAAAAGTTCAAATGTTAACCTTATCTCTGTTTATTTTAGATGGACACTTCAATGTCTCCAGCTGTCTGAGGATAGCAGACGACTATGATAAACGGTCACCAGGGTTAGTTGAAAAGGCTACGGAGGCTGGACATTGGAAGGCTGGAAATGGTAGCTTCAATTTTAGTCAAGCATTTGCTGCGGAATTTGATGGCTTATCACTTACAGACATACAAAAGCCACAGCATAGACAAGCCGAGGGGGAGAAATTAATGACCAATATGTCAAAAGACGGTTAGTGCTAAATAAGAATCTAAACGGATTTGTAGAGATGTGAGGTTTATGCATTTCTAAGAGTTGGCAGTTGTTTTGAAAAGCTTTTTCTTTTATTAGCTCACCTTTCCAAAAGAAAATGTGAGCTTTTGCCATCACTTGGCGTCCGTCGTCGTCCGTCCGTCGTAAACTATTTCAAAGATCTTCTCCTCTGAAATTACTGAACCAATTCAAACCAAACTTCATCTGATTGATTCCTAGGGTATCTAGAATAAAGTTTGTGTTTTAATTCCCATTTCATCAAAAAACATGGCCGCCATGGCTAAAAATAGAACATAGGGGTAAAATGCAGTTTTTAGCTTATAACTCAAAAACCAAAGCATTTAAACAAATCTGACAGGGGTAAATTGTTTATCAGGTCAAGATCTATCTGCCCTGAAATTTTCAGATGAATCGGACAACCCGTTGTTAGGTTGCTGCCCCTGAATTGGTAATTTTAAGGAAATTTTGCTGTTTTTGGTTATTATCATGAATATTATTATAGATAGAGATAAACTGTAAACAGCAAAAATGTTCAGCAAAGTAAGATTTACAATAAGTACCCCTTTTGGAGTTATGGCCCTTTATAGTCAATTTTAAACAATTTTCCGTAAATCTTAGTTATCTTTTACAAAAATCTTCTCCTCTGAAACTACTGGGCCAAATTGAACCAAACTTGGCAGCAATCATCATTGGGGTAACAAATATAAAAATTGTGTCCGTTGACCTGGCCAACCAACCAAGATGGCCACCATGGCTAAAAATAGAACATAGGGGTAAAATCAGTTTTTGGCTTATAACTCAAAAACCAAAGCATTTAGAGCAAATCTGATAGAGGTTAAATGGTTTATCAGGTCAAGATCTATCTGCCCTGAAATTTCAGATGAATCAGACAACTGATTGTTAGGTTGCTGCCTCTGAATTGGTTATTTTAAGGAAATTTTGCTGTTTTTGGTTATTATCATGAATATTATTATAGATAGAGATAAACTGTAAACAGCAAAAATGTTCAGCAAAGTAAGATTTACAAATAAGTCAACATGACCGAAATGGTCAGTTGACCTTTTTAGGAGTTATGGCCCTTTATAGTCAATTTTTAACCATTTTCCGTAAATCTCAGTTATCTTTTACAAAAATCTTCTCCTCTGAAACTACTGGGCCAAATTTAACCAAACATGGCCAAAATCATTATTAGGGTATCTAGTTTAAAAATGTGTCTGGTGACCCGGCTAACCAACCAAGATGGCCGCCATGGCTAAAAATAGAACATAGGGGTAAAATGCAGTTTTTAGCTTATAACTAAAAAACCAAAGCATTTAGTGCAAATCTGACATGGGGTAAAATTGTTTATCAGGTCTATCTTCATTGAAATTTTCAGATGAATCGGACAACCCGTTGTTGGGTTGCCGCCCCTGAATTGGTAATTTTAAGGAAATTTTGTTGTTTTTGGTTATTATCTTGAATATTATTATAGATGTAGATAAACTGTTAACAGAAATAATGTAATGCTTGGGTTATACAATGTTCTTTTATACTTTCATCATAAATTATATTATGAACACGAGACAAACGAGACATTTCAGTGTGTCCACTCTTGTTTTTGCTTGTGAAGAAGATATGACAGAATCGAAGAACCATTTATATAAATTGAAAACCCAAAATAATCATTGATGGAAGTTTTAAGCAAAATATTTAAGGTGAGCGATTCAGGCTCTTGAGAGCCTCTTGTTTAACTACCTGTAAAAATTGGTAATCAAAAGTTAGATTCAAACTTCAGGTTTAATTTGTGGTATTCATCTATACGTTTGTGTGCTTACTTATCGAAGAACATTTTTGAGAATTCTATTCGCATTGTTCAACGTTTTTTTCAGCCTTTCCAATTCCCCCAAGTACAAGTTAAAATAAAAGTAATATACAATTATATGTTATGATCTGTTGTGTGTTCTATTGAACTGCTTGAACATGTAATATTGAAACTTAGGCTTTACCTTTGAACTTCAAATATGTGTATGCTAAAAAACTTTACATTGTATCTTGTTCTGGCAGGTTCTTTCAATATGGAATGCATGCGTGAAGTTTTACGCGATGAAGGGAGCAGTATAAATTTTATGGGAGAATTGTATACTGTTGGGAGCCAGATTTCTGTATTGTCACTAGATGTCAACATTCCACACTGCCATTGGTTCACTGCTACTCCAAACCCATCGTTGTCAGTCTTCAAACCTTTTATATTTTGTTCTTCCGTTGATATCGGTGAAGTAACACGTTCTCCCGCTACCGGAGAGAGAGCCCGTGCTAGTTTCCAGACGAATGTTGATAGACGACATCCTTTGTTCATTGGTCACGAAAAAGCTAGACCGCTTATGGAAAGTGATGACCCAATAGGTCAAAGGTTGCTTTCGACAATGCAACAGTTAGAACAAAATTGTATTACTGAAATGCAAGAATTTCTTCAAAGTTTCAGTGAAAGTAACTTGAATGATGTACAAGATTTGTTCAAGGACATTTCGGAATCTGAAACCAAATGTTACAAATAGGTCAGCAAAATCATCAGACTTGAAAAGCTTTAATGTGATACACAGACATGTCATTTTGTTTGCAGTTTTATTACAAAACTTCTTGTTTCATTACAATCATGCAAACTCGATATAGATATAAAAGTTACACGAAAGTATACCCTTCTAAATGATATGAAAGACATAAATCTTGAACACGAAAATCTGTAAACGTTTGTTATACCATGTAAAGTATTATATAATACTTCCATGGTTATACATAGAACAACATAAAAGGAGCCAGATGGTAAGATTTATCGACCACGCCATTGTTTTATTATAAATGTGTGCGTGCATTTCCTTTGTTTTAGCAGATGCAAAGTCAATTTCAATATGAATAGGCTTGCGTTCTTATTTTTTCCATCATAATTGTGTTTGAAAGCTGTTGATGTGTTACTTATGTGAATTGGCGATAACATATTGTCTTGTAAAGGATGCAACTATGTTTACGATACAGTGTGCGAAGGTTTTAAATGAAATGAACTGTAACTGATGAACTATAAGATTGGTATTATAAATAATCCCATCGCACAGTAATTCATGCATTTTTCAAGATATGAGGAATTTTTATCATAACATTGATGAGCAAAAGCCACGAAGGTGTGGACAATATGCTTTATTCTTGTTTCTCACAATACATATTTTATTCACTTTTAAAGCAACATTTACATATATTGTGAGAAACAAGAATAAAGCATATTGTCCACACCTATATATATAATACACATTAATGTTATACTTATGTTTGAAATACGAAGACAGGGGCGGATCCAGCCATTTCAAAAACGGGGGAGGGGTCCTAACCCAGGACAAAGGGGAGGGTTCCAATCACATGTTCCCATTCAAAAGCATTGATCGTCCAAAAAATTGGGGGGGGGGGGGGGGGGGTCCGGGGGTTGACCCCCCTCTGGATCCGCGACTGGAAGGGATAAATCAACCTTTTAATTCATGTTTTTACAGGACACATAAACTATGCATGTACCATATTTATCCTAGTTTTAGCAAGAAAGAAGGAAAAATTGGATAACCATGCAAACTGAACTACCTCCATGGGGATTAAGTGCATGACATTTAGTCAGATTACAATTTATAACTCTAAAGACCTCGTTGTTTAATAAAAAATGGCCACTCTAGCAATATAAAATAAGATGTGGTATGATATCATGGCCTATGAGACGATAAAAGGCAATGGCATGAGAAAATAGAAAGCCAACTACCCGATTTATGTCGGCACAACGACAAATGGAAACAAATATGACAGACAGCAGTAATTATGATAAAAACAATCATTGTAAAACAACAGTTGGAGAAAGATTGCTTTATCAGATCAGTACAGAGTTATGATAAAAACAATCATTGTAAAACAACAGTTGGAGAAAGATTGCTTTATCAGATCGGTACAGAGTACAAAAAACCCAGAACACATAAATTGAATCTTGACACATGATGGTAACTATAAATGTAAAAAAGAAGATGTGATATAATTGCCAATGAGACAACTCTCCACAAGAGACCACAGAACACAAAAGAAACAACTATAGGTCACCGTACGGCCTTCAACAATTGAGCAAAACATGTGCACGTTTTTATCCGATGAAACTTTTAAAACTTCTGTATATGTTAGATCATTGTTCATTTATCAACGTTATGTTTCGTTATTATATCAGTTTCCTGGAGAATGGAATTATTCAATGGTATAGGTGTATTAGTTCATCTTGATATCGATTTTATATATATATTATGTTTATAGACAAAATCCCGTGTATGTCAAGGTTGATATTCTAATTACAACGTGTGTTCCCTTACAATATCTGCGAGCGAGACAGTAATCAGTTAGCGGATTCCCCTGTGAATTCAGTCGTATTGGTGATGATATCAGAAGGTAGTTTTAGTCCGGCGGCTACAAGTATATTTCAGACGAATTGTGCACATCCTGCTACAAGCATGAAACTTGGCATAGACCTTCCTCAACTATTACTCTTTTATTTCAGATAGCGAGGCATTTGAAAAAAAATGTCTCACTTCCTGTAAAACCAAATGGCGGACATCATACTTGAATCAGCCTAATATCGAAGGCTAGTATGTGAAAAGGTGTTATTATCCTGCTACTTACATAATATTTGGTACAAACCTTTGTTATGTACTGCTTTTAGATATATTATATAGATTAGATGTCTTCAAAAACCTTACTTCCGGTTAAAATCCAACATGGCGGACATTGTACTTAAATAAGCATAGTTTTAAGGAGGGTAATTGAAATGTGTTTTAACGTATTCGTTTCTATCATTACATTGTGCAGGAACCTTTCTTTGGTACTTCTGATGGATACAATGTATAAGAAATATGTCTTAAAAACTCTTACTTCCGGTAATATCCAAAATGGCGGACATAGAAATATCAATTTATCATTCAAATATTCAACTTTTTTTAAAATGTAAAGAAAATGATTTTTTTTGTGCTGGTCATTAAACTTTTGGATTTAAGTTATCCCCAAAACCACTAATTCTATCATGTTGTTAATGTTTACACAATACAAAGTTGACACTTCCGGTAAAAATATGACGTAAATTTCAAAGATGAGTCCTCAATCAATTTCTTCGATGTAGAGTTTTGGATAGATTGATTAAAACAAAATAAAATCACTATAGTACTAAAACATTTTTAAAATTACTATTATTAGGCCAAGAATTTATGTTTATTTACAGTCACCACCACATGCACACAAGGCAGTGCACGGGAGACCCGATTTTCCACATTAACAATGGCCGCGGAATCCTTTCTGACAAAATGATGAGGCCTCGGAAAAAGGGATCCTCTTTGTCCATTCGCCATCGATTAGTGCCTGGACTGGGTAGCATAAGAGCCAATCCCAAGCTCGTACCCTAAACACTTGCATTAGTATATTGCACGTTTTACATGCTTGAAAAGACTAGACCAAGTTGAGGGAATAGCCTCAATTATAATTAGCCTTCCCTTTTGTGCGAATAGTTATTTTCTTCGTTAATCATGTCAGCTCCATCTGATAAGTTTGTGCGATCTTACAGTAAAACCCCGGTGAATAGGCTGATCAATCGTCATTCTTTATGTTAAAGTCACATCTTCAAATGCCATCAATGTCTCCAACGCAGTCTTTGTTTCTTTTCAAGCAAAGAGAGAACCGTATCACAACCGGTAAAGGTATGGGTCACAATAAGTGTGTGTGATCGCTCATTGCCTAGTGCATTTGAAATATAAAAAAGAAGATGTGGTATGATTGCCAATGAGACAACTATCCACAAAAGACCAAAATGACACAGACATTAACAACTATAGGTCACCGTTTGAAAGGCCATTGATAGATATTAATCCAAAGATTTTTGCCTCCCCAAACACAATCCATAGTTCGTCTGCACCTATGGCAGGGAATAGCGAAACAGTAATGACAGCATCATCATTAACGACTGTTCGAAGCATGACTCGTTTAAGTTCGTGTTTCACTGCATCAGACACATGCACCATGATTTTAGTGTCTGTCTCTTAATGTGAACATGGTGCTACACTTGAAATACATCACGTGGTGGATAAGATAGAATATCCTGAGCATTTGTTGCTACAACTACCATACTTATCAAAGACTTCATCCACTCTTGTTACAGTTTCAAGTTATTTTATTAAGGTTAGGACATAATACCCAATCGTCATACTCGTTAGGAAACACCTTAAAACTTTAACAACAGTGGATGTCGTCTCTGATGCGAACATAAACAATACTGGTAGTTTGAAAGCTGCTACAAGAAGCAATAGCTACATTTAGGGGAAAGGGAATACACAGACGAATCCAGGGTAAAAAAAATCCTCAAAACTGGCAAAGTTTTCTGAGAGATGACGACAATAAGAAAGAACTTTTAAGTTTTCATTCACAGCAGCTTGCTCAATACAATTTTTAGGAAAAGGTAGTTGTAGCAACAAATGCTCAGGATGTTCAGTGTTATCCACCACTTGATGATGTTTCAAGTTTAGCACCATGTTAACACGAAGAGACTGACACTAGAATCAAGTTCGATGTGTCTAATGCAGTGAAACACAGACTTATCTGTCATGACTCGAACAGTCGATACTGATGTCATTGCTGTTTCGCTATTACGTGACATAGGGGCAGACAAACTTTGGTTTGCATTTGGAAGTAGTACTCTTTATACAAGTATTCCACATTCCAAACTAAAAGACAAATTGAAGGAGTTGGTATTACTTTGCTTCATAAAAAAAAATGGCCAACGTAGATACAAGTATCTTGTCTTAGGGAGGGATAAATCATACTTTGTAAAGAATCACTCTGATTCAAACAAAAAATTCTCTGAAACCGATATTATCAAGATGCTTGATTTCTAGATTGACAACATATTTGTTACGTTCGGAGGACGTATTTTTCAACAGACTGTCGGCATCCCAATGGGCACAAACTGTGCCCCTCTACTTGCCGACTTGTTTCTTTATTATTATGAGGCTGACTTCATGCAGGAACTTCTTAGGAAGAAAGATAAGAAGTTAGCAATATCCTTTAACTCTACTTTCCGCTATATAGATGACGTTCTTTCACTAAACAATTCAAAATTTGGTGACTATGTGGAACGCATCTATCCCATCGAATTGGAGATAAAGGATACTACAGATACAGTTAAGTCGGCTTCATATCTTGACTAACATCTAGAAATTGACAATGAGGGTCGGTTGAAAACAAAACTTTACGACAAAAGAGATGATTTCAGCTTTCCAATTGTGAACTTTCCATTTCTAAGTAGCGACATTCCAGCAGCACCTGCATACGGGGTAAATATCTCCCAATTGATACGATATTCCTGTGCTTGCATTTCCTATCATGATTTTCTTGATAGAGGGTTACTGCTCACAAGGAAGCTATTAAACCAAGAGTTCCAAATGGTGAAGTTGAAATCATCCCTTCGTAAATTTTACGGACGCCATCACGAGTTGGTTGACCGTTATGGAGTAACCGTTTCACAAATGATATCGGATATGTTCCTTACGTCGTAACTACAATCCCCTTCCCTTTCATGAATGTGACCTACCGAATTAAACTATTTACCGGATTTGTTATCACATAAGGTAGCACTCCACAGTTAGGTGTGTAGTTTCGCATTTTGGCCCCTGTGGATTTTTCAAATATGAGAGCTAGTGTGCAATAAAATTCATTTTTGGATAGCTGAGTATTAAAATAGCCTTTGTATTGGGTTTATATGAACATCAAGATGATGTAATGTATGTAATATAGGCTGTTTTATGTGTAACAGTCCGTATTTGCATGTCCCTACCATACATTGGTCCGGCAATTATTGCAATGTTTTTTTCCAACTTTTTATCGCACGAACTTTGTGATTGGATTTTACGAAAAAAATGAGGCGAAAGACACCCATTTTTTATTTGATCATTAGGAAGATTTATGAAAACAATTTCTAAAAAGGTATCACTCAAAGGCTTTGAAATTCTAGTTTGATCAAAATTTTAGGGGGATATGTGACATGTCCACCCCCCTTTTTGCAATATTTTATGGTAAATAAATGCAGAATGTTGCCATGGATACACATAAAAGGAATTAATTTTCACTCTTTTAACTTTTGAAAATCAAATCTATGGAATATACTGATTACATACATATGCACATGTACAACACAAACAGTTAGGTTAATGTATTAGAAATCCAGGAATAGGAGATGATAAAACATTTTGTGGCTCATTTTTTATTTTATTTTCTAACTGTGGAGTGCTACCTAAGCAACATGACGTGTGCCACATGTGGAGCAGGATCTGCTTACCCTTCCGGAGCACCTGAGATCACCCCTAGTTTTTGGTGGGGTTCGTGTTGTTTATTCTTTAGTTTTCTATGTTGTGTCATGTGTACTATTGTTTTTCTGTTTGTCTTTTTCATTTTTAGCCATGGCGTTGTCAGTTTGTTTTAGATTTATGAGTTTGACTGTCCCTTTGGTATCTTTCGTCCCTCTTTTAAGATATATATCTATCCATGACCTTCCAAATGCACTAGCCATTAAAAGATAACACATTTGCTGGAAAAGGAACTGCGTTGGTGACATTAATGGCGTTTGAAGACTTTAGCATTTAGAATGATGATTGATCAGCCAACATCACCCGATATGGATTTGATAAATTTAATGTCATTGAAAACGATACATGGCTTTGTTGTAAGATCGAAAAAAACTTATCAGATGGGGTTAACAAAGCAAGAAAACATGTGTTTTTTTAAAAGGAAAGACTTATTGAGGCTATTCCCACGACTCGGTCTAGTCTTTTTCAGCATGTAAAGCGTGCAATATACCATGTCGGGTGTGAATTAGTAACAAGCTTCGTGTTGGTTCCTATGCTAACTAGTCTAGACGCGTATGAATGACGAAGGAACAAATATGATCCCTTTTGGACAACTCAGGCCTCATCTTATCAGGAGCTTGTACATGATGGATGTGAGAAACAATACCACAGTCTTTGTAAATGTGGAAAATCAGCTCTCTGATTGTGAATTGCGGCCTAACGAGTATGCTGATTGGGTATTATATCCTTACCTTAATAAAATACATTGAAACTGTAATACGAGTAGATGAAGTCTTGTATGCGTATGGTAGTTACAGCAACAAATTGTTTACTAATGCTCAGGATATTCTATCTTATCCACCTAGTGATGTATTTCAAGTGTAGCACCAAGTTCACATTTAGAGGCAGACACTAGAACCATGGTGCATGTGTCTGATGCAGTGAAACACGAACTTAAACGAGTCATGATTCGAACAGTCGTTAATGATGATGCTGTCATTACTGTTTTGCTATTCCGTGACATAGGGGTAGACGAACTATGGATTGTGTTTGGGAGGGCAAAATACTTTGGATTAATATTTATCAATGGCCTTTCAAATGTACTAGGCAATGAGTGATCACACACACTTATTGTTATCCATGCCTTTACCGGTTGTGATATGGTCTCTCTTTGCTTGAAAAGAACAAAGTGGACTACGTGGGAGATATTGATGGCATTTGAAGATGTGACTTTAACTTAAAGAATGATGATTGATCAGCATAAATCACCGGGGTTTTACCGTAAGATCGCACAAACTTAACAGATGGGTATAACATGGTTAACGAAGCAAGAAAATAACTATTTGCGCAAAAGGGAAGGCTTTTTGAGGCTATTTCCTCAACTTGGTCTAGTCTTTTCCAGCATGTTAAACATGCAATATACTTATGTAGGTGTTTAGGGAGACGAACTTGGGATTGGCTCTTATACTACCCAGTCCAGGCGGGAACAAAGAGGAAAACTTTAAAAAAAAAAAAAAAAAAAAATCTTTTTGAGGCCTCATCATTTTGTCAGAAGCTTGTACATTGTGGATGTAAGAAAAGATGCCGCGGTCGTTGTTAATGTGGAAAATCGGGTCTCTGATGCATTGCGATGTTTGCATGTGGTGGTGACCGTTATTTTTGACCGAAAATTGTATTTATTTAAAAAATGTTTTAGTACTTTAATGATTTTATTTCGTTTTAATCAATCTATTCAAAACTCTACATCGAAGATATGGATTGAGGACTCATCTTTGAAATTTACGCCATATTGTGGGTTTTTTTACCGGAAGTGTTAACTTTGTTTTTGAACATTTACAAACAGATTATAATGCAACCTTTGCGGATTGGTATACGTCGGTGAAACGAAAGGAAGGCTAAACAAACGTATGTGCGGTCATAGATCAGACATTAACCTCAATGCTTACGACATTCTATACCAGCATTTCAATCAGCCCGATCATTCCATCGTTTCTATGACAGTTATTGAAAAGATATACCATAGCTCTGACAATCCTAATCTTTCAACGACTCTCCGTAGACAAAAAGAGGACTACTGGATTAGACAATTGGGAACTGCGACACCTTATGGTTGCAATGACAAAATTGATGGTATAGGTATTATATCTAGTCCTTCGTGTAACTCGGTGAATGTGATGAATATTTCCAACTCGACTCCTCGACGTAGACGCTGTCATGGTCATCGTCATTATACATCACTTTCTCTGCATGATGTCTCTATTAATGACTTGCTGCCATTTATACAAAAGCCGTTAGGTATTCATCACATTCGCACGAAACTTTATTCATTACCCCTTTGAAAACTTCATGTGCTCCACAAAACCTCTTTCTAAATTATTAGCATCTATTTTATCAGCAATCAAAGACGGACTTCAAAGTTATTGTGAAACTGCCTATTCTAGAGGTGGCGTGAATCAGATGTGGATACTCAAAAATTCCGAAGATCTTTTAGAGTACATACAATCTAACTCTCTTTCATCTTGTAACAGTATTAAAACATTTGACTTTTCTACTCGTTACACAAGTATTCAATATTCCAAACTAAAAGACAAAGGGAAAGAGTTGGTATTGCTTTGCTTCATAAAAAAATTGGCTAACGTAGATACAAGTATCTTGTCTTAGGGAAGGATAAATCCTACTTTGTAAAGGATCACTGATTCAAACAAAAAATTCTCTGAAACTGATATTATCAAGATGCTTGTTTTCTTGATTGACAACATATATGTTACGTTCGGAGGACGTGTTTTTCAACAGACTGTCGGCATTCCAATGGGAACAAAGTGTGCCCCTCTACTTGCCGACTTGTTTCTTTATTATTATGAGGCTGACTTCATGCAGGAACTTCTTGGGAAGAAAGATAAGAAGTTAGCGATATCCTTTAACTCTACTTTCCGCTATATAGATGATATTCTTTCACTAAATAATTCAAAATTTGGTGACTATGTGGAACGCATCTATCCCATCGAACTAGAGATAAAGGATATGAACTTTTCATTTCTAAGTAGCAACATTCCAGCAGCACCTGCATACGGGGTATATATCTCCCAATTGATACGATATCCCCGTGCTTGCATTTCCTATCATGAGTTTCTTGATAGAGGGTTGCTGCTCACAATGAAGCTATTAAACCAAGAGTTCCAAATGGTAAAGTTGAAATCATCCCTTCGTAAATTTTACGGACGCCATCACGAATTGGTTGACCGTTATGGAGTAACTGTTTCACAAATTATATCGGATATGTTCCTTACGTCGTAACTACAATCCCCTTCCCTTTCATGAATGTGACCTACCGAATTAAACTATTTACCGGATTTGTTATCAAATAAGCAACACGACGTGTGCCACATGTGGAGCAGGATCTGCTTACCCTTCCGGAGCACCTGAGATCACCCCTAGTTTTTGGTGGGGTTCGTGCTGTTTATTCTTTAGTTTTCTATGTTGTGTCATGTGTACTATTGTTTTTCTGTTTGTCTTTTTCATTTTTAGCCATGGCGTTGTCAGTTTATTTTCGATTTATAAGTTTGACTGTCCCTTTGGTATCTTTCGTCCCTCTTTTACAACAGAATAGAATTAGTGGTTATGAGGATAACTTCAAGCCAAAAATTGAATGAACAGAAAAAAAACCCAGCATTTTGAAAAAAAGTTGAATATTACAAAAGAAATTGATAATTCTATGTCCGCCATTTTGGATATTACCGGAAGTAAGGGTTTTAAAGACATATGTCTTATACATTTTATCAATGTTAGAAGCACCGAAGAAAGTCTCCTGCACAATGTAATGATAGTAGCAATACGTTAAAACACATTTGTTACCCTCTCTAAAATATAAGCTTATTTTAGTACAATGTCCGCCATGTTAAATTTTACCAGAAGTAGGGTTATAAAGGACATCTAATCTATATAATTTATCCAAAAGTAGTATAAAACAGAGGTTTGTACCAAATATTATGATAGTAGCATGATGATAACACCTTTTTACACACTAGCCTTCGATATTGGGCTGATTTAAGTATGATGTCTGCCATTTTGGATTTTACTGGAAGTGAGACATTTTTTTTTCAAATGCCTCCTTATCTGAAATAAAAGAGAAATAGTTGAGGAAGGTCTATGCCAAATGTCATGCTTGTAGCAGGATGTGCACAATTTTTCACAAAGCCGACGTACTATGTTCCAATAGGTAGGAAGCTGATTTTCAAAGTGTCTTAGTCTTCAGATTGATTAAATTCTAAACTAGTGATGGCTATGCAACATCTGTATTGGCTGTGAAGATTTGCTGTAGGTTGATGTACGGATTTGAAAAAAAGCAGTCTATTCTGTTTTCAGAGATTTTAATGGTTCTAGTTTGATCTTGATCCTGGGTTATAACTAGTTGATTTGAACCCTGCATCTGAGATATCGTGGCAACATTGTCCGCATTGGGTCTAGCGACCAGATTTATGGTGTTTCTATGTGGAAATTCTAGGACATATTTAATAAAGAAAACAGACAGAAAGTCGTAAATTTGATAGGACAAGTTGTCACAGGGTTCTACAAGATCACATGCATCTATCCCTCATGTGTTTCTCCCATGGAAATCGTTGTTCAAGTTTTCTCTATATTTTCTTGATTTTAGGAATTTAAGAATTCCAGTTACGTCTGTTTCACCGTCAGTATACTTTAATATTGTTGTCCTCTTTTATGGATTTGGATGATGATGTTATATTTAATCAACCGATTAGAATCACATTCTTATAAATTTAGTCCCTTTACTTATTTAGAGCTTTTTGTTGCAGTTTTGTATACAAGTGAATCTTCGATATCAAAGACATTGTGTGATTTGGTGCACATTATTTGTAGGTTGCTTTTCGTTACTGAGTTCATGTAGCACCTGTCAAATTTCAACTTGTAGCAAGGTTGTCAAATGGAGATATTAGAGATATTAATGACAGAGTGGACAGAGATAAATAATCTCCATGGATTATACAAATGACAGAGGGGGCAGAGATAAATAATCTCCATGGATTATACATAATGACAGAGGGGACAGAGATAAATAATCTCCATGGATTATACATAATGACAGAGGGGATATAGATAAATAATCTCCATGGATTATACATATGACAGAGGGGACAGAGATAAATAATCTCCATGGATTATACATAATGACAGAGGGGACAGAGATAAATAATCTCCATGGATTATACATAATGACAGAGGGGACAGAGATAAATAATCTCCTTGGATTATACATATGACAGAGGGGACAGAGATAAATAATCTCCATGGATTATACAAATGCCTACCAAATATCATTGACCTTCTATGAGGGTTACCTAACCACAAACTTTAACAATTGTTGATGTCATGAAAATCATCATATATAAGTCTCACATCAGTCATCTGTTGAGGCTTATTATTATCAGAGGACAACTTTGCCAGAGTGTATGATAACTTAGGCCTTGCTCAATTAGATAATTTTCTGGACCTGGATATAACAGACAAAATATATCATTGAATCATGCTTATACTGTAACATATGCAGATTATACTCTCAATATATCATTGAATCATGCTTATACTGTAACATGTGCAGCTTATACTCTCAGGAATTTTATACTCTCAGGGATTGATTAAAATATATCATTGAATCATGCTTTTACTGTAACATGTGTAGATCATACTCTCAGGGATTGATTTCAAATGTCTATGGCCAGTCTTAAATAAAAACACGAAAAGAGACAATATGATAATTTTGTTTACTTTGTGACAAATACAGCACAGTTATCATAACCATGACTATTTTAATTCATATTTCAAAATGTTTACTTTTGTATGCATGTATTACTGCTACATCACATAACTTCATTGAGCACCAAAATAAAAATAATGACTATGTAAATTTTCACTTATAATGACTGAATTCCTAAAGTATTGTTTTCATAAACTGTTATCAATAAATAAACTCATCATAGATACCTGTATTTTAACTAAAAATGTCAGCTCTTTTAAAATGATCCAACCAAAAGTTTGTTGTTTAACAACAAAAGTTGGGTTTAACAATGTTATAAGAAAGTTATTGTACAGCTTAATTTTAATCAAACATTTAAATTGCAATATTAAGTTTGGATAAAATAATTTATTAACATTTTAATTTGCTGAATCAAAAATAAATTATATTTCATTGAAAAAAGAAAAATACATGACATCTTTTGGTTTTGAAAATATTTTTTCAGGGCCTGGGCAATGCTGATATTTCAAGCTACCTTTAACACAATTGACAACTATCTTTCAAAATGTTAGTGACTGATGTATACAAACTAATGTTATTTGTGACAACAACATTTAAAGCACCACTTTATATAAACATTATAAATAAAATAACAACCTTAAGATACCCTACATGTATACACTACAAAAAAACAACTGTAAAAAAATAAAAGCCCTAACTAAGCAATGAAAATAATACACAACAGTCATTTCAGAAAAGCCTGTTATTGGTGTTGAAACTGTTCATTACTAGGTTGATAGCTTTGTCCAACTTTTAATAGTGGGAGACAACGCACTAGCAATGGAAACATAAATGATTTTTTATCTCCCTCCATATACTTTAGTCTAGAAAGGCTTGGTCTCATTTCTAACACTGTAATCCAAAAAAGCCTATGTCTTTCATTGTTCATAAAGGAAAAAGGCAATCATGCTGGTATGGATAATTGGATAAGATTGAACACATTTAAAGTATTTGTATATGCTTGTGTATAAAAAAATGAAATTATTCAAACTACTACATGTCTATAGGCAAGGTGTAATTAAATTCAAAAGAATAAAGTGAGCAACAATAAGATGGACTATATGATATTTATACAATGAATTTTGATCATATCCATATTGCACTTAGCAAAAAAAAATATTAAAAAATGAGCATGAACTATATTGTAAAATGATGATACAACCTACTTCTCAAAATATCTATTACAACTAAAAAATCCTATACGAGATTCTAGAAAACAACTCATAACTTAATGTATATACATCACATGATTCACTTTGTGAAATATACAAGTCTATTAATATGAGGTAAACATTTATAAAAAGTACTACATGTATCAGTATCTTTCATTTAAAAAAAAACCAGTTTCATTCATAGCAAATTTGGTTCTACATTAAATACTAATTTCCTATTAAATATTTTGCTAACTGTAATAGGTCCTATCTTAAATCAACTATCAAATTTTCAAATCAAAAATAGGCTGCAAAATTACCATTTAAGAGTGAGCTATGAATTGAACTTTATTGCACAAAAAATACAAATAAAAAACTAAAGAAAGGTTGCAATACATCTAAATGTATCTAAAGCTGTTTACAAAGGTTTTGTATTTTACCCCAATAAAACTTCAATTTTTGTAACAATCTTAATTTTTGTTGTGAAAAAGTATGTTTTTTTATGTCATTTATTTTTAAAATTAAAAGTAATTGTTCATTACATGTTGATGAAATTCAACTCTAAAATAAAATAAAATGACACTAAATGAAAAATAACAAAATATAACAAAATAAAAATTTAACAAAATAAAAATTTGTTTAAAAATACAAAGGTGCAAAACTAACAAATAATGCTGAGTACATAATACTAAAACAAAAATACTTTGAATAAAAAATTAAAACATAAATCTGTATTTAAGCCTTAATTCAAATACCTGTTTTTATCTAATTACAGAAGAACAAGTAATTCTGAGTATAAGGCAGTTCACAAACTTTTGCCTGGAACATTTAAGTTTAAAATATTTCTTCCATATAAAATTATTAAATGCTTTTTTTTTTAAAGAATATATCTCTATACCTATGTATATGTTTTATTAATAATACAGATATATAAGAGTATTTTTTATGTTGGAAGACAAATATACATGATAAAACAGTAATTAAAAAGAAGTTTAAACACAGTGTTTAAGGAAAAAATATTCAATAAGGAATGCTATGCAAATGTGTATAATAATAAGCAGGATAAGCCATTAATTGAGACAGATAATAATAGAACACTGAACAGAAGTGGGTATCTTACAATATCTCTACTTTCACTTCAATCAAAGATTTAAATAAGGGATTCTTACTCGGTTTCTTTGTTCAATACCATTGAATCACACTCATCATATTCATTGTTGTCCATATTTAATGTTAATTTTTCACTCTTAGGTTAAAATCAAATTACAACACTGCTATTTATGTGCATGTAGTAAAACTAAAGTACAATAATAAGCTGCCAAGTGTTGACTTTGGCACAAAGTCTATATAACAAAGAATGCAGTATTGTAGTTTATAGAATAGTATACTACCGGTAGTTATATTCTGTGTATAAGTATATCATAATATTAACTGGGTTTTTTAGAGTCTGTCATTTGGCTTGTTTATTGATGGACATTTGTTTTATCTACATTTAATTCCAAAGTGTGAAATAATAATACATCTTTACTTAAATATTTCTAAAAATTAGAACTATAGGTTAGAAACTAGTACTATATATTATCTTACCTCCTATACATTTCCAGGAATATGATTGGTTAAAAGCGTCCGCGTGCAAACCGTGTATATTTGATATTAGGTTAGTAGGGAGGCGGGCCTTATCTCATACACGGTTAGTAGTGGAGTTACGTCCCTTTATATTCCATATTAGGTAAGAAGGGGGCGGGGCTTATTTCATACAAGGTTAGTAAAGGTGTTATGTCCCTTTGTAAAAACAAAACGGTACTTAGAAAAAACTTAAAAGTTCCAACAGACGAAGAAATTGATGATTAAGATTGAAATGAATTCATAAAACACATTTAAACCTTACAAGTCGTTATTGTTGGCATCTGTTTTTGTAGGATCAATGGAAGTATTTTCTTAATGCTAACAGTATTGCCGAAGACTTGCTCATTTTGGGAATCACACGTTAAGATAGTCGGTAAGATAAATTCGTTACATAGTGTGCTAGTGACGTAATACGGTATATATGGGGTCAGTAAATTCCATATGGGGATTCGAGCTTCGCTCTCACCCCATATGGAATTTACTGACCCCATATATACCGTATTAGGTCACTAGCACACTATGTAACTAATAATATTAAACTGTATTTACAATCAAACATATTACATCTGATGTATAATATAACCACTACAAATATCAGTATTTAAGTATTAACATCAATGGCACAGTTACGTTTATTGTCCGTCACTTCAACACACTCCCCATCCTCACCATTCTGATTAAAGCTAATATTCATCAGCTGACTATTGACAGATCCACGACTCTTCCGTCGTAACTTACTATTTGGTATTTCCTCAACACTACAGTCAATACAGGGAGCAGTTTCAATGCTTTCCTGCTCATCTAGTAAATGTCCTCCTAACAAGGGATCACTTTCTTTAGGTGGGAGACTAGCTTCTGATTTCACAGGATGACGGCTGAAAGTTCCAGAATCTATTTTTGGTAATTCTTGTAAAAGTTTTTGTAAGTCTTCATCCCCAATACCAGTATCATGTAGTTTTTTGGCAGATACTAATTTGATTTTGTTTGGGCCAGCCCTAATCACAGCACTGTAAGGTGGTGGAGAGAGTGACCCTGAGCGTGACTGATTACGTGACATTTCATCAGTACTAAAGTGTTCAGGATCATGTTCACTACCATAGCCTGAACTTTTTTCATATCCATTTCTAGAACTGGTTGTGCCATGAGTTGACCCACAATCCCCTGCCTGACTTCCTATTGGTGTATCGTTCACATCTCTTCCATGTGAATTTTGTGCATAGTTATATATACTTCTGATATTGAGTGGACTCATAGGAGGTGGGATACTGATCTGTGGCATGGGAGATTCAGATCCATACACATCCATACCACAATCATCCATTTCATTCCTACGCAAGATATATTTTGTCCACTGACTGTTTAAAAATGGTCTGTAGGTGTCTCTGGTACTAGTGCTTGCTATAGACAATGGACTAGGAGGAGTGTGATTGTTGTGATATTGTCTATCATCGGTAGAATTACTACGAACATCCTCAGATGTTGACGGAGATATCTGCATCTGAAGCTCATCTGGTGATGGAGACAGATCAATAGTATGGCGATCAATTTGTTGTATCAATTCATCTAAGTTTTTCATCCTTACTACTCGAGATTTTGGAGGGGATGATAAATTATTTTTCCAATAAAATGGCCGCTGTGGTGTTTGTTGTGAGAACTGAGGTATATCATAATTAAAAAGTCTTTTGGTTGGAGAATGATCTGTACAACTACCAACAGTACTAAAATATGGTGATGGTAATACAAAGTCAAAGCTAGAAGAATCAACTATCTGATCTAAGGCTTCCATAGATTTTTCAGGATCAAATTTACTACGATTTAGAATTTCCTGAATTTCTTCAGCTTCATCATCCTCTGTTTCCAGTCCATAAGGACCTTCACTATCCTGGTCTGCAGTATCTGTTCCTCCGGTACCAGTGTATGTATCACTGCTACGACTTCCATCACTAGATTTACGATTGTTTTTAAGTATTCCCCTCTCAGGCATAGCTGAATTAGGATCAGAGATAATAACAGGGGGAGGTGGTAGCTCACCAATGTCACTTTCTTCTTCACTGGTCCCCTTCTTCTTCTTTCCAAATAACCCACGGTGTCTGAAATAGAAAGCAACTTGTTAACAAAAAGCTTTGACAAATACTTAATCTAAATATTTATGCTTTAAATTGCACAATCCAGCTTTCTTTGTTATGTTTCTGTAATAGTGATATTGAAGCTGGTCTAGAAATTGTTAAACAAGAAGCCTTTTAAACCTTTCATTATGCTATGGTTTCTCGCCAATTTTTGTTGGTCTAATTGGTATTGATAATAGTTTTCTTGTACCCATAGATATTTCCTTCATTTCTGAAGTTTTTGGTTTGTAGGTCTTTACTCGGCAGTGATACCATCTCTCTTTATTGTATATACTCTTGTCTCTAAAGCATACAAATATTCTAAAAGAAAGAAAAAAGTTGAAATCTGATGCTGATATCTAGGTGAATTAAAAGCTCTGCAATTTACAATAATTCTCTATGGAACCACCAAATACATTTCTTTCAGGTGTTCAATTCAATGCCTTGTTTTTTTAAATCTTTGCATGGCATTTCATAGCATATGTATTGTTCTATCTCTATCATCCATAAAAATCACAATAAATAATTCAATATTAGTACTATTGCTTACTTGTAAGAAGGTGTAGCACCAAACTTTATGGATTTATTCCCCTTTCCAAAGAATCTCTTCTTCACTGGACTTGTTCTCCTGTAAATATATTTCATTTATTTTATATCTTATTGATAAAAAGTATTCCTAGATTCATTTCTAATCTCTTCTTTCTTCCTTACAAAACAGTGGTTTAAAGCAGCCTTCCGAACGGTTGGGATTATAAATTTCCTCCACTCACCCAAGCATAATATATGTCATGGTGACCTTAATAAAAGTGTTATGTGTTTGCTAAAAACATGACATATACTGATATCATATATGTTTTATAAATGGATGAAACAGAACTTAATTATAAATCTGAATTATAGGTCACTATAAGCAAATTACAGAAATGTGCTTTGTAAACTCATAAGTGCAGTGTGTCATAGCATTTAGCTGTGGAGTCCACATGATTTATAAAGATCTATAAACTAGTTTACTTATAATACTAATGTGTTGCTATATTACTCTGCTCATATATTTAATATGGTAACTTTGTTAAGGGAGTCCAATCTGACACAAGATGTATTTTATTGTGCAATGAAATTGCTTGCCACATTTTCTGAATGCAAATGAAAAATAATTAAACCTTTTTATTTACCTATAACACAGGAAAGTTACAGCTAACAAGAACACTAGAGATCCAACCACTGAGGCTAAAATAATCACCAACCATTCTGTACTTATTCCACTGTCATCTGCTACAAAATAACAACAACATATGAAATATGAGAATTTCTTGTTCCTTCAGAAAAGACACACTCAATATATCCTGAGAAGTCACAATTATTTTTAAATCCCCTTATTTATTAGTATAAGAAAATACATTAAGAACTATGTTATCTATTTATCCAGATAATTCATTAATCTTTAAATTGGTTTAAGTCTGCAAAAGAGGAAGTGAAACATACTTATTTAAATCAATTACCAGATAAACACTATATCTTTATGATAATTTCAACAAATGACTGCCAATTTAAAATAAACTAAAATACCCATAATATTTACATATCAATAACTACAATACCTTTTACAACAGCTACTGGAGGTGCAGTTATTATTGTAGTCGTGGTCAAGGCCGTTGACAGTTGAGTGACCTTGAGTAGTGTTGTAGTTGGGGTAGTTCGTAATGTAGGTTTACGAAGCACTCCTGTTGTCATGGTGATATTGTATTTAACAGTGCAATCAGAACCAGTCCAACCTTCATCACAGAAACATGTTCCCTTCTGTGTACACACCTATTATATAAAACAAACAGTTTATGTATAATTTCTCCACAAGCAAAAATGCATAACACAGTTGATATAATAAAACAAATATTGCCAATCAGGAAGCAACTATCTGGCAGATCCAAAAATCACTTGCACTGTACAACTCATCATAATAAAGTTACATCCAATATATCAAATCATTCTTTTAAGTGTAGGGGCTAAGTATTATGAACATTTAAAATTATTGTTGAATTTAACCACTCACTCTGAGGAATAGTATTGTAAATTCAGAAATTATTGCGTGCATTTATTATTGCGATTTTATCATTTTAGACTATAATGCGATTTTATTTTTGCGACATGAAAAAAATTCTGTTTAATTCATATAAAATATTTCAAAATGTGATTTTAAATTATTGGGATTATAACCTTGTTGCATTTTCCGAAATTATAAAAACATCGCAATAATTTCTGAATTTACAGTAATCAATACTGTCTATGTTCCGGACCATATGAGTATTTGGACCATACGCGTATGGTCATGACCATATGCGTATACTCATATGGTCCGACCATACGCGTATGGTCGGACCATATGAGTATAATACTCGTTTGGTTATTAACAGGCCGGACCATATGAGTATTTGGACCATATAGGTATATTTATTTTTCCAAATTACATTATAAACGTTTCAATAATACAAGAACTTTGTCTAAAAAAAACAGTGATGGTTTAAAACATGACAATTTTTTTATTTTATAATAAAAAAAACTACGTAAAAATTTAATATTGATGCCATAGTTAGTTTTCATCGCTAGTTACATTAGTGCATGTAGGCTTGGATGACATTCACTTCCACACGGTATCATAGCTTTTTTGCATTTGCAAGTTTTGTGCACAATCTTTTTCATTTACACATTTTGTTTGCGAGTGAAAAACAAGCCTTTTTTGCAGCTGCGTACAGTGATACCGAGGTCTTTGGCAATTCTGATGTCTACAGTGTTTTTAAGAAGCTCTAGATCTCAAATATCGTAAAATGGTTGACTGCAATACACCATCTTCACAACACAACTTAACTAAACTAATAGTATGCTACTTTCCAGTGACTTCTTATGTAACAGTTAATTAAGAAATTTTTGGAATTTAATTTTTTAGTCGACATATTGCCATTTACTCGTAATAACAAATCGGTTATGACCATCGGTAATGACCATCGGTATAAAATGTGTTTACTTTAAATTTGACAATTAAGTAAAATTAACAATGTAAAACTTCTTATTTTTATTTAGCTTATCTTTTTATTATACTTATAACGATAAAATTACCTATATGATAGCGTCTTTTGAATGAACGGTCATACCATATGAAGAGTTTAGAAGTATTAAAAGTAAAATGTAACAGAGTGTTAATTACCCCGACCATACGCATATGGTCCAAATACTCATATGGTCCGGAACATCTATACAATTAATATACTGCTAAGCAAATGATTGATAACTATACCAGGTATATGGGATTTGTCCCAAATTATTGTTCGCAGATGATAATACCCACAAGTCCTGAACAATTTCGAAGCAAGGATGTCCTGAGGCAATCATTGCTGGTTCAGATGACAATACCACATGAATAATTCAAGGGAGATTATTCTGAAATAACCTGATTGACTAGATCATTTGGAGATTTACCTAACTGACTTTTATTAGCTTACCTATTGGATGACTCTTTATTCCAGGGGAAATTAACCTGCAACAACCTGAAAGTCTGACTTAAGTATAATGTATCTGACTTACCCCTCTGCCTGAACAGATAACATTGTCAACAGTTCCTGGACATTTAAGGGGAGGTAATACTGATACTGAGACACACTGTTTGTTCATACAAATTTTATTATTTCCACATTTGCTTCCATCTTGTACCAGTCCAAAATTAGGCAGATTTAACACTGCTGGGCCATGGATCACTCTGAAATTGTATAATTTGATCAATATACTTCCTAGAAATCCTAGAAATTTAAAAACAACAACATATCCTTTTTTACAATATACACTGTGCTTTTAATGAACTGGACATTTAAGTTGAGGTATTACTGATACTCTAACAACATTGTTGTATGGTTGCCTAATACCTATAATTATTAACATTCACTTCATTTGAACTCTGGTGGATAGTTGTGGTATTGGCAATCATACCACATCTTCAACATTTATATAGAGATATTAAATATCACTACAACAGTAAACTTATAGGATTTTTTTTTACTGTACTGGATAGCGAGTATCAAGTACAGAACTGTGTTTATATTGGTTGAATAACATATTCATCCTAGTTCCCCAAGTAGTATTTATCATAAATGTATATTGCAATGTAATGCAATGTAATATTGTATATTTTAGTTGAATTTCAAAACTTCATTTTCCTAAAACTTAAACTTTTTTTAGGCATACACTCTTTGTAATTTTTATTTTGAACTTAAAGATATATACAGAACTTCTAATGTGGTATTAAAGTGCAAACATATTTTTAAGATTATATATTAACAAAAACTTACTTGCAAGCATACTCTATGCCATTAGAGACAAGTGTTGTCTTCATAAAATTTTTATCTGACCCAAAGAGTGGAGCAACAGTGCCACCATCACAATGCAGCAGTCCACACATGATGTTTCTAAAAATAAACATAGATTAACAGTAAAATCCATAATGTTTGTGTCTATCTTACTTCACCATATTTCCTTGTCAATATAAGACTGCAAATTTGGAAATATCCACAAGAAATAAAATATGAAATCAAATACTTGTTTTTTCTCAGTTTGCAAAGGTTGTAGGATATACATACACTATTCTTATTATAAAAGAAATTTGTCAATAATTCAGCTGTTGATGTATCTTATTCTTACCTCATGTATAAAATTTATGACTAGCTTTGTTACAAAAGTATTTGTAGTTTTCAGAAGTTCTAATATGTTCTAATCTGTAAAAATAAGATTAGTTTTGACCTTCCCTCAATAGACAAGTTTTTATACAGAGTATTCATACTTACTCTGGAAGACATTTAGCATAAGATCCAGTATTATCATCCTTTCCACAATGTCCATTAAAGTTACCGATCGGATTAAACCTTTCGTAACACTGTTCATCTGCACCTATAGCTCCTGAAACAGATAAGATGTTAAATACAGAACACTGTTTGTGATGAATTTATTTGTGATTTGTATTTTTTCATGTATTACAAGGTATCAAAAAGGCTATATATATAATGGAAACAAAAACTGATGAATAATTTGATTGCAATCAAATATACAATGTGTTTTATAAATGAGAATAGCAAACTTGTGATTTAGAATGTATAAAGAAATATTTCTAACATTGGTACATACCTTCTCCCCAGATATGCTGACATTGTAGAGCCATGGTAGGACAGATACCACTTTGACAGAAACCACTGCTGTTTTTACAGGGATGACCATCTTGTATATAGTTGTTGGATGGACACTAATAAATCAATAATTTGATAATTAGCATTTCACAAGATATCATGTATATCAATTCAGATTTATGAATGTAAAAGTTAAATCTCATCACTGAAAGTGCTGATCGTTTTATATATGAATCTTATTTTTAAAAATATCTTAGAATGAATCTTCAATGAAGATAATAAAACAGTCAAGAATGATAATATATATATCATCCTATGATTTGTGCAAATTTTATTCAGATTAAACTACTTAAAGTTATATGTTTTAATTAAGACTGATGGTAAATATATTCATTTTTTTATTTAAATAAGGCTGTTAGTTTTCTTGTTTGAATAGTTTTACATTGTCATTTCGGGACCTTATATAGCTGACTATGTGGTATGGGCTTTGCTCATTGTTGAAGGCAGTACGGTGACGCATAGTTAGTAATTTCTGTGTCATTTTGGTCTCTTGTGGAGAGTTATTTCATTGGCAATTATACAACATCTTCTTTTTTATATTGAATGAGAAAAAAAAATCTAAAAAAACATATTGACTTCAGTTTGAATTAAACTTTGCTTGTTTGTTTCAAGAAGTTCTTGTCTAATTTAAAAGAAAATCTAAACAGATTCAATATTTTTTTTAAATTGTAGAACATTAAAATATGAACGACAAGCAATGTGTGGAAATAAATCTACCAAACCAATATGGAAAAGTTGTCACAATTCAGATTACTTTCAGTCATAAAAATGTGTCTGTTCAATTATCATGAAGATTCTACGAAGAAGTTATTACTTTAAGCCAGTTATAAAAATAACTTTAATATAAAAGAAAGCTAGATTAATTGATAATGACAGAAATATCTTTTCGAAACATGAGAATCAAAAACTGTATGACTTACTTCCCCTGAGAAACCAGTACATAGTTCAGGTACATCACATTCTGTGGATCTCTCTCGACAAACATATTGTTGTGGTAGAAACTAAAAAGATAGAGTGAATACATCTGTAAATATTTCATGAATAAGTAAACATACATTACAACCAAACTCAGCCAAAAATATTTAAAGCAAATATTTTAAATCGTTTTTTTCAAAGAATAGAGAAGAGCGATATTTCATTTGATATGCAAGTCACATAAATCTGGAAAAATGATCAAGTACAAGATTGAAAATTTAAAAGCCAACTTATGGCAATCCATATTATTTTGATTAAAACATCTATGATGATGGAAGTTTTTAACGATATTGATTGGCTATACAGCCCTTGCACGGGTAAAACATCTACTAATCACTAGCAGACAATTGACACAATGATTGAGACACATACTGTACAGTTATAGCAGCATGATCCTGTTCTGCACTGGGCCCAGGTCTTCAGTAAACATGTATCTGGATCACAACACGGATCTCTTATTGCACATTCCTGAAGTAGAGATGCATATAAAATCATGTATACTGTTATATTTTATATAATCAACATCTTTTTAAGTTGTGTAGACAAGATTCTTTGCTAACAATTTCTCACTCTGGAAAACTGCCTAATTCTTTATAAATTAAACATTTAACATGACTTACAATTTACTGCAACAATAAACAAAGGATAATCATAGATATTTTAAAAAGCAAAGACGTAATGGTTGACTCTAAAGGTCATATTGAAAGGTAAACAAATTTGCATACAGACCTGAGGTGTTCCACAATCACACTCCTCCCCTCTTTCTACTATCAAGTTACCACACTCCTGTGTAAAAGCCATCTATAAAAATATGTATAAAACATGTGTAGATTGTGCACATTTACATATCTTAATAAAGAATACCTTACATGTTTCTTTTTATTTGCACACAATACATGTGCATCCTGAAAAATTCTTTTTTTAAAGACTATATGTCAGTCTTATATCAAAATAAACAATAATTGATCAAATGTATGGAACTGATATGTTTGTATAAAGACTATTATTTCTTATTTTCTTTAACTTATAACTTGCAGAATGCTGTTGACATATGCAACATTGTTTATCTGAAAGGTAAGAAGATTATGATAGAACATAATTATTTCATTTAAATTAATGACAGTTTAACAACAACAAATTTAAATGGTCATTTGAATCAAATAATAAAAAAAAAGATAGTAACAAAAAATTTTAAGGATGCAAACTTGTATAGATTGTAATGAAATTTGTAATTGTTTTAATTTGGTGTGAATACAACAACAATACATGCTATAAGCAATGGCAGACATTTATCTTACTTGAATCACATTAGATATATAGTACTGTAAAACAAAGTTGTGTCATTAAATCTGTTATACAAACATAAATATCACTAACCAGTCAGTAGGATAAGCTTCAATTTGCAGACTCTGGAGTGATTAAACAATTTTTTTTGCCTATGACAGGAGCATAATAAAGGTTGACATTTTCAATTACTAAAAAAATCCAAACTGATGACTTCAGAATATCACTTAAATATAATTTTAACAAATATGTAAATTGTGACATATAAGTTGTTAATTTGATTCAAACATGCAAATATAAAATGTAAGTCAAAGCCATTAATAACTCACCTCTTTCGGACTAGCACTGAGACATGCTGTAATGTCCATACTCATAGATACATCTAAATCTGATCTACTACAGTTAGAAAACTGTCTGGAATGGATGGTGTCTGATCTCATTCTAAAATATACAATTATTACACATCTAAATCTGATCTACTACAGTTAGAAAACTGTCTGGAATGGATGGTGTCTGATCTCATTCTAAAATAAACAATTATTACACATCTAAATCAGATCTACTACAGTTAGAGAACTGTCTGGAATGGATGGTATCTGATCTCATTCTAAAATATACAATTATTACACATCTAAATCTGATCTACTACAGTTAGAGAACTGTCTGGAATGGATGGTATCTGATCTCATTCTAAAATATACAATTATTACACATCTAAATCTGATCTACTACAGTTAGAGAATGGATGGTGTCTGATCTCATCCTAAAATATACAATTATTACACATCTAAATCTGATCTACTACAGTTAGAGAACTGTCTGGAATGGATGGTATCTGATCTCGTCCTAAAATATACAATTTAAAAAAAAAAAAATTTAATTTACTTATGGATACTGTTTTATAATCATAAACAAGCTTCTTTCCAAGTTTGGTAGAAATCCAGAATAATTTAAGAAAGTTATTAAAATTTCCAAAATTTTAACCACAGAGGGTGTATTTGTGGACGTCAATGATGCTGACTACAAAATGTAGGATTGTTATGTCTCGCTTTTGCAGCAAAAGTTGTAGGCTCGACAAAAATCAAATATTCATGTTTGCCATTTAACTATTTAAAGGCAATTATCATGTTAAAATAGTACAAAATAACTGTAGAAATTCTAAAGCTTTCCTTCACAAGATGGTCTATCCATACTATAGTTTCATATACTTACAGTACATCAGTAGACATGATACATCCAACCTGGTCCTTACAGTCACAACCACCTGTAAAGGAATCATCAATTAGACAGGGATTCATACATATTAAACAGACTGGACATTTCAAATTTGTCTATTAATAAATGAATCTTTAGGATAATGAGACGTCACACAATGACACCAATAACCAAAAAATACATCTAGTTGGCAACATAGTTGTCATCAATAGGCAGTTGTCTATGGAATTTGTCATGCCTTACATTGTTTAAAGTCTTAAAAATTTGTATTGTTTATTCATTTTCATGGTTATAAGATAGTATACCATGCATTAGAGTGTGGTTAGTTTTTTTTTCAGATTCTATTTATATGCACTCTGTTGTTAGTCTGGTTGAAATGCCTAGAATAGATTGGGATGAAAAAATGCTGGCTATATATCAAAAGACATACAACCATACAGCATAAAGCATGTAAAGGACAAATAAATATAAAAGGCAAAATATGGCCATCAACAATCTACAAGTGTGTTTACACAATGTCAAGCTCTGAGTCGTATTGTCTAGAAAAGCTGCTGTTAAAATCAACAAAAATCTGCCATCAACAAGAAATTCCAGAAAAGACAATATGACATTACAATATAACAACAATCACTGAGGGTCCTGACTTGGGACAGGCACATGAACATTTTAGAGGGTTGAATATTATTTTGAGATCTTGACCTTCATGCTTTATCATATTTATCAGTATATAGAATAACAAAAAGTACATTAAAACACATGCAATCAAAATCAGAACAGAGAAAACACTTCACTCTGTATTACCAATTTAGAAAATAACAAAACATAGATAAAAAACACAATAATAATTATAAACATGATACTGAAATCAAGCTCAAAGTACTATACCATCTCTCTTCTATAAGGCAAACTAAATGTTCTGTTTTGAGATTTGGATTGAATATTAAATAGGTTTACAGTGCCATTTTGGGACTGGGACATTCATGTACATTGAAATCTGCCTAAATATGTATTAGGAGTTGTGAACACAAATTGTGAAAAATGAACAAAAATTTGAACAACAGAATAAGTTTATAAGTTTCATAACATTAAGTTGAGTTTAACTTAAGTTAAAGAAAGGAAACACAAATTTCAACAATTTTTCAATTGGCATAACTCCAGAAAGGTAAAAATGACACTACCAAAATCCGAAAACATGATTTGTGGTTTGTGGTTTTGTCATTGTGCATCAGTTTCATAAGATTTGGTTGAGCCAATCTAAAGACAGAATCGAATATTTCAGCAATATTTCCATTTGTAAAAGGACATTAAGCAAACAGCAATTAATCAAACAATCTTGCTATATGATGGGGTATTTATTATTGACACAGAAGCCCAAACATTCAAAAGTCATAAACCTTAGTAAATCTTAAAACTGATTCAAACTGAAATTACAATACGGATTAGATGATTCATATTCAAACTTGTGCAACAAAAATATTGAATTCTCATCAAGCAATTGCTTAAATCACACACTTTTCTAGCTTACATGTGATGTAAAGATTTATCTAGCAAAGCCTCCATAACCTTGTGACAGTTTGAGATTATGTTTTGTACCATGAAAAAATAAATTCTCCTGAATGTGAAAAGCTAATATATTTGAGCTGAATTTACAACTAATATAATTGCAATAGTGCCAGAATTTACAAATAACTGAACCCAAAGCTGTTGTAAACTGTGCTTAATAGTCCATTAATGTCATTGCATATATACTTAGCACTAAAGTTTATCACCCATATAACCTCATTCAATACACTGTAAACTATAGATTTCACACATATATTACCAATGGATGAAATAGGGAGGGTTTTGGCTCACAACAAATTTACAAGCTAAAATAATATCTTAAAATTTAACTTAAATTCATAAGCTAAAATCCTGTCTTCAGAATTTATATTTTACTAAATAGAAATAAAGCTAAAAGCAAACAAAACATACACTGAATGATTTTAAAAGAGAAAAAAAAATTGTAAAAAAATAAACAAAAGAAAAAATGTGTTCTAAAAAATATAAATGCTTTTTCATGTAAATGTTTAAACAATATAAAATCAAACCAAAAATATCAAAACAATATGAAATTTACTGACCTGTGACAAATAACATCATCATGAAATTTTCATTTTCTAGTTCATAGTTATTTCATCACACAATACAACACATTTAAAAATACAGAAAGTGAAAAAAGTAAAACTTAGATGCAGTGCCTGAAGAGATAAGACAACAAGTTACCTCTATGGTATAATTCCCTTTGTTTGACTAGTAGAATTAAGTATAGTATATAATTATTTGGTCAAACTAGCCTTTAAAAAACATTTCAAATGTGACAAACATGTTTTATTATCATTTCAAGATGTTATTTCTAAATTATATATGATTCTTATGTATGTAGTTTAATGATCTTTTTAAAATAAAACTGTGTCAAAAAATAAACTTTATTCACCATCTTATATCAAAAGCAAAACTTTTAATTGGTATAAATACTAATTTATTTTAACATTAATTGTTGCTAGTTTTGTTTAAAATGAAATAAGGGAGATATAAAACAAACATGGCAGGTGTTCTGTTTATGTTAAAGAAATCTAAAATTAGTAATATTCAAAATGCAGACTGTGGCTAAATATATCATGCACATTTTACATCTATTTCAGTAATTCACTTACTAATTATAGTTTATACAAAAATCTGCTTTCAGGCTCAAATACTTAATTTATTTTAAACACACTGTTTATTTTTCCATTTTTAAAACAAATACATATTTTTCCCTTCATTTTATGGCAATTTCACAATTTTCAGTCACTAATTAGCATTTTTTATTAAGAAAGTTCTAGTAAAAACAAAACAAATTTACAGTCATGATGGCTGTAATCAAAACTGCAATAACATATTTGACATCTGATAGCGTTAGAACTAATTAAGTGATAACCTACCATCTTCATCATGCTTGAGACCTAGATTATGACCTAACATGTGTGTCAGAATGGTGGCAAGCTGCTGAGGTTCCAGTACACTTGATACCTGAATAATATTACAAAGCTTATATTATTGCTTCCTTCAAAGCTTAAGGGTATCATATCATTTTCACAAATCATTTTTTTAATATAATTCATTAAAATGTCACCATAGTAAAATGTTTTTTTAAACAATATCACTCAGGACAACCACTTCATAGTTTATTTTGAATGAAGTAAAAAAAATGGCATATTATATCAAGTACTTGATTAATTTTGAGATTAATTAGAAAGCATAATTTTACAAAATAAATTATTGCATTAACTCACATCAAATCAAATGCTTGTCATATCTCACTAATATGTAATAAGAAACAGAAGAGTTTTATAGATTTTTGGTTGATTGATATAGTTTTACCGCAACTTTCAGCACTGTTGCTCAATTATGAGGAAGTGAGTTTTTATTGGTAGAGGAAGCCAGAGTGCCTTGAGAGCATATGAACGTTGGTAGAGGAAGCCAGAGTGCCTTGAGAGCATATGAACATTGGTAGGATAACTGACAATCCAAGTCAATTGAGATTGGAGTCAAGCCAATCTGCAAATAACATATTCACAATGCAGCAATTGTTTAAAGTTGTTTCACCTTATACCTGAACAAATACCTACCCTATTTATTCCAACAGCTCTCTCTGTACACACACTATCAATACCTGAACAAATACCTACCCTATTTATTCCAACAGCTCTCTCTGTACACACACTATCAATACCTGAACAAATACCTACCCTATTTATTCCAACAGCTCTCTCTGTACACACACTATCAGGTATAGCTAAACCAACAGAGTTATCTTCTAATGGGACATGCCTGCAATATAAAATTAATGCAAAAGATTTGAAATTTCTCAAATTAGAATAAAAAGGCTTTAGGCAATCTTAACTTATCAGTAACAAAATATTACATGTATTATAGAACAAAATGTAAATGCCAAATTATAGCTTCTATCATAGAAGTCAATTTCAACAATACCCTTCTATGTCAATTTTCAATAAAATATCTTGATTAAGTTCTAAGCAAGATTATCTGAAGTTTATGTATTGCCTAAGTGGTCTGTTGAAATCCTTGTCACAAGTATGGAATTTGAGGAGGTTGTAAACAAAGACTTTAAATAATTTTGCTGCTTCTCTGATAAGCATGAGGCACAAAGGAGGAAAAGCAAAGACTGTGTCAGATTAGTGTGTTTGGGTAAGGTGACAAATCTTCCAGCTGACTGTGATCTTGTGAAATAACATGTAAAAAATCCTGCTTAAGTTAACATATGAGAACTAAATTTGTTATATAATTTATCAAATTATCAAAGTACAATAAGAAATTCCCCTTTTAAAGTAAAAAGTTTAAAAATAATCAAAATTTGGTATGTCATTTTAATTTTTTTTCAGTACAATCTGTGATTTTATAAGAGTTTATTGTGAGATGTTTAGGTTGTTATTTGTTTATGAGCTGGTAATGTAATAACTTACGTGATGAAGTGAGCTGCATGATGGTCTATGTTCATCAAATGAAACTGTTTGTACATCAGAAAAGATTTCAAGAGTTCTCTGATCTGTGAAGATATTTCCATCTTATCTCCTGCATTCCAATATTCTAAATAAGTCACAGGTGTTCTTATACCTACATCTTTTACATACTGGAATAATGGAAATATATAGTATTATTAACATAGATCAAACATGCTACATCTTTTACATACTGGAATAATGGAAATATATAGTATTATTAACATACTGGAATAATGGAAATATATAGTATTATTAACATACTGGAATAATGGAAATATATAGTATTGTTAACATAGATCAAACATGCAAAACAGATTCAATACAAGTCAATCTAACTTATAAAGTTTTTTACCATATCATTTTATTACTAGTATGATGGAAGAAATTATTAAAATAAACTGTACTCTTCATTAGGCTTTTTTCATTTCATATTTTGTAGTGTTTTGCTTTTCATTATTCTTCTTGTTATTTATTTTTATCTCCATATTGGTCCATCTAAATCCTCACAGTTTTGAAATTGTGTGCAATATTAAAGTATTTCATCAGTACTTACTTCCATTGAGGATAACAGATCACCTTTTTATATTGTATAGTACATAAATATTGTCCTTCTTAAAGAGTTTCACCATGTGTTTCTGACATTTCACTTTGTATTAAGACTCAGCAAGCGAACGTACAAGTATTTCTTCTTCTCATTTATTAACCTTTCATACTTTTTTCTCATATATTACATTAAAACATACCATATCCACCATGTTGGCTGTCTGTAGGGCAAAGTTTACCATTTCTTTGTGAGAAAGATTCAGTCTGGAATACTGAAACATTAATTCATAATAATATCATTAAAGCATTAGCAGAAATTAATTACAAATTATCTGATGTTTCAATTTTATTGAACTACTCTGAATATCTACCTTTTCCCATAACTGACGTGTTCTATGCTATTACATGTAGGTATTGTAAATATATGAGTGTTTTGAGAAGAAATGTCACTCTTTCCTTGATACATGTATACCATTAATGATTATGCAATTTTCAACCAACTTAATATGGAAGATTTAGTGCTATTACCCAGATAGTCATAGTGCAATAGAACCATTATGTGGTTGGTATTAATAAGTGATTATAAATTATGCTTCACTATAAAAAAACAACAACCAGGAGTTCCATAAAGAATGAGTCAATGAATCCTGGACTAAATGAAAAATAAACAGCTGCGCCATGATGCATGATACACCTGTAGTCCCTTGAGTTTTACGCAATAATCATAAATAGTTTCTGAGATACAGAGTAACATGTGAAAACCCACCTTTTTTTTAACAAAAAACTCAATAAATCTAAAATAAACTTTTTGAATCATCACCAAAAAGTATACAGGTCTTTAGATTAATATAACTAAGAAGTGTGTACAGTTTTAAGCAATAATCATAAATTGTTTTTGAGATGAGGCATGACAACACACCCCTGTTTTAGTTACAAATTCCCGTAACTCAAAAAGTTTCAATCTGATTTTCACTAAAAGGATACAGATCGTTTGACCATAATATTAAACAAACAATATTCAGTGATCGGGAAGGTCGTGCGCCCTGCGCCTATAGCGCATATTGACAAGAAATGGCGCATACAGTGACAAATGTAAGCGCCCACAATGCGCACGATATTTTTCACTTCGTTTCGAAACGCTTAGATATCGACAAATGGATTTCCGATTGTGTTCCGTGCCGCAATGTGTGTGTACACAACTGTGTAATATTCCTCCAATTATAGGAGCACCTATATATTTTTGGGACGTCTCGGGTGTTTCCCTATATATATATATGATAATAGAACCATGCAGTTTTACGTCTCGGGTGTTTTCCTATTGTAATAATAGAACCATGTGATCTAACTGATAACCCGAAAAACGTAATTAACCATCATTCATGATATATTTTTTTCATAAACAACTTTAAATTTGTGAAATTTGGCTAGTACAGACGAGATTTAACTCTAATAATAATCTCATTTAGTTTAGCTTGCTATTATGTCGATTGAAGAACCCCAAAGACTTTTTAGGAATATAGTTTATGTCTCCAAAAAAGACGTTTAACTGTCCTTGTCATATTTTGGTCTTTGGCTTGTTTTGACATTTTGTAAACATGACTTCAGCGATTTGTTGTTTTGTTCTATGAATTAATGGTACTCTATACTGTTATTCTTGTCACCGTGATGAAGTTATAATAATACAAGAAGTGCAGAGGAAATGCCTGAAATGTCCTCTGATACAGAACGTCTGGAATAAGTATGGTATCGACGAAGACCCACATTTAATGTACAAAAAAAACCAACATGAACATGAACAAGGCAACAGTACCAGTTTAAACATTGTAAATAAATTTAACGGATAACTTAAATATTGATCGGGTTGGAAGAAGCTATTGTATATTCATTAAAATTGAAATTACAAAACACAGGAACAATACCCATGATTTTATTTAAAATCATAAAGGTAAGTACCAACATCTCTTTGCCTAGTCCAAATAATTATGACGTCTTTCAAGACGTCATAATTATTTGGACTTCTCTTTGCCAAAATATACTGATACATTTTTTTTTTACAGAAGTCAATTCAAATGGCCCACTCATTTGACAACATGGCCCATTATTTTTTAAAATGGCCCATTGAATTTATTTTTGAGGGGCCCTGGGCCCATAGGGAAAAAAACCTTCCAGATCACTGTTATATTAAGTGTCTTGAAATTGGGATAAGTAGCTCTCAAGTTACAGTGCCACATATTTATGCTGGACAGACAGACAGACAGCCGGACGCTGTACATTTGTATACCATAATATGTCCAGTCAATGTGTAAGTCCTTTTTTATACAGAAAAAATATTTTATGATTGTATATAATAGACCACTTTCGAGTTCATCCGTCACCGGAAAAAACTCGTCAATTATACGCGCCTTTATGACGTCATTTACCAGATAGAGGGGGTCGCCTGTATCCCTGCACTATTTACGTTCATCAAGCGTCTTGGTGATCGTCATTGTGCAGGATAAACTAGAAATAATGGTTGTTCTGTAGGTACTTAATGAAAATTCCCTAATGACATCAATGCTGATTGTCAATTTTGATAATTCAATTTGTCGTATAATTCGTACAATATACAATTATAGTTTTCCAACCACTCGCTCAACATTGGAATGGAAGTGACGACGCCCCTAAACGCACAAATGACGTTCACTAAAACCAGAGTTTTTGACGGAAATGCATCAAACTCGAAAGTTGTCTATTGTCTCAGTATTAATACAATGTCAAAGATTGTTTATAATTGTTTTAATATTTTTACAATGTCAAAATATTGTATAAAGTTGTCTTAATATTTTTACAATGGCAAAGAATGTATTTAATTGTCTAAATACTTTTACAAAGTCATGAATATATACAATTGTCAGGTAAAAGAAATAAATGTGTACAATTGTCAAAGTATTAACTTGCTGAGTGGTGCAGCCACTGACTTACTACAGAATTATCAAGTACTAGTGCCATCTTTAAATGTTTCTCTGAATACTTTACCACAGAATTTTCAAGAACTAATGCCATTTTAAATGTTTCTCTGAATAACAACACAGAATTATCTAGTACTAATGCCATCTTTAAATGTTTCTCTGAATAACTTACCACAAAATTATCAAGAACTAATGCCATTTTAAATGTTTCTCTGAATAACAACACAGAAACATCTAGTACTAATGCCATCTTTAAATGCTTCTCTGAATAACTTACCACAGAATTATCTAGTACTAATGCCATCTGTAAATGCTTCTCTGAATAACTCACCACAGAATTATCTAGTAATGCCTTTTTAAATGTTTCTCTGAATAACTTACCACAGAATTATCAAGTACTAATGCCATCTTTAAATGTTTCTCTGAATAACTTACCACAGAATTATCTAGTACTAATGCCATCTTTAAATGCTTCTATGAATAACTTACCACAGAATTATCAAGTACTAATGCCATCTTTAAATGTTTCTCTGAATAACTTACCACAGAATTATCTAGTACTAATGCCATCTTTAAATGTTTCTCTGAATAACTTACCACAGAATTATCTAGTACTAATGCCATCTTTAAATGCTTCTCTGAATAACTTACCTCAGAATTATCAAGTACTAATGACATCTTTAAATGCTTCTCTGAATAACTTACCACAGAATTATCTAGTACTAATGCCATCTTTAAATGTTTCTCTGAATAACTTACCACAGAATTATCTAGTACTAATGCCATCTTTAAATGCTTCTCTGAATAACTTACCTCAGAATTATCAAGTACTAATGCCATCTTTAAATGCTTCTCTGAATAACTTACCACAGAATTATCTAGTACTAATGCAATCTTTAAATGATTCTCTGAATAACTTACCACAGAATTATCAAGTACTAATGCCATCTTTAAATGTTTCTCTGAATAACTTACCACAGAATTATCTAGTACTAATGCCATCTTTAAATGCTTCTCTGATTAACTTACCTCAGAATTATCAAGTACTAATGCCATCTTTAAATGCTTCTCTGAATAACTTACCACAGAATTATCTAGTACTAATGCCATCTTTAAATGCTTCTCTGAATTACTTATCTCAGAATTATCTAGTACTAATGCCATCTTTAAATGCTTCTCTGAATTACTTATCTCAGAATTATCTAGCACTAATGCCATCTTTAAATGCTTCTCTGAATAACAACACAGAATTATCTAGTACTAATGCCATCTTTAAATGCTTCTCTGAATAATTTACCACAGAATTATCTAGTACTAATGCTATCTTTAAATGTTTCATTTAATAACTTACCACAGAATTATCAAGTACTAATGCCATCTTTAAATGTTTTTCTGAATACTTTACCACAGAATTTTCAAATACTAATGCCATCTTTAAATGCTTCTCTGAATAACTTACCACAGAATTATCCAGTACTAAGGCCATCTTTAAATGTTTCTCTGAATAACTTACCACCGAATTATCAAGTACTAATGCCATCTTTAAATGTTTCTCTGAATAACTTACCACAGAATTATCAAGTACTAATGCCATCTGTAAATGCTTCTCTGAATAACTCACCACAGAATTATCTAGAACTAATGCTATCTTTAAATGTTTCTCTGAATAACTTACCACAGAATTATCAAGTACTAATGCCATCTTTAAATGTTTCTCTGAATAACTTACCACAGAATTATCAAGTACTAATGCCATCTTTGAATGTTTCTCTGAATAACTTACCACAGAATTATCTAGTACTAATGCCATCTTTAGATGCTTCTCTGAATTGTTGTTGACATTCATGTGCAGCTGAAATGAAACAGAAAACTTATAATCAAAGTGTGAAGCAATGTTGAAGTGACTTCAAGTTTTCAAATTTCTGTTCACGGTATACCTTTCTTTTTTGATGTGTTCATATACAAGCTCCATTAACTGCTTTTAACCTTATTTGGTAGCAGCAATAAGTCTAAATTGAATACAAATTCTCAATGTTGACATGATTATGTAAGAAACTTTAACATTTCTTGCTGATCTTAGGTTTTCTTACTAAAAAAAGGAGGAAAATAAACAGTTTTATAGTTAGGGAAAAGTTTGAAATTTAAAAATATTTTTGTACAATATTATGAAATATTTTTACAGTCATTAGTGCAGAGTTTGTTTGCAAGGCTGAAATCCTTTCATTTTTATATATTCATGTTTTTAAAGTTGTATTAGTCACAGCAAACTTACAAGTTCCAATTGTATTTGAATAGATATTTTATTTCTTTATTCATGAAGTTGAAATGATTGCATGAATAAAATATGCCAATAAAAAATCCTATTTTACCTGTTTTTTGGCCCTCATAGCTTTGACTCTTCTAATGAATTCCCCCCTATGTAACTCCTGAAATGTCCTCCACTGACCAATGTCATTTCCTGTAAAAGTATAACATTTTAAAGCTTTCATTAATATAATAATTCTATGATTTCTTTTTTTGTAGACAAAGTATTTTAATGATGACAGTTTGATTGATATACTGATGGTTGTCAAACGAAAAATATTGCATTGAACTGAAGGTGATAAGATGTTTTAAATAAGACATAATATTCCCTGCTTTAATAGTAAATGACCAATAAGTTGAGTCCAATTTAAAGGCACTTATATCTCAAGGTTACAGTCCACAATAAAACAGACCCTTCCACTTGACTCAAAGATAACTTATTTTTTCACTATAAATATAAGCATGCTTAGCAGAGGAAGCAACAAATACCAGTTTTAAAGTCATCTGTTTGAATCATCAGCTGAACAAACCCACACCCTCTGAGACCCTGAACTTTACTTACCACATGTTTCCGTCTTGGAAGTGGAGGCTTTAAAAACAACATGTGGATGATGTATCTGTAAAAGTTCAAATTAAATACATAAAATTATAATATATCACAATGAAACTATGTATTTTGTATTACTGAGCATGTCTTAGTGGCTAATCAAACTATGTATTTTGTATTACTGAGCATGTCTTAGTGGCTAATCAAACTATGTATTTTGTATTACTGAGCATGTCTTAGGGGTTAATCAAACTATGTATTTTGTATTACTGAGCATGTCTTAGTGGCTAATCAAACTCTGTATTTTGTATGACTGAGCATGTCTTAGTGGCTAATCAAACTATGTATTTTGTATTACTGAGCATGTCTTAGTGGCTAATCAAACTATGTATTTTGTATTACTGAGCATGTCTTAGTGGCTAATCAAACTATGTATTTTGTATTACTGAGCATGTCTTAGTGGCTTATCAAACTATGTATTTTGTATTACTGAGCATGTCTTAGTGGCTAATCAAACTATGTATTTTGTATTACTGAGCATGTCTTAGTGGCTAATCAAACTATGTATTTTGTATTACTGAGCATGTCTTAGTGGCTAATCAAACTATGTATTTTGTATTACTGAGCATGTCTTAGTGGCTAATCAAACTATGTATTTTGTATTACTGAGCATGTCTTAGTGGCTAATCAAACTGTATTTTGTATTACTGAGCATGTCTTAGTGGCTAATCAAACTGTATTTTGTATTACTGAGCATGTCTTAGTGGCTAATCAAACTATGTATTTTGTATTACTGAGCATGTCTTAGTGGCTAATCTAACTATGTATTTTGTATTACTGAGCATGTCTTAGTGGCTAATCAAACTATGTATTTTGTATTACTGAGCATGTCTTAGTGGCTAATCTAACTATGTATTTTGTATTACTGAGCATGTCTTAGTGGCTAATCAAACTATGTATTTTGTATTACTGAGCATGTCTTAGTGGCTTATCAAACTATGTATTTTGTATTACTGAGCATGTCTTAGTGGCTAATCAAACTATGTATTTTGTATTACTGAGCATGTCTTAGTGGCTAATCAAACTATGTATTTTGTATTACTGAGCATGTCTTAGTGGCTAATCAAACTATGTATTTTGTATTACTGAGCATGTCTTAGTGGCTAATCAAACTCTGTATTTTGTATGACTGAGCATGTCTTAGTGGCTAATCAAACTATGTATTCTGTATGACTGAGCATGTCTTAGTGGCTAATCAAACTATGTATTTTGTATTACTGAGCATGTCTTAGTGGCTAATCAAACTATGTATTTTGTATTACTGAGCATGTCTTAGTGGCTAATCAAAAAGGATGTTATATGGTTTTGTCTTGGTTCTTGAAGGTTATGTTTTTTATATGTTTGTTCTCTGTCAGTCTGGATTTCAAATATTTGATCTTTTGATATTAAATGGTTGTTGCTTTTATGTCTTTACTGCAGTTCTACAACTTTTTAATTAAATGTTCTATGAACTATGAATTATGGCTTGGACTGTTTAACATGTTTAACAGTTATCTGATATGTCCGTTCAACAGTTTAAATACAGAAAAGCTATATTTTGGTAAAGAATTGTAAATCTGTGAGTTAACAAAACATTTGTTGAATTTGCAATTAGTTAAATTGCCTAATGTCTACATTATCAAACCTAATAGACTTTTCTAGTCAGACTATATTAGAACTAACTGGTATTTATATATGTGTCTTTTTATTGATGTGTTGGGCATGCCCCTATTTGTTGCCATAGTGCAATGTTTCCAATTCCCTAATTAGTTTATCTTCTCAACTTGGTCTGAAACTCATATTGAACCAGAAATCAGATCAATATTTAGATTTAACCAAAAACATTCTCATAACTATGGGATATCAAAGGAAGGAATGAAAAAAAATGAAGGACATGTGTAAGGCTATATACCCTGGCCAAGCAATAAGTAAACAGTTAACCATCAAATCCAATGTATGAGTACAATTGTTCTGTTTCTGATATTCTTTACAAAAACCTAATTGATTCCTCTTTCTATATGGTTTTATGCTTTGCGCTTTGCAATAATTTTGTGCGCTAACTTTCATAATAACTAATTCCTTAATTTCTAATCCTACTCACCCCTTCATCTCCACCAAGTAAGGGCTGTATGACATAGGTCTTGTTGTGTAAATTAATCACACCCCTGAAGTAAAAAAAATAATTATAAGTTGCAAATGTATATCTGTACTCTATTTAACAAACTTCAAATATCATATTACCCATAATAAAAGACAAATTACCTTTACAAAAATTTTTTAACTTTCTTTTCAAGTAGTCACTCTAACCATGAAAATGTGGTCAAGGACAATGTCAATGGACATATTACATACAGAAGCTGCATATAATAAGGCATCTATATACAAAGTATGAAGCACCCAGCGCTTCCGCCCTCTGATATATTAAAAGCTTTTAAGTTTTAAGTTAAAGTTGCCATCAGATGACTATTGCAATGTCTTGTTTTCTGTGACAGAAGAAGCAGACTCAACACAAATGATGTGATATCTAAACCATGGCTATATTGCATATAATTGTCCTAATCAATTCTTAATTATTGCAAAATAAACAGTTGGAAAAAAGTAATTATAATCTTTAGATATCCTGATGCTTGATAACAGCATTAAACTACAGCATGTCAATTTACACATATTGGTAGATAAAGTGTTGACATATTGGTAGCCATCACAGACAACACTTACTGTTTATAACTATAACAAATCTCTATAGTAATTTAAAGCAATACCTGTAAGACTTATACAGAAGACAAAGCCATGGCACCACAAATTTAGGAAATCAACTTTAAAATTTCTAGAGGCACCATTGATCATAAACACATTTGTGATCTTTATTGGTTTAAAGAAGAAGAAACACATTTTTTATTCAGATACTTATTGTTTAGTTATGGTGAAGACAATATTCGGCTGCAATTTAATTGTTTATGACTTACTATACCTTAAGACTACAGAGGCCTTGTTCTTTCTATGGGTTATTCTCATGCTAAGTTAGGTAAACATTTGACACATTATATTTTAGCCCATTATCAGTAACATACAAGAGATTAGCCCTGCTTAAATGGTGGTGTTTTACATGTACAAATGACAGACTCTGCTTAATTTGTTGTAATTTTACCCACAGCAACCCACAAAATGTTTCACTAGTTTAATAAATTGTACATCATCATAACATTATAATGAAGAAAATATTTTCCATCAATTATGAATCAAATATTTTTAGCCTGTAAAAAATTAGCTCAGCATGGCCTGTGTATTTCCTCTAGGTAATTATCTAATAAAGATGAACATGTGCTTTTTTCTGGCACAAGTTTCTTGGTAAACACTCTATTAATAAAAAAATAACTAATAAAGATCATTATCTCAGCCAAAAGCTCCACTGATAACTGTACAAATCTATTGATTTAAAGTCAACTTTAACAAATTGCAAACTTTAAAAAAATATTTCGCTTCCATGACTTTTTTTTTGGTAAACATAACGATATAACATGATGATCATACTAAATCTTATCAAATATAATTGTTTTAAATGGAAGATCTTTGTATCAATTATCTTTTTTTTTAACATAGAAATATAAAGTGGTTGTATTTGAAGGAACATTATACAGTTAAGTGTCTTTTCCCACATTTTCAACAGGAGAACTGTCAAAAGAAACTGCCATTTAATTCTCAACAGTTTTATGGTTCTGACAGCACTACAAATATGATTTTTTTTTTTATTATTTCTTTGAATTATAGCCAAGTTATTACAGAAACACAGTTTCACAGTTCTCGTTTTATTTTTGCAGACATTCTAACATTGATTATAGAGATATGTTGTAATTTTGAACCTTTGATAACATAACAGAGTAAACATACTAAACATGATTGGTAAACCATGCATCTTGTAAAGAATACCAACTTGAAGAAGACTAGAACAAGAATATCAAGAATCTCAAATCCTGGAAAGCACACAGGATTCACATAATAAAGATACAAACAGAACAAATGAACAATGAGAAATCTAATTCAAATCTGATACTCATACCTGATCTAAGGGAGTGGTATTTCCCTCCTATATTTTTTACAAAACATTCATTGCTTTCATTGCTAAACAATGTGCATTCAAAATTAGTACTCTTACACACTCAAATGTCTCCAGAAATGAGTACTACATGAACTTTGTTAAATATTTGCATTGTTCATTGATAAAAATTTTGTATGTGCTTATTTAACATGATAAAGTATTTCCTAAAGCTTTACGTAGTTTGGACTCACAAATTCAGACATGGGGGTGTTTCACTATGTTTTAAATAACAAATCTTTGTTATGAAGGTGCTTTATAGATGGTTTATTGTCAGGCTGATGTAATATCTCATTGCTGTGAAAGTTAAAGCACTCTGTCCAATCTTATACATCTATCAATTTAAGATGATTTTGTTTTAAGTATTATTTGTAGCTGTTGATCAACCAACCAACAATCAATCAATCAATAGTATGATCATAATTTGTTTTAATCATTCAGTATCTACAAATAATGGTGATGAATGATTACATTTTATTCTAAGATGATATTGTAAAGATTCTCAACATTAAATCCCTTTTACTGAACTGTCCCAGATATGAATGAATAAACAATAACATGTTTTGATGGTACTACTTGATGCCAAACAAAATGTTATTTTATTTACCTACATGAATTTCTTTGATCTGATCCAGGTGTGTTACAGACATAATATTATCAACATCTTAATCTTATAATACATATCAATTGTATAAAAATGCTAATTAAACAAGAATTTGTTTTTTTAAGCTTAGTTAACTAATATTCTACATTTTCAATCTTGAAATTGGGAATGGAAATGGGGTCTTCAACACAGCGATAAAATTCTGCACCAATTAAGGCATGATTCAGCTGGCCCCAAATCAAAGATATGTACTTGTTCAGTGATAATGGAGGCCATCATACTAAACTCCAAAACATATAATCTAACACATTTTTCCTTGACAAAAAAAGAAATGGAATATAAGATAATGAATGTGCAAAGGAACAGCACAAAACAATGTGAATCAAGGAGGGTCATTATACATGTTGTAAAACACATAGAGGGCAATGGTGTTTTTTTTTCAGAAAAAATATAAGAGATGGCAAAGCTTCAGTCTTCAGTAAAATTCAATGTTGACTACATTTGAATGTAATATTGATGGAGTTCTCAATCCTTTAAGAAATAATAGCTCAGCAACACTGACACGTTAATTTTATCTTAAGCACCTCTTATTAAATAGTTAAGTTTAGCTCTTTGAAAATTGATCAAATTTATTATATGCTATATTTCCAGGTAAATGCCATTCCTCAGTGGGATCTTAAGAAATTTATTCTTTAAACTGATATTTACAAGTAAAATCGTTGATGACTCATCAGTCCTCATTAACACAGTACTACACAACCAATAATCAGATTTATAAGCATTATGTGTTGTCTTTAATCTTAAATTCAGTGGGAAGTGTAAACATGACTTGAAAAGAGAAACAGACCAGTTAAACAGACACCTAAAACTCTCATTTAACTAACAATCTAATGAAACAAGACTGAAACTATTATCAATAATACCACAACTATCAGAACTAAACTGAATAATGGCAGCAGTTAAGACAAAAAAAAAATAATTCTAAGACTGATATTTAAAAAAGGCCAGCCCTCTCATGTTATGGTGATTGATAAAGATTGACCAAGCCATTTTAGATATAAAAGCATATATATATAGATTCTATGACTGCATTGAGTGTGAAACGATATTTTTCCACTCGAGACAGTTAAATTTTCAAATTTAAAACGTGAAGCACGCCTAGCATTTTAAATATTGAAAATTTAACTGTAGAGAGTACAATGTAGATAAATATCTTATTACACGAGATTTGGTGGTGGAATCTGTTTCTCTAATGATTTCCAAAAAATATGCAGGCAAACTTATTCCTTCTTTTGGAATGATCTGCAAAAGATGTGTTCTTTCTATTTGACGACATCAGGCATGGTGGCCTTTTTTCATGCCGTCACAATAGGAAATTCAGAGGAAAGCAAGAAAATTTGACGTCATAATTGGATTTTAACCAATGAAGAACTGAGACAAAACAAACCACACTTTGATTAAATATTTTTATACAATGGGTGCAGAAAGGGATAAATTGACGAAGAATTTGAGAAATATTATTATGTCTATTTTACGATATTTTCCTTTGATCTTGCTGACTGATAATTTTCTTTCTAAAAGGAGTCAAGTGATATGAAAAATTATCCCTAAGGGGTCACATGGTGTTGCTAATGAAATTGACATGAAATTATATATATATGTGGTGGTGTTTAACGACCTTGACTGGCTATACAGCCCTCGCACGGTCGGCTCGTTGCCCGAAGGCGTTTGGTGAGCTTTATCATATTTTGATGCCATGGGTCAGGAACAAGTAGTGGAGGTCGCAATATGTAGGCCGCCATCTTGGTTTTGGTGAGTTGTTTTTGGTTTTTTGACTATTTTGTTGTTTATTCTTCACTAACGGCTGCTTTCAGGGCCAGTTTGGTCAGCTTGGCAGCCTGCTAGCCTCGATGACGGAGTACTGGTAGATGATCTCGGACGTAGTTCGAAAGATGACAGGAAGCATTATCGGGACCAAAGCCGTGAGGCAGTGAAATGAAGGTCGTATCACCCAACAGCCTAGGATACAGCCCTCGGACGTTAATCGGCATAACACTCCCCATAATACAATGGTTTTGGAGTGCATGTTAACGCGGGTACGCCAACTACTACGTCTATCTGTACGGCATGGATCGGTTTCTGTCATCTTAAGTAGTAAGTCATTGATATCTAACTGTAAACCCTCATCGAAGATAGCGGGTAAAGGAGAGCTGGCCCAGCACGTCCGTTCAGCTGTAATGACTGAGACGTGAATGACATGAAATTGACAACGTGGTCATAGGTAAAATTCAGCAATAAACAGATTATCATTGGTCACCTCAACTCATTACTTTTTTCACTTTTGCTGTACAAGGAGAAAATTCAATCTCATTGAGATGATCAAAGATAATCTTATCAAGAATTCTGTGGACTGTCTGACTGACACACACTCCATGAATATGTAATACAGTCTCAATTCTTTATTATGATAGCACAAGTAAACATGACATATAAAATAAAACTGTTCACACTTTCTTAAGGTTTTCCAATTAAGATTACTTCTAAAATTAATTGGTGTGTTGTAAGAAAATCAATTAGGATGCAAGATCTTTTGATGTAAAGCACATAAAAATATGTTTCCATGAAGCAAGAAAATCAATAACAAGCCTCCTTTAAATCGCTTTACACAACATTAAATAATTCTACAGTCATGACAGTTTCAGGTTAAAAATGCTCAAAAAAATAGAGAAAGTGTATTTGATGTTCCCTGTTTTGACAGCAAACTCCTGTTAAATGTTTTTATGACATCTACAATATACCTCTTAATATTATATGATTTTAAACTTCTCATTTACTTTTTGGGCAAAAAAAAACCCTAAGATTTTTTAATTAAACTTAACTTGAATCATAGATAAAAGATAATTCAACAACCTTTCGAAGACAAAATTGATTGTTGATGGAATTAACTCTTTCTTAAACAATAATGCCATTGTAAAGCCATATAATCGTTACTCCTACAAAATGCATGTTTTAAATGTGTTTTAGTATTGACAAACTTGTTTCACAACTCAATCAAAACTAAGAGCAATTTGTAGATAAGGTTGATGCAGGAAACAGATACAATAGGAACATGGTTGAATGGCTGTTTGACTTTTAGCATGAATGGAATAACCATGCTTTAGATCATTTAAACAACATTATTTCAATTTCAATTTGTTTTGTAGTAATGGTATCTGATCATTAACATTATAAATCAGAATACAGCATTGCTTGTTATGACATAATTTTATTGACTTATCACAAAGAATTGTAAATTCTTGCTTTATAGCATGGAAAAAAGTCTCTTAGGATATAATTGACTCCTATCTAAAGTGCAAAACCCTTTCAGATGTTCTGCTGTAATGCAAGCTAGCTTTTGAAAATTATGTGTTGCATTATAAGATAAGATATTTATCGATACATAATCATGAATAATTCATGGAAGCTTATCATGAAGTCTTGATTTTTAATAAAACATCTATGCATAAAAAGAGATGTGTGGAATCAGTCAATGAGGCAGCAGCCCAGTGACACAAAGTAGCAAAATAATAAATAGAAGACAATAGTTATCAACAATAGACATATGTCTACAAAATATTAGAAGCTGTGTATTTATATGTTCATTGAAAATAAAACCATGTAGGGTTGGTATTTGTGGTCTGACCTAAAATAGTTATAAGGAGTACAATCATAGTGAAAATTCTTTTACATGTCACTGTTTCATCATAAACGAAAATTCAATTCAAAACTTAAGCCGAGTCCTGCCACCCCAACTCATTATAACAATAAATCTGTATTTTTATTTCAAATTAGCATTTGGAGTGAATCATTAATCAACACTCAAATCTTGTTGCTTCATGTAGCAGAAAATGCTATAAGTTTGGCCTATCAGTTTAACTGTATGACTTAGAATCACAACCATTATAGTTCAAAGATTGACAATTTGCCAACCTGCAATGTGTTAAAATTATTGACTTTGGCTTCTGCCAATATTATGAAGATAATTTTGATAATTTTGAAGAAATTTCCACTTTTATGATCAATGTTTTGAAGCACTTTATGAAGCATGCCTTCCTATCTTTAATCTTATTTCTACTTAAAACTCATCATAACTGACTTACACTTAAAGAAAGAAGTTTCAAGTATGATTACTACTTTCAGTTTGAAGTTACATACTATAAGGTATATGTACATGCAATTTCAAACAAACATGTTGTACAATACTGCATTCCATTCATTAGGTGTTTTTTTTGTAATCTCAAATTTCTATTTCCAACTTTAGAATAAAATAAAGAATCGAAATGGGGAATGTGTCAAAGAGAAAACAACCTGATCAAAGAGCAGACAACAGCCGAATTAAGGCCACCAATAGAAGTTTTCATCACAAAGAATATCACATAAGTGAATCGCAACCTAAACTAGGGAAGAATGTATACATTGATCAACCTGAGGGTAAAAAATCTAATCTAATTAAAGAATGTTATTTAGACATTCAAATTTTCCATTCTAGATATTTAAATGAACAAATACAAACATGTACATGTATGTATTTATGGGACTGTCCCAAGTAAGAAGCCTCTGACCTTTGTAAGTCTTTTATATTTTTTTTTAATTATGTCCATTTTCATGTTTCATGCCCGACTATAAATAAAATTTACTTACTTACTTACTTACTACTTACATTTTTTTGTAGTAATTGCAAGGCCTTTTATACCATATTTACTTTGCTGTATGGTTTTTGCTCATTCTTGAAGTCTGTATGGTGACATATAATTGAACAAACTACTATTTCATTTGGTATCTGGTGGCAAGTTGTCTCATTGGCAATCATACCACATCTTCTTATTTAATCATACCACATCATTTTATTTTTATATAAGTACATACTTGTAGCATGATTCAATAAGATTTATGGTGCTATTTGATCACTGGAAAACTATACGCATTTAAGAAACAAGAAATATTTAATTTGCTTCTTTGTTTAAGTTAATTGTGTATACAAACATGTACTAACAAATCAAAATATTGCTAATTTATTTCTGAGCCACAAGGAGTCTTATTTTGTTAGTACATTGTAACACCAAATAATTGATGTTTTGTTTTAATTTGTAACATATTTTTCTCAATTTGAACATTTGAAGCTTAGATATAAAGAAAGCGTCAATGAGAAATGATTCCACTGATAAAACTATTTAACAAACACTTTATTGCAATATTAAGTTCATATCAATAATATATGAGTTTGTGAAATAAAATCCAGACGCCATCAATTCCCATATAACAAAGACCTGGTATATGGTAATCCATTATACAAAGTGAGGTTGCCTATTATCACAATAATAATGCTGTTTTTTATCAATTATACTCAAATGACATAATGTCTATCAATATGATAACTGTCACAAAACAAACTTATGTTTACTATCCTACTGTTTGTAAATATAACTGCCAGATCCAGATATGTCTCCAGTATTCTGATAAGACAAAGTATTCTAAAGACTTGATGCCCTTTACATTAACAAATTTTGAATAACTGAACTGAGTCCTGAATATATACCAGTGTATTTAAATCTGAAAAGAAACCATTTTTCTTGTTTTTTGTCTATTATTTGAAATTTCATCTTCTTCTGATCTTGCTTGTTGATTGTGAACAATAATTTTTCTCAACACTATAAATAAAACTTTGTTTTTATTAATCATGACATCATACCCATTGTTTCAGATTATGTTTATAACTCAGAATCAAACAAAAGTTCCAACAGTATGCAGGTAAAACATAGTGTGTTTCTATCTTAAGTTAAGTTAAGTGATTCCTCTATACAAGGAGAAAATGTTACTTGTAATAATATCAAAACAAGAATCTGTCCATAGTACACAGATGCCCCTTTCACACTACCATTTTCCATGTTTACTGGACCGTGAAATTGGGGTCAAGACTTTAATTTGGCATTAAAAATAAGAAAGATCAAAATATAGGGAACATGTGTACTAAGTTTCAAGTTGATTGGTCTTCAACTTCATCATAAACAACCTTTACCAAAAACTTTAACCTGACGGACGAACAGACAAACAAAGGGAAAGATAAACGGACAAACAAACAGACACACAGACGGAAAAAACCAATTGTGCCCCTAAACTTTCTTTCTATGACAAGCATTTGCAGCTATTCCAGAAAATTACCATCATTTACTGAAACCTAACTTTGATAGATACACTTGACCAATAACTGCTGAAGTTTAACTGGTATAAAAGCTGGTTACCACTTACCAGTAATTTGTTCTTATCATACCTACCTCAGAACCACTATATCCCAGTACAATTCTACATACCTTATCCCATGACACGTACTGACAGCTACACTAGACCACTCATCTCTTTTAACTGTACCCTGATAGTAGCAATGCTCCACAGTCTGCAATATAAAAGGTACAATGATAAATTGTCAATTTAGGGTATTCATTTTTGTCAAGCCAGCAGTTTATGTTGCAATAGAAAGACATAGCAATCCTACATTCCATCGTCATCAGCAGCGTTCACAAATATTCACTCTGTGGTTAAAATTTTTTAAATTTTAATAACTTTCTTAAACTATCCTGGTTTCTACGAAACTTGGACAGAAGCTGGTTTATGATCACTATCTAGAGGGACATTTTTAATACCTTTTTCCCCCATTTTTGTTGAGCCTGCAACTAACAGCAAAAGTAGACATGACATTGGGTTCCTTGGAACCCTTACAAATTCTTTACCTCCATGTTACTAGTTATTAAGTATTTATGTTCCTCCACCCATTCATGATTTAAAAGACAATGGACCAACAACAAACTTTTGATACCTGTTTTATTTACTAGTGATCAATCAAGCTGGACATTTTCAAAGGTTTATTAGACTCCCAATGTAAATTATGAATGGTCCTAAACTTAGATAAACAAGAACAAGATATTTTACCCACTGCTACACAATTAGTACCACTATACCCAGAAAAGGCCCATTTTCTATCCATAATAAATTGCTCTTTCATATGACCATACATATTTTGTTAAACCCTAGGACCTCTGGTCATCCAAATTTGAATTTTTAAGATAACTAATTTGACCTTCCAAGACACATTAACATAATAAAAGTTTGCCTACAAATAATAGTCTTGCAAAAACAAAAAGAGGCAACCTAAATTAAGTTAGAGGCTGTAAAGTTATTCAAAGGGTATTTCATCATAACATTGTAGACTAAAAAATATACTAGACCCAAGCCTAATGGAATCCAGAATAATACTTTTGTATTTCATGACATCATAATTTTCAAGATTATAAATCAATATAAATCATTCATTTATTATTAACTAGGATCACCTTCATTCAACATTTTACTTAATAAACAACCAGGTGAAAAGATCAAAGAGATAACATCAGATCAAAGGGTTGTAACTCATCAACAGGTAATAGACGGAATGGATTAATAGAATGGCTATTATGTAAAGTGAATCATTGTTATATTTTTATAGGTAACAGTAAAGGTTAATTGGATTGTAATCTGTCGGGATTCCAGTTTTAACACAGCAGGATCTTTGACATTGTTCAACAGAACTAGAAGAATTTACCTGTGGAGGAACAATGTCTTGGAGGATATGGTCTACAAGCCTTTTTTTTTTTTTTTTTTTTTTTTAACTTTGTACAGTTTTAAGTAATCAAAGGGACCCACTTGCAGCCCTTGGGCTGTTGGCAATACTAGTTAAAATAAACAAACAATGATCAAGTAAAATAATTCTATGTGTTGTGCCTTGCTTATGTAAGCAATGATCCTTGATTTATAACTTTATGTGGTGCACTCCTCACTCACTCACTCAATCTAGCATGGTGCTGATTGTATGGTTTAAGGGGACCCTCGTTGAAATACATGGAATCAGTTTGAATGATTGGATTCATCAGGAATCTTCATCAATGAATAAAAACATACTTTTTGCCAATCAGACAGCAACCCATCTCAAGGTCAATATTCAACAATAAGCAAACTACCAAAGATTTGTCATTAATATCAGATTCCCTGAGCAATTCATAAATGTAGATAACAAATTAATCAAATAAGTAAAAGTTCTGTCTAGCAGGAACCTTGCACTAGTAAGTTTCATTTTGTCCTAGATCCTGTTCTTCACGATCAACTTGGGTCAAACTAAAAACAATTAAATAAGAACATCAATATTTTAAACATTGGACATAAAAATTGCATGGTTGTGTGTCTCTATTACATGATTAAATGTATTAACGTCACTTGTAATGATAGGGGTAATACTAAAATTAATTAAAAATATCCACCTCTGTGTCATTCATCAAGTGATCTTGCATGTTTGTATACCAGAACTTTTGAAACGTATGACAAATTCTACAACAGAGACCATAAACCAACTAATTGTAGGTCCAGTTATTCATGGGGATAGGTCTGTTCGATAGATAAATCATCCTAATTCTTAAATTTTTAAACCCACTAAACATCTAGATATCTGTTCAATGTCGACTGTAACCTCCACTATGTCACTATGTATATATAGAAATATCTGCCTTTTCTTCAAATCACTTTCAATGTAATTAGAGTAAAACTTTCTTAATTAAACAGTTCCATCCTAGCAATAAGAACAAAGTAAAGCATTATATGGATGAACTCTTTGTTAATTGAGCAGAGTTAACAGCTGATCTGGCAACTTTCTATAAGATTATGCCAAAGCACCTGTTATATCAGGAGATTCTATTACAGTCAAAATCTGCATCTGAAGATGTGGCTCATCACAAGAACAGTAAAATATTTAAAACACCCTGAACATTATTTGATAGAAAAAATGATAGTATAACAAAAAGCCTTATTTCACAAAAATAAATGATTCAGAAAACTGGTGGAGAGGAGACCCTGTGCACAGTCATCATTTTCTCTTCATTTTGTTTTTTCTACTCAGATTTAGAAATGAACCTATTAAATTACTGGATTTTGTGTCTGGAGCAAAAAATCTGTACTGGGTTAGTTTAAATTTATTGTCGTACTGCAACAAGTATCTGTAATATGACATACATGTATGTATTAACTTTCGAGAAAACCTGTCTTTGACTTGCAATCTTGTTTAGAGATTTTTCTAATTTGTTTTTAAGATGAATTATACAGATGTTTTACTTGGAGTTCAATTTAATGAGGTGTTGAAATGATTTTATACAAGTACCATGCATCTTAATGTAACTTTTTGGTTGTATTTTATTTATCTTTGTTCTCTAAATATATTGAATATGTTAAAGATATGTTTTTGAATTTCCTAAATCCAAATAAGGAAATATAACATAAGTTTACCTTTAAACAATGCAAATACCCATTTTTAAATTACAATATCTGGAAATCAATTTCTGCTTTTATTAGGATATAAAAAGAATTCCAACAACAATTTATGCACTCCACAAGATTTATATTCAAGCTTGACTGTATTGATTGAGGAAAGACTTTAAAGATTTGATTTTGTCCAGGAAGATGATCATTTATCATTAACTCCCAGCAACAAGAAGAAAGTTAATCTAAAATCAATGTTATATCTATCATAGTTTAACAGTATTAATTCTATTATACCTTGACATAAGAATTCTAATAAGAGTACAAACTTCTAAAGTTCATATTTCTCCATTCTCGTAGGAAAATATTTAGGATCGAAATTAATAATTCTAAGATTTGACAGCTGATTTTAGGATCAATCTAATGCTATTGTCAGGGTATAATTCAACTATACAACCAAAGCAATCAATTTGTTCTCTAAAATTCTCATTTATTTTCTGTAATTATACAATACTGCATGCTATTTATTTAAACTGAACAAAATAAATATTGAAGACTCAAGTGAAAACAAAGACAAATGTTATTTATCAATGAAGTAAATACCTTGCTAATAATTTGTTGGTTTTCTTCCAGGTAATGTTTGACCTGAATTCCTGAAGACAGCAGAGCACTGAAAATATATATTTATTTAAATCAATAGAATTCTCTCTAATCCACAAAAATGATCAAAACTTAACTAAATTAACAAAAATTAAACTTTCTGAAGACAAACAGATACATGACAGACAAATACAGTTACAATAAGAAGTGCAGACCAGAAAATAATTAATTCCCCATTCTGTGGTAGATTGGTCATAAAAATTCATATCCATGTCCAATAGAGTTACATTTTTTTCTATGAAAACAGTATAAACACATTGTAATATTCTTTGTACACAAATGTATACCATGTATATTTTTGAATGACAATATACAGATGTGACCCTTAATTTGTTGTCTAATACATGTAGCTATAGAGTGAACTGTAATTTTAAGAAACCATATACATTAGAACATTGTCACATTTTATATATAAATGTATACTTACTCATTCTTTTTCAGTCTTAACTTTTGTCCTTGTCCATTAATCATCAACTGGAAGGTGACATGCTCAAGATGTTCATGAGTTCCCTGCAGAAATTTAATGTTTAGTTATAGAAATAGGCAGAATTATTACATGCATCATATTGTTTATCATGTTTATGTCTTAGTCTTTAATTATCAAATATGACCCACTTGCAAGACTTGAAATGAACAATGTTTTTAGAAAATAAAATTAATTTCTAATAGTTTTTATCAAAATTTCATCAATACTGTGATCCAAATATTTTTTTAAAGAGTTCCATATCCCGACCTCCCATCCACCAGAATAAAATGTAGGGTGCTATTGCATTTATTTCTAACAGTGGAGGGGCTAAAAGGAGGAACCTTGTTCCAATTTTTTAGCTGGTCAATTTTTTTCTCATCACAGTTTCATTACTTTTTCTTTAAGTATACCAATTCCTCAGTTCTGTTAGACACTTTAAGGCAACCATCAAAACTTGGGATAAGTTATTTGGGCCAAAATGTTACATATACAATGTATGACAAAATTTCTATTAAAATAAGAGAGATAGTAGAGGCCAAAGGGACATTCTTAAGTCTAGAGATATAAATAAGCAGATGTTATATGAGTGCCAATGAGACAACTCCCCATTTGTCTCCCTAAATTTACTTGTTAATATTTGCTTTTGAAAGTATTTCTATGTTTTCTGTATCTAAGAACATTTTTAAAATGTACATGATGTATTGATATCTGATAAAAAAAAAACCAAACATATATGACACTGAAAACAAATAGTCTGGAGGATTATTTTTTCATTTCAGTAATCTGCTTATAAATTTTTATACATGTACTATTGCCCCAAGATAGAGAATATTTCAATATTGATGCAGTCTTTTGATATTTCAATTTTAGAAGCTTTGATCATCATGAAGGGTCAATGAATTTGATGCAAATGGAAATACGAATATTCAAGGAAGGGTAGAATATTTTTCATTCAAATTAGACATACTAATTTCCTGAAAAAAAGGCATTGGTGACCTTCGGCTGTTGTCTGCTCTATGGTCCAGTTGTTGTCGCTTTGACACATTCCCCATTTCCATTCTCAATTTTATTGAAAATGCACTTTTTCAACAACAACAACAAAATATTAAATAACTTTTTGTTGTTGTGAAGTCTTCATTGAGAAAAAATCATTGTTATTCTCAATTAACAAAACACTTCACATTATTTCATCCTTTTCAATCAATGAATATGAACTTACATGATGTCTAATCTGTTTTTCACGAGTTGAGATGGCAATCTGGTCTGCTTTCTTATGGACTCTTTTAGGAAATATAATTTCAAATGGTCTTGGAATGTTATCCCAAAGGTATTTATTGTAGGGATGCTCTAGTAACTTAGCTATGTCTGATTCTAAAATAAAAATTCATATACATTTTTTTACATTGTATACATGTACAATGTACATGTAACATACTGCACATGAGATTACATGTTAAAAATATAATCACACAAAAACAAACTTGTGTGTATGTGTGCTCCAGTGTAATAATAAATCAAAACTTGATTCAGATAAAAATCGAATGATCGTTTTGTGCTGGTATTGAGAGATTCACTGTAAAAACAGATTAATTGCTATTGATTGAAAATGATCCCCTAGCCAAAAATTTATCATAAAGATCTATCAAAGAACATGAATATAAGGAATAACTTTCCCATGTAAAAACTTTAGAAGCAGATGCACACATAACATGTACATGTACAAAAACTGTAGCAAATACATTTTTTGAAATCTTAATTCTTTTAGTTTTTAACAATCTTCTGTCAAAACAAAAAGGCATACATGTATATGTATATATGTTAATTATATAAGGACATGTCAATATGAAGAAGTGTAGCTGAATGAACATGTACAATGGCTGAACTGTTAGTAAGCCAAAAACATCTCAACAACATCTGGGTCATCTTAATTCCATGTTGCAAACCTCATTGAGATACATTGTACATGTTGTATAAAGATGAAGAATAGCAACAACTTGCTTTTTCGTTAAAGTGTGTGCATTTATTTTATGTCATTTTATGTAGTAACATTTACACCATACATGTACATGTAGATCATTCCTTTTTACTAATATCCTAGAAAATTTCTACACATGTAGTTTTAAACACAGAATCTACATTGTTGTAGGCATTCTTGAGAGTATATAATTATATATTAAAGTTCTCATCATCATTGAATTATATAATTTTTAATCCAACAGATATATATGTCCCATACTAGTCAAAATAATTATGATGTCTTGAAAGTCATTTAATTTTTTTCTGTAACACTTTGTAAGTTGGTAATCATGGTAATGGACAGACTTAATTGTTGTTTTTTTTTTTAGCAAAATGAAGAATAATGCAAACTAAGATCATTGTTGCCTTCCTTAATCATATAAACACAAACACTTATTATCTATGTAACTCAGACGTATTTACACTTGTATGCAAATTTGTCTGCCATTACATGTACATAACGTCACACAGGTTCCCGTAAACTTTGACTTCATAATTCAAAATATTTGACGTCACAACTAAAAAGTGATTGTTGCTTGACGTCAAAAGGTTATTCGGAGGTGATATAAGGTCATTCGGAGGCAAAATACAGCTAAATACCCAAAGTGTAAATACGTTTATTGTTTGTCATATGCATGCTGTCTCGTATCAAAAAGTGATGTCTGTTGCTGAACCAGATAAGTGAGGACTGGAAAATGCAGAAAACTGATACAGGTACATGTATGAAGTCTGTTACCATTCTTAACCGTGTTTAACTCCTTCCTACTAGATGGTAGTAATGCCCTTTACCGTCAGGCTTCAAACAGGAATTTTTGGCTACCATTAGCATCAAATTGGTAAAAAATTTAACATGATTTCTCAAAAGATCCTTAGTAATTTGTTGCAGGTCACGAATATTTATTGTTTACGTCAGTTTTGGAATTTTTTTAGAGTGAAGTTCAAAAATCACCATAAATGTCATTAGGCAAGAATTTTTACCTTTATTTGTCAGGAAGGTACAATGTACATGTATATGCACTACCCTGGGCACCTTCAACTTGTACACAAATGTGAAAGTTGTTGCAGCAATATTTTAAAATTAAAACATAGAAAAAACAATTCATTTGTCAATATCCATCAATGGGTGAAACTTTCCTCTGCAAACATAGGAACTTGTCTCTGAAATAATATACTATTGCTTTGTTTGGTAAACTAAAGGTGTAAAATTAAATACAGGTACAGGTATTGTGTCTTTTTACATGTTTACAGAGATGAATGGTTTCAATAAAATATTATACGAGTTTTTGTTCGTGTTATATGTTCTTTTTATGCTACATGAAACATAATAATTAATGAGATGCAAAGATGAGTCATTCAGTTACAGAAGAACATATCCTTTGATGTTTTCACGTGTATCGATTTTTTGACAGCGATGACAAAAAAAATGATATCTTACCAGAATTTACAGCGGGTATTCCTTGAACAAAAACAATTCCATAGAAAAAAATTAATATAAATCCCATTCTTTCACATTTTGCAGTTTTTTCGGTTCTATAGTCTTAATTTAAGGCATCTTTTTTTGTCTAGTGTGCTTCCAAGTTCAGTCCATTTCAAATCAAGCATTTGTTTGTTTCAGATTCAAGGGAAACAACTCTAACTTGAAAACATCAGGCAAGCGCTGACAGTGCTGATGGAATATCTTGCACCTTTGATTTATTAGGCGACGCCGTCTAAGAAAATGCTAATTACCGGTTTTCAGGATTTATTTGTACAACACAATACAATATAATTATGTTTATTATAGGGACATTGTGTAAAATAAAATATGTACAGAGTGTGTATTGAAATATTTCAATTAAATTACACCCGGCCCAATGGACCGGGTACAAGTCAAATCGGCACCTGGTCAAATCGGCACCCATAGAAAAAGTCAAATCGGCACCTGGTTAGATCTACATCTAGTCAAATCGGCACCAATTTAAACAATAAAATGGTCTATTTTGGGGGTTGGAAATATCATGCACAAATGTTAATTATTTAAGCAAACAATCCTGCAAAATGCTCAACTAGTTAAAAAATGCATAAACGTATCCAATACCTAATATATATATAATAAAAAATACACATCTTAATAGTTGAGAGAAAAAAATATATATATCAACCCCACAAATTAAGTGAATATTTCTGGACAATCCCTTCCTTAGTTTAACTCTTCTTGCGTAAATACTGAAAAATTTCTGGACAACCCATTCCTTATTTTTACTGTTTTTGCTTAAAATACTGTTAAAAATGTATATTAACAAATCTAACATTGGTGCCGGATTGACTATATCAAGTGCCGATTTAACCAGGTGCCAATTTGACTATACCGGGTGCCGATTTAAGCAGGTGATTAAATCTATAATACTAAAATTACGAGGTCCAATTTGTCAGCCGTCATCGGGTAAAAACGACAAATCAAAGAATTCAACTCTATATAAAACTAATATAGGACAATGGTGTAGTTTAAAAATTACACAACTCCAGACCCTTTTGTTTTCCACATAATTAATATTGCCAATAATTAACAAGTTTCGGGTCGAATCCGATACCGATACCAATAGTATATTCACCTGTTAGCTATTACCTTATCTGTACGTTCCGCATCTGACAGGCGCACCACCAAACGGTGTATTTAGGATTTTGCTATATACACGGGTCATAATCAAAGGGCTGACACTACTAAATTCTATCATGATTGTCAAATTGTTCCGGGCCTATTGTAGTTTTATTCAGCAATCAGCAATACTTTCTAAGATAACTAATATAGGACAATGCTGTTGATTAAAAAATACTCCATTCCTGGATAGCCAGGACCTTTTGTTTTCCAAATATCCAGGTCGACGGGTTCAACAGAAAGATTTGAAAGCAAATAAAACTGTGTATCTTATAATCGACATGACTTTATCAGATGACAATACCAATTACTAGAATAAGGCTTAGGCATAGTTATATACTTTAAGTCAGTCACGGACCCGCGATATCACAGGTGTGTACTTGTAGATACTACATTTATATTTGGAACCTTAGACTAACTGTGATCAACTGTTATATTAGTCTCAGTTAGAACCAAGCAAGATGACAACATTTATTTAATAAATATAATGAAAAAAATATAAATCTAGATTTAGCATTTTTTTTGTAAATTCACCACCAGTATACATGTATATAGAAACCATAGCGTCAATATACGAAAAAATAGAAACAAGGCTACGGATACGTAAAATATTATTTTTAACACGTGCTCGTTATATCCAATGGAAATAGTAGAAAGCTACACCATACGATGGACGTTATAGGGAAAACGGTAGTATTTAATTTTCCCAGCATTAGGTTGGCCTTTTGTGTACCCATGGCAGGTGAAGGAAGTCAAATTAGGAGCGCTGTGATTGGATGTAAGGGTACAATATATTTTTTATTTATCTATGAATAACTGCAGTGTGTATATTTACAATATAAATTTTAAAACCGATTGAAATATTTTCTAGAGAATTATTCGAAAAGACTTGCAAAATTTCATAAATTTGGTGCAAAATGACGGTGGGCATGGATAACATAAACAAGCTCCGTTGGAAGTTGGTCATGATACTATTTGGCTTTAATTTTTAAAACAGAGTAATAAAGTACTAACACAACATATAACTGTTTTATCCAGGTTTTTATCTTAAAAAGTGGTAAATTTAGAAAATGTTAACATTGTCGCCAATGGCAGAATAAATAGTACCGTTTTCCCTATAGGAACAGCTACTAGTCTTTAAATGATATGTACGGACTTTTGGGTGTATATGGGTGTTTTGGGTGGCTATAGTATATGCAATTGAAGTTATAACAATTTGTGAGTCATACAAATGACACAAATTGAATTTTGGTGTAAGTACTATATGTATGCAATGGATGTAACCGACCATTTGCCAAACACAATGAAAATGGAAAAAGGTCTCGCTGACCGAGTGGTCTAAGTAGTCTTAACTACTGTATCATTAGCATGTCAACACTGATGCGAGTTCGAATTCTACCCGTGCACGTGCCAGGTGCGCTCGACTCCAAAACTTACTCCAATCTTAATTGACTAGTATTGTTTTTTCCTACCAAAGATCGGTGGTCCTCTCCGGGCACACCGACTTTCTCCACAAATAAAAACTAACCACCACGTAATGGCACAATACCGTTAAAATAAAGTTAAACACCAATAAATCAACCATTCAAACCAACACAATGAACACAATAATGATTTAGGAATTGAACAGTTCAATTCTATTTATGGTGACGTTGTTCAATTTCCTTAACAATGTACTAACCAGTGTCCCGAGCAACACGACGAGTCCAACACATAGAAAAGGAAGTTCATACCCTTCCGGAACCCTTTGCGGTTGTTGGGATGTACTGAGTTATGTTATAGTAATCTCAGGGATGTTCAAGTACCCGGACAATCTCCACTTTTCTCTGTTATATATATTTGTATTTATATCCATCTGATGAGTTATACCTTTTTCAACTAATTTTCATAGTTCGTTCTTACGTTTTACGGTTACACCACTGTTATTTATTGTTTTGTTTGTTTTTGTCGCATTGACATATACCTTACATCTCCTTCCATTCAAAGCTCTTTACGAATCCCCCATACTGTGTTTGTATGTTATTTATTGGTTGTTTTTTTTTTGTCTCATTGACTTATACCCCACATCTCCTTCAGTTAAAAACCCTGTATGAATTCCCCGTACTGTGTTAGAATATTATTTATTGTTTGGTATCTGTCTCATTAAAGTACACCCACACCTCCTTTCATTCATAGCTATATAACTACATTACATGTATGTACTATTTTGATTGGCTAACAGCAATCTCGCGTCATTCTGAAACTAACCTTCATTTTAAAATAATTTAATTTTGGATGTAACGCGTCTTCTGATTGGCTGACGGTATTTTGTTATGAGCCCATAGACATAATTTAGTCATGTGACCGTGACGTCATCAACGTTTTTCCATGGTTTTCTACGGTTTAAAATGGAATTTAGAATTAAATTATAAGAAATGACTGTAATACTTTTTCTGTCTATGAAGAAATAACATAAAAAATGTGGTGCACACTGTTAAATAACCCGCTACGCGCGTTATTCAGTGTGCACCAATTTTTTTATGTTATTTCTTCATAGACAGAAAAAATATTAGTCATTCCTTAAATGAAAAGTAACACAGAAAAGCAACATTGTTGTTAGCGAATCAAAATAACGTATTTAAAAATGAAACTTACGTCTAATGTAATTATTGATAAGTATTGAATGCTTCTTTTAGTAGTTTTATATGGTTGTAAAAGCGTTGACTTTTCGCACATTTTAAGAATGCATATACATATGTACTTTAGTCAACTCTTTTTCACCCTAATGGATTTACAAAAAGGAGCATTCAATTCTTCAATAATAAGAGGTTCCCGTACTGTGCTAGTATGTTATGTTCCTCACGTTAAAAAATAAATTGTCAAATACGCTTAGTTGAACACAATTTCCTTGATTTTCTTGTTTTGATTCTGTGAGTGAATCAAAAACATGGGAAAACATGCTTCTTTGAACAAAATATAAAATTTATTACAGTTGTTTTTTATGTGTCTTTGTGTTATCCGCTCATTGACGTATACCCACCATCTTCTGTCATTCATAGCTCTGTATGAATTCATAAAACTGTGTTGGTATGTTAATTATTGTTTGGTTTTGTGGCATTGATATATGCTATAACATTTACTTCCTTTCAAAGCTCTGTATGTTTTTCAAATACTAGTACTGTGTAAGTATGTTATTTATTGTTTGGTTTCTGTCTCATTGACGTATACCCCAGTCACCGTGATATCCCGTTCATTTAAAGCTCTGTACGAATTCCCCATACTGTGTTTTTATGTTATTTATTGTTTGGTTTCTGTCTTTTTGACTAATACCCCACATCTCCCGTTCATTTAAAGCTCTGTATGAATTCCCAATACTGTGTTAGTATGTTATTTATTGTTTGGTTTCTGTCTCATTGACGTATACCCAACATCTCCCGTCCACTCAAAGCTTTGTATGGATTCCCCATACTGTGTTTGTATGTTATTTATTGTTTGAATTCTGTCTTATTGATATTGACGTATACCCAACATCTCCCGCCCATTCAAAGCTTCGTATGAATACCCTTTACTATGTTAGTATGTTATTTATTGTTTGGTTTTTGTCTCATTGACGTATACCCCACATCTCCCGTCCATTCAAAGCTCTGTATGAATTCCCCATACTGTGTTAGTATGTTAGTTATTGTTTGGCCCTGTTTCTGTCTCATTGACGTATACCCAACACCTCCCGTCTACTCAAAGCTTTGTATGGATTCCCCATACTGTGTTTGTATGTTATTTATTGTTTGAATTTTGTCTTATTGATATTGACATATACCCAACATCTCCCGTCCACTCAGAGCTCTGTATGAATTCCCCATACTGTGTTTGTATGTTATTTATTGTTTGGTTTCTGTCTCATTGACGTATACCCCAATCTTCCGTTCATTCAAAGCCCTGTATGACTTCCCCATACTGTGTTAGTATGTTATTTATTGTTTGGTTTTTGTCTCATTGACGTATACCCCAATCTTCCGTTCATTCAAAGCTCTGTATGACTTCCCATACTGTGTTTGTATGTTATGTATTGTTTGGTTTTTGTCTCATTGACGTATACCCCACATCTCCCGTCCATTCAAAGCTTGTATAAATTCCCCATACTGTGTTAGTATGTTATTTATTGTTTGGTTTTTGTCTCATTGACGTATACCCCACATCTCCCGTTCATTCAAAGCTCTGTACGATTTCCCCATACTGTGTTAGTATGTTATTTATTGTTTGGTTTTTGTCTCATTGACGTATACCCCACATCTCCATCCACTCAAAGATCTATATGAATTCCCTATATTGTGTTAGTATGTTATTTATTCTAATGCAACAGCGTTTGTAACGTTCATTTTGATTGGATAACGTCACCTTTTTACATGGCATCAATTGACAATTGATGCTATGGGACGTACGCGCAAGCGCAGACGACATATTGTAGATTTTAATTACATGTTTTAACGTTGATTTCTGTCAGTTTCATTAGAATGGAGATAACAATATTGTATTTTAAGCTCCGACGGCATCAATTGGGGATTTGATGGTCGCAAATACCCGTTTACTGTCTCCGCTAACGCGTCGCCAGTAAACTTAATTTGCGACCATCAAATCCCCAATTGATGCCGTCGGAGCTTAAAATACATTAACACGTCGCCAGTAAACTTAATTTGCGACCATCAAATCCCCAATTGATGCCGTCGGAGCTTAAAATACATTACAGTTATCTCCTAATTTTGTTTGGTTTTTGTCTCATTGACGTATACCCACACCTCCTTCCGTCAAAGCTCTGTATGAATTCCCTATACTGTGTTAGTATGTTATTTATTGTTTGGTTTTTGTCTCATTGACGTATACCCCACATCTCCCGTTCATTCAAAGCTCTGTACGATTTCCCCATACTGTGTTAGTATGTTATTTATTGTTTGGTTTTGTCTCATTGACGTATACCCCACATCTCCATCCACTCAAAGATCTGTATGAATTCCCTATACTGTGTTAGTATGTTATTTATTGTTTGGTTTTTGTCTCATTGACGTATACCCACACCTCCTTCCGTCAAAGCTCTGTATGAATTCCCTATACTGTGTTAGTATGTTATTTATTGTTTGGTTTTTGTCTCATTGACGTATACCCACATCTCCTTCCGTCAAAGCTCTGTATGAATTCCCTATACTGTGTTAGTATGTTATTTATTGTTTGGTTTTTGTCTCATTGACGTATACCCCACATCTCCCGTTCATTCAAAGCTCTGTACGATTTCCCCATACTGTGTTAGTATGTTATTTATTGTTTGGTTTTTGTCTCATTGACGTATACCCCACATCTCCATCCACTCAAAGATCTGTATGAATTCCCTATACTGTGTTAGTATGTTATTTATTGTTTGGTTTTTGTCTCATTGACGTATACCCACACCTCCTTCCGTCAAAGCTCTGTATGAATTCCCTATACTGTGTTAGTATGTTATTTATTGTTTGGTTTTTGTCTCATTGACGTATACCCACATCTCCTTCCGTCAAAGCTCTGTATGAATTCCCTATACTGTGTTAGTATGTTATTTATTGTTTGGTTTCTGTTTCATTGACATATACCCCACATCTCCCGTTCATCTAAATACGAATTTCCCATACTGTGTGTTAGTATGTTATCTGTTGTTTGGTTTCTGTTTCATTAACATATACCCCACATCTCCCGTTCACTCAAATACGAATTTCCCATACTGTGTTAGTATGTTATGTATTGTTTGGTTTCTGTCTCATTGACTTACGAACTGGTAACGGTCAGCAATTGATGTACGAATGAGGAAAATCATTTCAAATGAACATCCTCCAACGTAACGTATAGTAACACAAATCATTCAACTCATGTAAGAGGCAATCAATTTCGTGAGTTATGAATTCAAAAATCCTTGAGTGTAAAAAAAGTATATAAGTCCAAAAATCACTAACAATATATTTAGGGTTGAGTCATATACAGGGTCTTCCTCGACGAAAATTTAAAAAAAGAAAGAATAGATTCTTGAAGACTTAAAAAAAACTATCGCACTCAAAAATCGATTAATCAAAATGCTGGATTTCATGTTCGAGCATGATGTTAGTACAGTATTTGTGATCAAAACACCGAATTTAGTTATTTGTTGTTTGATTTATAATCCTATATTAATAACTTAATCAAAACTTAAAGTCTTTTATATAAACCACAAAACCGGTCATACAAAATTCGTGAAAGATTATCGTACCAAGACCCAGTGTAGAGTATACGATTTATAAAAACAGCTCTCAAATGGATAAAGAAATCTGCACCAAAAACATTTAGCTTGATTCCCAAGATTTACTGCTTTTATTGTATAACTTGTATAAATAAAATATCACAGATACTGATCAACAGTTCTTAATTGTTATATTTTACATATCTTGACCATAATCAATCAGCTGGTGAAAGTTCTCTACTTCTACGGTTGTTGGCTCCTCCTATCAATAAAGGCCGACGACTTGGCAGTTTACACGCGTGCACTTTATTCCGTTCGTCAAATGCAGCTTCAACTTTACCGTTTGAAACTACTAAACCTAAATGACTAGCATTTAGTGCATGGGCGCCTCTCTTTATCCTTACATTCCAGTTCATTTCAACGTCCATTGTAACAAAATTTGTATCTAAACGCAACACGGAAGTGATAGGAGACATGCGGAGGTATTTACCTTTTCCGGATACTATCACGTCACCTTTAACAGTTTGAACAATTTTGTAGCCGTTGATTCTAATGCAGATTCCACCTCTCTGGTTACGCTCGTATTCTGCTCTTGAGATGATGTCTGAACATTGTTGTAACAGTTCTGGATTGGACTGATTGTCTGTAAATAGAAAATTAACAGACCTATCTTTTGACAAATCTGAAAACTGAGGAGTCGTTTTATCAATTTGATCATGATCAAACTTGTAACAGTTAAAGTTATTTGCAAATGTTATGAAATCGGTTGCCATTTTAACTTTCCTACCGAGAAATATTTCGGCTTCTGTAGTCGTCAGATCTTGCATAATATGTGCTGCTGGGTGAAACAAATAACTTGCATTTCCACGATTGTTTATCGAAACAACAAGTTTCTGTTGGTGACTGACCAGTCGCAAAGTTTGGTCGATAGTGGTCTCCACCGATACATCATGCTTCATGAGTACGGTAATAAGTCCTGTTGTTGAAACATAAATAGCAGGATATTGAAACTTCTGTTTCTCTGAAACTTGAGAATGTAAGTTTGGTCCATAATTGTCTTGAACTTGATTAAAAACTGCATTAGAATACTGAATGTTTGGTTGTATAGTATTAGTCTCAGTTTGTTGAAAGTTGGAATAAACGTACGGTTGATGTGAAACAGGTTGATGTGTACCAGCTGTAGTATGTTGACCAGCGATATTAGTTCCGTTCCTGTAGGCATAATCTGGATGCTGATTGTTATAAACACTGTGATTGAAAGAGTTGGTCGTTTCTGAATTAAACGAATTTCGTTCAACTTGTTGGAAATTGTTTTGCTGTTGATTATTTGACTGTTGTTGGCCATCTGTATTTGTTATTGTGTTTGAAACCTCGCCATTGTTCCCATTGACTATTTCAATTGAATCGACGTCGATATCACTTTTTATTTCGATTTCTAAAGCAGTGTCTGTAGAATTATTTGTACCTTCATTTCTTTCATCACCTGGTGTCAATTCAGTGTTCTCGCTGAAACTCGGGGGCGTTGTTTGGTCATATTCGTTACAGGTAGATGCATAAAATGGTTGCACCGGGTAATAAATCAATTTTTGTCCATCAAATACCGGATACATGGCTGCTGGTTGTGTATAAGGATAAAGTGTTAATGCATTGTAAAGTTGTCCATTATGCATGTAATAAGACATTGTTTGTTGGTGGTGTTGCTGGACAGGATATGGTATTGCATTAACTCCGTTAGATTGCTGTTGAAAATCAACAAATTGTAAAGAATTTTCTGAATTTTCCGTGAAATATCCCGCACTTTCGTTACTTGTACAACTTGTGTCACTTTGGTTTGGGTTTGGGTTTGTACTACCTGTTGCTAGCATCGATTGGTCATCGCTACTTTCAGTTAGAGGTATTCTTTCGTCATTGGAGTCTTCCGAATCTGCTGGCATTTCTTTTACAGTTGCTAAATCTACGGTTTTATAACTTTCTGCATGTCTATCATTTATCATTTCTAGTGCAATACTAGTTGCTACAACATTTGAATAGTTTATGCTTCCATTTTGCTCAGTTTCGGCCATTTTTGAAGCTTTGTATGACGTCACTTGAAGTACAATGAATGTCGACGTCATAAAAGGAATGCATTAAGTTATGCTATAGTTTGGCGTTTATTTTAGTTCTTTTTTAAAATTTCGAAAAATCCGTATAGACTACATTTGTACTATTATATACAGTAGTCGATCTTGGATACTATATATATATATAGGTCATAAAGTACTCGATGTCATATTATTACATAAGTCAATGAAATAATACAAGCATAAAATTACACATTATGTTGATATGTGTAATTTATTGGCTACAATGTCAGCACCAAAGTATCAGTTATTTTACCACATATTATCATTAGTGCAGGTCCACTCTATAGCTATGTCACTGTGGTCATCGTATTTTGTTCCAGTGTTTTTATAAAGAGATGAAGTCAAAATAGCGTTTTTGTTAAATATTGTTTTAATGAATGATACCAAGGATGAGTCTAGGATTTGCATAGTAATATTTCTTACTATACCAATCCCTGATAATACACAGACTCTCTTAAATGTTTTAAAATGTAGTACGATTTAGTATCTTTTTAATTCCGTCGCCTTTTATAGTGAAACAAATGCTGGTGAAATTGGTTCTTCATCTTTTCGGCAAATTGCTATGTAACAAATGGAAACGTACTCGTGAAAGTTATGTTGATAACTTTGTGGTTAGTTAAGTTTTATACGGTCGGGTTTGGCGACCGACTTATAACTTTGCATCTTTAAAACGCATCAAATATGTGGGTGGCATTAGTATAATACTTATTACATAAGCAAAACGTCATCGATATAACGTGTCATTTAAAGCTGGATCACATTTTGATACATAGTAAAAGTCAAGATAAATCAATAATCTATACAGATGTTGATCATATGCAGCTATGGAATTTTATAAAAGTCGATAAATGCGTCGTCATCTTGGATTTGTTGTTAATTTCATAAGTTTGTAGGCTATATATGGTTGGTTATAAGATTAGAAAACGTTAAGACTAACTTAGAATAAATTGCTCTTTGTTATTAAACATTTTATTATTGAATAAAATCTCTGTTTTGCCTTTTTATTTTTCACTTTATTCGGTCCTGCCCTTTTTCTTATTAATTTAATTTGTCATGGTTTGTTTTTACATAATTTCTCATCCTGCCTTTTTTTTTTACTCAAGACTCCTTTCCTGTTTTTTCAAATTTCATCCTACCCCCCCCCCCCCCCCTAAATATCAAATGGTAGCTCCCTAATATTAACAAAATTTTACTCTGCGAAAAAAAAGATGTGCTTTTGGGATTGTTATCTCCCTAATTTTGTTGGAACTAAACTAACTGACTCATTGGACGCATTTAATCAGTTGTAATTTAGTTCTATATTGTTTTGCAATGGAATTTTTTGATCCCGTATTTACAGTTTGATGAAAATTTCCATATAGGCTATATGTTTTGCCTGATTAAATCAAATATGTAATAAAAAATATACCTTCATGTGCTACTTTTTGAGTTAAATGAGGTCGAAATTTTGTATATTTGCTCAAAATTCGGATTTGTGGCCGTATTTTTTTTTCGAAAGAAAGACATATTTTTTTTTTGTTTTGTTAGTTATGTCTGTCTTTCGAATGGAAAAATACCGCCACAAATCCGAATTTTGAGCAAATATACAAAATTTCGACCTCATTTAACTCAAAAAGTAGCACATGAAGGTATATTTTTTATTACATATTTGATTTAATCAGGCAAAAATTAGCCTGGACCTTAAAGCAATTTCTTATACGTTTCTTTCATAATTATTTTGAAGTAAAAAATATCTAAAACACTAATGTTGTCTTGTCTTATTATCTGTTTCGATATTTTTAGATGCACTACACATACTGATACAATACAATTTCCTATTTTTTTCAAAAGAATGGGTCTTCATGTTCGTGCACCAAATGAATGAAATAAAGATTAAAAACCTATACAAACGTTGCTGTGCATGTACATATTTTGTGTCATGGATGGATACTCCATATGTATAGCCTTTGTTTTTCTATGCAAACATATAGCCACATCTGAATTAGATAGCATGATTAAATTCACCTATTCCTTGCTGTCTGGTCATTGGTGGATAGTTGTCGGTCGGCACTTATAGTTGTCTTACTATTGCAATCAATATATTACTAGGTCGGCACTTTAAGTTAACCAGCGAGAGACGTTAACTACCGAGAGTATATTACTATAGGAGTATGAAAATGAAATTGAAATAGTGAAAGAATTCAACTACTTTGGACTATTGTTAACCAGATCTGGATCCGCCAATACCGCAAAGAAAAGTCTATCAGAAAAAGCAAGCTATGTACAACGTTATAAAATAAACAGCTGCGCCATGAGCGCATGATACGCCCGACGCCTTGTGTGGCAGTTTTATGCAATAATCATAAATAGTTTCTGAGAAAGTTTGAAGCATTTACCATATATTGTTTTTGAGATACGGCGGGACATGTGAACTACATCCCCTCTTTTTTTTTTACAAAAAACTAAATATCACTAAAATAAAAACAAAGAAGTGTGTAAAGTTTTAAGCATTAATCATAAATTGTTTTAGAGATACGGTGTGACATATAAAAAAAACCTCCCCCTTTTTTTTACAAAATACTCAATAACTCAAAAATAAAATTTTGGATTATCACCAAAAAGTATACAGATCTTCAGATTAATATAACAAAAAAGTGTGTAAAGTTTTAAGCAATAATCATAAATCGTTTTTGAGATACGATGCGACATGTAAAAAAACTCTCCCCCTTTTTTACAAAATACTCAATAACTCAAAAATGAAATTTTGAATCATCACCAAAAAGTATACAGATCTTAAGATTAATATAACTAAGAAGTGTGTAAAGTTTTAAGCAATAATCAAAAATCGTTTTTGAGATACATTGCGACATGTGAAAAAAAACCACACCCCTGTTTTAGTTACAAAGTGCCGTAACTCAAAAAGTTTAAATCCAATTTTCACCAAAAAGTATACAGATCATTTGACCATCATAAGAAACAACTATAATAAGTTTCATGAAATTTGGATAAGTCGTTCTCAAGTTACAGAGCGACATACTAGTATTTACGCCGGACAGACAGACGGATAGACTGACGGACAGATTGACGAACGCAGGACATTTGTATACCATAATACGTCCCGTCAAAATTTTGACGGGCGTATAATAATAATAATAATAATAATAAATTCTTTATTTAAAGAGGGTAACTCAATTAGAAATAGTCTAATTTTCATTGAGGCCCCCAAACAAAATACATGCATACAGTTAACATTCATACATTCATACATTAATTTACAATATATGTTACTAGTATATACACAATTCAATCATTGAATTATACAAAGGGTAATAAATGACAATATTTGATATAGTTTTGTTAAAGGAAAACAAATTAGTTGACTTGCATATAATTTTCAAGAAAATGATTATAACTATGTTTCTTGAATAATTCCACATTAGGACATTTTTTTATTTCGAGTGGTAAATTATTCCATACTTTGGTTGCAGAATAATGAAAAGATTTTTTATAAAAAATTGTATTTGTATAAAAAGGGACGCAGTGTAATTTATCAATTGAATGCCAATTAGATTTATTTGATAAACTTGTGACGGATGTGAAGTATGGGGATTTGGAAAAAATTATATCATTGAACAAGTTCACCTTAAATTCTTAAAGCATTTACTACACCTAAAGAAATTTACCCCAAGCATAATTGTGTACGGTGAAACTGGAAGATATCCATTGGAAATAAGCATTAAATGTCGAATGATATCATATTGGTGCAGGCTGCTTTTAGATCAAAATCAGTTATCATCAATCTTATATAAATTTGTATATTTCCGATATCACACAAACGGTGATGATATTTTATGGATAAAGAACATTAAATATATATTGGACAATGCTGGATTTTCAAACTTATTTTTTCATGTGAAAAATACAGATCTCACGAAATGGTTACCAAAAAGTATCAAGCTTAGATTACTGTAAACCAGCTTATTTTCGCGGACACTTTATTTCGCGTTTAGCCCTTTCTAACCCATTTCGCGACGATTTAATTTCGCGATTCTTAAATTTTCTTGATGAATATAAATAAGGAAAAATCTAATTTTGACATATTCGCGACGATTTATATTCGCGTTATTTTTCTAATCGCGAAAGTCGCGAAAATAAATCGCTCGCGAAAAATACTTGGTTTACAGCTGTATTCAGAACACATCAAAATGCATAACTTATAGGCTCTTTAAGGAAAAATTAGAATTTGAAAATTATTTCAACACCATCAATGACCGAGACATATATACACTTTGTAAATTCCGAACATCAAATCATCGACTGCCAATAGAAAAGGGGAGATGACATAACATTGACAGAAGTGAACGAAAATGTCCTTTATGTACAAACAGAGATATCGGAGACGAATATCACTATATTTTTGTTTGCCCGGCTTTACAAAATGAAAGAAGAAGATTTATTCCAATTTCAAACTAATAATCAGATATAACATCATTAAATTCAACAAACTGTTTAACTAAAAAAAATCAAAGACACTAACAAACCTCTGCAATTTTATAAGATGTATTAATAGAAAGCTCATTCCTTCTTAACAACCATATTTTTTTTACCATACTTATACTTTTAGAAAGTATTTCGTTATACAATTGTAACTTTAATGTTTGACAATATATAAGTATATATATATATATAGCAAGTCAAAAAGGGTACAACATCACCATTAAATAACTATAAAATGAACAAATATTAGATATTTCGGATAACAGATATCCTTCTTCAATAATAGCACGATGTCAAATAAATCATGTCAAAATATTCAAACTGGGAAACTTTTTCTAAATCTTGAAATTTATACAATTTAAGCGAACACTACAGACGCTGATACAATTTTAAAATTTCCAAACACGGCGCAAAGATTACTAAGATATGCCAAATGAAAATAGTTATTTTCGATGTGAACTGGCACAACTCTAAATTTCCAAAGGTTGTGACAGTTTAGATGTTATAACTGCATTGAGGGCAGTCCTCAAACAAAAAAATCAAAAATGTCCTAACCGATCCAAGTTTGTATAATATTTCAAATTTGACAACGGTAGGGCAATTGCTACAGAAACTACATATTTAAGCCTCCCAAACGAGTAGCAGTCTAATAATGATTAGAAAAATAAGTTTGATCTAATGAGTTAAATAATTGAACGTGGCTACGTACTTATACATCCATCCCGAATGACTGAAGCCCTGTAATTTAAACTGGTATTTTAAAACGAATTTCGAACTGTAAAGCCAGTACTAAAGCCGGAGTTACTGGAAACAAGTGATGAAAGGAAAATGAGGGACTCATTCTATGTTTTTTCATTTATGCCCTCTGGGGAAACTGTCCGTAACTTTCTTATCCAAAATCTTTCCCGAGCGACTCTGTCGACCTTCGACCAACCCTCGTTGTGGTCTATGATTGTGATGGTAAGATTTTTGAGATCAGCTTGTGTGTGCCCAGGTGATCTCAAATGACGACTTACGGGTAGGTCGGGCTTGCAAGTGTAGTCACTTCGATGACCATTCATACGTTTGTTGAATGGCTGTTCTGTCTCGCCAACATACTGCATGCCACATCGACACTGAAGGAGGTATACAATATTCTGGGTTTTGCAAGTTACATTGCAAAATATAGTGTACACAGACACAATCGAGTGGCAAGTAAATGTTTGAGTATTTAGTATTTGTTGACAAGTGAGACAACGTCTGTTACCACATGACTTGCACCATCTTGCAATTGAACAGCTTTTATTTGAGGAGACGTCAGCTCTAACAAATAAGTCTTTGAGACTTGCTGGTCTCCGAAAAGCTAAGACAGGAGGATTGGGAAAGATCTTGGATAATTTAGGGTGTTTGGCAATAGTTTGCCAATTGGCACGGATCAAACGTGAAAGGTTAGTAAAGGCTGGATTATATGTTAGAACAAACGGGACTATTTTGCTGTGCCTCTTCCGTTTGTACTGTAAGAGGTCATTGCGGCATTTATTGTTAGCGCGCGCAAACCCCTTATCTATGTTCAATTTCTTATATTCGCGTTTTGTCAAAAATCCGCGAAGTTCCTGTAACCTTTTCGTGACAGCCTCCTCAGAGGAGCAAATCCGCTTGACTCTGAGAGCTTGACTGTACGGGATACTTTTTGTATGTAGTGTTTGGGGTGACAGCTTTGGGGAGAAAGGTACTGATGTTTATCTGTGGGTTTACAGTAGAGGTCTGTTAATATGATATCGTCCTTTAAAGTTGTGGTTGTGTCTAAGAAAGATATCTTAGAGTCGGAATTTTCATACATAAATTTAATTGAATGGTGGGCGTTGTTTACATGTCTGATGAAATCATCCAGTTTTTGTTGGGATTCAATGAATAAGTATATATACACCTGGAAAAAAGTATTGCAACACCAAATTGAAATTGAATTAAAAAAAACACTCATAATTTTTTTGTGATATAATTTGGTAAAATAGAACTAGTTAAACACCTGAGTTTAATCAATAAATATCGACTCGATAAGTTTTTATCTGCACATGCAGCTACTGTACCCGTAAACAGCAAAAAAGATGTTTTGATCCTCATTGTTTTCAGCACTTTAAATAACCAAGTTTTTAAAATTATGTGATTGACACCTTATAATGGGTCCTTGACAACTCTTAACTGCAGCAAGATGGCAGATTATCAGCATAAGAGAAGCAGGGATGTCGCTGTAACAACTGCACGCATTGTTGGTCATCACCATTCCACTGAAGTCGTTTTGAGAATAAAAATCAGGCAATAAACGCTGTGAAAGACCTTCCGAGATAATGAAGACCCCTTATACCATTTGCTAGAGAAAATCAAGCATAATGAAGGTTGGTCAGAAGGAAACCCATTGCATACAAGACAATCCTAAAATAAGAGTGGTGGCCATACAAGAGCCTTTTAACAAGAACTGTTCGAGATCAACTCATCGCTACTGGTTGCCGTGCGATAATACCATTTCGGAGACCTTTGCTAACGAGCAGACTTACAGTTTTCCGTATCCAATGTAGTGCAGAGCTCGCCAAAGTTGGAAATTAGCATCGTGGAGGAAGATCCAATGTTCAAATGGAATTTGGTTCATCTTGCTTGGCCCGATCGTAGCCCGGCTTTGAACCATATTGAGCTTATATGGGACACTATTGGGCGGAAAGTGAGCGAAAGGACACCCCAGTTCAAAGACAACATGAAATAAACAATTCCCTTCATCAGAAATGGTTGCTGCTACCTTAGCAACAAATTAGTCGATTTATGGCGGGAATCAGAAGACGTTAAGATGCGGTTATCCGTTTGAATGGAGGCTGCGCACAAAGTACTAATTCTTTGGCGTATAACGATCAACCATGATGTGAACAGTCATCTGAAGATTAATTTTGAAATGTCTGACATTGTAAAGTTCGACTACAGTGAAACTTGTCAAATGCGTTTTTTTGTACAAAAAACACTTCATTTTGTTATTGAAATTGTGGTTATATTAATCATTTTTTTTTTAACATTTTTTTTTCGTTGCAATGCCAATGTTATCGTGAACTATGTTTCAATGATATTATACACATATTTTATTATATTCCATCAAAAAAAATAGGCTGATTTTTCAAATTTTAAAAAATCAAGGTGTTGCAATACTTTTTTCCATGTGTATATATATATATATATATTCTTGAGTACGTCTGAGTCAGTGACAACCCTACAACAGATGTATCCATCGGATCGCCATCAATGATGGTGATATAACATCTTCATGCCTTATATATCATGTACTGTAGTACGCCGCTAGATTAAAACTGACGTGGAAAGGTAACACATGGCCAGCGAAAGCTCTTTATTTTGAGAGCCCAGGTGGTCGTGTGGTCTAGCGGGACGGCTGCAGTGCAGGCGATTTGGTGTCACGATATCACAGTAGCATGGGTTCGAATCCCGGCGAGGGAAGAACCAAAAATTTGCGAAAGCAAATTTACAGATCTAACATTGTTGGGTTGATGTTTAGACGAGTTGTATATATATTCTTGTATATATCTCATTTGAAATTTTGAATTTTATGCATTTTTAATGCATTTTTATTTTTATGTATATTATTTGTTAACTTCTCTGTAACCTAAATATTTGCATGTTGTTGTTTTTTATGAGAATAAACTATCTAACTAGAGCTCCTTTTATGTATATGACAAGTGCTTCTTGTTTTTTTTCCAACGCGTTCAAATAACTGCTAAGAAAAAAAATTATATGAAATAAACTCCTTTCCTTATCTTGTATAGGCAATCGATCATATGTTTACCGTGTGACCAAAATTTTGCTATTAATATTTAAATCGAAACCCAAACAGTTCATGATGACTACCGAAAATTCGAATGCTAAAAATGGTGAAATTTTTGCACACACCAATTGGCGGCATTTTCTGCTACTTCCGATTCCGACGTCATTTTTAATAATCATGGACATAACAGGTAAGTGTTTCATACTGTTTTATAAGTTTGTATTGGCAACAACTGAGGGTATTACAGCATACACTCTTTGTGGCTTTGCTGGTGTGGTTCGTCAATGGAATCCATTTTTTTTTTAATTTTCTGAAATAGGATTTCGTAGACCCATACGAACAGTCCTTGTATCCATTTTCGCCCTTTTTTAGTTATGCCAATGAGTGGTTTTTGATTGTATACGGTACTTCCGGTTGCTCCCTAAAATTGTGTGCGTGTTTTTCTATGTAATATGATCGCATAAAATAATTAAAACTCGCTATTTGATATTTGATATTTTTTAATATATCTAGTTGACAGAAGGCTAGGACCGAAGTTTTATGTTTCAGCGAAACACCTCTCTGTTTATGCAGGATCTTTACTGGTGATTTAAAAAATAATCTTTGAAGTTTTCAAATAAAAATAATATTAGTTAATTGTTTGTCCAGAGACATAATTTACATTTTTTGTGGATTACTTTGAATTACATGCATACACAATCAGACTTCCCACACACACAAACCGACGACACAATTTCGGTAAAGGTTTAACATCTTGGCGAGAGAAGACCAAGGGATGACCATATTTCTATACACTCGTCAACTCTTGGGTACACACCATTGGTATAGTTAGAATGATAGACAAATGAACTCATAGTATTTAGTTTCTCCAGGAAAAGAAAAGGCAGAGACTTCACAATGGTGGGAACACTGGTCAGTCTCTGGAAGTATGTTCATTGCAGCAGTTACTCTTGGTAGAGATTTCTCTCGAGAAATAGGAGAAGTACAACACAGTTCAGTATTTGTACGTATGTAATAGATTGCTAAGAAGACATGTACGATAAACAAACCCTAACAATAAAGTGTAGAAAACCTAAATGAAAAAGAAGGTAGAACATTGATATGAAACTAATAATTATAAAATGTATTACCACCATATTTCAAATTAACTTTACTATGAGAAAATAAGTAGGGCCAATAAGGGCCAAACTATATATGTAAATTTTGTTTCTCCTTTCTTACTACTGATATACAAATACATGTACAGTAATTGAGCACATATAGATGCAATATCTCTCATAAGAAAGTGATTTCAAAATTACCTCAACCATACATTGTGTAATAAAAAAAAGACAGTTCTGTATTTTTTTTTATTATTTGTTAAAATGAAATCACATTTCATGCAAATATTTATTTTAGCAAATTATTGACGAATTTCTGTGGATGATGCCATTGAATGTTTTCTTTCTTTTTTTCCAGTGGTATTTACTAGAATCACTTTTACTCGTATATACATGCATTGCAGTGGCACGGAAAGTTAAAGGTAAATTCTTCCGATATAAGAATAAGGTGATGTGGTATGATTGCCAATGATACGACTATCAATCGAAGTTCAAATGCATATCAAAACCCCATACCGTGTTGTCGGCTATAAAAGATTCCCGACATGAAAAATGATAAAATATTCAATTGAATGAAATGGCCTTATTCATAGTGAAACAAGTTTTTGCATGAGGCTAAAAGAACTCGGGAAGTGCGAGGTTTAGCCCTTCTATCATTTCGTGCCGAATACAAAATAAATACATTTTCTGACAACGGCATATATATGTTTCAGTGAATTTGTATAATCAGTGATTATGAAGAATCCCTGAAATTTTCAGGGATTATGTAGAATCACTGGCCAGTTTAGGGATTATATATAATCACTAAAATTTTCAGGGACTATGTATAATATGTACATAATAACTGAAACGAAGAAATAGTTTTATTAATAAAGAAAATGAATAAAAGTCAAAAAATTTATGCTATAAAATCATATTTAAACAGCATTACACTGTATAAACATAAATTGTAAAATGTTAAACACAAAATATCAAAATGATAACCCTATTTTTTTTAAAGTTAGGCACAATATATCAAAATGTTAAACACAATATATTAATATAATATGTTTTAAATATGTTTTACCACAATATCCATATTTTAGAAAACCTTTTTTTTTCACATATCGAATCAGATTGTATGACCCGCCTAAGAGAAATAAAGAGTTCAGTTAAAACATCTATAGGTACCCCCAAAAAGGAGATGATTAGCAACCTCAAACTGGTTCGAGCAAGATACCGTGTTTTTTTTTGCCAGGCGATATCCTTTTCAGAATTTCGGTGAACAATTACCATTACGTGTTTTTGGGATTCCCTTTCCTTTGTTACCCTGTGGAATTGCTATGAGAATATTACACCAAATGCCATCTTCCTCTAAAATTTTGTTCTAATTGTCAATCCTTAGTTGTATAGGGTTTTGCTGTATGATTGTAAATACTCTTAGCTCGGAGCTTTGTGAGTGGTTTGTTTTACTATAGTGTTTGTTTGTGTTTTTGTGTGTTCATATTGCCCGTCTAATGAATTAAGTCTTTCAAACTTAGTTTTTATTAATTATTTGTTCGTGCGTTGGTTGTTACGTTACTGTCTAATATAAGGACGAGCATTGAAGGCTCAGTCTTAAACCTGACCACTTTGTTTATTGGCCTTACTCAAGCCAGTAGCCCGTAGTTCAGTGGATGTAATTGGTTGCTGTCTTCTGGAAAACGATTTTTTATAGTAATAAATAAGGTCGTTGTTTTTATCTTTTTTTTTCATTTCGTCATCCCAATTACTTTAAAAGTTCACCTTACGGTCTTGGTTTTGCTTATTGTTGAGGACTGTTCTATACGATGTTCTGCAATTGTTTAAATGTTTGTTCTCTAATCTCTGATGTCTCATTGGCAAGCATAACACATAACTTTTTATAATAAGACATGCATTTGCTAGCCTTCTTCGATACGGTGTTGTTTAAACGGTAGATGCGAGCTATTCTTTTCTCAAATACGTATACCAATATTGTTTAAGACTTTTTCAGAATTTATTGAATCGGGGTGATATAGAGCTAAAATATATATAAAATTGCCTGCTGTTAAAGATCATTTGTTGTCAAATATGTAAATGGGTTTTTTATTGTTGTTGTTTTGTTTTTTCTCTTTTTACAAAGACATCATAAAACTATATGAGTAACTCAGTTCGTATTTTGAGGAATTATCTTTTTTTCTTCTTCTTCAGAAAGATTTTCTAATCATATTTTTGCTGAGTTGGAAGTGTTCACAGAATTTGATGAAATCGTGGATGACAACAAAAAAGATCACCAGGAACCTATCAAAAAGATATCAGTGGACACACAGACAGACCACAGAGACTATAACGATTTAACAGAACGTTTGAAATCCAATCATCACTCAAAACTCGCCAAGATTAACAAAGACATCCGACAGTTCAGGAAGCTGTTTACATCTAAGAGTAAGTTATACAGCATAATTATGTTTAGAAAGAACCAACTAGAGGTTTCCTACCTTTTAAAAACTTATGAATACATGGTAGTTTTATACTTAGTTATTTGAGTTACCTGCTTCATTCTGCCAATTAAATCAAATATGCTGACTTTAAGGGAACATCGCAACCCCTTCGTCTTTCTTTCTCCGTTCATATATATATATATACTAAAACTGTCTTTATCGTGAAGAGATTTTGATCCATGCGATAAAATGAAATGTAATTTGTTTATATGAAGTACAAGGATCTATATAGTTTTTGTGAGACTGTTTTGATGCGACAAGTGTATACATGAAGTTCTGCCTTTTTCTAAAAATAGCTTAGTATTACGACATTGAATATATAAAACGCAAAGAAAATGAAATGCTTATATTTTTTTTTTAAACTATCGTTTCAGTTTCAAAAGTTAGAAAATCAACAAAAGAAGTTTCAAAGAAAATGTGTGACATTCAACTAAAAATTCCTGCCTTAACACAAGAAAATAAATTTCTATCAGATGAAAAGGATACACTGCATGCAAAGATCGTGGAAGAGACAGCACTGGAACAAGATATCAATGAGACATTCTTAAGCTTGCATGCATATGTGCAATATCAGGGCCAGACAGCGCTGACATAACCAGCGGAGATACCTTTTGAGTTATCGCTCTTATAATGATTATCTGTATTACATATTCGTAGAACAATTCCAGTGCAAGAGGATGTCAGAGATCTTCATTTAAAAACAACATAGTTTTTACCGATTTTATCAGTCATTTCACAGTTATGCCTACGGAAATTTGTCCCAAACCTAATTCATCGTCTTGCAATTAGTACAGCTTATGAACAAAACATATACAATGTAATCATCTTTCGGTAAACAATTATTCTTCGGACAAAAAAAATCATTAAATGATACAACGATGAATGTTTTGCATGTTGAGTTTCATTGGTTTCGATGCTCTATTGTTATTGAATATAAAACAAGAATGTGTCCATAGTACATGGATGCCCCATCCGTACTATCATTTTCTATGTTCAGTGGACCGTGAAATTGTGGTAAAAACTCTATTTTGGCATTAAAATTAGAAAGATCATATCATAAAGAACATGTGTATTAAGTTTCAAGTTGATTGGACTTCAACTTCATCAAAAACTACCTCGACCTAAAACTTTAACCCGAAGCGGGACAGACGGACGGACGAACGGACGCACATAGCAGAAAACATAATGACCATAAATGGGGCATAAGAAAGAAGATTTGGTATGATTGCCAATGAAACAACCCTCCACAAGAGACCGAAATGACACAGAAATATGTCACCGTACGGCCTTCAACAATGAGCAAAGCCCATACCGCATAGTCAGCTATAAACGGCCCCGAAATGACAATGTAAAACAATTTAAACGAAAAAACTAACAGCCTTATTTGTGTTCCTTTGGTCGTAATTCAATATCGTCCTTTTTTATATTGAATGAACCTCCATATAAACTCTTCTTTTAAAAAGATTACCTTTATTGCACTCTTGAACTGCAATTGTACAATAATAGAAAAAGGAACAAATGTCAAAATGATTGATTGATTGTTTGATTGGTGACGTTTTCAAAATAAATGAATTGATGTTATATCCTACAACATGATTGTTTTTATTGCTGTAATTGGTATGGTTATTATAAAAATGAAACATGAATAATCTACTGCTTATAATGTTTCAATGTTCTGGCTGAAGGATCTGTAGCACCAGTCCATTTAGGCATCCAGTAATATGGAATCCAATCACCTTGTCCTGGGTAAAATTTCTCAAATATCTGTCTATAGTAAAGGGCTTCTTTGGTCCTTGGTGTGTTATGTTTGTATGTTAATGCTAGAGATTCTAAATCACTGTCGTTAATCTAAAACAGAAATTAAGATTTAATGTCTAGTAATCATTTTGTGAGTACATTTTATTTTAGGGTAGTCCTTCTCCTGTTAAATCAATTTTAATGTAGTCCCCAGATATTTATTTTGATTAGGCCAAAACGATATGGTTCAGTTTCATGCATCTACTCGGGTTTACACTAACACAGCTCAAGTCCGCGTCTACTTTCTACATTTATAGCCTCTTATTTTTCACTTAAGTCTTCGCCATAAAGAAGAAAATGGATTCGCTAATTTCAAAAGTGATTCAGAACCGTAAATATACTATGTATTTCCAGACCTTAAATATAAGTGCGATATGTTTTATCAAATTTCAAAATTGAAAGAAAAAAACCTCATTAAATTACCTGTTCACATATAAATTCTTGTAGTATTTCAAACCATGATCTTGTCTTTGATGATACACCATCACTGAAAGCTTCCTTCGGTCTCCACAAGATATCTTTTGGTAGGAGATCAATACCATCAAATGCAGAACGTAGTAGATATTTCTCTATCCCTTTTTGTGGTTGTTTTATACTGTCCGAGAGCGATAGATAATAGCTACTAAACTTGTGGTCAAGAAAAGGCACACGAATTTCTAACCTGAAAAAAGGTAATAGTACAACCGATGATTAACGTCTGTCAACATATAGTCAGAAGTCCCATTGGAACCTTTGTTATAAACAATGCCATAATATCTGTTCCAATTGGAACACATATATTCTATACCCTGTATGCCGATATGAACAAATACTGTAATATTGGTTTCAGTCAAAATAATGTTACGGGATATTTCTTCCGCTTGGAACTTATATTATGAAGGAATTTCTATTTCGTGACACTTCGACCATTCAGAATGTTTACGTTTGAGTTTTAAGCAAATGCATGTCCGGATAATTCTGGTACATTCAAAAACAATTACTAGAATTTCAATCGTCCATAAAGAATGTAGCTTTTGATTTACAAGTTAGACATGTTAAAAGTTAGAAATGAAGAATTTGATTTTTGCTTTTCCCAAATAAACATCTCCCATAGGAAGCTGTTGATATATACCTTCGTAAAGCACTAATACGTATTACTAACCACTTTTAGCTATAATAAAAATAAAAATTTTGCACTTACCCCCACGCTGATGTTGACCTATCACCACGTAAAACATCAAACATATAAAGATCCTCGCAAAGTCGTTTACTTTCGATGTCTGCATCTGCACCCGATGGCGCATTGTGGAAGTATATATATCCCTGGGCTATCTCGTCTGATCCTTCTCCAGACAAAATAACTGTTGTGTCGGTCTTTTCTTTTATATATTTACTAAGAAGAAACATGCCTGAAATGATTTTAACTTCTATCATCATGTTTTCATCATATTGCGTAACCCTTTTTATAATATATATAAACCAAAGGAGAATGTCTGATAGGAACTACCCAGAATTTGAAGAATTTTTTTTTTCAAAAGTTTATTAATTATTATTTCAATTAAACACTGAGTATGACATAGCGACGTCACTTTTAAGCCTCGGTCACACCTTACCGGAAAGCACAAACGGACGCCTAACGGATGAAAATAAAAGTTGTCCGTTGACAAAATTGTTATCCGTTGGGAGTCCGTAGATGTACTGAACGAATAAAACGGACGCGTAACGAATGCATAACGGACACACAACGGATATGTAACGTACGAGAAACGGAAACGTAACGAACAGAACGGTTGTCGAACGTACATTCAACGGACGAGTACCGCATAAAACGGACACCTAACAGAAGCGTATCGGATAAAACGGATGAACAAAATATACGGAAAAATTAAAGGCAACAATTATAATACATGAAAATCGCAAAAACATTCAAAATGTTTCTGTGAAACTGGTTTTGGTTTGTTCTTCAAAATGTCGTCAAAGGACAGTTTCTGGCATGAATAAGAGCTGCTTGATTGTGAAGACGTGCCCTTACTCTAAAATCGATTATGAATAATAAGAATCAATGAACCTTAAAAAATCTAATTGGCATTTCTGACGCTAAATTTTTTACTGGCATTTGTCCGTTTCAGATCCGTTCATCATCCGTTTTATCCGTTATAAGTCCGGTAGAAGTCCGTTTCATATTCGTTCAACATACGTTTTATCCGTTAGACGTCCGTTAGAAGTCCGTTGGTGAATTTATCTGCCAGACCTCCAACGGATGTGTAACGGACACGTAACGAATACAAAACGAAAACGAAACGGACGAGTACCGTACAAAACGGACGGCTACCGGACGTTCAACGGACATTTCATCCGTTGGACGTCCGTTCAAAGTTTTGAATATGCTCAAAATTTTCCAACGGACAAAACGGACGTCGACGGATAAAACGTACTCTAAACGGACATGCAACGGATATGGACGGAAGTCTAACGGATAAGAACGGACGTCTAACGGACATGAACGGATTGGAAAAAAAGTTATCCGTTAGACATCCGTTCGAGCTATCCGTTAAGGTGTGACCGAGGCTTAAGTACCAAACTAAAATATGTATGTCATGTCAATTGTCAATTAAACATGAGTCATACTTATGCATAAATCAAACATGTAGTGGTTTTGGAAAAAAATAATTATACATCAGCGACAGTCTTGTCTATACTGAAAAAAACCACATATACAACTTTGCTGATGCAATTGGGGAAGTATTGGTGATCGCTTGCACTGACCCTTTTGGACAGGTGAGATACAACGGCATTTTAGTTTGTTGATTTCTGTGCTTATCATAAAATATTATGTCATCCACGTGTTTGACACCTTTTTGTTTTGCTGCTTTTATTTTTGTATTATATTATAAATTCGTTTTAAAAGTTTGTTTTAATTCTTTCATTTTGGGGTTCTTTTGTATGCTTAAAAAGTCTAAAAAAGTGTATTGTTCACGATAAAATAATTTTGATCCATATGTTAAATTTGTATCTGTTAATAGGTACAGAATCACATTAGAAGACCACTTTTTTTCACAGACAAAAATACTACTGAAACTGAATAAGACATTGAATAAAAATCAATCACATATCTAAGTCGTCACTTTCATACCGGAAAACAAAACATAATGATGAATACAATATATAGAACAGATAATAACCAGTGACATTTCAAATTACACGAGAAGAGAAGTGCTCGTTCACTTGACATATTGTTTTTGTTCAGAATCCTCTTATGGTAAATATTTGAAGGATTCATAATAACACTTGCTATTTCTGGAAGTACTCATGTTACCAGTATAATTCCTAATATAAATCGTGGTTGTATCAATAAAATCATTTAAAGTAGCCCAGTGAGAAGTTTTGTCGTGGTCCCATTGTTGATTGTTGAATCAAACAAATTAGTTCTCCAAGATTAATATACGAATACGACATACATTTTGTACTTGGACAGCAACTATATTATTTTTATCATACTCGTTGGATTTCTAAAATGTGCAACTTTTTTATGTTTTGTTTATTAAACTTCGTAATAAGCAATACTTTATATATAAACCTTACATTGCATAACTTAAAATACGACAACTTACCGACCGAAGCTCGTATGGTTGTGACGTCATAACTTTCTAGGTGATAAATTACTTCTTCGAGGGCAGCGATACCTTCTTCTGGTGTAAACACAACCTCGTGATGTTCTGTTTCTAAGAAGTTTGCCACCTGAAGCAAAATGGAAAAAAACTTATTTGTGTTGATTTTAAGATGTTGTCATTCGCACTTGCACTTTTGGCACGAACCCTTCTTTTTTCTGTGTTACACATATTTAAAAAAATACCAAATTCATCATTTTCTTTAATTCATATAAAAAAGGAGATGTGGTATGATTGCCAATGATACAACTATTCACACGAGACCAAATGACACCGAAATAGTCGGCTGTTAAAGGCCCTTAAATGAACAATTCAAACAAGAAAACTAACAGTATAATTTATGCACCAAATAAGGAACGAAAAACAAATATATAACACAGCAACCAACGACAACCACTGAATAACAGGTTCCTGACTTTTTGCTATGACAGTTTTATCATTCGTCCCTATTACCAGGTAGAGGAACAACTTAATAACTATCCCCAAGACTAAATGAGTAGGTATGAGCATAAATTAGCTTAATGCGTCTGTCACAAGTCAGGGGCCTCAGTGGTTGTCGTTGGTTCATGTCCGTCACCTTTGTTTATGGTAAAGTGTTTTGTTATAAAATTATAGGCCATTAGTTTTCTCAATTGGATTGTTTCTTAATTTTTATGTCGTTTTCTTTTTAACGCTATGAGTTTTCTCATTTTTGAAGACAGTACGGTTGCCTATAATTGTTTTCTCTTATTTTTAAAGGTAATAGTGCATTTTCTATCCGACACCAGGGGACATGATGTTGTTGCTGAATGGTTGTAGCTGGTCGTCACCAAATCATTGTGTTAGAAATTAGAATATCAAACGTGTCATTATTAGCCACTGCAATGCTCATTTAATTAAGCTGTTTAACGTCTAGTGGAAAATATTTCATGCATGTTTAGGACTATAGGAAAGTTGAATGAATAATATATCCATGTCTTCAGAAGAACCCAAAGACAGAGAACAATATATTTGAGAACATATGTAAATATCTATATGTAAAATTTTGCACCTTTCTTGCTGCTAACAGATCTGGACTGTTCTCCATTCCTATTGCAAAAGTCTGAATACGATAGGACAGTTTCATTTCTTTTGCCTTCTTTGCAAGTATTGAAGCTACAAGACTAGAATCAAGTCCACCTGGGGAAATAAAGTTCAATTTCTAATAGTAAATATACGTCTTTGTCGTGTTTAAATGCCTTAAACCACAAATAAACAAAGCATACTTCTTCTTATGTAAAAATAAATTTTCAAGTTCATGCTTTAGAAAATATAACTAATGATTACATATTACTCCATAATGTTGTATTGCATCAGACATGTATTTGAATTTGTAACAATAAAAGATAAAAGGTTTTACATTTACTAGACATTAAGCAATAACATATATCAATGTATTATTTCATTTAAGTCTACGAATAAGACCGATAGAGAAACAAGTATTGTAGTACTTTAAATATGTGTATCAGACATGATTTAACTCATCCATTATATACCAGACAATAGGCATCCTATGCGTCTTTCTGCCATCAATCTTTTTTCAACTGCTGCTTCAAACAAGATGCGTATATTCTTTTCTACTTCGTTTTTATCTGTTTAAAGTTAAAAATATAATTGTCAGTTTAAATATACTTGAGTTTGGTGAGTACAAGACTTGTACATATGAATTTGACTTTGATTGTAAATTATCCTCATACAGATTCTAATATACACCACTGTTGTTCAAACCTATTTTTAAGCACAAAACAAAGCACGATGTCGTGCCCCTAAAGACAAGTAAATAAAGGAAATGATTCAAGATCTCCATCAAAGCTTCAGCTGTCGATAGTTTTCTATTAATATTTTGGCCTTTGGTCAGCCTCGGTCAACTTTGTCTGGCTGGGAAATCATAAAATTGTCAAGTATTTACAGAGGAATTAATCAATAGTTCAATCACTCTTGTCGTCTTCTCAAAGTATTCTCAAAGCCTCGTGGCGGGTTGGAGTATTAGTAAACCTTGTTTGCTTCTTTCAATGAGCATTTTTGGATTTAATTACCTTTATCGGTAATGCTCAGAGCAAAAAAATCGAACTTATCTGGGGGATTTGATTTTTTTTTTATCTGTCCATTTGTATTCATCATATCTATGCTCGATACGTTGATATATTGTAAATTTTACTTTCGCAAAATGCTATATGTAATACCTTGAATTTCAGCTACTGTTTTATATGCTGGTGTTTCTCCTATTTTGTGGAATCTAATTCGTTCTTCGAATGAAGCTTTACCTAGCATGTCTAGTTTATAAGTTTCAACATGTCCTGGTAAGAATGGTTCTACATGTTCACTGTAGGCTTCCTGGGACAATCCTATTAAACCTGTGAAAAATATATAGGGGTATAACATAATTGCCCCTCAGTTTGGTAGTTCAGTCTTAAGTATAAAAGAGGGACGAAAGATACCAAAGGGACAGTCAAACTCATAAATCTAAATAAACTGACAACGCCATGGCTAAAAATGAAAAAGACAAACAGAAAAACAATAGTACACATGGCACAACATAGAAAACTAAAGAATAAACAACACGAACCCCACCAAAAACTAGGGGTGATCTCATGTGCTCCGGAAGCGTAAGCAGATCCTGCTCCACATGTGGCACCCGTCGTGTTGCTTATGTGATTACAATAGTCTTATTCGGTAGGTCACATTCATATAAGTGCAGCCCGGTTGATATAGAAATAGTAATACAAGGCATCTATTTTGAAATTGTATAGAAAATATATTTATTTTTTAAATGTTTCATGTTGTCGGTTTCGCTCTTGTATTGTCATTTGAACTGGGTATTTTATTTGCAGATTTTCACCTATCAAAATAATTAGCTTGAATTAAACCCTAGTCCTTAAAAAACATGCTATAGTTGGATTATAATAATTAGGATCGAAGTGAAAATAATTTTCAAAGTGAACAACACATGCATTTCAAATAAAGTTGTTGTTTTTGAGACATTTTAATCATTATTTTTTCATTTCGTTATGTAGAAAACATCAAACACACTGGGGATTTAGGAAAGAGAACACTTTAATCAGTTTCATTAAAATATTAAATTCGTTCGTTCATTGAAGACCTTAAGAAATTAGTTTGATTAACTTCAAAACAATCTTGCTGCATAACAGAACTAATCAGCTTTGTTACGGAATGGATTGATTGAAATTATTTAATTTTTCTTAAAGCGCATGTCATGGCAGATATTGAGTCAAGGTGTCTTGCTAAATGTTAGTGTTTGGCACTCTGATCAATCAAACAGAGATATATCCAAATATGAACGAAAGTTTTGAAGTCCAAAGAGCTCGGAATGTCGCTTGTGTCTGCTAAATTATGAAGAATATACAATAAATCCTGCTTTTTATGTTTTAAAAATCTAAATTTCGAAAACGTATACTATTTTTGGACCTACGGATAGACGGACTAACGTATGTATAGATGTACAGACAAACATGGGCCCTTGATGAGGATGGGGGATGAAAAAGATTTAGTGAACGTTTAACATATCCAGTAGATTAAGTTGTAAACTGTATGCAAGGACAATTATGTCATTAAAGGTTGTATACGTCAACAAATGTCGTTGCATAAAGTTTAGGTTACCAATTGAATTGTCAATATATAATTTCTCTGTCAAGCTTTCACACAAAAAAGGAAGGGTTACATATGGCACAACACCCTTCTACTTTAACATTGTTTGTCCTCTCTTACCTTTTGCTTCAGAGCAGACGGCAAGAAACCCATTGTCATTGTAAAGTCTGAACATTGGCCGGACACCATAAGTATCTCTTCCAAGGAAAACTTTTCTGTTAGCAGTATCAAGTAGACAGAAAGAGAACACACCGTCTAGATGCTTTGCAGCAAATTCGATCCCTCCTTGTGCATATAAATGTATAATGGCTTCTCCGTCACATTTTGTAGCATAGTGAAAATCAAATTCTTTCTGCAACTGCAATATAGTCTTTATGTATATATATATATGTTATGGGGAATACTTTCAACTAAGTCTCTCCCGTTACTCATTTATGAAAGCAAGATATAAAAAAAAATGTTTACATTTAAACGGACAGTAAAACACAATGCCTGGCAAAATTGAAAGAAAAAATAAATCTAAAAATTGTTTAAAAGAATGATAATGTTTATATTAGAACATCTGTTGGTAATGTATTTGCGGTATTAAGCATATGTTCGTGAGGACTGGACATATTTTTTTTTGCCTCCCCCTTTTGCCCCCAAATTCGTTATTTTCTTTTTTCTTTTTTTTTTTTTTATTAATTTCGATTAATTTTTCTGTATTAATTTTAATGTGAATTTAGATATACAAGAAACTTTTATTTGGTATTTACTATCAGTTTTAAGTTTACTGACGGATTTGCAAAATGATTGAAACTAATAGAAAACATAACGGTTTTTTTAAAAAAAGGGGGAGGGCTAATTAAAAATGCTGTGGTATTTCAAAAGCAGAAAAAATCGTTTGAACATACCTGTTGGTGGTTGTATATTTCTCCATTATAGATCAACCATACATGTGGATATCGAAAAACTCTCATTGGCTGCATCCCTTGTAGATCATCCACAATAGCCAATCGATGAAATCCGAGACAGCATGTCGGGAAATGATGAATTGTTTCTATTCGGAAAGCATCTGGGCCTCTATGCGTTATCTTGTGAGCAGCGTTACATTGTATACTAGTATCATCGGGGCTCCCGAAAATTGCCCAGATTCCACACATTTTGTTTTTTTCTGCAAATTTCAGATATTTATATTAAAATTGAAATTTTTATAGTGTTCACGATTTATAGAAAAATTTTAGATTTGATAAAATTTATACAAAAAGAAAGAAAAAAATAGAAAATTGATAAAATCTTACCGTATCGCGTGCAAGATGATAGAAAAATGATGCAACAGTACGAAGCGAACACTATGTCTAAAATTAGCCTACAACATGTGGGAACTAAGTGATACTGTATGCTAATGTAATATGTCATGCGGAAATTATCAATATTTATAGTATATAGGTCATGATAACTTTAAAGTATACACGTTCTCAACGAATGACAACATTATTAACATATTTAACAATTTGCTACCTTTAAAAACTTTTTTTCAAATGAGTTTTTTTTTTAATTCAGATTGTATTCCGTGGCAGGTGAAAAAACTAGAGTATATCTACTATTTTTAGAAATGGTTTTCTTCTAGTAATTTTAAGGTATAAATGATCTTCCACACATGCGTTAGAAATAATTTAATCTTTCGACTGTAAGTTATATCACGTGACTTGATATATATTGTCAATAATACCTTTTATTATTCAATTACAATTCAACACTATTCGTTTAAAGACAATATTAGCAATAGATTGTCTATTAAAAAACCAGCCATCGTTGACTGTCTAGTTAAAATTCGCTTGGCGTGACGTCGAAAATTTTCAGAAAGAGTCTTTCAATATATTTGAAATTGCTTTGTCAAATTGGTTTCATGGATAAATTATCCTTACATCGTATATTTTGTGTTGGGTATTGTATGTTTTAAAGTTGAAAGTTTCTGCAACTATTAATTTTCATATTGATGATAGTTTCTCAATTAAACGTTGTTATTTTTTTTCTTTCTGACAGTATAAGTATTAAGCTAAGCAAACAATGAAAATTACTTGTTTTGGACTTGGTGGTTCGGTCTAAACAAGACAAGGCAACATACATGTTTTGGGGTCTCACCTTTAAAACACATTTATAGGTTATGCATGCGTGTTTAAGCATTTAACGTCCTCTGCTAAATACTGACCAAGCATATTAATACAATTTCATGCTTTTCATAATATATATGTATTAAGAAATTTATTAATTTTATAATTAAAATATATTTCTAATATATGTGACTGGTTTAATGCATTTTTCCTTTATCACACAGACAATATGTATTTGCTCGAACACGGTGACATTAAATGGTTGTGACAAAGAAACAAAAACACATACCGTGAATATTACTAGAAAAAGGAAATAGTCTATTTCACTTCCTAAAGACTGCAATTGGATCGACGGTCTCATTAAGATATAAGCAATACAAGTTGTGGCCAATGGTAAGTATCTATTAATAATACAGTTTTTTTTTCTCTAAATGAGAAATTCATATATCAAAGACAACTACTGAAAAGGTTCGTGGTTTGGGACCAAGACATGCATATGGTGCGAGGTTACTTATTTCCATTTATCAATTCTCCTTCTTTGATCTTTTTTAAAACAGATAAATTTTTCATAAAATCTAAAATAAAAAAAATATTTCTATATCAATATATTGTCAATGGCTCTGAAAGCATGAAGCAAATTGATTGCTAATATTACAACTTTCCATCAGAGAAAAAAGTACGAGAATTCCTGGTTTGATGACGTATTCCAAATGTTCTACATATAGTTACAATGTTCACCTAATTTCCTGCAATTTCAAAATGTTCGAATATCTTGTGTATGCTTGAGACTCCCACCCTTGAACCATATACTATTATATTTCTGTTTGTCACGTCAAGATGATTTGAATGGCATACAGGGTTAGTCCTAAGGGCCACCCACTCCCTGTCCTTTGAATACTTTTGAATTGCCCAACTTCGATCTCAACTCCAAGAGAAAAAATATATGTAGTTTTCTATACCGTAGAAAATTATTTTTAGCACACATATGAGGTCTGTATATTGAGTTATCATTGATATATATATATACCTATGCTGAAAACGTAGACGTAAAATGATCTATATAATCGAAGTGATATGTAATCGGTCATAAAAAAATATGTCGATTTCAAACTTCCCCTTATATAAAGTAGAAGTGTCACATTTTTGTGGTTATAGTTGTATTTCTCTCTTTATATAACCGGTCATGATCTAAGTTTGTGCATTATGTTTGCAGTTTTCTTGACATGCATTGTGACGTGTCATCGTATTCATTTATATTAGAAAACTATAGCAGTTATATTAAAAAAAGTATCGCATTCATAAATTTTTGATATTAAAACATCATCACTATGAAGTTAGACAAATATCGCATTGATATAATAAAATATAGCAGTATCTTTGACTTATAGGTGATTTTGGCTTAGCAAACAATGGAATTCATCTCAATTGCATTCCACTGAATTTGCTACATGATATTTAAAGAATGTGTACATCTACAAATGAATAATCGTGCATTTATGTTTCATTTATTCAACAATTCAATTTTCTCGTTTAAATACACCTTGCTTGTTATTACATAAAATAATTCATGGAAATTTCTTTATACCTAGAAATCTGCCTTTCTTCGTACAAATACTAACATTCGTCTTAAATTTCCCACAATGCAACTCGTTGATATAAGACAATATCGCTCGTTGATATAAGAAAAGTTTTTATCGAATTGATCGGATGCCCTTAAGAAAAGAATCATTCTTTATACCTAGAAATCTGCCTTTCTTCGTACAAATACTAACATTCGTCTTAAATTTCCCACAATGCAACTCGTTGATATAAGACAATATCGCTCGTTGATATAAGAAAAGTTTTTATCGAATTGCTTCTTCCATAGACTGATAACTATCAATGATACGATACTGTCTGTGAGTTAATGTACAAAATACTCATAACTGAAATTCCTTTACTCTTAACAAAATACATTTAAATGAAACGTCCAAATAACAAGTTCAGGAAATTGCTTGCCTTAATAAATCTCTGTCTGAACCAAAACTTCAGCAAAATTGCGTGTGGGAAGTGGTCATTCGGAATAATGAACAATTTAATTGTTTCTCGATGAATTACAACTATATACTTGAAGTAAATCAGAGGAACGCAATTTGAAAACCAAATGAAATTATCATTCGAGTTTGAGTAATTACTTTCCCATTATTATTTAATGTGTTTAGTTCATTTGAACTGTTTTTGATAATGTACTATTTACGAAGAGGTAACTAACGTTAAATCATGTGTTGAATGCTTTTATTGCCAGGGGCGGGGTTTCGGTTTGATTATTTTGTATGTAGAACAGTAATTTTGCGAAGAACAAGCATATAGGCTAGGTGTACAAGAATACCTGTACAGTTGCCTTAAATGCCTACTGTTAAATCGAGTCATGTTAAACATTTGTCAACCCTTTCAAATTAACAAACACAATTAAACAGCCTTGGTAAAAGATTCAATGATACGGATGTGGTATGACTGCAAATGAGAGACAACTATTCCTAAAATTTCAAATGAAGTGGATGTAAGCAGTTATAGCTCGGTGATTATAGACGACTATTAGTCTTTCAACAGTGAGAAACCCAATACTATATAGTTGGTCGAAATGAAAAATATGTAATAATTCAATAGAGAAAACTAACGCCCTAATTCATAACAAAACGATTTGCGAAAAACAAATATGATAGACGTGAACCAACGAAAACCACTAAACCAAAGGTCCCTAATTTCGAATAGGCACATAAAGAATGTGGCAAAGTTAAACTAGTTTATAGGCTACCCTCCCCTAATATGAAGCAGGGGTGTTAAAGCACAACACAAGAAAAACTATGAAAAGAAACCAAAAAAAAACCAACCGAAATTAACACATATTTGAAATAGCAAATACGACAAACACTCAATCCGAACTTTTCTGATTGAGTTTCATTAATATATCCCCCAGAACTAGAAATGTAAGAAAAACAGACAAGGCTTCCTCCGCCTCATTTTAAAACTAAAACCTCGAATTTTGACACACACAGTCATCTCAGTACCAGAATCTGTGACAAACAAGATGGTTTTAATTTTGAAATCATAAATGTCCCCCACCTTATTAGCAATTTACCAACTTCACTTGCACATGGGATATATATTTTCCAACTTATTCGGTATTCAAGAGCTTACAGCTTCTACTCAGACTTTGTAAAACGTCATCAGTGTCTGAGCAGAAAGCTGATGAACCAGGGGTATGTCAAAGAAAGTCTCGCCCTTTTTCCAAAAAAAAGTTCATCGGAAGTTACTAAGACCTTGTTGATAAATATTCCGTATCAACTTCACAAATAATACACTATTGTCTTGAAGTATAGATATTGACGTTGTTTAACATCTTTATGTTAATAATAACGTGTTATAGTATTCTTTTATTTGATTTGTCTTTATTAATATTACTTTTACTGTTTAGTGAGTTTTTGGTGATATTCATTTGACGTGTCTCTGTACTTATGCATCCCGTCATTGCGTTATTGTTCTATAATGTTTGTATTTTTATCTTTCACTTTTATTAAAATGCTTTGTCTATATGACTTTTTGTCTTTCATTGAAACATATGACGTGGCTCTGTACTTAAACACCAACGCCATTGTATTATTGTTCTATGATAATTTTTGTATTTTTGTCTTTCATACTTGCTAATGCTTTGTCTATATGCCCTTTTGTGTTTCTTTGATACCCTTTCTAGAAGAAATGCACAATAAGCATATAGGGAAACTTCTAATTTAGATTCTGCAGAGGATATGCCTAAAATAACCATAGACTATTATTTTGTTCATACTTTGAACGATAAAATTATTTTATGTCTACCTGTGTGACGTTTCTTTACAATGCTGATCAACTGATGTACGTCAAACGCGCAGTTCTATGTCAGAGTTAATGTTAGCCTAACCATGTGCCTGGAAGAGTAAGAATTCGATCCTCGTACTTAAAATATTTGAATCCTTTATTGATGGATTTAACATAGATAAATAATTTCTTATAATAAAAAAGCAGTGAATGAGGCTGTTGATGTATGCATTTTGTGCTTCTTTGTTACATATTTGTTTGTTTTTACAGTGATTTTAAGATTATAACACAATGTTGAACTACTGTGCCCCTATTTTTTTTTTACATTTTTACCTATTGTGTCTATTTGTTTTGTTCACGCATCGTTGTCAATATAATGGAATTTGATTCGACTGTCATAAAAAAAATGAACGGTTTAGCTTTTACATAATAAAATGCATGTACCAAGTCAGGAATATTACATTTGTTATCCATTCGTGTGATGTGTGCTTTTGAGTTTGTCATTTGATTGCGGACTTTCCGTTTTAAATTTTCTTCGGAGTTCAGTATTTTTGTGATTTAACTTTATCTTTATAATGCACAAAATGACACGAAGAACCATGTCCAAATATTTGAACAAAAACTAACACAGGACTTATATAAAAAAAATCATTTAACTCACTATATTGTGAAATTAATAGGAAGGATTCATGATTTTTCATGAATTTGACCGACTTTAACATTGCTTGAATTCCTTACCATTATTATATGTGGCTCATCTCGTTGTTTTCACGATGTGTTTACATTATGAGATTCGTTTGAGCGTTTCAATGTCCATTTGAAATGTCATATATCTCACACTTCATCGTCTTCTCCGTCACAATTCATGCATATTGGTGTGATTCAAGGCTCCGTATTGAAGACCTTACTTTGGCCTATAATGATTCACTTTTACAAATTGTGACTCATATGAAGAGTTGTCTCATTGGCACTCACGTCACATCTTCTTATATCTATCTTTTGTATTTAATGTTAGTAAAAGAAGATTTAAGATATCCATCAGTGAAACAAAAACACAGTGACACAAACACCAAATATATCTGGATGCCGTAATATACTCAAATGATAGTAAAAAACAAGAACAAACAGATTGAGATATACTGTTTCCCGGTCAAATTCACGAGTCAAAAACAAACTGACATTGTTATGGCAAAAAAGGGAAAACGACCAAAAAGCAAAGACCAGTCTACAAAAAAAGAACATACGAGATTCAATTATAGACAGATGTCAATATAAAATATCAAGCTTTAAATCGGCCACAGTCATGATAAAGTGTTGATAAAACCAGAGACCATAAAAAATCTGCCGTCATTACCACATTTCCATAATATAAAAAAAAAAAAAAACTATCAATTTATGACAAAGAAAATCACTGGCGAGAATTCTAGTTAGGGAAATACACGTAAATACAAGACCAATAATAACTAATACCATATCAAAGATAATATTTTTGTCATAATTATTTGTACATTTGTTTGTTTGAGTATATGTTAGTCAGTTGTGTTGGATATAGGAAGATGTGGTGTGAGTGCCAATGAGACAACTCTCCATCCAAATAACAATTTCAAAAAAAGTAAACCATTATAGGTCAGCTGTGTTGTATGTTAGTGATGTATGTTTACACAATTTTGGCTGCTTGATCAAAATAACTGTCACATTAGCCAATTATGTTTGTTTTGGTAGCACATCCAATTTTGTCAATATAACGGTACTATAAACAACTGTTATACAAGTGGAAGGTTAAGCTAGCTCTAAAACCAAAATGAACACACCATTTGCTACCGAATATGCCTATACCAAGTCAGGAATATCACATGCGCACCATTAGTTGATATAACATTATAAGTTAAAATTTTGATTTTGTTAGGTTTTATGAACTTTACCAACGTTTTGAATTTACCTTGGTAGTGCAATACATTTTTTTTATATAAACTTATATGGAATATTATCTCTCTCTTATATAAAATCTATGAGTAAAGTTTACTTTATACAAAGCATTCTCTCTCTTATATAGAATCTATACCAGTAAGAGATTTTAGTTGAATCTGAAATTCTGAATTGGAAAAGGGGATTTTCACAACTTTTCAAGTTTATAGTATTTTACATTGGTGCAGAATTAATTCAAAAAGAATTTAATTGACATTTTTTTCAGAGACAGGATACCCAGTTTTATTTTAAACCCTGAATATTTCTGAAAAGATACCAACTGCATTTTAAGATCATTTCTAAAATAAAAAAAGAATCATGACAGAAGGCCTCTTCCTAGCTTCGTCTATCAATTTTCACAATACAAGTGCATTTGGTCATACCAATTAAGCAGTATATCTCCCTTTATTCTTTCAGTTTGAGCTTCAATATGAACTAGAAGTGTCTCTGTCCTTGTTTATTTCCGATTATACTATTTTCATTTGTCCGATTATCATACGTTATCGCCATTTCGTACCGTAAAGTGGTTGTATTTTCCTTTTTGTCAAATGTCGTTATTCATTTGTTGGATTGATTGTTGAATATATACTTCCTGAATGACTTATAAAGTAAGACAAGATTTAACACTTGAGCAACCATGAATCTGATTATTAGATTTACTGGGCTAATATAGAATGCTTGAATTAAACCAAATCTATCTTTTATTCCTTCATTGCATCAACAAATTCAGGATACATGACATGTTGTTCAGTCTCAATAAATTTTCATTTCTAGCCACTGGGTTTACTCAACTCATATAAGCAATAGTTTAAGAAATCATATTCAATACCTTTATTATCTTGAAGAGAAGTAGTCTATAAATAAGCGTCAAGAGATTAAGAGTCTGTCCAAATAATTTGTTAATGTTAGTGTTCCTGTAAGAGGCTACCAAATAAATGCTTAAATTTTATTCTTTTTTTTTACCATCGTATAGCTGATCTTTCTCTTGAGAAACTTTTTTTTTATCCCTGCGATTGTTTAAATATTTAATAATCAAGACATTAGTGGTTTACATATTTTAATCACGCATACTACGTAACAATGCGTACTGTTCTAGTCTATTCAAAGTCCTAAATAATGACAAACTGCTCGGAAACATAAGCAAAACTGTTAACATTCCTGAAAATTGAGTACAGTATTTTTTAAGATATGATTGCCTTTAAAAAGTGTTATAGTTACATTTGTTCATGCTAATAAATTTCAAATGTGAAATTTATTCAAGAAAAGTTAATTTTGTTTAAAAGTTAGTTTTCCTTTGGTTTGATTCTTTTCATTCCGCTGAAAACTTCTCTCCAGTTTTGGTATGTATTGCTGTATGGATCAAATGCAAATGGACTGTTTGCTGAATATCTTCCCATTCTTTTTTCTTTGGGTATACGATGTAGAAGTTGACCTAAGCTCATAAGTTGTCGACTGTCAGTGTTAAATCCGTCGTACGATGAAGGATATCCAAATCCGAATCTTTTCTGATAGCGATCATTCCATTTTTGATACTGAGCACGGTTCATGGTGAATGGTTGAAAACCTTGAGCCTTTGCTTCAAACGAGACAACATTAGCAATAAGTGAAATGAACACGGTCATCGCCACTACAAAGAATGTTCCTGCATACCAACCATTCATTTTGCCTGAAAGAAAAAAAAAGAACAACAATACAATATCTAAATATTTAATATCCTGTTAAATGTATTTCCTATCTTCCGGTCCGTACTCTTTTTTTCTCATATGTATTTCCCAGTGTGAATGTAAAAGCCAATATTGGTGAGATTTTTATTCCAAGTTCTTAGTTAGCAATCAACTAAAGGAAACCATACATTACTGGGTTTAAATATCGTCAAAGTTATCGAGGAAATAACCAATTAAATTTCAAATCACATTTATTTCATCATATAAAGCAAGAGATGCTAAAGTCTGGTGATAATTAAATCACATGTATGTTTGTACAATGAGAATTCAAGTAGTGGATACCATTAAATCATACTAAAGTCATAAATGTTGGAACAGAAAACTTTTAACTGTTGATAAAAATCGAATAAAAATAAGCCTGTGTTATACTGATCTGAATCCTTTCTTACAAATCAGACTAAAATTGAAATAAAATTAGAAAAAAATATAACTACTGAATTTATCACAAATCAAACTGAAATGGATGGTAAAAAACCTGATTATATTTATAAAATCCGACAAGAATGAAAGCTAAAGCATTAAAAGTGGCCATAGACACAGCATAGAACAGGCAGTACACGTGATACTAAATATCAAGGAATCCAATTATGAATTCATTTTCACTTTTTAAAATGAATTTAAGTGAATTTCTGTGTTGTTACATTTGAGTGTTTTTATTAGGTCTGGTGGTGTCGAATATTTTGAAAGATTCTACATCATATGTAATGGCAATAATCTTACTAATTTGATCCTATTACTAGAGTAATTATATTTAAGAATCAAACTTCATTTCTAAAAATTCTTAAAATTGTGATATTATTGAGTTTATTTGATATAATAAACGAAAAGAGAATTATGAATCGTCAAATATAGAAGACAGTATACAACAGACCACATAAACCAACAACAACCAACTCCTCCTTCTTCTCAATTATTTTGGTTTTATCTATTTACAATGAACTACTTATTTATTGGATATTTGTAAGACACTTATATAAAAAGAAAAATATAAAGATGAAATCTTGACTATTTTTAAAATACGCGTTATTAGCAAAAGGATTCTTCTGTGCAAGTATTTCGAATAATTTTGTAACATGCAATCCTACTGTTTCTTTAGTAGATTGAAATTAAAATAATTTAATGTTCTTAGCAGACAAATTTGAATTTCTAGCAAAAGCTATTAGTATGCAATTTCTTGAATTGCTTTCAAAAAAATGGATATTTTCTCATTTGAAAAATTGGATATATTTTTGCATCTACCAAAGACTAATCAAATTCAACGAAACAGAAAAGTAAGTTTGACAAATGACTTAAGAACAGTTAAAAATAAAGATATGGCCATGTTGCTTATCCGGGCTTAAATAATGGTCTTAACAATTAAGACTAAAGAATAATACATAGCGGTAAGATAGAGGTTGGCATACGCTAGCGTTGTTTGTCTTTTTATGATTTGATGATACTAGTAAAAGACAAAAGACGACCACAAACCATGGAATAAAATTGAGAATGAAAACTGTGCCAAAGACAAAGAGCAGAAAACAGACCAAGGCCACCAATCTATTTTCTTTTCTTTCATATTCAGTTCTTTGGACCCTAGCTTACCACAAAGAAGTAAGTATCTATGGTCGGGTTGTTGTCTCTTTGGCACATTCCCCATTTCCATTCTCAATTTTAAGTATCGCAGTTTTACTTTCTATATACAGATTTTAACTCATCAAATATAATTTGACACGTCAGACGCAAGCTTCGTTCGTTCACATACGACTCACCATTTGCAGACAGTTAGGAGACCAAATTGATTACGATTTTAAAGAGCATAAACTTGAAACAGAAAATTCCGAAAATTGTGCTTTATACGGGTAAGGCAAACTATTCCCTGGGAGCGGGTTGTGGTAGACAAACTTAGTCATCATACATTTTATGCATGTATAAAATCTGCTATTTGGTTTTGGTAAATTGAAGAAAGAATTTTAAAAATTTTAAGCAACATTTCAAACCAAAACTTAAAATTTTTGAAATCAAAATTATACACACTTTGTTCATGACGCTGTGTAAGATATATTTAATTCCATTGCAGTTTCTTGGATGCTTTAATGCAAAATTAAACTTTGAAAATATGTAAAATTTTGCAACAGTCAATTCAAAACGCCTTTGTCAGCACTGAAGAGGGCTTAACTGGTTTTGAATGTATTGGCATTTGAATATATACTGAACAATCTAAGCATATTATTTAGACTTTTGATATACAGTTAATTGGTGTACTTAAATTTTCGATCAATTTCTTAGAAATTAATGTATGAAATTGTACGAAACAATACAGAAACATATTTTAGTCCTGTTTTGTATAGAATATAATTGGATCACGGTTGAGACAGAAACTAAAATGTTAACTAGAAATGAGGCATGCTCCAATACATTACGTTACATAATGCGCTTTCACTAAGTGCTCTTATGAAATGTCAAAAGAAGTTCAATGGGACGACGACAAAATGTGAAAAATATTGCATAATTGAATGATTGTTTTTTAATTTTAACCTCATTTTTGGTGGCCTTGGTAGTATAAAAGCGATGATATAACAATATTAAACAATAGGCAAAATTGGTGTGCACTAGTTACTTTAAACAGTACATGCTGCAAACAGGCGCATGGAGCATATACACATTTTTCTATTCTTAATTTTTCTCGTGTTTATTTGTGTGTGTGTGTGTTAATATTCTTTAATATTTAAATTATTTTCGCTGATCTTATTTGTTCTTGTCCACACGATATTAGAATAAAAGAAGTTAATAAATGCTGTTGCAAATATATATTCTCAGTAATGTTTCCATAGAAAACATGGGGTTCCTCGGGGAAGGTGACCTTACATGGAATTGACTTTGTTTTTATATTCATTGTTTTGTCAGTTAAAAACTTTAGATGTATTGGTTTTGGTCAATTAAATATTAATAATAATTCTTTATTGTCATATAAGTAAAATTATACTTGTGACATTTAAAGAATCTGAATATCTTGATTTTTTTATTTTCTATTTTTTTTTAAATGAAAAAAATACATTTATATGTCCAGTCATGCATTTGTCTACAATTTACAAAGGGAGGTAGTTTAATGCTTATATTTAGTTTTTAATATTAAAGTTCATACAAGTCCGAATAAAAGAACACTCGTCTTTTTATAGAGGTTGTTATCCAGCGAATATTTTTCTTTCATTCGGTCTGTGTTATAAAATTGAGAATGATTTTTTTTTAATATTTCAACAGGTATTTAACATTTAATTGATTGTCAACAAAATAAATGTTTTTGAAAGTCATACGACCCTCTTTTGCTCATTTACTTGACCTTTAGTGATCATTTTAAAAAATCCTATGTTTTGACAATTTTTTATGCATGTTCGCTTTAGTGTTACAATATTTAGAGTTCCAGTGTCGATATCTAAAAGAAAAGATAGCCGAGCAAGTGTAGTTTCAAACTATGAAACATAGTGGCATCATGTGACTTCATGTTACGTTGTGTTTGGCGAATGATGAACACGCGAAGCACTCATTTTACAGTTTATGAATAGTGAAAGATGACAAGAATGAATATTGTCATCAACCCACTGACAAATGAAACTTTTTATATTTAACCACTTCAATAAGAAAATAGGTATGTAATGAAATGATACACGATAGAAGGCGGTTGATATTGACGTAAAACTCGAATGTCAATAAAAAGTAAATTGTACCGACTATTTTGTGCTTCCATGATGATTGCGTTAATTACTTTATATTTAAGTTGATGGCCTCATGAAATATTAAAAAGCTAATTATAAAAATGAATGAGTTTTAGATTTAACCATGATAATGGGACCTGACTTCAATCTTTGACCGATCTATCGTGCAATAGATTCCATTATAATCTAATTGACTGTATTGTCATTTACTAATGTCTAATTAAATCTTCAAAGAGGTACTGAAGTTCTTTATTTTATAGTCGATTTGCCTGTTCGTCTTGTAATCTATTTCCTGCGTACACGTTTTAAGGTTAGAGTTTATGTTAAGCTTAAGCTGTAATCAGTGTCATCTGTTAGAATTAATTAACCATTAAATTAAAGACAGATACACCATGATTCGTTTAGGGAGTATTGTATCTGAAGAGCTGCTATCGTCAGTTGAGGATTTGTGTCATTACAACGGAATCCCAATATGACTGAGGAAACCTTCTCTATGCTTTCATTCCTTTTCTTATGCGATACGAGAACTCGTCAAATAATCGAAATAAAGCATTTGAAATATTCAAAAGGCGTCGGTTTCGATTGCGCAACAATGTTGCCAATGACTCCGATTGTAAATCTTAGAATTGACGATATACGACATCAAATCAAACGTTGAGTTTATATTGCATACCACACTAGAATGCAATAAACTATTTACATCCAATCAAACGTTGAGTTTATATGGCATACCACACTAGAATGCAATAAACTATTTACAAACAAGAGGCTGTCACAACGACAGCAAACCGGATTTATTAATATTTATTTGTGTCCTGGCAATATCACAAGAACCATTACTGATGAATTGTGAAAGTGAAAATCGTCAATATCAAATTTGACCTCCATTTTGTCATCAGTATCAACATATTAAAATTTGAAAAGCTTAGATTGAATGGTTCATGAGTAAATGCAACAACGTGAATGGAAACGCCATTTTACAATCTTTCAAGAACCATAACGCCTGAACGGTAAAAGTCAAAATCGTCATTATTGAACTTGACCTCTATTTTGTCATCAGTAACAACATATTAAAATTTCAAAAGCTTTGGTTGAATGGTTCATGAGAAAATGCACGGACACGACTGGAAACACCATTTTTCAATCTTTCAAGAACCATAACTCCTGAACGGTAGAAGTCAAAATCGTCATTATTGAACTTGACCTCCATTTTGTCATCAGTATCAACATATTAAAATTTGAAAAGCTTAGATTGAATGGTTCATGCGTAAATGCACGGACACAACTGAAATCTCCATTTTTCAATCTTTCAAGAACCATAACTCCGAAACGGTAAAAGTCAAAATCGCCATTATTGAACTTGACCTTCATTTAGTTGTCAGTAACAACATGTTAAAATTTTAAAAGCTTTGGCTGAACGGTTGATGAGTTAATGCACGGACAACATTTGATTGCCGCCCGCCCGCCCGCCCGACCGCCCGACTGCCCGGCCGCCCGGCCGCCCGCCGTACATCCCCAAATCAATAACCGACATTTTTGTCACAAAAATCCGGTTAAAAAGTAAATTAAAATCATCATTCAATCATTCGAAAAGAGAGATGAAAATAAATGTTTAAATTAATAAGTAAGATAACAAAATTACCGAACTCCGAGGAAAATCCGTAATCATATGGCATGATGCTCAAAGGATAGCAACATTCATATAAGTATCTTTAACATTTTGTCAATGTGAGATATTTTAATATGATGTCCATAATGTGCTATATGACGGATGCAAAAGTTTTGTCACCATGGGCTGTTGAATATTTCATTTCTAACGGTTGTTTTTTTGTTTTGTTTATTGCTTTGAAAGAACTGTTCTTATTCTATAAAGTGAATGTACAATTATTCCATTAGTATTGCGTGCGAATGTACTGATAGCCATGGACAACTCTACAAATTGTATTTACCCATATCAAATGCCATAATAGTGTCAATTATTGTCAGATGTTAAACAATATCATTTGAATGTTCGAATAGAAAATGAAAATAAATATTTACATGAAAAATAAAGTAACAAAAATGCCTAACTCCGAAGAAAGTTCAAAACGGAAAGTCCGCAATCAAATAGATGGCATGATTTGAAGCTGAAAAGGTTTACAACAGTAATATTCATATTTTTAACATTTTGTCAATATGAGATATTTTAATATGAAGTCAATAATGTGCTATATGACGGCTGCAAAAGTTTTGTCACCATGGGCTGTTGAATATATCATTTCTAACGGTCGTTTTCTTGTTTATTGCTTTGAAAGAACTGTTCTTATTCTATAAAGTGAATGTATAATTATTCCATCAGCATTCCATTCGAATGTACTACTAGTAATTGCCACGTACAACTCTATAAATCATATTTACCAATATCACATGCCATAATAGTGTCAATTATTGTCAGATGTTAAACAATATCATTTAAATATTAAAACATATTACACTAGTGTACTTTATTGTATTCTGTTAATAATGTTCAAATGTACCAGGATTATTATAATTTAATAGGTCAGAAGCGCGTTTCGTCTACACAAGACTCATCAGTGACGCTCAGACCAAAATATTTGTAAAGCCAAACAAGTACAAAGTCGAAGAGCATTGAGGACCCCAAATTCCAAAAAGTTGTGCCAAATACGAGTGAAGTTGGAAATCAAATTTTCGTTCATTATGTTGATATGATTTAATATATTAAAGAAAAACAACCACTACTACTATAACAAAAATGAATAAATTGGACCCTCTCATTGTAAAAGTTGACTTGATAGATGGTACAATGCAGATTATTATTTTCGAAAGAAATGTCTAGAAAAAGTAAAATCACAAAAATACTGAATTCCGAGGAAAATTCGAAACGAAAAGTCCCTAATCAAATGGCAAAATCAAATGATAAAACACATCAAACGAATGGACAACAACTGTTATATTCCCGACTTGGGACAGGTATTTTAAAATGTAGAAAATGGTGGATTGAACCTGGTTTTATATTGCTAAACCTCTCACTTGTATGACAGTTCAAATTTCATTAAATTTACAACGATGCGTGAACAAAACAGACATAATAGGTAAAATTGTCAAAATAGGGGTACAGCAGTAATGACCGTGTAACAATCTCAATTAGAACAAAAACAAACAAAGATTTAACAAAGAATGGTACATAAACTATAGTACTATACCTGTAACTTAAAAATGTCGGAAATTTTGTTTTGATACAAAATGGGTTCCATTAGAGAGTTCAATTAGAGTACAAAGCATGTCTCATAGTAAATAAAATAACCATCTTTAAAAAAGTTGATCATATATGCCATTGGCATGACGATTTAGATAACATTTTAAAGTAAGAAATAATCATACAAATTAGATAAGCATATACCGTTATATTTATATAAGATAAAACAGTTCATTGTCTTCATGTTACTTCTACGGGATGGAATTATGAAATAAGTACCTAAAAGCAATTGTCAATAGATCTAAGCTATCAAGGATTTTTGTTTCATCTATATCGAATGCAATTTTCTTCATATAATAGACATTTAGAAGTTTTTGACTCGTAATATATCCGGCTGAATCCCTGCATCTTAAATGAAATCAACTTTTCAAGTAAAGAATAATGAGTTGATTGAGTTTTGTGATTGATTTATTAGTCATTATCTCCCAGGGACATCCAGTAAAGTTTATATTTACATCGGTTTCCGATCTAACCAATTATCTGTATGCGTTACGTGTATTCTATGTCTAATAAGGTCGATACTATGTGCAAAAAGATTTAGAAATCTGTAATATGTATTTATAACTTTTATTTTTGATTGATAACCAGATAATATTTTATGTCTTATGCCTAAAGCAATGTCTTCAAACACTAATTGTGGTTTATATTTAGAGTCTAATGTATTATATTCATGCAATGTTGTATTCTTGTCCTTTGGTTTCATGTGGATAGTTGTCTCTAGAAAAATCAAATCCAACCACCTCCTTTAAGAAATCAAACGCATAAGTGGAAAGAATTTCACTATCAAGAGAAGGGCATATGACAATGAGAGAAAAATAAAGAAGGCTGAATGCATACGTCAAACAGCAAAGCAAACGGCTTCAATATCTTACTATGCGGTATAAGTTTTGCTCATTATTGAAAAATAAAGGCAATAGTATTACACCGCTGTTAAATAGTCATAAATAGTTTTACCTGGAACAAATCCGGTTCATAAACAAAAATCGAGGACCAAAATCGAGGGAAACACACCAACTATATAAGAGGGAAACAAGGGAACAACAGAAACACCGGACCGCTACAAAAACAAACTCAAACATATATAGGAACTGACTATTTGATAACAACTGCCAAGTACAGTACAATAGAGTTATGAACTGTGCGTTACACGAATATACCAAAGCCACAAAAAGTGAAAATATTACTGTGACCATTTGGACTCTGTTGTAAAGTTGTATAATGGGCAATCATACCAGATCTTCCCAAATATATATTTGTACTTTTCGATATGATTAGATATACTACTCTGGTCTCTAAATCCCCTCTTTTTTATTTGAATTATTTATAAAAAAATAGTCGACAGGGAACACTGTAAACTTTTTTGTGAATTGCAGATCATGGTTCATACAACATGTTAACTAAATATCACATTATATGTCCTAAAAATTGTTCCAACTGCAAATTTTTAATATAACAATAATCACGAAAACAAGGGAATGGTCCAACCATACCAAATGTAAATAAATAGAAATTCCAATTAGGTGTCATGGAGACTGAAATCCAACAACACAAATTAAATAATTTTATAAAGAAATAAATACATTTTGTACATGAATTTATTGAGAGTCAACAGAAAAGGTTGCACACGATGAAATATCAGTTGGAAGAAATTATGCATTGTTGACTAATACATTATGCAATATTAAACAAAGCATAGTGTCCTACAACTAATGTGCAAATTCATTAGTGTCACTTGTAAAGATATAATGGAAAATTCTCTGTATCTTTGCAAATGAAATCGAGCATACAAATAATTGACAATTCATTGGATTATGTCGAAAATTATGTAATAAACTGAACTGATTTACAAAATGAGTTTTTTTGTCATTACAAATTTTGCTCAATTTAACAGTTCTCCTCGATGACATTTTATGCCATTTGACTTTGCTTAAAACTGAATAATTAAACACATAATTAACAGTGAACATGTTATTTGATGTAACTGATTACGTCATTATATCTTTGTTTGCAAAATAAATTTATAAACACTTGGATTGATACCCTCGTAATATAAAAAATAAAAAATGCTACGTTAGCGGTTAAAAATGGCCCGCAAGAATGGGATTTATCTCGCACTATACGTAAACAAAGTAATCAACGAAGGAGATATCAGTTTATTATAAGACAAAATGTTTACCTATTATACAGAAAAGGCCTTATGAGATAACTATCAGAACATTGCTCACAATTTGAACATAGGAAACAAAAACAAAGAAGCATTACGAGTATATTATTAGAAGAATATTGAAACTATACATATAGGAAACCAAAAAAAGACCATATGAATAAAGGCAACAGTAGTATACCGATGTTCGAAATTCATAAATCGATTGAGAAAAAAACCAAATCCGGGTAACAAACTTAAACTTAGGGAAACACATCAAACGTCATAGGAAACCGAAGAAGGATTTATACCATTAGAATAGTAAACTGGAATCCACTTGTATTACATCTATGAAACAAGTGTAGTAGTCAGTCGAAAACCAAATTATTACATTTATTAGACTGTGATTGGTCACACTATACATCATGGGGGAATAAACATTAGAAGGCTTTGTGAGTTTATATCAGTATATTGCTTAAACTTCTAACAGAAACCCAAAAGAAGGCATTTTGAGTTTACTTAAAAAAAACTTTACATTTCTATAAACATAAAAAAAATCTAAGGAGACCTTGGGAGATCACTATCAGTAGATTGCTTACACTATGATAATATGAACTCATGTACTGCCCTATGAGTGTATTACCAGAAGATTTCTAAAATTATAAACGTTGGATTCCAAGGAATAACCAACCACACTATACAACATATGAAACCAAAAATCGTTATGAGTTTACTGTCAGAAAATTGTTCACATTATAAGTATGAAGGCTAAACTATAACCTCAAGGAAACCAAATTAAGGTTTTATGAGTTTACTTCCAAAATAGTGCACCACACTATAAACATACTGAAACAAAAGTAGGCTCTATGAGTTTACTGCAAACAGATTGCACGACAGCCATATATTATGGACATTTATAAATTAAGAATACAAAAAGACATTTTTTTCTAGAATGAGGTCAGGTTTAATTTAATGTATTTGAGTTAAAGTATTTGTCCCTTCAATGTACACGTCTAACACAGAGAATGTCAATATGACGGACAGATAGATCAATTTCATAATATGATTAATCATGGTTCATGTAAGTTTGTACTAACATATCTCTACATATGGCATTCAGAAACTTGTGGTCCTGTTCTATTGCAAATATAAATAAAAGATCTTAGGTAAACACCAATGAGACGACCAATTAACCAATATAGTTTAAACCATGTAGACTTCTAGACAAGTCATAAGTACTTTATGCGGAACCATTGAATTTGTTATGTAGAACATTTAGTACAAGTAAAGACCATGAAAGAATTTAAGTTTATTTTCTAAATTAGTACTATGACCATTGTTCTTTATTTTTGTTTCATTTGTTTGTATTTTAAATACTTTCCAACATTTTACATGCAATTAAATATTTTATATTTTACAATACATGTATTTTGTATTATTTGTTAATGACCCTTGTCCTAAATACGCATTACACAATCACCATTAAGCGTAAAGCTTCAAATGTATTTTGCTAATGATTGGTCGCCTTGTTGAAGTATTTCAAATCAAATGTTTTTACGAACTACAACCGTCTTAATGTTTAAAATTTCTGCTAGCTTTTTGCCTAATTTAACTTATTACTGGTACTATACATAACCTTTCGAAATTCGTAATAAATTTATTAAAATAACATGGGTTCGTTTGTTCTTTATGTTTAAGGAGCAATTACCCCTAATATTTGCATACTCCTTATTTAAAAAAGATATTAGTCCACCATCAGAACAAAGAATAGGAAAACAAAAATTTACATATAACAAATCTTCCCAATTTTAATCTAACTAAACTATCTTAGCCTGTCGAATAAAATACCACGAAAAGTTCTTTCCACAAAAAGTTATTTGTTTTGAAATCTGTTTAGTATCATTTAGATATTTACAATTATCTAAGCAAACAATAAAGTTAATACCATGCTCTACAATGACGACAATTTACACAATACTTTACATTAGCGCCTAGCAGGTTTCTGATGAGATCTATAATGGGTATACGGTTTGCCTTTATAAGTGATTCTTCATACATACTTTTTTATTATGATGATAAACGAAGTCAGGTTAATGAATTTTCGAAATTTTCATCAATATGTAAAACCATATTACATTTATCACCACAATTTGACCGATGAACTTTTATGAAAAGTATGATTAAAGTGCGAAATAACGGTAATTCTTATTATTGGCCTACTTTAACTTTTACATTAACACTTCGTGAATATTGTGATATACTGTCTTGTTTTTTCCATATAAATAATAGATTGGCATTAACAACCTAGCATGATATTGGGCTTTTTAATAGATTGCTTGTAAGGTTGACAATGAAGTATTTCATTTTACAGATTGTCAAAGTCCCATTGTATATGGTTACTGACTCGATGTTAGTATCATTAATTCTTACATAAAGGCGAGCAGATTATCACTTGGTTCAATTTATATCATAAACTGTGAATAATGATATGTAATTAAATTCTGTGAATAGACACATACATCGATTTGTATTCTATATTATCACATAGTTTTTTTTTTCTATTTTGGCGACAAAATAAGAATATTTGACTATGCTATGTCAATGTGCAAACTAAATAGTTTTTTCCACTATAACGGTAATGCGCATGTGAATCTTCCTATTGCGTGTGTCTTCAAGACACATTTTTGTAACGGTTCAATTATAATTAAATGAAACAAAAGTGATCTATATTTTGAAATCACAGTAATGTCTTTATACAATTTGTCAACCAGACACAGTAAGTATTCATGGGTTTATCTTCAGACAGATTAAGAAAATCATTTATACTATTCAAGATAGATAAATTATTTAAGACTAGTCTCATATATTTAGCTGATATGTAAAAAGAGAGTACTGATAGAAAACTAAAACTAGATAATAATTATTGATATCAAACAAATATTTCGCTAAAGTCATATTTTGGCAGTATACCGGTATATGCCAACAATATGAAAAGAAGATGTGATATAATTGCCAATTAGACAACTCTCCACAAGAGACCAAAATAAGACAGAAAATAACAACTATAGGTCACCGTACGGCCTTCAACAATCAGCAAAGACCATAGCGTATAATCAGCTATAAAAGACCCCGAAATGACAATGTAAGACAATTGAAACGAGTAAACTAATAATTATTTTTTACATAAATAAGGTCGTTAGTTTTCTCGTTTGAATTGCTTTACATTGTCTTATCGGGGCCTTTTATAGCTGACTATGCGGTATGGGCTTTGCTCATTGTTGATGGCCGTACGGTGACCTATAGTTGTTAATGTCTGCGTCATTTTGGTCTTTTGTGGATATTTGTCTCATTGGCAATCATACCACATCTTCTTTTTTATATTAACGGCCTAAATTATGTACCAAAAAATGATTGAAACTAAATGTGTAACACATAAACAAACGACAACCACTGAATAATAGGTTCCTGACTTGGGACAGGCATATACATAGATAATGTGGCGAGGTTAAACATGTAAGCCGGATCCCAACCCTCCCCTAACCTGGGACAGTGGTGTAACAGTACAACATGAGAACGAAATGAACACTTAAAAATTTTTAAAGCCCTCATTTGCAAATCTGGTGCTGTTTTTTCTTAAAGATACCAAATATACAACATGCACAGATTAACATGGCATTCATTAATCATTTGTTTAAAAAAATTTGAATCTTTTAATTTTATAGACAGTCTATAGCAAGAGACAAACTTTTTTCATTTTACTGTTGAACACAAATTGTAAACTCTTCTTAAGAATTGTCTATTATGAATAAATGCTAATGAGAGCTGTATGTCAATAAACTCATCATAGATACCAGGACTAAATTTAGTATATACGCCAGACGCGCGTTTCGTCTACAAATGACTAATCAGTGACGCTCGAATCCAAAAAAGTTTAAAAAGGCCAAATAAAGTACGAAGTTGAAGAGCATTGAGAACCAAAATTCCTATAAGACCGAAACCAAAACTCCAAACAAATAGAGAAAATCATTTTGCTTTTCAATATCACATCCGTATGAAATCGAGACACCAATGTTCCCAAGAGCATGTAGTTTAGTGGTTGTCGGTTTTTTGCTGAATATCACATTTACTTTTGGTTTACTATTTTAGTCATAAATCAGGCTGTTAGTTTTCTTATTTGAATTATTTTACATTAAATACACCAATATGCGGTCACGTTATTTTGTTGCTAACTTTTGGACCATTGCTCTACGATTGCAATCATTCCACATCTTATTGTCATTGTAGTAACAAAGAACAGACTTGATAAAGACCAAATCTATTCATATTTCTTATAGTGTTTTGCAGGTATCTTCTTATTTTCAGCATGATTAGAAATAGACACATTTTGGTTGAATAGATATATGATGTATTGAACTACATAACATATTAATAATGAAATCAGGCATTGTTTAAGGTTCCACTAAAGTCAAAATATAGAAACATCTGAACTTTGCCTGTATTTTTCAACCTTAAATGATATAAAGCCCTGAACTATGGGAACATATATTCACTAAAACCTACCTGTTGGTGACTTTCTGCTGTTGTCTGTTCTATGGTCGGGTTGTTGTCTCTTTGACACATTCCCAATTTCCATTCTCAATTTTATTAACATAAACACACTATGAAAATTGTGTATAAACTTGAAATTGTTATGTTGTGGTCAAACCGGTTTTGGGGGTGAACACTAAATTTTCCAAAACATCTGAAGGCTTGCAAGATGACTTAATTTGTATAAAATTGGTATTAATAAATACTTTTACATGTAATGCAGTACAAGCTAATGTTTATTTGTCACATAAATATGTTACAATGACATTTTTGTCTAATTTCTGTATTGTACCTTCGATATTCTTTCACTTAGATACATGAAATTAACTGAAACTCGTAAATCAGTACACTTTCTTAAAAATAAACAGTAGGTTGTACTGTATAACATATAACAATAATCATTCATACCAATTTTAAAAACAATAAGTAATCTTGCAAACCTCCAGATTTTTTGGAAAATTTAGTGTTCACCCCCAAAACCGTTTTGGCCACAACATAAAAATTTCAAGTTTATTTACAATTTTCACAGTGTGTTTATGTTAAGTATGTTTAAATGAATATATGTTCCCATAGTTCAAGACTATATTCATTTTAGTATGAAAAATAGAGGCAAAGTTTTGATGTGTATGCAGTGTCTTATATTTTGACTTAAGTTGAACCTTAAGAGTGACTTTTATTGATGGTGTTATTTGTTTCAATTTGGCTTTGATGGTTCCTTCGAATCATTTATATACTTCACAAAAAAGTTAACACCAACATTGCGGTTGACATTAAGAAAAACATTTGAAGACGAGATTTTCGTTGACACTATACCTGTTTATCATAATTGACACAAGTGCCTTCGTAGAAAAGGCACCAATTTTCGCTAAAATAAAATTGATGGAAATTTAAATGAACTCCAGTTTGATTTTCATACTGTTGAGATATTTTTTAAATGGAATTATTTTTGGCAGAGATAATAAAATTCTATGATGTTATTCAATTTCAAGTATTGCGGTATCATTATCAATTGGAAATAATAGGTTACAAACGTGGGATATGATTTCAACCAAAGACATGAGTGTTTGATTAAAACGTCATTTACAAAAATAAAATGCTAACAATAGGCAGAACACCTTGAAATTGACACACTGGTTCTTTTATCAAAATGTAAATGTATTACTATAAAACATGAAATGAAAAGACAAAACACAGAGTAATGATAAAATATTGTTGGACTGTAACGAAATTTATTTACAACAAAGTGAAACTCTATTCTTTTATCTAAAAGGGAGAGCAGATTGAGAAGAGGCAATCAAAAACCACAAGTCGAATTGAAAACAGACCACTCCATGGCCAAATGAATTAAGTCGAGAAAAACAGTCCACAAAACACTCAACACAAAAGTAAACATGAAACAACAAGAATACTGCTAAAAAACTAAGGATGAAATCGTGTTGGTCTAAGCTCATATAGAATTGTAACATTATTTGAATTATAACTTTAAACAGAAGATTTTCGTTACTTATTTGAAATGTTGCTAAAAACACAAGGAAATACCTGTACCAAGTCAGGAATATGACAGTTGATTTCCATTCGTTTGATGTGTTGATCTTGCATTTTGATGAAGGACCTTACAATTTTAATTTTAAGTTTCCTTTGGTATTTTACCTTTCACTTGTATACTATTGTGCTGAAATGCTTAAATGCATCATTTATTATTAATGCATACAACATTGTCGAAAGTGAAATTCATTTACGGTATCTTTTAACGTTACGTATCAAACTTCAAAGTGGCCTACTTATCTTTTAGAGCTGTAACCATAGTGTAGTAGTTTTATAGAATTGGAAAAGAAAACAGCGAATGTGTCGAAGAGACAATATCCCTACTTAAAGGCAGAAAACAGCCAAAGGCTACCAAGGGGTTTTCAACGCAGCGAGAAAATCCCACACGCCGAGGCGGATACCTGACCCATACAAAATAATGTGTATTAATTCAGCGAAATGGACACCACACTTAACTGGTGTGGTGCTGTAAATTTATGGGATGTGTCTGTTGTTATTCTGCGGTTTACATGTTGGTATGTACCATTTGTTATATTATTTAGTGTTCTTGTGTTTGTTTGCACTGTATTCCTGTAAAGTAATATTGTCATTTTAGCAGTATTCTTAACATTGCCATATACGTGGGGGTCTGGCTGGCAATAAAACTTGGTTCTACCCATAATTGTTTCTAAAATTGTCCTATTCCAACCAAGGAATAAGATAGTTAATATCTACAGTCCATTTCTATGTATCTAGGCGTTCGCGTTTGTTGAAGTTAAGTGTTTCTGTTGTTCCGTAGTTTTCCGCTCATAGTTGATGTGTTTCCCTCGGTTTTAGTTTGAAACCCGGATTTGCTTTTATAGTTTATTTTTGTGACACATCCAGGTGTTTGGTCTGCGTGCTGCTCTGTTCTGTACTTGTTCTATTGCCTTGATCTTACTATGGGTTGGGCATCCTATACTGTGCATCCATGTTGCCCTGCTGGTCCTACCATGGATACAGACACAGCTGCGTTTACATGTATTAAGTAGTATTTGAGATATCTGCGTATAAAACCTGAAGTTCTATTAGATTTGAGAACTGAATTATCTATGTTTATCCCAGGTTAGATTGTTGCTGATAATTTCGCCACGATATTTGCTAGCTTCAACTGTATGATTGTCACTTTTGTACCAAAACTGAGGAGAAATTAATCAGTATACTTACTTTATGTTAACGTTAAAGATTTGTTGATATTTAGCAATGAATAAATATCTCTCAATCAGTTTTACAGTTCTAAATACCCATTACAGGGTAGGATCAGACTCAATTTAAACTATAAAAACCAAATGATCATTAATATTTAATTTTTCCAAAAAAAAAATGAGTTCCGAGAAACTGCACATAAACAGTTAGGAATCAATTTTTTCTTATTATATTTCTAAAACATATTTTATGTACTGATGGATTATAGAGATTTAATATATCCGTGTTTTTTTTTCTCATTTATTTATATGGTTAATAAATCTACGACTGTATTACGCTTCAACTATATTAACACCGCAACAAAACCTTCTAAGTGTGGTCTTAATAACAATGTTCAAATTAATGCCTAACGGATTACTTTAATTGTCACATTATCAATGGACTAATACAGTGCCATTGTAAGAGGGTCTGTGGAAGTTATAATCAGGATGACAATAACTTTCAGAATCTCGCACATTCCTTCGAGGTTACAAGTATGTTCGACAATTACTAGTACCCAATCCAAATTATGGTATTTTTTTGAGATGACAAAGGTGAATTCTTACTCAAAAATATGTTTTGCCACAAGGTGTCTAATGTAAAAGACCAAATTAAAAAAAAAAAAAACCACGGATATAAATATGCTTGTGTGAGGAGTGTTGTTATTGCAATACCGAGAGAAGCATTTGTTTAATTGAAACTAAAATAATGTTTAGAAAGACGGATCTGAGTTTTTTTCATTGTAAATTATGTCTATTCTAATCAAGTATTTTGATACATTTTAAGGTTTCTATTTGTTTATTGACTTTAGCTCAATATCAATAAATTGGGATTTCTTATTGGTAGAAATCATCTATAAAATGGTAAAATCAATTTTGAAAGAAAATAAAGTTAAATATTTTCCCTTTTAGGGAACATACACTGACGTAATATTAAAAGTTAATTCAATTTTAGAGGATGATATTTGCAAATTTTTTTATAGTTTTATTATCCAAGATACACGGTGCCTTCATCAAGTACAACATACTTCATGTTGATAAGGTCACATCAATGTCAGTAAATATGTTTAAAGCTGTAATATCTAGTCAGTTTAAGTATCGTGCAACAATACATATTATTTACTTTAGTCCTTATAGAGTAAATATGGGAATGGGTCGTCGTAATTTAAGAGACAAAATAATCATAATAAACTTGTATTTTGATCACAAATATCGATGCGAGTATTATTGTATGTCCTTCGTTTATTAAGGAAAGCAGTTTTTGTGTGCATATTATGACATTGATTCATTGAAAAGTGGGCACTGAGTTCAAATGAGTTGCATACATAAAATGTAGTCACGAAGGAACAAATGAACTAACACAATAATTCTTGTACATTGCATACTCTTACTAAATGAGGGTATACCAAAATCTAACTAAGATCTTTTGTGTATTATTTGTTTTTAAGAAGCTCAAACATAGCCGTTTAGAAATACAGAAAGAAAGCAAGTGAAAAAAGGTAAGACATAAAGCAAGATAAATGTTTGCAGTTTTATAACTAACGGAACAGACAGATTGAGACAACTGTTCTAAAAGAAAACGCGATTACAAATACTACCACCCTAAAACATTATTAAGTAGTCTGAAAAAAGAAAACAGGTTCATAGCAAATCGGGTTATTCGAAATTCAACAATAAATTTAAAGGAAGGGATGTGATATTCCAAAAGTTACCACGAAAGTTTGATGAAAATGTGTTTCTGAAGAAACATGTCAAATGAATAAGATTATTAGTTGAAATAACAGTACAAGGAATTCATATAAAATCTTCAAGTGATGTGAGCAATGAAGTTTATGACAGTATTTTACCTTTCAATTCCTGTTTCCTGAAATTAAATCCTGAGTACGTCATTGCGATTGCTTATTAATTATATTGCCAATATCAAATTTTCACAACTGTTTTATTTACTTTTGTAAAAATGATATTTCCTTTCATGTTATAGAACATTTGATACTTTTTATACGTCTGACATGTGCTTCTGTAATAAACTTCTTCGTGTACGCTCACGGTCAAATGTTTCTGTAATAAACTTACCCAAATAGCCACCAAGTAAATGTATTTTTTTATTCAAATACATATAAAAGAAGTAAGAGAACTACAGATAACGACCAAAAATACCATAACAACATTTGCTTGAGGGAGTTCGGTGCTAAGTTTTAAATAACATTTTTTGTATCATCAATAAAAGTTGGAATCAAATAGAATCAGTACCAGATATACTTGAAATCGCTACGATTTATTAGTATACAAAAGATGCTTTAAAATTGATATATAGAATTTGATTCCTACATATTCATATGGAGTTTCTCTGATATTTAAAAAAAATAAATTATATCCTTACAAATGGTTTTTCGGTTTCTCTGTTTAATGTAAGATTGATTGTGTCATATAACGGGTATTTAGTTGTTTTTTTACGCTGATTGATAGGTTAAATAGATTTTTAGCCATGGCGTTGTCAGTTTGTTTTAGATTTATGAGTTTGACTGTCCCTTTGGTATCTTTCGTCCCTCTTTTAAATAATAATCGCTATGCATATCAACAAATCTTTGACCTTTACATAAAGAAAGTAAACTGATCTCGTTAGTCTTGGTATAAAAGTGACAAAACTACAAAAGGACAGGGATCGGTTATGTTGACAAGATAATCAACTCATGCCAAGCACGAATCACGTGTGTAGTGATTCCAGTCATATCTCCTGTAGTGTGTGTCAAAGACAGGAACATGACACACTGGCAATGATGTCTAGCAGTACTATCTAGTAATATCAATATAATGCATCCATGGTCAGATTGACATTACTAGAAATATGAATTTAGAACATAGACAATAACTATCAACTACTTCATGATTTCAACATCATAACTTGTAAATTTACATAAATCTAACCTTGCCGTATTTGTTTTTTGAGTTTAGAGAGAGGGCGTGTACTTTGTTAATGAAATCGCAATAACTAAAAGAATACCATATTAAAAAACTTTCTCCTTTTATTCAAATGTCTCAAAAGATATAAAACAAAATCTTCGATTAACATATTTGATAATTTCGAAAGTTTTATATGCAAGATAGATAACCTGTTATATGTTTTCTTTTTAAGATTTAGGCAAAAATAAACACAAGACCTCGAGTTGGGTCTAATAAGAACGATATAATAGACTGAGATTAATTTCGATCGATGTTCATGTTAGTTTCGACCCATTGCAATCGGCTTATATATTTTGTAATGACGGCACCAACTGTTTTCTTTTATTTGAACGATCGTAATTGATCCTAATATAAACATTGTAGTGGAGATTGTGACCTTCATAAAATACTTTCATCTTATAACAAGGAGATATTGTCTTTGTGTAGTTTCTATTTTAGTTTCAAAAACACAAAAGATAAATGATCGTCAAGGTTTTTGTATAACTATTTTGCAGCATAGTTCACTTATATCTAGTCCACACAAAAATATGAAGTTATTAACCATTTCGTTTTTATTGTGTGATACATCCTCAGTAAATAACCGTATTGCAGATCGTGCACTACTACTCCTTAATACAAAACATTCCTTTAACTAAAAGTACTGAAAAATGTTTCAACAATAACTGACTAAGAGAGTTGTAATATTTCTCAATTTGTACTGGCGGAGGTAAATCAAGAAAAATTGCTTCAAACACACTAAATCAATCAAGTGCTATTCAAATGATTTTCAAGTAAAATGATTTTACAATGTCAAACTTTCACTTTTTTTAGATTTCAGATACAGTTATTAGTCCAACATTCCGGAGGACATGTTTCTCCTATGCTTTTCATTTCACTATTACGAGAGGTGAGTACTCTAGTGAAGCCTCTAAAAACATACATAATTTGATAACCCATTTGACTAAAATACTGAAAGGAAATCCCTTTGCAAAAGGAATATAATGTACATCTACAAAAGGGACAAAACCTAATAAAGATATAAATACATTTTTAATATCAAAATAAGTTAAAGACGCTACAACACCACAGTATTTTTATATAGATATAATGCCAACATATAATGTATAATATGTTTATATAGATATAATGCCAACATATAATGTATAATATGTTTATATAGATATAATGCCAACATATAATGTATAATATGTTTATATAGATATAATGCCAACATATAATGTATAATATGTTTATATAGATATAATGCCAACATTGTAAATTCATTGGGGTGTAAAAGCGTTGACCGAAGTACATTTTGTATGAAAAATTCTAAAAATGTGCGCACGGTCAACGCTTTTACAACCCTATGAAGTTACAAAAAGAAGCATTCAATACTTATCATTACAATTTTTTAGCTATGGTCAAGAAAAAACGAATTTTATATTGCTTTTATTTAATTCACCTGTGCACTTTATTGTGGGACCACGTGCTATCATGAATGAAAAGTATTATTGAGTGATACAATTGCTTACGGAATAACACGTGATGTGCTGTTAGCTAATCAGAATAAAGTATTATAATGAAACATACATCTAATGTAATTATATAGATATAATGCCAACATATAATGTACAATATGCTTTTTATATAGATATAATGCCAACATATAATGTACAATATGCTTTTTTATATTTGAAAAGAATGTATACATCTGAAGTTATATCTTTAGAAAGCAGCTATGCTGTTACAAATACAACAGGATTTATAAGGTTTTGTTGTCTTGTTATTTAAAAGTTTCGCTGACCAGTTTTTATGCTACGAAGAGAATTCATCAACCCCCTAACCTTAATAGTTCATCTGATCCGGATGGTAACATGCATGTTTTGGAGGGTAGTTGTGGTGCACCTCATTTATTTTTTACTACATTTAAGATGATATTAATTTTAAACTATCGACTTGAAAAAATGACTTTGGCTTCCAACTTCATTAGTACTTTTTTCTTGGAAATAATATAAATATAAGGAAATGTTGTAAGATATTCAACTCAATGTGTTTTCGAAAAGGGAGTGTGGTGTTGATGATAGATTAATTTTAAATCAGATTCATTTGCAATTCTTTTGTAGAATTTGAGTGATTAAGAGCTTGACATTATGTATAGTATTTATCCATTATTTATTATTTTCATTGTCAAATACTGTGTGTATTCATTATGTCTTTCTTTTTATTCAGTTTTGTTGTTGTCAATAGAAGTATATGGATATCCATAATATATTCGTTTTAGATATCCGTATACTAATGCTACAAAACTATACACGTATCCTGTAACTTGAAGTAAATGTCGTCTGAATAAAACAAACTTACAAAAAAGAAGTAATTATATAAACTGTAATAAAAATATTCAACAATTAAACGAAATTTTTGCTTTGAATGTTATCAAACGAACATAACATGTCTAAAATTATGGCAACTTAAGCATGGTTGTAAAAAAAACTTCTTACTAAAATTTAGGATGCGGTAAATTTCTGAAACTTTGTATATTCAATAGTTGGTTTATAATGAGCTATAATATACCAATATATATTTTTTTTTAATGTAGCATGAAATTATATGAAGGGAAGGCATTCACTGCACGGGATGAGCATTTTGACAACAAACTAATTTCACTCGTATGAACGTGAATGCGGCAAAGAGGATACAAAAACACATGATACAATTTCCGTTTGCACAACTTGTGTTTGTGGAATAAACATTATCAGGTACAACCAAAACCAAAAGATCGGGAGGCCACAAATACAAACAAGTGTTGCACAGCACAAACATGAGATTCAATATAATAGCAAAAAAATGTTATCTGAATGAATGGACAATAGATGTTTTATTTCGAGAGGTTGTGCTGATGGAATAATTTACAGACATAATCGAATTGTGTTAATATCACTTTTTAAAAAGTCATTCCTTTAAAAAATGTGCATCGTGATTTAGAATTTGATATCGCATGTATATAAACTCATTTAAAATTAGAAAATAATTTGTTTTGCTTTCAATAAACTTTATTCTGTGCCACTTGTTGGCAGTTGATATATTTTCTTAAAAGATATTTGACAATTTTTTTTTACATTTGGCTATCAACTTACACATTTTACCTACGACCAACAGTTTTGCAATATTTATATTATTATTTTTGTAACTTTTATGATTATAAAAAAAAATTAAAACATGACATACCGTTAGCTTTGATATCTTCTCCGGATAGTCTGTGTAGATTCCTGCAAGATTCTGTGACTTATGATGATTTTTCAATAATCGATGCTGTCAAAACATTGGCTAACGAATGTATGATGTCACAATATACAGTGGTCTTAATTGTCCTTGTGCGTAATCATGTGGGAGATTAAAAGTCATTAGAAAATAATTCGTTGTGATTGTTGTAAAAAATAGATTCATCTATGACCAAATATTTGTCAGCCATTGGAACTCTCGTATCATGTGATAATTTGAATTAATTTGTTTTATCATCACATTGTGTTCGCTCAAATTGCATTTTGCGTTTGTTACTTAATTTACTGAGTTTACATCATTTTATATTCAGTTTATATGGCTTAAAGAGTTTGAAATACATGGTCTTTATTATTATGCTGCTGCCCAATCATTTAAAAGTGTTGGTTAGTAATGTTATACTATTCATCATATTTAATGTTGATTGAATTTATTTGGGACACCCTTTAGTTTTTAATTTGCAACGAGACGGGTTCCTCATGGCGATTTGATGCCAGTGTACATTATGCATTAAACAAACAAAAATTGGATAAAGAATCCAAGATCCAACAATGTGGAGCTTTAGATTAAAACAAAGATGTAGCCTTTAGCCCGTTATCAACCTTTAGTATTTAATAGTAGACCAGGGACTCTGGTATATTCGACGTCTAACTCCTTCCACACTAGAAAAAAAGGAGAAAATAGAATTTAAAAGAAAGTAACAAAGAGGTGCCATCAACATAAAATCCTTTGAATGGCCAGAAAGAATAATGACACTAGCATAACTATTTTCATGTTTTACTTTCTCAAATAAATTTTGCTACTTACCTTTTCTATGGTCACTACAAAACACCATAATCAAACCAAAGTTTCCTTTTCTTGAAGTTGATTACAATTGAATATTTAGAATATGATTAAAGCATCCTCTTGTAAATAAGTACATAAACAGTCAAAATGTTTTATTCTTCTACGAACCCTTTTGAAAAGCAAAATGTTCATGGTAAATCATATAATTTTCTGCATCACATCATAGATGCAAATCAAAAAAACATACGATTGCGTTTACAAAATCATTGATATATAGTTATTTCAACTTTTTTTAGGAAAAAAAAAGCATTGCATGAATTATCCAAAATATATAATCGCCAGGGACAAGAATACACAAAGACTTGTTTTAATCTTTCTGAATGGTATAAAACTTAACCTAGGTACGACTACTTAGAAGAGAGTCATATGAAACCTCAAATCAAACAAAAATATTATGCATATGTATTTTTTAACAAAACGGATAGTTTTCTTTATTAAACTTATGTACATTTACTTTTTTCTGAAGAAAATTCTTTAATTTGTCCACATTTAGAAGAAGTTTACTTTTTTAATTGCTTGCTTCCAGGAAGCAATTCGCCGACATATTTTCCGTATGCAAAGTGACCTTAACGTGACCCTTCTCGTAAAAATCCGGTGATCGCAATAAGCATGGATCTGTACATATTATACACGTGCTCAATATCCATGCTTCTTTATTGATTGTTTACTTTTAGGTAACAATTGGTAAACCTCAGCTTCAAAACACGACAATTAATGAGCGGCCATATTTTCATCTCATAACAGACAGAGAAAAAGAATTGACGTTATACAATGTGTTTGCGAAAAAAATGATAAATTCGTACACAAAAGACTAGGTTTATGATATATACATGCATTGGTTCAAGAATTGGGTAAACCTTATTTTTCACCAGTCACTCGTTTCATGTGACTATATGACTTTGACATTCAAAACATGTCAAAAAGCATGTTCATTAGAATATAAACATAGCTTGTAACGACTGCAACAAGTGAAAACATGGGATCTTCATAGGAGTTTCAACAACATAATAATTTAAACAACGCAATATAAAAAAGGAAGAGGATGGACTTTCCGCGCCAAACAACTCTTCAACAAAAATATAGATATTATCAAATAGAGATGACTACAAGTTTCAACTTTAAATACTTCAACCAATCCAACTATCGGAGACACAATATATGAAACATGCACTTCGTTAAACATTGAGTTCAAGCATTAACTCCTCGACGTATAATTCAACATCTTTCATCACAAATGTACCGATCATGACATCACCAAAACCTCTTAAACAACAAATTCCAAAGTTTAAGAAAATGATAAACTGCATTAAGGAAATTATTGAGTCAACTGAATCAAGCATAATAAAGGGGCAAAGAACCATGGTTAGATTTCTATATCAAATCAAGACAGATTATTTAAGAAACATGCAATGTAGGAGCATCATATCGTATTACAGATAAAAAAAATACGTCGCTTACCTGAACAAAATGAATGAAGAAATAAAAACAATCAGATTAAAACATCATAAGATGTGTTCTTAATTTGAGGCGACTTCAATTAACCAGACATTAACTTGAACAAACAATCACAAAACGGCAATATCCAACCAAACTTTTCTAGAGATTGTGTCGACAATGTGTGAGAACAAATTTTAGACAATTGTGGATTGCATTTACTATTCACACTCATTTAAACTACGACTTAACCGTTACCATCAATAGGAAATAGAAATCACAAAAACGTCATCCTGGGTATGGCATGTAAACCACTAAAACCAGAACGAGTAAGAAGAAAATACATATATGGAAAAATCAGAAATACACATTGGAACTTGCAAAGCAGCATTCAAACCATTAGAGACAAAAATGTTGGATCTATGTGGCAAGTTTCAAATCAGCTAAACAAAACACCCAGCGGAGAGTACCATAACATGACTCAAGGAAGACACACCATCTATGTTTTAACACAACAATTAGACGTAAAATAAACCGGAAACAAAGCACACGCTAGAAAAAGGAACATAGATAAGTATGAAAGACTTAAACGAGAATGCCGTTGGAATTTAGGTAAAGCAACAAAAATCACACGAAAGAAATCAGCACTGATTATAAGGACAAATAAAACAAGTTCTGGTCAAAAGTCAATAGCAAAGGGCAAAGATGGACCGAAGTAACACCGTTAAAGAATAAGATGAAACAAGATTTCTTCAAAAGGGCATGGAATAAGGCGAAGAGTCTATATTTTGGTGTGGAGGATAAAAATTAACACCAATGGAATATCAAGCTGTTAAAAGCCTTAAATCTCATATACCCACTGGTCCTGGTTCAGTCTTTATTTCTAGCAGCAGATCCACTTTTTTACAAAGCTGTGTCGAACATCATCAAACACCGGGCGAAACCAACAAGAGTTGAAATATGCACAAACATTTTCGTTTTCCAAAAAATGCGAAAGGCATTTAATCTTCAATTACATTACCTGCATCACACACAATATCTAATGGTACACAGTAACATAAGGAACCACTTTGACAGAAACAGAAATGTAATATATATAAGCATAATCATGTACAACATCGGATCGAATGGAAAAAGGTACAATAATAATCCTTCTTCATTTTGCCAAAGCGTTTGACACAGTGCAACATAACTATAAACTACACAAGTTAACATACTACAGCGTAAACCTTAAACCAACAAATGAATTCAATCTTTGCTTCAGTTTAGAAAGCAAAGTGTTATACTTGAGGAAACTATCTCGACTCTAGCAAAGTGTTATACTTGAGGAAACTATCTCGACTCTAGCAAAGTGTTATACTTGAGGAAACTATCTCGACTCTAGCAAAGTGTTATACTTGAGGAAACTATCTCGACTCTAGTAAAGTGTTATACTTGAGGAGACTATCTCGACTCTAGCAAAGTGTTATACTTGAGAAAACTATCTCGACTCTAGCAAAGTGTTATACTTGAGGAGACTATCTCGACTCTAGTAAAGTGTTATACTTGAGGAAACTATCTCGACTCTAGCAAAGTGTTATACTTGAGGAGACTATCTCGACTCTAGTAAAGTGTTATACTTGAGGAGACTACCTCGACTCTAGCAAAGTGTTATACTTGAGGAGACTATCTCGACTCTAGCAAAGTGTTATACTTGAGGAAACTATCTCGACTCTAGCGAAGTGTTATACTTGAGGAAACTATCTCGACTCTAGCAAAGTGTTATACTTGAGGAAAATATCTCGACTCTAGTAAAGTGTTATACTTGAGGAGACTATCTCGACTCTAGCAAAGTGTTATACTTGAGAAAACTATCTCGACTCTAGCAAAGTGTTATACTTGAAGAGACTATCTCGACTCTAGTAAAGTGTTATACTTGAGGAAACTATCTCGACTCTAGCAAAGTGTTATACTTGAGGAAACTATCTCGACTCTAGCAAAGTGTTATACTTGAGGAAAATATCTCGACTCTAGTAAAGTGTTATACTTGAGGAGACTATCTCGACTCTAGCAAAGTGTTATACTTGAGAAAACTATCTCGACTCTAGCAAAGTGTTATACTTGAGGAGACTATCTCGACTCTTGTAAAGTGTTATACTTGAGGAAACTATCTAGACTCTAGCAAAGTGTTATACTTGAGGAGACTATCTCGACTCTAGTAAAGTGTTATACTTGAGGAGACTATCTCGACTCTAGCAAAGTGTTATACTTGAGGAGACTATCTCGACTCTAGCGAAGTGTTATACTTGAGGAAACTATCTCGACTCTAGCGAAGTGTTATACTTGAGGAAACTATCTCGACTCTATCGAAATGTTATACTTGAGGAAACTATCTCGACTCTAGTACCAATACTCTCTGGTGTGCCAAATTCACAGTATATTAAAATGTACATGTTTCGAGTCTACATCAACGACATGTCAGAAACAGCAACTAAATATAGGACCAAAATATCAACACACAATTTACCAGTTTTATATTACAAACCAACATACAAACCAGTTTTATATTACAAACCAACATATAAACTCCATCGGCAAACACTGATAAAGCCATCAAACACCCAGCAATATGAAAAAAACAATTAGAAGGTCTGATCGGAAAACCTCACTTTATCTAAAAAGATGTTACTATCGACTCCAAAAGTACAACATAAACTAGGTTGGCCCCCTCCGTAAAATATCCAGTATGCTTCGGAATATACAAATATTAACAAGAATTTCAATAACGGCCGTGAAACAGACTAAACATAAACAGGCAGCGAATATCAATATCAAAATAAAACCGAAGACATCTGCAGGTTGACATAGTTTTTCGATTGTTTGAATTTTATACAAGAGCTATTTGCCGATTTATTATCTTGGTTGATTGATTCTTCATGTGCATGTTTATTCCTAAACACTTGTAGTGTCAAATACTTTTTAACACGAAGAATCCTTGTAACTTATATGGCATTTCCTTTTTTTTCTTATCTTGTCAGGAGTTTATCAAGTGACCTAAATATACCACACAAAGTCAATTTTCTTTAAGCATCAGGAACCTAATATTGTAACATTAATAACAAAAATAATTATATTTTTCTTAAAATAGATATCGCTTTACTTTAAATATACATACTAAGTATGCATAATATGGTCGAATCTATGATTTTTTCTTGTGTGTACAATTCACCATTTGATATGTTCAAAATGTACAAAGAACGACAACTTTGATAATTTCATTGCTTAGTTGTTTAAAAAAAAATCGAAAATGGATAAATAAAGGCAACAATGTATACCGATGTTCAGAAGTCGTAAATTGATTGAGAGAAAACGGATCCGGGCTACAAACTAAAACGAGAAAGACACATAAACTATAAGAGAAAAACAGCGGAACAACAAAAACAAACGTCAACTTACATAGAAACGAAATATTTGATAACAGCTGTCGAATTCATGACTTGGTACAGGACACTTTTAGGAAAATTGTGGATTGAATCTGGTGTATGGCTAGCCAAACCTCCCACTTATATGGTAATGTTAAAAGATACCGCCAAAATGACACCACTACGTGACAGGCATACCGTTCAAGCAAACGCAAGAACACTCAGCTAAGAAATGTACTCAAATAAATGATACTAGAACACACCCGCGAAATCGCGGGCATTCAGAGCGTAGTTTAAAGATGTAAAGTGTTGTTGGGAGAATTGTTTGTGAAATATGGAATGACTGGAGAATTTCAGGAAAATTATCATAAATCATAGGTTATTGGGGACAGGAAAATGTTTTTTTTAATCCCTCCTCCTTTATTTCCAAAATTCCCAAAGTGTGGTTTTCTATCAATTTCAATATGAATATACATTTAGTATGTTATGAACATTTAAGTAAGGAGCCTGTACTTCAGTAGTTGTCGTTTGTTTATGCGTTACATATTTGTTTTTCGTTCATTTTTTGTACATAAATAAGGCCGATAGTTTTTTCGTTTGAATTGTTTTACATTTTCCTTTCGGTGCCTTTTAAAGCTGAGTATGCGGTATGGTCTTTGCTCGTTGTTGAAGGCCGTACGATGACCTATAGTTGTTAATTTCTATGTCATTTTGGTCTCTTGTGGAGAGTTTTCAACATGGCAATCATACCACATCTTCTTTTTATGTAATCAATGAATTTTGTAAAAGATTTTATGACTGGAGAATTTCAGAAAAGGTATCAAAAGTGCACATGAATAATTTTAGCGCTTATCTGTATATTATGAACATTCACTATATAAATAAAGTGTATTTACTTTCAATTCTAAGTTTTCTAATCGATCCATGGTGGTCATTGATATAGTATACAGACCCTCTCTATTTAATAAACTCTGTGACCACCGTGGATAGTAAACTTGAAAATGATAGCAGATACAATTCTGAAAATACACTTTATTCGTAGTATATGTATGTTCAAAGTATACAGAAAAACGTAAACCGGAAGTATAATCTGACTTAAAATTTTGTCCAATGACGGGACAATATCCGGATGCCCTTTTTCTCGATTTTCTCCCAAAATAACTCAATCTGAATAATCATATGAATGGATGACAAATGCGACTATGCACCTATAGGACACAGAGGCGTGTTGATTAATTTATTGTAGAAAGAAGAGAAGCGACACCAAAAATGAGGTCTTCTCGTTTAATAGTATAGATAATAGTACATTAGCACATGTAATTTAAAATAACAACAGACATCTCTCATGACTGCACAGGACACCACAATCTGCTCTTCACATGAATTAATCAACGTATATATTATCAAAGGTAATCTTGAAAATTGTACAATTAACCAACTGGAACGAAATAAAAAAAAACCACATCATTATTTCAACAATATAAAAATCGACATTTAAGTACAAAACTCATATAAGGAGTTGTCTGACCATTTGATCTTTGTTCACCTGTTTGAAGATCTTGCTATAAAATTAAGGGGACGTGGTATGATTGCCGATAATAAGACAACTTTCAATCCGAGTTCAAAATAAAGTGGAAGAAAGCAATTGTAGGCTAAGTGATTGGTACTTGAATCTAATGGAACATGATTTATTTATTAGGTGTACATGTTTAATTGTTTTGTTATAAATTAGAAAGTAAGTTTTCACGTTTGATTCACCCCCCCCCCCCCCACCTTTTTCATGTCTTAGTTTTATATATTTTTTGACAAGTGGTGTAAGACTTCATTGCTTTTTTTTTTTTAAATTGACTTGCATATCCCGACGAACGAAGTTATAAAAGATGCATAGGAGAACAAATTCGACGATTTCTTTTCTCGGCAGTTTGATCCTACAGGAGCGCGTTCATACTGTTGTGATCCCGAGTATATCTCAAGACCGATATATACCTTAGATGGTCGTTCCTGCAGTCAGGAACGGCCGATTGCTCTTCTGGTGATAATAGACGTCTGCATATAGCCATTAGTTTCAACCGGAAGAGGATGGTTTCTGGGAAGTGCTTCTGACATCTCTAGATGGTCTGTCTGATGACCTAAAACTAACCCTCCGGATACTACACTCCCCCCAGTTTTATTAATAAGGCCCCCTCTACTGAGGGGGCCCTGTGATTGTCGCCCAAAATCAATAAAATACGGAAATAATACCAAATTTAGAGAAAATATGCATCAATTTAAAAAAGTATATACCCTATCCCCCTAACAATTTTTAAAAAGTGTAAAACCTATCCCCGCAAAACGGACACTTTGTATCCATGGGTCTACTGATTAACTAAAAGATACTACAATGGGTTCCCAACCAATTGGGAACCCAGACAACTGTGAATTGTTCTTGTCTGGATCGTATGCCAACTCTTCCCCGTCTTTATACAAACTAGAACCGGTCCATTTAGTGGTTGCATGTCCACTATATAGTTGGACCCAGGAGGTTGTGCTGATCCATTCTCTGTCGTGAAGAGTCTGTTCTCATTTTTCCTCACTTGCACTGTATTTATACCTTTGTTTAGATAAGGAATTCCAGGGTCCCACTGTCTTCTGTTGGGACCTGATCTAACTGTGCTCACACACAAGACTGACGTTCCACTGTCTGCTGGTGGCGGCTGCTGCTGATTGAAATTCCTAGTGCCAACATTATCTGTTTTGAAAAGTAGCCCCAATCCCAAATCGGGGCTTTCTGGATTAATGTATACAGATTCCTGGTTGACAGGAGATTTGAAAGTTATAACTTTTTTATTGTTGAGCAGACTGTTGCTTTCTGTTGCTGCTTTTCTGTCAGTTTCTCCCGTCGAGGAAGGGTCCTCAAAAGTGAGTGATGTATGACTGTTTTCAGTATTGTCAGTCATTCCTCCGTTAACAACAGGAGTAGGAAACACTGTGACTATTTTCTCATCACTGGCCCCTTCTACCAAAGTGGTATGTGCCTCACTGTCTGAGGTGGAGTCCCAACTTTCTTGGGCCTCCTCATCACTTGCCAAAGTTGTCTCTGTTGTGGCAGCAACCTTTTGAATGCTACTGTGATTCTCAACTGCCAAAATAGCTCCTATGGGTTTCCTCATAATATTGGCTACTGAACCCTCCTTGTCGCCTGTGAGCAATGCTGCAGTAACTAAGTTGCCTTGGGGCACCTCACATTTCTCTACTAACGGTATGGCTGGGGTATCCACCATCAAGGAATACCCCTGGTTGGCCCTTATTTTACAACAACCACTGTCAGAGTCCTTTATTAAAGTGATCCTCCTATCCACATCAACCTTGAATTTATGAATATCAGGTAAGGAGTACCCGGCAAAGCCTGGGTCCCTTTTAAGGATTTCCTCAACCAACAAATACCCACCTGGGAGAAGGCTGTGGTCCAACTCCCGTGCACTATGCCCCAATATGTTCCAGAGACATTTTAATAGGTAGCAGTCCAATCCATCAGAAGGATTTGCCTCTTTGTCAGAATTGGAGCACTGCTCTGAATCAATCTCTGCTCTAACCTTCACCGACACTCTGGGTTCTCTGTTCCCCTCTCTGTCCCTGGCACTTACCTCTGGGCCCACTATAGCTACCTCCGCTACTCTGCCTTGGGGTACAGACTCAACTACTGAGAGGCCTAACTTCATTTGCGGGGACTCACTCCGGCCTCCAGAGTAGTCCCGTTTAAGTTTAATGGTCCTGTTGCAGTTCTGCTTGACTGATTCATGAAGGGAACAGTTTTATCCCTCCCCTGTAAATCAAGACAGTCCTTCCTAACATGTCCAGGCTTTAAACAGTGGTAGCACACTCCCTCCCATTGAGGTCCTCTATCAGTGGCGGGACTCCCTGAGACGGACTTACCTCTTAAGTTTGGACATTCCATTTTGGAATGGCCCCTCTCCCCACAGTGGTGGCAACTTTCTGTCCCTGCCTGTCTGCCAGGTGAGCGACTTCCTGAAAAGGGGCTTGTGAGGAGTTGCTTGAATTGGTCCATCATGTTGTCTAATTTTTCATGGACTTGACCAAGTTTGTTTTCAAACTTCTTATTAGACTTTTCTAACTCCACTTTCCATGTACTGACTGGGGCCCCCTCGAGGGCCATTGTAACCCTTACATGGGGCCCCTGATACTCACGGAAGGCCTCATGGTGGGCTTCATACTGCCCATCAGTCACTTGCCTAACCTCACGCCTATTTGGCTTGCCATATATTGCCTGTGTGTTGTGTTGGAATAGCCGTATTTTATCTATGGCCTCCTCAATACTTTGGGGCTGAAGGTTAGAGATTTGCACTCCCAACTGTTTGTTTTCAATGCCCTGGCACAGTCGCATTACGGCTTGCTCGTACATGTAATCGTCAGGGAGGTTTCTAAATGTCCTGGTGGCCAAGGACAACACCCGATCAGCCCAGTCCTCGAGAGACTCCTCAGGGGCTTGCCGGGTATTGTTAAACTGGACCTGGGCAGTTTCAGGGAGCACCTTGAAACCAAACCGCTTGTGAAGCTTCTCCACAAGCTCCCTATAACTCACCTCCCTGTCTCTTTCTGTTATGAGGGCATAATATTCACTGGCTTTTCCCTCAAGACACCAGCAAAGTTGGTCCTTGCATTCCTGGGGACCCCATTCACAAACTTCCGCATACCTTGCAAATTTTGTGAAAAAGGCCTGCCAGTTGCCCTTCCCGTCATACTTAATATGTTTTGTCCATAGCCCACCCCTGCGGTGACCCCTTGTGGGAGCACCGCTGTATACCCTTGATTATACTGTTTCTTGGGTTGCCTATCCCCATTGTCATGAGATGGGGTCTGCCTTGTGTCCGCACCCCTATTGTCTTGCCCCTTGCCATACTTACTGCAGGCCATCTCGTACTGTCCCCCACCAGTGTAAGCTGGTTGGGTACAGGGTGCTGACCCCTGACCTGCATAGTTGCTTGCATGACCAATGGGGTGTGAAGGTGTGCCCCAATAGTTCGGGGTAAGTTTGTCCCACGCACTGTCTTTACCTGGCCAATATGGCTTGTTCCCAATTCTACCCCTGTACATGTGGTGAGAGGGACTACCTTGGTTTGGGTCACCAATATCATGGTGACTCCACTCTTTTTTCTGTAACTGTTCCCTGTAGCCCCCATCCCAATTCCCTGTGGGTTCAGGTCTAGCATTAGCATCCCCGGGGTTTGAACTATATTCAAGGAAGGCAGAGTCCATCTGGCTGGGCCCTTCCAAGGGCCCGGGACTTTGCCCCTGGTGCCATGCTTCTTGCCTGAATGCAGCTTGGCCTTGTACTTGGGATGGTGTGCCCTGTGGGGCAATGTGTCCCATGTCTAACATCTCACCATGCCTGCCTTGGGCCCGAGGTGGTGGCCCAATATTGCGGCCACCTCCATTTGGGCTTAAGTCCAGCCTGGATAAGAGGCCCCTTGTTACTCGTAAGTGGGAGATTGTGGCCAAGTCTGATTCGGTCATCAAGCCCTTGCTCTCCCTAATGTCCATTATTTGCTCCCCAGTTTTTATGCCTATACCTGGGAGCTGGAGTAACTCTTGAAAGCTAGAAGTGTTTAGGTTTACAACCGACATTTGTAACTGTAAATTAATGAACAACAATTTATAACAAAGTTTATTTATTTGAAGAATAAAAAACAACAAACAACACACATTGAATACCACAAGTTATTTATTTAATAACACAAATACTACTGCTTCGGGTAACCCGTCCTTCCGGTCTGCGGTTAACAGAAGTAAACAAAACAATAACAATAACAATACGACTGGTAACCCGTCCTTCTGGTCTGCGGTTATCAGAAGTAAACAAAACAATAACTGGTCGACTGGTAACCCGTCCTTCTGGTCTGCAGTTACAGGTGACCAATATAGTATGTACAGTCTGCATGGGATGCCAAGCTAACTTGTATCAGTCTATCAAGAAGTGCGTGATTTATACTTTTTAATGATAGCCTATAGCTTATAGTTTTATTAAATAAGCTGTAAATAACATTTTTATCATAATATAGTGGTGAACGCTATTGCCGCAATAGTTCTGTGTACATTTCTTATCGTGATATTGTATTTGCAACTTGTGCTGTGTACATTTTTATTGTGATACAAGTGGTGAACATTAGCTGCATACATTTTTACCGTGATATCGTGTTGATTCTTATTACCGCAATTGTGATGTGTACATAATATTTTTAACTTATTATCGTCGTAATATTTTAAGACTTTTAAAATATCTCTTTTAGTCGTACATATTTTTAATGTAAATATAAAGATATCCGCAATCTCGGTGTGTAAATTAAATTGCTCATCCGATAAGTGGAGTGCTCCGATTAAACGGAGGTGAATACCTGTACAGAACAGAACTGGTACCCAGCTGTCCCTTCAGGGTCAGCAAGGTAACCTGACGTCTACTTGCACAATCCTTTCTCCTAAACAACCGTGAAGTATTCCTCCAAAATACTCCACGAGTGCCTGAAATGACTTATTCCCTCGCTGGAATAAACCAAATCACCTTACCCCTCCTGCCTTACTATTTTTTGCCGTACACTACCGGCACGGCAAAAATATAAAAAAAATGTCTCTTAAAGACGTAACACTGCCCGCTGATTGCTCGCAGCGCCAATGTTGTGATCCCGAGTATATCTCAAGACCGATATATACCTTAGATGGTCGTTCCTGCAGTCAGGAACGGCCGATTGCTCTTCTGGTGATAATAGACGTCTGCATATAGCCATTAGTTTCTACCGGAAGAGGATAGTTTCTGGGAAGTGCTTCGGACATCTCTAGATGGTCTGTCTGATGACCTAAAACTAACCCTCCGGATACTACAATACTATAACACTTGTAGTGGCAACATTCTTTAACAACTTAGAATTCTGGTAAATAATGATGTTTTTCTTGTTTCTTTTCTCCTTGGTATGTTAATCAGATATCCTTCATCCTGAATCTGACTGTGAACAAGATAACACAAGTATTACATGAGCTCAATATTCACTTTAGCAGAAATCTGCATCAGAAATATTAAGACGAATCATGAGAAGTAAAAACCTTACAAATACACCGTTACACGGTGGCAATGGAACGTCATCGTCCAAAAAAGAGAACTAACAATAGGGAAAGAAAAATCATCCCTTTAGTTGTAATTTTTTGTGTAAAGGAAAGGGTTTCTGGTTAAAACTGAAATATATAAATATAGGAAAGGACAGTTCTTGCTGTTAATATTTGATTTATTTAAAGTACTAAGTTCTTTTGTGTAAATTTCGGTAGTATTTTTAAAGATTCATTGTTTATTTAACGAAAAAGTATCATCAAGATAATGGAAGGTATTGTTGACTTTATAAATGAAATGAAATTTAGGTGGGTCTTTTCTGAGTTTGGTCATAAACTGTGATGTATAGCAGTACATGAACAAGTCTGCTACTAATTGGGAAAATGTAAAATCATTCAAATACTGAACTCCGAGGAAAATTCAAAACGGAAAGTCCCTATTAATCAAATCGCAAAATCAAAACCTCAAACACATCAAACGAATGGATAACAACTCATATTTCTGACTTGGTACATGCATTTTCCTGTGAGAAAGGTGGATTCAACCTGATTTTATAGCTAGTTAAACCTCTCCCTTGTATGACAGTCGCATCAAATTCCAATTGGTGCCCATATGATTACCTACAACCTGTCAATAAACTTTATTGCCGAAACGTACTAGGATTATTCAATTGGCTTATTTGTACATATTGTGGATCTTGTCGTGTTGGTCTTTTAATGCAAATGTTCTTCATTTAAAGCAATATCTCTTATAAGATGTCGTCTGGCAGTTTTGGTGTAAGTGAACAGTAGGTAGATCTCGTCATTTTATTCATAACTGTCGGGTCATATCTTATAGCTATATAATTATTTCAGTTGCAGCTTCGATTATTTGTGTTCCTTCTGTGTTTTTAACTTCTAATTTAATAGTGATTTATTGATGATGTTTCGCTGTAGATGCATCTAAAACATGTTCCATTCGTGGTTTTTTTTCAATTTTAAAATTTAAAATAGACTCTGGTCGATAAACAACTTTTATTTCAGAAATCGCACAATACGTGTATATGAAAGACAATGTTAACATACCCGAATATCACAGACATAGTTTTGTGATAATGCGGCGTAAAGCAACCAACAATCAATCAATCACAGACATATATATAGTTATAACAAAATTAGAGATTATTCTTATAAATGATTGACAAACATTTATGACTATAAAACAGGTCAAAAAGTGGTTTTAAGTTTCAAATCTATGTTTAATGGTCGTACAACTAACGGTTCACTGGAATAAACAATAGAAAAATTTTAACAAACTGTGCATAATGTGGAATTTAAACATATAAAACCAATCAAAATTAGCGATAACCAGCGTGCTGACAAGAAAATCCTATAGCAAACATTTGATAATGAAACATTTTGACATACAAAATAACTCCATCCAATTGAAACATAAATAATATGAGGCAAAATAATCTATAAAAATATAGTATGACAACTCTCCACAAGAGTCTAATTGACACAGAATTTAACAATTGCTTATCCCTACCTACCCTAACTTTGCATGCCTTCCCATATATTTTTTGGAAATTTTCGGTTAAGCGTCGTTAAAATCCAGATAGTTTTTCTTGTTGAGCATGCTAAAAGTTTTCTATTTAGAGGCAAACGACAAGTAATTAAATATTTATGTATTTTGTGTAAGTTACAAAATAACCCACTTCAGCACGTCGTACATTGAATGCTATCCTGTCTCTATGAATCTGTTGGTTAATATTTCAAAGATGTCCACAAGATATGTTTGTTAAAGAACAACATTTTTAAACATCTTTATAAATATTTCACATGTAAGTAGGTTGGTGTTTTGAAGAACAAATGGAAAATGGATCAAAATTAACAAAGTTCTTTATCATTAAAATTGGCAACTATTTTTATCAAAAGGATATATTGAAATAAAAATGCCATGTGTTTATGGTATGAATGATGACTTTGCCATGTTCCATTCCACCTACTTCAAATATCCAATTTTAGTCAAATGCAATTAAAATGTTCAATATTTTGTTGTTGATTTTAACATATATTTCAATAAAAGGTTAGTATATAGTTCAATAAAAGGTTAATATATTTTTTAAATAAAAGGTATCTCGATAAACAATCTGTGTTTCAAACAAATAGCATCAAAGTTAAACTATAATTCAAAGATAAACATAAACTAATGAAATGAAATGTAGTGCAAATTATCCACAAAATATGTTTTTACAAATTGTCTGGTTACCCCAGGATGTAAAATTCTTGATATATTCCTCAATTTGAACAAAACGAATTTAAGTGACTTTAATCCAATATCTTTAGTAGTGCAATGCAAAGGGGGTCGATGCATCGAAGGTGCTTGATATTATTACAGATTGTACAATTGGGCAGAATCAATTTGCGCCAATTGCCGTTTTGAAAAGGTATTAATTGCGCCACTCTCTTTTATTTTGATGGTATTAATTGCGCCAATAAATGAAATGAAATTGCGCCACATTTACCTGTTAATATTTTTTACCTATATCATACCTGTACATGTTTTACCTATATCAAAGACAAATACTTTATTAAAGTCTCGCCACTTGTTACATATAAAATATACAGCTTTTAAAAAAACAAGTTAACAACAAGAGCCACTCTATATAGAGTTTTGAGAGACTATAAAACATTTTTTTCTTAAAATTATGATGCAAATACAAGTCAACTATCACGAGTATAAAATACATTTTCGCCAAATTTAAAATTTCATAGCAGATTTTGGCAGTATAAAATACCATATTTTCATATAGAGAGAAGAAAACTGCGTCCGGCTTAATCTAAAAATCGAGCAGAATTTCACAGAATATTGGATGATAATTGGTGTTGCGACAAACAAAAATGATGACTTTGTATTATGTAACGATCTAGAAAGCGGTATGATTTTATTAGGATGCGAGGCTAATTTGAAATTTCAGTGTACAATGTCAGAGGAATTTGTTGCTGTTGGTACCTAGTCAATCATTTAGTTGGTATCTCGATAAACAATCTGTGTTTCAAACAAATAGCATCAAAGTTAAACTATAATTCAAAGATAAACATAAACTAATGAAATGAAATGTAGTGCAAATTATCCACAAAATATGTTTTTACAAATTGTCTGGTTACCCCAGGATGTAAAATTCTTGATATATTCCTCAATTTGAACAAAACGAATTTAAGTGACTTTAATCCAATATCTTTAGTAGTGCAATGCAAAGGGGGTCGATGCATCGAAGGTGCTTGATATTATTACAGATTGTACAATTAACGTTTAACAAAAATCCATTTATTTGTATTTGAATTTAGAACTCTTTACAATACATGATTTGAACTATATATATTTTTGTAAGAATTCCGCCTCATTCATTTGAACTTTTCCTTCTTCTGTCACCACTCTGTTATGTATACCGTCATTATAGAAATCTTTATCTTTCTTTGCTGTGTGACTATTTTTCGTTGCTTTGCTATCGTCTCCCCAGGCACGAATTCTTTCTTGGGATTGTTGTTGTCTTTGTTGAATCATAGTGTTTGTTTTGATACAAAGACATCTCCATACGATACATAATACGATAAATATCAGGATAATCACACTAAATCCAATGATTAATCCGATGTACATCTCCTCATTCCCTTTGTATAAAATCGACATCTGGAAGTACACAGAATAACAATCTTAAGGCAAATGCAATAGATTTAAGAAGATGTGGTATGATGAGTGCCAATGAGACAACTCTCCATCCAAGTCACAATTTGTAAAAGTGAACCATTATAGGTCAAAGTACGGTCTTCAACACGGAGCCTTGGCTCACACTGAACAGCAAGCTAAAAAGGGCCCCAAAAATTAGTAGTGTCCATTCAAACGGGAAAACCAAAGGTATAAACCTTATAAAAAAACGTAAACAAGAAACACGTATGAACCACATTCAAATCATTATTGAAACAAAAAAGTACGTAATTTGGTTTACGTTTTAGTCGTCGCTTTTCATGGACCAGTTGTAAAGGTAAGGCCAACCATCGTATTGGAAAGTTATGATATATATCCAAAGTCAAAATATTTTTTAAAAAATCAGGACTTAATTCATGATAAAATATAGTTGTGAACAAAAGTAATTTTATTTGAAAATTATTCTGTAAATGGAAAATTTATATGAAAACGAATGTGTGCTACAATGTACGTAACTGCTTTTTCCTCCGAAATATTTCAGATATGCTTTCAAAGAGTTCTGTCGTAAGTATAATTTTTCTGCTGAGAGACACCTTGTGTCTGATGCAAAACCTATCTAAACTAACATGAAATGTCAAATGTGGCTTCAATTTCCCCAAAATTAACCTACTAACATTAAATGATAAAAAATATAAAATATTCATATTAGAAGGTAAAGTGGGAGGATTGAGATCTCACAAACATTGTTTAACCAAGCCGCATTTTTGCACCTGTCCTAAGTCAGGAGCCTCTGACCTTTGTCAGTTTTGTATGTTTTTATTTATACGTTTTGGTTTTTTAGCTTTGACCAGGGGAACACAGATGACGACGGATATGTTTCGATTGTCGAAACCCAAATCCTGTCCTCTTTTCCCCAAATGTGACCTGCCGACCTAGACTTATCACCTGGTTTGCAACACGACAAACGGAGCAGGATCGGCTTACCCTTCCAGAGAACCGGAAAATACACCCAGTTTTTCGAGTGATTCGTGTTGCTCAGTATTTACTTTTCTAAGTTATGTTTATATACTGATATTTGTCTTTTGGCCTTTTTTGTATTTTGCAATGGCTTTGTCGGGTTATTTTAAACTTATGAGTTTGCACATCCGGGTAAATTATCCCTTTTGTATATATCTTTCGCCTCTCTTTTATCGTCGGAGTCAAAAGTGTGAAAACAAGTTACTTAGCATTTAACATTATCACTATTTGTCCTGTTCGGTTTGAAATCGTATTATCTCCAAAACAATGAAATTTAACCCCTCCATTATTAATTTAACGAAATTCTATTGTATATATCAATAATATAAAAACTCAAAAATCAATATACATTACTTTGTAACTTTTGTAGCTTTAGATATATATGCCATTAATTCCTCGTACACTTTTGTTTTTAAAAATCCTGATCAGAAAATCTCTATTTCAATATGAAACTGGAGTACACAGAATCAATATGCTTATACTGAAATAAAGTTATATATAGAAGCTAGAAGCATAAATATTGAATAAGACTGGTACATATGAATTTAATATAAGAAGAAGAAACAAATATTTTAGAATCCGGCATCTTCATTCTGTACAGTTAGAAAATAGTTTGAACATTTGAACATTTGATCTTAAATGTATCTAAATTATTTATCTCTTTAATATTATTTGGTAAATTATTCCAGGTAATAAGACCAGAATATTTAAATGTTCTTTTTGAAAAATCAGAATAAGGTCTTGGTACATGAAGAAGTCTTGATGTTGTCAACCTGAGACAATAGTTATAAAGATCAGTACAAACAGTAAATTTAATAGATAGATAATCAGGTGCTAGACAATTCATACATTTAAACATTAACACAGCTTGAAAATATTTTATCCTCGTAAATATAGTCATCCAATCCATGCAAGCTTTAAAAACATTAATTTTGATGGAAAATCAAAAGAAGCAGCACCTTTTTGGAGCTTATGTATCCTCTCAAAATTACAGTTTGTGGTAAGAACCCATACTGTACAACAGTAGTCAATAACGAGTAATAGCTATTGTAAAAAAGAGTAAGACCCTTCAATGGTAAATAACGGTTCAACCTTTTAACAGGTATATTCTGGTTGAAATAGTTTCACATATTTTATCAATTTGATTTGAGCATGATAGATTTTTATCTATGAATTCCAAGAGGTTTTTCACATTCAACATTATCTAAAGTGATATTATCTTGTGCTAAAACACATAAACATTCATTGCAGCTTTCCAATTTTCTGTCTGATCCAACAGGCATACATTTTGATTTCTTGCTATTTATCATCATATCATTTTCTTTACACCATTTAAGGGAGTCTCATTGGGGGGTTCTGATACCGGATCCCGCTTACTGTTTTGTCAGGTTCCCGTAACCCGCTTACACTATGTACGTAAGCAATTCTCATTTTTTGTAAGACCTGTGTCCCGCTAGACTTCATTTTCCCTTAGACCCCAGGGGCGGATTCAGCCAATTTGAAAAGGGGGTTCCCAACCCAGAGTAAAAGGGGGGGGGGGTTCCAACTATATGCTCCCATTCAAATGCATTGATCGTCCAAAAAAAAAGGGGGGTTCCAACCTCCGGACCCCCCCCCCCCCCCCCACCCCCACCCCGCCCCCGGATCCGCCAATGACCCCAATGAGACCCACATTTAATAACATTGTCAAAGTCTTTTTTCAAATATATATTTAAATTTACAATAGATTCAGATGACAAATGCAAAGTTGTATCATCAGCATATAGATCAGATTCTGTATATTCTAAGGTTAATGGTAAGTCATTGATATAAGTAAGGAACAATAAGGGTCCAAGTATAGAACCTTGAGGAACTCCAAAAGTTACAGTTTTATATTTTCTGATTCAGATTTTTCTAACTTAACTTTTTGCATTCTCTGAGAGAGGTATGATGAAAACAATTTTACAGAGTGGTCATCACATTTGTATAGTTTTAATTTTGATAGAAGTATATGTTAATACATGACAAGGGTAAAATCTCTTTGTTCTTACTGTGCAATAATCTGGATAATGCACAGCAAAGGTGTGCATGAACTACCTCAGATATACTACACACTTCAAATCTATTTTTACCTTTAGGGGCGGTTCCTGGATTTAGAAAGGGACGTTATTCTATAAAATAAAAATATCACCGTTTGAAGCGAAACACAATATTGATAATGCTAAAACACGATACTTTGTCCAATCCAAGGTTGGACGACCTATTCGCCCCACCCCGAATCCGCCATCTGCCTTAAAATTACGACAAAGCAAAGAGAAACGTATTTTCTGTTTATTTAATAAAACATTTTAAATTTAGGTAATATACATATTTCTCTACGCATATCATTGAGGGAAAGAAATTCAAACGCAATTACTCCAAACTCAATAACCCTTTCAGTTCCTTTCAGTTATGATTTTATCATACACCGATTTGAAAGTACATAATTTGCAGTGGTGGATTCAGGAAGGGGGAGTCGGGGGATTGGAACCTCCACCTTTTTTTGGACGATCAGTGCATTTGAATGGGTGCATATAGGTAGAACCCCCTTAACTCTGGGTTGGGACCCCCTTTTAAAATGGCTGGACATGATCCGCCCCTGTAATAAATTTTGTTAAAGTCTTTTAAAATCGTCAGTAATTAAAAAAACATTTGAATAAATTTAACAGAAATGATAAAAAAAAATCTACCATTAAATCGCAATTTAAGAATAAGTCCAAATTAAAAAAAAATATTAATTCAAAACTTTCCAAAGTCGTATTTTCCCCCTTTCTTTATCCTACAAGAAACTTTTCTAGGATCCGTGGATTGCGGAATATCGTCCAAATTTCTAAAACGTTCACGTAAATTGATTGCGTCATGTGTTAAAACAGTTCCAATCAAATCGGTATATTGGATTTAATTTGCACGGCTCGTGTGACCCTTTAGCCCGAACTCCTACGTCGTTCGGGTTAATTAGGGTCACACAAGCCATGCAGATTAAATCCCATATACCGACTCATACTTGGTCAATAACTATTGTCATTTACTGTATCAAATGCCTTCTTAAAGTTTAAAAAAGGATAGCGGTAAAATTTCAATTATTCTTATAAGTGCTGTATGACAAGAATTTTTTTTCTATATATATTTATATTTTATTTATTCTGGTATCACCTAAGTTGGACAAAGGTATACAGAAAAACACATTAGTTTACATTACATTGCATATATGTACATTTGTTGAGGAAGCATTAAATATGAGTTTTTTTACAACGGTATGATCAGTATAGCCGACAGGTTAACATCAGAGAGAATCCAGTTTGTCATTTATAATTCTAATAAATTGGCACAATTTTTGAAGTTTAGATTTCTGTTTTCGGTTCATAATAGCATTAAATTTTAAAACATTACAGTTCGTTAGGTATTTCTTGTCAATAAGTAGTGTTCTATCTGTCAAGAGACTGCTGCATTCCATTACATAGTGGTATTCGTCACCTATAGCAACTCTGCACAACGGACACGTTCTCTGTTCTCGGGGAATGTTTTGCCATCTACCATTTTCAATCGGCAGTTTATGGTTCATTGTCCTACACCGCGACATTGTTATTACATCTTTATCATCAAGTACGTTAAGATAGTGTTCGAAATTGTGTGATGTCTTGTATAGGCGATAATTCAGGGCTTTCGGCGAATAGTTTACCTTTCCTGACCATGACTGTGTAAACTGATCTTCTAGTCTTTGTTTAATTATCGATTTAATGTTAGGTGATGTGTTTTGGAATGACCATAAGTAAGAGAATCCACAATTGTCTAGAATACTTTTCATCTTGTCTAACGATCGCGATCGAAATGTTGTTTCTTGTGCTAACTTGAAAAGGTATCTAAACATTACAGCAGCAAGCTTACTTTCTTTACCGGTAATTAACTTTGTCCAATAAGATATAATTCTAGTTTTTATATCTATTTCTAGGGGATACAGACCCAGTTCTCCATAAATGAAGTCGTTTTGAGTAGATGGCTTAAGATGTAAAAGTAGCTTAAAAAAAATAGTTTGAACTCTTTCTAGTATATCTATGTTTTCGTAACCCCATATTTCGCATCAATAAAGCAGAATAGGTTTTACCAGTAAGTCAAACAAATCTACATGGCATTTAATTGATAAATTGTGAATTCTTCCCTTCCTTAAAACTTCGTACATTGCACTTGTTGCTTTGTCCTTTAGATGTTGTTTGCATTGTGTAAAGCTGCCTGTTTTGCTGAAAATAATTCCTAAGTAGTTAAAGTGTTTTACAGTTTCAATATGATGATTGTTGAATCGGAAAAGTGGAGGGTTTGTAGTTCTTCCTTTTGAAAAAATTAAGATTTTAGTTTTAGCAACATTCACTCGCATCTTCCAGGTTTCGCAATACTTTTTAAATTTGTTAAGTGCATGTTGCAGTTGGTCAGGTGATTCTGCCATGATTACAGTGTCATCTGCGTAGAGAATTATGAATAATTTCATTAAAGTTCCAAGTTTTTCTTCTATATCTTTACTTATTGTGTTCATACCTAAAACATTTCCGAGATGAGATAGTCTTCTAGGTCATTCAAGTATAAAGAAAATAAAAACGGTGACAGATTTTCTCCTTGTCTGACACCGATTTCACAAGTGAAAGGTTCACAAATTTGACCATTATAGCTCAAGCTCGATTTAATATTCTGGTACATGCTAAAAATAGTATTAAACATTTTCCCCTTTATATTGTTGTTCAACATTTTGAACCATAAAAAATTACGATTAACCGTATCGAAGGCCTTTTCAAAGTCTACAAATGCACAAAATAGTTTCTTTTTTGAGTGTTGTAAAACTTCAATTAGAGAGTTCAGTAGAAACGCACAATCAATTGTTGAGTATTTTTCTCGGAAACCATTTTGATTTTCTTTAAGAAGAGATGTTTGTTCTGAGAATTTTTTAAGGCGTTCATTTAATACCGCTGTAAAGACTTTTCCGAAACAGCTCACAATAGTTATTGGTCTGTAATTTTTGGGGTTGCGTTTGTCACCTTTGTTCTTGTAGACGGGTTTTATCATTCCTTGGACCCAATGTTTTGGGATTTTTCCGGAGTCGAAAACTAGGTTGAAAATTTTCACATATATGTCTATAAGAACATGAGCGGATGTTTTTAAATATTCATTATTCAGTTTGTCTTCGGCGCATGCTTTGTTATTTTTCAGATTTTTCAGCGCTTCTCTAAATCCAGACTGCTGTTATATTAATAATGTATGTGTGGTTAAGAATAAATATGATTGTTTAAAGACAGTTATTTCAAATTACTTGGACACAGTGGGTAATATTGAAATGGGTCGATAATTTTTTGGATCTGACATAAAACAGTCTGTTTTATCCCCTCCTTTAAATAGGAGCAACTTTAGCAAATTTTAATATATTAGGAAAAATTCTTGTACATAAACTAAGGCTTATTTTGTGAGCAAGGGGGCTTGCTATAATCGACCTTGATAATTTTAAAATTCTTGGTACAACACCATCAGATCCGGTTAATTTAGTTATGTCTAGATTTTCTAGCTCATGTAGAACTCATCATTTGTGACAGTATATAATGAGAATTTAGCAACATCATTTATTTTTTGATTTGACATAGTTATTAATTTTCTCAGATTTAAAACTTTTGTGAGGATTTGATATCAGCTTCTCACCCACTGTGCTAAAATGATCATTAAAGCAGTTAGCAATATAATTTTTGTATTTCCTTCGTGTGTTTAAATGTCAATTTCATGTTTTGTTGTTGAATTCGTATCCTTTAAATGCCTCCAAAGAATTTTACAGTTTTTATCGTTATCTATTGAATCCATAAAATAATTAGCTTTTGCAGAACGAATTAATTTACTAGTTTTATTCCTATATTTTTTTTATAATTTTCAGTGTCTTTCTTTTTTTGTGAAAAAAATCTCTTTGGAATTTTGATTTACTGATTTCAGTTGATTTCATTAGTATACCATTCTGGTTGAAATCTATTTTTTACACATCTAGTAACAACAGGTGCATGTTTACCTTTAAACATTCACAAGTAAGTAATACCACATGTCTATTGCTTCGTTTGGACCATTGAGTTCGTGTATTATATCGAATGGTGTGTACTATCCTCCTCCCGAAGTAGTCTGGTCCGACAGACATATAAACTGGTTATCTGTCGGACTAGTCTACTCTTAAAGGTGGGTAGTTTACCTAACCTAAAAATTACTTCACGGTTTAGCTAGCAAGCAAGCTAGTTAAAGATATTACCTTTACCTACACACCCAATGCAATCGGCTGTAAGTCGGGTTTTGCATGTATTTTCTTGTTTGCCCAAAGTGTCTTGTGATCGATTGGCACCACTTGTGATCCGGTGTGGTCAACGAAAACTTAAAAAAAATTCTCTCGTCTGAATCCCTTATTTAATTTACACTATATACTTAGTTCTATGTTTGACTAGTCGACACATTCATAACATGTATGGTCGCTGTAACTATAGATATAAAACAGGGGATACTTTTTGTACATATGTAATTGTTAATAATTATTCTGAAGCCATGCTTAAATGAATTAAATTAGATTCGAAATGGTCCTTCAGAATATATACCAAAATCAACGTTTACCGTGTACCAACATTCTTATAAAAAGTAAAAGCTAGGCTTATTCAATTTGAATGATTTTGTGAAATAGTCTAAGTATATTTCTCGCAGTGAGTCCATCTAGATAATCTTTACGGGTGAACTAAACACTCCAAAAATATAAAGAAATGAGCATTTTCCAAATCTTCTTACTTATTATAACCATTGCAGTTTGAATAAAACTTGGCTGCAACTATCTTTAAGCTGTTTAGTTTACAACTTGTTTCAAGTTTGCTATCTGAAATAATGCTATAGTTACATAAATAATGCCCCACCGCCATCATACGTATTGTTTTCCGAAAAGTAACCTTGCTTCAGGCAACGTAAAATAAGTGTTGATTATGTTCACGAAATTCGTAAACTTGAGTTAAATTGACTGATTGTGCTAAACAAAGCATCCTGTCAATGTAGGTGACCGATTCTGGTTCATTGAAATCTGAAGTCCGAGATTAATGGAATAAGAAAACTACTAGTAAGTCATCTCAGTTTTGCGACATTTGACTACGATTATTATCAAATCGTGTGTCCCTTCTTGTAGACATGGATACTGGTAGAAAAACTATTTTCTTATGGAAATTACCACATTTAAAATAATAAAAATAAGGAGGTATGATTAATGCTATCATTTGCCTCCAAAAACTTGAAAAAAATCAACTTGTCAGTCTTTTCAAAATCGTGTTATTCGTCAATTAATAAATTAAAACGATAATGCAGTCTGGTCACTACAGAGTAGAAATAAGTTGTGCTGTTACTTCAAACTTCACATATTTGATCGAATACGACCATTTTACACATGATTTTGGTAAATATAAGTAAAAGAAAAAACTTATCCAAATCAAAATATTTTGCTAACATCAACTTCTTTATATTTAAGAACCCATGAGCACGTTCACATACCCCACGCCCCCACATTGTCACTGGGCAAACAAATATCAACAGCTAGCTAGATTTAAAGACTCATAACTAAACAAATGTCAACTGATAAAAAATTTCTTGAGGATATGCACATTAACATATTATGTCCTCATTAACTACAACGTTTCATAAAATTGTGTTGTGAGGTTTCAGAGGAGTTGCGATGACAGGACTGACGGACTAACGGACTGACGGACAGACGGACGGGTAAAAACATGATACCCTCCGCAACTTCGTTGCGTGGGTGTATAATAAGACACTATACCACAAATTATATTTTAAAGGTAAAAATGTTGTTCATATCTTTATTTCAATTAAGCAATCTATGTCATTTTGTCAGATTTGTTTTAGTTTTTTTCTTTACATAAGAGAAGTTTGGAGGACTAACAAGAATAACGAAGACAAAATTCAAAACAATAAAAAAAACTATTTCTTGTACTTATATTATGAATGTATAGTGCCTTAGATTTTTAAATTCGATGGGTAAAAGCAGTTTCATTATCTTGATTTTTTTCTTTGGCTACATTTTAATTTGTGTTTTCTAGTTTCAGGACAGTTAGAAAAAAAATCAGTGAGATTTGCAATAAATATCGCGATTAGTATGCAATCAATGTAAAAAAGAAACATGCATGTACTGTATCATACTATATTTATACTTAAACATACCTTGAATTTTGTTTTATTTAATTATCTCTAATTCCATATACTATATGTATTTATTTCTTTTCATTTTCAGTCAGTTTCCATGTCAAATGATACGCTCTCGTCATTTCAGTGAATTAGACTGATTATTGATGATATGCAGGATTGTATATACCAATAATAACAATGGATTTTATGGAAAATTTATTGATTTAAAGCATTCTTTCGCTTTATATTGACACACTCAAAAGAATAAAACATGATACTTTTCAATATTATTGCGGTTTTCAATATGATTTCTTGATATATATATGATAAAATATGGTCCTGTCTTTCAAGTTTTTGTCATTGGAATACAACCCCTCCACTTATATATGTTCATGTTTTAAGTTAGAAACCTCTAGATCTCCAGAGGATGTACAATGTCATGACGTCGCGTACGGTGTTGGTGTTAGTTTTGGTAACGTTAGATTGACGTTATTTTTCATGCATTGTATAAATAACGTCGTACTTTTTTCATTTCGTGCAGCTCAATCATACAGCATAATTTATATGAGCGGTTTGCTTGACTTGCTACGTATAGAACCGAAATGAAAAAGCGGCACATATTTTTTTTAAGTACAGTTAAATTAAAACAGAAACATAATATTCATTTAAATTAGTATCCCCTTGGACATTGTTTGAGCAAAGATATTTTCTCTTTTTTTGATTGAAACAGGATATTTAAAAAAAAGTTTAAACCCCTGTCCTTTCTGCTGCTTTTTCTTTTAGTTTAAACATATTTATTTATAGTGAATTGGGAAACAAGTTATTACAACTTATATTAATCCGTTTCCACTTTGAGGGTGCGAGTTCCTCCTTGTAGCCTTAGCCTGCTCTTTTCGAAATCTAAAAGGGTGACTTTTACGTGCAAGAGATACTGCTCTCTCTTAACTCGGGTTAGTCATTTATCGCCCCCTTCCGACGGACTATCATTGTTTCACAAGACCATCATACTCGCAAATGGTGTCAAGTATGGTGGCCGGATGCGGCCATTTCCCCTTTTCGTGTTTCCGCGTTTTCTACTCTCAATTTTCGTCAAGGGCTTTTTCTTTTATCCGCTTTTGATAATTTCCGAATACAATTTTTATTAGTTGAATCGTTTGTTTCGTCGCCTGTATAAAATGTTAAAATTAACCACAATAAAGTTAATTTAATCAAATTTGCCAATTTCATAAACAAAAGGAAATTAAATCTCACCTATGAACAAGAAAACAGATGGGCGCAGATAATTTTAGCGAAAAACTACTAGGGGACGTTTTAGCGCAGACATGAGACTTAGAGTCCATTTTAGCGCAGGATTAATCCGTTCAGCTGTATTTTTGATAGCCCATTTTAGCGAAAACTTTCCTAGTTGAATAATTCTAAATAATACTACAACCACGAACATTAACTTATACTGGCTTAATATTGAAGTTGTATATGTATTTATATATATGTTCACGTTGGTTCATCATGGAAATAAAAGTAATTCTATATAGTTGTCACTCAGCTATTTTTTTGTTTTTCTTGATACTATGATCAAATTATATAAAAAATACAATGTATAGACGAATGTGCACCACAATCTAGACAAGATAAAGAGAAAAATCAGTTCCTACTGCAACTTTATGAACAGTATTGTACAGGGGGTATACCCAGAGCCCATTACGTACGTTCTCTGGAATATAAATTTCAGGCTAGAAAGGACTTTTAAAATTTGATTTTAAAATTTTAGTTTTATATTTTAATGGACATGATATTTTTTAAATTGTGCTGTCTTGCTTCTATTTAAAAAAATGTTGATCATTAATCATTAATCATAAAATGGATTAAAGCATTAAATTTGCTCTAAAATGGGCATTGATAATTTCCATTTTCGTTCGAATGGGTTTTAAATTTTGGGCTAAAATGGGCTTTACTTTGGCGCTAAAACGTTAGATTTTTTTTCTCTAAAATGTCCTACCAATGCGCTAAAATGTCCTCCGCCGAAACAGATACAGATATTAATTTTAACTAGATTCAATAAAAATCTGTTAAGATATTGTATCCAAATTATGATAATTTGAAATAAAAATTTATAAATTTGATATATCAGATCCCTTTTGCACTGATTGTGCATGGGCATATGTTTTCTCTTCTAGATCTCGCGCATGGGTCTTTGTTTTTAATAAAAAGTGTGCAAACAAAATAAATATTGAAACAAACATATAAAGAAAAAAGCAAGGATGAACTTCAGGATGTTTCATTAATCCTTGTATGTGCCCATCGAAATTGATAAAGAAGCATGCCAGGATTTTGAGGAAGGGGAAGCATTTTTATCCTTGCATGTTCCCATGTCCCTAGAAACACACTATCCATTCTTTCTGATTTGAAAATGTGCAATATAAATTGATCCTTTTTCTATTATAATCGTTCGTTCTAAGACACCAGGTCCCATGTACTGAATAGAGAACGTTCAAACTAGTCCCCAAAACTGCCTCAAATAATAGATAAAAGGGAAGGGAGAGGGTTTCAGAAACATTAAACCTGTTAAGAAAGTTTTGAATAAGCATTCAATGACATATTTGTCGCTGGACGTCAGATAAACAATGAATCAATACACAAACAAAGCGCCAATTTGGGTTACGCAATGTTTCAATCAATCTCATTATTATACATGTAATTAAATCATACTATTGGTAGAGAAATTCACAATTTGTTATATCAAATTGATAATCTGTTATATCAAATTGATAATTTGTTATACCAAATTGATAATCTGTTATATCAAATTGATAATTTGTTATATTAAATTCATATTTTGTTATATCAAATTCATAATTTGTTATATCAATTCATAATCTGTTATATCAAATTCATAATTCGTCATATCAAATTGGAAAAAGTTAATTAGCATGGCACGTAAAGGCTTCCGTAATTTGCGACGTTAGGCACTACATGTCAAGTTTTACAGAACGTAACGCCAAAACAAGTAAAAAAGCATGGTGTGACATTATGACTAGACAAAAGTAGTCGCTGACTGTGTCATTAATTCTTCCGACATGTGATCGAAAATGGGTTCAAAAAAATATATGTATGTTTGGGCTATTCGGATAATTTGGTATCTAAGGCTAATCTCGAATAGTTACCGTTTAATTTATAGACGAGGGACGACTTTTAGGTTGACATATAGAATAAAAATGTATCGTTGAAGACTTCATATGTTGTTTGATTTTTATCCCAGGACCGTAAATTACATAGAGGAGGGGTCATAGAGGCATGAAGGCAGTTGCCTCCTATTGCAGGTTGACAAAAAAAATAAAAATGAAGAAAAACATTGAAAGGAAAAATAAACTGTTTTACAGAGATTTGTCTCGCCTTTTTGTAATGATAATAATGGAAATCTTGAAATCAAAATAGCAATAGATTAACATGTTAATTATGAAAATATTCTAAGTCGATGAACCATGACTGAATATACATGGCTAAACAATATCCATGGAAATGACATGTGATAATGCTGATACAACTGCATACATTATACCATTGACTAAGTCACTTCTGATAAGTTGTTCCATTTAAACAAACCTAAAACCGGTGACAAACATTAACTTGTAAACTTTGTACAAGTTTCAAAGTCCATAAACCGTGATGAGGGGCAGGGGTTATATAATCTCCATGAAAAAGATACTTGTAAATGCCCAATAAATTCAAATACCCAATAACATTGACTTAAAACATTTGCAGTTAATCTTAAACTGATCTTATCACAAACTAGTACATGTTAACTCAGCAAATTTGTAAATTCAAAAGGCAAAGACTAAGGGGGCGGAACCAAAAAATCTCCATGGAAATGAGATATGCCATTGCTTTACAAAGTTCTGCATACTCTTGTAAACTAAGCACAAGTTTAAAAAAAACCAGACCTTGACTGAGGGGACAGGGGCAAATAATCTCCATTGTAATGAGATATGCTAATGTTTATACAACTGCATATAAACTAAACCTTATCAAAAACTAAAACATTGTTGACGCTGCCACCGCCGTCGACGCCGGAAACAGCATACCTATGTCTCGCTTTTTGACTCCGTCAAGGCGAAACAAATAATGTTAAAATCATGCATTATTCTAATAGCACTGGTTGTTACTTATACGTCTATTAAGGAGATTGGATCAAAATGTACAATAGAGCAAGCAATATTATAAAACACAGTTCTATCCAAATATAAAAGAAATACTATGGTTCTGATAGCCTTGTCAGTTTAAAAGGTCATGCAGTTATGAGAGACCGTTTTCCATAAAACACGGAACAGGTCAACAATGACGGAAAGCAGATTGTGTGGTCTGGTCATGCAACACATATATAGAAGTGACAATGTTGGCTTATTCGCTGGCATGCTGTAGTATTGTCTCGCTATTACACAACAAGCTAGTCAGGCTTAAGGGACAGTTAACGGCTATAGTCTCAAAGCCGCAATGAAAACTTTATATTGAGCAATGTATCTCAGAGGCGGATTTAGGGGGGCAGGGGAGGCGGATTTAGGTGGACCAGGGGGTCCGCCCCCCCCCCCCCCCCTTTTGAGAAAAAAATTTGGTTGCTTATATAGGGAATCATTGAAGCGTGACGAAATCGGGCCCCCTCTTAAGACAGCAAGTGGACCCCCTCTTATGAAAATTTCTGGATCCGCCACTGAATTATTGTTTGATCATGGTTTGATAACTTCCGAATAAAATTGAACCAATCTGTTTTTTAACCTCTCTATATTTTAAACATGTAAATAGTTAAATTTACGGATTTCTTATCAACAATTTGATCTCCATGAGAAAAGATTTAAAACAGCTCTTCATGCATAACACCATTTTCTTTTGCAGTAGACAAGGGGTCTCATTGGGGTGGGGTGTGTGGGGGGGGGGGGGGGGGGGTATTCTGATAGACATTTGGAGTATGAATGTTTTTAACTATAGTCTACGTACGTTTCCGATCATACGAAAAGAAAAGCTTTTCTGGTTTCCGAATCCCTACATTTTTGTTGTATATTTGTTATTAGTGAGTAAAAAATCGGTAAACTGTGACAAAATAACTAGTCTTGAGATCAGCATATTTTGCTCATTTGAAAAGAGTTTTACTCGAGGTTTTACGGCAAGTCTGCATTTGAAAAGAGTTTTACTCGAGGTTTTACGGCAAGTCTGCAGTTTCTCTTCCACCTACGAGTTTCTGTGTTATTGACAAGAATTGTCATTTAGCCTATACTCCCCCCCCCCCCCCCCCCAGCCTATATGATCATATATGTAACACTCAGAAACGTGTCCTTTCCCCCAAACGTGTCCGATACTCCCAAACGTGTCCACATCGACGTCACTTAACTGCAAAACATGTCATGTAAAAAGGGCGTCAAAGCGTGTCATTTGTATTATTTAACCGCCTAAACGTGTTCATTTTTTAATGAACACCCAAACGTGCCCAATCCGTCAAACGTGCCCAATCCCCCAAACTTGTCCTATAATATAAAGGGAACTAAAAGATTGTTACACTGATATTCCGTAAAAATAAAACTGTCCTTTTCCGCTCCAAAAAAATGTAATTTAATTCCGAGTTACGATTAGTGTAGATTCCTAAAAACCGTAAAGTGTAAATTCTTATAACTGTACACAATTCATTTAGGCTTAATCTCAAATTCACGGAATAATTAAGGTACAATCCAAGAGTTCCGGCAAATATTCTTCCGCATCTCATTGTATAACTTATACAAAGTATGTTGTCGGCATGAAATATTTGCCACTGGACGTAATGTCTCTTGTTTGCGTGTATTTAAGAGATGCTCGAAACTAAAGGTTCATAATATAAAACCTTACTACCAGTTTATAATTTTTAGAGCTTTTTTTCCATTTTTTGAGAGAAAATAGTTTCTTAGTGAAGTTTAAAAAAAATCGGTCTTTACTGGCTCTTTAGATTTTTAAGTTTAACTAAGTTTATCCCGAATAATCGTAAACAAATTTAGACTCAATCCTAAATCCCCGGTATGATAATAAAACTTATGTATAGTATTTATTGTTAATATGATATCGTTCAAATAATGCATGAAATATTTGGCACTGGACTTATGACTCTTGTTTGTTTGTCTTCACTTTAGTAGTGATGCTGGAAATCTAAAATTTACTAAAATACCTGATAACCAGTTTATGATTTGAATATCTTTTGAAAAATCAGAACTGTTGGAAAAAAAGGAAGTCAATTCTTTCAAAGTCCTACCGTGCGGTATTCGCGGATTACAGCTGATTTCCTAATGCTTGCAAAGTAAAAGTTTATTTGGCTTGCTTGCGTGCTATGTTTGTGTAATTGTTAATACATGCAAGCTTTGTCAATAAGATTGACATCTTAAAACATATTGTATAAGCATAGTTTAACCTGAATATATTATATTTGAATTTAATTTTAATTTGGTGTTATCCTATGGTAAACGCTTAATCCAACTGAACTAGAATTGTTTGTACATGTTTGTGCGCTCTAAACGAGCATAATACTTGCAACTGGACCATAAGCAATTCCAGTCAAAAGTCGATTTATATGTTACAGATTAAATTTGCAATAACAACCGGCATTGAACCAACTAATACTAATAAATGATCACTTCATCAACTGTGTCCCCCATTATAGAATTGCCGTAAACGTTAATGATTTTATTCATGTATTAGCGCTAAAAGACGTGAGACGTCCTGGCGTTACAGTGGACACGTTTTGGCGAATAACAATTATCGGACACGTTTGGGGGTTATAAAATCATACACGTTTGGGGAATATTGGATATTACGGACACGTTTAGGGAGAATAGACACGTTTGGGGGACTCGGACACGTTTGGGGGACAGGACACGTTTGGGAGTGTTACATATATATATAACTATAAATAAACTGTTTGTTTTTTTCTGCTTTTTTAGTTTCATTATTTATATTCTATCAATTTATAACAGTCTTTTAAAAAGCTTGTTATTTTTAAACAGAGTAGCGAACATCCTTAAGTACTGCGCTGTAAAACCTTTCAGCTTCGTACTTTTAAGTTGCCACAACTTGGCCATTTTTTTTTTATTTCGGACGATGACGGTCGATTAAGAACAAAACTAAACGAACAAAGTATGATTTCACTTGAACAAACGCAAGTGGATAGTGGTTAAACGTTTTCGAGTTTTTAGTGTGACTGTTTGAAGGGAGATAATTTTAGCTCTTCAATTTAAAGTTCCGTTTGGTGTGAAAGTTTCTTCTGTTATCTGTCTGAAGAACTGTTGACGACGTACGCGGTATAAAGCATATATATGTCTCTTGAACAGGTTTGAACAGAATAAACAGGACAAACATTTTATTTTTAGTGCAGCCTTAACGATTAATTTTTGAGTCCACCAGCCCGAAGCTCAATTTTTAACAATTTTAGTTGGATTGTGAATTTGTGTTGCCAGTTCTTCTTCTCTATTCTTTCCTCCACTATCTGGAGTACCACTACTTTTGTAGTGTAGCACGGATAAGCAACTGTGTGCATGTGCAGGAATATTGTACAGTGAATATGATCCAGTTGGATTGTAATTTGTAGAAAAGCCAGTGGTTAAGTATGAAGACTGTTCGTGGACACGCACATTGAAAAAATGGTCCTTTCTTTGCACCAACACCAAATCTACCATACTTGACCCATAATTTATTTAGTTTTTCACATGTTTTTGTTCTGTATATTTTTGCTGACCAAATAAAATAAATGAACCATCTTTCTATCGACAAGTATCGTGTATAAATTTATATGATAATTCGTAGTATATACTGTATCTACGATCTTTGCTTATTGCGTGTGTCAGTTACAGTAATAAATTATAGGCCAATTACAATTTTTTTTTATTTCATTTACCTGAAAGTTGAAACTTCATTTTTGTAATTTTGAAATCAGAAGACTTACAGAACTAAAGTGACAGCTGTTAATAGTCAGTGGGAGGTGGAGTTGGAGGTGTTTATATGATTTCATGAAACCTTATCTGGATATTCCTATGTTCTTACTAATTTTGCCCCAACATCATCTAAACTCCATTTTTAGTTTATTTGTCTTAAGTTTTAAAATGGTTATCAATTATTAAAAGTACCCAGTCAGGTGGGGTCTAGGATTTTGAAATAGGGATAGGGACCTGACAAGCTAACATTTGGGGTGATTCATTTAAATGTCTATGCATTTATCATATGATATATGCAACTGCTCTATATGGAGGATGCCCCCTCAATCATTTCATCATTTTTGCACGGCCATTCATTATCAAATACTTTTATGATATGTCATTACTGGGGAATCATTATTCATAAATATCTCTCATTTTTTCCTTAATAGCCAAGTTCTTTAGAGCTGAAATTAAGATTTGTCTTTTAAAGGACATAAGCTACATGAGTTAGACAAAAATTAAAAGGACAAATTCTTTTAGATTCAAGTATCAATTATTAATAAAAGTGGAATTTTGATATAATATTTCTCTATAAGCAGTTTTTTTGGTGCCAAAATTGGTCAAAATAAGCTAAAAAAACATTGCTGATGTATTATTGACTTGCAAGTGAATAATTGGACCTCATGTAAATACATATTCATGTGAACTTCAATTGAACCACTTAGCTGGAGATAGATTAGGCATGTAAAGTCTTGTTCAGCTATTTAAATAGGTAAAGAACATCAACATTTATTGTGAACTTGTTCTCGTCCTGAATATGCATGAAATATTTGCCACTGGACGTTAAGCAACCAACAATCAATCAATCAATCAACATTGAAAAGGAAACAAGGATGAACCATTTAGTTTACTGATTAGAACCACAAAAAAAATGCGTATTTATACAGGTTAAAACGATTACTGATTGACTCACATACTATTGACACAATAACATGAAATCAAGCAGAACTAGAAAAATCCAATTGCATGCTGGTAGCTATATCTATTTATATTTATGTTTATATCCAGTTAAATGAAGATCTGCCCTCTTTGTTTGTCATCTCAATTCAATGGTTTATTATATGGGTGTCTAGACTTAAGGTGGTACCTAACACTACAGGGAGATTACTCTGTAAAACCAGCTAAACGTTTTAATCACATTGCGTTGTTAAGTAAAAAATCTCCCTTTGACTTTAATGCTAATCTATGAGTGGAAATAAATTTATACCTGATTTACCTTTAGAAATTAAAAACTTTCATATATCATTCATGAAAGTACAAATGTAGCCCTATCTTTTGCAACAATAAAAACATAGGGTCATGCAGCATTTTTGGGCATTCACATGGCCTTGTTTACAAACAATGTAGATTCGCACTGAATTCCTATACTGACCCCCATTACTTTTCAACCCTGTAGAGAAATAAATTAGTACATTCAGCATTTATTATTTATTTATTTTCAACTCTAGTTTTGATCCATCTACCAAAAAATATTTATAACAAACATTATCTACCAATCAGAAGAGCACATGACTTCACTTTTAGACAGAAAGCTCTCCCCTAAATGGGCGGTCCCTGATGACGTATATTTATTTACTGAATTTACCCCTATAAGGGACTTTTTTACTTCTATTCCATTTTTTTTTGTAACAAACATGTAATGTATCTAATTTTCAAGTTCCAGTTTCAATACAACCTTCATAAATGCTGAATTTGTAAAGATAGAGCAAAATTTATACTACAGCCCATACTGCGGCCAATGTATATTTGGTATATAAAGTTGCGCATTGACTGTTTATAAAAGAATGGTGTAAAATACTATGTTTAATAAATATGAATTGTTTTTTTTGTGTTTGCTTTGACCAGTATTGCAAGTACATCTAGAAACTAAAGTCTTGGTGTACTCTTAGTTAGTTTTTTCCTTGTATGGAAGTTTTTGATTAAATACCATGAAAAGACCACAAAAAGACTTTTCAAAGGCTTTTTTAAGCAGTTTCATACCAAAGAAAACAACAATTATGTTTCATTATACTAAATCTGTGTTTTAATTACTTGTAAATTTCACAAAATGTCATTGACAATCACTCTGCAGAAATTCCTGTTACCCCAACATCAGGATGGGTTCTTCGCCAAAACTAGACAGCCAGAACTGAAGTAGAAAAAAGTGCCAAATATGAAAAAATAAGATTAGGTATGACCAAACTTTACATTTGGGAGATTGAAGTAACAATTTAGAATATTTAAAAGCAATTATTTAACATAAAAATCCAATTTCAAACATTTCAACACTTGTTTCATAAATGAAGGACATGTAATCATGAAAAGTTGTCTAGTATATTCTTTAAATAAAGAAACGCAATGCATTATGTAAAAATAAATGAATATCTTCATGCGGTCAGATTATTCCAGTGTTAAAATACTAGAAAAGTGCTTATTTACCACTTGTTCTACTTTTTCATTTGATTTTATACATTATGAGGAGAAATATGTGCAAAATGTGATGTAAATGGGGAGAATATTTATGCCTTTGATTGATATCATAACTCTCAAGTGTAATTTCTATTGTTTCTTTCAATCTGGACACAAAAACTGATTTTTACCATATACTTCATGCTTCTCTCACAGTACACTGAGTGCATCCTGGATAGCCGCAGTTAAAGATAGAAATTTGTGTAAAAAACAGCTTCAAATGGTTCCAAAATACCTCCATAACATTAACATTTACAGGAAATGAGTTTTGTGATTATTGTGTGGCCTTGAACAAGTACAGTAAAAAGGTGCATATTTTCCTATAGGGTTAAATTCAGTAAAAAATCTCCCATTGACTTTAATGCTAATCTATGTGTGGAAATAAATTTATACCTGATTTACCTTTAGAAATTAAAAACTTTCATATATCATTCTCATGAAAGTACAAATGTAGAGCCCTATCTTTTGCAACAATAAAAACATAGGGTCATGCAGCATTTTTGGGCATTCACATGGCCTTGTTTACAAACAATGTAGATTCACACTGAATTCCTATACTGACCCCCATTAATTTTCAACCCTGTAGAGAAAAAAATTAGTACATTCAGCATTTATTATTTATTTTTTTTCAACTCTAGTTTTGATCCATCTACCAAAAAACATTTAAAACAAACATTATCTACCAATCAGAAGAGCACATGACTTCACTTTTAGACAGAAAGCTCTCCCCTAAATGGGCTGTCCCTGATGACGTATATTTATTTACTGAATTTACCCCTTAAGGGAATATGAAGCTTCTCAATGATCAAAATTAGTGTTTGTCAAACTGCTATATAACCAGTGTAATTTTTCTGATAAAATGGTTGGTTCAAATTCTTTGAAATTTTTATATTTTTGTCAAAGAGTCAAAGTAAATACTTTGTCAAAATTTTATGAAAATTAAACGAGCAAAACTAATTTTAGAGAAGCATTCAGCATTTATTATTTATTTTTTTTCAACTCTAGTTTTGATCCATCTACCAAAAAACATTTAAAACAAACATTATCTACCAATCAGAAGAGCACATGACTTCACTTTTAGACAGAAAGCTCTCCCCTAAATGGGCTGTCCCTGATGACGTATATTTATTTACTGAATTTACCCCTTAAGGGAATATGAAGCTTCTCAATGATCAAAATTAGTGTTTGTCAAACTGCTATATAACCAGTGTAATTTTTCTGATAAAATGGTTGGTTCAAATTCTTTGAAATTTTTATATTTTTGTCAAAGAGTCAAAGTAAATACTTTGTCAAAATTTTATGAAAATTAAACGAGCAAAACTAATTTTAGAGAAGGTGTTGGGTACCACCTTAAATACACAAAAAATGCTGATAATTATTATTGAGTCCATGCATTGGTAATAGTTTTTAGACTTCTTTAATTTGGATATATGTTTTACATCAAACATGACAATTTGAGTCAAATTAGTGACATGAATTTGACAGCTAATGGTCTTTTACAGTGATTTTATATAATATAAATGTATTTTATTATTATTGCATGTTTCAAAAGTCTTGACCATTGAGGATAATTTTTTAAAGAAAATAATGAACCAATAAATTTGAAAATTTTAAGAAAAAAATAAAATCCTGAAATCTTTTTTGTATTACCTTTTCAGTGTTTTATTATTAGCCAATATGTTTATAAGTTGTCATCTACATTTATTTGCATAAAGTATACAAGATAAAATGGAAATATCAATCATGGCCTTGTGTTTCCCTTCAACTTCTTTTGTTTTGCCAATCAGAGTAGATTTTTGTATCAATTATCAATATCGTTGTAAAATTTTATTTTAATAACAAATATTGATTTGGTGTCACAATATCTCAGTAGCATGGGTTCGAATCCTGGCAAGGGAAGAACAAAAAATTTGCGAAAACAAATTTACAGATCTAACATTGTTGGGTTGATGTTTAGACGAGTTATATATATATACACAAGCAAATCAGGGTGAAGGTTAAAAAGATAGTAACTATATAAATTTTAGATTTCTCAAGTACAAGATGAGCAATTAACTTAAATGCCTTTGAGTTATACACAAGAAAAAATAACTATTCATTTATTTTATAACTTGTTTCATTTTAAACGAGGGAAGAACACAAAAATTGCTAAGGCATATAATTTTTTTCATTTTAGAATTCTTGCCAACAATTTGAGCAGTCTGAGGAGGACACAGTCTGTAGCTACAACAACACCCCATATGAACCTGAGTGGTATGTTAAGTACCCAATTTTGGAAACAATGGGGATGATATAAGTATTAGTTTTGGCAACTTACAAAAAAATAAGTTAGTGTTGAACAAAACATTATTTTGGATCAAAAAAAGAGTTGGGACATTTTTTAACAATGTGTGATATAGGAAACAGAATTATATACTTATTCAAGTTAGCCAACTGTTTATTGTTTGAAATATGTAAATTTATTGATCAGATGGATTGAAGGAGTACCTATTTTTTTGCATATCTACCACTTACCTTGAATGTCTTAAATAGCACAAAATGATCAGCAAGACAAGATTTACTTATAAATAAGTCAAATATTGCCAAAATCTACAGTAGACTTTTATAGGAGTGGATGACCTTAAATGACATTTGTTATTACATTTCCTGGGTTGGTCAAATAGCAAGAGGTGGAGAGAAAATGTTTAATAACAGAAAAATTAACAGCAAAACTAGATATATATGAAACTTGTTATGAAATCTATTCAAATTCATAATGTTGGAGTGTCCCCAGATGCACATACCATAGATGGGCAACACAGGCTCTTTACAGTTTGATAAGGTCAATAGTCAAGGTTTAATTTCTAGGGTCTTGAGTGAGCTCTTTTAGAAAATTGCATTTATTTCATGAATTTTAATTTTTTGTTATTTTTCAGTGAACTATCATTTGGAGAGGACTTTATTACTGAAGATTCAATTTCTCCAAAGAAAAGAAAGATTGATGTAATAATAACTTTATTTTGTACTGTTACACCACTGTTCCAGGTTAGAGGGGGGGGGGGGGATCACTAACATGTTTAACCCATCCACATTCTGTATGTATGTGACTGTCCCAAGTCAGGAGCCTGTAATTATGTGGCTGTCGTTTGTTTATGTGTAACATATTTGTTTTTCGTTAAAGCTGACTATGAGGGATGGGCTTTGTTAATTCCTATGTCATTTTGGTCTCTTTTGGAGAGATGTCTCATTGGCAATCTTTTATATTAACTCTTTTTTTATGTTGTATTATGGTACTATATGCCTATCAGAGCATGTCATTTATTCACAAACATTTGCTTTAACATGTTTTGATTTTTATAAATTTTAGCTTTTGCATTCCCAAGTTATGGGGTTTTATTCATTAAAATGGGGGGATTTTTACAGTTTATGGACAATAACTCAAAGGTGCTTGGAGCAGTTTTCATGAAACTTTGGTGACTGGATTATCTATTAAAATAACCTCCCTTTATTTACTTTTTTATAAATTTTGTGATATCACATTGAGGATATGGAACTTTATTTTTGAAGATATAATAAGCTCATGGCGCAGTTCTTTATTATGTTTGTAATCACTATATATTTCTGCCTTTAAAGTTTTAAATTAGGATGATATGTTTATTACAAATCCTACCAGTAGTACTCTGATTGGAAATCCAATAATAACTAAAATGAAAGAATATTTTTATTTTTTACAATCTGCAATTTTTAAATGATGTAACCTTTCATCTCAATTTGATGTAAGCTATTTTATTAAAACAGTATAATATTGGTTGTAATTTCTTTAATAGAAAGATGGGTTTTTATGTCCAGCTACTCCGGACATACCTTTGACCTCGAGTCAACATGGACAACAGAAACATGATGCACAAGAAGGTAAATCTATATATATTTGTTTGAAATGTACACCTCATCAAAAGTCAGGTAAAATATAAATTTAAATCATTAGTCGATTTATGTTCAATGTGTATCAGTGAAATTTTGCAGAATTGACTTAAGTCATCTAAAAAAACATGGAACTTTACAAAAACCACTATTAGATTAGAGATTATCTCCAATTCAATTCAATTCAAAGCTTTATTTATAGTCGGCATGTCATATAACAAATAAACATAAGCTCTCTGAGCTTTTATAACCGACAAACGCATACATTTACATAACAATAATACACAATACAAATATTAAAACATAAAAGACATAGAACATACATTTCATGCACATTTAGGCTGCACTATTAAATACTATATTATACACATGCATAAGCACTAAAAGCAAACATAAAAACTAAAGCACAGCATTCACAAATTATAAAAAGCTTAGCAAACATTCACAAGAAGCAGCACTATTATATTTCAAGCTATAACATAAAATATATAAAACTATGCACATGCATTGCAATGGCATGAGTTGCCATTCCATGAGTTTATTAGACTCTTGAATTGGGTAAAAGATGTTTCAGTTCTAAAGTGGTTTGGCAACTCATTCCATAGTTTGGCAGCAGAATATCTGAAAGATTTCAAGCCATACCTTGTTGTTCTTACGTCTGGTATTTCAGCTAAATTTTGGTATCTGAAAGAATATTTTGTTTTTTTAATATTTATAAGGTCATGGAGGTATACTGGATTTTCATGATTGAGTGTTCTAAAGACCTCTATTGCCATGGTTCTTAGGCGTCTTACTTTAAGTGATGGCATTTTTGATTTTAAAAGTAAGTCTTCATATGTGCTGTTGTGATCCTGGTAAATGAAGCGAAGTGCTCTTTCTTGTACTTTTTCAATTTTTTTAGTGTTGGCCTCGCTGCAGAAATGCCAGGACAATGAACAGAAATTAAAGTTTGACATGATAAAGGAGTGATATATTGTTAATTTTCCAAGTTTGTTTAAGTATTTGCCAAGTCTTTTTAATACATTTAGTTGTCTGGATACTTTTTTGCAGATGTTTGATATATGCGTGTTGAAATTTAGTTCAAAGTCAATGGTGATGCCTAATAGTTTGACCTCTTTTTCACATTTTATTTTGTTACCTGCTAGATCAAATGTAATGTTTTTGCCCATTGTTTTTTTGCCAATTGCCAAAGCTTGAAATTTTTCAGGGTTTGCCTTCATTTGATTGGAAGAAAACCATTCTATTAGAGCCAAACTGTCTTTTTCAAGTGTGGAGATAACGGTGTCTATATCTCTATTTGCATAAGATAATGTGTTGTCATCAGCATAATTGTAGAGTGAACTGTTTGTGGTGAAGTGAAATATGTCATTAATGAAGATGTTAAACAGTATAGGACCTAGAATAGAACCTTGTGGTACTCCTTTGTATATGTTTTGCCAATTGCTCAGACTAGAGCCAACTCAAACACATTGTTTCCTGTTAGATAAGTAATTTTTAATGAGTTTTAATGAGGAAGTTGAAAGACCATATGCTTCAAGCTTAAGCAGTAGAAGATCGTGAGGGAGACAATCGAAAGCCTTAGATAGATCCATTAGAATTGAGCCAATAAACTTATTTTGATCAAGTGCCATTTTCCAGTCCTCTATAATCCTGAGTAGAGTAGTTTGACATCCATATTTTGGTCGAAATGCAGATAAGTATGGATGAAAGTGTGTATTGAAGTATTCAACTAGCTGGTTGTAAATTGCTCGTTCAAAAAATTTTGAAACTGCTGGAAGTATACTTACTGGTCTATAGTTGCCCACATCAAGTACATTGTTCTTTTTATGCAATGGTACAACTTGTGCCTCTTTTAATTTGTCTGGAAAAGTGGCTGATTTAATAGTCTTGTTTATCAGTTCAGTTATTGGTTTTGTGATAACTGGTTGTGCTAGTTTTAGAACCTTAACTGATATGCCATCTATTCCTGTTGCCTCAAATTAATACAAATTAATATAAATTATATAGAATTTCAGGAATTTCCTTTTTTTTTATGATGCACAAAATATATGCATTAGTGATGCGGCTAAAGGATGTAAATCAAATACTTATACAATCATCATTACCTCAATCATGACATAAGATAACTCTTATTGAGAAGCATTCATTTTTGAAAATGCCTGCCAACAATAAAACTGATATGGAAACACTTATTTTATAGCAGGAACACTTATTTAACAGTTGTGTCATGTTTTTCTGAACAAATCATACTCTCAGAATATTATCATTTTTATTAATTTATTGAATTGGAAAACAGAATTTTGATGAGCCATAAAATACAATACTTAACAGAGGAATGATACTTTCAAATCAGAGCTATAAATCTTGATAGAATATGTATAAAATATATCACAAACTTGTAACAGACATGTAACCAAGACATGGAAACAGTCACTTTGCACTTTGTCATTATAGGTTCAGAACTTGAGGCAGAATCTGAGTACCAAGAACAGTATGAAGCAGAGGATATTCACTGTGAGCCATCTCTACAAGGTCTGTCACAGTTTAATGAAGATCCCAAAGACTGTGAACCATCTCTACAAGGTCTGTCTCAGTTTAATGAAGATCCCAAAGACAGGTCAATGATGTGTATGGCAGAACTTGTACAAGGTAACATATCCAACTATAGCAGTCATCACATGACTTTGGCGATGTCACACATCACCCGTATCATGCCCAAGTAAAATGTATAGAAATGCGCAGGGGCTTTCGGCAAATCGATTAAATAAATTACTTTTAGATCATGATACAAAAAGTATGGACATATATAGCAATTCTTCATATAGTTAGAAATATATTTATGCCTTTTGGAAAAGTTTAAAATTTGGTCTTCTCCCTTCCAAATGCTTTTGAAAATTTGTCTTGTTGCCTCGATAGTTCACACTGTTAAATCAAACATCTACGATAAATATTTGATTTTCTGTCGTGTGTAACCTGAAATTGTATTTAATACAAAACAGATGAAAAAATTGTGGAAATATTTGCTTATTACTATATTCATAAATATTTGAAATATTAATATATAATAAAGGGAATATTCATTAAAATTATTGAGTTTTAACTGAAATTAAATTTAATAAAATGTAATTAAAAATGTTCAATTATGTTCCACAGGTTTAAACAATGAATATATTGATGAAAATTATATGCAACTTAAATTTCTCATAAAAGCACCAATTATCAGGGTCCTGCACAAAAAATAATTAGAGTCTAAAATTTAAACTGTAGTGATGAAAAATTAAACTTTTAGTTTTGGTTTTATAAAGATCTATTTATATTTTGTATAGCAATATATTACGAAATTTAGACTTGAAGATTAATTTATATAAAAAATGTCAGTGGAAAAAGGGTGGGGAAGGGGCCGGGGAGGGAGGGGAATAGGTCTTTCTTTAACAGTAAGATATGAAAAGATGAGAACAAACTTTAAAATCACTCTTTGAACTCTTTGTGCATAATTAAGAAAATAATATATATATATATATCAATATAAAAAAAACATAAATGGATAATTTGTTTTAAAATATGGTTATCATGTTTACTTTCAGATCTTGGACAAGATAGTAAAATGCTACATAACCAATGGGCTGAAACTTTTAGGTAATGTCTACATCTTGTAAATTCAATTGATACAAATGATGTATAAGAATGAAAATATTGTTCAAGAAGACGGACACTGAGGTTTTTTTAACATGCAAACTCACAAAGTTAGAAGACATATCTATTTACTCATACAAATTATTTTGATCCACAAACTACCATGCTAGTTGAGCTCACCATAGATCATTATGGTGTTTTTGAGTTTTATAAAAATAAGGGGATATGGTACCGTATGCTCACCAATACGACAACTATCAATATAGACCAAGGACAAAGATATAAACAATAATGCTTCTAATGGGAGAATCAATATTAACTTTTTAAGTTAAAAAAAATACTTGAAACATACATTTGTCCTTGTTTTAGTTGAAAGCTGTACAACTTGCTAAACACATAATATTACATAAAGAATGTTGATTCATAAATTTGAATTGAGACAATTTTAGGCATTCTCTTAAAGGTTCTGTTTATCTGCAGTTTGAGCTTATAGGTGTCAGACCACCAATTAAATATTCCTATCTGTTCAACCAAATTTTGCAATTTTCACAGCTTTCTAAATATTTTACCTTAACTTTAACTTCATAGAAACCAGGTATATCCTGAATTGTACATGTATCAGCTTTCTACATGTCAATATACATTTAAAGCCTTCAAAGAAAAAGACTGACCTTCAAAAAGAGGTACTCCAAAAATAACTCCTGGTTTTCTGGAAATCTTAAATTAGTATACTGTGGAGCGCATTAATCTTCAATTCTTAATGCAAACTCATAGACTTGACTCAATATGGTCTAAATATATTTCTCTGTCACCAAAAGTTTCCTTTTTGCAAATTTATTGGTTAGTTTTAGTAAACAAGGACATCAAAAGCAGTATTTTGTGTCAGAGTAGGGCTACTTTTACATACGTTCTAAATTTGAGGGAGTAATTGGTGGTCTGACACCTAATAGGACTTGATCTGTCTATATAACTTGGAAATGAACATGAAAGATTATAAGTTCATATATTGTATGTCCAATCAAAGTCTGATTTGATTGGTCGGTTGAAACCATAGTGTTTGACATCTCAATAATAGAACAACTGAGAACAAAAATTCTTTTATTTTAATCGTTCAGGAAAGTTCAAAAGGAAATGTTTTATTATTGAAATAGGTTATTACATTAGTTATTCGAAAACAAATTAAACCTTTATTTTCAAAGCAATGTTGATTTTCTTTTTAGTGAAAGTGAAAACTTTGAGAATTTGTGTCCAACACGATTAGATAAGATGATTGAGCAGGCCAAGCAACTAGAAGAAAGTCTCCTGAAGCAGAAAGAGTTACTGTGTAACAGACTGAATGTTATTTCACATATTATTAAAGCTAGTATAACTGAAGGTCCAGGTGGCGATCATTAATCACCTTCTTATCACACATTATTTTTATAGGAATCTTAATTGTTTTTTTTCATAAATAAAATTTGATGAAAATTAGGTTTTAAATTAGTAAATAAAATTATAAACAGTTAATTCAAACTCCTGTATTTTGAAATGTATACAGAATTCAATTTAAGAAATTTCAAAGAAGAATCAATTTTGATTTTTTCCCCTCCGAATTGTGTTATAAAAGCTTATTGGAAGCTAATTAAAAGTAAATACATGACTTTAGATATGTAGGCTAACTCATTTAACAGAGGAAACATTGACTTTATATTGTTTTTGAAAATTGTCATATGCTTAAAAATGAATTATTCATGTAGAAATAGCAAAATAGAATAAGTTGGTTTACATTACTGTGCAGTCAATAATTGTAAAATATTATATTACAAAGAATATATGATTGGATAAGTGACATTTAAAATGTGAAATAAATATGATCAATAATGAAAAGTTGAGAAATGTTTGTTTGTGGTTTATTGTTCTTTTATTTTTGAATGTTTGTTCTTGTTATATTGATATGAAATTTAACCATCTAGTAATTAAAAATATATAAATCTCAAATATTCTTTAATGTTGTATTTACACTTGACAGTTCTTTGGGATCCCTTTATTTTGAAATACTAATTTGTACCATTTTTGTTGTTGCTGACCCACATTTGATAATATATAATCATTATTTGAAGAGTAACAGATGGAGTTTCTATACAGGGACTTTTAAGTCTTACTTGTCTCCCTGGGTTCATGAGCCTTTTTGAACATCAGCACTGATCACCTAAAAAAAAATATAGTTATGTCCCTTGGAAATATTAATTATATAAAATTGCATTGTAAGCCGTCTCATATTTATATTTCTAGTAGGATGTTTATGAACTCTATATCATAGGTTTACCGGTGTGTCAGCAATGACTTGAGTGAGTTCACAACTCAGGCTGATGTATTAGTTTTACTGGAGTTATATCACTTTGCAATGTAATTTGAATTGAACATTGCAAAATAATTGTAAACAACTTATAAACAATGATAGGTTCACAAAATCAAATTGTATGTAAACATTTTATAAATTCTCCAGGATCTTGGTTGAAAACTAAGGGAGGATTTCATTAGATATAAGCAGATGTGGTATGAGTGCCGATGATTCAACTCTCCATCCAAGTCACAATTTGTAAAAGTAAACCATTATAGCTCAAAGTGTGGTCTTCAACACGGAGCCTTGGCTCACACCAAACAGCAAGCTATAAAGGGTCCCAGAAATGACTAGTGTAAAACCTTTCAAATGGGGAATCCAACAGTGTAATCTGTATAAACTAGAGCCAGCTAGCAGCCATCTTGGATGGTGGAACAGCTACAAAGTAACAACACTTGGTCAGCACCTCATAAAGAACATTCATGCTGAATTTGGTATCATTCCATTCAGTGGTTCTCTAAAAGAAGACATTTGTATCTATTTCTCATAGGGTCCTATGTTAAACTAAGTCCCCCTGCTGGCAGCCATCTTGGATGATGGATCGGCTACAAAGTAACAACACTTGGTCCACATCTCATTAGAAACATTAATGCTATGTTTGGTTTCATTCCATTCAGTGGTTCTCTAAAAGGAGTCATTTGTCTGTATTTCCAATAGGGGCCTATGTTAAACTTAGTCCCCCATCTTGGAAGATGGATCGGCTACAAAGTAACAACACTTGGTCAGCACCTCTTAAAGAACATTCATGCTATGTTTGATTTCATTCCATTCAGTGGTTCTCTAAAAGAAGACATTTGTATGTATTTCGCATAGGGTCCTATGTTAAACTAAGTCCCACACTGGTGGCAATCTTGGAAGATGGATCGCCTACAAAGTAACAACACTTGGTCAGCACCTCATAAGGAACATTCATGCTATGTTTGGTTTCATTCCATTCAGTTGTTCTCTATATGAAGACATTTGTATGCATTTCCATTAGGGTCCTATGTTAAATATGTCCCCCAGGTGGCGGCCATCTCTGATAATGGATCCGCTACAAAGTAACCAGCACCTCATAAGGAACATTCATGCCATGTTTGGTTCCATTCCATTCAGTGGTTCTCTAGAAGAAGTTCCAAATGTAAAAAGTTAACAATGACGCCGGACGCCAAGTGATGAGAAAATGAAAACACTTATGAACCACATCAACAAACGACAACTACTGAACATAAGACTCCTGACTTAGGACTGTTGCAAACAAATGCTTAGTGGATTTATATATTAAAACTTACCAGTATATGTGATTTAAATATATAAATTCTATAAAAAAATGTTAAAAATTTAAATGACAACACACAACATGTATTAGTATGCAAAAACTTCCTTGTAAACTGAGGGAGCAAGGCCAAATAATCTCCAGGGAAATGAAATGTACTGAATCTAATACTACTCTTACCAAAATTCATTCACTTTAATACAATCAGACTTGCTACCTCAAAATTTAAGTGACCTAATCAAATATTGATACCACCACCAGAAGCATATTTAAGTCTTGGTTGGGGTTTAACATATTTAACCCTGCTACTTTTGCCTGTTCAATGTTTTTTTGTTATTAAAAGAATTTGGTGTTGACAGTAGACCTTTGATATTTTAATTTCTTTACAACTTTTTAGAGATATTTAACCGAGGTTAGCATAGCATTGGCACCCTTGTTATAGAATTTTAATCACTTATAGTATATTTAGTACAGTTGAACAAAATGCACATGCTTACTTAAATTTATATCATAATTGCATAATAGAAACCAGATGCTCTGCAGGGAGCAGCTTTATACAACTGCAGAGGTTGAACCCTGAACAGTTGGAGCAAGTATGGACACAACATTAAAGCTTGATACAGCTCTGAATTTGGATTGTAATCAAATAGTTGACACAGAATGAATGTGGTCTAACGAACACAAAAAACAATCTTTTGCTTTTGAGCAATACACTTTGCTGTTGTCACTTGAATATAAATCCCCTCAAAAAAAAATATTAATTTCTGAAATCTGAAATGAGAAAAATTTTACACCCCACCCCTCCCCATTTTTTCACCTCCCCCAATCCCTTATTCCAGAAAATAATCTCAATTCAAATTTCTAATTAAGTTGGCAACAATAACTACTCATTAAATAAAGTATTAAAATATAAAATAACTTACAGTGTTGGTTAAAATAATATTAATTAACAGTTACTTCTAAAAATAAATTTACAGCTACACACCTCAAGACAATTATCACTTCCTTTAACATAATTTTCAAGCAGTGTAAGGGAGGTAATCAAGTTTTCAAACATATATATATATAACAGTATTCTTTAAATTTTAATTGGAATTGGATTACCTCCCTTACACTGCTTTTAAATTGTCTAAATTGTCTTTTAACCAGAAAAACCCTTATTCCCCCCTTTTTTGCCCCTAATTGCTTAATGATTTGATTCATTACCCCCTAAAACCATCCCTTCGTAGTTTGAAATCTTGTGGTATAATTTTAAAGAGATTTATACACTTAAACACAAGTTTTTGACTGAAAACTACAAACATGCTGATTTGGGCCCCTTTTTTGGCCCCTCACTTATTGAAACCCCCCTTGGAGAAAGAACCCCAAAACTCAATTCCAGCCTTTCCTTTGTAGTAAGAAACCTTGTAGTATAATTTCAGAGAGATCCATTCGCTTAAACACAAGTTATTGTCTGTAAACTAGAAAATGCTTCTTTTTGGTCCTTTTTTGGCCCCTTATTCTTAAATGTTCAGGGATTTACACCCAAAATTGACACCAAGCCTTCCCTTCATTATATGGAACCTTGTGGTACAATGTCAGAGAGATCCATACAGTTAAACATAAGTTATTGTCCCGAAACTTCAAAAATGCTTGTTTTTGGCCCCTAATTCCTAGACTGTTTGCCCCATAACCCTTAAAATAAATCCAAACCTTCTACTTAATGGTATAAATATTCTGGTACAATTTCAGAGTAATTGAAATACTTGTACACAACTTATTGTTCTGAAACTAGATAAATGTATGTTTTGGGCCCCTTTGGCCCCCTAATTCCTAAACCTATGGGACCATTACCCCAAAAATCAATCCTTTTGTGGTTATAAACATTGTGTTAAAATTTTATGGATTTCTATTTACTTATACTAAAGTTATTATCCGGAAACCATCCGTCTTCGGACGACGATGACGATGTGATACCAATATACGACTGAAAAATTTGTGCGGTTGTATAATGAAGTCAAGGTCAAATGAACCCTGCCAGACAAATATTTTCACCTTACAATCATTCCATACACCAAATATAGTTACTGTTCACCTATTGCTTGTAAAATGTAATATCAATAAATCCACAAAAACCATGAAAATGTAACCTTGACCAATCATTTATAAAACTGAGGTCAATGATGAAACCTGTCAGACAGAAATATACATTTTGCAATCATTTTATAACCAAATATAGTTACTCTATTGCTTATAGTATCTGAGAAATAGACCAAACAACAAAAACTAAACATTGTCCAAGGAACCATAAAATAAAGGTCAAGGTCAGATGAAACCTGCCAGTCAGACATGTACACTTTTCAATGAACACATCTATTTACCAAATTTGATAATCCGAGTATTTCATATGACAAAAAAATTACAACTTTATTCCTAGCAATCAATAATAAATGAAAATGAGTTAAAGGATAATGGACATATGACAGTCAGAAACTTTGTAGCATAAGGTATCAACATCTTTTTGTGACCATAAATATGTTTCACTTTAAAACATGTCTTTTATTGTCTACTATTGGGTTTTTTTAGGAGATATCATCTATAGCATGCCACTGTTGTTTTTTTTTTATTATGAAACTGTTTCATTGAAATCATTCATCTTGAGAAATTTAATGTAAGAGATAAAATTAATTTGATTGAACTTATTTGATTTTTGTTTGTGGTATGATTTATAAAGTTAACATAGGTTTATCATAAGATACTATAATTTTCATTGTACATTTATAATTTAAAACTTTGTATGGATCTGATGAGTTATAAGCCCTTTTCAACTGATTTTCAGTTTGTTTTCATTATGTACTGTTTCACCAGTCCAAGGCTAGGGGATAGTTTTGGTATCAGCAAACATGTTTAACTCTGCCACATTCATTATGTGCCTGACCCAATCAGGAGCCTGTAATTTCTTTGTTCAGGTATGCATGTATCATATTTGTTTTTCCTTAATAGTTATGTACTTAATCAGGCTGTTTGTTTCCTCATTTGAATTGTTTTTACTTTTGTCCTTTTGAAACCTTTCATTGCTCACTATATGGCATGTGTTTTTGCTCATATCGAAGACTAAATTGTACTACTATAGATGTTAACTTCTACATCATTTGGTCTCTGGTGGAGAGTTGTCTCATTGGTAAACAATAAATACCACATCTTATCTCATCTTTAAAACATAAAGTATATACAATACATTTACTTTGTAATGTGAGTCTATAATATATATGTTTTAAGAACTGTAATCAATAATAAATTAACATATTTTTTAATAATATATATTTAATTGAAGAAAAAAAAGACTGGTTATGGAACAACAGAGCAGCATGTCAATATTTGGTTAAAAGTCCATTAAAAAGTTTAACATCAATATAACCAATATACAGTGCCCACTCTTTCAAGGTAACAAGGCTTACTTAAGCTGGCCTTGGTTTATATCAGTCACCTGAAAAGTAAAATAATGATGATCTTTAGTTTAAGGTCTAGCCTGTTGTTGTGCTATGTATTTCTATTTATCTGCTTCTATTTAAGAAATAATTGATGCAAGCTATACTTTATTGTATTTTTAACATGGGTAGGCATTTTATACGTGAGTGATTATTTTTGCCTCAGCGATAGTGAGTAATCAATCATTTAGATTGTGATTAGGACAATTAAGGTAATTTCTATGTACCATGTGTATAAGCGTAGACCGTTTGTGTAGGCTCTTCCATGAACCTCCCTTTTTTGTTTGTTAAGGGAGCTACCATTTGATTTTTATGGGGGGCTAGGATGAAATTTGAAAAAAATAGGCAGGACGGGAGTTTTGAGTAAAAAAAAAAGGCAGGATGAGACACTTTGCAATAAAAAAAAGGCAGGATGACAATTTAGGTAAAAAAAGTCAGGATAAACTAATAAAAAAAAAGGCAGGACCGAATAGAGTGAAAAATAAAAATGCAGGACAGAGATTACAACTAAAAAAAAATGCAGGACAAAATTTTTCATCCTAGCCCCCCCCATAAAAATCAAATGGTAGCTCCCTAATATGCAAACAAACTGTGAACAGCCAGCATGAACGGTTGCCGTATCTAGGTCAAATATATCAATTTAGAATTGTAACACGTTACAGTCATAATCAATGAATTAGTAACAACATGTACATCATTTAAGAGGTTGGAAGTGTTTAAGTTAATCAAATATATTAAATGCATGCCAATTTGATAAAATTTATTATTCTTCAGTAGTCAATATACGCATGTGTAAAGAAATTTTATTGGATTTAGAGCATGGCTTTATTCATAAAGCGAATGAAGCACGTCATATTAGAACCTGTGTTTGTCTTTGTTTTTCTAGGTTTATAGCAAATATTGATTTTCCTTGTCTTGGTGCTGTTCTTATCCTTTTACTTGTAGTTATCAGTGTTTTGTTAAAACAAGGTAGAGACATATTCAGTAAATTTGTCAATAATTCTTACGACCTTGAAACTGTTATTTGAAATATCAAAACTTTGAAAATATTGTTGCCATCTGTTTTGAACCTATAAATGAACTCTTGTGTATTTTTTTCTTTAAAAGACTTTCACAAATGGTCAATAATATAAATAAAACAATTAAGATTGTTTTGAAAGCTGTGAGCTACTGGTGGCCAAGTTGTTTAAGTAGTTCATATACTGTATCACTAGCCTGTCATCACTGAGGTTGTGAGTCCAAAGTCCCAGGAACGTTTGACTCAAATCTTAATTGACTAGGATTGTTTTTTTTGCTACCCAATGTATGTGGTTGTTTCTGGGGAATCTGGCTTCCTCCACCAATAAAAACTGACCTCCATATAACAGCTTAGTACTTTGTTTTTAGGGAGTTCTGATTTGTATTTTCTGATAAAAATTTCATGGGATTGCTGACAGAAGTTAAACGATAAAACTTCCTTCTTCAAAGCAGGAGTATAATTGGCATTTTTAAAATACTTTATGTCTGAATAAAATTGTCACTATAATATACATGCATTAATTACATGATTGTTAAACATGTACAGATCAACTCCTGAAATAAGACATTACAAAATATTTCAAGGTTTTTCTATTTAATTCATGTCTCATTGGCAATCATACCACATCTTCTTATTGATATGATTCCACATTTAGTAGTGTTTTATGCTAATGTGATACATCTAAGAATTTCATTCAATGTGCTAGATGACATATCTCCCGACTTGTAAAAGGTTTATCAAAATAAATATTCTTGCCTGGTAAGAACTTCATAAGAAAAATCTTACAAACGACTCAAAACAAATATGAAATACATTTCATTATATAGACCAGATGCTCTGCAGGGCACAGCTTGATACGACTGCAGAGGTCAAACCCTGACCAGTTGGGGCAGGTATGGACACAAAATTCAAGCTTGATACAGCTCTGAATTTGGATTGAGATTAAATAGTTGACACAAAATAGGTTTCTTACACAGAATGAATGGGGTCTAAGAACTTAAAAAAAAAAAATTGAACATTTACCTATTATGGTCCAATATCCAAAATCTAAATACATGGTTGGATTCAGCATATCAAAGAACCCCAAGAATTTAATTTTTGATGAAATCAAATAAAGTTCAATTTTAGATCCTTTAGAACTCAATGTGGACCAATTTGATAAAGGGACCCAAATATCAAAAATCTAAATAATGGTTAGATTCAGCATATCAATGAACCTCATATATTCAATTTTTGTTGCAGTCAAACAAAGTTTAATTTTGTACCCTGATTTGGACCAACTTGAAAACTGGGCCCATAATCAAAAATCTAAGTTCATGTTTAGATTCAGCATATCAAAGAACCCCAAGAAATCAATTTTTGTTTAATCAAACTAAGTTGGAACCTTTTGACCTTAATGTAGACCAATTTGAAAACAGGACCAAGAATTAAGAATCTAAATACAGAGTTAGATTTGGCATATCAAAGAACCCCAATAGTTCAATCTTTGATGAAAACAAACAAAGTTTAATTTTGGACCCTTTTGGCCCCTAATTCTTAAACTGTTGGGACCAACACTCCCAAAATCAATTCCAACCTTCCTTTAGTGGTTATAAACCTTGTGTTAAAATTTTATTGATTTCTATTTTCTTATTCTACAGTTATTATCCGGAAATCATCAGTCTTCTGATGACGCTGACGACGTGATACCAATATACGACCAAATTTTTTTTAATTTTTAAGGTCATATAAAAATCACAAAGCTTTAGTCAGAACACTCTTTCAAAGTTTTGTGAGGGATCCATTTTGTTGAACTAGTATATTTTACTATTAAAGGGCTAGCTAAATCCCCCTCTAGGTGATTTTCTTACTGCATTGAAGACCCATTGCTAGGTGTGGGCTATTTTTTTTCTCTATGGTCAGGTTGTTGTCTCCTTGAAATATTCCTTGTTTCCATCCTCTATTATTTTTTGGGGGGTTGAAAACATGATACATACATAATATTATGTCACAAAATATATCTACATTGATTTATTAGTTTTATTTTATTCAACATCTACATCTAATAGTAAAATACATGCAGCTTCCAATTAGCAAAAGAGAATACATACAGAATGTTAAAATTATGATAGGATAAAATTACAAAATAAGAACATGAAACCAAATTAAAGTAATAATCACAAAAACAAATGGATAGAGCATTGGTTTTTTTTATATTGAAACGTTATAGGGTCAGATATGTATACTTATAAATAACTGTTATGCCATGTTTTGTCTATTCTTTATTTGTAGGGCTCATTATTCTGTAAAGCCCACCAAGACACTCGGAAGTGGCAGTTCTTTATACTAGATGAGAATAGAATTAAGGGGCACAACTCCCCAACAATATTAGTGAAATTTTATTTTTTTATTTCAAATTATTGTCTCTTAAAGTCATATGAAACTTTAAATTAAAAAAAAAATGATGCATATGTTTTTAAAACTAAATGGCTAGTTATTATAAAACTTCTGTACATGTACTTTTTTCTCAAGAAAATTCTAAAATTTGTCCAAATTAAGAAGAAATTTACTTTTTTAATGGTTGCTTCCAGTAAACAATTCACGATATGTTTTCTGTATGCAGTGAACTTAGCATGACCTTTCTCAAAAAAATCCAGTGATCGCAAAAAAATGAATCTGTCATTGAAATAAACTATTATCTTATATTGTACATGATATACACATGCCCAATATCAATGCTTCTTTGTTGATTGTTTACTAAGGGGACAAACAGTACTACTGCTTGAAAACACAATTAATTAGCTGCCATATTTTCACATCATAGCAGACCAAGAGAATATTTTTTTATGATTAAATACAATATGGATGCGTAAAAAAATGATAAATCGTAAACAGAAGACTAAGTTTATAATATATACATCCATTGGTTCAAGAATTAGATAAACATTATTTTTCACGAGTCACTCGTTTCATATGACTAATAAATTGCTTGAGTTTCAAAAAAGCCATTCCAGAATGTTTCAACAGAAAAAATCATCTACTTGTCAGAAAAATTATTATTATCTTTTTTAAGCAAGACCAAATCCCATTGGCAAATGATGCTCAAAGTTAAAATCAGTCTTCTTTCAGACATCCCAAATAAAAGAATATGCATAAATATTTAGCAATTATCATCCAGAAAAGACAATTACTCTAAGGCACTGAATGAAGAGGAGAAACAAATTATAAACACATGCTACTTCGCAATTGAATTTGAAACTTGTAAGAACTATACAAAAATGAACTAACTTAACCACAGTTATGTATTGTACCTATGACTGGAAGGCATACAGAAAAGTTATCTATGCAAAATATAAAGCATCAGAATTTAAGCAGATTTTCATTGCTTAACATGCAACGTCCATGAAAACAGCTCATGGGAAATTAATCCACAAACTACATCTAGCAAAGAAATATAGATTCCACAACTGCAACAAGTGTATTACGATATTTCTCCACTTGAGACAGTTAAATTTTAATATTTAAAGGGTGAGGCTTGCTGAGCTTTTTAAATAATTAAAATTTAACTGTTGAGAGTCGAGAAATATCGTAATACACGAGTTGCAGTGGGGGAATCTGTTTCTCTTATGATTTTTATCCTTCCTTTTCAAAGATTTGAGGAAAATTGTGTACTTTTGATGTGACGTCATCAGACATGGTCGCCTTTTTTCATGACGTCACATTAAGCAAAATTCAGAAGAAAACAAGAAAATTAAACGTCACAATTAAATTAACCTAATTAAAATTAAATCTCTCACTCGCTCATTTTTTATGCTTGGTCGCTGCGAGTGAGATATTTAATTTTAATTAGATTGCAATTAAATTTCAACCAATTATTTGCCTAGAACAGATTTTTCACTAGTGAGGAGACATATTTTTCTCACACCATTCAGGAAATGTGAAAATAGCACAAAAATTAGAGAAACAACAATCTATGTTATTTATCAAATGATATAAAGAAAGTCCAAGCACGTCATTATATTAGACTGAGGTTACAGCCTCAGTAGATATTTGGATTGTAATAAAATTACATATATGTTACTGAGGTTGCTTACTTTTACGATAAACATATTCCAATGCACTAGATAACGTTCTCATATCTGCCTCAATACTCTTTGCCCAATTTTCAACATCACCTAATTCCTGTAAAAACAAATTGATCACTTTTAGTTCTTGATATATATTATTGTAAACTTTGAAGATGTCAGATTGAACTATTCATCAACATGGATTAAAAAATGGTCAAACATTTTCCTGGCTGATATCAGGCTGAAATGGACATTAAATGTTGGTTTACTTATTTTTCCCATGCATTTTACTTATTGTTTCTCATGGAAAAATGGAGATAATTCAATATTAAAAACTTGTGTTTTTTTTTCTAGTTTTATTTTGTTAATGACTTCATCATATATACTCTGTATCTTGTTGAGATCATAATGTTAAACTTCTTTAAGTTAAAATACATCTTAAGACTAGAATTCATTTGAAAAATTCAACGATCTATACTCTTACTTAACATATCTTTTCATTTAAACTGAAATATTTTTTCAAGTGTTGTTTTTTTCAGTTGTGTTTTGGTTGTGATGAGTTCTAAAAAGGAAACATGCTACTATCTATTTATTTACTCACAGGCATGAATTGCATTTGACAGTTTCCACCAACACTGTAGCAGAGGCAGATAATAAATTGATGTTGTTTTCTGTCAATTTCATTAGAATGGATATTAGAATATTGTATTTATGTTCTGCAACATCATTTGGTAATTAGATGGTTGCAAATATCCATTTATTGGCTCCACTGACGTGTCACCAGAAAACTTAATATGCGACCATCATATCACCAATTGATTCTGTCTGAGCTTAAAATACAATACAGTTTGTGTAAACAGTGCAAGAAAGTGTGCAATGTAAGATCTTTAATGAATAATATTTCCCCCAATGGAAATTCTTGTATTTTTTGTATGTACTAACCTTCTGAGCTGTATTGAAATCTTCCACAAGTTTTAACCATTGTAATGTTTGTTTAGAGAACTGTGCAGCATTGGCTTGTAAGATCTTTGTTTGTACTAACCTTCTGAGCTGTATTGAAATCTTCCACTAGTTTTAACCATTGTAATGTTTGTTTAGAGAACTGTGCAGCATTGGCCTGTAAGATCTTTGTTTGTACTAACCTTCTAAGCTGTATTGAAATCTTCCACAAGTTTTAACCATTGTAATGTTTGTTTAGAGAACTGTGCAGCATTAGCTTGTAAGATCTTTGTTTGTACTAACCTTCTGAGCTGTATTGAAATCTTCCACAAGTTTTAACCATTGTAATGTTTGTTTAGAGAACTGTGCAGCATTAGCTTGTAAGATCTTTGTTTGTACTAACCTTCTGAGCTGTATTGAAATCTTCCACTAGTTTTAACCATTGTAATGTTTGTTTAGAGAACTGTGCAGCATTAGCTTGTAAGATCTTTGTTTGTACTAACCTTCTGAGCTGTATTGAAATCTTCCACAAGTTTTAACCATTGTAATGTTTGTTTAGAGAACTGTGCAGCATTAGCTTGTAAGATCTTTGTTTGTACTAACCTTCTGAGCTGTATTGAAATCTTCCACAAGTTTTAACCATTGTAATGTTTGTTTAGAGAACTGTGCAGCATTAGCTTGTAAGATCTTTGTTTGTACTAACCTTCTGAGCTGTATTGAAATCTTCCACTAGTTTTAACCATTGTAATGTTTGTTTAGAGAACTGTGCAGCATTAGCTTGTAAGATCTTTGTTTGTACTAACCTTCTGAGCTGTATTGAAATCTTCCACAAGTTTTAACCATTGTAATGTTTGTTTAGAGAACTGTGCAGCATTAGCTTGTAAGATCTTTGTTTGTACTAACCTTCTGAGCTGTATTGAAATCTTCCACAAGTTTTAACCATTGTAATGTTTGTTTAGAGAACTGTGCAGCATTAGCTTGTAAGATCTTTGTTTCTGTGTCTAGCTTCTTCTGATTAATGTATGCCTGGGCAACACTACAAAATATGGACATGTAATCAATGGCAAAATCATCAGTATAACCTTATATATATTTAAATCACACACTGATTATAATAAGAAATGACATACTTGAACAAAGGTATAAGCTGTTGCTTGATAGATATACTCCCCACTATGTGTTGTTGATTCCATTTGTAGTATAAAATATGTGAATCAGTCAACTTGTGTGACATTTCAAAGATGTAAGTTTTTTGGTAAAAAGAAAAGATTATCAAAAGAACTGAAAATCTGCAACATGGAATATCTTACTTAGATGTAACTTTGTGTCATATGTCAAGAAGCTGCATTTTGTACTTTTTAATAAAGAGACTCGAGGGTATAAAAATTTCAGAAACAAATTAAATAGTTATTTTTTCTTACAAATTTTATTTATTACCTTAATTAGATGTTACTTTATCATATGGTACAAAATCATTAAAAAAACCCCAATTTGTGTTGTCCCCAGATGACTTTTAAAATGTATGTATCATTGAAAAAGCTCCAAATTATCTCCCTTTGGTGCAAAAATGCCATTTTTTGGCATTAAAATTGAATACTCATCGGTGACCTATATTTTTTATTATCATTTTCAAATAAGCTGTACTTAAACTAAACTTTTGTAAAATTTTAGCGATTTCTGTAATTTAGTTCTTTTTTTATTTTGATATTACCTTTTTTTCTCCTATTAGTTCAACAGAAAAAAAGTAACTTTACAAAAATGTATGCTTCTTTCGAAGGCAGATTGTGAGTGTAAATGAAAGGTGACCCCATCTTTTTATTTTATTTTTCTATTAAGTTTAAGATAAAGTTCATTTGCAGAAAAATATAGCGAAATCCTATATTAAAATAAAATTTTGATCTAGACCCACGAGCCACCTTAATGAGAAAAATGTGGCAAAAATGTTATTATGGAGAGAGGTAAACCAGGGCACTTATAATGGTTAAAATAAATATTTCAATATAAAACATCAGTATATTGCACACACGTTTATATTTTGAGCTCTTGACTGAGCATTCTTTGATAATTGTTTTGCTTGTTTCTAGATTTTTATTATCTATTTTACTCTCAGAATTTTTTTTCTTTTTCAAAAATTTTGTTATTCTACTGTCATGACTGTCATAATGTGAAAAGGTTAAGTGATCTAGTTTAACCCTAGCTACCACATGTGTGTGTGGCTGTCCTATATCAGAAACCTTATCAGTGGTTGTCTTATGGCATTTTCTTATGCTTTGGGTCTCTAAGAAAATTTGATGTTTACAACAGATCTTTTAAAGATTCCATCAAATCTCTTCACAACTTTTCTACACTCAGACTAATGAATAGACACTTGTTAGTTATTGACGATGTAGATGGACTTATAGAAGTCATTTTTTTATGTGTTTACATAGTTTTTAAGATGTAGAACTTTGGATTGATTTGTACCAACCATACTTTTATCCCATGATCATGGCTGTTCTTTTAAAATACTATTTCCCCCCTCACTTTTTGATACACTGATACTGATACATTTTTAATTACTTACCCGCCATTTAAATGATCAACCAAAGCATGAGTTAAAGCTGTAGCTGCTACTATGGCTTCCTTTTTCTTCTTTTCTGGAAATGTAAAAAATAATATTGTGTTAAAAATTTATATTTTGTAACAGTTAAGATAGCCTTCAATTTGAGAATAATTCAGTATCAAATACGCAAAGATTTCCAGGAGATTCTAACTTCTGTCCATTTCTCCCTCCATCATGAAGAAAGGAATAGCAAACCACAATGATGAGAGGACCATAGTCTACTCACTGGGAATATAGTATTGTAGTCAGCTATTGGTCCACAATGATGAGAGGACCATAGTCTACTCACTGGGAATATAGTATTGTAGTCAGCTATTGGTCCACAATGATGAGAGGACCATAGTCTACTCACTGGGAATATAGTATTGTAGTCAGTTATTGGTCCACAATGATGAGAGGACCATAGTCTACTCACTGGGAATATAGTATTGTAGTCAGTTATTGGTCCACAATGATGAGAGGACCATAGTCTACTCACTAGGAATATAGTATTGTAGTCAGTTATTGGTCCACAATGATGAGAGGACCATAGTCTACTCACTGGGAATATAGTATTGTAGTCAGTTATTGGTCCACAATGATGAGAGGACCATAGTCTACTCACTAGGAATATAGTATTGTAGTCAGTTATTGGTCCACAATGATGAGAGGACCATAGTCTACTCACTAGGAATATAGTATTGTAGTCAGTTATTGGTCCACAATGGTGAGAGGACCATAGTCTACTCACTAGGAATATAGTATTGTAGTCAGTTATTGGTCCACAATGATGAGAGGACTATAGTCTACTCACTGGGAATATAGTATTGTAGTCAGTTATTGGTCCACAATGATGAGAGAACCATAGTCTACTCACTGGGAATATAGTATTGTAGTCAGCTATTGGTCCACAATGATGAGAGGACCATAGTCTACTCACTGGGAATATAGTATTGTAGTCAGTTATTGGTCCACAATGATGAGAGGACTATAGTCTACTCACTGGGAATATAGTATTGTAGTCAGTTATTGGTCCACAATGATGAGAGGACCATAGTCTACTCACTGGGAATATAGTATTGTAGTCAGTTATTGGTCCACAATGATGAGAGGACCATAGTCTACTCACTGGGAATATAGTATTGTAGTCAGTTATTGGTCCACAATGATGAGAGGACCATAGTCTACTCACTGGGAATATAGTATTGTAGTCAGCTATTGCTCCACAATGATGAGAGGACCATAGTCTACTCACTGGGAATATAGTATTGTAGTCAAGTTATTGGTCCACAATGATGAGAGGACCATAGTCTACTCACTGGGAATATAGTATTGTAGTCAGCTATTGCTCCACAATGATGAGAGGACCATAGTCTACTCACTGGGAATATAGTATTGTAGTCAGCTATTGGTCCACAATGATGAGAGGACCATAGTCTACTCACTGGGAATATAGTATTGTAGTCAGCTATTGCTCCACAATGATGAGAGGACCATAGTCTACTCACTGGGAATATAGTATTGTAGTCAGCTATTGGTCCACAATGATGAGAGGACCATAGTCTACTCACTGGGAATATAGTATTGTAGTCAGCTATTGGTCCACAATGATGAGAGGACCATAGTCTACTCACTGGGAATATAGTATTGTAGTCAGTTATTGGTCCACAATGATGAGAGGACCATAGTCTACTCACTGGGAATATAGTATTGTAGTCAGTTATTGGTCCACAATGATGAGAGGACCATAGTCTACTCACTGGGAATATAGTATTGTAGTCAGTTATTGGTCCACAATGATGAGAGGACCATAGTCTACTCACTGGGAATATAGTATTGTAGTCAGTTATTGGTCCACAATGATGAGAGGACCATAGTCTACTGACTGGGAATATAGTATTGTAGTAAATTATTGGTCTACAATGATGAGAGGACCATAGTCTACTCACTGGGAATATAGTATTGTAGTCAGTTATTGGTCCACAATGATGAGAGGACCATAGTCTACTCACTGGGAATATAGTATTGTAGTCAGTTATTGGTCTACAATGATGAGAGGACCATAGTCTACTCACTGGGAATATAGTATTGTAGTCAGCTATTGGTCCACAATGATGAGAGGACCATAGTCTACTCACTGGGAATATAGTATTGTAGTCAGTTATTGGTCCACAATGATGAGAGGACCATAGTCTACTCACTGGGAATATAGTATTGTAGTCAGTTATTGGTCCACAATGATGAGAGGACCATAGTCTACTGACTGGGAATATAGTATTGTAGTCAGCTATTGGTCTACAATGATGAGAGGACCATAGTCTACTGACTGGGAATATAGTATTGTAGTCAGCTATTGGTCCACAATGATGAGAGGACCATAGTCTACTCACTGGGAATATAGTATTGTAGTCAGCTATTGGTCCACAATGATGAGAGGACCATAGTCTACTCACTGGGAATATAGTATTGTAGTCAGTTATTGGTCCACAATGGCAATCTTTATCAGAACCTTCTTTGATATAAAAAAATAAATGTTGATTTGAATGAATGTACATGTACATGTATATAAATTGCAAACACATTGTTTTAGTTGATGCTGCATTACATAATGTATATAATGTTGGTGAAAACTTACAGTAGTTTCCACTTTTTCTTCCAAGATAAGTTTCTTTTCTTTATTTGATTCAAACTATTTTGACAAAAGAATCAGTTTCCCATATTTTAGATTTAAAATCTTAAAGCATAGACATTTTCAGTATTTTTGATTTAGTGATCTGAGTATCAAATAGGCTTGTAATCTTGCAATTTTTTTTTTTTAAATAGAAAATTGGTTGGAACAGCCATTAGCTAGTATATTCTACATTATTTCATCCTTTCACCTTCCCCTCTATGTATTTCCATCCGTTTTGTATGCTCTTCCCTGTTTTTTTCTCATGACTTTTTTTAATACCAATTGTTACATATACTTTGTTTTCCCATTTCCTACTTGAAATTGGGAGATATTTTATTTTACTTTCCTTAAATTTACATTGTTCAGTTTTTTCCGTGAATACTTAAATATGATTATGAGTTTCCTTATAATGCATAATCATTTACATATTTTTCCTTATGAAGTTTTTTTCTCCAGATAAGATTTAAACTGTGGAGTTACTTAAAAAGTTAATGGTTATTACTCAACAATCTATTTATAATTTTAAATGTTATGACACATTCTTTTCATTTTGATACATGTACATGTAGCTCAATACATGCCTAGATCAACCCATCTCCAGCTAGAGGGAATGAACCTTCTAACTCATGGAATTTGTATGCATGTGACTCTCATTTGACCCCTTAGCTGGAGATGGGTTGATCGGTTCATTCCCTCTATTCCCACTTTTTATAAATCTGGTAAGAAAAGGTAAAATTTCATGTGGGAATAGAAGGAAAACTTGTGCAAACAAAGGATTATACTGTACAAACATTTTTTAATCAACTGTTAATTGACCAGTGTTTTTTTTTTATTAGAACAGGTAATAAGTTATTTTTGCATCAGTATGATTTTTTTTTTTTTAAACAAAATAAATAATGAAGTAAAGTTAACAGTTTTCACCTATTATCTTATATCTTTGATTATTGGTCCAAGTAATTATATTTTAAAGTATACTTTTATTTCACATCTTAAGCCAACAGGAATCACCAAAAGCATTAAATTATCGTTTATTTAAAGTTACTTTGGAGTTTGAGAAATATTTATTTTGGATGACCGGCAGATATCCTTATTTCTTAAATTTGGAACTTTGAACATGAAATCTCCAATAGAAACTGGAAGATGGCAAAACATAGAAAGAGAAAACAGAAAATGTGTATTGTGTAATTCAGATGCCATTGGTGATGAATACCATTACATTTTTAATTGTTCAGCTTTCGATAATTGTAGAAAACAATGTATTGCAAATTACAATAGAAATAGAACAAACACATTGAAGTTTTGTGACTTAACGAATTCCTCAAAATGTACAGAACTGAACTAACTTTGTAAACTTATTAAGGAGATCAATAACAAATTGAACTTTTCTGGGTGAACAATTGTGAATGCCTCTATCTACTTTCGTACATTATTTATTTATGTAATTGTATGGAAATATGTATAATTATCTCTATACCTTTCTGTAATTTGGTTTGTGAGAATAAAGATATATATATATATATAAGATTATACTTGGTTACAATATTATATATATCATGATTTATTAGTAAAGCAGACAATTTTTTAAAGTTACAAATTCAAAAATTTTAAAATAAATCTGACTCCAATCTATTTATAAATCATAATTTTTCTTTATTTTTAAGTATACAAATTCAAAAGTTTAAAAACAAATCTAACTCAATTCTATTTATCATAATTTTTCTCTATTTTTAAGTATTTATTTGATGAAAAAAGAAACATATTACAAATAAACAAGGTATTATACCTAAACAGTGTACCAAATATGTTATGCTTTAAAAAAAAATACAGGTAAATCTTAAGTGAAATTCTAATTAACCCTGATTGTTATAAAAACAAATTATTTATCAAAACATCTATTGTTATTTGCAAGTGGGAATAGAAGGAATAGTATTTTTAAAAAGTGGGAATAGGAGGAAGACACCAGTTAGAATTATCCACTTGCAAGTGAATAATTCATGTGTCTGAGCTTATTTTGGCAAAATTGAACCAGCCTTAAAGAGAATTATTATTTCACTTTAAATCTTTCATTAATATTGAACAAAAACTAATCATATTTAGAATTAAAGGGGGAAGTGTTCATGGGACAACAACAAGGTGAAGTTTTAAACGGCCTTGACTGGCTATACAGCCCTTGTAAGGTCGGCCCTGGCTTGTGTATTTTAGGCATTTAATAATTTAAGTTAAATTTAATTTTTATCATATGGTACTGTATAGCAGGCTATTTTCGCAGGATGTACATTTTCGCAGAAAGAACAATATCGTCAAAATAAATTCCGCCAATTTAAAAGTGCACATACATACAAAATGTACAAAGGTATTGATAAAAGTTTTGAATCCGCGAAAATAATAACCGTTAAAATATTTCGCATACCTTATTCAATGAAAATCACGAAATTTTACACCCCGCGAAAATAACTTGCTATACAGTAATTGATATAATTTAAAGGAAACAGATGGTACCAAAGCTTTTGTACTACATTATTAAGGGACACAACTCAAGAAGATAAAAGTGACCCTACCAAAATTCAAACCTGATCTATGTTATGTGGTAATAAACATTGTGTAAATTAGTGTCATCACATTTGGTTGTGGTAAATATAATGTAAGTCATAGAACAGAAACGAAATACTCATCAATTTCCCCACTCTAGAGTGGTACAATTGACACCACAAAAAATCCAACTTTAGCTGTGTTTTGTCTGTGCATCACAGGGACTGGGTTAGCAGATTAAAATTTTGTTAACCAATTTTTTTTATTTTTTTCTAAGTATTTCCTGTCTAGTTGTATTACTTTATTCATGTAGTTGACGTTAACAACACTGTTTCTTAACAAACAAATATTTTATAAACAAAGAAATAGTGTTGTTAACTCAATTATGTGAATAAAGTAATACAATTATACAGGAAATACTTAGAAAAAAATTAAGAATATTGATAAACAAAATTTTGATCTGCTAACCAAGTCCCTGTGTTGTGCATGAGTTTCAACACATTTTGTCTAAGCAAATTTAAGTCAGAGAAAGGAAATGTAAAATAAACAATTTTTACACTTTTAAAGTTGCACAACTCTAGAATGGTAAAAGTGGTGCCACCAAAATTCAAACTTGATCCGTGTTTTATGGTTAAAATAAATATTGTGTATGAGTTTTTTTCATAATATTTGGTTCAGACAAACTGAAGACAGGGAATGGAAACCAACTTCGGGAACAACGGACAGACACTGAGACTGTCAATGTATATTTGTTCCAATGGAAACTTTGTTATATAAACATTGTCATAATATCTATTCCTGTTGGAACTGTAACCAGATAGCATGAATTTCATTACAAAATTGCTTGTCTCCACCGGGACTTGAACCCAGGACCTCTGTGTTACATGGCAGCGTGTTAACCGACTGAGCTAAAGAAGTACTTCCTTAGCTCAACCACTTACAGCTGACAAAGTATCTTCTAAGTTTTCTAAGGGAAGCAATCCTGTCGCACTTCCCCCACCCTAAGAGTCATTATACTCTATAATGATGATATCTCCATCTTTTTTATATTCATATTTTAGCCTGGCTAGGTAATTTTTCTGACTGTGGGTTTTTATTGATGGACGTCAATGTAACCGGAGAGCATGAATTTCATTACAAAACTGCTTGTCTCCACCGGGACTTGAACCCAGAACCTCTGTGTTACAAGGCTGCATGTTAACTGACTGAGCTAAAGAAGTAATTCCTTAGCTCAAACTCTTACGGCTGACTAAGTATCTACTAAGTTTTCTAAGGGAAGCAATCCTGTCACAGAACAAATATTCTATACCATTTATTCCGCTAGGAACATATACTGTAATATCTATACCTGTGGAAATAATATTCCAGATTATTTTTTCCTTTTGGAACTTATATTATGAAGGAACTTCTATTCCGTGACAAGACAACCTGATAACAGCAGAATGTAAATCATTGTTAACTAAGTGCTCGTGTAAAGGTTCATCACAACCTTTTGGCTGAAATGGCCGTATTTACACTAATTTTACTCCGAGTTCCAAAAACCTGTGCACCTGCAAAAGTTTTAAGGCATGGATGGACCTAGATAATCAAAATTTAAATGCATTTTATGGTTCAGATAATTATAAACTTTTCTGGTTTTTGTTATTCATTTTTTTTTCATTCCTGCAGAAGGTGCATAAATAAACTAAGTTGGGTAAACGTTTGAGAAGCTCCACTCATATTATCATGTTGTGAGTAGTATTGATTTAAATTGACAATAGATGGATAATAGACACCTGTACACAATAGATGATTTAAACTCTGTAACTGAGTGGACGGTATCAAATGAAACTCCTGTGTTTGTTTATTTTGCTATCTTCTGCAGACTGGAAAAAAATGCATGTCAAAATCCAGGTAAGACATTTATTTTCTGAAACATAGACTTCATACAACTTTTATATACCTAGGTACAGCCATGCCTTAAAACTTTTCTGGATGCACCAGTTTCTCTGTACTCATAATAAATTTTTGGGAGTAAAAACGGCCATATTTCTCTATTCCTTCAGATTAACCTTAGCAAATGCAGTAAAAACAGTATACCGTAATGTAAAAACATAGAGTTCACCTTGTCTTTCCTTGCGAATTTGTTGTCTTATTTGATGCTGCTTCACAAGAGATGACAGCATTTTCTTCCTACAAATAGAAGAAGATTCTTATACCATCCCGTTTGTTTATGTATTTCAATGTTCCGCCTCCGGAAGTGACGATTTGACAATGTATTATGAATATTTATATTATGATTATTTCTCAACGCTTTTATTTACATAGTTCATCGATGAAATAATGATTCACGAAAAGATTCATCAGTTTAATTGATTTTTTTTATGAACAGAGAAATTCACATTTTATTTTTAAAGCGGAGGTTAAAATTGAAATACATACTGTTGAACAGAAAAAGTGTCATTTAGTGAGGAGCCGATATCAAAAATTGGATCGTTGGTCTTCTCGCATTTTCACGTGGGACAGGTGCTACCTGGGACAGTTGACAATGGCCGCTAGTCAATCAAATAAGGGCCTGTTAATTATTTTAACAATTTCATGTGTTTGTGGATTTAATATTGACACTAAGATACCTTTTATACGCACAGGACCTGCAAACAGTTATTTTGGATTTTCTATTGCTGAGCATATGATCACAAACTCGGCTGGTGACATTGTCGAGAAAGTGTAAGTGAAGGTCCCCTAAATAATTTACACAGTTACTATACATTTATAAAAGCACAAATAGAGGCAACATGTACAAACGTAAAAATTCCAGACATTATTAATAATTTCCTAAATTATGCAATAATTTATTTCTTATAAAGTCATGACTGGAAAAATACACTAATTTAGATTTATTATCTATTTTTTTTTTCTTTTAAAATTAATTTTGTAGAAAGAATAAAGAAAATATAAACTAGATAGATTCAGTAATTTCAGATTATTACATGGCATTTTTCATATTGCATGTATTATAAGCACTAGGTTCAATATCAGCCCAAGAGCCGCATGGCTCAAGGGCTGATAATACATGCGATATGAAAAATGACATGTTATGATCTTTTTATCATATGCTTCAACAGTAGAGAAAAATAACAGATTCATACATGTATATTGATGCTTCTACGTAATTCCTGAAAAGAAGTTGAAAGAGTATAAAAAGTTCACGGACGTCAGATCAAAATTTGATACATTCAATATGAAATCTATCTATCAAGACTATCATATATGAGTCAACAGAGAAAAAAAAAACCATTTTAATAAATATGAATCGACCAAAAATAATTCAACAATATACATAATGAACATTGTTTGGAAAAGTCACCTTTTTTTAAAGTAACTTTCTAAATTATTTTTCAGAAAAACTTTTTTTTTTAATTTAATTTAATCATTTTACACAGTATTTAAATAATTGTTTTGTACAGTACTTTGTAATGTTTTTCACTGAAAATGTAGCATTGAGGTGTATTTTCCAGAATTTGCCGAGTATCACCGGAATGCCATGTGATAACGTTATGGAAAGGCATGTGATAACAATCAAAGCATGTGATAACTTTTTCATATCAGCCCGCTAAGCACTAATTCGAAAAATATGGAAAATACTTTAATTTAATGCTATTATCATACAGTAAAAATCATATGTTATTTAGTCTAAGTATATGATACAAATGTATATTGACATACATTTTAAACTTGGATCTCCTGTAGTTGGTGATTGCAATAGTCTATAGGATATTAGTAGATGCAGAGACATATATTGTATTATATGTCTCTGGTAGATGTATCATGTTACTGTACCTAAAAGAATATGTAATTGAATTGTATGGAACAAATTTTGTGATGTAAACAGATAAAGGAGCCAAGTCAGTAAACATTTGTTTAAGGTGTATATGCTTATATGACATTGAAAAGCAATTAAACTTTACTCTATGAAAATGTGACGGGCGTATCATGCGCTCATGGCACAGCTATTTATTCGTAATGTAAAATCTTCATTTATGACAAAACTGTAGTCAGGTAGTGTTTACATTGTTGGGAATCATATTACCCCATCTTGTACATTTTTACAGATAAAAATTGAAACAATAATATATTTAATTGAAAGTGACAAGTACTTAGATAATACAAGCTTTAAATATCTGACATTTAATACCAGATGAAAGAGCGCTCCAGAAGAGCGAAAAATAGAGGGCTGTGTGGTGGACTGTGTAGGTCTTAATGCCATTTTCCTGTAAGAGAGTTGGAATTTCTACATTCCAATGAAGACTTTCAGAGGATGTACATACATTTTGTAGTTGTCATCATACATTTGTCATATGACATAAGACAAACATTAAATTGCTTTTTTCTAGTTTTTTTTGTGACTGTTTTCTCAGTATAAAAATGCCAAGCAAAATGGAAAAAGAATTAGTTTCTAAAATTAAAGAATATTGTTAATGAAGTCAGATCAAATTCTCTTGAGATTATTTGGCTGTTGTGTGTCCCTTTTTATTGAAAATTTAGTTTCTAAATGCTTATTTTCTGGTGTAAAGGGAAAACAAAAATCTTTCTTGGTTGCCTTAACATGATAAAAGCTAAATAAGAGATGCCAGGAATCAATATAAATATTTTGAATGATGCATGTACAACAGACCTCTATGTGTACCAACAAGTTCAACACCCACCTCGTCCTGAGAATATATATTACTTATATAAATGAAGATGAACAATGAATAACACGTTGTCTTGATAGCCTTACTAAGCATGCTAATCAGTAATACAGTATAATCATCATAAGAAAAGAAACTCAGCTCAATAATTTATTTACAAATTAATGTACGACTATTCAACATTTTATCACTTTATTGTGCTTAATACATACATGTATCCCCCCCCCCCTTTTTCCAAAAAAATAATCAACCTAATAATTAAATTATTAGATAAAGCACCTTGACCATCTAATGTTAAGTACAAATGTAACAAATTGATTATTTGATAATGGATATTATCATGATTATATGACCTAAATCTGACCAGCTCAGGGGTTTTATTTATTTTGGCATTACACTGTCTTTATCTGTCAACAGAAATTTATATCTGATAGTGATACAGCATAATCTAGGGTATCATATACATGTAAATGTACTGTAAATTCACAAATTATTGCATTCATTTATTTTGCCATTTTAAAAGAATGGACAAAAAAGCATTGCAATCATATTTATTATGGAGAAAAGTACATGTTCATGTCTCAAATTCAAATGTATAAGACAAATTAAATCAACATTTTTTTAAAATTCAAATCATAGGAGGGATAACACTATTTTCATATTACATGTACATGTACAAATGTATGTTAAAATGTATTTAAAGCTAGCTAAATCGAAATTTATTTTCCATTTATTAAACTTTTATCACACTGCAACATGTACATTGTACAATTTAAGAATTAGTTTTCTAGATTAAGAGAAATTTTTACTTTTTGACATCACATCCATGTACAAAATGTAGTATGGCTGTTAATTTAAAACATTTGTTAGATAAGTGACTTCATGTGAATAATTTGGTTTGTAAGCGTACATGTATGTAGATTGTTTCATTACATTATTTTCATATACTTGCAATACAAGTGCTGAACACATGAAGAAATTTGTTGAGAATCAGACAAATATTCTTTTGTTATGTCATATTGCATTAGAGTCTCATTGTGAGAAAAAAGAAAATGTCTAGCTGCATTACATGATTAACATCATTTACCACAAATCACATGTGCAAATGCCAAATGTTTTTTATGTCAATGATGTGAAAAATGAATGAAACCATACTTTCTTGTATTCTGTTAAATGTAAAACAATGTTTTTAGTAGAAAATTTGCTTTTCTTTCATTGTCTGGATATTTAAGAATTCATGATCATCATCACTCATTTTCAGCATTATGGTCCATCCCTTTACAGTTTATCAAACACATGGGCATACAACAATAGTAGGGGGAGGGTTGAATGTTTACAAATATGTTTTATTTTGGTTAATGTTACAAGCTTTCATCAGGCATTTAGGATTTCTCTTTTTGAATTGTTATAGATTTTATTTTGCTGGGGCAATATTTTATAGCTTGATTTAAAGGATTGTTTTGCTCATGAATTGTTGAAGGCAATACAATGACCTTAGTTGCATTTTGGTTTTAATTAAATGAATAGAATTAGTTGTCTCAGTGACAATCCTACCATGTCTCCTTATTTCATTATGTATAACACCCCACTGTCATTGCATAATATTTAAATATTTAATTTATAACTGTAATGTAATTATTAGAAATATTTGTATATTGTATTAGGCCAAAGTTTAGATATGTCCTATCACTGAATATACTATGAAAGTTCAGGGGGTAATTACATAAATAAAAGTGTTGCTTATAAATGAGGATCTGTATAGTTTTAACAGGTAAATACTACATGTAGTAGGGTTTATATTAGTTTCTATATCATGTATATATTGTGTATGTATTTTCATAATTGTAAAAACAAACTTGAAAATAGCCATGAAAGATTGTAATAAATCTGTGTCAAATGGAAACCCAAGATAGCTGGATATTTTAGATACAGTTTAATTTTGTTGAATGATTTTCACACTCAGTCTGATAGGTATACTGTCTTTATCTGTCTGTATTTATAAACTTTTAATGTCATGTTTAATTAATTTAAAATCCTGCTCTGGAAAAAAATTGTACAATGCAGAACTTCTCAGATCTTGAGACCAATCATCAATTAATGCATGCTGTATTTCTAGACTCCCAACTGCATTTTTCATAAGATAAAGAAATGTGTGATTTTAATCTTAAGGTTAAAAGGATCACTGAAGTTTACAATTGCAGAATTAAGGATTTTAAGCATAAGGACATACATTGTACATGTGAAGTTAGCGGAAAAAAATTATTTAAGGTTCATATAGACTTATATAAATATTTACTTGTGTAAAGTCCTGTGGATTAAAAAAATTCACAGTATCCTGGATAAACAACAGAATTGCTCTTTTTCTCTATGTACATGTACATATATGTGGGTTTATTCAATTTTTTGTTTTGGAAAGTGCATACATGTACATGAATTTTAACAGTTGAAAACATTTTGTTAAAAATTAAAAAAAAACTGGTTGAAGAATTTAATTTAAAAAATGTTTATTGTATGAATATGTGTGTATCATACCTGTAACATCTTCACTTATTTTACAACCCACTGGCTTTATATGGTGTACTATAATTTTTAAATGGAAATTTGATAACCTATTCCTCTCCCTCACACAGGGGTGACCTACAATCAACATAATAACTACCATTTGATATCCACAAGTTAAAGTAAAATGACTGTCATCTGATGTGTTTTCTTATTTGGGTTGGATGCTGAAACATTTCATTCTTCCAAATAACAGTTCTGAAGTTTTGAAAGTCTTAAAATAAATGGCCAGATTTGATTATGAACATGTACAATGTACTATATTAATTAAACATGTTAAACATGATTCTGCATAATTTCATGCTGAATTCTTATATTCAAAACATTGTTGCATTGATGGACAATTAAACAGAAACAAGATTATTTACCAAATTATTTTTATTTCATTAAAAAATGTTTGAAAATGGAAAATACAAACATGAACCTTGTACATACATGTATGAACAAAGTGCAATATAAAAAATGTTCTTGATACATTTATCTAAATGTCAAAACTGAAAGTCCAAATACACTGGTTTTATAAAAAATCTCTTAGCATACTTTTTTATCACATACAATGTATCACATATCATATTATACAAATATATGTTCATACATACAAAGATTTGTATTTTGGTATGGAGATATTTCAAGAGAAAGAAATGCCAGGAATGAAATAAGGGTTAATCATGCAGAGATTCAGATAGGTCTAAGGGGCTTCAGTAATAGTTATACACTGAGGGTTTGGTGTGTCTGGATAAGAAACCCTGTCTGCCAGAGTTTTATAAAAAGAGTCCCTTCGTCCTCTTCTCAAGAATAAAGACACATTCACCTTTTGACATACTAAAAGATAGGTGTGTCTGGATTAGAAACCCCCAGACCAAACACGCTCAACATACAAAGATACAGATTGAATATTTATGAACTCCCTTTATGGAGGCAAACAGGGATGGATCCAGCGATTTTATAAAGGGGGGTTCTCAGCCTAAGAGAAAATGGGGTGGGAGTTCCAACCTTTTAAATGCATTGTTTTAATAAAAGGGGTACCAACCCTGGAACCCCCTAGGTCCGCCATTGGGCATTCCAGGGGGGGGGGGGGGTAGTCCTGGAATAAGAATCCTCATTTGTTTAAGATCAAAGAACAATGCTTTAAAATGGAGACATATGACTGGGTTCAACAAAGTTTTACCTTCAAGCAAAGGAGTATTTAAAGGATTTTTTTGTGTTCAAAATAGATGCTTATCAAAATTTATTTAATCCCATTTAAAAAATAATCAATTTCTATTGTTATGGAATTATTGGGATGTGGAAGCAGGGGTTTCCAGAAACACCACTCCTCAGACCTGTTTGTCTCAATCCATTGTTATTTGTAACAATAGATCTTTTTAATTTACACTTGTTTCAGAAAGACAACTATGAAGTAAAACAGTAGAACTGGGGTCACTCCGGGTGTAAGGTAAAATCCTATCAAAACACTCTTCAGGACAACTTTGAAAAAGTTAACTAAACAAATAAATATTTCCAATCCCTTTAAATTTGGGTCACTTAGAGAAAAAGTGACCAAATGTACTGTCACTGAAGTCTAGCTGAATAACTGATCATGTCAAATCAGTCACTTTATGACAGTTTTTGCAAGGTTTCAATTGTTAAAACATTTGGGCCTAAAAGCACTATAGATACAAGTATCATGTCCCAGTGAATCATTTTGCATTTTAAGCTATAGGCAAGCTATTCTGTATGTACTAAAACAAATTATCAAGTTTCTGGTTGATTAATCAAGTAAATGATAGAGTTCAATTGTAAGTTAATTTTATACAATATTCTCTTTATATGCATGCATATCTAGACATGCTCTAAGGTTAGTTTGAGGTGTTTAAATATATTGAACATATTCTTATAAAATTAAGTGCAGTTGTTTTTACAAGTTCTCAAATACAAGCTTAATGAATTTTATAAAGTTGTGTAAAAGTACAATAATGAAAATGAAATTAAGTGGTAAAATGTATATGAGTTATACATATACATTTATGTGCAGAATTAAATAAGAAATGTAAATTGATATAGAAGGCTTGTTCACATGCATAACAATGCAGACAGGACATATAGGAGGTATTGTAGGTCACTGTCATTAAGAAAAATTTATTTTCTCCATTTTTGTACACTAAATATGAAATCCCTCTTATTTTCTTCTTCTATATATCCTTATTTTCCTTTTAGGATCTCTCATAATAAATCATTTATACAGGCATTGCCAATATAAATTTTTACAAAAAGGGTTGGTGTATTTGTATTTGGCGAATTACAAATTTGTTTACCTATGGAGATATGACAGAAAGAAGTATAACTATAGGGACTCTTGTATGACGAGGTAAACCTTGAAGTGTATTCAAGTGTTACACTTGAGGTTTCAAATGATTCACTCGATATGAATATAATTTATTACTGGTAAATCTTCCTTTTATAAAAAAATGTAAATTTGATGTATTTATTTGGTATACATGTACATCCAAATTTATAAATTTTCTAAAGGAATTCAGGAAATGAAAACGTTGAAAATAGTGAAAAAAATCCAAATTGATGAAATTATGATTCATGTATGTAGTGTACATGTAAAATGTACTGTTGTACAAAGAAATGATAGAGTTCCATATTCATATTATATAAATGTATTATACTGTATTTCAAAATCAATATGAATGCTAAGTGTTGATCTTGATAATAAAGTTTATGTGCTGAACAGGATGGCAAACTATCATTTTCCGTTGATAAAAGATACATGAAGTGATTTGTTCCAATTTTTCATCTGATTTCTGCAAAGGATTTGTATTCTCATTTGACTTTTAATTCTCAAGTATTGTGAATATTTTATAACTCTTCAGATACATGTAATTTTATAAAAAAGAAATGATTGAAATGTCTTAAAATGTACATTCACATATGTCCAAAAATGCAAATACACATTTATCTTGGCAATTCATAGTTCTGTATCTTCTCCTTCCTCTAAGATTTATGGGGAAGGGAGTACTGGAACTCTCAAAACAAGTTAAAGCATCCCAAAATATTTGTATAAAGCTGTCTAAAGTCAATTCAGTGAGTGGTTGTTGCATCTCTACATTTTAAATTGTGAGTATTATACGATTAGGTGTTTATGAAGAAGCACTGATGTTGATGATAGGCATTGCTATTGCCCTTTTTAACTTCCCATATTAAGGTTAATATAAGGTTATAGATGTCTGCACTTTTGCAGTTTACCCCTACCTCACTTATTGACAGCTTGAACTCTCAAAACTTAATTTTTACATTCCATATACATGTACATATGAAAGAAACAAAAGAATGCTTAAAAATCACACTTCACATTAAATGGGTATGAAAGGGCTTTCTAATGACTTGAATCTGATAATAAAATGAATGTACTTAAACATTTGTTTGAAACCAATTGATTTACTACTGCCTGTAGTTGTATTGCATTAAATTGTAAGGGTTTTTTCTTCAGCAATTAGGATCTTGAAATAAATCTAGTAATTGTGTTTGCTGACTCTAAAAGTACCCTTCTACAAAAGTGCCTTGAATTATTGTCTTGCTTTAATTAAAACATTTGTATAGTGACGGAATTCTGATTTGTTTTGAATGAAATGCACATGGTTTGATGTCACTAATAATAATGTGAAGTTGTATTGTAAGTCAAGTAGTTTTAAGTACTTATCAATTGTGAATGAGGAAAAAAATGTGTTAATAATGAACATACAGTCATAATATGATAACTTCATCATATATCAGCTCACACCTCTCATACCACAAATATTTGTGTGTTGTTGTAGATTATTAAAGTGCTTGATCATATAATGAAGATGTAGGAAGGTATAATAACAAACATGATCAAATGTACAATCCATGCATTTATTTTACATGTAAATCGAAATATATTTTCTATATAATTTCATTAGTTTTAAGAATTGGTCTCAAATTTTGAAATCTCAGATCGTATTTATTAGTTTCATCCCCTGCGTTTAATATATATTTTCCACTAAAAAAAAAGGAAATTTGCATAGCTATATAACTTGGGACTATTTACTGTGTACATTGTTGCCCTGTTTAATTTGATTCTTCCCTTTTATGTCTCCCTTAAATAATAACTGTCTTAACATGTATTAATTACTGTTCAACAGACAAGATTAACTACCAAATATAAATTTGAAATTTAGATTAACATGTACATACAATATATACCTTTTAACAGTTGACCTCATCCTAAAAAATTGCTAGTTCTACATGACTATATATATATCTATTATTGAGGTATCTGCTCATTGTTAGTCATAATGGTGTTAGAATTAGCCCTTGACAATAATTCAGGTTTGACTATATTTATATGTTAGTTTGATTTTACATCAGAAGGTCAGATTTAAGAGAAAAGACATTGTTTACACATGTATGTTACTGGTATATTACTTTTTCAGTTGACAAGATGATTTAAAAAAAATGTTCCATGTGAACAAATTAGGTCACATTGACCTACGTATACAAGGCTACAATATGTTCAATAATAGCATATTTATTATTGAAGTATGGACAGTTTTTATGTTACTCATATATAAGTCAGAGATGCTACTTTCTTACACATCTTGTATAGTAATGAATGTTAAAGGGATAATTCGCGATTTTTCACTTTTCATCTTATTATGTTCATAATACCATAAAAAACATATTCACCAAGTTTTATTTTGATATGAAATCTAATAAAGAAGAAAATTGGGAATTATTAGTTTTATTTTTTGAAGCTTCCTGACTTATGTGACGTAGTTTAAGTCTTTGATGCATGCCGGGAGTGAAAATATCTCATATAAGTCTTGTTCGTTAACAATCTAATTACGCGATTTAAAGCGCATCGACGACTTTTGGTGTAGCTATTAACCAACGAAAAATAAGTGATAGCCATGCAACTTTTAAAATTAGATCGTGTGGATATTTTAAAACGAATTTTAATAATAAAATTAATTCATACATAGAACATTTTTATGATTTGTTTTGTACAAATACTTTAAACAAACATATGAAATTGACATGATCAATAGTGTATTAAAAATACATGTTTGTATTCTGACGTATTTGCTTCATTACAGCAAACATTTTCACTTGCTTGTACGGTGGAAATAAAATGTGTATTATTTTGTGACACCTAAAGAATGTTGAATGCGTAGGTTAACTCAAGGTAATTAAAAGATTAGCATTATGTAATTCTAATCCTTTGATCCTCATTCAGTGAAATCTAGGCGTCACGGTTCACTGGCATTCAGGTGTGAACAACATAATTGTGAACGGGACTCCGACAAAATTTCAGACACATGAATGTAAAAAAAAAAATTAAAATTAATTAACGGGAATAATAAGATCGCACAATAAATGGATAGCTGTTGTATATTTTTATATTTTACATAAGATCACTTTTTAATAAATTATGACTTTTGATTACTTTAGTAACGATAAAACACTGAATTATTTTAATTGAAGAATTTATAAATAAAAATAGCCTTCTAAACACGAGTTTATGAACTAAAAATTGTACTATTTCAAATAAGGATCGGCAGCCTTAAATATTTCAAACAGATCATTAACAATTGCAATTATATATTTTAGTCCATCCAAAGTGATCTTTAATTACCTATTTAGCAATTAATGTGCTCATCAAAATATTTTAAATCTGACAACACATGAAGACTTCAGATATTTAAAAAGAAAAATGTTTAAAAAAATTGACAGGAAATTAAAGGATCTAATTGGAATGGAATCGACAAATTACGAACAGATATGCTTTTCAAGTGTGAACAACATCAACAAAATTTATACATAATCGGGAATATGACCTTCTTAAAATACTCTTCGTCTCACACCGTAACTATATATAATACTTTAGCTAATTGACCAACGATGTATAAAAAAAGACAACGAATTTAATGTCATCCTTCCCTATTTTTTAATGTAATTATAAGTCTGTTTCAACTGGCAAGAATACCACTAAAGCGGACAAGCAGTTTCTTTAAATTGCTGTCATTGAATATCTAGAGAGAAAATAAATCCCGAAATTGATTTGAAACTTTGATACTCTATAGTTTTCCCGGAAAATATTCACATCCCTCGGTATAAGTGTACTTCCAGTGGCGTATATATTACATGCATTTTGGAACAATTGTGACGAAGACGAATTTCGTCCTTTTTTCGAGAACAATCTAATTGAATTATAAATGTCCATAACTTCGATGAGCCAAATAAAGTTATATATCGACCTGTGTTTAAATCTCTTCTTCTTCTCCTTCTTCGTTTGGTATACAATAATCTATCGACATTTGATGATTACTTACTGTTGGCATACGTGGACTTTTCATTTTACAAAACTTTTACCCCAATTTACGCAAAATATATTATTCTTTCTTATGTTCTATGTATAAATGTATATATTTTAATTTGCGCTATAGTTCCGTAACTTATAATCCAGGCGTATATACGAATGGTCGACAAGTGCGTACCTTTTTTTAAATCAATATATTTCTGGTATGTTCCAATCTGTCCTTCACCATTGACAACGAGTATATATTACATTTTACCAAATTTACTCTTGGATTTTTTTTTTTATTTCATCAGATCTGTTGTTTTTTTTTGGTATTATTTATATTTTTATAAATAATTTTCTTTTAACCAGAAATGTTATTCATAAACAAGCGTATATGTTTAGTAATGACTATATATTATATCACTTTCGGACACGCAAAATAGAGATGTATATTATACACCTAATAGTTCAAAATGGAAAGTTATAAGTTATCGGCCGTGTACACTTATCAATACACTAAGAAGTGAAACGATGCATGAATTTGCAAACTCGACAGGAAATCGCTTGAATACCTGGACGTGTCACCTCACACCCCCTACAATACCTTTGGGAGTAATACCTTTAGCCATGCGGGTGATCAGTGGAGCGAAGATCCTAATTTATTTGAATAAAGTTTATTACATAAAAGAATTATGAACTAATTAGATTGCCGAAAACAATTCAAGTTTCACGGAAGACTTATTTATGATTTGAAATTTTGACTTTTTCACTAATTCCTATATTATCAGTCTTAAAATAACAGATCATGGTTATTAAAAAAAAAAAATTTCCGTATCAAGTTAACTAGTCGGATAAAACAACCGTACGATTGACGAGATATCGACACGCAATTACGACTACATCGGGTTACTGTAGTTCTGGTCCTTAGACATATCGCGACTGCAAATCGGACAAGGTGACAAAATGGCCGACCGGAGAGAATTGATACTCTAAATTTAAAATCGATGGTGATCTCTTATCTAGCAGAATAAAACTTTAATACCTATGAATTTGAGCATTTTTATACAGAATAAACATAATATCAATTTTTGATTTTTTTGCGAAGTTTCCCTTTAATGAAACATTTAAATGGTTGGCCATCATCTTTTGAATGTCTTCTTAACTCAGTTATTATCAGTTAAATTCTGTTGTTCTTGATTGTCTTCAAAATTTATTTAAAATACATGTACATTTAAATGCCATATATATATTCATTTGTAAAAATCTAAGTGATTGATAGAACCCCAATTTTTAACATATTTTAAATCTTTAAAAAGTATTTCCAGAAGTTTCCCAAAAATCTTGCTATCCACAAAGAGGCGAAAGATACCAGAGGGACATTCAAACTCATAATTTGAAAAAAAAAACTGACAACACCATGGCTATAATTATATGAAAAAAAGACCAACAGACAAAAACAACATAATATGCCATTCCTCTGCCTTTTATTTTATTCTTACAATTTGATCTACAATCACATCACAAATACATTGCAGGTAATTAAGGGACCCATATACTATTTATCCAATTGTTTGAATTATTTTTCTCATTTCACTTTCACCGAGACCTTATAAATGATGGTGTAAGGGTGAAGCTATTTACATGAGAAAGCTTGTTATTACATATAAATAATTGCATGGCATGAGTTGGAGATAAAATATGTTTTGATAAGAAATGTACAAGATAAAGATGATATTGAATGCATGTTTTTATACCCTTGAAACTAACATATGTTTGTTTTCTATGTAGACACAAATTATAGAAAATATATTTTGACAAGAATCTTTGACTGTTCAATTAGGGACAACATTCATGACAAAGAGCATTTCTTGTGTTATAAAAACAGGCAAATTAGATTATTTTCATCCTTGTAGTGTTCATGTCATCCATTGTTTACAGAAAAATTACTGTTACAGTAAAAGTTAATTATAATTAAAAAATAATTCATGGGGGCTTGAATATATCTTGATTTTACTACAGGTTGGATCTTTATGACAAATATTTTACCCTGATTGATAGCAAGGGGTTAAATTATGGCATTAAGCTCATTCATAAAAAAAGCACAAGACTTGGATGTGTACTCAAAGCGTTTGTAGGAAGTCATGTTAGAAATAGGAAATATATAATTAGTATAAATATTTATAAATACAAGCACAGGAACTTTTAAATTTTACTAAATTAAACACCTTCTTTCATTCAATCAGGAAATATAATTGGGTATTAAATGGTTGTGTGTTTCTTGTTAAATGATTAGATTGGGCCAGGGGCACATATTGTCCGGGGACACAATTTCACCGTTTTATGATTTTGAGGTGTAAACACTTCAAAAGATGGCTGAAATGAAAGAAATATGCCAATAAATTATAATTTTATAACAAATATGATTAATTTTTAAACTTAAACAAAATTGCGGCACTTACTGCAAAGGACCGAAAAACAAACAACGATTTTCGGTCAATTTCCTGAATAAAAAACACGATTTTCAAAGAAGTTTTTCGTAGTAATTATTTGACTGATTGGCCTAAATTTCTGTTTTTTACATCTTTGAAATGTCTGCTGTTCATCTATAATGAAATTTATTTGATAAATATTATATAAAGCTGCAGTTATTTGGTTTTAAATAGATGTGTAAAAACGGTGAATATGTGTCCCCCATTGACGAAACATCAGGAAATTTCAAACGCCCTTTTATCTAACTTTACAGGTGATTATTTTCAAACAAACATGTTTTCAAGCTTAGGAATGTTTTGCATTTGAAGTTATCTTCATATAGAAATATCAGTATACTTCAAAAACGTATACATATAGACCTGAACATAAACTGCAGAAAACATGGAAAGATATGGCGAAAATGAGCACCCCACTCTAGGATGTTTTGTGATTTTTAGCCTTTCCAAAAGAAAAGTAGGGTCACAACAGTTAAAAATCACTGTACTTTTCCATCAAGATTCACCTTACATTTAGTTTCTTAATTTTAAAAAATGCGTACGTAATTAAAAAAAAAAGAAAAAGTTGTCTCCTATTTATTTGATATGGTGCATTATATGAAAAGTTTATCAATTTCACTTATCATTGTCTCTTTCTTGTCGTTTTTATATGTAAAGTTCAGAAATTGACAACAATTCTGTCTGACCATCTATATGATATTTGAATGTTTTATAATTGCAGGTTATTAGTTGGTTCACCAAAGTTATCAAGACCTGGTGATATACACAATAAGACTGGAGGCTTATATAAATGTTCATTTAATTCTTGGTGTCCAGAAAGTTGTGCCATACAGTTACAGGCAGAATCTAGTGAGATACAAATAGTATTGATATCTTCACTTCATTTAATCCTAAGAGTTGCCTTTATCTGGTAACAAAAAAGTGTTGGGTTATTTCACATGGCCAGAAATGTCAAGATTGAAAGTGACAAAAAGCAATGTTTTTTTCTGAAATATATATATAATGAAATGGAGGGGTGGGGGTAAGTTTTAGAAATTGCATATTGCGCATATATCATAAATATTCTGGTCAATCCCTAAATTTACTGGTAAATATTGCTATTTAGGGAAGTCCATAGGCACCTGCTTCAGACTTCAAGAAAAAAAAAACTAATTTGTCTACCTCATGAACTGAAAAGGACATGTAAAACTATATTTTGTATTACTGGTTGTTTAATTTTACATGTAAATATATTCTGCCTTATACAAAGTTAAAGTCTGAAGAGAAGAAACTTGAAAAATTGTAGAATAATGAGATTGACAACCAAAATACCAGTTTAGCTATTTACAAATTAGAATTTGATGGCTTAATCAGTGTATATTGTGATGTATTGATTACTCAAGCTAGTTTGCTCCATTTTTACATATTATATACCCAGTTGGACAACAAATATTCAGTGTGGTAGATTGATAAATAACATGGATATTGATTAGGGTAAAGACTGATGAGAAATTTAATAATAAAGGATATGATCTTACATATAAATGCATTTATACACATTGTTTCTTATTAAATGTTAAACATTTTGATGGAAACTTGTGAGATGTTCTTGAACATGAAACTTTTAAAGTACATTTGTAATATGAAATATATAGGATAAGAACAAACTGATATGCACAAACCATAGAAAGCACTTAAGGTGGTACCTAACACTACAGGGAGATAACTCTGTAAAATCAGGTAAACGTTTTAATTACGTTGTGTTGTTAAGGGAATATTAAGCTTCTCAATGATCAAAATAAGTGTTTGTCAAACTGCTATATAACCAGTGTAATTTTTCTGATAAAACGGTTGGTTCAAATTTTTTTAAATTTTTATATTTTTGTAAAAGGGTCAAAGTAAATATTTTGTCAAAATTTTAAGAAAATTAAACGAGCCAAATTAATTTTAGTTAAAGTGTTGGGTACCACCTTAAATTGTTGTCAAAATTCTTAAGATAGGAACACATTTACAATTAATGTTATTTTAAATATCTTAAAAAATCTATTCTCTAAGAAGACTTCTGTGCACAATTTTGCTATCAAATTTTGTTCTATGGATATTTCAAGGAAAAAAGGGGGAACTTTACAAAAAGTATACAGTGGTTCCAAATGACTTCTAATAGTGCAAATCTGTGAAGAACTGAGATCAAATGATCCACATGTTGATTAAATAAAAATAATCAACATGTCAGGAAAGGGATAAATCTTGTAAGAGTTAGAGATGCTCTGTGAAAACATTTTGATACACACTCACTGACAGGGATACAACAACAACAAAAATCATTTAGCAATGAAATGAAAATTTTCACTAGTTGATCATTGTAATAAGGTGCAATTTCAAACTGATATTAGAAATGTAATTTTGGTCAATTACAAAGTATTGTTGGGTACAAATCCTCTTGGATAAGCACAGTAAATAAACAACTCAGATCATGTGCAAGCATGTGCCGATAAATACAATATGTAAAACATTGTCTCATGTGTATAAAACCATATACCTTCAGAATTTGACATACATGTAATGGTAGTATTTTTATATTGCAGATGACATAAATAGTATTACTGGAACCAGAACAGACCAATGGTTTGGGTCGGTTGTGAGGAGTAGTGGTAAAGGTGGATATGTTGTGGTAAGTGTTATATATAGTTAAGATCAGTGGTGTAGGCTGGTGGTAAGGTGTACAAAGAGCTTACATGTGACATGCTTATCCTGTATATTGTAGATCAATAGTTGGAGGTAAGTAGTTGGAGTAAAAAGGTAAAGATAGATATATATTAGGTTACATGTTAGTTTGTTATACATGTATTGATACAAGTTAGGGTTAGGAATACTATTCTGTGGTACATGATAATGTTTTTTATATGAGCGGTAATGTCAGTGTTTAGAAGTTGTTGTATAGTAGGTAGTTTGCTATATCAGGTTTTGATTATGGTAGAGGAATTGTTGTAGATGTTTTTACTATTTTAGATAAGCAGTATAAGATGTTAGTAAGTAGTAGTATGTGTTTAAATAAGGTGGATCAGTGGTAAAATTGTTGGGAAGAATTGTTCTAGGACGTTTTTTTGATTACAATATATTTGTTATTTAATAATTTAGTCAATGGTTTTTGGGAGTTGGTTTTAAAGTCATAAGAAACGAGTGAGTGGTGAAAAATAATTTTTATCCAATTCTTGAACCAATGCATGTATATATCATAAATTTAGTTCTCTGTGCACGATTTTCTCATTTTTTATGCAAATATATCCAATAATCGTCAATTTGTTTTCTCTCTGTCTGTCATCATTAAATGCTGTGTTTTAAAGCCGAAGTTTACCGATTGTCACCTAATAGTAAACAAATAACAATAAGCATGGGTATTGAGCACGTGTTTAACATGTACAATCAGATAATTGTTTATTTTAATAACATACCCATGCGAATTGCGACCACCAGATTTTTACGAGGAGGGTTACGCTCAGGTCACTATGCATACGGAAAATATGTCGGCGAATTGCTTCCTGGAAGGAAGCAATTAAATATGAGTAAACTTCTTCTAAATGTGGACATATTAAAGAATTTTCCTCAGAAAAAAGTATATGTACATAAGTTGTATAATGAAAACTATCCATTTAGTTATAAAAAACATATGCATATTTTTTTTCAATTTGAGGTTTCTTATGACTTTAAAGTAGAAGTAGATTTAACATATGGTGAGATTGTTGTATTTTAAGAAAATTTTAGAGCATTGGTTAAGTTGTTGCATGATCAACAATAATACCAGTATACACATTTGTATTATTGAATACATTGTATAATAATATTTTTTTTTTAAATCCTATTTATATTCATACCATGCATAGACTCATTTGAATTTAGATGGTGTCTACATAGCCATCAAGTTAACCTCGGAAGACAGCAGATGGTCATATAACCCAATATAAACAATTCTTAAACATAAACACAAATATAAATAGATAGGGACCACATGCAATTAGATTGTCTATGTCTGCTTGATTTCATATTGTAGAAAAAAGTATGTTTATCGTAGTTTTTGTCTCGCCTTGATGGAGTCAAAAAGCGAGACATAGGTATGCTGTTTACGGCGACGGCGTCAACAATGTATTAGTTTGTGATTAGGTCTAGTTCATGGTGAACCACAAGTGACAGATCAATCATATTTGGTATGCAGTTGTATAAGCATTGGCACATCTCATTTCCTTGGAGATTATTTGGCCCTGCACCCTCAGTCATGGTCTATTGACTTCGAAACTTTTGCCTAATTTACATGTATTAGTTTGTGATTAGGTCAGTTCAAGGGGAACCATTAGTGGTAGTCCAATATTTATTGTTATTCAATTGTATAGGCATTAGCACATCTCATTTCCATGGAGAATATTTGGCCGTGCCCCTCAGTCACAGTCTAATGACTTTGAAACTTATTAGTTTACATGTATTAGTTTGTGTTTAGATCAGTTTTTAAAGATGAACTTCTAATATTTAGTCAATGATATTTGGTATGTAAATTTATTGGCATTTGCAAGTATTGTTTCCATGGAGATTATATAGCCCCACCCCCTCTTCATGGTTCATTGAATTTGAAACTTTTACATAGTTTACAAGTTAATGTTTGTAATTTGGTTTGGGAACATCTTATAATAAGTCAATGGTATTTGGTATGCAGTTGTATTAGCATTGGCACATCTCATTTACATGAGCTTGTTTAGCCATGTAACTCAGTCATGGTACATTGACTGAATATTTGCATAACTTGTGTAAGATGTTAAGGTCATAAGAAACCTCAAGTTAAAAAAAACCATGCATATGTTTTTTATAACTAAATGGATATTTTTCATTATACAACTTATGTACATATACTTTTTTAGGGAATTTTTTTTTAATTTGTCCACATTTAGAAGAAGTTTATTTATTTTTAATTGCTTGCTTCCAGGAAGCAATTCGCTGACATATTTTCCATATGCATAGTGACCTGAGCGTAACCCTCCTCGTAAAAATCCTGCGATCGCAATACGCATGGATCTGTCATTGAAATAAACAATTATCTGGTTGTACATGTTAAACACGTGCTCAATACCCATGCTTTTTGTTATTTACTTACTATAAGGTGACAATCGGTAAACTTCGGCTTTACAACACTGCATTTAATGAGCAACCATATTTGTTAAATCATAACACACAGAGAGAAAATAAAATTGACGATTATACGATATATTTGCGTAAAAAATGACTACTTCGTGCACAGAGTTCTAAGTTTATGATATATACATCCATTGGTTCAAGAATTGAATAAACATTATTTTTCACCACTCACTGGTTTCATATGACTTTAAGTATTGCTATTTTGATTTCAACATTTGCATAATCAAAATTACATAAAAAGGCAAGACATATCTCTGTGATAACAGTTTATTACTTGTATAAGACAGATTGCCTGCTTAAAGCAAATAATTATGTTTTCCTTGAAAACAGCATAAGGCTTTAAACTGTATCAAATCATTTTGAAATTCAATGTTGAAGTGTATAAACTTTTAGATTGTATGTCTTTAGCATATATAACTCTTATATCTTTTATAGGTCTGTGCCCATAGGTATACTATTAACTATAGTGGTGTGGGAAAATGTATAGCCTTGCGAGAAAGTTTAACTTTTCACAAAATGGTAACACCATGTGCAGATGACACAGACCAACACAAGGGAACAGCATATTGTCAGGCAGGAACATCAGCTGATATCAACATGGTAGGTATTTTATGTTCTTGTATAAAACCAGTTTTGAGAAAAGACTTGGAATTTAAATGTGTATGGTCAACCCTCTATCTAGGCTTTTTAATTCCCATATTTTAAAAATGGCCCCGCTGTAGTGGAGGGGGCATTAAGTTTTACCCTTGTTCGTATGTATGTCTGTCCGTACGTCCAAAAGTTTGTTTCCCTTCTCTTACTCCAGTTTGCCTGACCATATGTTATGAATTTTGGTGGCATCATTTAAACTGTTGTAGAGTTATGCCTGTTACAAATGAAAAAATGCTGAATTTTGCGTTTCCTTTCTCTTACTTAGTTTGCCTAAACCAAATGCTATTAAACTTAAACTCAATGCTCATTACCACAAAATACAGATCATTCATGAATTTTGGAGGCGTCACTTTAACTGTTCTAGAGTTATATATATATATGCCCCTTTACAAATGAAAAAAAATGTGATTTTTTTTAGTATGTTCTAATACTTTCATTGACTTTAGTTTGCCTATCCAAATGCTAAGAAACTTCACAATGCTAATTACCACAAACTGCAGATCAAGTTTGAATTTTTAGGGTTGTCAATACATTTTCTAGAGTTATGCCCCTGTACAAATGGAAAAAATGCTGAATTTTTTGTTTTTGTTTGCCTTAAACCAAATTTTATGAAACTTATACACAATACTTACTACCACAAAACTCAGATCAAGTACACATTTGGATAGGGTCTCTTTTGCTGTTCTTCTGTTATGTCCCTTTATATGCAAGCTGGGGCATCATCTGTGCCCCATGGACACATTCCCCATTTTTGTTTTCTTCTGTATTTGATTTTCCTTTTAGATTAGAATTATTCAAAGAAGATATTTTTGTAACTTCATCTTAATTGTGAAATTTGAACAATTTACTATTTTCTTTTATGCAGTTTCTGGAAAATGATTAAAACATCCATCATGATGACATATACTTGTAACTTTGTTCTTGCTGTGAGATTTTCTAACCTTTTTTTTCAAGGATGGTACAGTAGTCCTTGGAGGTCCAGGAGCAGGAGATTGGACAGGTTAGAACCTTTGTTTTCACATTATTATTCATAATCTTTTAACCCGAGTATAAAATTTAATAAAAATGATCAGAATTTTCCTACCATCAAAGATCTAGGTAGCTGCCTTTAAAGCGTATCCACGCTCTGTTCAGCGTATTCACGCTTTGTTTAGCGTAATCACGCTTTGTTTTTGTTTGAATTTTTTAGCATAATTTAAATGAATCTTCAAATTCAGGAAATAAAACTTGTAAGACTTGAGACTTGAGACTGCAATTAATAAGATTCTTTTAGTTTATACAGTTGAGTTGTAGTAAATTCAGCGGACAAATTGCTTGATAGCTGCCTGTTTATAAAGTGGTCATAAATTGCATTTATTTTGTAGGTGGTGTGTTTACATTACTTGTCAAGAGACAACTTGGAGTCTCCCTTATTTATTACAACTCGCCATGGAGACAAAAGGAGCCAGGCAGAAAGCCAGCACCAGTAGAATTAAGTTCATATATGGGTAATGATTTGTTTAAGGGTTATAGTCACTAAATTTATTAATCAATAGAAATCAAGAACAATCTATACTGTTACAATCCTTTAACCAGCAGACATCTGTTCTGGTTCTTACACAAATAACACAACGTGGTGTAGTGGTTAGCACATCAGACTTCTAACATACAATCCTTTAACCAGCAGACATCTGTTCTGGTTCTTACACAAATAACACAACGTGGTGTAGTGGTTAGCACATCAGACTACTAACATACAATCCTTTAACCAGCAGACATCTGTTCTGGTTCTTACACAAATAACACAACGTGGTGTAGTGGTTAGCACATCAGACTACTAACATACAATCCGTTAACTGGCATACATCTGTTCTGGTTCTTACACAAATAACACAACGTGGTGTAGTGGTTAGCACATCGGACTACTAACATACAATCCTTTAACTGGCATACATCTGTTCTGGTTCTTACACAAATAACACAACGTGGTGTAGTGGTTAGCACATCAGACTACTAACATACAATCCTTTAACTGGCATACATCTGTTCTGGTTCTTACACAAATAACACAACGTGGTGTAGTGGTTAGCACATCGGACTACTAACATACAATCCTTTAACCAGTAGACATCTGTTCTGGTTCTTACACAAATAACACAACGTGGTGTAGTGGTTAGCACATCGGACTACTAACATACAATCCTTTAACTGGCATACATCTGTTCTGGTTCTTACACAAATAACACAACGTGGTGTAGTGGTTAGCACATCAGACTACTAACATACAATCCTTTAACCAGCAGACATCTGTTCTGGTTCTTACACAAATAACACAACGTGGTGTAGTGGTTAGCACATCAGACTACTAACATACAATCCTTTAAGTTTAACCAGCAGACATCTGTTCTGGTTCTTACACAAATAACACAACGTGGTGTAGTGGTTAGCACATCAGACTACTAACATACAATCCTTTAACCAGCAGACATCTGGTTCTTACACAAATAACACAACGTGGTGTAGTGGTTAGCACATCAGACTACTAACATACAATCCTTTAACCAGCAGACATCTGGTTCTTACACAAATAACACAACGTGGTGTAGTGGTTAGCACATCAGACTACTAACATACAATCCTTTAACCAGCAGACATCTGGTTCTTACACAAATAACACAACGTGGTGTAGTGGTTAGCACATCAGACTTCTAACATACAATCCTTTAACCAGCAGACATCTGTTCTGGTTCTTACACAAATAACACAACGTGGTGTAGTGGTTAGCACATCAGACTACTAACATACAATCCTTTAACTGGCATACATCTGTTCTGGTTCTTACACAAATAACACAACGTGGTGTAGTGGTTAGCACATCAGACTACTAACATACAATCCTTTAACCAGCAGACATCTGTTCTGGTTCTTACACAAATAACACAACGTGGTGTAGTGGTTAGCACATCAGACTACTAACATACAATCCTTTAACCAGCAGACATCTGTTCTGGTTCTTACACAAATAACACAACGTGGTGTAGTGGTTAGCACATCAGACTACTAACATACAATCCTTTAACCAGCAGACATCTGGTTCTTACACAAATAACACAACGTGGTGTAGTGGTTAGCACATCAGACTACTAACATACAATCCTTTAACCAGCAGACATCTGTTCTGGTTCTTACACAAATAACACAATGTGGTGTAGTGGTTAGCACATCGGACTACTAACATACAATCCTTTAACTGGCATACATCTGTTCTGGTTCTTACACAAATAACACAAAGTGGTGTAGGGGTTAGCACATCAGACTTCTAACATACAATCCTTTAACCAGTAGACATCTGTTCTGGTTCTTACACAAATAACACAACGTGGTGTAGGGGTTAGCACATCAGACTTCTAACATACAATCCTTTAACCAGTAGACATCTGTTCTGGTTCTTACACAAATAACACAACGTGGTGTAGGGGTTAGCACATCAGACTTCTAACATACAATCCTTTAACCAGTAGACATCTGTTCTGGTTCTTACACAAATAACACAACGTGGTGTAGGGGTTAGCACATCAGACTTCTAACATACAATCCTTTAACCAGTAGACATCTGTTCTGGTTCTTACACAAATAACACAACGTGGTGTAGGGGTTAGCACATCAGACTTCTAACATACAATCCTTTAACCAGTAGACATCTGTTCTGGTTCTTACACAAATAACACAACGTGGTGTAGGGGTTAGCACATCAGACTTCTAACATACAATCCTTTAACCAGTAGACATCTGTTCTGGTTCTTACACAAATAACACAACGTGGTGTAGGGGTTAGCACATCAGACTTCTAACATACAATCCTTTAACCAGTAGACATCTGTTCTGGTTCTTACACAAATAACACAACGTGGTGTAGGGGTTAGCACATCAGACTTCTAACATACAATCCTTTAACCAGCAGACATCTGTTCTGGTTCTTACACAAATAACACAACGTGGTGTAGTGGTTAGCACATCAGACTACTAACATACAATCCTTTAACTGGCATACATCTGTTCTGGTTCTTACACAAATAACACAACGTGGTGTAGTGGTTAGCACATCAGACTACTAACATACAATCCTTTAACTGGCAGACATCTGTTCTGGTTCTTACACAAATAACACAACGTGGTGTAGTGGTTAGCACATCAGACTTCTAACATACAATCCTTTAACCAGCAGACATCTGTTCTGGTTCTTACACAAATAACACAACGTGGTGTAGGGGTTAGCACATCGGACTACTAACATACAATCCTTTAACTGGCATACATCTGTTCTGGTTCTTACACAAATAACACAACGTGGTGTAGTGGTTAGCACATCAGACTACTAACATAAAGGTTCCTGGTTTGATCCCTGTTCTGGGGAGAAAATTTCAGGGACTGAATTTTCGGCTCTCCTTTGACACCATTTGCAAGTATGGTCTTGAGAATGATAATAATCCATCAGTAGGGGACAATAAATGGCTGACCTGTGTTAAGAGAGAGCCATATCTCTTGTACGCTAAATACCCCCTTGTGTAGATTTCGTAAAAGAGCAGGCTAATGTTCCTACAAGACAGCACTCGCACCCTCAAATCTAATGTCACTTTTACTCAAATAACACAAAATACATGATGTCACCAAAAGATGTTTTATTTTTCAGGTTACTCTGTGACATCAGGCCACTATCACTCGACTAATTCAAATGACATGATGTATGTGGGTGGAGCTCCCCATGCAAATGGAGTGGGTCGGGTAGTATTGTTTTACCAAGAGACAGGAGGTTATTTGAAGTATAGAGACAATCAGATTATTGAGGGTGAAGAGCAGTTTTCTCTGTTTGGGTTTGAATTAGCTACTGTCGATTTAAATAATGATGGGTAAGAAAGCTTTAATATTATACATTTGTTTTGGTTTGCTTCTAATATTATAAGTTATCTACGTTCATATCCGTAGATATGGATATTTTAACACCCTGAAGTACCCCAGTACACCATGAGGCGTAGCCGAAGGGTGTACAGGGTACTGAAGGGTGTTAAAATATCCATATCTACGGATATGAACGTAGATAACAAATTTATCCCCGGTCTTAGTCCGAATCGGGCGGGTTTTATGGAAATCGGGTACAAAGTGTAACGCGAAAACAACGTTTTTTTCATTATCTAAAAAAGTTTTATTGAAATTTGGAAATTTTACATATTTTTTACAGGGTGTAGGGTACTACCTTTGGTAGAACCCTACAGGTAGTCAAATATAAGACGTCTTTAATACAGAGACAGAGAAACTGGATTGAGTCAAATTTGGCGCTCAATGTTGTGAGCGTTACGCCATAGATGGTGTGACGTCAACGTTGGTAATTTGCATAGCTAGGTCAGTAGTCCCATACCTTGAAAATGTGACAGTCAAGTGATGCATTTGATGGAATGAGTGTAAATGATCAGCATAATAAGACAAACTCGATAATGAATTAAATATTTAATTACAAACATCATGGATAATCTACAGAATTCAATATTTCACAAGGAGCAATCATGGAACTAAGGAAAACTTGCGTGAAGTTTCCCGGGATAATGGTTAGCAACGTCCGGGGATATGGGTTAGCAACACCCAGGGCTATGGGTTTTGTAACGACGTGCGCTAACCAATCAAAATCCTAGATATATACTAAGCCGGGGATAAGTATAACTATCAGACAAAGGTGTATAAATGTTGCCTTTGCTTGGAAATTACACTTGGAGTATACTGTTGATTCGTAATTATTTCTTTGACATCAATGTTCATGGATTTCGTTGATACAGTTATACTACTAAATTAAATGTTCAAAGAATGACAAATTTTCTATAGGCTAAGTAGGCTTTTATGAAGACTTCCGCAAAATACAAAATTAAATATCAACCAACATGAAAGGTTTCATTTTATCCACAAAATTTGGTACCCACGAAAATAAATGAATCTTCAGTAATTATACTCCTTCAAAGCCTTTTGACTATGGTGTGTATATATATAGTACTGGAAAGCAGTGTTCAATAAGGTGTGAATTTGCCTTTTCAGAATCTAAAGGACTATGAGTTATCTCACTGTTTGTACACCAAAATGAAAATAACATTATGTCATTTGGTTTAATTTTAATTGTTTAGAATGTATCAACCAATCACAACGTTTCATTGTACACTATTGAAAATATTACCCAGAATGCAGTAGATTCTGAAACAGAGTATTGTAAAATAGGTATAAATTCGATCTCAACTCAATTGCTTTTCTCACTTTTGCAGTAGCAGCTGAGGCGAGAAAATCAAAATTGTTGAGATGACAACAATAATCTATAATTATACATGCAATGGCTTTAAAACTTTATAAAAAAAATGAGTCTTGGTGTTTTTTTACAGATATGATGACCTGATTGTAGGAAGTCCATTACATTACGAGAAATCAAGAGCTGGAGGTGCCATATATGTTTACATGGGAAAAGCTGAAGGGGTAAGATATTTTTTGACATAGACATATGCTTTATAGGGGTGTTAGTTGTCAATTTCATGTTCACTAATTTGATCCTAAAGTCCAAAAGAAACAATTAGCAATGCATGTTAAAATGCATCACCATTTTTGTGTTTAGAAGAGCAAATGCCATCTTTTTCATCAAGAGGACCTGTGATGACGGCCAATGATCATATAAGTAAACATAAATAAATAAACAAGCATGTACTATCATATAAAGATGATTTTTGTATGTCTGTTTGATTTCATGTTTCAGATCAGAAACATATGTTTTTCATTGTTTTATCTGTATAAGACTTTACAGTACACATAAAACTGAAGATTGAGCAACACACTAATCTTACATGTGTTTGTACACATAAAACTGAAGATTTATCAACACACTTAGCTTGCATGTGTGTGTACAAAAAATACTGAAGATTGCGCAACACACTTATCTAACATGTGTCTGTACACTTAAAACTGAAGATTGAGCAACATACTTACATTTTTTTTGTAACTTACATGTGTCTGTACACATAAAACTGAGGATTGAGCAACATACTTAACTTGCATGTGTCTGTACACATAAAACTGAAGATTGAGCAACACACTTAACTTACATGTGTCTGTATACATAAAACTGAATATTGAGCAAACAACTAAGCTTGCATCTGTCTGTACACATAAAACTGAAGATTGAGCAACATACTTAACTTGCATGTGTCTGTACACATAAAACTAAAGATTGAGCAACACACTTAACTTGCATGTGTCTGTACACATAAAACTTAAGATTGAGCAACACACTTAACTTGCATGTGTCTGTACACATAAAACTGAAGATTGAGCAACACACTTAACTTGCATGTGTCGGTACACATAAAACTGAAGATTAAGCAACACACTTCACTTACATGTGTCTGTACACATAAAACTAAAGATTGAGCAACACACTAAACTTACATGTGTCTGTACACATAAAACTAGATTGAGCAACACACTTAACTTACATACATGTGTTTGTACACATACACCTGAAGATTAAGTAACACACTTAACTTTACATGTGTCTTAACACATAAATCTAAAGATTGAGCAACACACTAAACTTACATGTGTCTGTACACATAAAACTGTAGATTGAGCAACACACTTAACTTTACATGTGTCTGTACACATAAAACTAAAGATTGAGCAATGCATTAAACTTACATGTGTCTGTACACATAAAACTGTAGATTGAGCAACACACTAAACTTACATGTGTCTGTACACATAAAACTGAAGATTGAGCAACACACTTAACTTACATGTGTCTGTACACATAAAACTGAAGATTGTGTAACACACTTAACTTACACGTGTCTGTACACATTATCTTGCATTGAAACGCCTTTCCTTTAACTACCTCTTGTCAATATGGTCTGCATTAAAAGATATATATTTAATTCAGATAACAAGTGGTAGTAAACCTGTGAGGATAACCAATGAGAAGGAATCTGAAGAAGAATGTGCTATGACAACATGTACAGAATCTCGTTTTGGTTTCTCTCTATCACCTGCTGGAGATATCAATTTAGATGGATATCAAGGTAATGAATAAGAATAAAAATAGAACTTGAACTGGAAGAACAGACAAAAAGTTAAAGACAATTGCCTACATTCATTCTATTTTATTATGTTCACATCATAAATGTTTGTAAGACCTTTAAGTTAGACAAAACACATACAGCAGTATGAAACACCAAATCTGTACATTTTGCAGTTAATACAACGTTAAACTGGTTCCCAGCTGACTATTTTATATTCTCAATGCAATAAGTACAAGCAGATTCCAGTTTACATTATGTTATGCTATGAAAAGAAAAGAACAATTTGAAGCAAATACTATTGCTCTCAGTCAATATTTGGTTTTTAAATTAAAATTGCATTTGTGAACTATAAGAGATTCGAAAAATGCAGCACGCTACAATTTTAAAAACCAACATGGCAGAACTGAAACAATCAATATCAACTTTTTTCTCTTATTTTTGGCATGCACTACTCTATAATTTGTATCCTGTTAGGCTCTTTTAATTTTGAAGTTAAAAGATTTAGAACCATACAAGAATTTTGGAGTAACAGAATTGTTTCATCTGATAAGAGATCATGAGCATTGGATAGAAAATTTTGTTTATAATATGTGGTAACATTGGGAAATTGCTGAATGACAACATCAAATTCTCCTTGATGCTTCTTAAATGTAAGTTTGTCATCCTGGGGCTCAGTTCACCTGGTGGGGTGATCCCTGACTATAACCTTTAATAATCCATATTTTCTCATGTAAGAGTTCAATACTCCAATACTAAATGACCATCATAACTTTTGCATATGCATTTTGTGGGTATAAAAACTCAGAGAATAGGAATATATATGTGTATTATTGGTTAATAGATTTCGTTGTTGGCACAGTCTGGATCTATATTAATTTTTATTCCGCATTTATGGGCATTATGTTTTTCGGTCTGTGCAGCCCTTCATACCTTCTTCGTCCATTCGTCTGTCTGTCCATCCGTTGTCTTGTTCCGCTTCAGGTTAAACTTTTTGGTCAAGGTAGTTTTTGATGAAGTTAAAAAAAGTCCAATTAACTTGAAACTTAGTACACATGATATGACATGATCTTTCTTATTTTAATGCCAAATTAGAATTTTGACCCCAGTTGCATGGTCCAATAAACATAGAAAATGATAGTGCGAGAGTTACATCTGTATACTACGGACACATTCTTGTTTAACAGATTTGGTTGTTGGTGCACCATATGAAGAGAATGGAAAAGGAGCAATCTACTTATTCCATGGATCAGCTGATGGTATAGTAAAGAAGTATGCACAAGTAAGTTTACTGTCCAAATCAAAAAGATCGATAGGGACAGGGCTCACACTACTTCAGAATTATAGGGAGAAGTGACTTCTCTTTTTGAAACTGATAGGGAGAAGTGGTGAAATTTGAAAGAGAAGTGCTCATTCGTGCGATGCGATACAATGTTTGGATTTAGTATAAAGGGCCATATGTAAATAATGTTCTTTTTATATTGTTCAATTCATATCTGAGTAAAAAAATTACAATTAAAGTAACATTTGAAATTAAAAGTTGTTTAAGTTTTACTAAGGTTCTTGTGAGAAACTACCAACTAAATATCTAGCACTAAAAAAAACAAAATTATTTTAAAAAATGTAAAGAAATTATAATATATCAATTACAATTTAATTAAAAATTATCTTGTGTATGACATTCAGTGTTTCTCATAAAAAAAATATAAAAGTTATTAAGCTGGGCCAGAATATATTGATATTTATAGTATAATAGTCTCAGAGTTAAGCAACTTTAATCAATAGTTTGAAACAATCCATAAAAAATATAGGGAATTATATACACCAATCAGTTAGATGTTACCAAAAGGCTGTTAATGCGTGTGGAACAAGGGTCCGGAAACGGTCATATATGCCAGACATGACCGATTCGGAAACTCAAAAGTCCTAATCATTTATTGGGATTTAGGTCAAATTTTATTTTTCAACAGAAATAATTTCGGTCATTTCGTTGAGATCGAGTTTCAAAATCACCATATTGAACATGTTTTTGTTTTCTTATCGATTTTATGTAATTAAACTGCCACTCCAGTAAAGTGTTATAATCCTGAGGGCCCTCCTAATAACTATTTTAATGCCTCGGGGAGCTATTGGCTAATGATCGCTAATCTCTTTACCTGTGTTTTTAATTCACACCGGACTATTAATCACAAGCTCCAAATTATAAAGAAATTAAAATTATACCAACTGTCTTCATTATTTAATTACTTTTCAGCTAAGACAATTATCAATTATGATTAAAATTTAATTAAAACTTGATTTAATTTACGTAGAAAAAAGATTTTTTTCACTATTAACACACGTGCTTTGTTTACTATGTAATACGCATGCCTGAAATTCTCTTCCGCAGATTTGACACTAAATCGTAAATTTAAAATTGCTTCATGCTAAATAAAGCAAGTGCAACTATTTTCATTAATATTCTTACATTATTAAAGGTAAAACATCAAAAAGCGGATGTTTTCCTGTGAATTTGATCAACAAAACTTATCCCGGAAATGAGTCCGGAATTGTTTGTTTTAGTATTATCGCAGTACATCCGGTTTTAATTTCGACTTCAGAATCGAAAGAAACGTAAGCGATGACTGAGAAAATTATCATTTTGAGTCATTAAAATCATTTTATTTTTAAACTGTTGCCTTCCCTTAATTGCTCTTGATCGATTTTAGGAAAATGGTAGGATAAATCATGAAGTAAATGCGATGCAACAGTGAAAAAAGTTCGTTGATGCTACGAGTATGAGCATAAGCATGCAGTAATGAGATTTTGACAATGTTTTTGAAAAGGGGCACCAACTTTTATGTTATATGAAAATGACCGAAATTAGGTGAAAAAATTTCCGGATCCTTGGTGTGGAATGCGTAATTTTCCCCTTTGGGATCAATATTCTTCTGTCAGCTGTTCCATCCGTGCGTCCGTAGTAATTATTGTAAAAGTACGGATTTCGGTCATAGCTGGTCCGGTTCAGATCCGGAGTTTAGAAATTGGTCAATGGCGGACGAATGCAAGAAAATTTACAAAAATAAACGATGTTTGACAAGTTATTTGGAAAGGAACATGACGTTTTTAATGCAATAAATGGATTAAAAATTTACTGGAGGCAACTTTTATCACGTTTAAATGAAGTAATAAACTTATGTTGCCGCCGAATTTGAGGTTGATGTACGTTTTCGAGTAACAAGCTCAGGAACTTGCAGAAATGCACGAAGTGATAAAAAGTTGTATTTTTATCAAATAACCTGCTACACACTACGAAGACAATGCTTCAACCTCTTTTCTAAAGATAATGAATCGTTTATGTCTGAATTTCTTTAATTATCAATAAAAAATTGATGTTTCATCAACTTGGTAAAAATTGAAAATGTCCGATGTCGGTGATGACGGAAGCGACTATCGTCAAGAACAGGGCGACTTGTTTTCGCTTTTGGGGGTCGGGGAAAGCGAAGTGACGGTCGGGAAGGCGACTTCTTCGCCCAAGTCGCCTGGTAGCGTGAGCCCTGTAGGGAACAAAAAAGTCATGAATTTTGTATCAGAAAATCCCATGTGTAACTGAAATGTGCAAATCGGAAGCAGGACAAGTCGCCCCACTGGCAAGTCGCCCCACACCTAGTCGCCCCACTTTTTCACCAACTCGCCCCACTTAAAAAAAATCGCCCCAACCTGGATCACCAACTCGCCCCACTTTTTAAAAAATCGCCCCACATGTGAAATTGGTTAAATCATGTTTAATATTACTCCTGCCAACTCGCCCCACTTAATGGAAAACGGTAATATTTAGATATAAAATTAAAATATAAAAACTCGCCCCACTTAAAAATAATTTTCGTATTATTGAAGAATACTGAACTGTATTTTTTTAAGATTAGTTATTTGCATAACAATTGAAAAGAAACCTGTTAATTGTATCATAATGCAATATATCATAATACTTAACGGATTTCAATTAACAGCAATTTGTTATCATAGCAATTACCAGATTGATTACTTTTGTCTCTGAAATGGGATAGCAAATAAGTGGGGCGAGTTGGCAGGAGTAATATTTACGGAATTTAACTTATATACAACGGGATAACATCTTTTTCCATAAGTGGGGCGAGTTGGCATTACTACATTCATCCTGGTTAATAATATAATATAAATCTAGATATTATCGTTTTCTTTCAAGTGGGGCGAGTTGGCAGGAGTAATATTCACGGAATAACATCTTTTTCCATAAGTGGGGCGAGTTGGCATTAATATATACATTCATCCTGGTTAATAATATATTAATCTAGATATTATCGTTTTCTATAAGTGGGGCGAGTTGGCAGGAGTAATGTTTACGGAATTTAAGTTATATACAACGGGATAACATCTTTTTCCATGAGTGGGGCGAGTTGGCTTTACTACATTCATCCTGGTTAATAATATGTTAATCTAGATTTTATCGTTTTCCATTTAGTGGGGCGAGTTTTCAGGAGTAATATTAACGGGATTTAACACATTTCACAAGTGGGGCGATTTTTTAAAAAGTGGGGCGAGTTGGTGATCCAGGTTGGGGCGGTTTTTTTTAAAGTGGGGCGAGTTGGTGAAAAAGTGGGGCGACTAGGAGTGGGGCGACTTGCCAGTGGGGCGACTTGTCATGGATTCTGCAAATCTAGAAAAGGACTTTATTTAAAGTAAGTTCACTTTCATAACTTTCCATTAAGTCATTAGAGAATTCTTAGTTATTTAAAACAAAAATATTATCAAGGTAACAGTAAGTGTTGTTAACATTTTCTATTATGAAATATAAACAAATCCTTTTATAGTTTGGCCATAAACTGTGATTCCATACAGTTTAAGGAGTTTCCTATTAAAAGTGAAAACTACAAACACCTCTGATGTAGATATATAATACATCATGATATTATTGTAGAGAATATCTGGAAAAGAGATTGACCCCACCATCAAGACATTCGGGCATGCACTTAGTGGTCAGATGGATTTGGATGGGAATGGTTATGATGATGTAGCAGTTGGATCATACCAAAATGATACAACCTATCTGTTACGAACCAGACCAATTGTGCATCTGTCAGCAACACTTAAAGTCTTACCTGCCAAATTTAATCTGAGTCAGCCTCCAGATTGTGTTATTCCTGGTGAAACAACAAAGAAGTATTGCATTGACCTGAAAGTCTGTATGTCATTTACTGCCAAACCACTAAACAGGTATGTATTATTCTAAGATAATTTATTTAGAGAGGTACTAACGACAATGTGTCCAGCAAACATATAGCAGACAAACTAAATTTCAAGTCGGATAGGTTATTTGTATACTAGTAACAAACAAATGTTAGAATGTATTATTGCTAGAGTTATATCTTCCCTGAAGGCTAATTTGAGTAGCTTAACTATTAAATATGAATAGAAAAAGCCCATATTTTTTCTGCTACACATTAATATATAAATAAATTTTGAACAGGCAATGTTCGAAATTTATGTCTGCATCTGCCATTCTGTTAAAAATGAAACAAGTAAAATATGAACAATGAACATATTGATGTGCATTACACAATTCATGACCTTCCTCATTGGTTGTCTTGTTTCATATCTAAACACGTTTTGCTATATAGAGATTTTAGTGTTTATGGCAGATCAATTTGTATCAAGTTTTTTACCCAGCATCTCCTTATCCTTATATATGTATAAATGTCTAAGAATATAACTTAAACACGCTAATTTTCTAATAGATTTTAAATAGAAATACTCAATATTTCGCAACTAGCTTCATCAGGTGTGTGCATCTCTCAAGGTGAAATTGGATGCATGACAAAAAAAATATTTTTGTAGCTTCATCTCTACAAGAGTTGAGGAAAAGTGTAACATATTGATTGATGTTGCATAAAATATGTTTGTAGCTACAACTACATGAAGTTGGAATAAAAGTTTAACACATTAATAGATGTTCGATTAATTGTATGAATTTCTATAAATTAATTTGTACAATTTCAAGATAATTATGGTTTTGATTTGCTTTTAAATCTTTTTTCGTCTCTCTCATTGAGTCCACCAGGTTCAAGAGTTCGTAACTGGTGCATCCAAAATCTCTCTCTTTTTTGTCTTCCTTGTGTATCCCAATTTTGATTTTTAACCGGATTTTTGTGACAAAAATGTCGGTTATTGATTTGGGAATGTACGGCGGGCTGGCGGGCGGGCGGCAATCAAATGTTGTCCATGCATTTACTCATGAACCGTTAAACCAAAGCTTTTAAAATTTTAATATGTTGTTACTGACAACTAAATGAAGGTCAAGTTCAATAATGGCGATTTTGACTTTTACCGTTCAGGAGTTATGGTTCTTGAAAGATTGAAAAATGGAGTTTCCAGTTGTGTCCGTGCATTTACGCATGAACTGTTCTACCAAAGCTTCCCAAATTTTAATATGTGGTTACCGATGACAAAATGGAGGTCAAGTTCAATAATGACGATTTTGACTCTTACGGTTCAGGAGTTATGGTTCTTGAAAGATTGAAAAATGAAGTTTCCAGTCGTGTCCGTGCATTTACGCATGAACTGTTCTACCAAAGCTTCCCAAATTTTAATATATTGTTACTGATGACAAAATGGAGGTCAAGTTCAATAATGACGATTTTGACTTTTACCATTCAGGAGTTATGGTTCTTGAAAGATTGAAAAATGGTGTTTCCAGTCGTGTCCGTGCATTTTCTCATAAACCATTCAACCAAAGCTTTTGAAATTTTTATATGTTGTTACTGATGACAAAATAGAGGTCAAGTTCAATAATGACGATTTTAACTTTACCGTTCAGGAGTTATAGTTCTTGAAAGATCGTAAAATGGTGTTTCCATTCACGTTGTTGCATTTACTAATGAACCTTTCAATCTAAGCTTTTCAAATTTTAATATGTTGATACTGACTACAAAATGGAGGTCAAATTTGATATTGACGATTTTCACTATCAGCATTCATCAGTTATGGTTCTTGTGATATTGCCAGGACACAAATAAATGTTAATAAATCCAGTTTGCTGTCGTTGTGACAGCCTCTTGTTCTCAATGATTTGAAATGTGACGTTTTCAAAATCATGTCCTACTCTTAAAAGGTGTCTTGTAATTGGGCAGTTCCTTTCTTTTATATAAAATGACCGATGGTTATTTAGTCGGATGTTAAATGGTGTTTCTGTTTCACCAACATATTATAATTTGCAAGTTCCACACGTTAGAACATTAATGCAATTTTGCGTTTTGCAATTTGATGTTATAAATATGTTGTATTTTTTCTTTTTGACTGTGCTGACGAATTGGGTTTCGATGTTGGCGACTTTGCAGCACTTACAATTGCCCCTTCCGCATGGTTTATAACCTCCGATTGTTGATATCTCCTGTTTAGATACTTTGGATGTTACTAGAATATCTTTGAGGTTTTTAGGTCTGCGGTAAGCCATAGCGGGAGGTGATGGAAAAATCTCTTTTAAGGAATGATCATTTTCAATAAGACGCCAGTGTTTGTGGACAATTGATGAAAGATTTGTCAGGTGAGGATGAAAGCTAACAACAAACGGGATTTTATTTGTCTGGGCCGTCTTTTCTTTGTATTCAAGTAGGTTTGTTCGGTCTTTTTCTTTTGCTTTACCGAAAGCTTCTGAAATATTTTTGTTCTTATAACCTCTAGATTTGAGTTGCTATCTGAGTTGCCCCAAATGATGGTTTAATTTTGATTCCGATGAACAAATCCGTTTTAACCTGATGGCTTGGCTGTACGGAATGCTCCGGGAGCAGTGTTTCGGGTGACAACTCTTCGGAGAGAGAAATTGGTGTTTATCAGTTTTTTTGGTGTGAAGGTTGGTTGTCATGACTCCGTTTTCTAAAGTTATGGTGGTGTCGAGAAAACGGAGTCATGACAACCGACCTTCACACCAAAAAAACTGATAAACACCAATTTCTCTCTCCGAAGAGTTGTCACCCGAAACACTGCTCCCAGAGCATTCCGTACAGCCAAGCCATCAGGTTAAAACGATTTGTTCATATACATGAATACATGGCTGTGTACATTATGTTTAAACAACTCGTCTAAACATCAACCCAACAATGTTAGATCTGTAAATTTGCTTTCGCAAATTTTTTGTTCTTCCCTCGCCTGGATTTGAATCCATGCTACTGAGATATCGTGACACCAAATCGTCTGCTTTGTAGCCGTCCCGCTAGACCACACGACCACCTGGGCTTCATAAAAATGAAGCTATCGGTGGCCATATATATATGTAATTATAAAAACAGGTTTAATCCACCATTTTCTACCATAAGAAAATGTCTGAACCAAGTCAGGAATATGACAGTTGTTGTCCATTGGTTTGATGTGTTTGAGCATTTGATTTTGCCATTTGATAAGGGACTTTCCACTTTGATTTTATTGTCGAGCCTGCAGCAGAAAGCTCGACATAGGGATAGTGATCCGGCGGCGGCGGCGGCGGCGGCGGTGTTAGCTAACTCCTTTAAAGCTTTATATTCTAGAAGGTGGAAGACCTGGATGCTTCATACTTTGTATATAGATGCCTCATGTTACGAAGTTTCCGTCAGTCACATGTCCAATGTCCTTGACCTCATTTTCATGGTTCAGTGACCACTTGAAAAAAAAGTTCAAATTTTTTGTAATGTTGAATTCTCTCTTATTATAAGTAATAGGATAACTATATTTTATATGTGCGTACCTTGCAAGGTCCTCATGTCTGTCAGACAGTTTTCACTTGACCTTGACCTCATTTCATGGATCAGTGAACAAGGTTAAGTTTTGGTGGTCAAGTCCATATCTCAGATACTATAAGCAATAGGGCTAGTATATTCGGTGTATGGAAGGACTGTAAGGTGTACATGTCCAACTGGCAGGTGTCATCTGACCTTGACCTCATTTTCATGGTTCAGTGGTTATAGTTAAATTTTTGTGTTTTGGTCTGTTTTTCTCATACTATATGCAATAGGTCTACCATATTTGTTGTATGGAATGATTGTAAGGTGTACATGTCTAGCGGGCAGATGTCATGTGACCTTGACCTCATTTTCATGGTTCAGTGGTCAATGTTAAGTTTTTGAGTTTTGGTCTTTTTATCTAATACTATATGCTATAGGTCAACTATATTTGGTGTATGGAAATATTTTATGATCTTTATGTCAGTCGTGCAGGTTTTATTTGACCGTGACCTCATTTTCACGGTTCATTGCACTGTGTTAAGTTTTTGTGTTTTGGTCTATTTTAACTATAAGTAATAGGTCAACTATATATGTTGTATAGAAGCATTGTTAGCTGTACATGTCTGCCTGGCATGGTTCATCTGACCTTGACCTCATTTTCAAGGTTCATTGGTCTGTGTTTAGTTATCTTGGTTAATGTTAAGTTTATGTGACAGTTGTTTTAAAGCTTAACTTTATACCTAGGACTATCAACATAATATCAATGATTAGTATAGAAGGCGAGACATTTCAGCATGTGCACTCTTGTTTTAATCTCGAAGTTCAGTATTTTTGTGATTTTACTTTTTATTTATATCATGTGACATTTATAAATTAAGAACCATCAAGCAAACTTTTTGTCTGTTTTATGTTTTCAGCTTTAATACTCCTCAGTCCATACTTTACACAATTGAGATTGAGAAGGGTGTGAGTAAAAAGCGAGCATTATTTGTGAATCCAGGTGGAACAATAAAAAAAAGTTTAACCAATTTAAATCAACAAGGGGTGGAAGTGTGTACTACAGAGAAAATTAAACTAATTGTAAGTTTTATTATACTGATCAGCATTAGAGGGAGTTATAACAGAGCATTATAAGTAAGGAATTCCTATTATATGTCTATGATGGAATTTTGTCTTGGTTAGAAGAGTATGAATTACTATGAAAGGAACATTACACATTTCTTCAGAAGTTCATATCAATTTGAAACATTACAAAATAGAAAAGAAAGATATAATGGAGAAGAAGGAAAGCTTTAGCAAACACAGTTTTCATAAAAGGTGATTTAAATTTGAATACACTTTAGAATTCAAATCAACTTACAGCTAATTTCTTAATGCATGTAAAACAAGACTTTAGTTAGCTTGCTTGCTTTGTTTGTATATTGTACATTTGTAATTGGGATAACTTTCAATCAAATTTAGATATAATATAAACAGGTTAAAATCATTGTAGTGTTACTGTTGGCTGTTACTAGAATCATTTAATCTTTTACCAGCTTTGTGACAAAAAAAAAGACTAACTTCATACTCATGTATTTATTAATGAACCCATTCTTTTTCTTTTTAGTCTAGCTTCAATGATAAATTGACACCAATATCATTTACAGTGGACTATAACTTGTTAGATATTCCCTACCCTGAACCTAGTCAATGCCTCAGTAGTGGAGTACCTGATATCAATAAGTATCCTGTACTTGTCACAGGAATGGATCAGTCCACAACTCTGCTGACAAAGGTATATAGATATATCAGTTTCAATTTTTGAGGCCCTTTCTAGCTTACTGTTTGGTGTGAGCCAAGGCTCTGTGTTGAAGACTGTTCTTTGACATATAATGTTTTTTTCTTTTACAAGTTGTGACTTGGATGGAGAGTTGTCTCGTTGATACTCATACCACAAAGTAACCACATCTTCTTGTATCTATTTAGTATAAATAAGAGATAGAATTTTATTTCCACCACTAGCTGTGATTATATTATATACATCATGCTGTGTGTAGATAAGAGCCAGCCAGTATGACCTTTTTGGGGATGTCAGGATTTTTTTTTTTTGGGGGGGGGGAATTAGTGATTAAGGTCTGTATCAACACAAGATTTGATGATTTACACTATCAAATTAATGAAAATTTTGGATGACACCCCTGGGATATCTAGACTAAACCTTGAAATGTAATAATAATTGAAGGAATTTTCTAGAAGTTTTGTAACTCTGATCATCTATTAAACTTTTAGACAAGTCTTGGTCAATCAATATGATCTTGTATAAATAATAAACTAATACTTAATGTAAGTTAATAGTAGTGTTTTTTTTATTGGCTGTGTATTCTTAGAGCTGGCAATAAAATGTAATACATATTTACTCAATTGTGAGTAATTGCTTTTTCACAGGTGAATTTCTCCAGAGAATGTGGTGCAAATGACATATGTGAAAGTAACATACAAATGACAACAGATTTATTGAATTTAACTTTGTAAGTATATATTTGTTCTTTCAATGCTTTATAAGAGTGATGTGTCATGCTCTAGTATATTGTTTTTAATGAAAAAAATCTGACATAATATTATGAAGTTCTGTTATTTAAATAGAATAAGGGGGAAAAAATTAACCCATGTTATATCAAAAAATGAAAGGATTATTAAAGTTATGATTTTGTATGTAATTTTGTGTTGTTTTTCAGACCAAGAGATGATGATGGAACTATAGTACTGAGTTATGGTGAAGACAAAGTAGTGATTGTTGATGTGAAATTAGACAACAAGGGAGAACCGGCTTATGAAACCAAATTATATGTTACAGTACCTGCTTCATTTGAATGGAACCAACTTGATGTCATTTATCCTGTTAGTTTAACACTATTATCTTATCTATAATTTTGACAAATGTTTTAAGGTTTCTTTCACCCAAACATTTCTATCACCATTTATATGACCTTTGTAATATCCAATCATAAGTATTGCAACAATAAATATGGTTAGGAGAAGGGTATGATTGCCAATGAAACAACTATCCACTGAAGATCAAATGACAAGGACAGAAAAGATCAATGTGCCAAAAGGCCATTTGAAGTTTGAACCACTTCAAACCAGATTTCCAAAGGAAAGACTGGTTATTGATTTTGGGGTGTACAGCACACGGGCAGCCACCAAACAGTGTACACATTTTCTCATGAAATGTTCAACCAAATCTTTAAAAACTTTAATATGATGTTTCTGATGACAAAATGGAGATCAAGATAGATATTAATGATTTTCACTTTCAATATTCAGGAGTTATGGTTCTTGAAAGATTGAAAATGGTGTTTCAAATGTGTCTGTGCTTTAACTCGTGGACAGTTGAACCAAAGTTTTTCAAATTTGTATTTGTTGTTACTGATGACAAAATGGAGGTCCAGTGCATTATTGATGATTGTCACTTTTACCGTTGTGGTGTATAAAAATGCCAGGTGGTAAATTGTGAATAAAACCTTGTTTGCTGTCACTCTGACAGCCATTTGTTAATGAATTTAATAACACGATAAATATACAAACAATTTAAAACTTCAGGATATTATTTGATGAATTTAAAGGAATATTCTTTTCTCCACTACTTTTAGCCTAACCATATACCAGTAAGAGTAAACCCCACTACAACATTAGTGGTGATATCTGAGATTGGTAATCCATTTGGTAACCAGGCTAAAACAACTAACTTGAGACATTATCGCCTGAGATTTCTACCAATGAAAGGAATAGACAAATCATTTAAAATTATTGTTCAGGTTAACACGTAAGTATTAGAAAGATTTTTCTAAAAGAAATTGCTTTAAGACTTTGTTTGAATAAAATAAATAGATTTAACTAGAATATTGTGTTTACAAAATATTTGAATTCCTTCACACAGACATCTGAAATAAGTTCAATTCATAAACACATGTTAACCATATGATCCAACTGTGAGCTATTGCCATTCATTGTTTATTATAAAGTATTCTCTTGAAAAATCTTTTGTGGTATATCCGGATGATAAAAAAACTAGTATGAATTTTTTAGCTAACATTGGTTTTTTTTACCTGACATTAGACTCATTTTTATACAACCGCAAAAATTAAAAAAAATTTGTACGTATATTGGTATCACATCGTCGTCAGTGTCGTCCACGGACGAATGGTTTCCGTATAATAACTTTAGTATAAGTAAATAGAAATCAATAAAATTTAAACACAATGTTTGTTACCACAAAAGGAAGGTTGGGATTGATTTTGGGGGTCATGGTCTCAATGGTTTAGAAATTAAGGGCCCAAAGGGGCCCAAAACAAGTATTTATCTACTTTCTGGACAATAAGTTGTGTATAATTATTTTAATTGCTCTGATTTTGTACCACAATATTCATACCATAAAGTAGAAGTTTGAGATTTATTTTTAGGGTTATGGGGCAAACAGTTTAGGAATTAAGGGCCAAAAAGGGGCCAAATACAACCATTTTTGTAGTTTAGGGACAAAAACTTATGTATAACTGTATGGATCTCTCTGACATTGTACCACAAGGTTCCATATAACGAAGGGAAGGCTTTGATTTAGTTTGGGTTAATATCCCTGAACATTTAGGAATAGGGGGCCAAAAAAGGGCCAAAAGAAGCATTTTTCTAGATTACAGGCAATAACTTGGGTTTAAGTAAATGGATCTCTCTGAAATTATGATACAAGGTTTCTTACTACAAAGGAAAGGCTGGATTTGAGTTTTGGGGTTCTTGCTCCAAAGTGGGAGGGGGGTTTCAATAAGTTAGGGGTAAAAAAAGGGGCCCAAATAAGCACTTTTGTAGTTTCAGTCAATAACTTGTGTTTAAGTGTATAAATCCCCCTGAAATTATACCACAAGTTTCCATACTACAAAGGGATGGTAATTGGGGGTTATGGCTCAAATCATTAAGCAATTAGGGGCAAAAAAGGGGGAAAACAAGGGGTTTTCTGGTTAAAGGACAATTTAAAAGCAATGTGGGGAGATAATGCAATTAAAATTTGAAGAATAATGTTATATATATGTTTGATTACTTGATTATCCCCCTTACACTGCTTGTTTTCAAAAGTTTAAAGAAGAAATCTTCAGTTGTACAGTATTGTGTAATAGATTTGTTAGATCGTTGACCACATTTATATTGTGACAAAAACCTATATTATGTCAAAAATTTGATCACAATCCAAATTCAGACAGTATCAAGTTTGAATATTGTGACCAAATTTGCCCCAACTATTCAGGGTTTGACCACTGCAGTCATATAAAGCTGTGCTTTGCGGAGCACCTGGTTAAAAGTTCATTCACAGTATCAATTATTAGTTTTCTTGGAAGATATTATAACTGGTGCTAGTTTTGATTGATGGGGGGAATCAGAGAACCCAGAGAGAAATACAACCTGTGGCTTATAAACTGTTAATTTTGTTGTCAGTAATAATCAGACTTGAACACAATTCACCATTTACAAGACCTCAGAGTTTGGAGGCTAATGATCACTGTTTGTGAACTACGTAAACCACTCGGCCCTCTTTTACAAAGTTTGATGAACAATACATTCAGATGTAGATAATTCCATACACTGTTCAGTCTGTGCTTAATTGTATTGAACTGTTTATTTTTAGAACAAGTGAGGAACAGACTATTGCTGAAGATCTTCAAGAATTTAAAGTCAGAGTTATTAATAGAGCAGATGTAGAATTGCAGAGGTAGGTTCATGATTCATTTTTGAGTAAAGATTGCATGAAATACAATCAAAACCCTTATGGCACATACTTGATATCTATTTCTTCCAAGGTTTATAACTACTTTTGATGTACACAAAATATATACATCCTATCTATGAAGAAATTTATTATACTTGGCACAACAATTACACTTGTTGAAGGGGAGATAATTCAACTTATTCACTGCAAAAGTCTCGTGCAAACATAACTCCTTCTAAATCCATGGACTTATATTGATAAAACAGATGTAGGACACTACTTGAAAAATTTTTCAGATTTATCTCTGAACAACTTTCTGTTTATCAAAATAATTTGGCGGGAGTATCGTCAGTGAGCAGTAGCTCACACTTTCACTTGTTTAATCCAGTTTTAATTCTAAACTTGAATCAGTTTTATTGTGAATTTTATTTTTTTTCTAGTTCTGCAGCACCTGATGGTGATGTGTTTTACAGAGGACCAGTACGTGGTGTCAGCTCAATGAAAACGGAAGCCGATATTGGACCTGCTATAAATCATACATATACAGTGAGTGAAAAACAAACGCTAATGAGAACTTTATTATCAAATATTAGATGCTCCTTTGTCTCATAACTTCCATCCCATGAACAGGAAATAATTTTTCTTTAGAGGCCAGCATGTGTTGTTGTAATCCATTCATCAGCGTTTCTTGTTTTCATCATCTCATCTGAAAATATCTACCAAATGAATCAAACTTGGGCAGAATAATGGTCCTTCATGAAAGTTTTATTTACTCATATTTGGTTGATGATTTTGCCAACAGCGATAATTTAGTGTATGCAATAAAGATTTCATTGAAACCTATGGTACACATTTAGGAAATTACATTGTCATCTCAATTTGTACACTGAAACAGATTGAACAAAGTAAATAAAACAATCCTTACTCTTTGTATTTGAAGAAAAAAATTGGTGGCCAGTTATTTCTTTTGATTCTGATTGGTCACATGTTCATCTTACAATGTAACTGATTGACTCTATTTATGGAAAAATATTTATCATTTTCAATCCACTCTCTTATTAGCTCACCTGGCCTAAAAGGCCATGTGAGCTTTTCTCATCACTTGGCGTCCGTCGTCGTCGTCGTCGTCGTCGACGTCGTCGTCGTCGTCGTCGTCGTCGTCGTCTGTCGTCGTTAACAATTTTTCAAACATCTTCTCCTCTGAAACTACTGAATGGATTTGAATGAAACTTAACATGATTGTTCCTTAGTATATCCTGCACAAAATGTGCGCTTCGATTTTTGATCCGTCAAAAAACATGGCCGCCGTTACTTAAAATAGAACATAGGGGTCAAATGCAGTTTTTGGCTTATATCTCAAAAACGAAAGCATTTAGAGCAAATCTGACATGGGGTAAAAATGTTCATTAGGTCAAGATCTATCAGCCCTGAAATTTTCAGATGAATCAAACAAACCATTGTTGGGTTGCTGCCACTTAATTGGTAATTTTAAGGAAATTTTGCAGTTTTTGGTCATTATCTTGAATATTATTATAGATAAAGATAAACTGTAAACAGCAAAAAAGATCAGCAAAGTAAGATCTACAAATAAGTTAATATGACCAAAATTGTCAATTGACCCCTTAAGGGGTTATTGTCCTTTAATGACAATTTTTCACAATTTGTTCATCATATTTGCTAACTTTAAAAAATCTTCTCCTCTGAAACTACTGAATGGATTTGGTTAAAACTTAGCATGGTTGTTCCTTAGATTATCCTGCACAAAGTGTGTGCTTTGATTTTTGATCCGTCAAAAAACATGGCCGCCGTTACTTAAAATAGAACATAGGGGTCAAATGCAGTTTTTGGCTTATATCTCAAAAACGAAAGCATTAAGAGCAAATCTGACAGGAGTAAAAATGTTCATTAGGTCAATATCTATCAGCCCTGAAATTTTCAGATGAATCAAACATCCAATTGTTGGGTTGCTGCCACTTAATTGGTAATTTTAAGGAAATTTTGCAGTTTTTGGTCATTATCTTGAATATTATTATAGATAAAGATAAACTGTAAACAGCAAAAAAGATCAGCAAAGTAAGATCTACAAATAAGTTAATATGACCAAAATTGTCAATTGACCCCTTAAGGGGTTATTGTCCTTTAATGACAATTTTTCACAATTTGTTCATCATATTTGCTAACTTTAAAAAATCTTCTCCTCTGAAACTACTGAATGGATTTGGTTAAAACTTAGCATGGTTGTTCCTTAGATTATCCTGCACAAAGTGTGTGCTTTGATTTTTGATCCGTCAAAAAACATGGCCGCCTTTACTTAAAATAGAACATAGGGGTCAAATGCAGTTTTTGGCTTATATCTCAAAAACGAAAGCATTAAGAGCAAATCTGACATGGAGTAAAAATGTTCATTAGGTCAATATCTATCAGCCCTGAAATTTTCAGATGAATCAAACATCCAATTGTTGGGTTGCTGCCACTTAATTGGTAATTTTAAGGAAATTTTGCAGTTTTTGGTCATTATCTTGAATATTATTATAGATAAAGATAAACTGTAAACAGCAAATATGATCAGCAAAGTAAGATCTACAAATAAGTCAATTTGACCAAAATTGTCAATTGACCTCTTTAGGAGTTATTGCCCTTTAAAGACTTTTTTCACAATTTGTTCATCATGTTGACTTACTTTAAAAAATCTTCTCTTATGAAACTGCTGTATCAATTTCAGCCAAACTTAGGCTAAATGAGTTTCAGAGTTTCAGAGTATCTAGTATAAATTTTATATTTCATTTCCTTGTATGTCAAGAAACATAGCTCCTATGGCTAAAATAGAACATAGGAGAAAATGATTTTCTTTTGCTTTTGAAGAAAATAGGACGATTCAAAGAACATTTAAATAAATTGAAAAGCCAAAATAATCATTGATGAGAGATTAAACCAAAAAAATTCAGGTGAGCGATTCAGGCTCTTGAGAGCCTCTTGTTTGTTAGCTTTTTTTATATAATTATTTGATTGTTTAATTTTAGGTTGTAAATCATGGACCAGGTATAATTGGTGGAGCTACACTCTGGATATCTTGGCCATTTGAACTGAAGACAGAATATCCAAAGGGAAAGCAATTGTTATATCTCATGCAGGATCCTGTGGTTAGTCAATTTACAGATAGATTGATGAAATAGTATAAGGTCAATAAATAGTTCAATCAGAAGTAGATATTAAAAAAGTTAATGAAATGATACAGAATACTTTATGAATGCAGATATTTTGCCTGAAATAAGACTGTTTTATGTTGAATAGTCAAGAAAATGTCTAAATATGTCAAAGGTTGATGAGTTTAACGAAGTATTTCACTAGTGTCTCCTAGATCTTTTACTGAGGATTTATTTTACTGTTTCATCAGTCCCAATTTTCATAAGTTTAGTATACTGTTGATTTTGTGCTTCTAACAAATTTTGCATGAAAGCTTTAAGGTACCGTATATTTTCGAATTTAAAGCGCATCGTTTTATAAGCCGCACGGCCGTTTTTTGGGGGGAAGATTGTTTTTGTCCTTACATAAAACGCACCTGAATATTAAGCGCAGACTGAAGAAAACGTATATTTATTCTACTGACCTGATAGTGTCATGAATATTTTCTCCTTTTGTAACTCACACCGTAATTTGTTTCATTTCTATTTTCAGATTGGTGAGAAAGTTGAGAGTATTTTTGAATATATTTATTTGTGTCATATTAAAATAAAAAATCGTAATAAAATAATTATACTTTTCTCATTGTTTTAATTATGCCAGTTTCGTTTGATGTTTTTTGTCAACAATGGCCATGTGTTGACAGCTTGGGTGTCCATTGAACCTTGTTGTTTTGATTAAAATTAGTATGGTATTGATTGCTTGTTTATTGTTTGAATTGGCATTAAGGATTTAAATTAATCTTAAAAATGTATGCATGAAAGGTCACCCAAGCCATAAAACTGCCATTGTTTATCTTGATTATGACCTACTTACCTGTACCCACGTGTGAAAACTGTTCACCCAAAAGTCAAGATTTTTTTTTAATTAAATCAATCTTAAGAATTTTATTGTTGTCTATAAAATAAAAGTTGAAGTTCTGAACGTAACAAACATTTTTCAATTTTAATTTGGATGAATACAACAAACAAAACAATTTACTTTTTGCAAGTCATTGTCTATTTTCAAATGAAAGTGTTATGAGCAATGACAAGGGGGATTAAAAGAAGACAGCAATAAATAAATGTTTTAACAGATTAAATTATAAAAATTAGTATTCTTTTTTTTTTAGTTAAACATCCAATAATATTTCGTAAAGATATTTCGTTTTGAAACACAATAAAACGACAAACAGTTACTCTTCAGTATTTTATCCTGTTTGGTACCTCTTCTCAAACACGATTATCTCTCTTTGTTTATGAAGCACTTTAAAGTGTCGATTTAAGCACATGCATCACCATCGTCATTTAAAGAAACTTGTAATATTGGCAAGACACACAATCACTTTCTTTATTATTTCATTAGAAAATTTTATATTAAAACACATTAAATCAACTAACAACTACATATTTATGATAAATACACAATTAATATCCTGTATGGACACAGTTATCTTTCTTTGTTTACGAAATGAACACTAAACACATGGTTATCGACTTCCTGTAAACCAACAATGATTGAATGAAATAAAAACAAACGATTTAGTTAATATATTTATTTATTCATAACAAAATATGCAACATTAACAATTTATCAAGTCACTGCAAGCACTTGACAATCTGACTGTCTCCAGAAAACAAATCCAGATATTTTTTTCTTTCACCGTCGTCCTGAAAACAGAAAATAATACTTACATAACACGCACCCGAGTATAACACGCAGGGACAAAGACAGAGAAAAAAACCTGCGGCTTATTTAACGATTTATACGGTAATATGTCTTTTTTTAAAGCATTAAATTGACAGTTCGTCTATAGAAATTACAAGGTGATTATCTCTCTAACCAATTATCATTTACCCACAGAATGCAAGTTTGAGATTTTTTTTGGAAAGATAGAAGTAACAAAAAATTGATAGTAGAAGCAGGGCTTCCAAAAAATATTTGAGCCAGCCGGACATTTTATATCTGATCTCGATTTTAATCCCTTAAGACTTAGTTACAAAAGGCAATTATGATAATCAGATGGCCATTCCAATGATTGACATTACATTAAAAAAAACGATTTTAAACTTTACTTTGATATGATATGAATTTAATGTTCGGATTTAACTGTTAAATTGGTAGTGCATCATTCAAAGTGTGCACATAAGCGTGCTCATATCTGCCTTAGACTTTTTATTTGTGCAAAATGACATTGTCAAAAACTTTACTTTCGTTTTCACCGGATGTTGACTTGACAATGGTAAAACATGGACCATAAACGGATAGGTAAAATCCGTGTACGTTTACAAAGCACGACTGAGAGAAGAAGCTCTTTCCACGTTATTTCTTCAACAAAATACTTGAAATGAACGTTAGATACAGGTATCAATGATAATTTTAGCATTTTTGAAGAAATAAAGGATGCATTATTAAATTTCCCACCTGTGCACATGTGCACACGTGTTCTAGTTCATACGACATAGTTCTGACGATTTTTCATTTAAAACCTTTTTAAATTTTTCATCAAATCATGTTGATAAACTAATTTTTAATAGTTTTAATCTTTTGGACAAAATCAATTAGATACAAACCACTGAAATGTACGAAAATAATTGTGAATAGACCGATTAATTTATGTGATGTGCGGTACTGAACATAGTTCACCTGTCACCTGAACAGGTAGATTTCAGCTGTCCAACTACTAATTAGTCTTGATTAAAATAAGTAAGTATTGAAGTAGGTGTTGTTTTGATAGTAATTAATCATCATGTCACATTTATGACCGGAAATGTGCTGATGTTAAAGGCAAAAGGTTGGGTAAAAAAGATCGTGAATTATGTAAAAATGACTGAAAAAGCCTTGAAAATTAAAAAGTATATGACCGATTCATGCTTTGCCCAGCCGGACTTTTACCGGACATTATACAAATGACCAGAATATATGACTGTTTTGGAAGCCCCAAGTAGAAGTCAAATTTTTAAGAATTTGTAGGAAATGAATCAATTATTTTGTTTCTTACATCATTTTTTAGATAGTGTGAAATTTTGTCAGTAAAGATATAAATCAGTACTTAATGTAGGTATAGTTAATTACTTACCATTCTTGTTCATGCTTTTTATTGTGCAAACAGATATCTATTGTCTTGCCTGCAACAAAAGCTATGAATATGAGACATTGCAATAATACATTTTATTAACCTCAGAAAACTTAGAAAGTAGATAATTTATAGTCATATAGAGAGAAACTTTAAAGCAAAATGCTGATTTAGTAAGTTAATTCTTGATTTATTGATAAATATTATAATATTCTTTTTCAAATAAGGAGAAAACATTAAATAAAAAATCTGAAATTCACTGACCTTCGTGAAAGCAAAAGAGATTGTTTGCTTTTTATATTCCTTTATTTATCACATTCCAAAAATGAGGAATTTTAGAAAAATGTTGGAGGGATAGTACTTATTATTATTATGTGGAAATCCTAATTGTAGAAAATGTGAATATTACATTGTATCTAACAGCAAAAAGAGCCTTTTTTATGGTAAAACAGATAGCAATCATGTGAAAAGTGTTTAAAGTATTTGAATAATTTCAGGTGATTGGAGGCCATGCCGAATGCAAAAGTTATCCAACATTTGTTAACTCATTAGGTATAAAGGTAAGTGAAAATTTAGAATTGATATAAGAGTGTTTATATATAAAGGATATGCACACAAATTGAAAGCAAAAAGTTCAATTTTTATCAAATGTACAATACTTTATTTTTTAATGTAATTAATGAGTGAGCACTGTGTATTTTCTAATCGGGTAAAAAGGGGACTCTAGTTGTCGAGAGGCAAACATTATATTTTAACAGGCTTTAACATGCAACACAATATTTCATTGGCTTTCACAGACAGCACTGGTTTTATATTACAGCTCAGCTTTTCAGTGGAACCTTCTGCAGAAGAATTGAAATATGGATGGATAGAAATTCTTATATTTTTTTTTTTTTTTTTTTTTACATAAGGTTTGAAATTAAAGTATTTCAAAGTCACAAATGATTCAAATGAAGTTTGAGATCTTAAAAATATTAGTTGAAATGTGAATTGCATGAATCAGCTAGATTTTGTCATGAGAATAATAATGCATGTACAGAATGCTGGCATGCATGGCATAATTGTGTTGATCTCAAATATATTAAATATTCATATCTTCGAGTAAGAGTCTACTGAATACTTTGACAAAGCTTACATAGTTAGCCACACATCAGTATTAACAAATGTAATATCCAAATATAATCATTTACAAGCCAAATATGGTCATTTCCATTTATTAATGCTTCTGCAAATCATAATTTAACAGTTGTTTCACCACTTAACAAACGATATACACGATGTTGATTGTGCCACTGTCTGAAATAGTTTAATAACTCAATAGCTGCCTTCTGATTTGCTATTTGAAATATTGAGATTTGAAAACAAATATTACAAGTCTTAAATGCATACATTTTTATATAATAGACTAATAGACTTATTTGAATATTTTGAACTGTATAATCATTTCCAAACATAGATTTGAATGATCTTCACATATTTTGTAAATCTGGTATCATACTGTATTACATATTTAGTTGAGATCAAATTAAAAAATTGAAAGTGTGGAAAAACAGTGAAAGTTTTATTTTGTGGGTGATTTGTTTTTAACAAACAGGGTGAAGGATCAGTTTACAATGGCTCTTGTATATTTAATATTTTTGAAATTGTTATGTGCCATATCACATAATGATAAAACTTGCTTTAGTAATCATAACATGGAAGTTATTTCATCAATTCTTTTCTTTAGTAACAAGATATTGAATTGTTTGATTGATCTTTACTGAATATGTACTTGCATTCCGTTAAGACAATAACAACTTTGTCCTGATTGAAAATAATAATGCCTACATATAATACATAAAGCATATATATTTCAGAGGTTTCAGAAATAAAATCATTTTGTTTCATTTGAAAGGTAGATTAATACCAAATAAGTATATGTTGTAGCAAAAAATTATAAACATATCATTTAGTTACTTTATTGTTTTGATCCAATAGCGACCTAAAGTAATGACAAATGAAATAGATGTCTTTTTATTTCTGAAATTTGTGACATTGAGGCCTTATCAGATAATTTTTCTTCATGAAAATGGTTGTTATATTTATGTTGAACAAAATGTAAAGTTGAAACCCAAAAATGTGCATGTTTTGGACCTTTTGTTACTTAATGCTGGAAAGGCCTCAAACTCTGATTGATTCTTGTTGTATATATCATAATATGACTAATGCTGGCTTTGTTTTCTTGCTTTACATAGGAAGACCCAAATCTGTTTATACGACCTAAGAATGTAAGTTTTATTTCAATTGTTTTGCATATATTGCAAAATTTTATAGCAATAATCAGTAGAGAAAAAGAAGCAGCAAAGTCTAATTCTATTTACATGTAACTTTTAAAAGTTGTTTTGCATATCAAATATAAAGATATTTTGCATGTGGCTTCTGAATTATCTAAACAAAGGTTATAAGAATGTATAGTTCTTTAAAACTTTCACAATTTTGGATACCAAAATAAAGATAATAATTTTATTCATTGATACGTTGTCATGATTTTTGTTCAAATATTTAACTTTGAACTTAAAGTTTTATTTTTGGAGCACAACTACTCAGTCAACAGGTTCGTAATAAGGGACAAAGATAAGTTTTATGTATTAAACTTAGTTTTTAGCTAGTCAAACAGTTGACAGTATATTACTTTGTTGAGCCCCATTTGGTTTACAATCTTTTGAATTTTTCATGTTATGGCTTACTAGACTTATGATCTCAACACACCTGATGGAAGTTTGTATTTTAGGAACTTGTTTCTTTGTTCATTTAGTTTTAATTAGAAATCTTTTCCATTATATATTCTATCACTTAAAATTCTGCAAACTGTATTGATTTTTATTATCTGTTTGATTCTTTTGGAGAAGTTAAGGAGACTCACGGGTACAAAAAATCAGCAAAAAATTAAACATTTATTTTTTCATTACAAATTTTATTTATTACACTATTAGTTATTTCTTTATAACATGGTACAAAAATCACCCAGACAAATCGATTTGGTTTGGCCACAGATGACTTTAAAAATGTTTATATCATTGAAAAAGCTCCAAATCTTCTCCCTTTGGTGCAAACGTGTCATTTTTTAATGTTTAAATTGAAATATCTTTTTTAACTCATCGGTGACCTTTATTTTTTATTTTGTTTTCAAACAAGCTATACATAAACTAAATAATTGTAAAATTTAAGCGGTTTCTGTAATTAAGTTTTTTTGTTATTTCGATATTAACAATATTTCTCCTATTAGTTCAACAGAAAAAAAAGGAAATTTACAAAAATGCATGCTTCTTTTGGAGGCAGATTGTGAGCTTAAGGTAGCACAATACAAAGATTTTTCATCCCCAATCAGACATCTTTAAACTGATGTAATTCCACTCATCTATCTTTAAATTTTATAAATAAGGTACCAAAAGAAAGAAGAAGGATTAATCTTTCAAATTGTGATAATTTCATTATGACATAATTATTACATAATTAATTGTTATGTAATTAGTTGCCATTCTGTGATGTCCACACTTGAATGAATTTATTGTCTTTGTTCTTCATAGCATCCTAAAAAAAATTATAGATTCTTGCACAACACAGTTTGACCTCAAAAAGTGTGTCTCAGATTTTTCCTATTGTATTTCATTCTCTCATAAATCTTCAATGAAGTTTGCAACATCAATTCATTAGAGACCACTAAATTCAATTGGGTATAAAATTTGTTCTATTGATATTTTTGGAAATTTGAGACACAGTTTTGGAGGTCAAGCTGTGTTGTAGAAGAAGCTATAAAATATTTTTGGATGCTATGAAGAACAAAGACGCTAAATTCATTCAAGTGTGGACATCACAATATAGCGACTAATTACATAATAATTAATTATGTAATAATTATGTCATAATGAAATTATCACAATTTGAAAGATTAATCTTTCTTCTTTCTTTCGGTACCTCATTTATAAAATATAAAGAAGGATGACATGAAATACATCAGTTTAAAATTGTCTGATTGGGAGTGAAAAAATCTTTGTATTGTGCTACCTTAAATGAACGATGACCCCCTATTTTTATTTCATATTTTTATTAGGTATAAGATCAAGTTTAATCACAGAAAAAAATAGAAAAATCCTATGTTAGAAAAAAAAAGTTGATTTAGACCCGAGAGCAACCTTAACAAACAGTGTATGCTATATAAAAGTTAGTTTTGAAACCTGTATTAAATATAAAAGGATTGTATTTGGGAATAAAATGTATAAAAAAAGTTGGTAATGTTTTTAGTCTTCCAATAAGTCTGTTTATTTCCTTAACATGATGAACAATGAAAGGAAAATAATTTGAATGCAAATAAATATCACTTTATTGCAGTAAAAAACAAATGTTTAAAAAAATATTAAAGCCAATTAATCTTTATAGATTGAGCTGCCCAAAGGGAGATAAACTGATATAAATCCATTTTATTTTTAGCCAATAACCAATGTGGGCACAAAAACTCAGGAATCAGGACCAACGTACAACGTCATAGATACAAGTAGAAGGAAGAGAGAAACAGAAACCTCTACAGATAAACCACCAAGAAAGCAAGAAATTGTTTCTAAAAACATCGTTAGATTGGTAATTGCTATATTAGTAAATGTATTGTATTTATGGATGATTGTAAAACTGTCAGTGACCATTCACATGAGAAGAATCAAGGAAAGCAAACTTGCATTTTCATGGGTATTTGATTTTGTGGTTTTGCTGATCTCTGCATACAAGGTCTACAGAAAAAGTATAAATTGTTGAATATCTAAAGTCTACCCACAAATACTACGAAAATTGGTATCCAACGATTAACAATGAATCCACAGTAATTGAAAGTGACAATGAATGATACATCAATCAGTTAAATCAATAAAACATCAGATTATAAAAAATAAGATCAAGTATAACATGCAACATGAGATGTTTGTAAACAAAACATACCTCAAAAATCCACCAGCTTGAATAGCAAATGAATTCAAAATTATTACACCACCACTCTAAGTAGTGGCTAAACAGGTCCACTTCATATTTGTTCATCAGATTGTTAGAATGATTTTCAACACATGAGTGCTTTTCTTGATCTGTCCCCCCCTTTTAGGTCAGTCAGCACAGTCAGTGCCCCCCCTCCTTTATAAAAAGTTCTGGATCTGCCACTGAACTGTATGCTTAGCACTGAAGTTAATGATTTTCTGTTTGTGGGGTGTAGAACATTTTATACATCTGTTAAGTGCATCCTCTTTCAGGAAGATTAGGTTGAAGTAGGTAGCTTCATTACATCAAGAAAGCTGTGAACCATAAAATCAAAAGTATATTGTGACCTTGTTTTCATTGCTCATTGAATATAGCTGTGGTGTTGGTTAAAGTGAAAGTAGATGTACCATGAACATGAACCATCATGAAATGATTCCTACTCTTATAATCTGTTTCAGAACTGTGATGAGGCTGCTAATTGTAGAAAGATGGAATGTAGAATTTCAGGTTTAGCTAAAGGAGAACGAACAACAGTTCTGTTAAGAGGGAGACTTTGGGAATCAACTTTAGTACAGGTGAATAATCATTTATATAAGAAATCTTCAATTGCTCAGTATTGGGCAGTAACACAATATTGCACAACATCACAGTATTGTGCAATAGCACAGAATTGCACAATATCAAAATAGCAAGAAATTTTCGATTGAAAATTGATGCAAATATTTTAACCAATTTCAGATTTTTAAAATTTTTCACCACATTAATTTTATGTCAGAAACCTATATTATGTGAAAAATTGATCATAATACAAATTCAGACAGTATCAAGCTTGAATATTGTGTCCAAACTTGCATCATCTGTTCAGGGTTTGACATCTGTGGTCATATCAGGTTGTGCTTGGGGAAGCATTTTATTGTCTTGTGTTCACAAATTCAAATATACTAGATTTAGGGATGCTTTTTCCAGTGTCAGCAGCATCAATGATGTAGTATTGTTTGATTAGGGCAGTTTAAGGGGGGATTACAAAATGCAAAACTGCAAGACATATCTTTGTACGATCAGTTATAAATTATTTTTTCACCCAATAAATGTATATTTAATTTTCTTATTTTATAAGGATTATCCATCAGTAGACGAAGTATGGGTAGCATCAAAAGGCGAGGTTATATTAGATACAGATCTAAATATAGAACAAGATAAAGCTGATGATGTAGCCCAGGTGAGTTGAGCAAAAGATTTACATTTTAAAGAGTCAAATGGATTCATTTACAATCACTATAAAAAGATTGGAGTATTCCAGAAATGGGTCAATAGATATCAATAGGCCTTAAAGGTTCAAGTCATTACTGCTTCTACTACTAAAAATAAAAGATTAGACAACAAAATTAAGTAAAAAAATCCTTAAAATCATGCAATTTTTTTATTAATACCAAATGTAGTTTTAAATAATTTTATATGACCCTTTTTCAAAATTATGCTAGGTGAACAGATTGGTATTAGGACATGGCTGACAATTGTTAATAATAATAGACAATTAGAGAATGAATTCCACAAAATAAGAAAACAAACCAATTGCTTTCAAACTATGTTTGAATGACATTTCATCCACTGTCAAACATGTCTTGTCTTGTTTCTAAAATAAAAGAAGTAAAAAGGCAGGTGAAATACCATTTTTTACTCAAAATGTTTTAAGGTCAAGGTCAAGTAAATGGGTTATGTCACAGATTTAGTAAATTTAAATACATATACATTTGACTTGCTGAACTAAAACCAAAATATGCATTATCTCTTATTTCTGAAATACTTTTGATTGAATTCTTTCCAAAAATGTGAGCATTTGTATAGAAAGCACAAAAAAATAATCAGTGAAAAATATTCTTAAATTTGTTGAATATTCAGACATCTAGTAGTTAATGTACTTTTATATTAGTTGGTAATTGATATTTCAAAATATAACAAATAATTCAATTCATATACAAAGTTTGAAGACTGTGTTTTAATGTAAAAGAACCAAGTATTTATGAAGTCCATGTTTTAACATTGCAGGCAATAACCTATTCAATACCTGATTTAAAAGAGAGAATTTCTGATGAATTACAATGGTGGATTATACTTGTAGCTGTGTTAGCAGGGCTGCTTGTTCTGATTATCTTTATACTTATACTATGGAAGGTAAGAATTTTAGTACAGTGTAACCTGTGTTATTTGACACACTGAGAGACCAGAAAAAAATGTCGGATTAAGCAGGATGTCAGAATAATCAGGTTTTTATGCAGTTAATCTGCATTATGCGAGCACCCTAGATTTGTGTTCTACCCAATAAATGCTGAAATACTTGCCATTGTTATTATCTAGCTCGCTACTATGTTATATATAACTAATTGAACACTTTTTTAATACTTATTATTCTGGATAACAAAAAATATGACCAGAAAAACCTTAAATGATCGTCGATTTATCCAAAAGTTTTAAAGTTACACATAGGAAGTAGTGCTTATTCAGAATCTTTGTGTAGTTCATTATGACTTGTGCTTTTAGTTAAGATGTCAAAGAACAACTGTATGAAATATTTAATCGCCGAAAATCTCTTAAGACAAGTAGTTTAGATTTCCCAAATGACAAAAGTCGTAGGAATATTGTTTGTCATCAATACGTAGTACAAGTACGTCAGTAGTCTAATAATAAGTTCAACTGTTCATGCTGTTGGCGGCAATTTCAAATTAGAAAAAGAAATTTTCGTAGCTTTTCAATTTGGAGGCAGGTGTGCAAATTAGCGGTGGTCCGAGGTCCACGACCTTCCACTTTTGCAAGCGGAATTTCGACTAGGATAGTCGGTTTTTTAGCTACGTCCGACGTAGTCACCTTCCACTTGAAAGAGAATAAGAAATTACTTTGCAAACCTTTTCACCATGTTCACCAAAGTCTCCAATTAAACGAGCTAAAAACTTATTTTTATCATTATTATTCATGACAGCGATGTTCATTTTGTTCAACCGCTAGCTTTATACAGAAAATAGCCGACAAATATTTTATAAATTCGAGTAAAGTCGTATCTGATAGACAAAAACAACATTGTAAAACATAACAATGGCGGCCGTGAAGACAATATCGGACCCGATTCCGGAAGCGGATAAGGGTAATTCCGGGTTTGGCGATCATTTACAAAATAAATCCATGCAGGTGAAAAAATACATCTATGCATGGTAAAAAAGAAAGAAAAAGCAGAAAAATATTTTATTCAGAAACTCAAAATTACTTTTTGACAAATTTTAATTTAAAAATCCAATACAACGTGACAGCTGGGAACAGTATATCTAACAATATACATGTTCATGGTCACAGTCTAAATTTTCTTTATAAATGATAAATGATGATAATGCATGTGAGATGCTTTTAAAGTGTAAACATATTACTGCAATTTCGAAGGGTTATTTGTTTTTCTCAATTTTGAAGGGTCAATTAAAGTAGCTGAAAGTTTCTTTCTTTATTTTCACAAATAATGCAACTATATTATATATACCTTAATGTAAGTAAATCATATGTTATATAGGTGTCATTCTTTGGGCCACTCTACCCCCTCCTGTTTGATAACTTGGAAACGGTCGAGCTCCCCACCCCTAAACCATATGAGGGGCAAATCCAGGATTTTAGGTTAAGAGGGGCGCAAACTTAAATTTTCGCCGAGCACAGTGAAGCTAAAATAAATTTGAGGTAAAATTATCGGAATATTCTTTATTAAGCTGAGAATAACCCATGCTTTGCAAATTTAAGGGGGGGTGCAAGCCCGCAACCCTCCCCCGTCTGAATCCGCCCCTGCATATATTCAAGTATAGGACAATATAATAAATAAAAAATGAAATATAGGGGGAGTCCCTGGAGTTACCCCACCCCCTCCTGTTTGAGAACTGGGAAGCGGTCGAGATCCACACCCCTTAACCATATATATTCATGTTTGTGACAATATGAAAAATCAAATGAAATATAGGAAGAGTCGCTGGGGTCACCCCACCCCTCCTGTTTTAGAATTTAAAAATGGTCGAGATCCCCACCATTAAACCATATATATTCATGTATGGGACAATAATATTATAACAAATCAGATGAAATATAGGGGAGTCCCTTGGGTCACCCCACCCCCTCCTGTTTGAGAATTTGAAACCCGTTGAGATTGCCACCCTTTAACCATATATATTCATGTACGGGACAATATAACAATTCAAATGAAAGATAGGGGGAGTCCCTGAGGTCACTGTTCACCCTCCTGTTTGAGAACTTGGAAACGGTTAAGATCCTTACCCCTAAACCATATAACTCATGTACGGGACAATATAACAAATCAAATGAAATATAGGGGAAGTCCCTGTGGTCACCCCAACCCTCCTGTTTGAGAACTTGGAAATGGTCGTGATCCCCACACCAAAACAATATATATTCATGTATGGGCCAATATAACTAATTAAATGAAATATAGGGGGAGTCCCTGGGGTCACCCTACCCCTCCTGTTTGAGAACTTGGAAACCAATGAGATCCCCACCCCTAAACCATATATATTCATGTATGGGACAATATAACAAATAAAATGAAATGAAGGGGAAGTCCCTAGGGTCACCCTACCCCCAGTGGCGGATCCAGAAATTTTCATAAGTGGGGCCCACTGACTGACCGAAAAGGGGCCTGCTCCAGTCACGCTTCAGTGATTCCCTATATAAGCAACCAATTTTTTTCCCAAAAAGGGGGCCCCCTGCCCCCTAAATCCTCTGCCTACCCCTACCTGTTTGAGAACTTGAAAACCGTTGAGATCCCCACCCTTAAATTCATATGTATGGGACAAAACAACAAATCATTTACATTTACTATGGGCAGGTCAGTCAGACCTCACCTTTGATCCCTGTTGTGGTGAACATTTGTCTGATTCGTGTCTCATAACTTTTGTACTATAGAAAACAAACTCTTTCCATATCTCAGAAATTTAACAAAAAATTTACAAATTTCATCTGAAGTAATGAGTTAAATGTTCAAATAATTAATATTCTCTTTTCTACAGTAGATTTACATGTTTTTTTCAGTGTGGTTTCTTTAAGAGATTACGTCCAGAAGGATATCAACCAACATATAAAGGAGATCTGAAGAAAAAAGACTATGAATCAAACGATGCTGCTTACTCATAGCCAAAATATGAATTAGAAATTGTTACATCAAATACCAGGATTGTAGTGTCTTTGTATAAAACCAGTGCTTCCATATCTCTATGTTGGTATCTTAAAGATAATGATTTAGATGAAAGGTTGAATTTTATGAGTTTTAAGCCTTAGCATATATGAACTATGATTTTACCTGGCCCTTTGAAGAAAAGTATGTGAATGTTCATGACAACAGTTCGATTGTACAATTAAACTGAGTTTAAGTGTATTGTGTAATTTCACATGAAATAAAACCACCTATGAAAAGCTTTTAATTGTAGGAATAATATGTTATTTACTCGATATAAAGTGTTCATATACATATAACATTTAATGAATTATATTATAAAGTGTTCATCTTAGTGTCATTTTGTATACTGTTGACCAAAGAGTGGTTATTGGACCATTGTGTTATATGTCATGTTTTTATACATTTTACCTTATATGAATGCCTTTAACATTTTTGTATATTAACCCTTTCAACGCTATACACGGCATATGCCGCGATGACGTACGCCGTTCGCCACTGCTATTCGCGGCATATGCCGCGATGGAAAAGGATTTTTCATAAGGACTCTTAAACCATTCGGTTTTCATTCGGGTTCTCTCTAATTTTTCCTCGTTTGAATCTAGGATATGCAAGGTCTCATTTGGGCTTGAAATCCGGACAATTTTTATAGTAAAATCATGCAGTAGAAGGAAAATAGAAGGAAAATAAAAACAAATATTTTGACAAATGCAAATGGCGGAAATCGGAAACGAAGCTGTAAATATGGAAAAATTTCAGCATTTCCTTGGCGAAACTTACAACGAGGATTAGTTAAAAGGTTTCTTGTTATCTCAATGTGTTTATTACATAAAATTCGTGTGGGAAATATGATTTGATCGATCATTACGAGACGTAGAAAAAGAGGGGAAAACGGAGGTTGACTGAAATTTTTTAGGACGGAGCTATTTATTTGTGCCATGATTACATAAAACGTTATGTATGGTACAATACGCTACGGAATCGGGCAACTGGTGTCTTCTATACAATATGGCAGATAAAACAACAAAATAAATGAAGACTAAAAGTAGTTTTTATTCAAAATTCAACACAAATGTAATAAATTACACCTTTTACCTGTTAATTACCTGAAAACGCAGGTAACCTGATAAAAATTTCAGTAAAATAATTGCCGAACATTACAGTTCATGCTCTCCTGTGCATTTTTCATGCAATAACTTTCTCTGTATCTCATATAATAAAAAAGATACAGCAGTCTGAAAAGGAAAATACTGTTCTAATGAATGTACTAAAAAAAATGCAGCAGCAGCAGCCATTTTTCTATTTTTTTGTGTAGCGTTGAAAGGGTTAAACACTTTAGTATGTTTTGATCTAATATCCTAGTTTAAATTTTCCCAACATGAAAGATACATGACTATGGGGATTAGCAAAAGAAAATGTTGAATGTCAAAATGTAACATATTTTCTTTTCTTTATCCATTTGAAATAATAGTAAAGATTCCATTTAGTATGCAGAAAACAATTGTATCTTTTACTACAATATATGTATGTATGAATTATATAAATTTATACCTCTGTATATAGTGACATTCCAAATATCTTATCAAATGAAACATTGATGATTAGTGCTTTATTTTTATTATGAAATTTATACTTTCCTCTCTTTTTTACATCGGTAATAACTATGATCTCTGTTAAGATATTTTATATCTCTTTTCATGCATATCTTAATTTTATTGGTTATCTTAAATATATTCCAAAGAAATATTCCAATAAACTGTAAAAAATAAAAGAAAAAGGTACATTTATCTAAATATTTTCAGTTAAAGGTCAAGTCAAGGTATTGAAAGTGATCTTTAAAACCCTATAGTTCTGAATGTTGATAGATATTAAGCAGACATACATTCAAATATGCCATCACAATATGGAACAAACTAAGTGATGAATATAGACAATTGTATTTATACATGTTGTTAAAAAAGTATAAGGAAACTTTTCTATGTACAGATGCAAAATAATAATAATCTTGTTATCTAATGCTATCTTGCTTTCAGGGGTGTCCTGATTTGTGATAAGACTATTACATTTTATATCTACAATACTAAGTTGTGATCAAAAAGTGCTCAAGATTTCACCTGCATTTGATTATATACAAATGTAGTAAAATATAAGTATTTTCAATTCCTTTTGAATATTTTGTATGAACTTTTTTCATTCCTTTAAGAAAAACTTTATGTATGTATTTGTGTTGTGCCTCATCAAAACTTACTTTTTTTGCTATGTGCATCATCATAAAACACCTTTTTGTTACATAATTTATATATACATAGTATACAATCCATCTTACAAAATTCCTCACACATACAAAACCGATGTATTTATAGTTGTGTGTTTGTGTATATTTTTTAGTTGTATGACATTTTTATGGAAGTATATGTTTTGAATAAGTAAAGAAAACCATTTTGCATTTCTGAAACAGCTGATCTCAATAATTATAACTATTTCCTAATAATTGGATTTAGCTGATTAAAAAATGATTTTCCTATTTGCTTGATTCTTTTACTATCCAATGGATGTAGTATTATTATATAGGATAATTGATTTAATAATCTAAAACAAATTCTTATTAACAAAATTAATGAACTTATCAAGGAGTCTTCTTTTTTCTTTTTTAAATAGTAAATTGTGTACGGTAGCTAAGAAAAACATTTTAGATTGTATGTTATATGTTTGTGTGTCCAAGGCCAACAAGGCTATGCTTGGTTGTATGTTTGTGTGTTTAGGCTTTAAGTTGCCATGCTTAAGCCAACTTGAGATAAGCTTCTCCACATGTTTAGGCTTTATGTTGCAAGCTTTCACTAGCCCACCTGTATTTATTACACTTATTTATTGTAGTTAGTGCCTTAATTGACACTGTATATATTAGTTGCACCATCTATACTCTTCAGCAAGTAGTTTGTATTCAGTTCAAATTAACAAGATTTAATATACTTAACGAAAAAACAGTTTTTTTCTGGTAGAAAGAAGACAGCCCGGATATAAGTTTGCAGTAAATACATTGCACAATATATTTTTGTCTAATTTTGATGCCAGTAAACACAATCTGTCAATACACCTAAGGTTTTATCAATTAATGTTGCTAAAATTTACAATTGAACTGACTACTTGTTGATAAGTATATTTATAATGTATTATTTTTATACTGCTTGAGATATGCATCTCCACATTGCTTTATTTTCCTTACTGGTCTCCAAGGGGTGATTGTTTTCTTATTTTGTACATTTATATATTAAATTTATGAAGTGTTTCCTCTCTAAAATTTTTAGCTAAGAAAAACATTTTAGATAATGAATTATTTGGTTGGAATTATGAAATAGTTTATTAGGTTGAATTTGTAAGATCTGTAAAAAGAAAGTTTGACTAGCAAATGTTTATGTACTGGTTGTAATGGGAGATCAGTATCACTATGCTTTTCAGTGTTATGTCTTTGTATCTCTGCATTTTTATGCCCCACCTACGATAGTAGAGGGGCATTATGTTTTCTGGTCTGTGCGTCCGTTCGTCCGTCCGTTCGTTCGTCCGTCTGTCCCGCTTCAGGTTAAAGTTTTTGGTCAAGGTAGTTTTTGATGAAGTTAAAGTCCAATCAACTTGAAACTTAGTACACATGTTCCTTATGATATGATCTTTCTAATTTTAAAGACAAATTAAACTTTTGACCCCAATTTCACGGTCCACTGAACATAGAAAATGAAAGTGTGAGTTTCAGGTTAAAGTTTTTGGTCAAGGTAGTTTTTGATGAAGTTGAAGTCCAATCAACTTTAAACGTAGTACACATGTTCCCTGTGATATTATCTTTCTAATTTTAATGCCTAATTATATTTTTTACCCAATTTTACGGTCCATTGAACATGGAAAATGATAGTGCGAGTGGAGCATCCGTGTACTTTGGACACATTCTTGTTGTATATATATATTAAGTGTATATATTTAGTTAGCAACATATAGGAAACAGAAAATAAAAGAGGAAATAATAGATTTGAAATAGCAGATTATATCGATGGTGTTTCTTATTCTAAATGATCTGAAATGAAACATGTTCTTAAATAAATTTTTTAAAGAATGGTTATGATGCTGATGTTGTTTTGAATCAGTTTTATAATTTAAAAGTATGGTAGAGATTTAACTCTTGAATGTGTTATCCTGTCTTTTTATGAAATTTGAAGGATATTTGTCATTAATATATTGTGAGTTGCCAAGTATACAGTAAAACTATTAGTTTCTTTATTCTGCTACAAGTGATATTTTTAACAAAACAGTAACTGTTACATCCTTTCTTATCAAATTTTAGATACATTTTTATTTTAGAGCTAAATTAGGCTTTTACTGCCCCTTGTCCCTTAATATATGTAATATATTGACATTGGTTAAAATGACTTTTTTAAATTCAAAATTAATTTACTATGAGATATGAAAATAACCTTGTTTTGATCTTTGAGTTCAAAATGTTGATTGAATAAAATGTACCATTATGATGTATTTGTCAATGAACACCAAGTATAATAATCCATCATTTGTATATTTCATTTTGTATACTATATATACATGTTTATATATTTCATCATAATCCAGTGATATTATTATGCCAAATATTGTATATAACAAGAATTATGATTCAGTTGAAGTGTAATTTATGATTTTCCTGTATGAATTTAAGTTTTTCTTTTGCTTTTTAATTTTGTTTGTTGATACTTTTTTAAGAGTTTATCGTATATTGGTTGTGAAAAACTATCCTTTTATGTGCTTATAAAGCAATGTCTGTGTACTCATAAGCAATCCATAATGCCAGTATTGATACATTTTGTTTCCTTTTTCCAGGTTATAAAGTTATTTGGTGTGATTTTTTTTTAAAACTAAGAATAGACATTAACCTGCATTACACGAAACATTGTGAATTTTTGTTTCTAATTAAATGAAGTTATTTTTATTTTTTTTTAAATTGTATCATATTTGTGCCTCAATTTTGAACATTTAGTTACCAGTGATATTATTTTGATTATTTTTTACTTAAGATAAATTGACCCTCAAAATTAGATGTATTGTAGAATTTTTTTTATATCTAAATTCTAGATATCTGTGAATCAAAGATTATTTAGAGCATTTTTATTAAAATTAACAGGAATTTCATGCTTAGTGCCTTATAATGTTACAATGAACTTTGTAAATATCTACATGTTTCTACTTCAACCTTGAATTTTTTAAGACCTATTTAAAGTTATGAGGACATCTGACATGTTTTTTCAATAATTGGATTTTAATAAACCAGCTGATTGTCTGGACCTAGGATATTTTATTAGTGTTTCTTTTAGTTATAATAAATAAAATGCTCATCAAAAAAAAGAAAAAAATGATCAAGGTATATATTTTAATTGTGCTATGCTGGCTTCATATTATATTAATCATTCCATTTATATGTCATTTTATTGTTCTTAATATCAACCGTTATTACTTATGGGAACAATAAAATATAACCAATTAGGTTTTGTTCTTTTTTACTCCTACATTGTAATAAAAATCTGTCCATGAAACAAGACTAAGTTCACAAAAAAAAAATATACTTTTCATTGTGAGCTTTTGGTTGATCATTTATTGTTAGAAGTACAAGACATCAATCTGTAAAAAAAGTGCTTTCACATGAGAAGTTTAGACAGGGATGACTGATAGAAACACTAAGGATTCAAATTGGAAAAACGCTTTTAAAAGAGTTAGCAAAAAGAATAAACAATTTTCTCACACATAACAGACGCACGCAAGTTAAGAGAGTACCTAACCCAATTAAGTCACTAGGACAAAGACCATGTTTCTAATCACTTTGTCTCCATGGTAAGTCTGTCATCATTCCATAAGCCTTTGACAAATCTCTTTCTCTTGAAAACAACTGAAATGAGATGTTTATTTTTTTTTGGCAAAATCCTCATCAAACATGGCTGTTTTTAATGTTTCATTTGTTAAATTTACAAAACTCTTCTACAACGGCTAAAACGGTTGTAGCCAAACAAGTCAGATGTGGTTCTTAAAGGGTCCTGAATGGTAGTTGCTAATTTGGTCCGAGTACACAGTTATTTCTAAGTGCATTTCTTTTAGACTATAAATGAAAATGAAAATATTTTGGCAGATTCCAAAGTGCTAATTTTAAACCTTTTTCAGCTGAACCAAATCACTACTTTACTTTAAAATTCATGACCAAATTCTTTTACAGTGTCATTTTACCCCCTTCTTGCTATTCGAGGCATAAAACATGGAGAAATAAATTTGGAAGGGATATATAAAATATTGGCAAGTAACACACTGTCTACACTAAGACTATATTCATGGACAACGAAAATCAAAGGATGCTGTGTATTGGACCATTTGGGGCTGTTTATTAGATTTTAAATGGATGTCCAACAGCAAATATTCATTTACCTTTTGAAAACGTTTGCTTTTCTCTTTAAAAATACATGCATTGAGATGAAAACAATCAATGCAGGAAGTTTAATGAAATGATATTTGCCAAGTGTTGTTACTTTAAGTCTAATATGGCTTCTAAAGATTAAAGAGAGAACCAGTTGGTATTTTGTTTTCCAAAGATCTTCTTTACTACAACTAAAACTAATTGAAATGTCTACTCTTTGGTCAGGTTGTTATCTCTGACATATTTCCCATTTCCATTTTCATTTTTATTATCCTTTGAAGGTCCTCAGCATATGTTGGTGCTTTGCCGTTATATTGGAATTCAAAATGTAAACTGTATGTTGTCAACTTAGGTATTGAAATCTTAGAGGAAATAATATTTAGTATTCTTTTCAAACACAGATATAATGAAATGAAAACAAACCACTCGTAAATGTTCTTATGATGTTCTTTGTTGAGTCTTTTGTAGATGTTCTTATGATGTTCTTTGTTGAGTCTTTTGTAAATGTTCTTATGATGTTCTTTGTTGAGTCTTTTGTAAATGTTCTTATGATGTTCTTTGTTGAGTCTTTTGTGAATGTTCTTATGATGTTCTTTGTTGAGTCTTTTGTAGATGTTCTTATGAGGTTCTTTGTTGAGTCTTTTGTAGATGTTCTTATGATGTTCTTTGTTGAGTCTTTTGTAGATGTTCTTATGAGGTTCTTTGTTGAGTCTTTTGTAGATGTTCTTATGAGGTACTTTATTGAGTCTTTTGTAGATGTTCTTGTGAGGTTCTTTGTTGAGTCTTTTGTAGATGTTCTTATGAGGTTCTTTGTTGAGTCTTTTGTAGATGTTCTTGTGAGGTACTTTGTTGAGTCTTTTGTAGATGTTCTTATGAGGTACTTTGTTGAGTCTTTTGTAAATGTTCTTATGAGGTACTTTGTTGAGTCTTGTAAATGTTCTTATGAGGTACTTTCTTGAGTCTTTTGTAGATGTTCTTATGAGGTACTTTGTTGAGTCTTTTGTAAATGTTCTTATGAGGTACTTTGTTGAGTCTTGTAAATGTTCTTATGAGGTACTTTCTTGAGTCTTTTGTAGATGTTCTTATGAGGTACTTTGTTGAGTCTTTTGTAGATGTTCTTATGAGGTTCTTTGTTGAGTCTTTTGTAGATGAAATGCATGCCTGCCACAAATACAAAATTCCGATTCTGGTATTTATGATGAATTTATAGTTACTTTGGTATTACTTTGGTGAATATTGCTTATTACAAACCAATCAGTTTCCAGATAATTTTGGTGAAGGTCAGTAACAAGTGTTTTATGCCAGTTTGATAGTCAATATGGTTCAATAGAGGTCAAAGCTGACACGGAAACCTTTTCTTAAAAAAACATTTTGGTTTTCTTTGTAAAAACAAATGAAGGAAAAGAAATACCATGCTGACATGTTCTTTGGAAGATACTTCTCATATGTTATAACTTTTGATCAGATAAAAAGCCTACATTATTCGATATTTTTTGATAAAAAAAAATCCAGCTGAGCAATTTAGGGACATATCAGACTCTAGCTTTATATTGATAGATAGAATAACCAATGTTGCATAAAAACAAACTTGAAAATCAAACAAAAATAAAAACTAGTTGATTCAAATTAATTTTAAAGGCTAGGTTTTCCTCCCTTTTGTAACCACTAACATTAGCTAAAGTCTAAAAAGCTGTGTTGAATTATAAATTTTATAAAAGGTTCAATGAAAACCTATTTTATTAAAAATGTGGAGAAGACAACTAAAACATGATCAAATGGACAATAACAAAAAGACAACTAAAACATGATCAAATGGACAATAACAAAAAGACAACTAAAACATGATCAAATGGACAATAACAAAAAGGCAACTAAAACATGATCAAATGGACAATAACAAAAAGGCAACTAAAACATGATCAAATGGACAATAACAAAAAGGCAAACAACAAATGTGGAGAAGGCAACTAAAACATGATCAAATGGACAATAACAAAAAGACAACTAAAACATGATCAAATGGACAATAACAAAAAGACGAACAACAAATGTGGAGAAGGCAACTAAAACATGATCAAATGGACAATAACAAATGTGGAGAAGGCAACTAAAACATGATCAAATGGACAATAACAAAAAGACAACTAAAACATGATCAAATGGACAATAACAAAAAGACAACTAAAACATGATCAAATGGACAATAACAAAAAGGCAACTAAAACATGATCAAATGGACAATAACAAAAAGGCAACTAAAACATGATCAAATGGACAATAACAAAAAGGCAACTAAAACATGATCAAATGGACAATAACAAAAAGGCAAACAACAAATGTGGAGAAGGCAACTAAAACATGATCAAATGGACAATAACAAAAAGACGAACAACAAATGTGGAGAAGGCAACTAAAACATGATCAAATGGACAATAACAAAAAGACGAACAACAAATGTGGAGAAGGCAAATAAAACATGATCAAATGGACAATAACAAAAAGACAAACAACAAATGTGGAGAAGGCAAATAAAACATGATCAAATGGACAATAACAAAATGGCAACTAAAACATGATCAAATGACAATAACAAATGTGGAGAAGGCAACTAAAACATGATCAAATGGACAATAACAAAAAGACAAACAACAAATGTGGAGAAGGCAAATAAAACATGATCAAATGGACAATAACAAAATGGCAACTAAAACATGATCAAATGGACAATAACAAATGTGGAGAAGGCAACTAAAACATGATCAAATGGACAATAACAAAAAGACAACTAAAACATGATCAAATGGACAATAACAAAAAGGCAACTAAAACATGATCAAATGGACAATAACAAAAAGGCAACTAAAACATGATCAAATGGACAATAACAAAAAGGCAACTAAAACATGATCAAATGGACAATAACAAAAAGACGAACAACAAATGTGGAGAAGGCAACTAAAACATGATCAAATGGACAATAACAAAAAGACAAACAACAAATGTGGAGAAGGCAACTAAAACATGATCAAATGGACAATAACAAAAAGACGAACAACAAATGTGGAGAAGGCAAATAAAACATGATCAAATGGACAGTAACAAAAAGACGAACAACAAATGTGGAGAAGGCAACTAAAACATGATCAAATGGACAATAACAAATGTGGAGAAGGCAACTAAAACATGATCAAATGGACAATAACAAAAAGACAAACAACAAATGTGGAGAAGGCAACTAAAACATGATCAAATGGACAATAACAAAATGGCAACTAAAACATGATCAAATGGACAATAACAAAATGGCAACTAAAACATGATCAAATGGACAATAACAAAAAGACAAACAACAATCTACAAATGTGGAGAAGGTAAATAAAACATGATCAAATGGACAATAACAAAAAGACAACTAAAACATGATCAAATGGACAATAACAAAAAGACAAACAACAATCTACAAATGTGGAGAAGGCAACTAAAACATGATCAAATGGACAATAACAAAAAGACGAATAACAAATGTGGAGAAGGCAACTAAAACATGACCAAATGGACAATAACAAAAAGACGAACAACAAATGTGGAGAAGGCAACTAAAACATGATCAAATGGACAATAACAAAAAGACAAACAACAATCTACAAATGTGGAGAAGACAACTAAAACATGATCAAATGGACAATAACAAAAAGACAAACAACAAATGTGGAGAAGGCAACTAAAACATGATCAAATGGACAATAACAAAAAGACAAACAACAAATGTGGAGAAGACAACTAAAACATGATCAAATGGACAATAACAAAAAGACGAACAACAAATGTGGAGAAGGCAACTAAAACATGATCAAATGGACAATAACAAAAAGACGAACAACAAATGTGGAGAAGGCAACTAAAACATGATCAAATGGACAATAACAAAAAGACAACTAAAACATGATCAAATGGACAATAACAAAAAGACGAACAACACTAAAACATGATCAAATGGACAATAACAAAAAGACGAACAACAAATGTGGAGAAGGCAACTAAAACATGATCAAATGGACAATAACAAAAAGACGAACAACACTAAAACATGATCAAATGGACAATAACAAAAAGACGAACAACAAATGTGGAGAAGGCAACTAAAACATGATCAAATGGACAATAACAAAAAGACGAACAACACTAAAACATGATCAAATGGACAATAACAAAAAGACGAACAACAAATGTGGAGAAGGCAACTAAAACATGATCAAATGGACAATAACAAAAAGACGAACAACAATCTACAAATGTGGAGAAGGCAACTGAAACATGATCAAATGGACAATAACAAAAAGACAAACAACAATCTACAAAACATTTCACTGAAAACTAAAGATTAAGTAACATGAACACCAATAAATTAATTGGGACGAATCCAGGTGTCGAAGTGGGAAACTTTCTGCTCCACTAGGGACAGAAGTTAAAGTGCAAATTAAACTTCAATGAATGGGCGCTTTCAACAATGTCATAAATAAGTGGGCAGGAATACGCCGGCAGCACAGATATTCCATAATGGTTAACCAGATGACAATGACTTCCATAAAACTTTCTCATGGAATACCTCAATTTAACCAGAATGGACCTCTATCAAGAAAATCTTAAACACGGGAGTATCGTATTAAAGAGGAGTTTAATTGTATACCTCATGAGCAGACGAAACTGAAATTTTGATACACAGAAAAGTTCGGAAGTTAACTTCGTTTTTTATCGTTTTTATAGTGATTAAGATTATATCACAATGTTGACTACTGTACCCTATTTTTCACATTTTTACTTATTATGTCTGTACATCGTTGTCAATATAAGGGAATTTGATGCGACTATCATACAAGTGAGAGGTTTAGCTAGGTTAAAACCAAGTTTAATCCACCATTTTCTACATAAGAAAATGCCTGTACCAAGTCAGGAACATGAGAGTTGTTGTCCATTCGTTTGATGTGTTTTATCTTTTGAATTTGCCATTTGATTAGGGACTTTCCGTTTTGAATTTTCCTCTGAGCTCAGTATTTTTGTGATTTTACTTTTTTCGTAGTAAAATTTGGTTTAAATTTTAAACGACCCTCATAGTCATTTAAAGATGATGTAAGATAAGATGCAAAATAATAATCTGTGTAGTTATTTCAATGATTAATTGATTGATTTTTGCTTAACGTATGAAACTATTTAAACTCAAAACAATTATAAACCTTTAATTCATACGATAAATGTTATAGTGTAAATCAACCGGGACGTGGGTGGTAAATTTTAACTGCCACTTGATACAAGGGTATATTGAATAACTTAATACGATGGAAACCCCCAAAACTGTTTAGCAAGGTTTTTTGTATGTCCTGAGAGAGTGTCAGTCTAAATAAATTAGGCATCGGATTAAAATTTGACCGTTTATGATCGAACATAGTTGTATGTTAATACAACTAGTACACACAAACATATGCCTTCTTCTTATGCAAATGGGGCTATAGAGATATTATAATCCCTTAGTCAATGGGAGAGAGAGAAATTAATTCCCCTTTTTCATGATAAAAAAGTTCTCATATACTGTAATATGTAATTCTCGCTACTGTTTTTTTTTTAAAACTTTCCTATTTAAATGGTTCTAAGAGATAATACATGTTCGTAATTCTGACTAATTTTCTGATGACCTCAGACCACATTTAATGTACTTTGATTGTAGTTGTTATTAATTTTCTCATTGTTGCAGGCACCTGTCAATTCCTATGTTCTTAGTCCTGATTTGTTTTTTGGTGACCTCAGACTTCAATTAAATTCCTTTGTTAGGATTGTTAGTGGTCTAAAAGTTCCGGTATATTATATGTGGAATTTCCTCCTGATTTTTCTTTTCAAAAATTTCTATTTAAGGATGTATTCTTCTGACGTTTCAGTCTCGTTGAAATCTCGTTCTGAAATTATTTCTAAAATATGTGATACAAATATCAATGAATTTTAAAAATGTTATAATCAATTTTAACTCTGTGAAAAAATTGGGTATTTCCAATGAGTAGTTTTTGAGTAATCAAGTTTTAAAATTTTATTACCAATCAAGTCAGTCTTTAAAAGCCAACATTTTGAGAAAATGGGTGAGGGATACAAAAAATGATTTTACCAGAAACATGTACATCCCACATCCCTTTTTTCTTTTCAAATTTCTTAGATATGTATTTTTTCAATCATTTATAACAGTTGAAAAAATATGCAATTTGTACTTAAAACGGAGAAAAATCACAAATTTACAAAATTGGCAACATGGTAAATTTGACACAAAAAAAGCATCAAATATGATAAAAATTTCTTATATTAACACCTACCTGTAGTGTTTTTTTAATTCAAATTTATTCAGATTTGTCTCCTTAAAAAGTATGTCAAAAAGTTGTATTGTGGAATGTGATTTTTTTCATGATTATAGCTCCAAAATAGGTAAAACTTGATGAAGACTGGGAAAATTATTAAAATTGGGTACTTAGAAAGGGCCGTAGCAATAAGAAAGTGCACCACCATATGATTTTTCCTTCACCAATTATATATTTGCAGTCATGTAAACCCCAAAAACAGGTTTAGAAAAAAGCTTTATTCTAGAAAATTTTGGCTCCTCAGAAGTGTACATCCTTAAGTACTTAAGGTCAAGTTACAGTAAATGGGCTATGTCACAGATTTCAGTAAAATTTGGCATACAACTCTGGCTCGATGAACTTCAACTGAAAATCGAAAACAAAATGCATTTATCTCAATTATCATTTGAAAAATTACTGATTGAGTTCTTACAAAATGGGTGAACATTTGTATAGAAAGCACATAAAATCGGCGAAAACCCTTCTAAAATTTGTCTTAAAATCGCAAAATTTCTAATTCTACTCCATAGATTTTTCTTAAAAATTTATATGTTGTTGATACATAAATTTCTGTTTTAATGATATAAAATAATCATAGGGTCACCGACTCCGTGTTTTGTCTAACAATCAATTTGTTACCTTGTTGGTAGAGAAAAACGTCAAAAATCAACGTTTTACGGCCTGCAACGCGATAACGTTACGATTATTTCGACGTTTTGTTGGATTTTTTCACAAAGAACGCAACTTTGAATGATGAATACCGTAAAAACGAAGTCGGTGACCCTATCTTTATTTTGCATCATTAAAACAGAAATTTATGTATCAACAACATATAGTTTTTTAAGAAAAATCTATGGAGTAGAATTAGAGACTTCGCGATTTAAAGACAAATTTTAGATGGTTTTTCGCTGAGTTTATGTGCTTTCTATACAAATATTCACCCATATTAACAGAAATCAATCTGCAATTTTTCAGATAATAAAAGAGATAAATGTATTATTTTTCGATTTTCAGTTGTAGTTCAACGAGCCAAGGTTGTATGCAAATGTTTAGCAAAATCTGCGAAATAGCCCATTTACTGTTCCTTGACCTTAAGAGCAGCAATGTATTTTGCTAGCAAATGTAAATTTTATTAGAATAATGATTATCCATAAGCTGTAGAAGTTATGTCTTGTTTGAATTGTGTAAATTGTTAAATTCAATTTGAATTTTACAAAGATGAGCATTGTAAATTGAAATCAATGGTATAACTAATAGAGGCATCGCGTTGGAAACACATTGTTGAAGAACCACTGATAGTTTAAACTGACTTTTATTTTTAAGCATTTCTAGGCTTGATTTACAAAAGCAATGTCAAGTCACTTTTGCTATATGGAGCGGAGTCTTGGAGGGTAGTAACTGTTAACATTTGATTTCAGCAAACTATCAATATTCCACAACACATGTCATCGTTTAAATGGCAAAAAAGCCACAAGCAATAAAGCTGTATCTATGTTAACATAACAAAGATACATACGAGCTGAAATTAAAGAAATACATTGGTCACGTTGAACACCAGGTGGGAAATGAAAGAAACATGGCGACACATAATAGAGAGGCAACGGAGAAGTATAGGAATGACATGTCAACAGGCAGAAAGAAAGAAAGGCACAATATAGATAACAGTGGAACATTTTGATGATGTCCTTATGTGCAAGTATACATGGAAATGTCTAAGTATGAAGTAAACAGAGTCAATTTTAAAGGATCTTTAAACGACAATGCGGCCGAAACGGGTGTCACGAGTGAAGAATATGAGAATGTTTACCCTTCCGGTTCAACGAATTTGTTTATTGATTGGGTTTGTTCGACCTTTAGTTTTGTAATTTGTTTATTGATTGGGTTTGTTCGACCTTTAGTTTTGTAATTTGTTTATTGATTGGGTTTGTTCGACCTTTAGTTTTGTAATTTATGAACTGTTGTTTGTCTGCTGTTTTCGTACTATTTCGTTTGATTATGTTGTATGCCATTCTTCGAAATATAGATTTGATTGCATCTTTGGTATATCTCCCCATTCTCATGACAAATATCAACACAAAACATGATGATATGTAACACACTTGTGTTAAATAGTAAACGTTGACCACATTATGTGCAAAATATTTTTTTACAATAACATATTAATTATCACTAAGAACGGTAATGCGATATTATATTTTTAAAGACGTGGTAAAACGCTCTATTTGCGATTAGAAATGACTTTTGAATGTTACTTTAATTATCATTATAAAACTGAAGCAGCTTAGTGTTACTGCATCGCTAATTTGACATTTATCATCGGCTTAACATCTTATTCGGAATCTGTTTTCACAATTCAATATGAGAGCGACATCTTATCCCTCCGCAGTACACGAAATCATCCTCTAGAATTTTGTAATATTCGTGTTGTTCAGTCTTTGGTTTTCTATGTAATGTTTTGTTAACCTTCGTCTTTTTATGATATCATTTCGTAACTTTAACTCGACTTATACTCTTTAAATATTCCAATTGTATCTTCCTCTTTATTTTCAATCCCGTGTAACAAGACATGTTCTGGAACTTTTCAAATTGATTGAAAAGATACAAGTATAATGCTTGTAAATTGGTATACAAAACGATTCAATTTAAACGTGCCTTCAGCCCAAATACAAAATTTCAACCCTGGTATCGATGATGAGTTTGTTTACTATCTTGAACAGAATTGAATAGCGCATACACTTATGACACAATATCTTTATTGGTTTCCTTCAAAACTAAAATCAAAGGAACAACTTTTTCATTTCTGTTCTACATCTCAACATTACATGGAGACCTAACAGAAACGATATACTATGACAGATGTTCACCTATGACAATCATTGCCTTTGGACGGCACTTATATAATTTAGTAAAGCATTTAGTTTATATGGGATAACACACCGTATAATAAAGAAAATAAACAATGGAGAACAAAAATGGTCTCTTTCGTCATAAGTTCTTGTATTCGGTTGTCTGCGTGAAACTATAATATCGTAATTAAGAAAAAGCTCTTTCACTGTTTATGTTATATTTATTTATTGTAAGATCTCTGCGGGAAGTTTCCGCAATAAAATTAGAAATTTTTGGATATTTAAAACAAAAATATCATAAAAGTAATGGTAAGGACTTTTAGATTTATCAATTGAATGTAATTTAGACGACTCTTTACTGAGTTTGGCCATACACTGTGATTCATACCAATACAGGATTATGCCTGCTATTTAAGGGGCGTTATTGGTTCCCATATTAATGCCGACACTTAATCGATTAACTGTATTGCAGAAATATATGTTGTCCAGGAGCATTAGTCCTCTTATCAAAGTTCCAGTAAGTATATCTGGCATATTTACCTTTTTCATTAAAGGTGAAGGCTTTACATAAGTTATAACAAACTACTCTGCAACCAGAGGACCACTTTATTGAATAAGATATTTCCTATTTGATTAAATGGTATGTTAGTGTAGTATACAGAGTCGAATAGTATAATTGGCAACCAAATTGAACGGAACATCAAAGGCACATTACTTATCCAAAACATCCAAAGAGGTTTTCATACTTCAAAATAATAAAATTTAATTATCTTGATATGCCTTATTGCAAAAAAATATAACAAGATTTTCAATTGATGCAGGAAACTAGTTAGGAACACAGAAAAATAAGTCGAATAACACTTACTAGAAGCCGAGAAGAAATGAAACAAGACGACAGTAACATGCAGAACCGACAAAGACATTCCATGATACTTCAAAATAACCCCGACAATCAGTAATTTACTAAAATGCAGAATCAATAAAAAAAACAAACATTTTATATCAAAGGGGCACATCTAAATTGGTTAGATAACTTTGTAGGAAATAATGTATGCATAGGGAAAACTGTTCAGATTGATAGTATGTTGATTTCGATACAATACTGACCAAAAGTGAAATAATATGCTATAACAAATACTAGTAGAAGGTTTATCAAGATTTACAAGATTGCTACCCCGTCGCCAAATATTTCCCGCTCTATATAAAGAAGAATTGAATGGTGTGTGACAATGTGCCATTATCATACGATAGCCAAAATATGGCAAAAGGTCCCATGAATCCATTTACTCCCTATAAATTTTTTACATCAAAATGACGGTTTAAAATATTGAACTAAACTATATCAAATGAAATCGTCGTCCTGTCATCTAGTCCTATAATATCAGACTTAGTAGGTCGTTTAGCATTGATAGAAAAAAATATACGATAAAAAAACATTTAAAGAAAACGAAATGAACCTACGAAGTCATATAAAATTGAGAATGAAAATGGGGAATGTTCCAAAGAGACAACAACCCGATCAAAAAGCAGACAACAACAGAAGGTCATCAACAGGTTTTCAATGCAACGAGAAATTCCCGCACCCGGAGGCGTCCTTCAGCTGGCCCCAAAACAAATATATACTAGTTCAGTGATAATGAACTCCATACTAAACTCCAAATTGTACACAAGAAACTAAAAGTTAAAGTAATACAAGACTAACAAAGGCCAGAGGCTCCTGACTTGGGACAGGCGCAAAAATGCGGCGGGGTTAAACATGTTTGTGAGATCTCAACCCTCCCCCTATACATCTAGCCCATGCAGAAAAGTAAACGCATTACAATGCGCAAATTAAAATTCAGTTCAAGAGAAGTCCGAGTCTGATGTCAGAAGATATATAACCAAAGAAAATAAACAAAATGACAATAATACATAAATAACATATAGTCTATGACCACCTGAAATCTAACCAACGTATTGCAAAAAAATTATAAATTACTGCTATGTTCATAATGATCATAATTTAAATATTTACAAATTAAATCATTTTTGGAAAACAAGTAGGATTTGGTCAATATTTATCACAATACAAGATTGAAGGTTATCCTAGTAGAAATAAGTCAACATATAATATTTTCAATAACGGTTTTCTCATGAACACATTGTCCAGGGATCCAAAACTACATATTTCATCAAAACATCTCCTAACTCAAGGAAACGAATTGTATTACAGTAAGAGCTTGCTTGAGGTAAAAAGCATCTGGTCTCCTAACCGGAACATGTGAACAGGTTATCATTGTCATTGTTTCTTACAAATGTGTTATTGTTGACAAATGTTTTCGTTGAATGAACTGACGACTTTGTCATTGTTTTTAACAAAGGTGTAAACTTATGACGTTGTTTTAAATGAGTTTTAACTTAAATTGTCCTTTTTCTCGACCAATGTGTTATTACAATCCTTTAATAATCTAGTTAAAAATATTTCAAGATCTTATATGAATAAACATAAAAAAATATTAAATGTACTACTTCTATACATGTAAGGAACTTTGAATATTGCTCATTTGCGATTTTATCATAAAAGGTAATGGAAAGTACAGAGTATCACTCTTTTTGACAATCAACAATTAACAATTTGTCAATGCTACGTGAGCACAAGTTCATAAACAAACAAACGATTTTACAGTATTCACTCCTATCATGCCTGTAAACTGTTCCAACTATCCGGAATATCTTTAAAAGTAGGGTTAGATATTCCACAAAAACTCGATATTTCCTTATCGTTTTGTAAATTTCTGCATTAGAAATTAATCAGTCGCCCATTTGCATTATTGAAAGTACAGAAAATTAAAGCTCTGGATCATATACTGTTTTTTGGTATATCTGCAGATGCGGATACGTCAACGTATATGATACGGTTGATACGTCTTTATGACCGACCTCTTCTAGAGCATTTGCATTAATCAAGTATTTGCTGGCGTATCCGTATCGACGTATCGTATAGCACGTATATGAGGAAAGGATAAATAAAGTCAAGTTGGACCCGATGAAAATATTATATAATGTATTTTATTTTAATTGCGATCGGGGTAAAATCATTATTGTAAACAAATCTGTTCGATATGTATACGTCGATCCGTGCACGTATCCTGATACGTGAATAATGCAAATGCTCTATTAATATGAAGTTTTCATTTTCAAAGCACACCATTTATACGTTGTCAATTAATTCAAGGAATTGACATTCAAGTAAAACATGAAATTTCAGACACGATATAAAAATGGAGTTGGAAGGAGAGACAATCAAAACTTTAACAAAAATGAATAAAGGATGCTTTGGCTTAATACCATATCCAATCAGTATTACACATGACTTCATTTACCCAATAAAACTTAAATGTTGAATATGGGACACACTTGATTAACATGTTTATGAGCTCTAATCATTCCCTCTATCATGGAACTGAGTTTTTTACAAACGTTACAGTAAATTGTAGCTAATTTTTTGTTATTTCAAAAATGATTCGGTAGCAGACTGTAGTATACTTTTGTTAGAACAATTGTTACCTGTACTCTATTGTATGTGTTTATCGTACCAAATATGCATGCAAACCAAAACCAATCAATCTATCATATTTAATTGATAATCAGAATATATTTCGGAACAATTTTTTATCACCTCCTTTAAATAGCTAGAGAAATGCTTCTTTAAAAATACTGATTAATAGTATATGAACATTCTATTCGAGCAAATTTAGGTTCCTTTTGTTCATGTTACTCCTAATTAATTTGTTTATTTTAACAACCATAACTTTCCAACGTTAAGGTGTGAATGTTTCAAGTTTATAGTATCCAGAAAAGGTCTTCTGACGCATGAAATTTATAAAAGTGTAATTTTCGTTTACTAGCACTTGTCAGCTCCTTTGTACATTGTTTAAAATGCATCATGATGCATTAACTCTTCAATGAATTATATCGATTTTTTTTCTAATATAAAAGTATATATATACTTATATGTTATTGTTTAAATTGACACATATATATAAGAAAAGGAAAGAACATAGATTTATGACGTATATGACGAACAGAAGAATAGGACCCAGATGTAAGACAAGAACACATATTTGAGGAAAGAACACAAATTTGAGGCTGGGCATAGACTTAAAACTTAAGAGGCAGTATCAGTAACTATTAAGTATTGTCCTGATTATGATCGGAAAGTGATAAAATGTTTCCTTTTTATGTTTAATATATGGTAGCATACATAATTGGCAAACATATATATATATATATATATGTTACTATATGTTACTGAAGTTGTATATCCGCTGTTTCAATTGCCTATAAAATATATATCATGTATATTTTATTTAAATAGTTTATCCAAAATTGAATGATAAGATGACTACACAATTATAAATGTTCTAAATGTCCCGAGGGTATCACCAGCCCAGTAGTCTGGCGTACTAAATTATAATCCTGGTACCTTTGATAACTACTTAAGACGGACTGCTATGTATTACCTTTCTAATCGATTATTTAATTTTTCTTACAGATGTATCCGTGGCTGCTTTATTGATAAAGACATTGATGAAGTACGTATAGTGTATGAACAATATCAATGACAGCTTGTAATACGCCGGGTGCGTACTTTGTCAATAAATTTCTCTTAAGCATTGATAAAGTCTAAAATATTAAACTGTTACTGTTTACAAAACTTTGAATTTTTCGAAAAACTAAGGATTTTCTTATCCCAGGCATAGATTATTACCTTAGCTGTATTTGGTACAACTTTTTTGGAATTTTGGATCCTCAATGCTCTTCAACTTTGTACTTGTTTGGCTTTATAAATATTTTGATATGAGCGTCACTGATGAGTCTTATGTAGACGAAACGCGCGTCTGGCGTACTAAATTATAATCCTGGTACCTTTGATAACTATTACTACCATGTATATCGCATGTCATTTTCTTTCTATATATCTGAATTGTTGTTAAATACACTTTATGAATATCATTAAAAATATTTCCAGCAAATGTACCCATTGTAAGATTGATTTTGCTTCTTTTGCTTGCTCTTACTTGACCGTGTACCATGATGTCCTACCACAGATTAGTTTACCTGTCGAATATAAAATGTAGAGTCAATATTATGAAACGAGTTATTATTACACATCTGAAAGAAAGAAATAATGTGAAATTTCCCACAGTTCTTCGATTTTCACATTCACAATTAAGAATTGCCATCAAACTTTATGAATTTAAAAAAAAAGTAAAATAACAAGAATACCAAAATCCTAGGAAAATTAAAAAACGGAAAGTCCGTAATAAAATGGCAAAATGAAAAGCTCAAACACATCAAACGAATGGATAACAAAGGTCATATTCCTAACCAGGTGCAGGCATTTTCTTATGTAGAAAAAAGTGTGAATTAAACCTGGTTTCAAAGTAGCTAAACCTCCAACTTGTATGACAGTCGTCAGTATTAAACTCCATTAAAATGACAACGATGTTTGAACAAAACAAACAGACATATGGTATGATATTCAACCCCTAACGGGAGGAATGGTGTTTAGTATTCATATGATGAAGACATAATCTATCAATCAGTTTGATTGAGGTCTGGATCTGGCAAATCAGTAACTGCTATTAGCCCTTTGTTAATTTATGTATCATTGTCATTTTGTTTAGTTACTTTTGTTTCCTTTTCAGAATTTCAGACATCGGAATCGGAATTTGTTTTAAAATGATGTTTACTGTGCGTATTGCTGGTTTTTTCTACATTGGCTAGAGGTATAGCTAGGGGAGAGTAGAGATCCCACAAAACATGTTCGACCATTCTTTGCAAATTTATTAAAATTATTAATAAAGGGTTGTGTGATCCGGGCTTATATTTCTCTCATATATGTTGATCTGTTGATTTGTTACTCACATTATGTGTTCTCTGTACTATTCCACTGTTAATGGTTTATTGAGAAATAAAGATATATATAGATCTTCTGGTTATTGATAAGTGTTTTTTTCTGTTTAAATTGTTTTTAAAAGCATACAATGGGTAAATGACTATATTTTACTACTTAGTTTTGGTTTTTTGGATATTTCACCTTTTACAGTTTTACAACTATTGTCCTTGATCTTTCAAAAGAGTAATTCATTAAATTTATTACTTCTGAAATGTATTTTGATATTTATACAATGAAATCATACTTTCCCTCTCTTTAAGTCATTTTATGATTATCCATGATGCAAAATATTTTATTCGATTGTTAAAATATTTGAGAATAGTTATCAAAGGTACCATGATTATAATTTAGTACGCCATACGCGCGTTTCGTCTACATAAATACTGAACATAAAAGTTTTAGAATGAAGACAGAGAACAGACAGAGAAAGATCAATGACTCGAGTATCTTTTAAATCAAGGATATGTTCATGCCTTAAATTCAAATTTATTCCTCAATTAAAGGATATTACATTATCTAATAATTTCATTACACTATTTCATCGTTTGAACAGTTAAGTTGAGTGTATCTAGAGTAGATAATTATTGAAACACAAAATCATGTAAAAAATATGGTATTTTAAATTCATTTTACTATGTGAAATAAAAAGGGTAAAGCGTTATTTCTAAGTTTAAAAATTTACCATTTTCTTAGTACATATACATGTATACTATTTGTCATTCCTCTAAACAACTGAGTACACTACACTTATTTAACCATGAAACAATTTACAATGTTATTCCCAATCATATGGTTTTATTAATATAAGTAAGTTATGCATTACAAATACGTGTTATTAACGTATAGGCCGTGAATTTTTTTCCGAAAATGGATTTCAAATAAATCATATTGCTCGCCTACACCAAGTTTAAGTAAATAAAATACTAAATAAAAACATCTTAAAATACAACACAGTCAAAAGAAAAGCATTACTCGATAGAAAATCACAAAAAAAGATATTTGTCTAACAGGCACCATTTCCTATCATGATTTTCATGATAGAGGGTTGTTGTTCACAAGGAAGCTGTTAAACCAAGAGTTCCAAATGGTGAAGTTGAAATCATCCCTTCGTAAATTTTACGGACGCCATCACGAGTTGGTTGACCGTTATGGAATAACCGTTTCACAAATGATATCGGATATGTTCCTTGCGTCGTAACTACAATCCCCTTCCCTTTCATGAATGTGACCTACCGAATTAGACTAATTACCGGATTTGTAATCACATAAGCAACACGACGGGTGCCACATGTGGAGCAGGATCTGCTTACCCTTCCGGAGCACCTGAGATCACCCCTAGTGTTTGGTGGGGTTCGTGTTGTTTATTCTTTAGTTTTCTATGTTGTGTCATGTGAACTATTGTTTTTCTGTTTGTCTTTTTCATTTTTAGCCATGGCGTTGTCAGTGTGTTTTAGATTTATGAGTTTGACTGTCCCTTTGGTATCGTTCGTCCCTCTTTCATTGTAGTTGACCCATACTACTATTCAGGTTTCATTGTAATCAACCCATCCTACTATTTAGGTTTCATTGTAATCGACCCGTCTTACTATTCATGTTTCATTGTAATCGACCAATACTACTATTCAGGTTTCATTGTAATCAACCTATCCTACTATTCAGGTTTCATTGTATTATTCCTATCCTTATTTATAAGGTGGCATCGAAATTGTTAACTTCTCATCTTAGCATGTATGTGTCGAATTCATTGTTACCTACTAATCCTCTTAATCATTTTAGTTTACTCGTCCTAGTATTTTCAAAAGGTGTCAGTTTCATTGTTATATTTTATCCAAAACATTTAAGGTGTCAACTTCATTGTAGTCTACTCATCTAACTATATTGGGGGCCAACTTTATTGTATCTACTAATTCTACGTTCTACGGTTTAAGGGTCGACATCCGTGTCTGTTTTTGTTATCAACACATCATGTATTATTATATAATATAAAGACACCTGTTCACTATTTAAAATTGAGAAAGAAAATGGGGAATGTGTCAAAGCGACAACAACCCGGCCATAGAGAAGACAACAGCCGAAGGCCACCAATGGGTCTTCAATGTAGCGAGAATTCCCGCACCCGTAGGTGTCCTTCAGCTGGCCCCTAAAAATATGTATACTAGTACAGTGATAATGGACGTCATACTACACTCCGAATTATACACAAGAAACTAAAATTAAAAATCATACAAGACGAACAAAGGCCAGAGGCTCCTGACTTGGGACAGGCGCAAAATTGCGGCGGGGTTAAACATGTGTATGAGATCTCAACCCTCCCCCTATACCTCTAGCCAATGTAGAAAAGTAAACGCATAACAATACGCACATTAAATTCAGTTCAAGAGAAGTCCGAGTCCGATGTCAAAAGATGTAACCAAAGAAAATAAATAAAATGACAATAATACATAAATAACAACAGACTACTAGCAGTTAACTGACATGCCAACTCCAGACCTCAATTAAACTGATTGAAAGATTATGTCTCCATCATATGAATATCAGGCACAATCCCTCCCGTTAGGGGTTTAGTATCATACTATCATAAGATATATGAGAAGAACATAACCCGTGTCATGCCAATAACTTTTTTTTTTTAAATAAATGCAAAGACCCTATAAGTGAATCAATATTAAAGCCAAAATTTGCAATCTTTAATGACCTGACAATTAACAGTATCGTAACTATATCCCTTCTTATTAAGTCTGTTTAAAGGTTTTGTAAGCTTATGAGGTGAATACTGACATTTTTGTGCTATGTAAAGAATATTACCATAAAAAATTGGATGTGAAATACCTGAACGTATAAGATGTCTGCATGTTGAGTTATATTTACGAATTATTTCCTTATACCGGTGATAAAATTTAGTAAATGTTTTGACCAGTTTGTGATATCGAAAACCCTGGTGTAATAATTTTTCAGTAATACATAAATTTCTCTCGCTAAAATCTAATACGTTGTTACATACACGAGCGAATCGTACAAGTTGAGATATATAAACACCATAAGATGGTGACAAGGACAATGGATAATTAACAATAGGAAATGAAAAATCATCTCTTTTATCCTAAATTCTTGTATTAAGCTTCCCGTTAATGATATAGATATCAAGATCGAGGAAAGGGCGGTGGTCATTGTTAGTATTAGCTTTATTTAAAGTAAGTTCAACAGGATAAATTTCTTAAGTATACATACTGAAGTCGTCATTATTGAGAGCCAATATATCAACCAAATATCTAAAAGTATTGTTAATTTTTTGTATCAAATGTTGTTTAAATGGGTCTTTGTTAATTTTAGTTATAAATTGTAACGCATAACAATACAAAAACAGGTCCGCAATAAGTGGTGCACAGTTAGTCCCCATTGGAATTCCAATAACTTGACGATATACGGAATCTCCAAAGCGAACTAAAATGTTATCAAGTAAAAATTCAAGCGCATATATAGTATCAAAGCATGTCCAATTGACAAAGTTCTTTTGTTTATTGCTACTAAAAAATGACCTAAAAGAAGAGTTTGAACATATAAACTCGCATTCTGACTTTTTAAATGCCCAGTTAATAAGGAATGTGAATTTTTTCTTAATTAGAATATGAGGCAAAGTGGTATATAGGGTAGAAAAATCAAAACTTTGAACAGATTCAAAATCACCAATATATGCATGCAATTTATCAAGTACTTCCAACGAGTTTTTGACACTCCAAAAGTAATTAATTCCTCTATTTTCAAAGGCTTTATTTGAACAATTTATTATCAAGTTTTTTATTGTACCAAGTGTACTAGTAAGTAAAACAGACAATTTAGTAGTGGAACAATGGCTTGAAGATGAAATAAATCTATATTTGTATTTGACTATTTTAATCAACTTCTTTAAACACAGTTTACAAATCATAATTCAATGGTATGATCTTAGTAGAAATACAAAACAATAATCATAAACAGATTGTACGTTAAACAATTAAGGGACAATTGATCGACACAACTATATAAATGTTCAACTGCAAAATCAAAATCAAAATCAAATATATTTTATTGTCAATTAAAGACGCCCATTACAGGCAGAATAATCACAAGTTAAATTTGGTACAATGATTACAAAAATGATTACAATTATTTGAGTACAATTAAATCAATGATTACAACGAAGAGAAAAGAAAGACACACTAATGTATATTTATAAAATGTATCATGTTTCAACTTTGACAAATACAGTGATCCTAAAAAATATAGGAAACTGAATTTAAATATTCTGGTTTTTCCCCTGGTGCTTTTATGATCCTACAATAAGAAACTGTACAAATATCTAAATTATGCCTCTGTCTTTTTACAGTAAAATATATAAACTCACTAAGTTTCTAATAGTTGTTTTCGAACAACATTTAAATTATTAATTAAATTGCTCACTTGATTAAAAATGTGACTATCTTCATTGGACATTAGCCAAATAAATTGTGATTGATAATCTAAATTTTGTAAGTTTTTGTAACTTTTAACTATGTTGGAAATAATGGAAACTCTCTCACTTTCCAAAGATGAACATTTAAGTAAAAAATGAAGTTCATCTTCCACTTCTTTTTTACAATGATTACAAATTCTATCCATTGCCTGAAGTCCCCTGTATCTACCTCTCTCTATTTCTAAATCATGATTACTATTTCTGAATTTTGTCATCTGGATTCTCAGATTCCTTTTACCTATAGCAAAATAAGGTTCAAAATATATATTTCTCTTAAAAAGTCTGTATGTTCTAAGTTTATTTCCAAATGACATATTTTTTTCTGTCATTGTTTAAAGATGAATACCACAACTTATTATACTTTAATTTAAGTTTGTTAAAAATAAATCTTTTCAAGTTTGATTTCATACCAAAAACTTGTGATAAATCAATGTCTAAGTATTTTGCTAGTGAACTTATAGAATTAAACCAACTTTTCTTACTATGGTTTGATAAGGATTGTGATACAAGGAGAGCTTCAGACAATAATTGGTCCTCTGTACTTGTTAACGTGATAAGTATGAAAACATATTAACTATAACTTCAATAAATAAAGGATATCTCCCTAGCTCACATATCACTGCCATATTTGTGCTTCTCTTTCCTACTCCCAGTGAAAATTTACAGATTTTTAAATGAACTGATTCAGTTTGCAGTTCTTTACATAATTTTTCAAAATAACAATCTCCTTTTTCAGTTAACTCTTTTGTATCTAAAGCACCTCAAATTTCACTTCCATAAGTTAAAATTGGTTTTACTGTGTGGTCAAATATATGAAGTAAAGTTTTAATTTTGGGTTTATGACCTTTAAATATTTTATAAATTTTAAAAAGAGCTTTTAGTCCTCTTTTATATAGATCATGTTTAGCATCTGTAAAGCTTCCAGAGGCACTGAAGTTTATCCCTAAGTATGTATACTGTCTAGCTTTGTCAATAGGACAATTATTTAATTTAAAAGATGCATGATTTATTTTTCCTGTACAATTGAAAACCAAACTTTTTGTTTTCTTAAGGTTAATTTCTAATCCCCATTTATTACAGTACAGGCACAACTTATCTAAACTATTTTGTAAGCCTTCTGCAGTTTCGGATAGCAAAACTACATCATCAGTATATAATAAGCAGTTCAACTGAATTGAGTCAAGTTGAACTGGGTCACAGGTTTTATCAAATATTTCAGGGAGGTCATTAATGAATAATTTTAAAAGGTTAGGGCTAAGATAATCCCCTTGGCGAACCCCCTATATTAGATGAGTCTTTTTATAGATGCTTTTAATAACATTATAATATAAATCACTGATGCCATATTGTCTTAGTTTATAGAAGAGACCCATATGCCAAACTGTATCAAATGCCTTTTTGAAATCGACAAAACAAGAAAAGAGAAGCTTAGGGTCCATTTGAGTATATTTTTCTATTAACGTTTTGAGAACAAACATATGGTCACTTGTTCTTTTTTTCTTGCAAAAACCAATCTGTTCTTTACATATTATATTTCTCTTTGATAAAAAATTCTCTAGCCTTATGTTTAATATTTTTGCAAATAGTTTTCCTAGTGCACTTCCAATGGTTATACCCCTGTAATTTGAGGGGTCACCAGTAGAACCACTTTTGAATATTGGCACTATAAATCCTTTTGCCCACATAGAAGGGAAGGAGCTAGTTAAAAGAATATGATTAAATAATTTTTTTAAAACTTGTTAATAGAAATGACTGGCTACATTTTAGCATTTCATTTAGAATCATGTCAAAGCCACTTGACTTCTTATTTTTTAATGTGTATATAGCTGTAATTCCTTCTTTATCATTAATTTGGAAGTCAAGCTCTGAGAATATTTTTTCCTTTTCCAACTGCTTAAATCGATTAATAAAATTGTTATCGGTTGTATTAATTTTACTTTTATTTAGCTCTTTAAAATAATCAAACCATGTATTACATGGAATGTCTGGAGATGTAGATTTGTTTGTATCTTTAGATAAATCCTTTAGTAAATTCCAGTATTTATTAGGGTTATTTTCATGAAGGTTGTCAAGCTCATTGCAAGCATTTAGTCATTCGTTCTAGCAATCAGTCAATAATTATAAATACCAATTTCTTATGAGGACAACGTTCAGCAATCAAGTTCTACGCAATCTATTTTCATAATGCTTACTTTTTACTCCGGAGTTTATATTGTTTTTGACAGATTATCTACTCTGTTGATGGTACTCGTTCAAGTAAGAGCAACGAAAAAATAAACAAGCTTTCAATCGGTACAATTATTAAGAAAAATTAACTGTTTCATTTTCTCTTTACACGACAGAACCATCAGAAATAGTAAACGTCCCTCAAATTGTACCGATGATATATTTGATTTTACATCATTTGGCCGATCATCCATAGTGTAGGCTGCCTGTTTAAAAATGATACAATCAGAAGTCAAAAGTCGATAATATAAAAATAGTCTATTAAATCATCTACTTACTCTTAAACCTGATTTGCCTTACAATAAATGGCTGCTTTCAACAAATATGCATCTGTTTCCCTACTCGTGGACACGTGAAGATATAACACATTTATTATCTAAAAAAATAACCTTTTAACATTGACGTCATTGAGTAAGTGATTATCCTGCCATTCTTAGAATAATGTAACCGTAAAGGTTTATCATTATTTCTGACTAATGTGTTATCAATGACCATACTTTTTGGAGAAAACATATCGTTCAAATTCTAATTGCCCGAAGTGTTTACACCTTTCACTTTTACTCTTCAAATGTCGAAAAAGGTGTAAATTAATTTTTTATTTTTTCCAAATTTATAATTTAATTCACATTTTACATGTATGTAATACATGAACAATAACCGATAATACAACGGTTTCTTTTCAATATACGCTATCTTTCCAGAAAGTAATGTTTAAAAGAACTAGATAACCAAGTAAGACATTACATTTGAGAAAAGATAAACAAAACAAAGAAGTTTGAATGATGGAAAATCTACGGTAAGGGAAATAAATAACTAAAGATTTAGATAAAATACCATTGGTGTTTTACTATCTACTAACTACAAATATAAATAATCTTATTTTAGCGCTAAAACACGATATTCTTTTTGTTACGTAAACATAGCACAAAGACACAAAAAAGTCGATATAACAAAACGTAAACAGTGATTATAGAACATTTTTTATGAGTGATCCCTCCTCTTTTAATCTAGGACAGAGTTGTGTTAAACGTCACAGTAATCTTGTAGTCTGCACAGTTAATTTTGTACGATTTCACAACTGTACAGTTTTACAAATCTCTATCTGTCGAAGACTACTGCTGTTTGATTTCTAAGACATTTGATACATACATTCTCGTAATATATGAACATCATCCTGAATAGTCAGAACACATTGATCAATAAACTTCATGCAAAGAACATTCCATCCCTTAACTGTAATTGATAATCAAGTTTTTATTAAGAATTTATTCTTAAAAAAAACCTCGTCAATCGCTACTTTTGAGTAAATCAGAACTTTTATATAAAAATCTTTAGTATAAACTGGGAACATTAGTGTATTGTCCTCGAAAGTTTGTTTGATTTTGACTGTTTACTATCTGTTCCATATGCCATCAGTCGAATGAATCTTTAAAAGTATTGCGTGTTTTGAAATTCTGTACCCGCAAATGAACACAACACTCATATACGATTGATAGTAAGTGCATGAACATGAACATTTTTTTGATGACAATTTCAAATTGAATATCATATATTGGTAAACAATCGTTATCGTTAGTTCTACCATTTTAGGTTACGATTTAATTGTTGTCTTCTCATTGTATTATTCAAAAAGTCGACTTCATTAATTATTTCTCGTTCTTCTATTCAGGTTTCATTGTAAACGACCCTTCCTACTATTCAGGTTTCATTGAAATCAATCCATTATACTATTCAGGTTTCATTGTAATCAACCCATACTACTATTCAGATTTCATTGTAACCAACCCATCTTACTATTCAGGTTTCATTTTAATCGACCTATCCTACTATTCAGGTTGCATTGTAATCGACCTATCCTTCTATTCAGGTTTCATTGTAATCAACCCATCCTTTTATTCAGGTTTCATTGTAATCAAACAATCTTACTATTCAGGTTTCATTGTAATCGACACATCCTTTTATTCAGGTTTCATTGTAATCGACCCATCCTTTTATTCAGGTTTCATTGTAATCGACCCATCCTTTTATTCAGGTTGTATTGTAATCGACCCATCCTTTTATTCAGGTTTCATTGTAATCGACCCATCCTTTTATTCAGGTTGTATTGTAATCGACCCATCCTACTATTCAGGTTTCATTGTAATCAACCCATCCTTTTATTCAAGTTTCATTGTAATCAACCCATCCTACTATTCAGGTTTCATTGTAATCGACCCATCCTACTATTCAGGTTTCATTGTAATCGACCCATACTACTATTCAGGTTTCATTGTAATCAACCGATTGTAATCAACCTGTAATTCAGTGGTTGTCGTTTGTTTATGAGTTAAATATTTGTTTTTCGTTCATTTTTTTACATAAATGAGGCCGTTAGTTTTCTCGTTTGAATTGTTTTACATTGTCTTATCGGGGCCTATTATAGCTGACTATGCGGTTGGGCTTTGCTCATTGTTGAAGGCCATACGGTGACCTATAGTTGTTAATGTCTGTGTCATTTTGGTCTTTTGTGGATAGTTGTTTCATGGCAATCATACCACATCTTCTTTTTTATACCATCCTACTATAAATGTTTCATTGTAATCAAGCTATCCTACTATTCAGGTTTCATTGTAATCGACCCATACTACTATTCAGGCTCCATTGTATTCAACCCATCCTACTATTTAGGTTTTATTGTAATCGATCCGTCTTACTATTCAGGTTTCGTTGTAATCGACCCATCCTACTATTCAGGTTTCATTGTAATCGACCCATCCTACTATTCAGGTTTCATTGTAATCGACCCATACTACTATTCAGGTTTCATTGTAATCAACCCGTCCTACTATTCAGGTTTCATTGTAATCGACCAATTGATACAATATTCCCGTGCTTGCATTTCCTATCATGATTTTCTTGATAGAGGGTTGCTGCTCACAAGGAAGCTATTAAACCAAGAGTTCCAAATGGTGAAGTTGAAATCATCCCTTCGTAAATTTTACGGACGCCATCACGAGTTGGTTGACCGTTATGGAATAACCGTTTCACAAATGATATCGGATATGTTCCTTACGTCGTAACTACAATCCCCTTCCCTTTCATGAATGTGACCTACCGAATTAGACTATTTACCGGATTTGTTATCACATAAGCAACACGACGGGTGCCGCATGTGGAGCAGGATCTGCTTACCCTTCCGGAGCACCTTAGATCACCGCCAATCCGACTTGTTAAACCCACTGTGTAGTGAGGTGTTAATGAATAAACAACCAAACAAATTTTAAATAGATATAGGAAGATGTGGTTTGAGTGCCAACATAAGAGATGCTAATATACCAACGCGATTGTCAAACTCAAAGGTTTATAACAAACCCACAATGAACATGGCAAAAAAAAAAAAAAAACACAGAAAATTGACAAAAATCAAACCTCAGTCTACAAAACACAACATGTAAAAACTAATAAATGAACAATAAGAGTTCAATCAAATACCTGAGGTATTCTTGTGTGCTATTGACTCTAATTAGCAAATCGTTCCATCTGAAATAAGTCGTTTTCTGAAAATCGGAAAGCAACAGATTTCTTAGAACGAAACGGGAAGTAAACATCCGGAAAGACATCATTTCTTGTGTTTTATTTAAAAGAGCATTTATGATTTCATTCATGACGACATGTTTTACTTTTTTATCATGTTGAAAAGCGCCTGAGGTTCCGTAAGAAAAATGAGAGATATCACATACCGAATGCCTGTACCAAGTGAGGAATATCACAGTTGTTACCTATTCGTTTGATGTGTTTGAGCTTTTGATTTAGCCATTTAATTAAGGACTTTCCGTTTTGATTTTTTCCGGAGATCAGAATTTTTATGATTTTACTTTCTTCCACCTGATTTAAAAAGCATCATCCACCCTTTTCTCGTTTCTGAAGAAAAATATAAAAGCAATCGTTCACGTTAATTTTATCGGAACCAAGTATTCTGAATATACAACGTGCAGGACTTCGGTACGAAATGTTTGTGGTGAAAATATTAAAGTACTCAAATCCTAGTGGAAATTGAATATCAAAGAGTCTTAGTTCTAAATTTTGAATAAATTTTTCAGCAATTTTTACATTTCTCTATAAAATCAACATGGTTTTGAGTGATATATGTTGCTGTTGACGGCATTATGATACACAATAGAAAATGTCACATTATCAAGGAACATAATTTCATGGTCCCTTTTTTTAATTCAAACAGAAATAATGTATGTTTCACTATAATACGTTATTTTCATTGCCTAACTGTACATCACGTGTTATTCCTTAAGCAGTTGTATCACACAATAAAACTTTTCATTCAGGATGACACGAGGTCCCACAATAAAGTGCACAAGGTAATTGAAATAAAAACTTGATAAAAGGCGTGTTTTCATGATCCTATAGGTAAAAATGTAATTATAAGTATTGAATGCTTTTTTTTTGTAACTTTATAGGGTTGTAAAAGCGTTGACCGTGCGCACATTTTTAGTATGAAGCGCTTCTGCACTTCATACAAAATGTACTTCGGTCAACGCTTTTACACCCCAATAAATTTACAAAAAAGAGCATTCAATTCTTAAATAAAATCAGCATGTTTTTGAGCGACATATGTTGCTGTTGACGGCATTATGATACACAATAGAAAATGTCACATTATCAACGAACATGATTTAATGCCCCCTTTTTAATTCAATGAGTAATGAAAACAAATTTATTTTATATTTTCTTGTGAAGAATGTGTTATATTAATTATCATTGTTAACATTATAAGTAAAATATATAATAAGAGAAACAACTATAATGTTTATAAATGATTCATTACTAATATTATAATATAATATATAATCAAGATCTTTGAAATGAAAATTTTAGTGAGGAGACATGTTGTCAAATATAGTATTGGAATACAATTTCAACATTAACATGTTTTGCAATGCTACATGTTGGTATCTGTTTTGCTTTTTATATGATTTTCGATCTTTTTGTTTGGATTTTAAACTTATAAAAATTTTATTATGTCCTCTGAGAATATCCATCTTAAAGAAGACTTTTCCTATCATCGGAACCAAGCGTTCTGAATATACACCGCGCAAGACTTTGGTACGAATGTCGGAATTTTCCCTGGGGTTAAAATATTCAAAGTATTTATATCCTAGCGGAAACTGAATATCAAGAGTCTTTATAAATATTATTTTTTAGCAATATAACATGTCACTTCAAAATCAACATGCTATTGAGCGCTACATGTTGGTACAAGATTGCGAATTTCACTGACATGGAACATGAGCTCAATCCTCTGGGTTACATGTACTATCTTTTATCCATTAATTACCGATTAAAAAAATATAATCTAGTAAGAAATAGATTTTTTTAATATATAGAAGAAGAATTTCTGACATACAGCTTGATAATAATAAATCAGTATTTTTTTTTTATTTCTGTGATGCATTGGCATTCCAAGGTCAGATTTCATCATTTTCTAATCAAGCAAGATGCCAATCCGACTTGTTAAACCCACTGTGTAGTGAGGTGTTAATGAATAAACAACCAAACAAATGTTAAATAGATATAGGAAGATGTGGTGTGAGTGCCTACATAAGAGATGCAAATATACCAACGTGATTGTCAAAACTCAAAGGTTAATAACAAACCCACAAAGAACCTGGTAAAACAAAATCCAAAAATTTACAAAAAACAAACCACAGTCTACAAAACACAACAAGTAAAACTAATAAATGAACAATAAGAGTTCAATCAAATATCGGAGGTATTCATGTGCGCTATTGACTCTAATTAGCAAATCGTTCCATCTGAAAGAAGTCGTTTTCTGAAAATCGGAAAGCAACAGATTTCTTAGAACGAAACGGGAAGTAAACAACCGGAAAGACAACATTTCTTGTGATTTATTTAAAAGAGCATTTATGATTTCATTCATAATGACATGTTTTACTTTTTTATCATGTTGAAAAGCGCCTGAGGTTCCGTAAGAAAAATGAGAGAATATCACATACCGAATGCCTGTACCAAGTCAGGAATATGACAGTTGTTATCCATTCGTTTGATGTGTTTGAGCTTTTAATTTAGCCATTCGATTAGGGTCTTTCCGTTTTGATATTTCCGGAGATCAGAATTTTTATGATTTTACTTTCTTCCACCTAATTTAAAAAAGCATCATCCATCCTTTTCTCGTTTCTGAAGAAAAATATAAAAGCAATTGTTCACGTCAATTTTATCGGAACCAAGTATTCTGAATATACAACGTGCAGGACTTCGGTACGAAATGTCCGTGGTCAAAATATTAAAGTATTCAAATCCTAGTGGAAATTGAATATCAAAGAGTCTTAGTTATAAATTTTGAATAAATTTTTCAGCAATTTTTACATTTCTCCATAATTACATTAAATGTATGTTTCACTATAATACGTTATTCTCATTGGCTAACTGTACATCACGTGTTATTCCTTAAGCAGTTGTATCACACAATAAAACTTTTCATTCAGGATGACACGAGGTCCCACAATAAAGTGCACAAGGTAATTGAAATAAAAACTTGATAAAAGGCGTGTTTTCATGATCCTATAGGTAAAAATGTAATTATAAGTATTGAATGCTTTTTTTTGTAACTTTATAGGGTTGTAAAAGCGTTGACCGTGCGCACATTTTTAGTATGAAGCGCTTCTGCACTTCATACAAAATGTACTTCGGTCAACGCTTTTACACCCCAATAAATTTACAAAAAAGAGCATTCAATTCTTAAATAAAATCAGCATGTTTTTGAGCGACATATGTTGCTGTTGACGGCATTATGATACACAATAGAAAATGTCACATTATCAACGAACATGATTTAATGCCCCCTTTTTAATTCAATGAGTAATGAAAACAAATTTATTTTATATTTTCTTGTGAAGAATGTGTTATATTAATTATCATTGTTAACATTATAAGTAAAATATATAATAAGAGAAACAACTATAATGTTTATATATGATTCATTACTAATATTATAATATAATATATAATCAAGATCTTTGAAATGAAAATTTTAGTGAGGAGACATGTTGTCAAATATAGTATTGGAATACAATTTCAACATTAACATGTTTTGCAATGCTACATGTTGGTATTTGTTTTGCTATTTATATGTTTTTCGATCTTTTTGTTTGGATTTTAAACTAATAAAAATTTTATTGTGTCCTCTGAGAATATCATGCATCTCAAAGAAGATATTTCCTATCATCGGATCCAAGCGTTCTGAATATACACCGCGCAAGACTCTGGTACGAAATGTTGGAATTTTCCCTGGGGTTAAAATATTCAAAGTATTCATATCCTAGCGGAAACTGAATATCAAGAGTCTTTAAAAATATTATTTTTCAGCAATATAACTTGTCTTTTCAAAATCAACATGATATTGAGCGCTACATGTTGGTACAAGATTGTGAATTTCACTAACATGAAACATTAGCTCAATCCTCTGGGTTACATGTACTATCTTTTATCCATTAATTACCGATTAAAAAAATATAATCTAGTAAGAAATAGATTTTTTTAATATATAGAAGAAGAATTTCTGACATACAGCTTGATGATAATAAAACAGTATTTTTTTTATTTCTGTGATGCATTGGCATTCCAAGGTCAGATTTCATCATTTTCTAATCAAGCAAGATGCCAATCCGACTTGTTAAACCCACTGTGTAGTGAGGTGTTAATGAATAAACAACCAAACAAATTTTAAATAGATATAGGAAGATGTGGTTTGAGTGCCTACATAAGAGATGCAAATATACCAACGTGATTGTCAAAACTCAAAGGTTTATAACAAACCCACAATGAACATGGTAAAACAAAATCCAAAAATTTACAAAAAACAAACCACAGTCTACAAAACACAACAAGTAAAACTAATAAATGAACAATAAGAGTTCAATCAAATATCGGAGGTATTCATGTGCGCAATTGACTCTGATTAGCAAATAGTTCCATCTGAAATAAGTCGTTTTCTGAAAATCGGAAAGCAAACATATTTCTTAGAACGAAACGGGAAGTAAACAACCGGAAAGACAGCATTTCTTGTGATTTATTTAAAAGAGCATTTATGATTTCATTCATGACGACATATTTTACTTTTTTATCATGTTGAAAAGCGCCTGAGGTTCCGTAAGAAAAATGAGAGAATATCACATACCGAATTCCTGTACCAAGTCAGGAATATGACAGTTGTTATCCATTCGTTTGATGTGTTTGAGCTTTTGATTTCGCCATTCGATTAGGGACTTTCCGTTTTGATTTTTGCGGTGATCAGAAATATCATGATTTTACTTTCTTCCACCTAATTTAAAAAGCATCATCCATCCTTTTTCTGGTTTCTGAAGAAAATTATAAAAGCAATCGTTCACGTCAATTTTATCGGAACCAAGTATTCTGAATATACAACGTGCAGGACTTCGGTACGAAATGTCCGTGGTCAAAATATTAAAGTATTCAAATCCTAGTGGAAATTGAATATCAAAGAGTCTTAGTTATAAATTTTGACTAACTTTTTCAGCAATTTTTACATTTCTCCATAAAATCAACATGGTTTTGAGTAATATATGTTACTGTTGACGGCATCATGATACACAATAGAAAATGTCACATTATCAAGGAACATGTTTTCATGTCCCCCTTTTTTTTAATTCAATAAGTATTGAAAACAAATTTATTTTATATTTTCTTGTGAAGAATGTCTTATATTCATTATCATTGTTAACATTACAAGTAAAAAATATAATAAGAGAAACAACTATAATGTTTATATTATGTTTTATTCATTATGTATTATGTAATATATGTTCTTTCGTGCACACCTTATATTTATATCTATTATTATTGATGCGCAAATATCAGAAACACAGTTTTGGCAGTATTTGGCCACAGCTTTATTACAAACTACAAAATTATAAACACATATAACTAGATAAACAGTTAAGATATATATATAGCAAACAGATAGATAATTAAATGAACGTAGTCACCTTTCATATTGGCAGACTACAAAAGATAACTAGATAACTAACTAGATAGATAACTAAATATTTACAATAAATGAAGCATCCAATAAAATAAAATAAAATGAATCCTGGGATACAGAGATTCATTATTTTTTGTGTGGTGGGTCCTGGGATACAGAGACCCCCAATATCAAATGTTTTGGATGCTAATTGAAATATGCGACAAAATGACGCATATCTAAAGTAAACGCAGCGAAATGTCTCTAAAATACTTAGTCTTGAAACAGAACACACACATAAAGTTAAGATGGTAAACTTCAACCAGCAAAATACGGACTTGAGATAAGTACACTGGATACCAAACTGATACGCTCCATATACAGTTGACTGCTTAGTAGACGTCCCGAACCATTTATTGTAACAGGAACATTCTGAAAAAATACATCAACACACAGCAAAAATTGTCCAAATATATTATAAACATATAGCGGTGGGTGGGTGGGTTTTTAAAATCCTCAAAATAAATATACGTCTGCTATTGTTGAATGTAGCTATTGAAAAGATTGCATTCGCAGTCATACTGCGCGTGATCAATCGGATAAGTGATAACCCACATTAGACAAAAAGTAGCACGGTCAATGACACACATTGCTTACACTAATAACCGAATTTATGCTGAATCATAAATTCTATTATTATTGATGCGCAAATATCAGAAACACAGTTTTGGCAGTATTTGGCCACAGCTTTATTACAAACTACAAAATTATAAACACATATAACTAGATAAACAGTTAAGATATATATATAGCAAACAGATAGATAATTAAATGAACGTAGTCACCTTTCATATTGGCAGACTACAAAAGATAACTAGATAACTAACTAGATAGATAACTAAATATTTACAATAAATGAAGCATCCAATAAAATAAAATAAAATGAATCCTGGGATACAGAGATTCATTATTTTTTGTGTGGTGGGTCCTGGGATACAGAGACCCCCAATATCAAATGTTTTGGATGCTAATTGAAATATGCGACAAAATGACGCATATCTAAAGTAAACGCAGCGAAATGTCTCTAAAATACTTAGTCTTGAAACAGAACACACACATAAAGTTAAGATGGTAAACTTCAACCAGCAAAATACGGACTTGAGATAAGTACACTGGATACCAAACTGATACGCTCCATATACAGTTGACTGCTTAGTAGACGTCCCGAACCATTTATTGTAACAGGAACATTCTGAAAAAATACATCAACACACAGCAAAAATTGTCCAAATATATTATAAACATATAGCGGTGGGTGGGTGGGTTTTTAAAATCCTCAAAATAAATATACGTCTGCTATTGTTGAATGTAGCTATTGAAAAGATTGCATTCGCAGTCATACTGCGCGTGATCAATCGGATAAGTGATAACCCACATTAGACAAAAAGTAGCACGGTCAATGACACACATTGCTTACACTAATAACCGAATTTATGCTGAATCATAAATTCTATTATTATTGATGCGCAAATATCAGAAACACAGTTTTGGCAGTATTTGGCCACAGCTTTATTACAAACTACAAAATTATAAACACATATAACTAGATAAACAGTTAAGATATATATATAGCAAACAGATAGATAATTAAATGAACGTAGTCACCTTTCATATTGGCAGACTACAAAAGATAACTAGATAACTAACTAGATAGATAACTAAATATTTACAATAAATGAAGCATCCAATAAAATAAAATAAAATGAATCCTGGGATACAGAGATTCATTATTTTTTGTGTGGTGGGTCCTGGGATACAGAGACCCCCAATATCAAATGTTTTGGATGCTAATTGAAATATGCGACAAAATGACGCATATCTAAAGTAAACGCAGCGAAATGTGCCAAATTGACCAAGGCAGTCATAAATGACTGACGGGTCAACCGCCATTCCAAGCGGATAGAGCTGCGTAAAAGCTGTGGGCCAAATACAATAATTATATAAGATATAAAAGAGCTATACATATCTAATAAAAACTGAATTCAAATGAATATCTTAAAAGTTCATGATTTACATTCGGGAAAAGTGTGTGGTGAGTAGACAAGGAAAGCCTCTAAAGCGCCTTGAATTGTATTTATAAAAATGTAATTACCAATATCAGTCAGATGCACACCATCTTGACATATAAATGTAGAATTAGGAGATATTTCTGGGTATCGTATGTAATGTCCCCCGTGGCGAATGATATAACTTGCTAGAGAGCTGTTTATTCGCTGCCTGGATCTATCCATTGCATCAATATTAGCGGAATAACGCCAAGTGAGTCTTGGCAAAATTTGTGACCATACCAATGTTGTATTTAGTAAAAGTTCTTTAATGTTATTTACATAATGTTTTAGTCTATTACGTAACACTCCTGTCTTAATTTCTCCTAAGTCATTTCCCCCAATGTGTATAACTAGATAGTTCGGGGGTTCTTCGTATCTAAGCATCAGCTTTATCCTATTTAGTAGATCCTTAAGCCGCATTCCGCTTTTACCTAACCACCACAGCCGAACACCAATGTGATCTAGGCCAAGATTAATGCCACCTGGTCTTCTTCTAGCTTGAACAAATGCATTTTTCACTAAGGAGGAACCAACAATCCAAATTGTAATTGGTGAACCTGCAATTCTTAAATAGCGGTTAGTCCCACTAAAGTGATTGCAAGTTCATTAAACAAAATTAAAAATAAATCTAACAGTTATAGACATTGTTGTATTCGAATATATGAACGAAATGCATCAGACTTCCACCTACCCATAGCCTGAATTTCAGAATCAGATAATCCGTTCATGGCGGCGCTTGTGGCAGCACCTATCCTGAATGAATGAGAACTATACTTTCCTTGACTTAAACCCAAAACATTTAGTGACTTTTTAAGGACTCCGGAAAATTGGTATCTTTATCGGAACCAAGTATTCTGAATATACAACGTGCAGGACTTCGGTACGAAATGTCCGTGGTCAAAATATTAAAGTATTCAAATCCTAGTGGAAATTGAATATCAAAGAGTCTTAGTTATAAATTTTGACTAACTTTTTCAGCAATTTTTACATTTCTCCATAAAATCAACATGGTTTTGAGTAATATATGTTACTGTTGACGGCATCATGATACACAATAGAAAATGTCACATTATCAAGGAACATGTTTTCATGTCCCCCTTTTTTTTAATTCAATAAGTATTGAAAACAAATTTATTTTATATTTTCTTGTGAAGAATGTCTTATATTCATTATCATTGTTAACATTACAAGTAAAAAATATAATAAGAGAAACAACTATAATGTTTATATTATGTTTTATTCATTATGTATTATGTAATATATGTTCTTTCGTGCACACCTTATATTTATATCTATTATATATCTCTTGTAAAATTCTTATATTGGTGTAAAATTGTGAATATGTATCCTATAAGCTGTATTGCTTTCAGAATAAAGTATTATTATTATATATGATTCATTACTAATATTATAAAATAATATATAATCAAGATATTTAAAATGAAAATTTTATTGAGGAGACATGTTGTCAAAAATAGTATTAAAATAAAATTTTAATATTAACATGTTTTTCAATGCTACATGTTGGTATTTGTTTTGCTATTTATATATATTTTTCGATCTTTTTGTTTGGATTTTAAACTAATAAAAATTTATTGTGTCCTTTGAGAATATCCATCTCAAAATAGATATTTCCTATCATCGGAACCAAGCGTTCTGAATATACACCGCGCAAGACTTTGGTACGAAATGTCGGAAATTTTCCTGGGGTTAAAATATTCAAAGTATTCATATCCTAGCGGAAACTGAATATCGAGAGTCTTTATAAATATTATTTTCAGCAATATAACATGTCTCTTCAAAATCAACATGCTATTGAGCGCTACATGTTGGTTCAAGATTGCGAATTTCACTAATATGGAACATGAGCTCAATCCTCTAGGTTACATGTACTATGTTTTGTCCATTAATTACTGATTAAAAAAATATAATCTAGTAAGCAATAGATTTTTTTAATATATAGAAGAAGAATTTTTGACATACAGCTTGATAATAATAAATCAGTATTTTTTTTTATTTCTGTGATGCATTGGCATTCCAAGGTCAGATTTCATCATTTTCGAATCAAGCGAGGTGCCAATTCGACTTGTTAAATCCACTGTGTAGTGAAGTGTTAATAAATAAACAACCAAAAAAATTTGAAATAGATATAGGAAGATGTGATGTGAGTGCCTACATAAGAGATGCAAATATACCAACGTGATTGTCAAAACTCAAAGGTTAATAACAAACCCACAATGACATGGTAAAACAAAATCCAAAAATTTACAAAAAACAAACCACAGTCTACAAAACACAACATGTAAAACTAATAAATGAACAATAAGAGTTCAATCAAATACCGGAGGTATTCTTGTGCGCTATTGACTCTGATAAGCAAATAGTTCCATCTGAAATAAGTCGTTTTCTGAAAATCGGAAAGCAACAGATTTCTTAGAACGAAACGGGAAGTAAACAACCGGAAAGACAGCATTTCTTGTGATTTATTTAAAAGAGCATTTATGATTTCATTCATAACGACATGTTTTTCTTTTTATCATGTTGAAAAGCGCCTGAGGTTCCGTAAGAAAAATGAGAGAATATCACATACCGAATGCCTGTACCAAGTCAGGAATATGACAGTTGTTATCCATTCGTTTGATGTGTTTGAGCTTTGATTTAGCCATTCGATTAGGGACTTTCCGTTTTGATTTTTCCGGAGATCAGAATTGTTTTGATTTTATTTTCTTCCACCTGATTTAAAAAAGCATCATCCATCCTTTTCTCGTTTCAGAAGAAAAATATAAAAGCAATCGTTCACCTTAATTTTATCGGAACCAAGTATTCTGAATATACAACGTGCAGGACTTCGGTACGAAATGTCCGTGGTCAAAATATTAAAGTATTCAAATCCTAGTGGAAATTGAATATCAAAGAGTCTTAGTTATAAATTTTGAATAAATTTTTCAGCAATTTTTACATTTCTCCATAAAATCAACATGTTTTTGAGCGATATATGTTGCTGTTGACGGCATTATGATACACAATAGAAAATGTCACATTATCAAGGAACATGATTTAATGCCCCCTTTTTTAATTCAATGAGTAATGAAAACAAATTTCTTTTATATTTTCTTGTAAAGAATGTGTTATATTAATTATCATTGTTAACATTATAAGTAAAATATATAATAAGAGAAACAACTGTGGTATTCAGTACGTAGGAGAAACTGGACGATATTTATCTAAACGCACTCAAGAACATCTGTATCGTTTTAAAAGACCCAATAAATTCAAAAGTATCATTTACCAACACCTTAAGAAACACAACCATCCTTTTAAATATTTAGCAGTTCAACCTTTAGAAGTAGTAAATAAGCAGCCTGGTGAATCTCATTCAAAGTTTGTACGATCACGGAAAATAATTGAATTAAATTGGATTAAAAAATTACAAACAGTCTACCCTCTCGGTCTTAATGATAATATCATGGGAATTGGTAATATATCTAGAACCGATTCCGTTAACATTTTGGATATAGTGTCTAAAACTGTTCGTAAAAACCGTTCTCACGGCCGTAGAACAAATCGCAATCAAAGAAAATTTCGGACTAATCATACCAATATTTTGGACCTAATTTCTATTTCAAAAAACAACGGAAGACATTATCTGTTAACAAAACTCTGTTCATTACCGGTTAATAAGTTTAATAAAATTTTGGAGGATTGCAACACAATTTCATATAGCAGTCCTAATTATGAAATTGTTAAAATTATTATGGCATATTGTTATTCTAAACTATTTCCCAAAATTGATCGCCCTGAAGATCATAAAAAACATTTTATTAAAATAAAGTATGTCAAGAAAGGTTTTGATTTTGTAAATATTGCCGGTATATTTAACGACCATTCTGTTAAAGAACAAATTCCTAGATTTTTGACCATACTGAGCTACCTCTTATTTGTTATATTTACAAGAAATCTCCCCGAAAATTTGTGTTTAATTATAGTCAAATGTGTAAAGATGTTAATATCAGTGAAAATACACCTACTTCATGTAATTGTAGTACCTCCGAATATATTTATGGACCCATTTCCCATGTTATAACAGGAGATCTTAACATCGTTAAAGACCGAGAGTTAAAATCATTCCTCAGTAAAGGACCTAAATATCGTCCCCCGTCAATTATTAATTGGAATGAGTGTCGTAATATCATCCACGACTCACTTCATACTTACTGTATGAAATGGATAAAACGGGAAAAAGCTGACAAAACATCTTTGGACTCTTTTTTTAATTCAGTAATGACGATAGTTGATATACGTATTCAACATTTTAAAGAACATTTTATTATTAACAATAACCACGAAAAAACCTATTTCTCGTATCAAACATAAACTAAAAGAACTAGCCATGAAATTTGTTTTTGTCCCGGCCGATAAAGCTGCTAATAACATTATTATTGTTTGACGTAAATTTTACATTGAGGTTCTGAAAAAAGAAATCACCAATTCACCAACATTCCAACTGACTCCATTTTCAGAAAACGACATCTGTAACAAACATAAACTTTTAGCTACCGCTTTACAAGCACAGCCAAATACAATGAAAGTCCCAACTATGTACTGGCTTCCGAAGCTACACAAACACCTTACAAATATAGATTTATTTCGTCTTCAAGCCATTGTTCCACTACTAAATTGTCTATTCTTCTTACCAGCACACTTGGTACAATTAAAAATCTGATAATAAATTGTTCAAATAAGGCCTTCGAAAATAGTGGAATTAATTACTTTTGGAGTGTCAAGAACTCGTTGGAAGTACTTGATAAATTGCATGCTTATATTGGTGATTTTGAATCTGTTCAAAGTTTTGATTTTTCTACCCTATATACCACATTGCCTCACATTCTCATTAAGAAGAAATTCACACACCTAATTAAATGGGCATTGAAAAAGTCAGAATGTGAATATATATGTTCAAACTCTTTTAGGTCATTTTTTAGTAGCAATAAACAAAAAAACTATGTCAATTGGACATGCTTTGATACTATATATGCCCTTGAATTTTTACTAGATAACATTTTTGTTCGCTTTGGGAATTCCGTTTATCGTCCGATTATCGGAATTCCAATGGGGACTAACTGTGCACCACTTATTGCGGACCTGTTTTTGTATTGCTATGAGTTACAATTTATGACAAAAATAAGCAAAGACCCATCGAAACAACATCTGATAAACAAATTTAATAATACTTTTAGATATTTGGATGATATTTTGGCTCTCACTAATGACGACTTCAGTATGTATATTAAAGAAATTTATCATGCTGAACTTACTTTAAATAAAGCTAATACTAACAATGACCACTGTCCTTTCCTCGATCTTGATATCTATATCACTAACAGAAAGCTGAATACTAAAATTTATGATAAAAGAGATGATTTTTCATTTCCTATCGTTAATTATCCATTTTTTAGCTGGTGACGTTCCCTTGTCACCATCTTACGGTGTTTATATATCTCAACTTGTACGATTCGCTCGTGTATGTAACAATGTTTTTGATTTTAACGAGAGAAATTTATGTATTACTGAAAAATTATTACACCAGGGTTTTCGATATCACAAACTAGTCAAAACATTTACTAAATTTTATCATCGGTATAAGGACATCATTCGTAAATATAACTCAAAATGCAGACTTTTTATACGTTCAGGTATTTCACATCCAATTTTTAATGGAAATATTCTTTATCAAGCACAAAGGTGTCAGTATTCACCTCAAAAACTAACAAAACCTTTGAATAGACTTATTAAGAAGGGATATAGTTACGATACTGTTGTCAGGTTTTGCATATTTTGGCGTTAATATTGATTCACTTATAGGGTCTTTGCATCGGAACTAAACACATTTATTCAAAAACCAGTTGTTGGCATGACACGGGTTATGTTCTTCTCATAAATGTTATGATGGTATGATACTAAACCCCTAACGGGAAGGATTGTGCCTGATGTTCATATGATGAAATCATAATCTTTCAGTCAGTTTAATTGAAGTCTGGAGCTGGCATGTCAGTTAACTGCTAGTAGTCTGTTGTTATTTATGTATTATTGTCATTTTGTTTATTTTCTTTGGTTACATCTTCTGACATCAGACTCGGACTTCTCTTGGACTGAATTTTAATGTGCGTATTGTTATGCGTTTACTTTTCTACATTGGCTAGAGGTATAGGGGGAGGGTTGAGATCTCACAAACATGTTTTACCCCGCAGCATTTTTGCGCCTGTCCCAAGTCAGGAGCCTCTGGCCTTTGTTAGTCTTGTATTATTTTAATTTAAGTTTCTTGTGTACAATTTGGAAATTAGTATGGCGTTCATTATCACTGAACTAGTATATATTTGTTTAGGGGCCAGCTGAAGGACGCCTCCGGATGCGGGAAGTTCTCGCTACATTGAAGACCTGTTTGTGACCTTCTGCTGTTGTTTTTTTCTATGGTCGGGTTGTTGTCTCTTTGGCACATTCCCCATTTCCATTCTCAATTTTAACTTTAATGTTTATATTTGATTCATTACTAATATTATAATATAATATATAATCAAGATATTTGAAATGAAAATTTTATTGAAGAGACATTTTGTCAAATATAGAATTGGAATATAATTTCAACATTAACATGTTTTGCAATGCTACATGTTGGTATTTGTTTTGCTATTTATATGTTATTCGATCTTTTTGTTAGGATTTTAAACTAATAAAAAATTTATTGTGTCCTCTGAGAATCTCCATCGCAAAGAAGATATTTCCTATCATCGGAACCAAGCGTTCTGAATATACACCGCGCAAGACTTTGGTACGAAATGTTAGAATTTCCCCTGGGGTTAAAATATTCAAAGTATTCATATCCTAGCGGAAACTGAATATATAGAGTCTTTATAAATATTATTTTTCAGCAATATAACATGTCTTTTCAAAATCAACATGCTATTGAGCGCTACATGTTGGTACAAGATTGTGAATTTCACTAACATGGAACATTAGCTCAATCCTCTGGGTTACATGTACTATCTTTTATCCATTAATTACCGATTAAAAAAATATAATCTAGTAAGAAATAGATTTTTTTAATATATAGAAGAAGAATTTCTGACATACAGCTTGATAATAATAAATCAGTATTTTTTTTTATTTCTGTGATGCATTGGCATTCCAAGGTCAGATTTCATCATTTTCTAATCAAGCAAGATGCCAATCCGACTTGTTAAACCCACTGTGTAGTGAGGTGTTAATGAATAACCAACCAAACAAATTTTAATTAGATATAGGAAGAAGTGGTTTGAGTGCCTACATAAGAGATGCAAATATACCATTGCGATTGTCAACCTCAAAGGTTAAAAACAAACCCACAATGACATGGTAAAACAAAATCCGAAAATTTACAAAAAACAAACCAGTCTACAAAACACAACATGTAAAACTAATAAATGAACAATAAGAGTTTAATCAAATTCCGGAGGTATTCTTGTGTGCTATTGACTCTGATTAGCAAATCGTGCCATCTGAAATAAGTCGTTTTCTGAAAATCGGAAAGCAACAGATTTCTTAGAACGAAACGGGAAGTAAACAACCGGAAAGACAGCATTTCTTGTGATTAATTTAGAAGAGCATTTATGATTTCATTCATGACGACATGTTTTACTTTTTTTATCATGTTGAAAAGCGCCTGAGGTTCCGTAAGAAAATGGGAGAATATCACATACCGAATGCCTATACCAAGTCAGGAATATGACAGTTGTTATCCATTCGTTTGATGTGTTTGAGCTTTTGATTTCGCCATTCGATTAGGGACTTTCCGTTTTGGTTTTTGCGGAGATCAGAAATATTATGATTTTACTTTCTTCCACCTGATTTAAAAAGCATCATCCATCCTTTTTCTGGTTTCTGAAGAAAAATATAAAAGCAATCGTTCACGTCAATTTTATCGGAACCAAGTATTCTGAATATACAACGTGCAGGACTTCGGTACGAAATGTCCGTGGTCAAAATATTAAAGTATTCAAATCCTAGTGGAAATTGAATATCAAAGAGTCTTAGTTATAAATTTCGACTTAATTTTTCAGCAATTTTTACATTTCTCCATAAAATCAACATGGTTTTGAGTAATATATGTTGCTGTTGACGGCATCATGATACACAATAGAAAATGTCACATTATCAAGGAACATGTTTTCATGTCCCCCTTTTTTTAATTCAATAAGTAATGAAAACAAATTTATTTTATATTTTTTTGTGAAGAATGTGTTATATTGATTATCATTGTTAACATTATAAGTAAAATATATAATAAGAGAAACAACTATAATGTTTATATTATGTATTATGTATCATGTATTATGTTTTATATGTTCTTTCGTGCACACCTTATATTTATATATATTATTTATCTCTTGTAAAATTCTTATATTGGTGTAAAATTGTGTATATGTATCCTATAAGATGTATTCCTTTCGGAATAAAGTATTATTATTATATATGATTTATACTAATATTATAATATATTATGTAATCAAGATATTTGAAATGAAAATTTTATTGAGGAGACATGTTGTCAAAAATAGTATTAGAATAAAATTTTATATTAACATGTTTTTCAATGCTACATGTTGGTATTTGTTTTGCTATTTATATATATTTTCGATCTTTTTGTTTGGATTTTAAACTAATCAAAATTTTATTGTGTCCTCTGAGAATATCCATCTCAAAAAAGATATTTCCTATTATCGGAACCAAGCGTTCTGAATATACACCGCGAAAGACTTTGGTACGAAATGTCGGAATTTTCCCTGGGGTTAAAATATTCAAAGTATTCATATCCTAGCGGAAACTGAATATCAAGAGTCTTTATAAAAAATATTTTTCAGCAATATAACATGTCTCTTCAAAATCAACATGCTATTGAGCGCTACATGTTGGTACAAGATTGCGAATTTCACTAACATGGAACATGAGCTCAATCCTCTAGGTTACATGTACTATGTTTTGTCAATTAATTACTGATTAAAAAAATATAATCTAGTAAGAAATAGATTTTTTTAATATATAGAAGAAGAATTTCTGAAATACAGCTTGATAATAATAAATCAGTATTTTTTTATTTATGTGATGCATTGGCATTCCTAGGTCAGATTTCATCATTTTCGAATCAAGCAAGGTGCCAATTCGACTTGTTAAATCCACTGTGTAGTGAAGTGTTAATGAATAAACAACCAAACAAATTTTAAATAGATATAGGAAGATGTGGTTTGAGTGCCTACATAAGAGATGCAAATATACCAACGTGATTGTCAAAACTCAAAGGTTAATAACAAACCCACAATGACATGGTCAAACAAAATCCAAAAATTTACAAAAAAACAAACCACATTCTACAAAACACAACATGTAAAACTAATAAATGAACAATAAGAGTTCAATCAAATACCGGAGGTATTCTTGTGCGCAATTGACTCTGATAAGCAAATAGTTCCATCTGAAATAAGTCGTTTTCTGAAAATCGGAAAGCAACAGATTTCTTAGAACGAAACGGGAAGTAAACAACCGGAAAGACAGCATTTCTTGTGATTTATTCAAAAGAGCATTTATGATTTCATTCATAACGACATGTTTTACTTTTTATCATGTTGAAAAGCGCCTGAGGTTCCGTAAGAAAAATGAGAGAATATCACATACCGAATGCCTGTACCAAGTAAGGAATATGACAGTTGTTATCCATTCGTTTGATGTGTTTGAGCTTTTAATTTAGCCATTCGATTAGGGACTTTCCGTTTTAATTTTGCGGAGATCAGAAATATTATGATTTTACTTTCTTCCACCTGATTTAAAAAAGCATCATCCATCCTTTTCTCGTTTCTGAAGAAAAATATAAAAGCAATTGTTCACGTCAATTTTATCAGAACCAAGTATTCTGAATATACAACGTGCAGGACTTCAGTACGAAATGTCCGTGGTCAAAATATTAAAGTATTCAAATCCTAGTGGAAATTGAATATCAAAGAGTCTTAGTTATAAATTTTGAATAAATTTTTCAGCAATTTTTTCATTTCTCCATAAAATCAACATGTTTTTGAGCGATATATGTTGCTGTTGACGGCATTATGATACACAATAGAAAATGTCACATTATCAAGGAACATGATTTTATGTCCCCTTTTTTTAATTCAATGAGTAATGAAAACAAATTTCTGTTATATTTTCTTGTAAAGAATGTGTTATATTAATTATCATTGTTAACATTATAAGTAAAATATACAATAAGAGAAACAACTATAATGTTTATATATGATTCATTACTTATGTTATAGTATTATATATAATCAAGATATTTGAACTGACAATTTTGTTGAGGAGACATGTTGTCAAAAATAGTATTAGAATAAAATTTTAATATTAACAGTTTTTTCAATGCTTCATGTTCGTATATGTTTTGCTATTTATATGTTTTCCAATCTTATTAGTTGGATTTTAAACAAATACAATTCTTATACTATCCCCTGAGAATATCCAGATAACATAATATACTATATTTTGTCTCTAAATAACCGAAAAAAAAAAGTCCTGAAATATATTTATTATTCACGAATTAAATTAGCATGTCTGACACACACCTAAATAATAATATATTTGTATTGTTTAACTTCTGTGGTGCACTAGCATACCCAGACCAGACTACCCAGTTGTTAATCAAGCCAGGTGCCAATTCGACTTGCTACCTCCGGCGCGTCGTAGGTGTTAATAAATAAAGACCGAATATAAATATAAAGTCAGCATAAGAGAGGCGAAAGATACCAAAGCGATACTCAAACTAATAGGTCGATAACGAACTGACAATGTCATTGCAAAAAACAGGAAAATCGACTAAAAGACAAACAACAGCTTTTTCACAATTCACAACATACAAAACTGATAATAAAGCAAAACGAACCTCACCAAAAACTGAAGGTGATCTCAGGTGCTATTGTTCCGATGATTAGAAAATCGTCCCATCTGAATAGGACGGAAGCAGCCAGTTCAAAAGCTGGTTTATGATTCAATAATTAAAATTTCATCAACTTTGCAACTGCTAATTTTTCAAAGTACAGTCCACTTAGAAAAATAAGTGCCCAGTTTATCTGATGCAGAAATATACATTAAACAAGAATGTGTCCAAAGTACACGAATGCCCCATTCGCACTATCATTTTCCATGTTCAATGGACCGTGAATTTGGATAAAAATATAATTAGGCATTAACATTAGAAAGATAATATCATAGGGAACATGTGTACTAAGTTTCAAGTTGGTTGGACTTCAACTTCATCAAAAACTACCTTGACCAAAAACTTTAATCTGAAAGATGCACTTTCCTTTTCTATGTTCAGTGTACAGTGAAATTGGGGCCAAAAGTTTAATTTGGCGTTAAAATTAAAAAGATCATATCATAAGGAACATAATATACTATATTTTGTCCCGAAATAACCGAATAAAAAAGTCTTGAAATATATTTATTATTCACGAATCAAATTAGCCTGTCTGACACACACCTAAATAATAATATATTTGTATTGTTTAACTTCTGTGGTGCACTAGCATACCCAGACCAGACTACCCAGTTGTTAATCAAGCCAGGTGCCAATTCGACTTGCTACCTCCGGCGCGTCGTAGGTGTTAATAAATAAAGACCGAATATAAATATAAAGTCAGCATAAGAGAGGCGAAAGATACCAAAGCGATACTCAAACTAATAGGTCGATAACGAACTGACAATGTCATTGCAAAAAACAGGAAAATCGACTGAAAGACAAACAACAGCTCACAAAACACAACATACAAAACTGATAATTAAGCAACACGAACCCCACCAAAAACTGAAGGTGATCTCAAATGCTATTGTTCCATCTGAATAGGACGGAAGCAGCCAGTTCCAAAGCTGGTTTATGATTCAATAATTAAAATTTCATCAACTCACCTGCAACTGCTATTTTTTCAAAGTACAGTCCATTTAGAAAAATAAGTGCCCAGTTTATCTGATGCAGAAATATACATTAAACAAGAATGTGTCCAAAGTACACGAATGCCCCATTCGCACTATCATTTTCCATGTTCAATGGACCGTGAAATTGGATAAAAAATATAATTAGGCATTAAAAGTAGAAAGATAATATCATAGGGAACATGTGTACTAAGTTTCAAGTTGATTGGACTTCAACTTCATCAAAAACTACCTTGACCAAAAACTTTAACCTGAAACATGCACTTTCATTTTCTATGTTCAGTGGACCGTGAAATTGGGGTCAAAAGTTTAATTTGGCTTTAAAATTAAAAAAGATCATATCATAAGGAACATGTGTACTAAGTTTCAAGTTGATTGGACTTCAACTTCATCAAAAACTACCTTGACCAAAAACTTTAACCTGAAGCGGGACAGACGGACGAACGAACAGACGGACGAACGACAGACGGACGAACGAACAGACGGACGAACGAACGGATAGACGAACGAACGGACAGACAGACAGACAGATGGACGAACGGAAGCACAGACCAGAAAACATAATGCCCCTCTTCTATCGTAGGTGGGGCATAAAAAGCAGTTGACCTATTAAAGAAGAGAGGGGCGAAAGATACCAGAGGGACAGTCAAACTCATAGACTGAAAATAAGCTGAATACTCCATGGGTAAAAAATAAAAAGACAAACAGACAAATAATAGTACAGAAGACATTATAACTTAGAAAACTGAAGATTTAGCAACACGAACCCTACAAAAACTGGGGGTGATTAATGCTCAGGAAGGGTAGGCAGATTCTGCTCCACATGTGGCACCCGTCGTGTTGCTGATATTATTGAAAATCCGATAAATAGTCTAATTGGGTAAGTCACATTTGTAAAAAAGGAAGGGTATTGTAGTTACGACATTATGAACATATCCTATATCATCTGTGAACCGGTTATCACATAACGGTCAACCAACTCGTGATGGCGTCTGTAAAATTAACGAAAGAATGACTTCAACTTCACCATTTAGAACTCTTGATTTAATAGCGTCCTTGTGAGCAGCAATCCTCTATCAAGCAAATCATGATAGGAAATATAAGCCCGGGAATATCGTATCAATTGGGTGATACAGACTCCGTAAGTGGGCGCTGCTGGAATGTTGCTACATAGAAATAGAAAGTTCAAAATTGGGAAGCTGAAATCATCTCTTTTGTCGTAAAGTTTTGTTTTCAAAAATGAACTTTGAACTACTAGTAGGTATCTTTTTAAATGAAAACTTCATGTTCAACTATTAAATGATTTACCGTTAAAGTATCATGAAGCTAGACTGATTATTTTTCACGTGCGTTTTTATATGTAGAAAACATTGAAACTACTGTATATGTCTAGCAGAGAATTGTAACTGGTACAGAATCAAAAGCTCTAGTGTTGAATCATATTGACAGTATGTCCAAAACATTATTTTTTTTACTCGTTAAAATTGAGGGTGGATGCAAATTAATGAAAAATTGAGTTTTGTCCAGAACTTGAATCCTAAAATAAAACTTTAAAACGATCACATCTGTGTATTTATAGTATGTCTGTCACAAATTTGAACTAAAAAAAGGATGCAATTAATCCAACCCCGGGAAAACGTTGATAAAATCCCACTGTTCTTAGTTATTCCGTATATGCAAACAGACACCCTTGCAAAACGGAAGAAGTTTGTATGATTTACATACACTAGTCACGTTTGTAGATACTGTTGAAACGAGATGAATTGTTGTTTAAAGGAAGATGGCACTGACAACCAATTAATAATATTATACAATACTGTCAACAGAGAAATAAAGAAAACGCTAGACCGATACAATTCTTGTTAAATAATGAAGTTAATCAAATAAATAATATATCATTTTGATCAATCAATTGCACGGATTTTTTTAACCCAAAGTTTATCTATCAAACAAGCTATATACGCTGCTTTGTGTAATTATCATAATGGTAATATCAAGTTGACGTCTTCTTGTTTTAATAATCAAAATTAATCCCCAGTGTTATATTACGAATCAATCCATTGATTAAATAGCAACTTTGTTCCATAATGTATACCAAAGCTTTGGAATTTCAGTATCGATCGAGTCCAAGGAGCTCGTATCGATTCATATTCTTTGCGGCATCAAGCTACCTAGTGGTGCTGCATTCAGCATCCATATTTGAGGTTGTTATGGTAATGACATCATGTCTACCATTATGCTAATTGATTCCTTTTACGGTGGAGAAATGTACAATTTACAGGCGATTTAGAAAAACATCTGCTTTGAATTTTGACTGACCTCAAAGTTGTATCAATTGGAAAGGTGCTAATTTCTTTAGAAATATGGTATAAAAACAGGAGGATATACGAAAAAGTGTCATTTTAAAGACGTTCTTCAGGTTAATTTACAGAAACATGGGGACTGTTTTATCATTTTCGCCACGACCAAGGAAGCCATTGTATGAGGAGGTAAATTTAAATAACTACCAATACGAACTTTTAAACAACACTAAAAATTCATCAAATCCGAGGGACAAGAGTTACAGGAAACATTCTATATTTCTTGGAGGATTAAGTTGGAAGAAATTCTCTGTTAGTAATGGAAAGAAGAAAGACAAAAACTTTCAGCGGTTTTCAAACGCCACCATTGTACCAGGAAAAATTGACAACAATTTTAACATCGAGAATGTAGATATAAACAAAAATATACCAAAGTCAATTTCCAGTTATAACATTAAGTCAGAAAAGCTAGATGAAAAGAAAAATGTGGAAAAGAAATCAGTCAAAAAGATCGACAAAGCCACCAGCCCTAAACGGACAGTAATCCAAGCCAGTACTTCAGAATTATTGAAATGTTTAGGAGAATTTCTGAGAAAGAAGTGTAAGCGTCTACGAAATTTCGAAAGTCACAGTGCTATTGTATGGCTGCGGACAGTAGACAGATCTTTACTTCTACAAGGATGGCAGGACGTAGCGTTTATCAATCCAGCGAACGTAGTGTTTCTGTACATGCTGGTAAAAGACTCAATGTATAACGATATAGATTCAGAACATGAACTCCAGGCTCTTGTTTTAACTTGCCTATATCTTTCATATTCTTACATGGGAAACGAAATAAGCTATCCACTTAAGCCATTTCTCGTTGAAGAAAACAGAGACAAATTTTGGGACCGCACTTTAGTTATCATTAACCGACAAAGTGCTAACATGTTGCGTTTAAACAGTGATCCTAGTTTCTTTACGGAGGTATTCACAGAACTCAAAGCCTACTCGCCTTGTATATGAGCCTTTCCTATCTACTTTCGCCATAATGCCAATAATCTGCCATGACAATTAAAAGATAGTGATATGGGAATGATCTGTTGCTTGTTTTACATCGCAATAGTTCAGCATAGCTCAACTCTCACGTGAAAGGTTCATAAATATGCGAGAACAAACATGTCTTCGGGCTCAGTTGACAATATGTGTTCAGTAAGTGAGGGAATTGTTATTTTCTATTTCATATTTCTTATGAAATATAAAATAGTTTTAAATGTTTACTTAAGCTTTTGTTAAAAATTATAGAGTATGCTGAAAATATCGTAATTTGATTCAAATTTTACTTTTCGTTTTTCAAAAATTATCTGATTTATCAGAAATTCTTCTATATACAGTTTCGTATTAGTCATCTAGCCAACGTTTTAAGATGAATCATATGTATATATCCACTCTTAAATATTCGATTCTCCAAAAATCGATAGCTAATGTGATTGCTTCCATGTTTTATTTGATGAAAGAAGCTAGAATCGATTGAATACCGTATAATCAATGCTAAAACTAAATGTATTCATTGATCGTTTGGTAAACTTGATTACAATAGAAAAAACGATATAAAATTGGGTGTTAAATATGTTATTAGTATAAAAGTTTAATTAGTATGTTGACAATGAAAGTTTTCTTGGTTTCTGTTTAAATAATTAGTTTATTCTTATATTTGAATACGTGTATGCTAATGAGTTGTGTTATTATAAATTGTACTGATATGTTTTGTTACGAAGGGAGCTTTAATGACTGCTCCCCAGCTACCCCTTCCCAAAGATACAAAGTATGTGATGTTATGCTATTTATCTTATGTTATTACATTTTAGTTGATTTATGAATATTTTAAATGATTGTAAAATGAAATAAAATATGAATTTTACGTTTGCAAATTTATTCTTTTAGTCTTATTTGTTGATTAACAATGCAAGCCTTCTTTTAAAACGTGCATTTCTGTACGTATTTCATGAATTTATTGGATTCCATTTTGGGTTCTTATATAAAATCGATTGTTAAAATACTTGACAGGTCGGGTTCGTAGTATTGCTCAATATATTTTAAGTTATTTCTTTGAATTTTCTATTTTTTCTTTCGTTCATTGTGCCGTTTGTACTTTTCGACTTATTTATTATCGATGTTCCTATTTTGATTCTTTTTTCTGTTCTGAGAGTGAACTCATCAAGTTTACATTGTGATATTTGATAAAATAGATATTGATTATTACATGACAAATTTTCAAATAAAGGCAACTGCGGCTCGAGATATTCTAGTTTCGTGTTCGTTAACACTTTCAGTGAGAGAACTAGAAGATATATTCTAAGTCCGTATTCGTTAACATCTACAGTATGGGAACTGGAATGTATTAAAATTATTGAGATTGAAATAGTAACAATAATAAAGCAGAAAATCGTCTTCCAACAGGTCTCAATGTTGATACACCTCTTAAATCAAATTGTGTAAATGTTATATCGGTGAATTTGTATACCAACACCGGGTTTGTGTTGGTATTGCCCAGTCTTTTGTTACAGCTTTGAATACGTATTGCCCAGTCTTTTGTTACAGCTTTGAATACGTATTGCCCAGTCTTTTGTTACAGCTTTGAATACGTATTGCCCAGTCTTTTGTTACAGCTTTGAATACGTATTGCCCAGTCTTTTGTTACAGCTTTGAATACGTATTGCCCAGTCTTTTGTTACAGCTTTGAATACGTATTGCCCAGTCTTTTGTTACAGCTTTGAATACGTATTGCCCAGTCTTTTGTTACAGCTTTGAATACTTATTGCCCAGTCTTTTGTTACAGCTTTGAATACGTATTGCCCAGTCTTTTGTTATAGCTTTGAATACGTATTGCCCAGTCTTTTGTTACAGTTTTGAATACGTATTGCCGAGTCTTTTGTTACAGCTTTGAATACGTATTGCCCAGTCTTTTGTTACAGCTTTGAATACGTATTGCCCAGTCTTTTGTTACAGCTTTGAATACGTATTGCCCAGTCTTTTGTTACAGCTTTGAATACGTATTGCCCAGTCTTTTGTTACAGCTTTGAATTCTTATTGCCCAGTCTTTTGTTACAGCTTTGAATACGTATTGCCCAGTCTTTTGTTATAGCTTTGAATACGTATTGCCCAGTCTTTTGTTACAGTTTTGAATACGTATTGCCGAGTCTTTTGTTACAGCTTTGAATACGTATTGCCCAGTCTTTTGTTACAGCTTTGAATACGTATTGCCCAGTCTTTTGTTACAGCTTTGAATACGTATTGCCCAGTCTTTTGTTACAGTTTTGAATACGTATTGCCCAGTCTTTTGTTACAGTTTTGAATACGTATTGCCGAGTCTTTTGTTACAGCTTTGAATACGTATTGCCCAGTCTTTTGTTACAGCTTTGAATACGTATTGCCCAGTCTTTTGTTACAGCTTTGAATACGTATTGCCCAGTCTTTTGTTACAGCTTTGAATACGTATTGCCCAGTCTTTTGTTACAGCTTTGAATATGTATTGCCCAGTCTTTTGTTACAGCTTTGAATACGTATTGCCCAGTCTTTTGTTACAGTTTTGAATACGTATTGCCCAGTCTTTTGTTACAGTTTTGAATACGTATTGCCGAGTCTTTTGTTACAGCTTTGAATACGTATTGCCCAGTCTTTTGTTACAGCTTTGAATACGTATTGCCCAGTCTTTTGTTACAGCTTTGAATACGTATTGCCGAGTCTTTTGTTACAGCTTTGAATATGTATTGCCCAGTCTTTTGTTACAGCTTTGAATACGTATTGCCCAGTCTTTTGTTACAGCTTTGAATACGTATTGCCCAGTCTTTTGTTACAGTTTTGAATACGTATTGCCCAGTCTTTTGTTACAGTTTTGAATACGTATTGCCGAGTCTTTTGTTACAGCTTTGAATACGTATTGCCCAGTCTTTTGTTACAGCTTTGAATACGTATTGCCCAGTCTTTTGTTACAGCTTTGAATACGTATTGCCCAGTCTTTTGTTACAGCTTTGAATACGTATTGCCCAGTCTTTTGTTACAGCTTTGAATATGTATTGCCCAGTCTTTTGTTACAGCTTTGAATACTGTTGTTTGTCTTTTGATCGTTTTCGTCAGTTCGACATCGACTTATGAGTGTGTACAGAAAAAAAGTGATAAAGATGGTTACACAGTAACATGGTGTCACATAAACTTAATGTCAAAGAACCGATGTATATGTACTGAAGATTATTTTTTTAAATTCGGATACTAAAATGAATTGTGAATAACAGTCACAAGTAAGCTCAAGATTCAAGATTCTTTATTTCTCAAACACCATAAAGTTACAATGGTACAAAGAAGTTCATCAAAAGTTATATAACATAACACAAATACACATGACAAGATGAGATGAAAATATGAAATAAAATAAAATAAACAATATAGTAGCGAAGAGTGGTGATTAACCAGGGAGATTCACTTGAAAAGTTATAACCCTGATAAATTTACACAGCTTTTTCGACTTATTTTTAATTTTTAACTGGAATAGTTTTTCAAATTTTAGTATGTTACATCTGTGCAAGAAAAAATTATCCAAATTATGTGCTCGAAAATTTGCCAAAGAACTACACTGCAAAGTGTAATGAAATTCATCACCAATCTCGTTACAATGACATAAGTTACAATATCTAAGGTTTTGCTCAATTTTATTCCATCTACCAGTTTCGATGGGTAACTTTTGGTTACCCGTTCTAAATCTACAATATGTTATATTTATCTTTATCACTTAAAATATTCAGATATTCCTCAAATTCAAAATTTTGTTTAAACAATTTGTAAGCCAAATCTTTTGATGAACAGTCAATATCAGCTCTCCATTTCTGTTGAAACTGATCAAATGACTTTTGTTTTAAACTAATACCCAACCACTTAGAATTAAAATTTCCTTGTGACAGCCATATATTGCTATATCCACATTTATCTAATGTATCTTTAACGTATTTCAACCAATTTGACCTAAATTGGTTGTCAGAATTCTTCAAGAAAATGTATTTGTATAACATTTTAGCAATCCTGTTATCATCCCCATTTACTATTTTTGACCAAAAATTAACCATACGTATACGCAGCTGTATATATTCAGAGTAGACAGTGGCGGGAGGTGTTTGGAACCCCCCTTTTTACGATGAATGCTTTTGAAGATTGTGAATCTAGAACAAAGAGTACTTAATATGATGACAACACTTATAAAAAATTAAATCAATTTCTATAGGCATAACATGTCCGACAAATATTTGACACAATTCACCCCAGTTTTATAGGATAACCACCGCTTACCACCGACAATATAGCATAGTATATTTGAAAACCATCAAAAACCGTACGAAAATGGAGTTTGATAGAAATAGACAATTAAAATTGTGTTGATAAAGTATAGTGTTATTATCATAAAAAGATAATCGATTATAAATCTTGGAGTGTTTGAGAAAACATCGCATTCATTCTAATTGATTTGATTTGTTTTGATAAATCATTGACGTCATATAAAATAGTTATAGATAGGTAATCGAATTCCTATTTTTGCATATACATATTGTTTATGTAATTTTTTTCTACATAATGAAATTTGATACCTTTACGTGACGTTATTTATCGATGTTATTGACCTCCCAACATCACATGCGTGTTGATCAGACATGAGGATGAGATCAAGGACGTTGATGAGATAAATCCAGTTTTAACAACTTCACATTGAAATAAATATGTACAGATCTCAAAACTACAAAGTACTGTATTTATTTCAGCAATGCATGATAGCACTGTTTGAATTACACCTACTGTTAGATAATTCTTCTGTCTTACTAAAAACAGACGCATGATTTTCCAAAATTAAAATAAGCAATAGATCTAATATTGGTAGGTTCTGATTCAAACATGACTTTATATCTATAGAATTTCCACATAGCCTAAACGGACAAAAAAAAATGACTACCGAACGGTCGAAGTCCAGGTGACCATATTTCTACCAAAACCCCTAGTCCATACTTTGGATCTAAAAGATATTAATCATGTACAATTGGTTTTTTTTCCGAACTGATATGAGTACTAGTAGTTAAACTCTCTGCTGATTATTCGCAAACGGCAATGCTTATCTATAAAGTTCTTTAGCTTCTTATGAAAAATTTGCATAAATATTTTAGTTGCCTTCTTGACCATTTTGAGCTACACATATCCGATTGAAATTTTGTGAAATTTCGATTATTTGCTGCGCATGCGGTATGGGGATTGGTTTTGCTCATTGTTGAAGGCCATGCGGTGACCTATAATTGTAATTAACTTTTATGTCATTTGATTGAGTTGTCTCATTGTCAATCATACCAAAGCCTTTTTTTTTATATGTCTAAATATTATAAATGCGAAAGTGTATTGGGGAGATTAAGAGTTCAAATAAGAGTAATTCAACGAGCAATTCAAAGATGCAAAAGTTTAGTCCGACGTTTAGTATTTTATTTGATTCATGGGATACTTTCTCTTTGTGTTTTTAATTTAAATGTAACCGGACAATTTGAGAAACCCTAGCGGTAGAATGAAGTCCTAAAACACAAACAGCATACAAATTACTTGTCATCTGCATACGTGACATACAAGTTTCATCCAACCTCTCTCTAAACCAAGTTAAGTAAAGTCTAACCCCAAACAACACCAAAATCAAATATAAAAAGTGCTGGAGTCTAAGTATAAAACATTTATATGTAATATATTTTGTTTTGACCAAATTGTTTTTAATTCATTTTGATTTTGATTTAGGTTGGTATAGGAGACTATTGGCAATTTTGAAAATATCTAGTAAGTGTGAGTGCTTCCGTGCAGATGATTTGAAATGTTATTGTAACTAAAATATGATTTTTACCGAAGATAATTTCTAGGACGGTGTGCTCCAACAGTATCACAATAGTACAAACTAAAAAAGTCTCGTAAAGAAGAGCATAGGACAAGTTTGTTGTATCAATTAAGAAGTACATATTTCTAAATAATCAATCAATGTAAAAGATAGCGGAGAAAAACCTCCTCTTCAACTCTATAGATTCATCTTAGTGTAGAAATAATACATCAATTATTTATAAGTATATATATGGCTATTGCATGAATTGAATAATATTCGTTAATATTGTTCCGAATAAACATTCGAATAGACATTTATATTGTAAGAGCAAGCTTCCAGTTCATTTTCAGTACCGTTTCTAAAACTGCTTATCCTTGTCACCGCATGTGCTGTTTTTCACAACGCTCAATCGTTTTAACGATCGAGTTTCTGTTTTCGGAATGGATTTCTTTAAAAAAAAATTCTCAAACATATCCAGATGTTAAAATTACTAATTATATTAAAATTCGAGACATAATTGATATAAACAAATCAATCATTGACAGTTTTATTCATTGGCGATATCACTATATGGCAAAATTTATATTTTCAATCTAAGACTAAGGGAAGAAATTTGATCAAAAGGGACAAAGTCACGTGCTGCAAATCATATGAATGAAGTACCCTTGATTTTGCCATATGAATTATAATACTTGTTTCAGTATGAACTATTTTCAAGCTTGTGTAAAAAAATAATCCACCAGATATACTGGCCCAACATTGTTTAAGAGGGAAAATACATATAGAATGAACACTGAGACTACGTAGATATTCATTCACCTCCGAGTTGGGTTTCCCACTCGATATTTTACGTTTTGCGTTTCTCCACCGGCACGAGTTATATCGAGGGATCTACAAACGCTACAAATTTTGAGTTCAAAACAAGTCGAAATTTTGAGTTAAAAAGAAGTCGAAATTTCGAGTTTAGAAAAAACCGAAATTTCCAGTTTTAAAAAAGTCGAAATTTTGAGTTTAAGTCAAGATTTTAGAAAGTCAAAATTTCAAGATAAGAAAAGTTAAAATTTCGAGTTAAAGTCGAAATTTTAAGATTTGAAATGTCAAAATTTCGACTTTGAAAAAAAAGTTCACTACTACTTTTATTTTTTCTATGTCCCTAATACGCTTCCGCACCAACCTCATATCTTTTGCAAATTCTTTGACCTGACAATTAAACCATCCTGATGCAACTTTCTGCCCTATATTTCAATTTTTGCTAATAAATGTGTCAGTGAACAAAATCCTCAAAGTCACACATATTGAGTTCATAGTAATTTCAGTAATTTTAAATAATTTAATTACCCCTGATTTCTTTCAGAACACACCATTTGAACTCATGATATGTAAAATTAAGGATTTAGTGCTCACATTATTATCGACCTAATTTTTCCTGTTATAACCTATCTTGTAAATAAACTCCTGGGAAATACTGTGTAGCAATGCCATTGGTATCCATGTTTGAATTAAACATAAATCATAATTTAAGTACAACTTTTATTTTATATATATACATCACAATTATAATTTGGCCCTCGGGGAAACTACTCAGCTAAAAAATTTAATTTTTTGCTCCATGCCTAAACCAAGAGCCTAGCTATGTGCATACTGAAAGTAGCAAAGTATAGACCCCTGGCTTGACATCACACCAATCCAATTGGAACGATGGTTCAAAATAAATGCATGAGGCTATCAGGAAGCCTATGAGGCTATCGTTCCTAGAGGCTATCATGCCTATGAGGCTATGAGGAAGCCTATAATGAGACAATGAGGAAGCCTATAAGGAGGCTATGAGGAAGCCTAGTAGTGTTGATGTTAAATTGGTGTTGGAATGAATTTGTATGAAATTTGACAGTTTATCCCCAGAAATTCTTGGGGGATGAGTGAAATTTTTGAAACAACCAGTGATAAAATTTCATAAATGTCCATAACACAGATGGTAACAGCTGAGTGTCCCCAAGGATTTGTGAGGTAAGGGAGGGGGTACCTTCAATAAAGCCATGAAAAGAAAAAAAAAAGGAAAAAATAATAATAATAAAAGTTATCACATAATAATAACATAATATCAAAAATTGTCAAACAAAAACAATATCATCCAGAAACTCTGTAAAAAACATGCGTATGGAACATTTGAAAATAATCATTCCCTTAAATTCTACCTAACCTACTTTGAGCTGTTTTAATAGATGCTGGAGTTACCCTAATGTATCTGGTGTAACTATCTGAAGTCCAGCGCCCTAATGTTTTTATCAAGTGATCTTCTATTTTTGCCTTACCAGCACTAGTAGCTGCCCCAATTCTAAAACTATGACCATTATAATGACTTGAGTTGAAACCACATATCTCCAGTACTTTTTTAATACAAGTGATGAAATATTGTCTCTCCAGAGGTTTCTTATCAATGGTTATGAAAAGTGGATCAGTTTGATTAGTAGGAGATAAGTCTTTATGAACTATTTTCAAGCTTGTGTAAAAAAATAATCCGCCAGATATACTGGCCCAACATTGTTTAAGAGGGAAAATACAAATAGAATGAACACTGAGACTACATAGATATATATTCACCTCCGAGTTGGGTTTCCCACTCGATATTTTACGTTTTGCGTTTCTCCACCGGCACGAGTTATATCGAGGGATCTACAAATGGTACACATTCAAACGCTACATGTTGATTAATCTTAAATTTAAAAACATTTTAAGTTTTAAAATGCTACGTACGTTCACACGTAAATCGAGGTTTTTGAAAAATTTGATTACACCATATTCCTTCTTCTCCGTTATGTTCTCAGATCGAATTCATAACGATGTTTGTTTTGAACGTAATATTATTGATCATCTTTCTAAAGTTCAGCCTTGAACTGTGTGTTATATGAATCGGCGCATTTAAATCGACTGAGAGCAGGTGTATATAGGAAATTTGTGATATATGTGATCGTGTGGGCCCTAATTATTGTTAGCTTGCATGCGTCAAATGTGTGTTAATATTAAAATATACTAAAAATGTAAATATAAATTTTTATTGTTGTTTTATTTTTTAGAGACAATTTCATAATCTTCGTCTACGTCAGTTGAGAGAATAACAAGTATGATTCGAAATTCACCCTTGCATGATTCTCAATTTGACCAATCTTAGACTATTGTCAGTACACAACTGAACTTCGCGTAATTCTTTCCATCTTATTATTTTTATTTTTCAGAGACAATTTTATAGTCTGCGTCTACGTCAGTTGGGGGAATTACAAGTGTGATTCGAGAGGAATCACCCATGACTCTTAATTTGAACAACATAGGCTATTACCATTACAAAAACTTCCCGTAATTCTTGACATCTTATTATTTTTATTTTTCAGAAACAATTTTATAGTCTGCGTCTACGTCAGTTAAGAATATAACAAGTAAAATTCGAAAGGAATCACCCATGATTCTCAATTTTAACAACCTTAGACTACAGTAGACAAACATCGCGTAATTCTTTACATCTATATAGTGCTAGCATATCTCACTCCACAATCATTATCGTAAACAATCATTTTGTATCGATTATTGTCATCAGTAACACAATATAGTTCCAATCCAATTCTGGCATGTAATTCGTCAAAATAACAATATTAGGGGATTTTTTTCTTGTTTACATTTTTCGATTGCGGTCGTCGACACCAAACTTTATGATAATAGGGGAACTTGGGAAGATTTCCTTATTAATTGCTGATTAGGTAAAAAAAATAATTTTTTTTGCAGACGTTAGCCATGTGACGCAGACTATTTTATGAACGTGCATGAAGATTATAATGGATCATTCCATTTAATATCTGAAAAAGGTAGTGATCAAAAGTAATTCATGATATATCGGAAGGCTACTCATATCTCTTTTTGTTCTGAGAGGTCTTTTCTTGTCTAATTATTTTTTAATGTTGGGTTGAAATCTGAGGGGTGTGAAACCGATCATCTGACGGATTGAAGATTGTCAGATTTTTTTTTTAGAAGGGTGTCTTTGACAAAGTAACAACATCCATCTCTTTTCCGATAAATGGAATGGCCTAATTTCAATGGGTTGAATCATAAAATGTCTTTGTTTTTATTTGCATTAGAATATATATATATATAAATAATAATCCGTCCATTTGACGTAAATTTTATTTTATGACAATCAATACAAGCAACGTCTTCAATGCAGTGTATTCAAAGATGCTTCTCGGATATGAATAACTCTTCGGAAGGGGAACTCTATCAAAATGTTAAAACAAACTTGTGCTTGCAACGCTTTGATATCAAATCCAGTAAAAAATAAAAGGTATGATAAAAGGAATCACTTTTGCAAACAGTTAATTTTATAAAAAAAATGATTATATAATAGATATACATGATAAAACTGAAGTGGCGACTAACTACAGAACAAAAACGGATACATTACATAAAACAACCTAGTCCAGCACATAAAAATACACAGCCGAGTTAACCAAAGCCTCAACGCAAAAAGTGACGCCCCATTTGAAATTCTAAAAAAAACACACACACCAAGTGACGTCACATTTGAATTTGTAAAAATATTTCCCCAAAATAAGATAGAATAAGGATTGATTTAAGATTAGATTTGTAATACTGATATTACATTTATTAATAACAATGAAAATTACAAAACTTATTAATATCAAATTGTAGTAGTAATTAGATAATTAATTGTATTATCTAGCTATGTCGGTATTTCTTCTGAATCAAACTGTAAACCAAATATATCGTATAAATTTCGTTGAACCAAACTAAAATCTAACAAATGGAGGGGGTGATTAATTATTAATTAGAAACGATTGTGATTAAACGAATAAGTAAAACAAATGCTTGTATATTGATATATACCAATATATCAAAATTTAATGCCTTTATTTTGTTTTATTGTGTAAATATGTATAATATCTTGTAATTTAAGCTCCTATTACATAGTCTCAAGCGACTGGGCAATTTAGTTCTTATAAACTTTGAAACCATTTTATCGTACGTTCTAACATTTACATGTGGTTAGTATGCCCCACCTACGATAGTAGAGGGGCATTATGTTTTCTGGTCTGTGCCTCCGTTCGTCCATCCGTCCGTTCGTCCGTCCGTCCGTCTGTGCGTCCGTTCGTCCGTCCGCTTCAGGTTAAAGTTTTTGGTCAAGGTAGTTTTTGAAGAAGTTGAAGTCTAATCAACTTGAAACTTAGAACACATGTTCCCTATGATATGATCTTTCTAATTTTAATTCCAAATTAAAGATTTGACCCTAATTTCACGGTCCACTGAACATAGAAAATGATAATGCGAGCGGGGCATCCGTGTACTTGGGACACATTCTTGTTTTTACATAAACTTTCAGTACTCGGATTATAAAACTTGTGATCCAAACACCAAATCCAGTTATTGTATTGGTTGACTTCTGAATCTGAGTACGATAACTTTACTCGAAAGTATTATGACTATAAGACTTGATCTAGATTAAAAGAGGTATTTGAGATTTAACAAAACTCGAGAGTGTTCAAAATCAGAAATATCTGAATAGGGTATCTATAGAAATGTCTTATATTAAGTTTTAGTTATTCCTTTAAGGAACTTGATGTTGGTCTCTGATAATTTCTGTTTAAGTTATTCACATTTTTCTAAAGCAGTGGCGAATATAATTTTGACACGTAGAGTATATATTTGTCAATAGTTTACGTTTGTATATTGGCCTCTAAAATATTTTCAAACTTAAAATTGGTTGAATGGTTCTATATCAGGTGAAACATAATATCAAGAAATAAACACAAATTACCTTTCAGTGTAATCAAAGAGAATTCAGAAGTACGACAGCAAATATTTCATTTTTTTTTTATTTCGATACTTGCTACAACTGTCAAACTTTGAGGTGTTTTTCTTTATTGGCTTTCAACTTTTTCACAGTGTTGAACTTTATAAATGAATACACAGCCGTCTTTATTACAAACAATAATAACATCATTTTTTCGATCATAACAAACTGCTGTTGGTTTTTTAAGTTCGTCGGTCTTTGTTAATAACTCGGTGAACTTGGATCCGTCTCCCGTTATAACTATCAAATTATTCGAGGCCTCGCCCACTACATATACATTCCGTCTACTATCTACAGTAATACCACGTGGTTGTTTGAGCTTTTCGGAAAAGAATGTCCACAAAATCTTTCCGTTTGACTCGCTGCAGCTCACTGATAATCCATTCTGGCTTGTATGGTAAAAACGATTCTCAAAACAGCAAACATAAGAGTTGTTTTTCAATTTGCCGCTTTGAATCTCGGATTCAGTTTCATCGCTCATACTAAAAGATTTTATATTTTGATTTGCAACACAGTAAACCAATCTTCCTTCATCTGAAGTGATGCCATAAACATTACCAGAGGTTCTAGTTATTTCTGATACTGTTTGTGCAGCTGTGTCGATAATTTTCACCTCGCGATAACTTCCGGTTGAAAACCCGATTTTTGTCGAATCTATACAAGTTAGATCGAACACTGGTACGTCTATAAAATTCATATCTTTCTCGTATGTTCCATTTGCATTGATAGTGAGAATCCTTTTACTTGGAGAAAAATCGGCCAGTAAGATTTGACCGGAAGGTGATAGTGCACAACCAGTGATGCTTATACCTGCTTTCCCTTTGGGTGCATTGATTTTTGAAGAAAGCACAAGACTAGTTTCGCAATTCGTAATTTGTTTAGATGGTACTTCTCTCGCTCCTTGAATGTTACCTCGTCTCCAGTCTATCATAGATATTGCTCGGGGTCTAGTAACAATTCTCACAGTGCCTAGAGATTTAATCTTGGCTAAGAAAGTAGCTATTTCACTTGCAATACTCATGTCTACATTTATCCTATCAAATTTAGACGACTGCACGAAGTCTTTTATATCTGATTCTAAGAGTGATGCATCTTTATTCAATTTTCTCATCGCTAAGAAAGCTTTCAAATCTATTTTATTTGCTTTCAAGATCATCATGTCGTTTTTCAGCTTTTCAAGAGCCCTTGACTTTTCATTTATTTCTTCAAGTATCTTACTTATTCCATTTTTTTGTAACTCGGTGGAATAGTCCAATTCGTCAAACGTCTTCTTTTCCAGTTGGTCCAAATATTCTTTTATTTTCTCTCTCATATTTTTGATATCTTTTCTAAATTTTTCATTTTGCTCTATGACCAATTTTTTATTTCCATCGCGATCTTTTTTGGCCATTTCAAGATTTCTTGTCTGGCAATTTAAATTTTGCTCAACAGCGTCAAACAAAGCTGATGACGTCGAGGAACATATGACATCTTCTAATGTCATGAAATTTGTGCATGTTTTATGTTGAGTGGTGATGCATTTCCGGCAACACAGTGTTTCATCTTGAGGACAGATATATTCGAATCTGTCGTTGTGTTTCTCACAGTACTGTTTAATGCTCTGCATTAGAGGATGCATTTCATCGTATTCTTCGACTTTAATCATCCGATGATTTTTCGTCAAACGTGCAAGGTCATGGTGCTCTTGACAGTTGACACAAAGTCCTTCGTCACATTCCGGACACCATACTTTGGCGGGAAGTTGATTATGTCGTAAATTACATATGGTACATAAGATACTGCTGGTAGACGCCATAATTCTGGAAAGAGACAAAATAACATAAACACGTTTTCCCTTTTCAAATTATGTGTGAGTTGAGTGATCCCTTAATTATATATTAAATATGGACTGACCATTATCACTTAAAATTACTCTAGAACTCAGCAAACGAGATATTAGCCATATTCGTAGTAATGACATGGAAAAAGGGATAATGAAAATGAATCGGTATTTAACATCCGGTGAAAAAATGTCTAATGCATATCAGTCCGAGAACATGTGAACATGACGTGCTAGTGCACAAAATGAAAGTTCCACAGGAAGAGATGTCACTTAATCAGGATACATCAGTCAGTCTCCGAACTAACTCGAATAATTCAAGCCCTTTCCGTGTCCGATTTTCTCCCACACGAGCCTTTGTAGATCAGCGGAATATAACGACTGAATTATTCGGGTTATCTCCGAACCAACTTATCTCTTATTTATGAATGACTTGGCTTAGCTGAGAAGAAGCAACTAAATATTTTCAAGTCTTTGGTTTGACTTGGCAGGAAAACAAACCACGATCTACTGCAAACCTGGACAAAAGAAGGAATTGGATATTGAGCACGCCCCTGTGAATCCGTATAGTTGTAGCGCACGGGCTTTACGTATCAATTGAGATATATAAACATCATACGACGGTTTTTTCCTCTGAGGGACATTTGCTGGGTAAAATTCATGTTCACCTATTTGACTCAAATCCTAATATTGATTATAAATGTATATCCAAATTGTAAAGCCTAAAATACAATGCAAAGACTCGATGATATGTATTATCATTCCGTGTGTATTTTAGTCTAGACGCATATATAAATAGATAGCAAACACGTTCAATTGGATTTTTCTAAGTTAGTTTGATTTCGTATTATAGATCAAAACATATGTTTTTACCTGTATAATAATGAGTTTTTGTGATACAAATCAATCAATCAAATGATTTACCCTTGTTTCACTTTCAATATTGACACTGCCCCCCTTTAAATAGACGATATCACCTAGTCTAGTATATGAAACCTTTCTTCAGCTGAGGGGTTAAATTAAAGGGTCTCATGAAAACGGATAGATTGAGTTCATTAGCGATGTATTTTAACATATTTGGAAGGAGAAAAAAATCTAGCGAAACTATCTGTTAAAACTGAGTTATTATTTCACTATTTCACTTTCATTAATAATTGAACAAAAAATGATCATATTTCTATTTTTTAAAGACAACTGTCAGTTGATTGCTCGGTTCTCAAGCGTGTAATCTTTCTTGTAGGGTCTAAATAAATACTTTAGAAAAAAACAACATTAAGTTGGATTACAATTTTTTTTATTGTTTTATAATGCGTGTAATTACAGGTGTATTGTTTTTGTGTCATTTAACAACTTATTTTGAATATGGAACTTTAATAATGTCCAACTCATGTATGCAAATTCTTATTGTTTGTACTTCCTATCGAAGGAACAGCAATATATAAATAACACTATAAAGCTGAGATGGTGATATATCATAATTTGTTCATGGAGAAAACATCGTCAAACGAGGCAATGCCAAGGTTGACAATATTTGTTTTGCAGGTAACAATCCCCTCTATCACACGGATTTCCATACCAAGACCTACTACATGCTGTCATTTTTGTCTATTAAATTTCAAATTGAAAGCAATTCACTTTGACTTCATGTACAAAAGTAAAGCAAGATGTGTTTTTTTTTAAATTGACAATGTATCAAAGGGACTGATGCCGAAACGTTAAATATTAACATTGTCTTTTAAAGTTAGTGATATAATACAATGAATTGTCTGTTACATTATTGATGTTTGAATGGCCGTCATGAGAAGGTGACATTCAAAATATTGTCTCCCGCTAAGCCAAGGTCTCCCTCATAATCTAGCATTTCAACAGGAAGTTTAATAAATACAACTAGCATACATAAAATAAAAATCAACATGTTTCTACTCACTGTCAATATGATTTGTTATATCGTAAGGTGGAGAAGCAATATATGTTATTGCACAACGAACAGTCATGTACTAATATACAGTATTGTGTATACAACACTTTGTGTAAATACACATTTAAAATCACTGATCGATTGGAACGTTTCACCTGTTATATTTCTATTTCAAGACACCAACATTTAAAAATACACCAACATTTAAAATCATTCAACCGACTTCAAAAACACAATCATATCTTTCCCGAAAAAAGGGGAATATGTGCACTTGTTTCCTGTATTTAGTTTTATTTTTAAATTATACAAGGGCTGTAACAATTTAAAAGGACGATGAAATTGAAACTTTTAGAAGAATCGATCATTTATGTTTTAACTTGCCTTACTACTATAGCTTAAGCAAAATCTACAAATCCGAGGTCTTACTGTTTATAAAATGCTAAATTCATCCAAAAACTTCGGTTTTAGAGCGATGCACAAATCACATAAGTCAGTTGAATACAACGTTTGAAACTTTTGTATTTTTATGCTCTTCAACTTCGTTACTTATTTAATCTTCAAGCTGCTTCAATAAGAACACCACGAATGAGTTGTTTCAGTGTAGACGATACTCATATCTTGAAGACTTTATATTCACTTATCAATGCAACTGCTGGTAAACGTTTTGTCCCATGGATATCACCAGCCCGTTTGTCGATCCTCATGTGTGTACATGAAAAAGCTGATCTTGATCAAACATTAAGATCACTCGAAGAGCTAAGGATGTTCAACTCTAAGGAATGGATGGCCTGACGATGACTTCGCACACTATTTTTTGCATTTTTGATATTCAATTGTTTCTAAAAATATAAGTTGAGGAGGATATTTAAACCACATGTTTGATTTGAACATGCATCCGTATCATTTCTTGCTTGTTTACATATTTTAATGACACAATTATGTCATCGAACTTGAAAATGTTAGTGCATTGTCGACATGATATACATGACCGTTGCATATAAAGGAAAATGTGAATAATTTAATGGACCTTGTTGACACATATAAAACTATTATATTTCCCAATCTAATCCAAAACCTGAAGTGATTTATTTTGGGTATCGATGATGGCATAGTTATCAAAGGTACCAGGATGATAGTTTAGACGCGAGTTTCGTCCACATAAGACTCATCAGTGTCTTTTATTAAATTTGTATATTAAGAAATGCCAGTCTTTAAATCAAGCGTAAAATAGTATAACATTGAATACGTTCTAGATTATACTTTGTAAACAACCCTGCCTTGGAATACAAAATATGAATATGAGTTACGGAGAGTTAATTCAACAAATGTCCTTCATGAAATTGCATTTGAAAGCAAATCGGATATCTGAGTTGTTCATCAGATTGGAACACGGTATTATATATAGATTAAGAAAGGCAAAACAGTCACTGATAAATAAAAAAAATTGAACCAGCTATTGGATCCAAAAAAATGGCTGCGTATATTTAATATAGATGATGTGTTATATCAAAACTATTCATATAAATTTTTATTCAGATATTTAAAAGAAAATAAACTTAGAATCTTTAGATGGAAATTACTTCAACATATTCTACATACAAAGAAACAATAGTTCTTGTAATTTTTGTACACAATAAAAAGATTATGATCACTTCTTTATACTGTGTCCGTTTTTAAAACTTTTTTGGAATAAAATAAATTAAGTTTTAAAGACCAGTAAAATAACTTTTAAGATAAAACTAAGACACTTAGTATTTGGATATAAAACTTCAGAAGAAAAATATTTTGACTTTAACTATTTTTTAACAACTGTGGGTTTTTCAATTTACAAAACCTACTACATATCTGATTAAAAGACAAAAAATGTCAATGTTTTCTCAATTTTTCTCAATGAGTTCAATAGAAGAGTATGTTTGAAAATTAAAAGTAATGTTTTAGCAACTATTAAAAAACATACGAATAGTCATGTTAAGTGAGTAAGTGATATTATTTAATATATGTATGATGTAAAAATGTAATATGTATTTTACAACTAATCATTACCCTGAGTGATAAGTGGATTGTAACAGGGAACATCAGGAGGAGATGGACTCCTGAAGGATATTGTAACAAGCCAATATTTGAAATAAATATTTATTTATGTTGTTAAAAAAAAAGAAAGAAAGAAAAGCAATAATAGTATACCGCAGTTCGATAGTCATAAATCGATTAAGCAAACAAAGTCAGGGTCACAAACCAAAGCCAATGGAAACACATCAACTATAAGAGGAAAACAACGGAACAACAGAAACACTGAACTACAATAAAAACGCCAACATGCACAGAAACAGACTATTTGATAACAACTGCCATATTCCTGACTTTGTGTTGGATTTTTTTTTAGAAAACAATGGTTGGCTGAACCTGGTTTTATAACTAGCCAAACCTCCCGTCTATATGTCAATGTTAAATGTACTGCTAAAATGACAACAAATGGAAAACTGCAAGAAATCGAATTTCATTCAGTGCACTAAATGCATATCTTGATCATGTATTTCCTAAGATAGGCGCAATAATTATAAGTAATGGAAACTTCCCAACTGATTTGTGGCATATTTTTATGTGTAATATCATCAATTCATAATACGTCACATTGGGTTGTACCAGTATACGAAAAAAAAGATTTCCTTGAGTTTGACAGTTGAAGTAAACTAAGACTACATTTCGTTACAGTTAAAAAAAAAACTGAGTCATAAGCATATATCTTGGGTTTTTCTAAGCCCCATTCTTCTTTATTGATACTTCTTAAGAATATTTTGGAAACTTGAGGTTACATGGTTACTTACGTTTGTACAAAGGGGAAATAGGTGAACATGTTGTAGGTTAAATTCCAGTGATGGTTATTATCTTATATTTAATGAAACGTTATGTGAAAGTTTGTTTGTAGTACTGGACAGGATAATCTTTAATCATGCCAAGTATGTCTTAGTTTAAAACAAAGATAAATTCAGCCCAATTTTTTGAAAACGCAAAATTTAACAAAGACTTATAGGCTGAGATCACCCCTAGTTTTTGGGGGTTCGTGTTGTTTGTTCTTTAGTTTTCTATGTTGTGTCATGTGTGCTGTTTTTTGTTTGTCTTTTTCAGTTTTTAGCCATGGCGTTGTCAGTTTGTTTTACATTTATGAGTTTGACTGTCCCTTTGGTATCTTTCGGCCCTCTTTTATAGTGGAAACAATGGTGGTATAACACCTTATATAGGAAGCTGCACATGCAACTTTGAACTTGTATGTACTCTCGTTTGTTAAATTTCATAGTATTTAAGTGAGATATTACAAAGAAAATAATTACTTGAAATATGACTCTACTTATAGAAGAATATATGTAGTCGGAGGAAGCCATACATAGTGTTTTGTGAAGCTTTTTCTGAATTTTGCTATGTAAGTGTGTAATAGAAAAAAATCCTAAGCATACCATATAAGTAAATATATAGTTATAAGAAAATTTAATTATTTTTGAAGCAGTCATAAAACAATATTCATTAAAAAGGAAAGCCTCTTATGTCCATCTTTGTACAAAACTTGATAGCAATTTACAAAGGAAACAAAAAATCAGTGTGTACCAATAGTTCGTTTCTATCAATATAGGCATGTGAACATAATTTTAAACAGTTGTTTTTTTTTTTTGTAATTTCATGTTAATCTGTAAGCACACAAAACAAAAGTAACTCTAAACAAACTGAAAGGTCGAATAATTTGTTCGATCGTTACTGTACTTAAATATTATGATAGTCAATTACTATATGACTTTCATACAAATGACCTACATTAAAGTAAGGAGTAGTTCACAACAAAATTAACCAATGCAACCTGGTTTCCTTTTTTAATTTGCGTAGTCAATACAAAATACGATTTGCTGCGACTACTTATAATATAATATGATCACCCAACTACAGTTTTTTTAAATGTTTTGCTCAGTGTCGTATTACATATAACTAACTGAAAAAGCCCAAACATTAATTCGGAATAATAAAATATAACTGACGTATTCTTGAGGAAGGTATATCGACAAAAACGCTTCGGACGCGAAATTTTCATATTTTATTCAGTTATTTACTTGTTTGTAAACTATGGTTTCCATACTTTGTTTTGACTCTAAATGCCGTTGCTTCTTAAAATATTTTATATTTAACTCTATTAATCACATATTTTGTACTGATATGTACGTTTTTGCATAGCCAATAATAGCCGGAAGTCAAGGTTGCATATCAGCCCTTGGAGCCAATATCGATATCAGCCCTCGAAATCCATATCGAGCCCCCGAGTTTATAACTTCCGGTAACCTGTCAATCAAAAACTATTTGTAAACAAGTTATCATCCGAAGCAGCTACACGATCAGGAGAGGTTTTTCACAGATCAAATGACGATGCATGTAAATTCATAAGAAAAATGAGAACACAATGAAAAGAAATTTAGAAAGTTACGAATCTGTTGTAGTAGAAAAAAATGTAAAAATCGACAGTCGAAATCACAAATATTCCCGTAAACTTTTGACGTCATAAAGAATTTAGAAAATATATGACGCCACAATGGAAAAGTTATTAGTGTATGATATCGAAAGTTTTAGCGGATCATATTTCGAAATCATAGCAGCGATATGGTGTATTCTTCCTTAGTATTAATTTGAAATGTAACACTTTTTAAAAGTCGTTTAATATTTCTGAGAATTAATATATTTTTTGTTAATTATTTGTTAAACTTTTCACAAAACTTTGTTAACTCACTGTGATACATTTTAAATATTTCTTTTTGTTAAATGTCTTTTTAATTTTTTGTTGAAAATATCAAACATAATTTGGTATATGCTATCTTTGTTTCTCTTGCTTGAAAATATGTGATAAATAGATTATTATATGTCATTTTCTATATGGTCCGTGGTATCAGCCACGACCCAGTCTAGGGCTGGTACCAAGGCCAATATGGAATTTCGCAAATGTCACACACAAAGCAAGAACTGTTCAAGGTTCTCCTTCCAAAACATCACACCCATGGTACTCACAATGGAACAAACAGCTGCTTTAATATCTTTAAAGACAAGGTTTGCATTGAGAATGCTGTGAATTTGTATCTGAAATAATCACAAATGGAAGATGCTAGCAAGTATGGAACATAATGTTGCAATAATTTGCTCAACTGCCAAGTCTTCAGTTTTCTGTTGTTGTGTTGTTCGTCTGACGATCTTTTTATTTTACCCATGACGTTTTGAGTTTAATAGCAACGTATGAGTTTCAATGTACCTTTGGTGTCTTTCGTTTTTATTTAACAATTAACTGTGTATTAGCTTCACCACACATATAGCTTATTATCAAATTTTATCATATACTTAGCATTGATATGTCATGTCATGTCAGTTAACTGCTAGTAGTCTGTTGTTATTTATGTATTATTGTCATTTTGTTTATTTTCTTTGGTTACATCTTCTGACATCAAACTCGGACTTCTCTTGAACTGAATTTTAATGTGCGTATTGTTATGCGTTTACTTTTCTACATTGGCTAGAGGTATAGGGGGAGGGTTGAGATCTCACCAACATGTTTAACCCCGCCGCATTTTTGCGCCTGTCCCAAGTCAGGAGCCTCTGGCCTTTGTTAGTCTTGTATTATTTTAATTTTAGTTTCTTGTGTACAATTTGGAAATTAGTATGGCGTTCATTATCACTGAACTAGTATATATTTGTTTAGGGGCCAGTTGAAGGACGCCTCCGGGTGCGGGAATTTCTCGTTGCATTGAAGACCTGTTGGTGACCTTCTGCTGTTGTTTTTTTCTATGGTCGGGTTGTTGTCTCTTTGGCACATTCCCATTTCCATTCTCAATTTTATATGATAGCTTTTGCATATGTGTAATGAGCGGAAGTACACAAGCCATAATTTCCCACCCGCGCTGATAACCCATATCAGGTGCATCTCGTGCACAAAACCCATAATAGTGCCTCTCGTGCAAGTTACTTCCGGTGTTTCCGGTATCGGTTGTTTACCTTTCCATTGTGACGTCAGATATTTTTATGACGACGTCAAAATTTACGGGAACTTTTGTGGAGATAGTTTAGTATTTGTTAACAAATGCCAAATGACAATTATGAATCATTTTATAGTAAAACAAACATGGAGTAATAATGATCATAAAACTCTTTCAAATTTTCAATGTTTCAAAATGACTCTATAGGAAATGTTACCATAAATATATATGAAGGTAGTGATGCTGTTGTTGGACAATTATAGTATATTTGATTCATAATTTAACTTCTGTATAAAGTTTTTGACTGTTTGAGTTATTGCATTTGTTTATTTGCCTTACATAAAACTATTGTCGGAAGTATATGATAAAGCGATTAATACATGGCCTTTTCCATATCAGCCTGGGTATCATCCCGAGACCCCCCATATCAGCCCAAGACTTATTATGTAGGCTTGTGATTTTAAGCAACCTTTTGCCACGGTAGTCCGATCACGACTAACACGCTTAATGGTAGTTCAATATATATACAACAAAAAGACTTGAAAGACTTCATATTGACGTCAAAGGCGACTCAAAAGACTCTTATTTCAACTTAATGTTAACGTTCACGACATTAATTATGTATAGATATTAAAATAACATAATACAATCATCATACAATCATCAACAAATACATAAAGTTAGGTCCAGTACAAGACAATTCCGTATTTACACTGTACAAAAATAAATACAAAAGCGACTCAGTTACAGGTGGGACTTGACGTTATTTTTGTCTTTGCTATAGTTACTGTTCATAACACAATGTCATTAAGTATTAAATAACTAAGATAACTTATTTTAATAAAAAGAAACATATTCAAAAAATATTAGTATCCAATATGGTAACACGGAGATTTAACTGTTGATAAGAAATGAAAAGGGGGAGGGGACATGTACTGTTGAACAACGAGGACGAAATCCGTTACAATATTATCATCATTAACATTAATTTCTTGTAAAAAGTAAAATCACAAAAATACTGAACTCCAAGGAAAATTCAAAACGGAAAGTCCCCAATCAAATGGCAAAATCAAAAGCTCAAACACACCAAACGAATGGATAACAAATGTCATATTCCTGACTTGGTACAGGCATTTTCTTATGTAGAAAATAGTGGATTGAACCGGGTTTTATAGCTATCTAAACCTCTCACTTCTATGACAGTCGCATCAAATTCCATTATATTGTCACGGATGTGTGAACAAAACAAACAGACCAGTAAGTGGTGCTCGAATTAAAAAGAACCCCGGAAACTTGCCTCCGGGTATATGACATTTTTGGAGACTTCCATCAACAAATAGAATTTAATAAATCTGATTCAGTTATGTTTATATACATTTTTTTATATCGTCCTGGAGATAAATTTAGGGGTCTCTTATGAATGATGTAGTATCTTGCATATTATTCGTTTTCAGTCATCTAATACATGTAACTAACTTTTAAACTTGGTTTTTGATCATTCAACGTAGATCTATATGCACAGCCAAAAGTCTTCGGTTGATTATATCCGTATTCAATGTCATACTGTTAACAGAAATTAAAGTCAGAAGTGGTTTAAAAACAAATTAACCGATTTTAATTTAAATTTGTTTTGTCTTTAAAGTACAGATATACAAACGAAAAACAATTTGCATAAGTTTTTCTAAGTTATATTAATTTTAACGAAGAACATCAATTAGAAATTTAAATTCTATGTTTGGTCTTATATTAAATATATTAGTTTTGAAATGGTAAATATAACAGACGTGAAACAGTTGTTTATTTGTTGACCAATATTTTAGAACCTTTGATTCGACAGTGAATGCTGTTGAAACCTTGGTACTCCTACCTATTCCTTATATAACTTTCTTGACAGTTTGCCAGAAACAATCAAAATTTGACAACAACATAAAAAGTAGGAGTGTGTACAATTTCTTTTTGTTAATATAACATTGTCTTATTTCAGAAATAAAGAAGGGAGTTATTAAGGTTATGTGGTTCAGTAACAATTGTACCGTTTATGTAATAATTTTTACGTAAAAAGTAGTTCTATGAAGATTCAAAATCGTTGTTTATGATTATAAAGTGTAGATACCTGACTGTATTCTTATGCCAAGTATGTAAAATATATGACCGCTTATCAATAGAATAGATAGAAATAGATAAAAAAAAAAAAAAAGAAGAGTAGTTCATTGTAATAAGTTCTTAAAAGCAATGTTCTTTTTTAAGTATAAAATGATGAAATAAACAAATGTTTTCTTTTCTTCTCCAGGTCATGATCTAATTCATAGAACTAAAAATTTTAACTTTCAGTGATGGTTATTATCTTATATTTAATGACACGTTATGTGAAAGTTTATTTGTAGTATTGGACAGGATAATCTTTAATCATGCCAAGTATGTCTTTTTTTAAATAAAGATAAATTCTGCCCAATTTTTTTGAAAAGGCAAAATTAAACAAAGACTTATAGGGGAAACAATGGTGGTATAGCACCTTATAAAGGAAGCTGCACATGCAACTTTGAACTTATATGTTCTCTCGTTTGTTAAATTTCATAGTATTTAAGTGAGATATTACAAAGAAAAAAATTACTTGAAATATGACTCTACTTAGAATATATGTAGTCAGACGAAGCCATACACAGTGTTTTGTAAAGCTTTTTCTGAATTTTGCTATATATAAGTGTGTGATAAAAAAATATCCTTAGTATTCCATATAAGTAAATATATAGTTATAAGAAAATGAAATTAATTTTGAAGCAGTAATAAAACAATATTCACCAAAAGTAATTCATTGTAATAAGTTCTTTAAAGCAATGTTTTTTAAGTATAAAATGATGAAATAAACAAATGTATTGCTTCTACTGTGTCATGCTAAACGATCTCGTGCTTTTACAATGACGGTTGTCAATAAAATTGATGATAAAAAAGTAGATTGCTGTCTTTAAAAAAGCCGAAAGATACAAAGGGGACATTAAAAACTCAAAATTGAAATTAGTCAACAAGAATTTTTATAACTTTTTTCATAATAGCTTTTTAAAGTATACGTACAAAATATGAAAAAAGGAGGCTAGAGCTGGCAGATTTTGATATAGCATTACATTGATAAAATCGGATGATTCCGAAATTCTGACTAAAAGTAAAAACCAAAATCAGCGAAAATCCCTAAGTTAGTCAATGTCCTTTGTATTCCTACTATTTGATCAATGTTTATTTCAAGTTATTTTGATTATTAACAGTTATTTCTCTTTGAAGAAAGGACGACACTAGAATTTTATTCGATAAATTTGTATTCAGACTTTATCTTGATAAAATGGTTGGATGTGAAACTGACAATGACAAAGCACAAACGATAATAACAAGTTCAAAATATATTACCAAGAAAACTAAAGAATGAATTGTCCAATATTTTAAAACTTGCTTTCTAATTTTTGGTTTACAGTATACTTTTTAATCCTATTGGTACCCGAATGATTGATCCTAACGTTTCAGGTTTTTATTTGAATAGAAGTTTTGCATAGGATAGCTTAAGGATGTACTTAGGTGAGGTTTTGTAATTTGTGTCAAATGTTCGGACTCCTTGGTGTTTTTCCATACAATACAATGTAAAATACTTTGCCCCATAATACTCATTTATTTTTTCATATAAAACTTAATAGCTCAATAAAGGTCATTTACCAAAACTTTAGAAGATTCTTGATTTTCTTTCTTTTGTTTTGAGACCCAAACAATACCAATGCAAATATAAAGTAAAAGTCCGAGTCAGCCTTTTCCCGCCATTTTTTAATCTAAATATCTTGAAAAGAAGGCCCATCACCTAACAATATTTTTAGCTTATCTTTATCCTTAATGGATGCTCTACCAGTTTATAGTATTAATTTTAAATTCTTAATTTATTATGTTTCACCTTACCTCACCTAGGTACATCCTTAAATAGCTTTTACTGTATTAGTATATTTTCAAATTTCAGAGCACTGACACTCTTTATAACATTTTCCGATGTTTTCAAAGTTTTATGGATTGTTAATGGATTGAATAAACTCACCATAGATACTAGGATTAAAATTTTATATTTACGACAGACGCGCGTTTCGTTTGCAAAAGACTCATCACTGACGCTCGAATCAAAAACAAAAAATCTAAAATGCCAAATAATGTACGAAGTTGAAGAGCAATGATTGAGGACCCAAAATTCCTAAAAGTTTTGCCAAATATTCCTACGGTAATCTATTCCTGCGGTTATCTATTCCTGAGTTTCATATGTATAACACAAATTTAAATCAGAAGTGTTTCAGCAACAAATTTACTAATGCAGCCGGTTTCATTTTAAATGTGCTTAGTCTTAAAAAAAACCCAGAAATATAAGTCGGAAACAATTTGTGACTATTTCACAAGTAATTTAATTTTTATCGACCATTATCAATAAATACATTATAATGTTTTTTCTTGGTCTTTGATAACATATAAGCTTTCTGAAAAAGTACAAATAGTAATTGAAATATGAAAATATGACAGTTATATCGTTGTGTTTCTGTTAGTATACTAAGTTTTCCATAGTTTGGTTGAACTTTGGATACTAATGGTACTTTGTTGCTTAAACTATTTCATATATAACTTTTCACAGTTTTTCATAAACTATCAACTAACAAACTTTGACTTCAACATAAAAGGTAGGAGTGTTTGTAATATTGTTTTGTTTACACAACATTTGCCAAGGTCACAAAATCATGGAGTTTTCAATGTCATTTTAAGAGGCGTGTTACAGACTTTAAAAATAGACACATGTTTATACTATATGCTGACCTCTTAATCGTTAAAAGTTGGAAAAGTTTTGTATACATTTTAGTGTCTGAATTCTAAGTTAAAGTATGTGGGAAACTAAATTAACCAAACAAAGTCTATTAGTATAATCTAATATGAGATTGCCATTTCTTTAGCTTGTGATGAATATATTTTAAGGTTTTTTATTTTTATTTTATTTTCATGTTTTATTATTACTTTTTGATTGACTTCTTTCGGGAATAAGAGATGTAACTTTGTTGCTATTCACAATCCATGACAACAAACAATAAAAGTAACAGTTTGTGTACAGTGAGTTTTCTTTTGATTTTGGTACCTTGAACATGTTTGTATAAACCTTTAATTATCAAAAGGCAAGTAATTGTTCACAAACATTCAAGTCCGATGTGAAATTATGTGTACCTAAAGAAGAACATTGGTCCTATTCAGAATTCATCGACGATTTTTCTTCTCAAATTCAAAATGCAATGGAGTTACTGAATAACTAAAGAAGGAACTTACTAGTTGAAAAATTAGATAACACTTTTGTGTGTCCTTGAGCTTGTCTTAATTATCCTTTATCAGGAATACCTCAACCCAAACATCTGACAGCCAGGACTGTATGAATAAGTAGAATGGCTATTTAACAAAAAGTAGCGGAAAGAATATAACAAAATTTATCTATAACTGTGGGTAAAATAGGTTGAAACGATATCCAAAATTTGCTGCAAAACATCTAAGCCAAAAGCACATATAGTCAAACATGGGTAAATAACAATCATTAGGTTTGATCAAAGGACTGGATTAATTGTTGAAACCATCATCATAAAACGGCAAAAATTATAATGACATTTTATTACAAAAATGTAATATGGTAACTTGCTTAGATATTTCAAAGACTATTTTGTCTGATAAATTGGCAAACAAAGAGTACGTAAAAAAAAGAAAGTAAAGTAACAAAAACTCCGAAGAAAAATCTAATTTGGGAAGCCCCTTATTAAATGAAAAAACCAAAAGCTCAAACACATGAAACGAACTGGAAACATTTCTGACTTGATACAGGCATTTTCTTATGTGGAAAATGGTGGATTAAAATTGGTTGTACAGCCAGCTAAACCTTTCAAACGCATAACAGATGGAATAACCGTTTCACAAATGATATCGGATATTTTCCTTACGTCGTAACTACAACCCCCTTCCCTTTCATGAATGTGACCTACCGAATTAGACTATTTACCGGATTTGTAATCACATAAGCAACACGACGGGTGCCACATGTGGAGCAGGATCTGCTTACCCTTCCGGAGCACCTGAGATCACCCCTAGTTTTTGGTGGGGTTCGTGTTGTTTATTCTTTAGTTTTCTATGTTTTGTCATGTGACCTATTGTTTTTCTGTTTGTCTTTTTCATTTTTAGCCATGGCGTTGTCAGTTTGTTTTAGATTTATGAGTTTGACTGTCCCTTTGGTATCTTTCGTCCCTCTTTTTGCATAAAATTGCTTAACATTGTCGTCATTGTGTGAACAAAACAAACAGACATAATATGTAAAAAATGTCAAAAAAAGGGTCCACTTTTCTTTTCTTCTTCATCAGATGCTTATTTTAAAATGTTCTATTAGACACGCATTAAAAAAAATTGCTGCTTTATATATATCATAAGGAGCTTTAAATGAAAACACCTTAAATTGAGTGTAAACATATATTATTTTATGATGTTGTCAGATTATAATCAACTGGTAATGAATTTTTAAATATGAAGAACTCCAATCAAAGAAGCGTAGTATTTTAAAGTAAACAAAGTGGTAGATGGTTAATAACATCTCATATTTTAACATAAACAAGTGCACAGTAGCTTTTTGGAGGTTATAACTTGTACAAAAAATAACTTATATTATATCATTCATTTTAAGTTATTTTCCAAGCGTAACTGAAGCTAATACGAACAGTTCAAGAAAATGGAAATAACTCTACATACATTTGTTTCCCCCGCCGTTCTTTCTCAATTGACCTTAATCAGAAACGCTCAAAACCGGGTTGCATAAATATTTGAAGAACTTTGTGATAGAAACGGAAATGGATCTAAGGTTATAAATGACTGAGGACATTTCAAACACTAAGTTGCTTAAATAAGTTGAATTGATAATACACGTTCATGAATATTTGTAAATGGACGCTAGACTTTTCAACAATACTTTAATTATTGCTTCTATTTTTATGATTAAATGCTGAAAAAATCTTGTGCTTTTAGCTTTAGTGAACTCATTGGAATTCACGATAAAAAATGAGGCACTTGTCTTCTTAAAAGAACAGGCCAAAGATACCAAGGGGACATTGATAACTCAAATTTCGGAGTGGAAATAACAACGTCATGTCTTTGTAAAACTACGAAAAAATAGCAAAGATTGTATATGATTTATAAATATAGCTTTTGAAACTAAAAGTTAAACGATTACAAAAAGAAATATAGAGTTACTGGGCACGACTGGTAATTGTAACGCCTGAATAAAAATAAAGTCCGAATATTTGAAAAAAAGACAAAAAATAAGACCAACGACCATCCTCCAGTCAGTCATTGACCCTTGTATTCCTGCGCAATTGTGCCAATGTTTGTTGTATCTGTTATGGATAATTAACAGTTATTTCTAAAGGAAAAAGAAAAGGCCACAACAATGTTATTATTTGGTACACGGTGTATTTAGAATGACAGATGTCATTAACCCGGACGAAAGGGGGAAAAGAAAAACTGACAACGCCATGACAAAAAAAAAGAAAGATATAAACAATTCAAAATACACTACGAAAAAATTTAAGACTCAAATGTCAAATGCCATGAAACTGGATTTCAGTTTTCAGTATACTACTAGTTTTCAATCTTTAAACGGATGATTACGCAGAACGTTTCAGGTTTTTATTTCAATTATAGTTCTGCTTTGGAAAAGCTTGAAAATCTTTACAAAATCTGTAAAATTACTTTTGTAAAGAGAAAAAAATGTAGATAGTGCTTATTCACTCTATAACCATTTATCATGTTCAACATTATCATGTGTAGTTGTTATTTGGACCACAGTACAGTTATCAAAGTGTAAAGTGTAAAATAAAGCACACTCACCTAATATCATGATATATCATGTACTTATTTACAGAAAACTTTAAAGCATGCATAGAATAAAACATTTAAAAAAAGTATTCAGTTTTTTTTTAACAAATCAAATTTTTACATCTTACATTTGAATGACTATTTGAAATAACTTAAGGACTGTATTTCAATTTGGGTCAGAATTTTGAATGAAGTGCAAGAGGGGTGAGCAACCCTTACAGGCAAGTCACAGTAATAGTATTAAAACAATAATTGAAAAATCGTACACTGTTTCAAAGCATTCATTTGTAAGTTTCTTACATAGAATCATATACTTTGTAACATTAGATCAGTGGCTATGCATAAAATAAATAGGTAGTTAATCACACAATGCAGTTTGATAAGAACGTTATCTAGGCCATTCCTTTAACATAATTCTAGCTTAAAAGAGATAGATTGAAAATAAACTGACAACGCCATACAAATATGTTCAATATACCAAGAACGAAAACTACACGTGAGTGGTAGTTAACCAATTTCTCTGACGTCAGTCAATTGTTCTAACGATGGATTATTTTTCAAGAATCCACTGACAACCATGTTAACTTAAGATAACTTATATCATAACTTTTAACTTACGATATTTTATCCTCTCAAAAACGAGAGAATAATATAGGTTCGAACTCGTGCGTATTTTCGACACTTAAGTCTGTAGTCTATGCATGATACCACTAGACCACGAGTGTTGATATAAATTATTATTTAAATATCACTCTTATAGCGTACATCTGTCAATGCATGTCAAAAAACTGTATTTCTGTCTTTTTGTTATCTAATAAAATATATAAACACTATAAAATCAAGGAATTGTAGCTACTACTTACTAGTACAATTCCTTGATAAAATAAACATCCATGTACACATTACACTTATTACTTTTAAGGTACAAGGCCTTTCCCTGTTCATAATCTTTTGGTTTTATGATTATAATTATAGCATACTATGATCACTTAGTTAATCTTTGTTTGATTATAAATGGACCAAATTTACATCAACATTTAACTGACTCTTATGTGAATAAAGTGTGATTAACTAGGACTGTAAAACTACTTCTTTGACGGTGAAACCAGAAACAAAATCGTCAACTTTAGAGTAAAAATGAAATATAGATACCTCGAAGATTAAACAAATATTTTGGTAGAGAAAAACATTACAAAAAAAAAAATCATTCCGGGTAAAATATAAATGTGAACCGTGTGGATCTAGTCAGTTCCAGCTATTAGACAATAAAAAAAGACAAAATACGAAATTATTTTCAAGAAATTCAGTTGTTTCATTGTCAGATCATGAAACAGATAGTCGTTTTACTAGAAATGGGTTAAGCTAAAGAATTGATAAGAAGTAGTGGATTCGAAAACGATAATCAACCCGCGACTAAAGTCGCTCGTTGATTATCGTTTACGAATCCACTACTTCTTATCAATTCTCTACTACATAATGTTGTATTTTCTCAAAATTTGCATTATTTTTTTTTTATCATATCTTATTTCACATCATGCTACTCGAGTCAAGAGAGAATGTCTAATGTCATGAGCTCACGCCATTGATGTTGCCTATGAAAACAACAATGATCAGGTCTTTCAAACTCAGGGGTTTGTCTCGAATTGACTATGAAGATATTGTAACTGAGAAACATCCTTTTGTTGAAATAATCATTGATTATCTTTAATTGTCAAATGTCAATGAAGATGTCAAGAAACTTCAGTCTAAATCTATTCTCAATTTTGAAAGCGCCTTTCGAAGATATTGTAACTGTGAAACACCCTTTTGTTCGAAAAACCATTGATAATATTTATTTAGAAAATGTCAAGAAACTTGACTCTAAATCTATTCCCAACTTAGTTGGTGACTTCCATCTGATCATTTAATATAAACACATGTAAACTGCAGTATGTTGACCTCTATGTGATTTTTGTTTGTACATTTGTGTCATTGTACTGCTGTCTCATTTACACTTTCTTGAAATTAATTTATTCATCTCATAATAATTTTAACTGAAAACATTAGTATTTTTATAAATGTAGACATGCCTTCTGACTTAGCCCGTATCATAACGAAATACAATTCTCTACAATTTGTAACAGGTATGGAATAGTTTTATAATGGCTTTTCTATAAAACCTTTTATATTTTGATTTGGAAAATTAACAACCTGTAACTCATTTGGTATTAGTCGTTATTTTGGTACCTGTAATTAATTCGTTAGAAGTGTCATATATATATTCTTATCAAAGCCCTGAGACTTTTGTTTCAGCTGTAGGCCTTTGTTGCTATCTGTCATATTTATTTTAGTTTGTTTATTTTCTTGTTTGAAATGTTTTCACTTTTTCATGTGCGGGCCTTCAATTTACGATTTTCTATTTTTATCTCTTTCATGTGTAGACCTTCAATAACTCATATACGACATGTGTTTTGCTTATTGTTGAAAAGCGTACGATGTGCTGAAGTTGTTTACTTTAACTGCATTTGGTGAGTGAATTCATTTGAAATCAAACCACAACATCTTATTTTTATTACGAATTTCACTGCTTTAGTAAAAAAAATCCTAAAAGCTTGATTTTCCAAAGAAAATGAGTTTCATGGAATCACATAGGCCTACTTTGTTAACATCCTAAACTTCACAACAGTTTATTCAGGCCTAATCTGCAATGTAACCTTGTGTTATGCTGTTAACTTATTAGAATAAAGACCTACATCACATGTAAGTTACTAGTACCATATTGAAAATGTTTCCCAAAGAAATGAGATGTTATAACCCTATTAATACTGCATACCAAATAGCACAAATTTACCACTTATTGTTCCCTGCAAGCCTACAGGATCACAATTTTTACCATATACAATGATGATTCATGTGTAGTCTTGTTGTCAATTTTCGGACTTTTGTTATGAAAGTCTTGGACAAACTATAAGATTGGTACATTTGCTCATCAAAACAGAATAATTTACTTTTCAGTATTGAAAGATAATTAACAGTTTAATGACCGTTTAAGAACCGACAGATATTCATACTGTTTCAAAAATGTCGTTTCTGTGTGTGTTACAATTTAACGTTGTGTCGTTTGTTTTCTCTTATTTTTGAGTGTAAATTGACATTGCGATAAGACGTGTCACGGTACTTGTCTATCCCAAATTCATGTATTTGGTTTTGATGTTATATTTGTTATTCTCGTGGGATTTTGTCTGATGCTTGGTCCGTTTCTGTGTGTGTTAGTAACATTGTAGTGTTGTGTCGTTGTTCTCCTCTTGTATTTATGCGTTTCCCTCGGTCTTGGTTTGTTGCCCCGATTTTGTTTTTTTGTCCATGGATTTATGAGTTTGAACAGCGGTATACTACTGTTGCCTTTATTCAATATAGACTAAAAATAATAGTCCATAACGATTTTTTAAATCTTTTTTTTAAGTCAAAAGTCAAAATAAGATAAGTTTGGACTATTTTGTACCAAGTATACAGCGCCATAAAAATATATCCACTTATAATTGAAAAATTTCATTAAAGATTTTTCGATTTAAAAAAAAAGCCATCCCACACTGTGCGGATAAAGTTTTCAATATTGTTATGAAACATGATAGTTATTATCAAATAGTATGTTTCTATGAATGATGGCGTTTGTTTGTGTAAAAGTTCAGTTTTTCTGTTGTTTCATTGTTTTCCTCTTATAGTTATGGTGTTTCCCTCGTTTTTTATATTTGATTTTGACCTGGATTTGTTTTCGCTAAATCGATTTCTGTTTGGAATTGGTGTTTAGTACTGTTGCCTTTCTTTATGGTGCATCCCTTTAAAAAAGTGATTCGAATTAATAACGAATGTCCTTATGTGCTTGTTTACAATGTTTCAATCGGAGTTAATTAGATAACATGAGCTGCCCTAACATGTCCTAATTTTAACAGTGTGTACAATTCACCAGACTCATTTGTGCATAAGATATGATTTGCATTACGGTTGAGGTTATGCCAGAAAATGGAATATCTGCGGACCCTATCTGTATAAACTTAGCCTAAGCGATATCCCTTTAGAAGTAATACTAATAACGTTTTATTCCAATGTTTGTCAGAATATATCTTGAATTATGAGATTTGAAACGAATACAGCAAACTTTCGTAATCAAAATTTTACTGTTGTCTTTGAAATGAAGTCAGTGCTGTAAACGTGGATATTTTTGCGGATAGTTTTGCGATTGCAATGCATAAAAGTCTCATGTTGGGCTAAAATTCGCTTTTCCAACGATGAATGAGCCCTTTACAACAATATTGTTACAATATCTGGTACAAGGGAAATTTTGCTTACTTACGGGAAGGTGAAATTAAATGAACAACCCGCGCGCAAACAAGAGAGGCAAAACACAACATAGTAACTTAAGATTGAAACCCACCAAAAACGTGGGGTTTTCTTAGGTGCTCCGGAAAGGCAAGCAGATCTTGCTCCACATTTTGCAATCGTTCTGTTGGTCATGTTAGTAAAACCCTGTAATAAGTCTCAAACAGTATTTGCGTTCTGGTTAAGGGAAACGAGATAGTTGTTACGACATTTGGAAAATATCTACTATCATATGTGAAACGGACATTTACAGTCAACCAACTTGTGATGGCGGCACTAAAATGTACGAATGACTCATTTCACCTATACCACGTAGAACTCTTGGTTTAATAGCTTCCTTGTGAGCAACAATACTCTATCAAGAAAATCAAGCCCTGGAATGTTGTATAAAAATGAAACTAAATACTCCATATGTAGGTGCTGTCTAAGAACATGCATAGTAGATATCCAGTTTTAGTTATATCCATGAGCTTGTTGTGACATCCTCGATGTGTATGACCGGGAAATAAAAAAATTTTGGCAGGACGTTTTTTTTTTTAAATTAAATGTTATTCTTCTTAATATGAACACAAAACAGAAAAAAACAATCTGCCTGTATATGTGCACAATAAATATCATTTTAAATTCCAACTCTTTGTTATAATAGTCAAAGAACGGAAAAAATTTACTCCATGAGTCATTTGTTTCATGACCGCTAAATGTGAGTTTATCTATCTTTAAAATTGGATCTATCAAAGCCCATAAATGTTATCACTAGACTACATTTAACTTTTATTTGAATGGACCATTGTGACTGTATTTTTGACACATATGAATTATTACTTTATCTATTGGTGTAATAAATTAGTATTTATGACCGCTAAAGCAATAATTTGAATTGTATTTCATTATGTGCGTAATTAATGACATTTAAGCAAATCTTTGGGTAGCATTTAATCCTTTTGTTTAGTACGTGTTAATATGTGAAATGTTAAATTCATTATAGCATTTGCCTACGTCTGCAATAGTGATGTTTTTGTCTAATAAAAATACGTATATCAGAGTAATGACATCAAAACTGACCAGCAGATATCAATGACTTTATAAGATTCTGAACTGACAATATTCAGTAAAGGCCAATGTTACCAGACAGAAAATAACACAAATATATCTTTCATAAAAAATATTATTAATTAATCCTGTACCAAAACAGATAATTAGTTTTCTTAGCATGATAGTAATACCAACCAGTAAGGAGAAATGAGAAGCTCAATGAGATATTATAACATACATGATTTTTACTTTACAACAGTCTTTTATGAGTTTTGAACATCGGTATACTATTGTTGCATTTATTCATCTAATGATTTTCTAAATCATCAGGCCAGATGTTTTGAAGATTCAGTTTATACTCTTTAAGTGTCTATACTCTAAAAAGCTTATATTCAGACTCTCGCACTTTTAGCATAAAAAGTCGTTCACCTTATCGCCAAATATTGCAGTTTTTCTTTTTTTTTCATTTTTTTTTTTTAAACATAGTTTCTTTTTGTCAGAAGTGTTTTTGAAAATGCCTGTACCAAGTCAGAAATATGATTACAATTGTTATCAATTGGTTTGATGTGTATGAGTTTTTGATTTCTATTTAATTAGAGACTTTCCGTTTTGAATTTTCCTCGGAGTTCAGTATTTTTGTAATATTACTTTTTAAGGTTCCTAATATTAAACATAAAATCACATATTTACATCTAATCAAATCCCTTACACTTTTTAAACATATATCAATAAAATATGTTGCTTTGTTTTGTCTTTGTTCTGATTTTTTATTCGAAGTCGGGTATTGTTTGTTTTTCAAAAAATTTCAAAAAATGTTATGATATGCTTTTAATGCATTGTGTTTAGACTTTATACACGTTTTTAAACACTTTGACACATTTATCCGAATAGGATAACGCAAAGTAAATTCAGAAATCATTGTCTTGTCTTAATTCTTCCCAAAAAAAATCATAATTAATTACTGTACACCAACTGACTTTTTTAACGAATACCCCTTTCTATTTCACTTCGAAGTGATTTAATTTTGCGATTTTCAAATTCACTTGATGTAGTTGGATAATGAAAGATCCAAGTTTTCAATTTGGGCGTCGATTTATATTCGCATTATTTGAAAGAGTCAACTTAATTTCAACCGTTTGGTAGCCGGAAGGTATCAATTACATTTTAATAACATCAAGGTAGGCGTTCAATTTTCAGTACCGACAAATAATAATAACAAGGTCAATTGGCGGTTTTAAATTAATTTCATTTGAGAAGAAGAGTAAGTAAATCATCTTGTTTTGGGAACGAAATTTAGCGAACGAGATGAACAACTGAATGAAATTTTGTGACCCGATTTAAGCGACTGACAATTTGAACATCAGCAATAATATATCTTATAGGTCTTCTAACTTCGATTCTATTGATGATATCTCTTTGTTTTCTGTTATTAGGTTATTTTGATATAAATAATTTGTTTAGCGAAATATTGCGTGAATAATATATAAAATATAACAACTAATTTTATAACACTCATTAGTGTGTTAAAGTTACATTCTTAGACACTTATATTATTAGTAATATTAATTATTTGGAAAACAAAAGGTCCTTGAATGGAGTATTTTTTAATCAACAGCATTGTCCTATATTAGTTATAAATAAAGTTGAATTCTTGATTCGCTGTTTTACGTCATGCCCGCTAACAAATTGAAATCTGTACCTATATACACCTTATTTTAAGTCCAGATTTTCAGTATTCGTATTGTTATCTTAGAAAGTCTTACTGATTAAAATACTATAATAGGGAACAATTTGACAATGATTGAATTTAGTAGTGTCAACCCTGTGATTATGACCCCTGTATATAGCAAAAATCCTAAATACACCGTTTGGTGGTGCACCTGTCAGATGCGGAACGTACAGAAAAAATAATAGGTTACAGGTGAATATACTATCGGAATCAACCCGGAACTTGTTAAATATTGGCAATATTATTATGTGGAAAACAAAAGGGTCTGGAGTGGTGTAATTTTTAATCTAAATCATGATTTGTCGTTTTTACCTGATGACGGCTGACAAATTGGACCTCGTTATTTTAGTATTATAGATATAGTGAAATGTTCATCCAAAGTTAAAAAATGTGAATGTTTTAAAATTTCAAGTCTCCATTTAACATTTAAACTGTTCATTATTTGAGTAACGTTTAACATTTAAACGTTATTAACCTTAAAACTAGGTTTGTGCAACCTTATCCATTATTGTATGATAAAAACTGAGAAACAATACTTCTAAGACAATTTCTTGTTGTCCAGATAAGCGATCGAGGGAATTTATGTTGCTATATTTTGTAGGATTTCTTTCATTTTGCTAATGTGCCTTGTCTATATCACTGTTTCTTTGATACATATGACGTGACTTTGTACTTATACATCCCGTCATTGTGTTCTTGTGATATTGTAACTTTTTGCATTCTTGTTTTCATTTTTGCCTATGTTCTTTGTCTTTGTGCATCTTTAATTTGTTACATAGTGATATAGTGATTAAGATTATAACGCAATGTTGACGACGGTTGTATCCTTTTTTGAAATTTTTACCAATTATGTCTGCTTGTTTTGTTCACATATCGTTGTCAATATAATGAAATTTGGTGTGACTGTCATACAGGTGAGAGGTTTAGCTAGCTATAAAATCAGGTTTCATCCACCATTTTCTACATAAGAAAATGTCTATACCAAACCAGGACTATGACAGTTGTTATCCGTTCGTTCGATGTGTTTGAGATTCTAATTTTTCCATTTGATTAGGGAACTCCCGTTTTGAACTTTCCTCGCATTTTTGTGATTTTACCTTTTTTCATACTACCTGCTGAATAATTCTAATTGATTGATTTTTAATTAACAGCAACAGTTTACAAATAGTTCAGGTGCATTTTCAATATAAAGAAGACCTATAAACATAATGACATCACCATTATTTATGCTTTTGTCTTTGTTTTTATGTTACTTTTAAAGCTAGACTAGCAATCCAAAAATAATCATGTTTTTTTTAAACGCTCTTGGAATGAATAGTTATTTTTTTTTAAATTGATTTAGTCAACCCTTTTAAATTGGATGTACTTTAAAACAAGAAATAATTTCATCAATATACGAACTACATTGTTTTACCATCTCGAATAAGTTTTTGATAAAAAAAAATAATGAAAAAAACAAAACATTTTGGTGATTGAGATAAATAGTTATTCGGTTTCAGCTTTTCAACAGTTTTGATACTCAAAATCAATATTTAACGCTGTTCTTAGAACTGAAAACATCCAGAAATTAAAGTCTTTTTGAGCATCTGGCATACAAAAGTTCAATCCTGGTATTTGTGATGATTTATTAACATCCACTGGGTCAATCATACTGCAGGTGTAGGTTTTCTCTCCATTTATTTTAATAACCCAGTAGTCAACACTTCTGTTATAATATAATTTGTTTTTTAATTGTCATAATCATCAATAAAGTGTTTACAAACTTTTATCTAAATGCTAAAAAGGGGTTGATTACCTAATCAATACTAGTATTTGAAAAAAACAATTTCAGCATTTGGGTCTTTAATGTCAATAAATATCCGAAACAGTGAAGACATAGTTAGTTTCAGTTTTTGGTAAATAATAATAGCTAGAATGATTTAAAAACTTTGTAAAGTCCATTTAGTAGGAATTGTCCGTTATGAATTTTTCTCGGAGTTTTGTATTTTTTTTTTATTTTACCTTTTTCGTACGCAGGATGAAGTTTCGTCTGTATAAGATTAATTACTGGTGATATCAAACGTACATGTATAACGCATCATTGATGCGATATTTTTAGTTGGAAGAACAATTTCCGCCTTAATTGGCGTGATAATTTAGTATGGCCAATTAAACAATGATAGATTGATTGTTAAACGCAACGAATGACATGTTCTTTCACATCGAGTCCGTGCGTACTTTCAATAGCTGTGACTTTGTCAAAAACATAATGTGATTCGGTGGTAGCTAATATGACATTTTGATATTACTCCTTTCACTATTGACGTCGAACACTGCGTAAACAGATAATCGCAAAAATCTAAAAATTGACAGGTAACAAGCTAACAGTGTGTAATGGTTTCATAACGAGTCGTGAAAGCCTATTTGAGCTATAATGAGTCAATAGTCGAGGGTTAATTTTTCATAATTCGGGGACACTCATTCTGAAAATTATCACAATCAAATTACAACTACACATCATGATAAGAAGCATACTTGTGTTATCTAAAAACGTGGTAATGCAAATAGTTGAATAATGGTATGTCTTATTGCAACTAAAATTTGAAGCCCAACAAGCCGGAATCATTTTTCATCATTGTCGTAACTTATTAATGAGACGATATTTTTGAAAACATAATTAATAACGTTATCCATTGGGGTGATAAATGGTTATATAAGGTCAACAAAGCACTAACTATGCTATCTTTGTTATGGTTATATAAGGTGAGTAAGGCAGCAATTTTAATATCTATGTTAAATTTTACACAATTAGTGACCTATAAGCAAATGGTTAGTCTTAGGTTTGGTTTGTGTTAATTTGTTAAGTATCATGAATTTAGTAAATATTTTTATCTTTGTCTTCAAAAGTTCACAACTAGGCTACTAATCACGTATCAGCATTGTATTAACATGGTACTGTCAAGCTTATCTGATTAAAAGTACTAATGACGATATCAGGTTTTACATGACTTGTCCCATTGGCAATCATACCATATCTTATTTTGTGTATCTACGCTTTTAAACATCCGAGTTTTTACATCATAAAACACTTGTGTTTTGACAAAAGTAAAATCACAAAAATACTCAACTCAAAAAGGAAAGTTCCTAATCTTGATGTTGATAATTTAAGGTATCAAACTTTTCTATATCATAATAGCATCACATTCTATAAACGCATGTCTTGTATTCTAGCGTTGAAGTGAAAGTCACTTCTCAAGTCAGAAAAAATCACAGTTCAAAATGCTTATATTTCCATTATTCAAGAACCATTTACTTTGTATTCAAGAATTAAAAGATACTTAATCTATATTAAGTAATGTATAAATCAATCGTAACAAGTCATAAAGCAGTTCCTCCCAATCCTTAAATGTAAGACAACATAGCCTTACCGATGTTCAAATCTTATAAGTCGCTTATAAATCAAAGGAATTATAAAATGATGATTTGACTTTTATACACTGCATCAAATATATGAATGTTTACATATTGTATTTTTTTTAAAACAGAATACTATATGTATAATGATATTTTGGGCCGTGCATTGTTATTCAAATAATCATATAAATATAAAAAAGATCCAGGAGGGACGGTCAAACCCTAATAAATTGAACATAAACTGACAACGCCTGGCTAAAAATGAAAAAAGACAAACAGACAAACAATAGAACACATGACACAACATAGAAAACTAAAGAATAAGCAACACGAACCCTACCAAATACTAGGGGTGATCTCAGGTGCTCCGGAAGGGTAAGCAGATCCTGCTTCATATGTGGTACCCGTCGTGTTGCTTATGTTATAACAACTCCGGTAAATAGTCTAATTTTGTAGGTCACATTCATGAAAGGGAAGGGGATTGTATATACGACGTAAGGAATATAACAGATATCTTTTGAGAAACGGTTATTCCATAAAAGTCAACCAACTTGTGATGGCGTCCGTAAAATTTACGAAGGGATGAATTCAACTTCACCATTTGGAACTCTTGGTTTAATAGCTTCCTTGTGAGCAGCAACCCTCTATCAAGAAAATCATGATAGGAAATGCAAGCACGGGAATATCGTATCAATTGGGAGATATATACCCCGTATGCAGGTGCTGTTGGAATGTTGCTACTTAGAATTGGAAAGTTCACAATTGGAAAGCTAAAATCAGCTTTTTTGTCGTAAAGTTTTGTTTTCAAACGACCCTCATTGTCAATTTCTAGATGTAAGTCAAGATATGAGGCCGCCTTAACTCATATGTTATAATTTGAAAATAGGTTGATGTCTATATTACTTAAAAATTAAACAATAATGTCTTTTGATATGTTTGAAACGTTTTTCGGAGACCTACAAATAATAGCCATATTCATTAAAGGTCAACTTTTGTTGAGGTAATTAGTATTTCTGTTTCTTAAAAAGACTGTCAGTAGTTCATATTCAAACCTGTGCAATACTTTGTTAAAAGACCCAATCGATTTACATCCACAATCGAATCACTTTAGTCAATCTTTTATCGGGGACTAAAAGCCCCCCCCCCCCCCCGTTAGCGACAAGTGCTATAAAAATAAAAATGAAACGTAAGTTTGATGCGTCCAACGTGTATATTTTTAATCAATTTAAATCAATAATACTTTTATCCTTTATTCCTTGTTACGGAGTGCAAAAAGAGGGACGAAAGATACCAAAGGGACAGTCAAACTCTTAAATCTAAAACAAACTGACAACGCCATGGCTAAAAATGAAAAAGACAAACAGAAAAACAATAGTACACATGACACAACATAGAAAACTAAAGAATAAACAACACGAACCACACCAAAAACTAGGGGTGATCTCAAGGGCTCCGGAAGGGTAAGCAGATCCTGCTCCACATGCGGCACCCGTCGTGTTGCTTATGTGATAACAAATCCGGTAAATAGTCTATTTCGGTAGGTCACATTCAGGAAAGGGAAGGGGATTGTAGTTACGACGTTAGGAACATATCCGATATCATTTGTGATACGGTTATTCCATAACGGTCAACCAACTCGTGATGGCGTCCGTAACATTTACGAAGGGATGATTTCAACTTCACCATTTGGAACTCTTGGTTTAATAGCTTCCCTGTGAGCAGCAACCCTCTATCAAGAAAATCATGATAAGAACATTGGAACTGTCTAAAATGTAGGTGAGGGTTGATTAACAATATAGGGAAGATTTTCAAATATCGAAGTTTTCCATAATGATACAAAATACTGTATTTTTCAATTGGTATCAACAGTTTTAAGAAAGAGTTATGAACATTTTTTTTTTTACCTCAGAATTATAAAATACCAAGTTCTTCTGTACTTGCATAAGACAGATAATTAAATTGATGAATAAATAAGTTTATATTGTCATGACACTTATACGGTAATAGCATTAAGCAGTGACGATTACCGTATTATTTAATGTTTTACTCATTTACTGACCATTTATCGAATGGTGGGTAGCTATTCGACCATTGATGTTGTTTACATTAATCTGTTTAGTATCAACTTTATTGTAGCATTTATCTACGTCTATCATAGTTTTAAATTTGCATATAAATCATGTGTCGACAACGTGTAGACCATATCTGATTTCCATTTTGACATCCCGTTAAACTAACACTCATCCAAGACTATAGAGGGCTATATTTGTTTTTATAAAGAAACCACCTATCAATTCAATTTCATAACACATTATTAGTTTCATTGCATTTGGATTTTGGAAAATATTATTGATCCACGCATGTTGAAATGTAAAAATATTTTCTGCGCCAACTTTATAAACACCTATCTGGAAATTGACAATTTAAGGATGTACATATCTGAGAACAAAAAAAAACATTTCTAGAATTAAACTTCTTTTCTTAACCTGATTTTTGGCTGTCAACGAATAATTGGTAAAGATAAAATCATATGGTGGTGCATTTCTTTTTTGCTACGGCCTTTTTAAAGTATCTAATTTTTATGACTTTTACCTATTTTTGGGCAATTCGTGAAAAAAATACGGTTTCACAATTAAACTTTTGTTCACACTTTAAATAAAGATGAATTGGACCAATCTGAATACATTTAAATTAAAAAACATATCGGTAGATGTTACCATAGTTTAATGTTTTTTTTTTTATATGTCAAATGTACAATGCTATCAATTTTTGTCAATTTATGATTTTTCTCTGTTTTAGAACAAACTGCATATTTTTCACGTCATAAACACTTGTGTTTTGAATTGATGTTGATAGTTTACCTTAGCTGTATTTGGCAAAACTTTTAGGAATTTTGGTCCTCAATTCTCTTCAGCTTCTTACATTATTTTGCCTTTTAAACTGTTTTGGATTCGAACGTTACTCATGAGTCTTTTGTAGACGAAACGCACGTCTGGCGTAAATACAAAATTTCAATCCTGGTATCATGATGAGTTTATTAACTCATCTATTCCTTGTTACAGAGTGAAACATTGACACTGTCTTAAATATTTCGTCTGCAAGCCATTGGTCCACTACTAAATGGTCTATTCTATTTACTAGTACACTTGGTACAATCAAAAACCTGATACTAAATTGTTCAAAAAAGGCCGCTGAAAATAGCGGAGTTAATTACTTTGGAGTGTTAAAAATTTGTTGGAAGTACTTGATAAATTACATGCTTATATTGGTGATTTTGAAATTTTAATTTTTCTACACTATATACCACTTTGCCTCATATTATTAAGAAACAAAATACACACCGAATCAAATAGATACTAAAGAAATGTATCCTGTTGAACTAACTTTAAAGAAAGCAAATACCAACAATGAACACTGCCCTTTTCTCGAGCTTGATATATCGTATCATTAACGGGAAGCTTAATACCAAAATTTATGATAAAAGAGAAGATTTTTCATTTCCTATCATAAGTATCCATTTTTAGATGGCGACGTTCCCTTGTCACCATCTTATGGTGTTTATATATCTCGACTTGTACGATTCGCTCGTGTATGTAACAACTATTTCAGTGAGAGAAATTTATGTATTACTGAAAAATATTACACCAGGGTTTTCGATATCACAAACTAGGCAAAACATTTACTAAATTTTCGGTAAATATAATTCAACATGCATACATCTTATACGTTCAGGTATTTCACAATCATCCTTTATGGTATTATTCTTTACAAAGCACAAAATGTCGGCATTCGCCTCGAAAGCTAACAAAATCTCTAAACAGACTGATCAAGAAGGGATATAGTTACGATGTCAATCAGTTTAATTGAGGTCTGGAGTTGGCATGTCAGTAACTGCCAGTAGTATTTTTTTTTTATATATGCGACATAGTCATTTTGATTAGATTCTTTAGTCATCTATTCTGACATCAGACTCGGACTTCTTTCAAACTGAGTTTTACTATGCGTATTAATTGTTGTGTGTTTGGTTTTTTTCTACATTGGCTAGAGGTATAGGGGGAGGGTTGAGATCTAAAAAGTATGTTTTACCCCGCCGCATTTTTGCGCCTATCCAAATCAGAAGCCTCTGGACTTTGTTAGTCTTGTATGATTTTTAATTTCAGTTCCTCGTGTATATTTCGGAGTTTAGTATGACGTCCATTATCATTGAACTAGTATACATTTTTGTTTAGGGGCAAGCTGAAGCACGTTTCAGGTGCGTGATTTTCTCGCTGCATTGAAGACCTATTGGTGGACTTCGGTAGTATTTGCTCTTTGGTCGGGTTGTTGTCTCTTTGACACATTCTACATTTTCATTCTCAATTCTATGGAGGGTTGATTCTCAATAAAGGGAAGATTAAATGTTGACATTTTCCTTATGATAGAAAATACTGTTTTTGAATTTGTATCAAAAAATCAAAGAAAGGGTTATGAATAGTTCATTGCTGACCGCTGTATTATACAATACTATGTCCTCATGTCCTTGCAGCAGACAGATAATTGGATTTATGTATAAATAAGTTGGTATTGTCATGACACTTATACAGTAATATCATTAAGCAATGATGATTATCGTATAATTTAATATTGTACGCATTTACTGAACATTTATCGAATGGTGGGCAGCTATTCGACCATTGATGTTATTTACATTAACCTGTTTAGTATCTTTATTGTAGCATTTATCTACCTTTATCATAGTTTTAAAATTGCATACAATTCACGTGTCATCGAACGTGTGTTTACCATATCTGACAACAACTTTATAATATTTCCATACGGTTAAACTAACACTCATCCAAGACCATAAGAGTGCTATACTTTTGATAAAGAAACCACCTATCTATTCGATTTCATAACACATTATTAATTTAATAGCATTTTGATTTTGGAAAATATTATTGTTCACGCAAGTTGAAATGTAAGATGTTTGCTGTGCCAACTTTATAAACACTTGTGTTTTATCTTGAAATTGATAATTTAAGACACATAAAATTTGTCATTCAAGAACAAAAATCTTATCTGTGTGCTCAATGTATTTTAGAAATACGTTCATAAATTTGTGTTGTATCTGTTAAAATAAATCTGCACCTTCAATTGACAAGCCAATAACTGTAATACGAAAGAGTGAGATCAAATTTGATCCCCAAAATAAGTAAAGACGCACGATGTCAACGCGCATCTTCAATTCTTTTGAAACATTTGGAAAACAGTTCAGACTAGCATTCCGAAAGAATTGAGGAAAGTTAACGTACACAAAGGAAAGCATGAGCCGACAAACATTCCTGTTATAGCTTTGCCGGGCGAATTTGCTTTAAGGATTCCATGGAAAGGACTTTTCCTGTCTTCTTAGTTGATCAATTTTCGAGAGTATTTACTTCTGTTTCGCCGAGTTTAAATTGGCCTTTGTTAGCGGTACTATTGCTTTCTAGGGTCTGGTAAATCAATTTATTGATAGCCTAACGGAGCATACTAAAGAAATGTTGTCTTAAGGTAGCACAATACAAAGATTTTATAACTACAACTCCCAAGTTTTAAAATGCTGTAACTTTCTTAATAATGCTTGAAAATTTATAAAAGTGGTAGTTTTGGATAGCTAACAGATTACTCTTTCAAATAAATGCAATGTTAGTATTATGCAACAATTATGTAACCAATTATAATGTTAACTGTGTCTAAAATATTTTTCACCAAATTTCCACTTTCAAATGAAATTAGCTTCTGCATAGGTATCCCTAGAGGGTTGATTTTATTATATGTTGTTCCTATGGCCATTATCTACAAAAGGGTGTCTCAGATTTCAGATAGAATGTATAGAACAAATTTTACACGTAATTGAACATTATCTTCTTTTATGTGGTTAGGATGTTTACACTAATTAGAGATTTATGAGAGAATGGAACACCATAGAGACAATCTGAGACACCCTTTTGAAGCCCATGATGTGTTGATTAAGATTCCGTTAAAATTTTTAGTATAGTTAAAGAGATGATAGAGCTAAATTCATTCAAGTGAACTTACCTAGATTTTGCCACTAATTACATAATAATTGATTACATAATGATTGCATAATAAAAATATTGCATTCATTTAAAAGATTATTCTTTTATCTATCTATATATACCTCTTATATTATTTTCTATGCATTTATAAGAAAGTTACAGCATTTCAAAGGTTAGTGATTGGAAGTAAAAAAATCTTTGTATTGTGCTACCTTAAAAAGGCTATTGATGCCTTCAATCAAACCGTGACAATCGTCCAATTGTTATCCATGTAGAAAAAAACAAGTCGCCTTTGTACGAGAATGACGAGTTTACTGTTGTAAGGTTAACTTATCCAACGCAAAAAGTGAGCAAAGACGGTAGTAAATTTTTTTGTAAGCCTTTAAGACAATAACAATCAAAACCAAGGAGTAAACAAAGACTCAAAAAACCAAAGGACATTTACATCAACAGTTATAAATAATAAATAAGAAACAACACGAAATCCACTAAAAAACCGGGAGTGAAATCAGGTACTCCGGAAGGGTAAGCATTTCCTGTACTGTATACGGCACCCGTCGTGTTATTTCTTTGTTCAGTTCGGTAATGAATTGACTAGAGCAACTTTCACCAACATACGCAAAAATTCAAATTACTTTTGCATGTTCAGTTATAGTTGTTTCATACAGAGTTTTGAGATCATGCATTGTTCCTCAGTCTTCCGGATAATGATCTTTTATATCACTCATATGGCTAGGAACACAGTGTTCTCTTGAATGATTTACATGAAACAATGGATGCTATTTTGATATGTTCATACCATCTAACGTCTAGTTCAAACCGAATACATGTTATTTCAATTAATAATATATACCTAGAAAAAATGCTCACTTCTGAATTCGTTAGATAAGCATTTTACATCTCGACAATCAATGTCTCTTCAGTTTTGTTCATTGCTAAACTATCATACAATTACACTACCAATTTTGAAATCCTTTATTCATTTCAAACAAAGTGGAACAATAAAATGTTGATTGTTTGTTTATTTCAAAATTAGGATAATTCTTTGATGTGAACTTTGTTGACACTGCTACCACTGATAGAAAAGGTATAACCAAGTCTCACTTTTTTAGGACTAAGATGGGTGAGTAACAATTTGTGGTTCGTTCACATTTTCAGGTCAATATTCTTTATTCAAGTTTTTCTGTTAAATAAGGGTAAAATATAACAGGAATAATAAAGATAATTGTACCAGTATAAAATTGTAAATCATAAGCTCTAAACTAATACCCAACATATGTGGAGTATGTGAAGACATAATAAATATTAGTTCCAGGCTAAAGAATTTGAAGTTTGTTACGATAGCTAATGCAGTTGGTCAAGTAGCCTTTTTAACTGGAAACTGCACAATCATAGTTGCCAAAATATCCCAAAAGCATGAGTTAAAATTTCACAAGGGAAGGAAAACATATTTATTATATTTGAGCTTAATTTCAATTAGGGCTTGGAATCAAATACTAAGCTCGGCACAAAAAGTGTAGATGTTAATGTCCATACTACTACAAATGTATATTATGTGGTTTCTCAAAATCTTTAACAAACAAAATCAAAGTGCTTGTAAGCACCAAAGGGTAACGAATGTGATAATTTATCAGTGGGTAGATTAAAAATATTGCATTGTCAATAAAGCATTGGTTGTAGATGATTCAACTAAAATTCTAGACAATGGGAGATAACTCCAATTTTTAAAGATGACTTTAACAATGACAGCATTTATATTTTTAGACCAGATATTAGATTCCTGCACCTTGCAAAAGTTATGTAATTTTCTTGACAGGTGTTATATTGTTTTGTGTTGAATATCTGAGCATATGTTTACGTTGATAACCCCATTTAGAGGATGTATAGAATGCTATGATCAATGCACTATATTTTGTGTATCAAAAAGGTAGCAATAAATCTTGGAAGATTTATACATTCAAGTCAGTAACATAGGGTTTGATTGCATTTCATGCAATCTTTACCCAAAAAGGATGGAGTGTTTGAAAATCAAATTCTTAGCCTCAGCTCACCAGAAAATTACCATAGACTTGTACACAACAGATAATCAAAACCGGCTCAACACATATTGTACTATGAAAGAAGAAATAAGCTGTATGTATGAAAGTTTATTCATAGCCATTTCAAATATGCATAATAATATATACATATAAATATATACCATATAATCTTACAAAAACAATAAAATATATGTATGTAAAGAAAGCATAAGCCAGAACTCCTAGCATAAAAAAAAACATCCCATGCCTCATAAAGAAATTGTCAGGTAGATAATCAGATCTAAAATGTGGATAAAATTACCCCATGCAAAACATTTACTGAATCATTAAAGGAAGACAATTTATATCAATATAACTTCAGAATTAATGGACAACAATTTGATCTGAATGGTAATATAAGCCAATAATAGATTAACTATACTTTTGAATTACTAATTTGGTGATTGTTACTTAGTCAAGTCTTTTGACTGGTCAAACTTTTAAGAAGTTTAAATCATATGAACATATTCATTCAAAAAGGAACTACTTGGTTCAACAAGCTATATACCAATCATAAATTTTATGTCAACTTCTATGATTTTCCACCTTTAAGATAATTGTGCTACAATGTAAATAACAGCAAGCAAGCAATTTTTTGACAGCAGAGACAATCTAATTAAAAAAAGAAAGAATTCAAAATACAGACTTTTAAAACATTTTTTTTCAAAGACTAAAGACTTATAACATTGTCATGAAGAGACAAATTTACAATTAAAAATAACTGAATTAAAATACTTCTTAACCTTCCTATTTAATTATTAATTGTCATGAATGAACATATCTATGCACCAAATATTCCCCATAACCATCAAATATATATCAAAGAGTATAAAAGCCTCACCGAACTGTTAATAACACATGTAGATAATAACCAGTCATAATCTGCCCAAGGGACACTGATATATTCTACTTTGTTACTATATTGAAAATAGTGTTAATTAGAGACATTTAAAAAATGGGTGTAAACATGTGGATTTCTATCTGTGAATGAGCAGAAATTATCACAATTGACAAATATATAATTCAAATTAACTCTTAAGTAAAGAAAAACAAATATTTATATAAGTGATAAGAACAAATTAAAAATTGATGTATCATAATTGAAATAGAAGTCAATATTTATTTTTAGTCCCAAATGAAATGTTTCTAGATTTTAAACATCCCTGGCTTGGAAATGTGTAGGTTTGAGACTTCCTGATGAATATGAGTCAAATGCATGAACTTTTTATGAACTTTTTAAGTCATTTTTTTACTTATATAACTGAATTTCATAATGCATGCAGGAATTTTTGTTAGAAAGTACTTAAATATATTTTCCATATTATTACTGAAATCATATAAAATGCTAAAATGACATTATCTGGTATGAATATGAAAAAAGTTTCTGCTGAATGAAGACATTTACCCCTGTATCTATAAGAGGCAAATTTGTTTCATTAATATAGGTTATTTGTTGTGCTATCTGCATATTTATTCTTACTAAGAAATGAATTATTGACTCTTTCCACTAAATCAAGGATCAATCATCACAGAAATCACCTTTCAGGTAAGAAAAATTTTGAATAAAAATCATTTTATAATTTTAGTGCTTAGAAAGTGCTTTTCTTAATTTAGCTTCATCAGTTAAACTCAAACTTAAAATTTCCAAGACCAAGGAAGTACAAAAACCAGAATACTATAGGACTTAATAAACATGTGTAATCACTAGGCTTTAATATAAAAGGAACGTCCTAAAATAGCTGTTTAGTATATTTTGCTATATTACTTTACAAGGATTATTACAAGCAACTATATACTTTAAAAATATATAAATATATGTATAATTTACTACAATATATAATGATACCTGAAAGATACTGCTTAACCTTAAAAACTGATTTAACCAGTTATGGAGATTATTGACACGTAAAGTAATATGTAATAATGGTAAATTGATTTTAATGAAAAAGGTTAAATGATAAGGTGTGACACTTCAGCAATATGTGATGATTGAAAAAATAAAAACCTAAGAAAACAAAAATACATAAAAAAATTCAATAATTTGTATATGTTAAACTAATATGGACAAAGCTGATGGCATTCACACATTTCTTTATTACACTATAACAAATGAGGTGAATAGGTTCAAGTGATTATATATGAGGTTGGTATAAAAAATTATTGGTTTTCTGCCACCATGAAGAAGGATGACCTTTTGTTATTGTTTCTAGTTTCATCTTTCCTCTGAAAAGTATTATATGTTTTCATTGGTTTCATAATCATATATAATCACACCTCACTGTTGGTCTTTCAATGAAAATATAAGTGTTATGTGAAAGTTTTCACATAATGATTAGAAACTACAAAGTACTTATGTTAGGTCCTATCGTATTATATATTTTAGTAGTTTGTTACTTAAAGTCATAAGAAACCTCAAATCAAAAAAAAATAATGCATATGTTTTTTATAACTCAATGGATAGTTTTCATAGTAAAACTTATGTACATATACTTTTTTCTGAAGAAAATCCTTTAATTTATTCATATTTAGAAGAAGTTTACTTTATTTGAATTGCTTCCTTCCAGCAAGCAATTCCCCCGACATATTTTCCGTATGCAAGGTGACCTCAGTGTGACCCATCTCGTAAAAATCCGGTGACCACAATACGCATGGATGTCCTTAAAATAAACTATTATCTGAATTTACATGTTAAACACGTGCTCAATTTCCATGCTTTTTTGTTTATGTTTCGTCAATTGTTGACAAACAGGTGACAATCGTTAAACTTCGGCTTCAAAACACGAACTTTAATTACCTGCCATATTTTCATAACAACACTGACCGATTGAAAAAAAACTTGACGATTATACGAAATTTACACGAAAAAAATTAAAAATTTGAGCACAGAAGACTAAGTTTATGATGTTTGTATGCATTGGTTTAAGAATTGGAAGAACATTATTTTTACCGGTCACTCGTTTCTTATGACTTTAAATGAATTTGACAAATAGATGTTAACAAAACAAATATCAACAAGTCAATAAAATAACAAAATATATGTAAATATATTAAAAAACGTTCCTGATCTCAATATTATATAACATGTGACCATTTGATTTAATTAAATGACTAGCACTTAAGTAAATGATATCAAATTATTGTACACATTTTACTTTAAAAAAGTCTTTTCAGACCTTGAAAATAAGTTTGAAGTTCAATGTAGTCAACCAAAAACGTTTCTTATGCAAGAGCTGTATGTTTTGACATTACAACTATCTGAAATAGTCAAACACAGGTTATGAATGAGATAAATCAGATATTATATTTGGAAGTTGTTGAATCAGTATAGGGTAAGCATCATATTTATCTAAGAAATCCTTAGGAATACATACAAGTTTGTTCATATGGCAGCAGTTTGTCAATAAATATTGCTTGTTTAATAGACATGTTTACTTCACATTGGAAACAATATGGCATCTTTTGTATTGCATTCAAAATACATCAGAGCCTATACTGACAAAATATTAAGTAAAATCTTAATGTAAGGGAATGAGGCCTTAAAATGATTTAAAAATCGAAAGAAAATCATTAAACAAATAGGCTCTCAATGTCATTAGCCATTTTCTTTCATAAAAAGGTCTGCTGATATTTGCAAAGATATAAAATGACTTTTGATCAGGATCTGCACATTGACTAGTTTTTCAAAAATAACAAAACAAATACACCGTAATGCTGCCTGTAAAAGCTTGCAAATCTATAATTTTCTCTCAGAATTACCTATTTCTATACAGGGAAACTTTTCTAAATAAGAAACAGCTTTGTCACAAGCTCTTGATATGCTATCCTTAATTTTTAACAACTAAAGCACATTATTTCAAGTTAAATCTACTGGGGAATTGTATCAAACCTAAGTTTTTATTAGCTGTATTCAAATGTCATTCCATGAATGGACCAAACCATTTGTTTTTAACTTGATGAATTAAGTCCTGCAATTCAGAAACAACAAGTCAAAAGACCTATCAAAGTCAAATGGAAGTTCACATTCCATGATCCCAGCACTGTCTTAAAACTTCTTCAAATTGCATGGCTACAAAGTGAAACCTTGCATTTATAAGTCACTAGTTCAAACAACATAAAACATATTTATGACTGATAATTCTTAATATTGTAAGTCTGAGACTTCTTGAAACCATGTCCTTTAAACATTTCATGAGAATAAGATAAAGCACTTTGACATAAAGGCACAAATAAAATAGAATTTATAATAAAATACAAAAATATAATGATAAGTAACATAGTTTTCAATATCAACAATATCACATTAATAAAAATCTACATTTGACTTTTAGTGTTTTGGAATGATTTCATTGTTGCTATCTTATTCAAGTTTTTATAAGATTACTTTTATATTTAAGATGAAGTGCATATATTGCAATAATGAATAATCTGCAACGGTGTTAGGGTAGGATCTTTATTACCAAGACTACAGTTTCTTTATCAACAAAAAATACAAACTAACTTTACTTTTCATAATTACTGTATCTACATTGAATAAAAACAATTCATGAAAAAATAAAACCTTATTATTTATCACTTGAAGTCCAAAAGTAGATTGGTGTTTGAAAAATATTTTTGAAAAATATTGTTTTCAAAATTTAACCACATGGTTCTGGCAAATAGCAATTCCAAAACACTAATCAGATCTACATTTAGTTTGAACACATATATTGTTTAATTATGATTTATAAGAATATATACATATATAAACTCTACTCTTAAAATCTGATTTTAGTACCATCTATGCTGTATTGTACATGAAAATTAGAATAATTACAATGCATTTACTTTGGCCTTCCAGAAAAATTTATCAACATAAAGAAACTAGAATGAAAAAATAATGTATGGTATATTATCAATTTCTTGTCCTTCTACCCGAAAACTTTCATAAGCATATATTTAAGCCTAAAACTTACTTTTTAATTAATATTTCTAACTAAAATTTATTGAAGCACTTTTTTAATTATATATCTCCGCTAAATGTACCCACTTTATAATGATTTGAGAATGCATGTTCTAATTCTTTGCACCACTATGCATAACAATAGGAACATTTAGTACAGCAAAATAAAATTTGATTTCTACGTTGTTCATCCAGATTCTGGCCACAATAAAGCAATGTCTACGCCATCTTTCTGGAATGTTGGACCACCATTGTTAGCTGTGGGACGCACATTAATTGTTCGTCTCTTCCCACCAAGCATACAAGGTATTGGTTTTAATGTCTGAACCTTCAGTTCTCTGTTAAATCTATAAAGAAATAATAATGTGTTACTGATGCATTTATTCCATTATAAGTTTAAATTACTATATTTCAAATTAAATTTAAATCTTCCTTCAGACTTTTATTTTTGCCGATGTTGTTGGTACAGGGAAACCAAGAATTTACAAATTTTGTACAGGAATGTATGCAGACATTGCCAAAACTACGAAATTTAATATCCAGGAATATGCATGCTTTCCTCAATCAATAAAAATTGGTACCTATGAAAATAACTGAATCCACAGTAAAATGGAAAGATCACCTGATGGAAGAGAAAGTTATATCACTTACCACACTCAAGGCAAGAACAATACCACAGATGAAGTTTCAAGCCAAACTTAACGATATCTTAGACAAAGGAACTATGTGATAATTAAAAGCTTTGCTGAGTGCAGCCTGATACAACTGCAGATGTCAAACCTGAACAGTTGGGGCAAATTTGGACACAATATTCAAGCTTTATACTGTCTGAATTTGGATTATGATCAATTATTTCTTTTTTTACATAATATAGGTTTCTGACACAAAATAAATTTGATCAGGGATCCTACAAATGAAATCTATTGCACAATACTGTGCAATTGAAGATTTCTTCTTGAAACTTTTCAAAAATATGAACTCCTTCAAGAAAATGGGAAAAAATCTACTTATACACAAGTAATTATCCTGAAACTAATTTTGGGTAAACGGTTGGAACCCTCATCCCCAAAATAAATCTCAACCTTCTTTTTGTGGTATTGAACCTTATTAAAAAATTTCATACAGATCCATTCACTTAAACTAAAGTTATTGTCCAACAACCAAATGTGTCTTTGGACCACGACAACGACATAGCATTATACCAACCAAAACAAAATTATGCAAGTTTTTACAGAAGTTGTAAATTGTTAAGACTTGAGATGTCATATATCCTAATAGTTTATCTGTTACAGATGTACTATCCAGAATAACAATTTACTGAAAGATCTTAATTCATTATACATTTTGAGTAATTTTACACAAAATATAGAAAGACTTACAATTGCCATTGTCTGCCTAGGGTACCTATAAATTCTCCAACTCTCTCCTCCTTGCCAGGATTCTGTAGACAGACTACCAGATCATTCTCTGATGATAGATGTATGGCTACTAACTGATCTTTACCAGGTGAAACACTCACCCCTGTCACCTATCAATAAATAAGGGAAAGGATTTATTTCAAAATGTGCCATATCTAAGATTATATTCTTGAAGAGTTTGAGCAGTGGATGACAAAAATTGCTATTTTCTTGATGACTAAGTACAATAAGAAAACTAAGTGACTGTCAGTTTACACCATGTTAAAATCTCAGTTTTGCTTTACATCTATTTTTATTATGTTTTAACTCCTGTTTTTAAATACAGCATTGTATCAGACTGACATATCATGTTATTTACTTTCATCTTGGAAATAGTTTAATCAATCCAATCATATGTTACAGATGTACTATCGTATTGTTCTTTAGTTTTCTATGTTGTGTCGTGTGTACTATTGTTTTTCTGTTTGCCTTTTTCATTTTTAGCCATGGCGTTGTCAGTTTGTATTAGATTTATGAGTTTGACTGTCCCTTTGGTATCTTTCGTCCCTCTTTTACACACTATTTTCTTCATTCATTGAATTTCTAAAAGCATTTTTAAAATTAACACTGGCTAAATTAAACAATTATTTTGTAAATGGGTAGTTGATTAGGAATTGGTGCATAAAAACCATCACAGTGTGAAGCATGCATACATGAAGTTTGATACCACATATCAGGAAACTTTTATTCAAAATTTCTGAGACAAATGTGACTAAAGTTCTTTTTCAACTTCTGCAAGTAATGCCTATTTGAGTATTTTGAATCTTATACATGTTATAACTAAAATAAATCTTGGTTTTTTTTCCAAAACAAACCCTACCTCCTAAATCACATATGCATTCTTACATTTTTTAAAAATAATTAGACTCAGTAACAAAGTTTTTGAATGATAGGAAGTGGAACACATAACCTTTTTCAATAAAAATAAGTTTACAAACCTCAGATACTGGTATTCCTTTCCTCATGGGTTTAAATTTCTTCTTTGGATCCAACTTGTAAATGAACTTGTCTGTGACAGCAATGGATCTATCAGCTGGCTTACTGTGCTTATTTATCTATAAATATAAATGTAAACTTATTTATATATAAATAATGTTAAACTTACAAATGTTATTCAAATTATGCTATGTTTTAAAGAAATCTATGGCGGGAAATATTCATACAAGTATATAAATTTTTATACGATTTGCATATCTACAAATACTTGATTCGGATATGTCTGTTAGCACTTGCACCTGGGTTTACTACTTTTGTACATGTATAGGATTCAAAGGTTCAATTTAAATCAAATTGAAATTTGAAAAACAAAATTCATGACAGTCCTTTTTTTTTAACACTTAACAAATACAAATAATGCATTACAGCTTTGCAAATGTATGAAATTAAAATAAAATAAATTCCATGAAATATAATGAATGATCTTATGTGTTGACGTTATGGCAAAACATGCCATCAAACAAATAAAAAATCTCAAGCAGAAGATTATTCCAATACTTGTACACTTCAAATCAGGACAATATCTCATTTATACAAACTTCAATGGTGTTTGTATTCTTTTGTCTCATACTGTATTTTCTGTTAGTCTCAGGTTATATTTCCTTGTAGTTTCTTATATATTTTCTGAAGTCTTATACTGTGATCAATGTTTCTGTAATTTTAGAAGGAGGTTGTGTAATTATCTGTAACGGTTGGGTGATCCTGATAGAGCAAATCTCAATTAAAGTCAAGACAGCAACCCATATAAAATTGAGCAAAATAGACCAATTACCCACTCCAAACAAACTCAACTAAGGCAAATATAAGGGGTTTCTGTGTGAAAACCAAAACATAGTCTCAGCAAATCATACTGGCTTAAAGCAGAAACTAAAAGATATAACAAGTGGTCTGTGTATGTTAATGAATTGTACCCATGAGGTCATCATCTTTATCATAACAGTAATTACATTTGTAAACTGAAATGGCTGATTTGTTTGTACAAAAAATACCTATGTTATTATAAGTAAACTATTAAAAATGAAATTTTTGAGGTAGGTGCTAGATTCTATTGCATTAATCAACATTTATGGATTTCAGAACGTCAATATGGTGGTCAACTCCTTCAATAGTACATTTGATGGTAAATATGTCTTAATAGCTATCTTTACCTTTTTAACCATACAGGAGAAGATTATTTTGGTAAATTTATCTTGTGTCTTTAGATGGTTCATTTTGACAACAAAATCCATGGTGTTACTGTTATCTTTACTCTGAAATGACAGTCAATAGATTAGATCATTCAATACAATTATAACTTTAGTCTTTGATCCATAGGTATGACCAATACAATCCTCACTTACCTTAGGAAATAACAGCCAAGGGTCTATTTTGTTAAAATAAATAAGATATTTCATTTTTTAACATTGAATAAAATTTAAAAAAAAAATGCACAGGGAAGTGAAGGCCTTGACTCAGTAAACAAAACAAACTATGTAGCTTTAGCTTTTACCAAACAAAAATAAGAAATGTCCAGATGTACCGTTAGGTATCCCAAAACTGAAAGGGGTTTAAAAGTAAGAGAGCGGAAATATTTTTTGTAAATATAGAAATGAGTGACTTAGTAAAAATAAGTTTTTGACTATGATTGTTTACCTTATACAAGACACACTTCCAAAAAGTGGTGAATAATCCTGTCAAAATTTATTACTTAACTCCAAGGAATTGAATAGAAGAGTCAAATCTATTTGTGATAGATGGATGGAGAAATGAGAAAGCTGATTATTTCAAATAATGCATTACTTAATCGGTCAATTAGCACTCAATATTTGCCAGATGTGAACAAAGAAAAAGTAATTAGTCAGAGTTACTGATTTTTGTTAAGATAATTTAGATTTTTGTTAGGCTAGTTTTAAGCAAATTAAACAGATATTAAGTTGTATGTATGCTTTTTTTAAGCAAAATGACATTATATTTGAATGGAGTTAGAATAGAAAATATACAAAAATAAACATTTCATATTTCTAAATAAATTCCAAATATGATACAGTACATGTAGTGTACAATATATATATACAAAGAAGAACAACTCCAAAGATTTCATCACAAAATGACAAAACCATAATATCTATCAATAAAAAAATCTGTAACACAATAACCACCTACACAACCCAATGTTTACCAAATGTTTAAATAAATATCCCCCTCATTAATATAAAACTAAAGCTTGAATATAAGTTGCATTTTAGCTGTATTTGCAAAATGACATGCATTAAAATATTTTTAAATGATAAATTCTAAAATTTCATAATAAACAGATATACTTGTACTGAAATGAATTAATCTATATTTGATTGACATAGAAGACCTGAAGTATCAAGTATCTATACTCATTTAATTACTAACATATAGCTTAATTCACAGACTTGGTCGTTTGTATGTGTGCCACACAGCAAGCTTAACAAGTGCTGCAGAAGGACAGAATTAGAAGATATGTGTTGAAACACACTGACAAAGAAGAAGCAAACAATTTCAAATTAGTTTGTATTTTGATTGTTAATCATGATATTGTACAACACATTTCCTGGCGTTCAGGAAATATTACAACAACTGTTCATATGTTTTTGCAAATGTAAAGTGAATATTTAAGTAATGCAGTTTTTCATCCTGAAGTCTACATCTCATTTTTTATTAATATTTCAGTTTTCCTTAAAAAATAATGAAATAAATATTAAAAGTCTCCAAGTAATTTTAAGAATGAGACATCTTTTTTAAGAGATTTTGCTGTGCTCTTAATTCTTTAAAACTACTAACATATCTTTTCAACAAATTTGCTTGAAAATCAAAACTCTAAAAATATATGCTGGCAGCTATAAATTAAATGACTTCTTTTGACCCATGTTTACTAATGGTAAATACTGATATTTTATCAAAAATAATATGCCTTTTTATATGTCTAGCAATTTTATAAATCATATAACTATCATAATTGTGCGCAGCGTATGGTTTCAGTGGAAATATGAGCAAATTTTATAATACCTTCAGATTTCTAAAATTTAATTATAAAATATTTTATATAACCAAGACTTTTCCACTGAAACCTACAAATCAACATGCAATAATCTAATTTACCTTTACCTCAGCTGATTCCTGTTTAAAATCATCAAAGTATTTCTTAAATTCATTTGTAAACAAGCTAAAATCAAATGGACTGAAGTTGTGCATGAAAACCTATTTCAAAACTTTCTTACGAAAATTTTCTTCAAGTAGTGTCTACTGTATCTTTCTTAAATGTTTTAAGTTAGGTGGGGGAATGCATCACAATTTCTATGGAAGTTGTTGTTTTTCTAATCTTATGAACAAATTAGAACTAATTGTAAGAAAACTAATTAGATACATGCGACTTGCTTTTTACAAATAATATCAGCAGAACTAGCCATTAATGTTTTGGTATGGAAAACCCAAAATAAACCAAGATCAATCGCTAAAATTTAAATAACAGTTGCACAACTTCATATCCTGTAGTCCGGTTGATTTCTTTCAAGCCCTTTTAGAAAAGTTGTTGAATAACAATCTGGTAGGTAACTTTTAAAAGAGCCTCAGATTTACATAAAGTGTGACATTGCAGACAATGATTGTAGACAGCAAAAAAATATTCCTGTCAGAGGACAGTCATTTTATTTTCAAGTTGTGGATATCAAATGGTAGTTATTATCATGATTATGTTAAATGTAGGTCACCCCTGTGTCAGTGAGAGAAATATGTTATCAAATTTCCATTTAAAAATTATAGTACACCATATAAAGCCAGTGATCAGACATGATCATATATGAATAAATGAACTCCTGTTTATATGAAAATGCTATTTTTTTTTTAAATCTATGCACAAGTCTTCACAGGGTGATTTCAGTGGAAAGACAAATTAATGATCATAAGAAGTAATTCATAGTCCCCTTCAAAGAAAGTCTCATAAATCAAAGGTCACCAAAAACAATGCTCTTTTAGAAAACAATTTAAACATATTCATCATTTCATAAATGTTTCTGGGTATCTTCTTCATTTATTTACAGCTATTTTCCATAAAAATATTTTTATTTTCACAAATATGATTTTATAAAGTGCATTTCACACCAGCATGCATTAACAACATAATAACATCAAAATTAAAGCATGGAAAAGTTTTAATCTAACATAAAAACTTACTTGGGCAAGATAATTGCCTTCCCATTTTCGTCTGTAACCCCACTCTGGCCTCTGACCTTTCAATAAATCTTGTGCCACTGTCTTTAATCGTAATTCTGGCCATTCTGACTTTGGATGACCTTTAAGGATCATGTTTGCTCGCCATCTAAAATCAATGTTTTAATAGATCAAATTTTTATGTTTGGGCCTCTTTTTTTTAGGAATTTATTTGCAAACCAAAATTTTTTTGTTAAGCAGCATTAGATAAAGCACTTTTTATTCCATATTATCTATTATCACATTGGCAGCAATGATATACCACATTTAATAAAAACTTAGAATTCCAAGATGTTGTCAATGTAGTCGCATCCAAATGAATTGGGAATGTGTAGAATAAGAAATAGTTCCTTTTATTTTCCTATTGTATTTCCATTTAAAAGCTGGTTCTCAATGCAACAAAATATAATTGCCATTTAAGGGAACAAAAATGCATAATAATACATATAACAGAATAGCTTATCAAAGACTACACAAATAGGACAGGTTAAAAGACTGAAGAACCCTGATAATTAACTGATGCGCAACAAACATTTGTAAATTAATGTGCTGTTCCGTGACTCTTTGATAATTTTTTTCTTAATCTAAATTTTTCAGTTAGTTATCATATAAGTAATTTTTATGCAATTTTTGTTCAATGGTTTGTTTAAATGTCAATAGTTCTGAATAAGGGCTATCTCTGGATTGATTTTATTGTTTTTTTCACGGAAACTTTTGTTCTTTCACTTATCTAAATAAAAGATAAAAATCTGTAAAGAGTTCTTAGAAACCCTGTATCTTGCTTGTAGCTGTTGTATAAAAGTGTATGGTAACTACCAAAAACTAAGTACATTTAACTTTTTTTAACCCTGCTATGTTAACAGTGTGTTTCATGTCAGGACTGTACCCATTTTTGATTGATATTTGGTGTTTAACACTGTTGGTTATATTGTTGATGTCAGTTTTTTTTTTTTATGGAAGAAGCTGTTGTGACAAGAGAAAACAACAAATGTTATGCAACTGACAATCCTAGTCTTACCGGCCGTGCAAGGGCTGTATAGCCAGTTCCATTTGTTCTTGTTTGTCTTAGTCAAATAAAATTGGAGTTGAAAGCAACTTGCCCATGTGAGGTTTGAACTCACAACCTCAGTGTTGACAAACTAGAGATAGAGCACTTGGCCATTGAGGCCCTACCTGTTAGTGAGCATTTCATCTGAATACAGTTATAAGCATACCTGTGGTGAACTACTTGTAACATTTTAACCATTCCTTCTAGTACACTTGGTGGGTGGGGCCACACAACACTCTTCCCAAAATCTTTCATTCTCTTCACATTTCTAAAAATAAAATCGTAAAGGTATCTTATGCTTGGAAGTCATGGTTATTTTGTATTTTTTTGATGGGCAGCACATTTCAATTGTGTTTTTGTTTTAATGAGCTGTGTAAGAGGTGTAAATGGTCATTTTGGTAAATTTCAACATGTTTGTGTTGCAGTGACATGACAACTGACATTTCTGTACTAAAGTGCTAAGGTTATATCATTCTATTCATTTATCTGATCTGACTACAAGCAGAACTTTGAAAGTATTGATGGGTGTCACTTTTTTTACAATTTCATGGAAAAATAAATGGTTCTTATTGAACCTCCTTATTAAAAAAAATATATATATAGATTGATTGATTATCTGATATTTGCCCTATTCCATATCAGCATATTTGTTTAGAAAATGTACAATATATGTTTAAGTTCATATCATTTTTAGATGTCCTTGAAAAAATCTTTATGATACCTAGAAAGTTACAGTTATGGTAAAAAAAAAAAATAAAAAAAAATATATACAAACCTGAACTTTTCAACTAAATTTAAGATGTACTGTCTCAATTTGTACTTTCTAAATTTATTCATGATGAAATATATAGCTTTCATAAATTTGGCTCTCCTTCTCGCCAGACCTCCTCTCCACATCTATAACAGAAAAACAAAAGTGCAAGCAAACGAACTAAGGGATTAATGAAGCTTGCATAACTCTGTCTAAAACAAATTCACAGTAAAAAAAAATTGAAATAGATCCAACATTAAAGAAGGATTTTGTCAAAGTTTATCGAATTGGTCAAAAGTATTATAAATATTTTTGTATTTATTAACTGATTTCTACTTTCCTGGTCTAGTAAACTGGTAAACCATTTTTTTTATAATCAACCTGTAATTTCGTTTCATCTCATTTCTTTGGTCAAAATTCTATTGTGACATCAATTTCTCTTTGCTTTTCTGACATCACAAAAAAGATATTCATGTGTGATCATGGTTTTTAGACAGAACAATCTTTTGGCGGTCATTGAAAAAGATGAAGTTTTCTAATTTATCCTCTAAAAAAACATTAGAGAAACAGATTCCTAAAGGAAAATATCATACGGTACATTATTTTTCCACTAGCAACATCTAAATTTAACGGTCTTCAGTGGAGTTATATTGTATAAGACTCGATGATGGAACCTATATGTATTTTAATATTTATTTTTCAATTTTTTATTTACCAGTTTTGGTAAGAAGAATACAAAGAATTATACCTCCTGAACATACTTATTCAGATATTTTAGTCTCATTTTGGCACATCGAAATAAAATCATGAATCTTCATAACTTAATACTGCCTTTTAAAAAACTAATTTTTGTTTTTTGTTTTTGTTTGAGAGTTCATTATATATCAAACTTCATTTTTGCTGTTCAAAATGCTTAAATTTGGATAAATATATACTTCAGTTAAATAATGTAAACCTATTTTTACCTTTTGTAAGAAAACTATAATCCCTGGCAACATCTTGTCTCTTGCCTCCTCTAACTGAAACAATGTCTGCGGTGATCTAATAAAAACTTTGGATTTTCCATAAGCTACATCATTTTCATAATTTAATGTTCTGATAATGGTTTTAACTCCATCTATTTCATTTCCTCGGAAAGTTGGCCATGTATGACTTGTCAGGCACTTGTATCTAAAATAGTTAAGTACTAATGAAAATTATTTGTTAAAGTGAACAGATTCTTCATGTGATGGATTATCATATACTGTAGATTCATTATTATTAAGGGAATACAAATTTCTCAAATATTTATTAGTTATCAGTGATTTCCTATGATTATTGAACCGTTTATTCCCAAATTCAAAGGTCTTTAAACAGATTAAACTTTATAATAATTGATATAATAGACATGATTCAAAATAAGATTTTTTTAAAACACAAAGATTACTTTTAATATACAGGGAAAAATGGTCATGTTGACATTAATTTGACACATATCTATATATAGATATAAGAAGATGTGGTATCAGTGCCAATGAAACAACTCTCCATCCAAGTCGCAATTTATAAAAGTAAACCATTATAGGTCAAAGTAGAGTCTGCAACACAGAGCCTTGGCTATCACCACAAAGAAAGGGCCCCAAAAAATAACTGCTTAGAACAACTTACCTTTGTAAAAACCTAGAGTAAGGAGCTCTGTAGGCAAAACCAGCTCGTCTGACACGGACATTTTCTAATAATCCGAGGTAAAGAACTTGATGTTTGACCCGATGCTGATCAAAGACACTAGGTGATTTAAGGTCATTTGGTTTAACGCATCTCACATAATGTGGTTCCTTAAATGAAATTAATTATTATTCAATTATCTTATTTTTACCAGAAATTTATATCAAAAATCAGCATTTAGGAATTAACCATATATTATCTGAATTAGAAAAGAATTGAAGTTTGACCTTATGCAGAATTAATAACAAAATTGCTTTGAAAGTTTAATGAAATCTTTCCTTTGTAATCTTAACAAATAAAAACCTAACAATAATGAACTAGGAGGAAACTGTTTCCTAATTTGTCAGTGCATGTTACTTAGAAATATCTAAATCAAGTTAGTTTTGCATATCACCAACTTATTACATCAGATGTAATTTTGTTTTTGGCAAAATAAGCAAGCCAATGGCAAAATGAATGGGTTATGCTTGGCAGTAGGTTGGATATATCATTAGCATGGTGGCATTGGCCTCAGTCAGACTTACATTTTATCTTGGAAACCTTAAAATATTGCAAGATCTTATTTCATACTAGTATGTGCACGAAATAAAAATAAATTGGGAAACCTCACTGAAACAAGAGGCTGTCACAACGACAGCAAACCGGATTTATTAACATTTATTTGTGTCCTGGCAATATCACAAGAACCATTACTGATGAATGATGAAAGTGAAAATCGTCAATATCAAATATGACCTCCATTTTGTCATCAGTATCAACATATTAAAATTTGAAAAGCTTAGATTGAATGGTTCATGAGTAAATGCAACAACCTGAATGGAAACGCCATTTTACGATCTTTCAAGAACCATAACTCCTGAACGGTAAAAGTCAAAATCGTCATTATTGAACTTGACCTCTATTTTGTCATCCGTAACAACATATTAAAATTTCAAAAGCTTTGGTTGAATGGTTCATGAGAAAATGCACGGACACGACGGGAAACACCATTTTTCAATCTTTCAAGAACCATAACTCCTGAACGGTAAAAGTCAAAATCGTCATTATTGAACTTGACCTCCATTTTGTCATCAGTAACAGCATATTAAAATTTCAAAAGCTTTGGTAGAACAGTTCATGCATAAATGCACGGACACGACTGGAAACTCCATTTTTCAATCTTTCAAGAACCATAACTCCTGAACGGTAAAACTCAAATTCGTCATTATTGAACTTGACCTCCATTCTTTCATAAGTTACAACATATTAAAATTTGGGAAGCTTTGGTAGAACAGTTCATGCGTAAATGCACGGACAACTCCATTTTTCAATCTTTCAAGAACCATAACTCCTGAACGGTAAAAGTCAAAATCGCCATTATTGAACTTGACCTTCGAATAGTTGTCAGTAATAACATATTAAAATTTTAAAAGCTTTGGTTGAATGGTTCATGAGTTAATGCACGGACAACATTTGATTGCCGCCCGCCCGCCCGCCCGCCCGCCCGCCCGCCCGACTGCCGACCGCCCGCCCGCCCGCCCGCCGTACATCCCCAAATCAATAACCGACATTTTTGTCACAAAAATCCGGTTAATAAAATTAAAATCTTTGTCAAAAAGTTTGATATTCCTTATCAAAAATTAGTCAACTCATTGATTTTCTTTACAAATTTTCTAAAAATGTGTCTGTTACTTAATCAATCCATATTTTTTGTATCATTGTAAACTTTTAATTCCTGTACATTACTACTATATGTGAAGCATACCTGTCAACTCACCCGTTTTTTGCGGGTGACACCCGTTATTTTCACCTCTCACCCGGGAGTTTTTCTTTACCCGGCGGGTCCCGGGAGTTTCTAACATTACCCGTTTCACCCGGATTTCTGACCGGAATTGTTTCCGGTCTTTAGAAGTAATACGACCTTCGGTTTTATCGGTCTTTTTCAATGTAACCAAAAGTCAAAATATAGGACTGTTTACCTGAGCTACGTAACGATATTTTATTAGATGAACTTCCACTTTGCACTTCCCCTGAAACTGACATTGGTACATTTTGGGGAGAAATGTCCAAGTTGCATGACATTTTTCTTAACAAGCCAAGATTTTTTGTTTTGTCAAAACTTGCTAAAACATTACTGGTTTTGCCAAACAGCAATGTAGATGTTCCAGACCGTATGAGTATTTGGACCGTACGCGTACGGTCTGGACCGTATGCGTACTTTTTCAAAATACGTATACGGTCGGACCGTACGCGTACGGTCTGACTAATATTAAGAAGTTGGTCAAGTTTATTAGATACAAATGTATATAACAGATCAACATAACTTATATCTCAAATTAATATAAAAAGTTCAATAGTAATTGAAATAAAAACTTAATATTTTGACTATTTAAAAAACACGCTCTTATTTAATCTGTTAATCTCCTGTATTTAGCATGTCAGTAATTCATTAATTGCAGCCCAGTATGCTCATTGAAATTGAAGTTATCGGAAGTAAACATAATGTGGGAGGACAATTGTCATAGAATATTTAGGAACTTTACAAAAAAAATGCATATGCAAAGGAACATGCATGAACAAAACATGTTAATGTAAAAAAATATGACGTTCCTTGTGGTAGAAAGACTAGTGTCACCTTGGGCCAGAGTAACAAAATAGGATTCAGATATACAATTAAACAAATATTTAATGTCAATTGTTCGCTTATTCACTTCATCCATCTATTTGTAATAATAACAATTTGTATAACTAAAAAATAAAGATTTTGATAAATATTTGTTTTTAACCCATATGATCTCAAAACATGTCTGGTCAGCTGGACCGTACGCGTATGGTCGGACCGTACGAGTATACGTATACGGTCCGGACCGTACGCGTACGGTCCAAATACTCATATGGTCTGGAACATAGACAGTGAGAGGGCATTTTCTTTAGTAAAGAAAATAGCTACAGAGTTTAGGGCTGATCTTAATAAGGATACACTGTGTGCTCTTCTTTCTTGTAAAATGAATACACATTTGCATTGCTATGAACTGAAACCAAGTGCAGTTCTTTTTAAGAATGCCAAGTCTGCTACTATGGAATATAACAATAGTCTGAAATAAACTTGTATACATGTTCTAACTGTTTCATATACATATTGACTATATAAATTATATGTAAACATATTTTTGTTCTTCAATTGAGCCCGCAAAATGTCGTACGCGTTATGACCTGAGATTTTTTTTCTCAATGCAGGTCATGACCTGACTTTTCATTTTCAGAGGTTGACAGGTATGGTGAAGCAGATTATAAATACTCAACAATTACTGGATGGTAAAAAAAAATGAAAAAAATAACACTTTTATCCATTTAGGAAAAAAATCTGCTAAAAATAATATCTACATTCAATTATGAAAATATCTATCTAAACTAATACCTATACACTAACCTTACAACCTAAAATGTCTACTAATGCTATGATAGAGTTTTTAAAGCTTGTTCCTGCTGTTATTGGTCTCTTTGTGGTCTCTGTGATGTGCTGTTTACCCTCTGGGAACATTTCTTTTAGAACCTGTTCTTTACTATATAAAAATGCAAAGTTCAAAATAATTCTCAACCCCCAAAAGAAATACACTTGAATACTTGAATATTGAATCAAAAATTATTTTGAAGACAGTATGGTGACCTATAGTTAATTTCTGTGTCATTTGGTCTCTTGTGGAGAGTTGTCTTATTGGCAATCATACCACATCTTCTTTTTTATAATGAAAAGAAATGTTGAGACATAATTTTGGTTTTAGAAATGCACGCATTGTTTTCCTAAAAATAGCCCGCAAGTCCTTATGAAATTATGCTTAAATTTTTTTTTTTAAACAACTTGAGTTTTGCATATGGAAAGCAATACATTTTTAACTATACCTCTAGAAAAGGCATCTTGATCTTTGGATCCATATAATAGGGGGATTGACAGGATGTAGGACAATAAGTGTTAATAACTAGATGGCTATAAATAATTAGTTATGTATTTAAAACTTTTGAAAATGAACTCTATATTAGTGCTGATTATGACAATATTCAAAGAGCTAACTGACTGCATAGTACAGATAGCCAAACTAATGGATTTTAAGTGTTGTTCCAGATTCTAGAACAGACCAAATAATATGAACCTACCTATTATACAGAAGTCGTTTCCAATCCTGGAACAAAGTATCTTTATTCTTATCGATAAAACTTTCTACTGAGTACACGACATCCCCAGCATAATGTTTAATTCTGAAATCTCTCTTGTGTTCTAATGTCTTGTCAGTTGGTTGGAGCTACAAGTAGACATATAATGTTTTGATTTGATTTTTATTTTCTGTGTTTTAACACCATTCTGAAGCACTGCTTTTGGTCTATTTCTGGGAGGCCAGTTTTTATTGGTGAAGGGAGCTGGAGTGCCCAGGGAAAACCACCGACCTTCGATAGGAAAACTAACAATTCTTCTCAATTAAGATTGGGGTCGAGTTGTACCTGCACTAGCAGGGTTCGCACTCACAACCTCAGTGTTGACTGGCTAGTGATTACAGTAGCAACTTTTTCGACCACTCGGCAACACCTAGGCCCCTTATATAATGTTTTGAAATATTTTTGGTGAAGTTGGAAAGAAGTTTATTATAAAAAGTAAGAATATTCATGATGAATAACAAGAAATTTATGACAATTTTGCTTTGCTTTCTCTCCATTTAAAAAGTATAGTATTTTGAGTGCAACCTAGGATAAATAAATAATTTTGTTTAAATGTAATAGTAAATAGTTGCAATTTCGATTAAGAGAAATATAATTTTTCCCATATAATAATTCACATTTCTAAAAGAGTTTCTGTACAACTTACAGCTCTACATGTAAAATGTTCATGTTTGGCAAGTTTCTGTGACATGGCTGTCAAAAACATCTGAAAAGAAAAATCAACATTCAATAAATGTTCATACAATGAATATTTAAAAATTTAACATATGTCATAAAACTTAACATAATTGGTGTCTCTTCATGAAACATCCCCAACCAATATTTATTCAATGGTATAAACAATAGACTGCTCTACAAAAGCCATACAGATTACACTTTATATTATGGTTTCTTGAGGTTAGCATTTACAAGTGGTGAGTAGGCTGACATAATAATGACAAACAATCATACAAGTATGAAAGCTTTCTGTCAATAGGCCTCAAGAGTTTTGTTAACAATGTGTTATTATGTTAATCTTGACAGCAAACCAGGTTTTACTTCTGCAACCAAGAGTTATAAACAACTGAACAAAACAAAAGAAATTCCTCGGCTTCAAATATTAACTTAATTTTGTCATGAGAAAATACACTTAAAAGTTTTAGGTGAATAACAGCACAAAAAGCACTGATCTTTTGCTTTTAGTTTTGTCAAAGTGAATGAATGGAATGTCATGTCTAAATTACAGAACCTTCTTTCCATTATAACAAGCAGTTTTAATTTAGTATTTAACATGTTTACCTCATCAGTGACTTTCCCTACACTGAGGCAAGCCTCATCCAGTATTGCCAATACACCTTTATGAGCTTGTTCTACTAGATCACAGATGATTTTGTTGTTGAAATATTCTATATGAACCCACTCGATCCCTTCTCTTAAATATTCCTCCTGTTCTTGTTTAAGGACAAGTTCTATAAACAACTGTTGTAATTTCTCATTGCAGTAGTTGATACAGAATTGTTCAAAGCTAAAAAGATAATAATAAAAAGAATATCTAGAATACAATATCAGCTGAAGAAATGTTCAACAGAATTTTTTTTATGCAGGAAATCTGAAGAGAGGACAAAAGCTTAAGTTTCATGTCCTGTTTAAACATTCAGTTTTAAATTGTTATATTGTTGCCAGGGGTCGAATTTAAGCTTTTTTGTGTACTGGCCAGCCGGACCAGTGGACTGAAAACTCTACTTGTCCGACTCCAATTCTACTGGTCCTGCAAAAATGACATTCATTTGACAAACACTAATATAAACGATAGATGTTTAATTTTATTTTGATGCTTTCGTTTTCACAAGTTAGACAGGAACAAAGGGATAGTCTTGATTCTGATTTTGATAAAGGCTTTAATAATCTCAATGATTTTCTTTATCATCAAAATCAGAATTTTTTGTGCCGTTCTAATTGCTCATGAGCAAGTACAGAATCCAATTTGAAATTTGACGATCCAGTTACGAAAATACATTTCCTATCTAGGGTTGTCACTGCAAATTTTTCACATGTTGTACAGTTCATTAAATTCCGATCAACCATTCACGACACAGGCACTTGTTTCCATCCATACAAAGGTTGACTATCCATATAAATAGAAGTATGGATAGTCGACCTTCGTATGGACAGAATCTTTTTGTCCGGCGGTTTAACTCCTTCCAAAAATTTCTTCTTTTTATATTGTTATAAAGGACACTCACCCGAGATATTAATTAATTTGATCAATTGTAATACCCCCAGTACTGTGTAATTGATTTTACAGGTAAATTGTTTTGTAAACAAAGGATGCAATCAGTGTTTTTTATGGACAAATTTCTACTGGTCCGCCGGACCACCAGCTGACAAAATCTACTGGTCCGACGCACATTCTACTGGTCCCAGACCATCGGACCAGCGCTAATTTTGACCCCTGATTGTTGCTGAACTTTTTATTATACTGCTTCTGCTGAAGTACTAAATTTTACAAATAAAATATAATGATCCTACATTTCCTTAATTCATACAGATTTATTTTTTTTATCTTTTCTTTGAAAACAAGAGTGCACTCCTTAAAATGTTTCGCATTGTTTATTCATCATTACAGTTCACTCTTACTAACATAGAAAACAAACTAACAAATTAGCAAAACTAATAGCATTGATACTTGAATAAACTGCTCTGAAGATATAACACAATTTTTAAACTGTATTTGTGTGCATATTAACATAGATATAAGAAGAATAGGAAATTACATTTCGTAATTTTCAAAAAAATATCAGCTGCTAGTTTTCTACATCATGATTGTCTTTGGCTGATCACTTAGGTGAAAATTAGAATAATTGTTGAACATCATATATAATTGTTATAATGGTTTTTTTATACTGTTAAAACAAAAACAAATTGTTGGTGTTTAAATTTGATTATTTCGTGGATAGATATCATCCAAAATGAATATTATTCCTAATAAAAATGAATTTAGAAACAAGACCACACAATTTCTACCCCATCAAAATTTATATTTGTACAATAATTCACCATTTTATAACTTACCTGTTATTGTCAAAAATTTCAAATCCATAGATATCTAATACTCCAATAACAGTGTTTTTACCAATAAGTCTCATACCACTAGCTTTAGGGTCTATAGCTTCATTAATTCTCTGTACAATCCAGGAAAACATTCTGTCATAGGTTGCCTACAAGTAACATTAGCGCTTTTATCTTCAAAAGTAAATATGTCAACTGTCCCTTATAGTGCTTATTCAATTGTTCATAAATTTTTCAACAGATAACTCTCAGATGTTTTTTTAAGTTTCTTCTATAATAATCTACTTTTCTATCTAACGTTCAACTTCTTTTAGTTAATTAACCATGTGAACTGCTTCTTGCTTTTAATTTATTCTTAAACCTTATTGAGTGTATAAAATAATATGGATAATTCAATATGTCTTTATAATTTCCCCCAACAATACGTAGCAGAATTAGAATAGCTAATTTGTAGCCGAACTATAATGCCAACCTACCTTAGCATAAGCATCTCTGGCATACATAGCCTCTGATACAGTTAAACCTTTCTCTACCACCTGTCCTCCAGCCGCTATCACACGAGAACAAAGAGCCTTCTCTAACTCATCGGGCGTCACAGATAACAGATGGGCAATATTACCTAACAATTTTCTGTCGCTGATTCCAGCCATGTCATGATCATCTACAGCTTCATAACTAGTATTTCCCTTTAAGTAAAAATGGTTATTATATATTTGTAGTCACTAAGGTGGAACTTCAGGTTAGACTGATACATTTATTTGTGACTAGAAGAGTTATCACACTTTGCAATAAATAGAAAAGGGTTCAACAGAACCATGTGTTTCAGCTGCTATTGATGCAGTCAATGTAAAAGAGTTATGTTGACAGCAAAAAACTTAAGTCAGTTTATCAGCAAATTATGAAACAAGAGGCTGTAAGAAGGACTGCAAACCAGATTTTCCTGCAAAGGTCAAACTCTGAACAGTTGAGCTAGTATGGACACAACATTAAAGCTTATAGCAGCCCTGCATTTGGATTGTGATTAAATGTTTGACACAGCATAGGTTTGTGAAACTCAATGAATGTGGTTTAGGAACTAAAAAATTGGAAATTTGTTATTTACCTATTAAATTCCAATATCCAAAATCTAATTACATTGTTAGAATCAGCATATCAAAGAACCCCATGAATACAATTTTTGATGACAGACTTTTAATTCTATTTCTGTTCAAACGGAAATAACTCAAATTCAAACATCAATTTTGCTACTGAAAGGTCTACAACTCAACAAAATTGTTGATGTCTACAAACAATTGAGTTCATCTTATTAGGTATTTCCATAAACCATAAACATATATCTTACCAGATTTAACACAGCAGATAATACTTTCCACAAAGCTTCAGCCTGATCAAATCCAAAGCCCATGGTCTTCATAGCATTCATTACAGATCTATAATCTTCACGGTCATTTATTGTAGAACACTGAAATGTGTATTATTCAAACATTAGTTTTCCATCTCTATATAAACATTGAGATATAGCATATAAAAATTTACTAACAATATTCGTTTCAAAGTTTATCTTATATTTTATTGTAATATGATAGCAGTTAGACATGTTAGACATCTATATTTTCGACCCAAAACAAAAATTGTTGCCAAATTTGTTAAAAACTGGTAACTTGTATCTTTACACAATGATTAGTTTTATATATGGGTTGAAGTTGTGCATCATTTGTGTTTCTGAGTCAATCTTTAATGCTATTTATCAGCAGGATTTTATAATCATTTATAAAGAATGGTACTTATCAATTTGAAAGCGGTGCTTTTCTATACAATAGAATTTAATGAATAAACCTAGGAGAAATTGTTAAAGTGGGAATCAAAGATGACTCCAATTCCCTTATAGAAGTCTAATACCTTCTTTCATAAATTCCACTGAAAAATAACTGGAAAACACAAATAAGGTACCCAATTTTCCCAGTACACCTACCCAATATCAATATATTTTATTTGTAATTTCGGGCCCTTTTATAGCTGACTATGCAGTATGGGCTTTGCTCATTGTTGAAGGCTGTACAGTGACCTATAGTTGTTAATTTCTGTGTCATTTTGGTCTCTTGTGGAGAGTTGTCTCATTTGCAATCATACCACATCTTCTTTTTGATATATAAGCTAGTTCTGAATTTCACATTACTAGCCAAAAATATAGATAAAACTATTGTATAAAAAATTTACCTTTGGTTCACCACCTTGATTTATGTAGAAATATTTTTTTGGATCTCTTGTTAGTTTAAGTTCTGATAACTTCTGGTCATTGGCACCAAAAATAAGCTGAAATAATAAACGATGAAAACATGAACCAAACATAATATTAACACAAATCTGCAGGTGTCTCTGCATTTTTTCCCTTCTACATCTGCATAATATGATTCCCAGAATATTATTTTTTCATTGCCATACCAGTAAATAGCTTTCCTGTAAAGATTCTCTTTTGAAACATTTTGGCAGTCTCATCTGTGCAATTTTGGCAGTCTCATCTGTGCAATGAAGAAATCATTGGTTCTTGGTTTAAGGAATTTGATTGGAGCTTATATATAAAATTCTATTGTTGATGGTTAAACTCATACTATTTGTTGTGTTCTTTTAAGAAAATCCCTGTATTTGGTTTAATAGACTATGTTATACATTACCTGATAAAATGAGTGAAAATTTCTTTCTCCAGTCTGTTGATGTACTACCCTTGACTGAAAAAGAAGATCATTTATTGACATTTAGAAAAAGTAAAAATATTTGGAGAAGTTAATTCTAAAAATAAGAATATTCTCAATAAAAATTAAGTCTAGTAAGAAAAAATTAATTGCTTAAATTATGTACTGTAATAAAAAAAAAGTATACTGTATGTTTACAACTTTTTTTTAATGTAAAGGTTAGTCTCTGTGAAATGAGAAGGTTTCAAGAATATTCTGCTGTTCATTCATTACATTAGTATTTTTAGGGATTTAAAATATCCATTACTGTTATTAATTTGTAGAACTGCATAATATGAGTATATGAACTTGAGCTAACTATTTACAAAGGTTTTAACTTTTTCCTCTTGTTAAGATTAAAAAGGGTGTGTTAACCTTGCGATCTAAAAATACTAATTAAGTTTGCCACATTCATGTGTCTGTCCAAAGTAAGAAACCTTAACAGTTATAGCCATAAATCAAATCTTTTGTGTTTTTTCCACTTTTTAGGAATGTGGTTGTGACTATCAATACACGAGGTAACAGACTTAATGTCCCGATTGGGAACAGAGGGGGTTGCTAATTCATACCTCCTGCACAGCAAAACAGACACCCCATAATTGGCTAGGGTTTTATTGTGTTTATACTTTAAATTACAAGCTACCTTTTCTAATAGATAATTGTTTATATGTCCACCAACTGGATCACCTTTGAAATCAAAGTTTATGTCCATATACTTCCCAAAACGACTGGAGTTATCATTCCTGTTTGTTCTGGCATTTCCAAATGCTTCCAATATCACATTTGACTTGATCAGAACATCTTTTACCCTGAAAAAGTAGGAAAGTTATTCCAGATTAAACAGAAAGAGAATTAAGGGAAATAGAAAGCACACAAGGTTGATGTATATGAGGAAAAAATCATACAATAGTATTTCAAAATCTTTTCAAAATACATGAAAAGATATTCTGATTTGATTTTCAACATTTTATGAAATTTTAGTCTTGGATTTTTTTTTTCATTTTGGTCTGTGGTCTTTTTTATATGATATACAGACTTGGCATTAACAATAAATATAATCTGTAATAACTTAATCAATTTCAGTGAAACAAAACTTTAAAAAACATTCTTTGTTGCCTGCTGTCTTGCTTTGTATATGATTTATAGGTTTGTTGATGTACAATATAATCTTGAGATAACAATAGCAAAAAAGTTCAATCCATCATATCATTTTCTGACTTAAAATAAAATTACTGGTACTGCTTTTCTGCAGACTATTATTGGAATCAATCGAAATATTGGATACATTTCTGGTCTTAACCATGTACTAAATTAGAATTGTATACTGTTCACAATATGGTACGTAGAACAGGACAAGTAAAAATTAAATCACGACATATTTAAATGAAGATTAAACAGCTGTGTTATGAACTTATAGTACAGGGTCTCTAAACAACCTTGAAAAAGTAATTGTTCTTTTTAGATGAAACATACCTTTTCATTAAGCTATGCAGTTTAGTTGCTGAGAAAATACAACCAAAATTTCTTAGATGAGCAACAATAAAAAAAAAATTGCTTACTCCACTTCATTTCAACTTTAGTGGATAATTGTCTCATTGGCAATCCTACCACATCTTCAAATTTTTATATTTATGTAAATGTAGCCAGCAAAAAAGACAGATCTGCAAATGAGTCATACAGTAAAATTTATCACCATGAAGCAATATATATCAAAAAGATTTGTATAAAAATTTGATGACTATTTCTTATATGTGAAGACAAACATGGATGACACAAACAGGAAGAAGACAGCCTAGGTATCAGATCTAACCAGATGCTCCGCAGGGCGCAGCTTTATACGACCGGACCGCAGAGGTTGAACCCTGAACGGTTGGCGCAAGTATGGACACAACATTCAAGCTGGATTCAGCTCTAAATTTGGATTGTGATTAAATAGTTGACACAGCATAGGTTTCTGACACAGAATGAATGTGGTCTTAAATGAACTTAAAATTTTTTTTTTGCCTTTGAGCAATTCACTATGCTGTTGAATATTAATCCTCTCAAAAAAATGTTTGAAGAAATTTTCTTTTTATTTATGAAATCTGAAATGAGAAAAATTGACCCCCCACCCCCAAATTTTTTTTCACATCCCCCTTAAGGCTTTCCCTTATTCCAAAACTGATTTCAATTCAAATTTCTAATGGAGTTTGCAACAATAACTACTCCTTTAAATACATCATAAAATATTAAAATGTAAAAAAAGTGCTTGTTATGACTGAATGGTAAAGATTGTTTTAATTTATCAGTTGGTAGTAAAAGTGAATATACATTGCATATTGTATAAAACAATGATTTAAGATGATTCAACTACTATTCTGGACAAACAAAGATAACTCCAATTGAAAATTTCTTGCTATTGCGCAATACTGTGCAATTGAAGACTCTTGCTATTGCGCAATACTGTGCAATTAAAAATTTCTTGCTATTGCACAATACTGTGCAATTGAAGATTTCTTGCTATTGCTGAATACTGTGCAATTGAAAATTTCTTGCTATTGCACAATACTTAATATAATTATTTTGGATCTTGATTTGGACCAACTTGAAAACTCCCAAAAATCAATCCCAACCTTCTTTTTATGGACATAAACCTTGTGTTTAAATTTCATAGATTTTTATTTACTTATACTAAAGTTATGGTGCGAAAACCAAGAAAAATGCTTATTTTGGCCCCTTTTTGGCCCCTAATTCCTAAACTGTTGGGACCTCAACTCCCAAAATCAATCCTAACCTTCCTTTTGTGGTCAAAACTTAGTATAAACAATACCTTGTGTTTAAATTTCATTGATTTCTATTTACTTATACTAAAGTTATTGAGCGAAAACCAAGAATAATGCTTATTTGGGCCCATTTTTGGCCCCTGATTCCTAAACTGGTGGAACCAAAACTCCCAAAATCAATCCCAACCTTTCTTTTGTGGTCATAAACCTTGTGTTAAAATTTCATAGATTTCTATTCACTTTTACTAAAGTAAGAGTGCGAAAAATAGAAGTATTCGGACGACGACGACAACGATGAAGACGCAGACAACGACGCCAACGTGATACCAATATACGACCAAAAATTTTTCAATTTTTGAGGTCAAAATTTTTGAGGTCGTTTAACAATGTGTCACAGCTTCATAAGGACACAACATTCAAGCTGGATTCAGCTCTAAATTTGGATTGTGATTAAATAGTTGACACAGCATAGGTTTCTGACACAGAATGAATGCTGAAATTACTAATATGAAACATTTTACCAAATATGAAGAAATAAAATTGAGAATGGAAATAGGGAATGTGTCAAAGAGACAACAACCCGACCATAGAGAAGACAACAGCAGAAGGTCATCAACAGGTCTGTTTTGTAATTGTTGAGAAAAATGCAAATAACACTGGAACAAACAGAAAGTAGAAACGAAGCTTAATGTAATAGATAACAAGATCAACTATGAATTATATTGAGATATGAGACTTGCAAATGTAAATGGTACAAGTCATACTGTAAAATATCCTATCTATAAAGGACACATACATTTTTGTACATTCTTGTAGATGGTATATTTTCTAGAATGAGTTTAATAAAGAAAAGAAAAGAGAGCAAATTGAGAAGAAAAGCATTCTGTATTTGAAAAAAAAATTATAAATAAATTAGACAAATGAAGAAAGTACATGCGAAGGAATAAAAACATCTAAACTCTTGTATTTGACATGTCTCAAATAGGATAAAAAGATTTGATTGTAACAGACTGGAAAACAAGAATTTAAGAAGTTGACTTGCATTTATTTTTGTAAGATAGTTTTAATATATATCTAGAGACAACAAACCTCTCAATTTCTTTTGATACATTGATCCTAAATATAATATTAGATTTTATTTCTATATGTAAACAATTGATATAAATTGAAGCAGGTGACTGGGGTCCAGATACAATGTATCTTCAAATGCTGAAACTGTCTTACCTATTACATACATACAACTTGCATTCTTTTCTATACACAAAAAGCATTTACACAACTTTTATGGATATAAAACAACAAGTGTCTGTTCAATGATACTGGAGGCATATATCAAAATGACTATAGGTTTGAAATACTTCAAAATTAATGACTGATTGGTGTTAAACAAAACTTTCAACAGTAATACGCTATTTCCTGGCTGTCAGTTTTTATTTTATGCGAGACTCCCAGTGTCCTGGAAAAAAAAAAAAAAAAAAAAGGACTCCCAGTGCCCTGAAATACTCAGTAGTGAAATTAAGGTGGTACCTAACACTATAGGGAGACAACTCTGTAAAATCAGCAGAACGTTTTAATGACGTTGTGTTGTCAAAGGAATATTAAGCTTCTCAATGATCAAAATTGGTTTTTGTCAAACTGCTATATAACCAGTGTATTTTTTCTGATTAAACGGTTGGTTCAAATTTTTTGAAATTTTTATATTTTTGTCAAAGGTTCAAAGTAAATACTTTATCAAAATTTAAAGAAAATTAAACGAGCCAAATTAATTTTAGTAAAGGTGTTAGGTACCACCTTAACAGGCTATTATTTGAACTTGGAATTATTTTCAATTATGGAATTTGCAAAATTTCTAGGGCTTGAAATCTATAATAAATTCCATGTTTATTTGGTATTATAATGTTTTGAGTGGTTCATATCACTTTCCATACAATGCATTTTGTATAGATAGTCTATTGAAAATGTACTATCTTCTTTGTAATAGGAAGTGTTGTGCGCAGCACAGAACAGAAAAGTACAGAATAAACATTGAATTTATCAAAAATTTCAAGCACAAGAAATTATGCAAATTCCATAATTTTAATAATAATTCCAAGTTTAAATAATAGCCTGTTAATTGTAATTTTGATCAATTGTGTCAATACTGTATACTAAATAATTGTTCAGACTTATGTGAGAAGATAACAAGAATGTGTCCATAGTACACGGATGCCCCACTCGCATTATCATTTTCTATGTTCAGTAGACCGTAAAATTGGGGTCAAAAGTCTAATTTGGCAATTAAATTAGAAAGATCATATCATAGGGAATATGTGTACTAAGTTTGAAGTTGATTGGACTTCAACTTCATCAAAAACTACCTTGACCAAAAATTTAACCTGAAACTTGAACTATTATTTTTTATGTTCTGTGGACCGTGAAATTGGGGTCAAAAGTCTAATTTTGGCAATTAAATTAGAAAGATCATATCATAGGGAACATGTGTACTAAGTTTGAAGTTGATTGGACTTCAACTTCATCAAAAACTACCTTGACCAAAAACTTTAACCTGAACGAACGGACGGATAGACGGAAGGACGGATAGTAGGAAGGACGGACGGACAGACAGAAGGACGAACGGACGGACAGACAGACCAGAAAACATAATGCCCCTCTACTATCGTAGGTGGGGCATAAAAAACAAGAACTTCATTATCTAGAGCTTGCTGAAGATCTTCTATTATATAAATACAATTAAATGAATCCCTATGAAACAGAAAGAGCATTCAAAAAAATAAGTTGTTTTAATTCTCAATTTCATTTTTCCGAAAAAATCAATGGAATCTTATAAATTTTAATCATAATGCTTGCAAGTTGCTAATATACCCGTAAGCCATAATGCTGTACACTGGTTTGATATTGATTCAATACTATTTTCCACGTTATTTTAATGGATGTTAGTGGGGAATCTGAAGTATTTTTTTAAGCTTGTATAATAAATGCACACTTATTATACTGCTACTTTACATGCCTTATTTTCTTTACACTAAAGTATCACTGACCTCTCAACTTCTTTCTGGCCGCCAACATTGGTCACAGCGGCTATATATCTCATTATTATCTTGGATGCCTCTGTTTTACCTGAACCACTTTCACCTGATAAATATACAAAACTTTAAATTAAGAATTCCGTAACAGTTTAAATTATATCATTAACCAGCAGTTGATTATCAAGGTAGTTCAAATGGTTTTTTTGTCCCAACATTATTTTTCAGTTTGATTCCAACACCAACCATATATATATTTTATTTTGGTAATATCACATTCTACTATATGCACATAGTATTTTCCCTTACTGTAAATGCTCATGTTTTGACAAGGTCTTACAACAGAGATCTAAAATAAGCGGCATATACATGTACTAATTTTGAGTATTTTGGTTTGACCAGAATGTGATATCTATCATACCAATGCAAAGGAGATAAGCTACATGTACCATTAGACCCCTAAAAAACTTTTTAGAAGACAAATGCAGGTGTGTTAAACGTTCTAATATGCTTCATACAAGTTTCATACCTGATATTACAATACATGTATCTCTACTTTTTCTTTTCATGGTTTTATATGCACTGTCTGCAAGAGCAAATATATGTGGTGGCCTTTCATAAATTTCCCGTCCTTTGTACTCATCAACATAGTTCTTGTTGTATATATCCACAGGTTTGTAAGGATTGACTGACACAACCACTTCTCCAATGTATGTATATAATCTGTTCTTTTCATATCTGTAAACAGAAAGCAAGTAAAATTTAAACAAAATAATAACTCAATTATAAATGTGCATTTTCTTTTTAATAAAACAGTCTATCATGAAATGATTTTGATTGAGGTTAGTAGGTAAAATTTTTATGAAGCCCAGGTGGTCGTGTGGTCTAGCGGGACGGATACAGTGCAGGCGATTTAGTGTCACGATATCTCAGTAGCATGGGTTTGAATCCCAGCGAGGGAAGAACAAAAATTTTGCGAAAGCAAATTTACAGATCTAACATTGTTGGGTTGATATATATGTATATATATAGCAATGCTAGGCGGTGTTGTCGTAGAAGTTAGAAACACAAGAGTGCACACACTGAAATGTCTCGCCTTCTATTCTAATCATTGATATTATGTTGATAGTCCTAAGTATAAAGCTAAGCTTTATTACAACTGTCACATAAACTTAACATTAACCAAGATAACTAAACAAAGACCAATGAACCTTGAAAAAGAGGTCCAGGTCAGATGAACCATGCCAGGCAGACAGGTACAGCTAACAATGCTTCTATACAACATATATAGTTGACACATTAGGGGTCATCCATAATTGTCAACCATTTTTCAAAGTGTACAAAACGTACACTTGGGGGGAGGGGGTTAAAAAATCAACATTTTTACCGTACGCTTTTTTTTATTTCCGGAATTTATAAAATCGAGAATTGGCTTGGGTGTGTTTCCCTTCTTATTTCTTCTTTATTATTTCCACTTGATGATATTGATTTCGATATCATAATTCTACTCAATCAGGATTAAACGATTAAAAGATCAAATCATATGAAAACTAAATCTTTCAAAATTATGAACTAGTAAAATTATTTAAACAAAAAGTTTGCAAGCATTTCTCAGTACCCCCGATTGTCAATTCCACCTGCTTTATTATTGATCGATATCGTTTTACTCTGTTTAATAAACAAAATTGATGGAAACACTAACATGCTAAATTCTTTGAATGTTTTGATTTTGACAAGACGCGATTTTGTTAACCCGAATAATTCAGTCGTTATATTCCGCTGATCTACGAAGGCTACATTCTCGTGTGAGAAAATCGGACACGGAAAGGGCTTGAATTATTCGAGTTACGATTTTGTGAAAAGATTTTAAACTGGTCCTTCGATTAATTTCCTTGTAATGCATTCCAAAACAGTAAACCAGTAATCCGGAAGTAAACTTATTTTTCTTAGTATAAGCCTCCTTTAATTAGGAGCACCTCCATATGAAGTTTAACCTTAACTTAAAAAATATCCAATATATGTACACGTTACAGTATACATACATAAACGATAAAAGTGCCATGAATGGCATATTTACAGGGACCTTTTAAATAGAAATACAGGCGGGAAATTTAAAAACTCAAAATGTTTTAAAATATTACACTTTTATTGACTGCTGTCTTGAGCTCTGATTCCATCAACAACTGTCAATCCATACTTTACCAATGCAATATAACCATGCATTTCCCTTTCTTTGATTCTTAGCATCATTTATGTGCCCTTTTGTTAATCTTTTGCATGCTCTAGGTACCCTTTTTTTATTGGAGTTACCCTTCCCACTGTGTGATAGGGGAAACACTAATTTTTGTACTCTTTATTCTGACAAAACACAAGCATCATCATGACCACAGATAGATGTCATCAAATAAAACAGTCAGATATTTTTTAGTTTTTTTTTCAATGCAAATTTCTATATTAAACTAAAATATAATAGACAGGATCTTCTTTTTTATTAAGAATGACTGATTCTTCTCTTGAAATCTGAAAATGGTTGATGTACACTTTTTGAGGGAGGGTGGGGGGTCTGAAAAAGTGTACGTTTTGTACACTTTGGAAAATGGTTGACAATTATGGATGACCCCTTACTTATAGTTTAAGAAAAATAGACCAAAACACAAAAACTTAACACTGTGCAATGAACCGTGAAAATGAGGTCATGGTTAAATAAAACCTGCTCGACTGACATAAAGATCATAAAATATTTTTATACACCAAATATAGTTGACCTATGGCATATAGCATTAGATAAAAAGACCAAAACTCCAAAACTTAACTTTGACCACTGAACCATGAAAATGAGGTCAAGGTCACATGACATCTGCCCGCTAGACATGTACACTTAACAATCATTCCATACAACAAATATAGTAGACCTATTGCATATGGTATGAGAAAAACAGACCAAAACACAAAAATTCAACTATAACCACTGAACCATGAAAATGAGGTCAAGGTCAGATGACACCTGCCAGTTGGACATGTACACCTTACAGTCCTTCCATACACCGAATATACTAACCCTATTGCTTATAGTATCTGAGATATGGACTTGACCACCCAAACTTAACCTTGTTCACTGATCCATGAAATGAGGTCAAGGTCAAGTGAAAACTGTCTGACAGACACAAGGACCTTGCAAGGTACGCACATATCAAATATAGTTATCCTATTACTTATAATAAGAGAGAATTCAACATTACAAAAAATTTGAACTTTTTTTTCAAGTGGTCACTGAACCATGAAAATGAGGTCAAGGACATTGGACATATGACTGACGGAAACTTCGTAACATGAAGCATCTATATACAAAGTATGAAGCATCCAGGTCTTCCACCTTCTAAAATATAAAGCTTTTAAGAAGTGAGCTAACGCCGCCGCCGGATCACTATCCCTATGTCAAGCTTTCTGAAACAAAAGTTGCAGGCTCGACAAAAAAGTACAGGTTTCAGTCCTGGCACCGGGGAGGAAGTTACGATTCAAATCTACTCTAACATCGTTAGGTTGATTTTCTAGACACTTTATATATATATATTACAAAACATTTTCATATTATTAATTAACAAAAATATATATCGGTATTCATTGAAGAGATGTATTTATATCAAATGATAAGAAATGTTATTTTGCACTAGTTTATGTTTGCGTATTTATCATGTTTATAGATCGGTTAAAATCCCGAAACTAATTTGCATAATTTATGCATTAATGGAAATTTAGGCTATAGCAATACATCGAAATGACCTCAAGGTCATTGCGATGTAAAAAGTAGCCTTGACCTTGATCTCTATTGCTACATGCATGTACATGTAAGACATTAAGAAATATCATCAAACTGAAATGTCAATACATGTAACATTACATATCGACAGGTATTCAAAGTAAAAAAACATATGGTAAAATATTTTCTATGGATTTGATACTACATGTATGTAAGCTATTAGGACATAAATGTCAATACATGACATAAATGTCAATAACATGACATATTGATATAGGTATTCAAAGTAAAAATAAATGGGGAATGTGTCCATGTAATGGGACACAAATGATGCACCAAATAGCACATATCAGGTTATAAAGGAGCATAACTCAGGAATGGTAAAAGTGACACTACCCAAAATTGTACTTAATCTGTTTTTTGTGGTAATAAGCATTGTGAATAAGTTTCAAAACATTTGCTTGAGGCAAACTTAAGTTAGAGAACCAAAAAAAATAATTAAAGAATAGTAAAAACCAAATTCAAACTAGATCTGTGTTTTGTGGTGATAAGCATTGTGCATAAATTTCACAACATTTGGATGAGGCAAACTAAGGTTAGAGAAGGGAAACCAATTTTGGGACGTACAGACAGAGGAACAGGGTACTACATAATGCCCCCAAAAAGGGGTATTAAAAATATGGTTAAATTTTACCTATGGTTTAAATGCACAAAACTTGAAAAGTATAAATTTCGCCTTCCCAAAATTCATATCTCAAATGTACATGTTCCTCAATAAACAAAGATAAAAAAGAAACTAAGTTACTTGTGACAATAGTACTGTAGGCATGTACATTTATCCAACAACTTTAGAAAATGAGATGTTTAAAGTAGACCTAATACATTGAGTTATCAGTAGCATGAGAAGCAGAAGCTGCAGAACATGTTTAATTTACTGACAATCCAGTCCTGTTGACATGCAAAAAATTCTGCCTCACCTAGATATGTTGCAATTTTTATGTAGAAATGAACAAAGCTCTTTTTGTAATTTGTGTCTGTATTTTTAAGTAGGCTTATCATTTTGACTATTCTGTAAATGAAGTATAGATAGTCATGTACTGTTCACCAATAAATAGTCCTACAAACAGCTGAATTATTGTTGAATAATAAATTATCTTCAAAATGAAATCCTTTTAATTTTATTTTTATAAGAAGTAATCTGTAAATGCTGTGTACTTTGTTAATCTACTGTTTACATAGGGCATAACACATTAGGTGTATTAACAAACTCCCTGATAAGATTTCATTCTGACATTCAACTTTCGTTCAATTTTCAAGTACATATATATGTAATGAAACTATAGTTAAAAGTTCTTTTGAATAGTTGGAATAACTTGACCTTGTAAATTTGTCATGTAGATCTAATTATGGTAATGACATCCTATATACTTCCTACCTGATATGTAAAACTATGTGTCTATCAATACCTAGATCTAATTACAGGTAAAACCCAGTTAGTCAACATTAAACATCAGGTATATCACCTGATAAAAACATAAACTTTTAATATTTTGGGGGAACATCTCAGGAATGTGCAACTAATGTTAGAATGTTCTTCAAATGGTCTTCAATATGTATAAATTTTACTTCTAGGACTAACTTTTGACATGTATATTATGGGTATATGATTTATATATAGGATGTATATGGGTATATGATGTAGAATATATATATATGCACATCTTGTTTATTATTGACATACATATCCTTCCTTTCAGTTTAAATTTCCTATTTCTATGAGTATGATGTATGTAAAACTAATTTCAGCAAATACATATATATACCAAAACAAACAAACAACAACTAACAAACATTTTATTTGCCAATCATGGCGCCCAAATTGAGCGGAATAATTACAGTATAAATTTTCAAATATAATGAAAAAAATTAAAAATAGGTATACCATTATACTTACTGCAAAATTTACAGCTCACTTTCAAAACATCAATGTCATTTAATAGAAAGGTTAGGGGAATACTGTATCATCATAAAAATATTTCCAAGAAACTGTTTTCTTTATTTTTATACATACATTTATTTCCGTATGTAAAACACAGTATAAATATGATATATGGTTTATATATATCAATATAGCTTAACTGCTTTTAAAACTTGACATCTGATTTCAAACTTAAGACAATGTATTTCAATAACAAAAAAAGAACTATTGGTTAACAGTTTCTGTTGCTTTAATTTTCTTTCTGTAAATTCCCTTAATATGCAAACTGTCCCAAGTCAGGAGCCTCTGGCCTTTGTTAGTCTTGTATTATTTTAATTTTAGTTTCTTGTGTACAATTTGGAAATTAGTATGGCGTTCATTATCACTGGACTAGTATATATTTGTTTAGGGGCCAGCTGAAGGACGCCTCCGGGTGCGGGAATTTCTCGCTACATTGAAGACCTGTTGGTGACCCTCTGCTGTTGTTTTTTATTTGGGCGGGTTGTTGTCTCTTTGACACATTCCCCATTTCCATTCTCAATTTTAGAATGTTTTAGTAGCCACTTTTGTATTTGACCACCCTTGGAAATGTATTTAAACTGATAAACTTGCTTATCTAAAAACATTTTAAGTGTAATTAACCACAACAAGCATAAAACGAGATTACAGCTATGCAACAGTGTGGTTTTTACACATACATTTTTACTTTGCAATTCAAATGTTTAGGACAAGAGCAGTAGAGACATCCAAGTTTTCACCTGAAGTACTGGAGTGGAAGTACTGGAGTGGAGCTTTTAACTAATTTACACATGATTTTGAAGCTAGAGTTCTTACTTTAGGGTGCATCATTGACATGTATTTGGAATTAAAGCCCAATTCAAACACACCCAGTAAAATCTCATTGGTGAAAAGCAACCACTGATCTTGACTGAATCCAAACAAGTTTTGTAATAATACTATGGATGCATTATTATTCGTTGGATACTAATTTTCGTGATTTTCGTGGATACAGATGAACCACTAATTCAATCAATCACACGTTTTCTATAGGCTTTGTATGCAGAGAGTTTCTTAATCACAAAATCAAATACCCACTAAAATGCAAGTTTTCCTTAATCCTCGAAAATTGATAACCACAAAAATAAATATTAATCCCCAGTAGTGAGTTATGACTGTTTTCACCCCCTTCTATTGCCATTTTTAAATAATTTTGATATTCTGTTTTCTAATACTAAAATCAGTACTTTATTGAAATTTAAGACAGATTTAATGGTAGAATGTGACCCTGGGTAATACAAATGACACTTTTAAATTGTAAAGAAAAATTATCAATAAAGATGTTTTACAACTATACGGTATTCTATTTACTTAGTATACAGTACAAAATTTAAATAATCTTGTATATAAATCTGCTATCTTACACCCACCAGATATTGTTAAAGAAAGCCCCCTCCATTGAACCAATCCAACAAAGTTTGGTATTATCTTAGAATGGTAGCTTTAAAAAAAATTAAAGTTCAAAGATCACAACAAAAGATAAAAACATTGAGGCCGTGATTCTTTGCTGGTAACTATTTGCACTGTCTCAATACTTTCCGTTACATTGAATCAAGGATTGAATCAAGGGCGAGGCTTTTATCTTCTTTATCTTTTGTCAATTTGAGTATGTTTTGGTGACTAACAGACAAAAATCAAATACACCCTCACATGTCAAGTATTTCCTCCATTGTTAAAAGTACATGTGTATATAATATATCATCATCTAATGAAATTCAAGAAATGTCATTACAATATGTAATACATAACCACTGTTAAATGAAGCTGAATATTATAAATAGGGCAAACCAATAAATGTCAGATCTAGCATCTTTAATGGTTTATCAAAATTTAAATTCTTAACAGCCAGGTAGATTTCCAGATAAATGTTCAATCAGAGTTCACACAAGTGAAAAATTTCCATAAAATTCAAGGCATTTAGAGATTTATAGCCAAATAAATTAATTTTTAAACAGTCTCTCCAAACAGTTGATCAGCCATATTAATGCATTATTTCCTGCATAAATTGATCTGCCTTGAAGGAGTCATCAAAATATTAGTATTTGTCAGACCGATTGTTGAGCAAATTATTAGTTATGCAATTGCACTTTTTTGCCCATCTTTAAATAAAAAAAATTTGTATCTATTTGCTTCAATGCACACATGTAGTACTAGTAACATAGATGTGCGTATAATTCAATAACTGCAATCAAGTTCCTCAAATTGGTTTTATGGGCTGTTTTGGAATTTGCAGTGATGAGACCTTAATTTATACTCCATGTTATAGACCTAAATTTGATTTGATTTTGGTCCAGTACAAGTACAAGAGTTATATTATTAATTATTAATGTATGGCTGATTTTTATCAAATCTTTAAAAATTTCACTGATGAAATGCAAATTTTATTATAATGCAAATGCATCTTCGCTTCAATTGGTGTGTCCATGTGTAAAACTAGAGGCTCTAAAGAGCCTGTGTCGCTCACCTTGGTCTATGTGCATATTAAACAAAGGACACAAATGGATTCATGACAAAATTCTATTTTGGTGATGGTGATGTGTTTGAAGTTCTTACTTTACTGAACGATTTTGCTTCTTACAATTATATCTATAATGAACTTTGCCCATTAGTAACAGAGAACTATATTTGGTAAAAATTTACATAAATTTACCAAATTAATGAAAATTGTTAAAAATTGACTATAAAGGACAATAACTCCTTAAGGGGTCAATTGACCATTTAGGTCATGTTGACTTATTTGTAGATCTTACTTTGCTGAACATTATTGCTGTTTACAGTTTATCGCTATCTATAATAGTATTCAAGATAACCAAAAACGGCAAAATTTCTTTAAAAATTACCAATTGGAGGGCAGCAACCCAACAACCAGTTGTCCAATTCATCTGAAAAATTCAGGGCAGATAGATATTGACTTGATTAACAATTTAACTTCTTGACAGATTTGCTCTAGATGCTTTGGTTTCATAGTTATAAGCCAAAAACTACATTTTACCCCTATGTTCTATTTTTAGCCGTGGCGGCCATCTTGGTTGAATGGCCAGGTCATCGGACACATTTTTCAAACTAGATACCCCAAAGATGATTGTGGCCTAGTAGTTTCAGTGGAGATTTTGTAAAAGATTACTTAGATTTATGAAAAATGGTTAAAGATTGACTATAAAGGGCAATAACTCCTAAACGGGTCAACTGACCATTTTGGTCATGTTGACTTATTTGTAGATCTTACTTTGCTGAACATTATTGCTGTTTACAATTTATCTCTATCTATAATAATATTCAAGATAATAACCAAAAACAGCACAATTTCCTCAAAATTACCAATTCAGGGGCAGCAACCCAACAACCGATTGACCGATTCATCTGAAAATTTCAGGGCAGATAGATCTTGACCTGATAAACATTTTTATCCCCATGTCAGATTTCCTCAAAATGCTTTGGTTTTTGAGTTATAAGCCAAAAACTGCATTTTACCCTATGTTCTATTTTTAGCGGTGGCGGCCATCTTGGTTGGTTGACCAGGTCACGCCACACATTTTTTAAACTAAATACCCCAAAGATGATTGTGGCCAAGTTTGGATTAATTTGGCCCAGTAGTTTCAGAGGAGAAGATTTTTGTAAAAGATTACTTTAATTTACGAAAAATGGTTAAAAATTGACTATAAAGGGCAATAACTCCTAAACGGGTCAACTGACCATTTTGGTCATGTTGACTTATTTGTAGATCTTACTTTGCTGAACATTATTGCTGTTTACAGTTTATCTCTATCTATAATAATATTCAAGATAATAACCAAAAACACCAAAATTTCCTCAAAATTACCAATTCAGGGGCAGCAACCCAACAACCGATTGACCGATTCATCTGAAAATTTCAGGGCAGATAGATCTTGACCTGATAAACATTTTTGTCCCATGTCAGATTTCCTCAAAATGCTTTGGTTTTTGAGTTATAAGCCAAAAACTGCATTTTACCCCTTTGTTCTATTTTTAGCCGTGGCGGCCATCTTGGTTGGTTGACCAGGTCACGCCACACATTTTTTAAACAAGCTACCCCAAAGATGATTGTGGCCAAGTTTGGATTAATTTGGCCCAGTAGTTTCAGAGGAGAAGATTTTTGTAAAAGATTACTTTAATTTACGAAAAATGGTTAAAAATTGACTATAAAGGGCAATAACTCCTAAACGGGTCAACTGACCATTTTGGTCATGTTGACTTATTTGTAGATCTTACTTTGCTGAACATTATTGCTGTTTACAGTTTATCTCTATCTATAATAATATTCAAGATAATAACCAAAAACACCAAAATTTCCTCAAAATTACCAATTCAGGGGCAGCAACCCAACAACCGATTGACCGATTCATCTGAAAATTTCAGGGCAGATAGATCTTGACCTGATAAACATATTTACCCCAGTCAGATTTGCTCTAAATGCTTTGGTTTTTTAGTTATAAGCCAAAAACTGCATTTTACCCCTATGTTCTATTTTTAGCCGTGGCGGCCATCTTGGTTGGTTGACCGGGTCACGCCACACATTTTTTAAACTAGATACCCCAATGATGATTGTGGCCAAGTTTGGTTTGATTTGGGCCAGTAGTTTCAGAGGAGAAGATTTTTGTAAAAGTTAACGACGACGGACGACGACGACGGACGACGGACGACGGACGACGGACGCCGGACGCCAAGTGATGAGAAAAGCTCACTTGGCCCTTCGGGCCAGGTGAGCTAAAAAACAATAGAATAGCTATTTAAAGGAATATTTCCGTCGCTACAACTCTCAACCCCTTACATAACCTCTTTATATGAGCTGCTTTACAAAATGTTAAAACTGTACAACAGCTGTAGATATCCTTGTTACATTCAATTTAAGATGATTAATTCTGTCTACAATATACAGTGAAATTACTGTTTTTTCACATCTCCAATTAACATGCACAATGTATTTTTGTTGCACTGTATAAAATGCATATTTTATGTTGTGAATTTTTTTTTTTTAATTTACCATTCAACAGTGGACCACGTCAAAGCTATATTTTAAAAGTAAATTGAAATGTTGACAATTTTTACAAGTTTTGACCCAATCATAAAATTGAGAATGGAAATCGGAAATGTGTCAAAGAGACAACGTAACCTGACCAAAGAGCAGACAAAAGCTGCAGGCCACCAATGGGACTTCAATGCAGCAAGAAACTTCCTCACACATAGGCATGCTTCAGCTGGCCCCTAAACAAAAATGTATACTAGTTCAGTGATAATGGCAGTCATGCATGCACATCATGCCATGTAAGGCCTAAAATCACTTGCGGCAGATAACTTAAAATCAAATTGAAGAAAAAGAAGATGATGAAGCCGTTTAATAGGATTTTTTTATTTTTATTTTACTAGTAATTACTAGTACTAATAACTTGTGTAAGTTTCAATTAATTCTGGTATCGTTTCATCTCATAATCAGTGGCATATAAAAATAGTGGATGGATTATTGCATTGATGGACACAATGGTCATGTTATGGTCATTCACTGCCTGTTGAGTGTTTTCAGGGTACTCACTAAGATTTTTTTAAGGCAAGTCCAGGGACTGGTCATTTTTAGCAATGACAAGTCCAATTGTGAGAAAAAGGAAGTTGTATTGCCATACAATACATTATTTCAGTCTTCATGACCTAATATAGCAAGGCTATGACATCAAAGGACAAAATTCATGGTTGGCCTAATATGGAATTGGATATAAATCATTTAAAGAATTTGGTTCTTAAGATAATATGACTGGGTCATTTCAGTAATGTTTGGGTCCAAATGGCACATACTGTGGCTTGTGTTTTCCTGTGAATAATGTGTAGAGAATGAGGATTCATTATAACCATTGTCTTTAGAGTTATCTCATGTTCTATTATTTGATACTATTTGAGGTATACAGATGAACCGGATGAGCCTTTTCCATCAGTTAGTTCATAGTTCATTATACATTTACTATAATCTGACTCATATGAACTGTTATTTCCTTGATTCATTTTTTTTTGTATTGTGGGGGAGTGCTACGTCAGAAAGATGTATTGTTTACAATGGAAAATGTAATTGACAGTGATAAATAATGTTGATTACAAAAGTAATAATTAGCACTGATGTACCTTATGTTGATCTAAACCAAATAACTGGAAGAAAAAAGGCATTGACTTATTGTTTATTTGTTACTGTGTAATACATGTGCAGTACATGCATGTAATCAGGTCATGTATGTATTGTATCACAAATAACACAGTACATGTAGACATCTTTTTTCTAATGCCTGATAATACAGTTGACAAAAAGAGGAAAACTTAAAATGAGAGGCAGCAAACTCAATACCTTTACCTTGGCAATGGTTACCTTGTGATCTTATCAAGTACCCAGTTGGTAAGACTTTTTGTGTCAAGAAAGGGAGAGAATACTCAGACCTTTGACCTAACAAAACCCAGCAAAATTTAAATGACCCTTTGACTAGATACCTACAATGCTATTTTAGTTTTTATAAATGATTTAGGAACTATAATCAATAGTTTTAACAATTTCCCTATCCTTTCACAGGCACTCAATAGTTTCACTTTGGTTTCAGAATTATTTTTAGTGCCTGTGTATCATTGATATCTGGATCAGAGTAAGGACAATGATACAGGGGGGAAATCACAATGTAAACCATTTCAGATCGTGAAGATAGAATGTATATATGTTGGTGGATGCTCTTAAATGACATTTATCTTAAACAAAAGGCAGTGCTCAAAACAAAATGAGTAAATAAAAGACATTTAGAGTATACTTATGAAATAGTCTTGAAGACCTTTAAATGTATTTGGGAGTCAGTACCTTCAAAGTGCAGGTGTTTTTTCAAGCATTATTTGGTTTAACAAAACATGTAATAAGACTAACAAGAACACAGTAAACAGATCTTACCTACAAGGAGAACACAGTAAACAGATCTTATCTACAAGGAGGACACAGTAAACAGATCTTACCTACAAGGAGAACACAGTAAACAGATCTTATCTACAAGGAGAACACAGTAAACTGATCTTATCGACTTATCTACAAGGAGAACACAGTAAACAGATCTTATCTACAAGGAGGACACAGTAAACAGATCTTATCTACAAGGAGAACACAGTAAACAGATCTTATCTACAAGGAGAACACAGTAAACAGATCTTATCTACAAGGAGAACACAGTAAACAGATCTTATCTACAAGGAGGACACAGTAAACAGATCTTATCTACAAGGAGGACACAGTAAACAGATCTTATCTACAAGGAGGACACAGTAAACAGATCTTATCTACAAGAACACAGTAAACAGATCTTATCTACAAGGAGAACACAGTTAACAGATCTTATCTACAAGGAGAACACAGTAAACAGATCTTATCTACAAGGAGAACACAGTAAATAGATCTTATCTACAAGGAGAACGGAGAACACAGTAAACAGATCTTATCTACAAGGAGGACCCAGTAAACAGATCTTATCTACAAGGAGAACACAGTAAACAGATCTTATCTACAAGGAGAACACAGTAAACAGATCTTATCTACAAGGAGAACACAGTTAACAGATCTTATCTACAAGGAGAACACAGTAAACAGATCTTATCTACAAGGAGGACACAGTAAACAGATCTTATCTACAAGGAGGACACAGTAAACAGATCTTATCTACAAGGAGAACACAGTAAACAGATCTTATCTACAAGGAGAACACAGTTAACAGATCTTATCTACAAGGAGAACACAGTAAACTGATCTTATCGACTTATCTACAAGGAGAACACAGTAAACAGATCTTATCTACAAGGAGGACACAGTAAACAGATCTTATCTACAAGGAGAACACAGTAAACAGATCTTATCTACAAGGAGAACACAGTAAACAGATCTTATCTACAAGGAGAACACAGTAAACAGATCTTATCTACAAGGAGGACACAGTAAACAGATCTTATCTACAAGGAGGACACAGTAAACAGATCTTATCTACAAGGAGGACACAGTAAACAGATCTTATCTACAAGGAGAACACAGTAAACAGATCTTATCTACAAGGAGAACACAGTTAACAGATCTTATCTACAAGGAGAACACAGTAAACAGATCTTATCTACAAGGAGAACACAGTAAATAGATCTTATCTACAAGGAGAACGGAGAACACAGTAAACAGATCTTATCTACAAGGAGGACCCAGTAAACAGATCTTATCTACAAGGAGAACACAGTAAACAGATCTTATCTACAAGGAGAACACAGTTAACAGATCTTATCTACAAGGAGAACACAGTAAACAGATCTTATCTACAAGGAGAACACAGTAAACAGATCTTATCTACAAGGAGAACACAGTAAACAGATCTTATCTACTAAACAGATCTTATCTACAAGGAGAACACAGTAAACAGATCTTATCTACAAGGAGAACACAGTAAACAGATCTTATCTACAAGGAGAACACAGTAAACAGATCTTATCTACAAGGAGAACACAGTAAACAGGTCTTATCTACAAGGAGAACACAGTAAACAGATCTTATCTACAAGGAGCATTTATTTTTTTAACAAAATGCATTGCAAATAAACATAAGAATAACTATTTTTCAAACCCTAAAGCTACATGTATCTGTACAAGGTACATATAAACATGTAACTCAATTGAGCTATTAAAGATTGACATATATTGATATATATATAAGATCATTTAAGGAATCTTGTTGAGAGTGCAAATCAATGGGGCATGTAGAATTTCCAATATATGATTAAAAGTCCTACTGAACTAGTGTGTACATCACTTAATGTATCTATTACTTAGAGAATAAAACCTGAATGAAAAGTAGTCATGCAATTTTTAAGTTACACTTAGTATTCTCCTAGGGCCTTTTACCATTATTATAATGGGATTCTATATTGCTTGAATCAGAATGTGATGCTATCTGGGATTATTATGATACAGATAGTGTTATGGATGTAATGCTAAACTATCTAGGAATAAGATGGTATTTAAAAAAAAAACTCTTTACCAGGATATTATATCATATACCCTGGTATATAAAATTTGTGGGGAGAACACGTTAGTCATGGAAATTAGCATTCGATGTAGCACTGTTTTTACCCCAATACATTTATTATAAAATCATTCAAGATAGTACCATGGTAGAAAAAGCATTAGTGGATCATGGTGCGTTAAGGCCCTATAGAGAATACAGCTGTAAGTAGTGAATTTACTTCAAAATGACTACAATGCTGGAAGAGATTCACAGTTATATATCAAATATGTGGGAGATGAGATTTTCTTTTTTTACTTGAAGTATAAAAATAGTGCTTCAATCAGTGGAAAATGGTAAATGTAGGGTTTAATTTGGGATATGCATGTACAAATGTATCATATGTTTATATTAATTGTACACACATATACTGTAAACATGAACTGTAACTCAGTACACTCATAAAAACCTGACCCAACTAAGTTACTATCATTTGACAAACTATTAACTGTCACTATATAAATATAAGAGAGTCAATATCCTTCCTTTGTAACTTAAAAGCACTTTAAAGTAAATATTATATCAATCATGTCCTCCAAAGACTCATATACCAGTTATGCATAGGTCATCATACTATAAACAGCATGTAGGGATAAAAAGGTGAACATTTGAGGCACACATACATGTACATGTACATGTAGGATTCATTTAAAGAAAATTTTATCATAGAAATTTATTGTTCAAATACATATCACCAAACTTAAATATTTTAAGCACCCATCGTGATATACTCAGCATAAACCTTAAATTTTGAGATTGTATGAGATAAGTTAGAAAATATTAATTCATCAGTAAAAGATTATTTTGAAAGACTTATCATTTTTTTTTTCCCTATATTTATCATCCAGATAATTTTTTTTGTATATATCGTGTACATGTATTAAAGAGTATTGTACATGTAATGCAGACTCCAGTATAAAATTTCAACATATTTTTCAATGATAGATATAATTTCTATAAGCTCCACAATAAAAAAAAATCTGAAGACTTCAAGTCATCCCTGAACTAAAATAATATATATATCAACAAAAGTACAATGATTTTCTAATTAATTTTACATAAGTTTTTATGTCAAGTATTGTGCATAAGTTTCATAACATTAGGTTGAGGCAAGCTAAGTTAGATAATGAATACATTTGTAAAGGGTCATAACTCTAACATGTCTAAAGCAGTTCTGATAGATTTTCAGAAATAGGGAACAGTTTACATTATGAAAACTGTTCCCTGCTGGGACATATTTTGATTGGTCATTTTAAAAAGTTGACTTTTTGCAGACCTCACTTGGCGACGTTTCTGTAGAGTTTACATTTTCAGTGAATACTGATACATACTGTCATGACTGGGACCATTTGTCAATGTTTGTGTTTATTTGAAAATAATTATCTATGTTGAAAGACATGCTTAATTTCAAATCATGTCAATATAAGTTGTTTAGTGTCTACGTAAATTTTTGTAATTTCTGTTGCTATTGTTTCTTAATGGATCATGCTACATGTATGTGGATACTGTTATGTTATACATGTAAGTATGGCAGTTCTGCAATGCAGCTATATTACCCATACACCAATCTTGAGGGTTTTGTTTTTACCCAGTGTTACATGGCGTAAACAGACATCATCTTACAATTGGTTCTTTCTACATACCACTACCTAAGTGTTTCCGAATGCAGGAGATCAGTTAGCTTTTCTTCAATGACATCATAAATAAACATTGTGCCAGAATTTGTGGCATAGGAAATTTACGGGAAAGTGCACTACAAGTATTAATAAAGTTGTCACTGCAACCCAATGTTTCAAACTGTACAAATATGAAGTGATTTTATACCCATAAATGAGGACAAATCAGGATCTCCAAAGTACATGTATGATGTACTGTGTGGGTCTTATAATTTAGGGCGAGGGGTACCAACCGGTCGATAAGGTCTTCGGACCATAGTACGGGACTGTCGTTGTGCTTGATATTTACAAACAATCAAAAAAATATAGGTCTATGGCATTTCTTATAACAGACAGTTTTAATTTAAATTTCTTACTAAAATGTTAATAAAAATATAACCTGTACAGGTTTACTCGCGCCACTCTGTCAGGTGTACGACCCAAAACAAATGATATATTTACCTGAGTTTTAAATTATCCATGAAGGCCTCCAGTGTGACATCGTGGAGGAGAACAAAGTCTCCAATGCCAAATTCTGGCCCTTCATGAATGGTACCAGCCATAACTATTGATATCACTTTTTACCGGTTTTACATTTCTATTTTCCACGGTTCAAGACTCATCATATGCGTATTTTTATCGTTAGGCGGCGCTCATTTCCGGTAATGAAGAGAGGCTCCATATAGGTAATAATAAATAAAATAAGGGGACGAGAATATACCGAGAAAAAAAGGAATAAGATTTTTAGATAGTTCACATAAAAGATTTTCTTAAACTGCTTTCTTTTTCTTTTCTAAAGTAGGAAATTAGTCAAATTGCTTTCATTTTAAAACGGCTTTGCTAAATGTGCATTTTTTAAACATGATATAGACATTATTTTATTTTCCAATCATGGGCCCTTGTCAGGCAAGATACAAAACAAGTTGCTTTCTTTAAAAAAAGAAATGCAATCGTAAACCCAAATGCTTGTTTGGCGTTATATATATATTAGATAATTGTTTAATAAAGATGTATTGTCTTATATTACTTTTGTTGTGCATAAGAATTAGAAACTGACATTGCCTGTTTAGTGGTTTAAATAATGTAATACGGGCTTCACACATCAACGTATAGATCCGACGTACGTCGGCCGAGGTAAAAAAAATCATGCACGCTACCAAAACGCTAGTAATTTTGATGCATTCAACCTGTCAATCATATCTGTATCGTGTGCACAACGAGCTTAAAGCGTGTATTGGGTGTGCGTAAAGCGTACCTTAGCGTTTCTCCTGGTCTTCGATCCTACATTCCCAACTGCAGGTCTGTCTATATGTGAATGTTTGTCAATAAGTCTGTCACATTCGCCCGTCTGTTTACAAGTTTACCAGTCCGTCTATGTCCACTGGTTCGTCTACATGTTCACTAGCTTTGAAATAGCTTTCGGTAAGTGCGATTATTTCAGTGATTTGTGTCTATTGTTTTTATGTAAGTGATTATTGTGCACCGTACCCATAATTTTAGGGACGCGAATTGCAACTGATATTTTACAGTTTTTTCTTGCGATGTGTTGTCCTTAAGGTTTGGTTCATTTGGGAGGGTTGGGTTTATGGCCACCACATTGTTTATGTGCCAATGTCCATTCTAAAGCCAGAAACATGTAGTACAGTGGTTGTTGTTCATAATTCATGTCGGTCAAGTTGTTTTCGTAAATTATTTTGTTATCAATAAAGCTGTTTAGTTTTGTTTGATTTTTGTTTTTAAATCTTAATGGTCGGGGCATTTAATAGCCGACTAAATAGTAGTTTTTTTTTCATTTTTGGAGGCCGCTCGGTGGCCTTTAAAGACTTACTTCCACGTCATTGTAACTCTGGTTGGTATTTGTATCATTAGTGCTGGACCATGGTCGATCCTATATGCACCTTTGAGGCAGGCGGGATATTTTTGTAGATCTTGTACAGCTCAAACTAATGTGAGTAGTTCCTGTACTTCTATGTCTAGTCCCATGTTGCATGGTTAGAGAGGGTGTAATATCTTCTGTAGGTTTGATGAAGTTTCACCCGTATCGGACTTCTTTTCCTAAATGAAAGCTTTAAGGCGACGAGTATTTTTGTATGCAATGTGTCCTTAACGTGTCTAAAACTTATCTGTAGCGTTTTCAACGCTCGTGTAGCGTGTATATTATGTGCGTGCAGTTTACAGGTACATGTATATGTTCCAGACCGTATGAGTATTTGGACCGTACGAGTACGGTCCGGACCGTATACGTATACTCGTACGGTCCGAACATACGCGTACGGTCGGACCGTATGAGTATACGCGTACGGTCCAGCTGACAATACATATTTTGGGATCATATGGGTTAAATTCAAACAAATATTTATCAAAATCCTTATTATTAGTTATACAAATTGTTATTATTAAAATGAGATGGATAAAGTGAATAAGCGAACAATTGAAATTGAATATTTGTTTGATTTTATATCCGTGAATCCTTTTGTGTTACTTTGGCCCAAGGTGATACTTGCTTCCACAAGGAACGTCATATATTTTTTACATTTTCATGCATGTTCCTTTGCATATGCATTTTTTTGTAAAGTTCCTAAATATTCCTCAACAATTGTCCTCCCACATTATGTTTACTTCCGAGAATTTCAATGAGCATACATGTACTTGGCTGAAATTAATGAATTACTGACATGCTTAATACAGGTGATTAACAGATTAAATAAGCGTGATTTTTTTTTAATTTAAAATATTAAGTTTTTATTTCAATTACTATAATTGAAATTTTTATATTAATTTGAGATAGAAGTTATTTTGATTCTTGTTATATATACATTTGTATGTAATAAACCTAACCAACTTCTTAATATTAGTCAGACCGTACGCGTACGGTCCGACCGTATGCGTATTTTGAAAAAGTACGCATACGGTCCAGACCGTACACGTACGGTCCAAATACTCATACGGTCTGGAACATATATACGTTTGACAAACGCTTAAGCTGAATGATTTTTTTTATGTTCCATTAAAATTTTCCTGAAGTAAAAGCGTTCACCAAGCGTATACCTTTGCATTTCGACGTACTTCAAACTTATGGAACGCGTGTTTAAACGCTTGCGTAAAGTTCCTCTGGTGAGCAACTAAGTTACGCATACGATGATATGGACTTTGTTAATTTTCTTTTTTGACTGATTGTTTTACATTGTCATTTCGGGGCCTTTTATAGCCGACTATGCGGTACGTGCTTTGCCTGTTGTTGAAGGCCGTACGGTGACCCATAGTTTGTATTTCTGTGTTATTTTGGTTTCTTGCAGATAGTTGTCTCATTGACACCAAACCCGATATCTTCTTTTTTTATATTCGATATCTTATCGCCGACCTGGTTAAGTCTGCTAAAAATAAATTTTTGATTTAGATTTCAGTCACGGTTATTTTTTCCCCCTTCATATTGAATATCTATACTTATCAGTCGCATTTTAATGACGAAAAGGATTCAGAGGTTATTAAAAAAAGTAAATAATGTTGCAATATTAAACAAAGAAAATAACTTTAAATTTGCAATATTAATGAAAATAAATACGGACATAACTTTCATAATGAATTTTAACGTTATTTTCAATAAACGATTTTTTTTTTAAATCCTCGTTTTTACACCTATTTGAGGCACGTATTTATGATTATATTTCCATGTCCTTGGTCTATCCTAGACGTAAAAATTCAAAAAGTGCTAATACTTTTTTTAAAGATATTATTTTTAATTGTTCTCGTTCAAAATATTTTATTTTTTCATATTCAATATCTATTTAATTTTATTTTTAATAACCATTTTTTTTATTATTAAAGTTCCAATATTTAACCAAAAAAAATAACTGTAATTTAATCATATGCAAGAAAGACTTCCCTTTAATTTCAGTATAAAAAAATAAATAGCTTGCTTTTTACAACATGTACATCTTCACTAAACGTAAAATCTAAAATAAAATGCTACTAAAACTCTTTCTAAAGATTTTATTTTTAATTATTCTCGTTCAGAATATAAAGCGCATTGTTTACATGAAATCGTATCTCATATCTAAACACAGCTGTTACATCGTTTGACTAATTAAAATACTACGCATGTAGGTTAATATTAGCAGCTTGTAATCGTGTGCAAGAAAATATTATATCATAATAAATTTCAGATCATACGTAAAATATCTCTATAGCAACTTAAGATGCTAATGCATATTCAACAGATTTGTAAGCTATTGCGCATGCATTTGAAAGGTGGTCATAGCTATTGCGCATGTATTTGAAAGGTGGTCATAGAAAGACCAGAAGTGTTCCGACTAACATCCGGTGTTCCGAAAGACTACATCACTCGTCCAATATATACTGCGTAAACCCTCAGGGGTTTACGCAAACATCATAATACAATGATTATATAAACACGAGTATAAACATTATGTTTCATTGGTGATTTCACAGGTACTTGTCATTTTTTTTCATAATAATTAGGCAATTGTATATATGGGGGAAAATCTGAGACAAGTGCCTGTGGGCGGTTTTAAAGAATTCATAATATAATCACTTCGACACCTCAAATCGTGACCTGACAATCAATTTAACTTGCCATTTGGTTTTATTACGCGAGAAGATTATGTGTGGCAATTTTCATGAAAACGTAAATAGTACAATTTTTTAAAATTTGTTAAATATACAGCAAAAAATAATGTTTTTTTTTTTACGTTCATGAACATTTGATAAATATGAGTTATTTCTGAATAAAAAATGTATAAATTTTTAGGATACTTGTAAAATACAGAAATTACAAATTATTAAACAAAAAACAATTTGTGTTTATCTTTAAAAAAAAGGGTGTCTTTCTTCCGAAAGGGAAAATACGGCCACAAATCCGAATTTTGAGCAAATATACAAAATTTCGACCACATTTTACTCAAAAAGTAGCAAATGAAGGTATATTTTTTATTTCATATTTGATTTAATCAGGTAAAAAGTAGTCTATATGGAAATTTTTATCAAAATGGAAATACGGGATCAACGCTGTGGTCCAACGTTTTTTTGTTGGTTGCTGTTTGGTATGGGTTTTTTTAATGATTCATTGTTGTATTATACATCAGAAAATTGTTTTTCTCGTTTCATTTTTTATACCAGGGCCCCGCATAGCTTGGATTTGATCATGGTTGGATATTGTTTTTCTCCTTTGAATGTTTTTCACATTTGTAATACCTGGGCCTTGTATAGCGTAAGTTTGCTCATTGTTGAATATTGTACGGTAGTCCTTTATTGTTCACATCTCTGTCATTGTGTCTATAGTTACTTGTCTCATTGACAATCATGCCACATTTCTATGCTTAGTTTTATAAATGAAAAGCCCAGTACAACCTTTCTGGTGTTTATTGCATATCAACATGATTGACAATCTAATAATTTTGCATGATTGAATAATTTCCCAAGTAAACAGTATACTAACTGGTGTGGTTACATTTTAAACATAAGACACAGATAATGTACGATAAAACTGACAGAAAATCTTGAAGTTATCTTTATTCAAAATTAGGAAGTTATCAAGAGAGTATTGTTAGAAAGAGTTAAATATTTCAACATAGCAATCCCGAGTAAGAATAAAAAAATATGTGAAATGTTGCAAAAAAAAAATTGACCGTTTGAAATAAGTTGAAGCCATCAACCTATATTTTAAAGGGGACCAAACATCTATTTTCATATAGTTGTAATTTACTCTGAACATACATATAGCTGCATGGGTACATGTAATTAGCTCATGCAATGGTAAGCATACATCTCCTTATTATTATCATATATTTTACAAGTTTTTCATTGATTTTGGGCATTTATTATCATCATCGGAAGTAGTGACCGACGTATATCAGTCTAAATGTGTTATCGGTAAATGCCTTCATCAAGTCTTAATTTCATTTTTAAGTCTCACTTTCATCTTTGACACGTTCTAGTACTATATCGACAGTGGAAATGTTAAGTATAGGGTAATCAATCGATAAGCTCTAAAACAATACTATAGTCACATATTTATTGCTTCTTATTGAAGTTCCATAATCACATGATTTTAACGCTTTCTTTTTTAATGTTTAATTTTTAGGAAAAGGTTTCACTTGAGTTTTATAATGGTGTTTTGAGTTATTCATCTCAATTCATTCAGGAGACCACAAGTTCACTATTTCATTAACTATTTTACCAATTGACCTATTGCTGCAGTGATGAATCTGCTGTTGTTCTTTCTCTTTTGCTCCAACCTGGTGGTTGAGTTTGATACGTAGTGTCCGTACCTTCCTCTAAGACTATGGCAGTTTGAATTGCCTCTGGAGTTAGCATACTCATTGGAGATGTAAGTAATAGTGTACGAAGCAAGTCTGGGCCATCGATGTCGAACTTCTATTGTAAAATCTATCCTTCAACTCTTCCTTCTAGGTACGGATGGAGTATAGAAGTATTGGCGATGGTATACCTTCTGGGAGTTGTATAGTATGGTTACAGTGTCCGCCTTGATGTTGCCATGAACACTCTCCACGATACTTTGTTCAGTGGTGTGTATGGTATTACAATAAATGTGTCCCTAGCGTGCATGTGACAGAGTGTTTGCGTTAGAAAGCTTGGTCAAAGACATATCACTGTTGTCGCTGTTAAAGTATTTTTTCTTTCTTTTAGAATTGACGAATCTAAGAGTATAAAGGTAACATTGTTACTTTTGGTCAAATATGTAAATTTGGACATGTTTATGACACCATGGTGACATCACAAGTGACCTCTCTGCACGAAAGTGTCCAAAATATACCAACCTGCTCATGTATCATTACAATTTACATGACCAGTTTGGCAGGCTTATATAATTTTACTATTTTTGCAATATCAGGGCCAATAACAATGGAACTTATTACATTTCATTCTTTTATACCTTCGACGATGTAGAGGGGGGATAGGAGGGGTCCTGATCCCGAAATCCCGGACTTAAAAAAACGAAATCCCGAGGTCCCGAATTTAAATAAAGTAAATCCCGACGTCCCGAAAAAAAGGATTCCCGGATCCCGAAAGGGTCAATCCCGAAATCCCGAGCTTAAAAACATCCGATCCCGGAGTGATCGGGATAAAGGTCCTACCCCCCCCCCCCCCCTCGATGTACACATATTTTTAAAACTTTAAGAAAGCAAATTTTCATATATTGAATATGATAAAATGGCTGTACCTCGACAACAGTCATTTTTAAACTAAATTATCAAACATTGAATGAAAAATAAATGACTTGAAGGATCATAGATACTGTTTTGTTTTTCTAAAAAATTCTGGACTAGTTTCGATGTCTTATAAAAAAACTTAAATTCCATTTCAGTCGATTTCCTAGAATACATTCGAGTAAAAACTTTCTCGGCGGAGAGTTGGCAAACTGTAACAACCGCCATATCGAAAACAACACAGGCCGTTATTGTGTTTAAAATGTACATATTTCACATAGGACTTTGTATAAAATCGAATGAAAATAATAAATATAAAAAGTTAAACATAAAATTAAGATTAAATCATGCATTTGCAGAATTTTACGTAACACTCGTACTAAATTATATCTGTAAATAGATATTTTACTTAAATTTTTTTTTTTTAAATACAAGTAAAAACTACTGAAACTCAGAAACCTTTTTTCAACAGTTATATATGGTCTTTAAAGGTTTAATAATTATAGACTATACAGGACAAGTTACAATGTAACATCTATATTGTTTTCAAAATAATAGTAAGATATTCCGAGAAACTTTAATATACAAAATGAATACATAATTGTCTCCTGGCGACAAATGTAGACATAATTGATCAATTTTTGAAAAGGCATTTAAAATAGATATCTTCCTACATTATCAAATAATAGATATAATCAAATGTTAGTTCTGCCTTTTATTGTGGCAAGATTTTAACCCGTCTTTAAACAGTGTACCAGTGTACCAGTTTATTTAGACTGGAATATTTGTATTGCAAAGTTTTCAAACATATATATACATATGCTGTTCAACCAGCAATGACAAACATTCATCAGTTCGTGTGTCAGTCCTGAACTTTGACCTTTTAGAAATAACGAGATGCTGTATAACCAAATATTAAACATGTACCGTCGGTTTTTTGCATTTCTTAAGATTTTAACTTCTAAAATTCTGCTCAACGAGGATCAAAATACAAATATTTTCCTTTAGTTTTAATCAAATTATATTAACATCACCAACGAGTTTCTTTCCTAACATGTGTATTTACTCTGCTCTGCAAGTGACAACAGATGTACACCTTCATATGATATCTTTTCAACTGATAAACCGTCAAGAAGAAAAAAATCAATCGTAACTATTTTATTGCCAACTAAAACTCCTACAACAGTTTTTGTAGCCAACTACCATAAAAAAATGTTTTGTATCATGACATGTTTCATTTATCTATTAATTTGGGAATGAAACAATATCCAGAACGGTTTCTTGTTCCTACTGCATGGGATTTTAAGTATTGTCTTCGTCAAACTTTATAAACTTTTTAAAGAAAAACATACTTCGAATGTACTCCAGGCTACTAAAATCAGGCATTAGTTGTACTTTTTGCACTGATGCCACTGGTATGATATATTTTTATCAATATTTGCAACATACAGAAGTAACATTTAAATAGTGCTGTCAAATTGATAAAGAACAACTCTTTTATTGAAAATGGCTGCTTGGTATATTAAAACTTCTTGTAGGAGTTAATACATTTAAACTTTTAAGAAGTACCTAAACTTTTTGAATGTAGACCACTTTAATAGTCTAGTTGTGATCTCAATTGACGTAAAAAAAAAAACCAGTGGTAAACACCCGTGCGAATGAAGCTTTAGAATATGATTAACTACTAGCATACTAATACTAATAGTTTAAATTATCTCATAAATTATATATTTTGCACTTTATAAAACCTTCTATATATATGTGTAGATTCTGTAAGTATGGGGTTAGAACCTGGAACTCACAACTCCACTATATTGATTATTACACTTTCTGTAAGAATGTTTTTTTAATGATTTAACATTCTCTATTTTGACCTGAAATAGGCATACACTGTGATTCAAATATCGTCCTATGTTTCTGTTAGAATGTTTTTTTTATGATTTAACATTCTCTATTTATACCCCCGCTTTAAAAAAGGGGGGTATACTGTTTTACCTCTGTCAATCAGTCCGTCCATCAGTCCGTCCGTCAGTCAGTCAGTCCGTCCCATGAAACTTTCGTCACATTTTTCTCAGGAACTACACATCCACCCTTTCTGTAATTTGGTATCAACATTTATATATGTCAGCCATACCGTGTGATGCGTTTTCAGATTCATCACTTGACAACTTCCTGTTTACCGAACACTTGTCTGATTTTACACATGATAGCCAAGTTGAAAATTTTCGTCACATTTTTCTCAGGAACTACAATACAAGGATTTCTGAAATGGTTTCAGGATTTATATAAGTCAGCTATACCGTGTGATGCGTTTTCAGATTCATCACTCGACTACTTCCTGTTTACCGAACACTTGTATGATTTTACACATAATAACCAAGTTAAAAAAATTTCGTCACATTTTTCTCAGGAACTGCAATACAAGGATTTCTGAAATTTAGTTTCAGGATTTTTATAAGTCAGCTATACCGTGTGATGCGTTTTCAGATTCATCACTCGACAACTTCCTGTTTACCGAACACTTGCATATTTTTACACTATTAATATTATCCACTTGTGGCGGGGGTATCATCAGTGAGCAGTAGCTCGCAGTTTCACTTGTTTGACCTGAAATAGGCATACATGATATAATGTGATTCAAATATCGTCCTATGGCAAATAGTTCCTGCATATTCAGAAAAAACCATATTAACAAATTATAAAACAGAAAGGTTCTCTAAAGTGTGACGATCGGGACGAAGGGTGTGAAATTTTGCTTTGCAACGTGCAACAAAAGGTATCCTATAAATGATGAGAACTTGTGTTGAAGGCTGTAACTTGACCTATACTTTTTACACATTGTGACTTAGATGGAGAGTTGTCTCATTGACCCTCGTCAACATCTTCATATTTATATTGTAATGATTTCTCTTAAAAGAGAGGCAACAGATACCAGAGGGAAATTAATAATCAAAAACTAGATGTGTCAAAGCGACACGAATGGCCCGGTCTAAAAAAAAAGTTGAAAAATCTGCAGTTTCAATAACTCATGTGGACACAAACATGATAGTAGTCTCACATATCAAAAATCAGCTCAAAATCTAGAGGCGTATAGAAAAAAAGTCTAAAAAACTGTGATTTTCATAATTTTCAAAGTTGTAAACCCTTAATATTGGCAAAAATTAGCGGAGCGGAACGAAACTTGATCTGTAACTCATCATGGTTAGCTTACATACCAAAAATTTAGAACAAGGACCGTATAACTGTGATTTTCAAAAATTTATCAAAATCCAAAGCCCAAAATTACAGCAAAAATTAGCCAAGCGGAACGAAACTTGAACTTGATCTGTAACTCATCATGGGTAACTCACATACCAAAAATCAGCCCAGTATCTGAAAGCCTTTAGAAAAAAAGTCCGTATAACTGTGATTTCCAACAATTTATCAAAGTCCATTGCCCGTATAATTCCGGCAAAATTAGCCGAGGGGAACATACCTTAAACTTGATCTGTAACTCATCTTGGTTAACTTACATGCCAAAAATCAGCCCAATATCTGAAAGCGTTTAGAAAAAAACTCCGTATAATGGTTTGTTGCGGAATGACGGAATGACGGACAACAGGGTACAACTATATGGCAAGGACAACTTCGTTGTGGTGCCATAATAAACTGACAAACGCCATTGGTAAAAAAGAAAAAAAGATCAATAGACAAACAATAGTACCAAGTCAGGAATATGACAGTTGTTATCCATTCGTTTGATGTGTTTGGACTTTTGATTTTGCATTTTGATTTTTGATTTTCCGTTTTGAATTTTCCTCGGAGTTCAGTATTTTTGTGTTTTTACTTTTTACACAAAACTCAACATAAAAAAATAAGACTTAGCAATACGAACCCCACCAAAAACTGGGAGTGATCTCAGGTGTACATGAAGGGTAAAAAGACCCTGTTCACATGTAGCACTTACAAAGTAGTGTTTCCAAATTCACAATTTAGAAACTTTTGATTTAATATGTTCTGAGTGAGCAGCAAGCCTCTAGCAAGGGTATCATGATAGAAAATACAATCCCTAGAATATCACGTAAACTGTGTGACATCTCCGTATGCAGACGATGCTGGAATGTTGAGCACTTCGTATAGAAATGGAAAAGAAATGGAAAGTTCACAATTTGGGAGCTGTAATCATCTCTTTGATTCTATTTTGTCGTGAAGTCTTGTTTTAAACCGACCCTCATTGTCAATTTCGAGATGTTAATCAAAATATAGGACATATTTGTTGTATCCTTTATCTCAAGTTCAATAGGTTAGATAGGATCAACATAATCACCACATTATGAATTATTTAGTGAGAGAACATCATCTATTTAGCGGAAAGTAAAGTTAAAGGATATTGCCAACCATGTGTTTTGTTTAAATCCAAAGTGTATCCATCCCTATAGTTAGGACAATATACTTGTTTCGTCGACCATTCTTTTTATGAAACAAAGCAGGACCAACTCTTTCGATTTGTCTTTTAGTTTGGAATGGAGAATATAATCGGATTCATCGGATATAAAGTTCCCATTCCGACCGCACGTGGCTGCGTATTTATACATCCCATACAGCTAAACGGACGCCCTCTGTCGTATGGGATTTACTGTCTGGTTGGAGAAGTCCAGCTGAATACATTTCAGTCATGTACACTCGTCTTATTTATTTCAAATTTTATCTTAATTTTGAATACACATTTGTTGCTTTGCTTATAAACAAAAGATGGATTTCTTTCTGAACCATGCAGTTAATGAATTTTACTGGGACGTCTCATAGGTGTCCACGTATGAAAAAATGGCCTTTATATTTCTTAATACATATGTTAACCTTCATCTGAAATTAGAAACTATAATAACATCATACAATGTATATTTTAATTTAAAAAACCTATATTCAGGAGATTAAAAACACGTCAATCTTGCTGGTGGTAATCCTTAAACAAAATACATTTAAATTGTTTTATGGAATAAGTAATACAATACTACGTATATTATTTTCATCGATCATAGTACGTGTAATATAACTTATGTCAAATTTGACAATACAGTTATAATACTTTTAAAGAAACATTGCGCTGTTTCTGAACTTTGTCACAAAATGTTGGAATAAGTCAGAGGAAAAATAACCCATGATGGCAACCCAAGAAATTGATATAAATTCAGTTATGAAGGATATGAACAAGGTGTGTGAGTATTATTATAAATGAGTAACAGTGTTTGATTTAAAGTTATACTTAACATAACATTCCTTTCACTGTTTATTTCAATTAAATTATGAATGTGAAATTGTAAGTTTGACTTACTTCCAAGTTTTGTTCATACACAATTTAGGACATTCTTCGTAAAAAAATAGCTACATATTGTATACCATTAGGAAGTTTGTTGAAACATTTTATGAAGTACAAAATCCAAAATTATCTGTACCGATGGAATCAAACCGTTTATAAGGATATGAGGCGTATGCGTTTGGTATACACTTGGAAATAACTATTAAAACAAGTGAATAAAACTGTGTTTTGATTTGACTTATTCAAAAATAATATCCAAGAAATAGTCAAATTTACGAGAAAAAAAAAAACGAACAAAAAACGATAAACGTCGAAAAGACAAACAACATTACACAAAACACAACTTTGAAAACTAAAGACTGACCAACACGAACCCCATCAAAAACTGGGGGTGATCTCAGGTGCTGTGAAAGGGTACACAGATATTGATCCACATATAGCATTCGTCGTGTTGCTCATGTAAGTACAAACCAGGTGACATGTCTTATTCCGTTGGTCATTTTCCAGGTACATGCAGGATTGCCGGTACAACAACTGAAACGTATCTGTCGTCATCTGTGAAACTGATGGATAATGGCTTTTGCAGTGTGCTAAATACATTCCACCTTGCTTAATTGTCATAGAAAATTAATTATTTTTGTTATTTACTTTATAACTGAGATTGTAGTTTGCACATATGCTATGATGAGTTTATTTGTACATATGCTGAAGTTGCTAAAACATTCATATACAACAGTACTTATTATTTATGTATGTACCTGTCCCAAGTCAGGAGCCTGTAATTCAGTGGTTGTCGTTTGTTTATGTGTTACATATTTGTTTATCGTTCATTATTTTACATAAATAAGGCCGTTAGTTTTCTCGTTTGAATGTTTTACATTGTCTTTTCGGGGCCTTTTATAGATGACTATGCGGTATGGGCTTTGCTCATTGTTGAAGGCCGTACGGTGACCTATAGTTGTTAATGTCTGTGTCATGTTGGTCTTTTTTGGATAGTTGTCTCATTGGCAATCATACCACATCTTTTTATTTTATATTAGATGTATAACTTTTTAACAGAAGCAATCATTTGGAAAATGAATGTGTATTATCAAGATATTAACGCAAATATCAACGTGGAATATTCTGTCATAAATAAACATCTACATTTGTAAATAAACTATGTTTCATAAAAATAATTTAGATAGCCTCACACGTTCATACACCAGCATCAATTTAAAAGAAATACACCTCGCCAAAATAAGTGCACGCAACTTTTTACTGAAATACCAATTCAATGTATTTTAGATTAAAAGAGCAGACTTGAACGAGTTGAAAAGTCTATCAGCTCCTCCGAGTGGTGTTATTAGGGTAATGCAAGCAGTGTGTCTACTTCTAGGAAATGGCAAGTGTTCCTCTTGGACAGATTCACAGAAACAACTCAGTGACCCAAACTCTTTTCTACAAAGACTTAAAAACGTAGACAAAGACAACATACGGGTAAGCTTACTAACAAAAGACAACACTAGGAATACGGAACATACGGGTAAGCTTACTAGCAAAAGACAACACTAGAAATACGGAACATACGGGTAAGCTTACTAGCAAAGACAACACTAGGAATACGGAACATACGGGTAACTAAGCTTACTAGCAAAGACAACACTAGGAATACGGAACATACGGGTAAGCTTACTAGCAAAAGACAACACTAGAAATACGGAACATACGGGTAAGCTTTCTAGCAAAAGACAACACTAGGAATTCGGAACATACGGGTAAGCTTTCTAGCAAAAGACAAAACTAGGAATACGGAACATACGGGTAAGCTTACTAGCAAAAGACAACACTAGGAATACGGAACATACGGGTAACTAAGCTTACTAGCAAAGACAACACTCGGAATACGGAACATACGGACGGATAAGCTTACTAGCAAAAGACAACACTAGAAATACGGAACATACGGATAAGCTTACTAGCAAAAGACAACACTAAAAATACGGAACATACGGGTAACTAAGCTTACTATCAAAAGACAACACTAGAAATGCGGAACATACAGGTAAGCTTACTAGCAAAAGACAACACTAGGAATACGGATTAAAACGTATCTATAGTTATCTCGACCAATGGGAAACAAACGACAAAGATTTACAAAGATTGTCAGCCAAATAATTTTTGAATGAACCATACGTTTCTTACAACGAATTTTATGTATCATATCTTCTAACCATTAAGGTTAGACAGCAAAAAAAAGTAAAATAAAAAATGAAAGGATAAACCAGTTTGTAAGTGGTTTGGCTAATCAAAATTGAAATGACGAGGGGAAGTGATAACAAAGCTAGTTTTCTTCCTTCCTATTCAGATGACCACGTACTCAATTGTTGTCATTTGTTACATATCAATGCTTTTTTTGTTCTGTATTTATTTAAAACTTTTTAAGACTCTGTGCGATTTAGAGACATGGCTTAATGGTTTTATTCAACTAATGAAACACACGCATGTATATATACAATTAGGGGCTAGACGAAAAAAACAAGGTCATATACATTTGAAGCTAGATCAAGGATCAATTCAAAATCGACTGGAAATCATAAAGGATATAAAGCCTACGAATTTACCATAGCATTGTATCCCCTATAATCAAATAAAAGCAATTGGAATTGCGTTTGTATCACTAAGTTTCTGATGAGGATACCATACTTCCACGTTTTAAGTTTTAAAATTTAGTAATTTCTTTAAAACATAAATGGTATACTGTGCTTTGGGCTGGTGGGGAAAACACATTTGGTGTATCAAAAAAAGTTTCGTATAGTTCTGCAGAGAACAATCTGAATACAGTTTAATTTTATTCGTTCAAAGTGTGTTAATTTACGTTTTTTTGATTGAGTTAAGCCTTCCAATTGATATTTTATCGTGTGGTTTTCTATGTTGTGATGTTATGCTATTGTTTCAGAAAAAGGGAGAAAAACGTTTAATCCCGCTGCAAATATTTGCACCTGTCCTAAGTCAGGAATCTGATATACAGTAGTTGTCGATTGTTTGTGTTATTTATACGCGTTTCTCGTTTCTCGTTTTTTATATAGATTAGACCGTTGATTTCCCCGTTTGAATGGTTTTACACTAGTAGTTTTGGGGCCCTTTATAGCTTTTTGTTCGGTGTGAGCCAAGGCTCCGTGTTGAAGACCGTACATTGACCTATAATGGTTTACTTTCATAAATTGTTATTTGGATGGAAAGTTGTCTCATTGGCACTCACACCACATCTTCCTATATCTATCTAAAGCCATTTTAAGCCTTGCAATTCAATTACATGTTTCAAATATGTCAATATTTTGTTACAACATAAATTATATGGATTTTGACCAAGATTGAAAAAATTAAAATTCATCCCGTTGTGAATTCAAGGGAAATTGAAATTTCCTGTTAAAAGGTGCAGTACCAAAATATCACATGACAATACACATGCTTAACTTACATGTATGTGATTAACATTTAATATTTCTGTTCCTTGTTTAAATAAAATAAGATAATGCTATATTGCAATAAGACAGCAAACTTTTCTTTGATTTTGTAATACTTTATTTCAGCCAAGTATAATGGCTAGAATTCGTAAAACTTACACCAGTGATCCAGATTTCACCACTGAAAGAATCATGAGCATTTCAAGAGCAGCAGGATCATTGTGCAGATGGGTTATTGCAATGGATCAATATGATAAGCATTTGGAAAATCCATCACAGACAGAGAAAAAGACAACAGAAAAACAAAACAAAAGTGATAAGTTTTCTCGGTATTCGGTATCAACATTTGGACATATCTGGAAATATTTATAACAATAAATAGTTTTTATATACTATTACACCTAAACTTTTTTTATCTGTACATGTATATTGGTCCATTTCTGTACAAGGACAAACATTTTCTCACCAAAATGTTATCGAAATGCTAAATTTTGACAACTGCTGCGAGTACATACATGTATGTCGAATGCTGTAAATATTTGAAAGATTCTTGAAACGAGGCGTCTAAACGATGTCGGACTGAAAAATATGTAAAGAAATTATAAAAAAAGGATGCAAACATGAGATGTATTTAACAGCTCTTTCCAGTGCAGTTTATTCATTTGACGTATCACAACTTGACTTCCTTTTTCTAATTTAAACTGATTATAGCGTCTGTCTAGCAGAAGAACTGCAAATACTTTTTTTGAAAAGTATTTAATTTGACAAGGTTTTTGAATTCCACGACCTCCTAGACACTGAAGTCAAACACCCTTCTTCGATACCTGTATTTATAAGTTTTCTGACTTCAAATGCTCTGACTTAGACTATATTGATGATTTACTATTTCATGCATCATTTCAATTTTTTGAATTATGATTCTCAAGATCACAGACTTGACACAATGTCTATGATTTCATTTTTTATGCCCCACCTACGATAGTAGAGGGGCATTATGTTTTCTGGTCTGTGCGTCCGTCCGTCTGTTCGTTCGTCTGTTCGTTCGTCCGTTCGTTCGTCCGTCTGTCCCGCTTCTTGTTAAAGTTTTTGGTCGAGGTAGTTTTTGATGAAGTTGAAGTCCAATCGACTGATATGATCTTTTAAATTTTAATGCCAAATTAGAGGGTTTACCGCAATTTCACGGTCCACTGAACGTAGAAAATGATAGTGCGAGTGGGGCATTCGTGTACTGGGGACACATTCTTGTTTGAAACTTGTATCATTTAACTACATATGCATACCTATTTTGTTTATATTTACGAGTTATAACGTAAACTAAAAAAGCCTATTACAGCAAAATGCATTGAGTGTGTAGGTAAAGGTACTATCTTTGGTTAGTTTGCTTGTTAGCTCAACCGCGAAGTCATTATTAGGTTAGGTGTACTACCCTGCGTTAAGAGTAGACTAGTCCGACAAATAACCAATCTATCTGTCTGTACAACTAGTAAACTCTTACAGGAGGGAAGTATATTTTTACCTAATAATGAATTCACGATTAGGCTAACAAGCAATCTAGCCAAAATTATAACCTTTACCTACACACTTAAGGCATTTTGCTTTAATGTCTGTAGAAAACTACTCTTATAGTATCAATTTTAGGGTTTAAATCACCTAACTAATTGTGTTTAAACTATTCTAATATATATGTTTTCAAGTACGTATCCCGTGTACTTTTCGGAAATTTCACTCTTAATCAGTCACTCAAATTGAAAATTATGCACGTTGGTTATCATTCTATGAGTATGAAAAAATAAGGAGATGCGATACGATTGCCAATGGAGACAACTAATCACAAGAGACCAAATAACGAGGTGTAAACAACTAAAAGAACTATTACCTTCATCAATGAGCAAAACTCAAAACATCAAAAGGAACTATATATATATTTGTGAAAGGTCCAAACGTAAAACATTTTAAACAAAACAAATAGATCAATGGCTTATCTGTGATAGGAACGATAAACAAAAACATATATGATAGACAGAAACAAACGACAAACACTGAACTACAGGCTTCTGAACATACAAAATGGATCAATGTTGAATGTGTATGTGAATGCTTATACCATTCGCATGGACAGATTTGTAAGAGCACAACACTTCTATTCTGATGATAGTGCAGTACAAGTGCATGCTGGATTGGATTTAAATATTCATTCATATGTTACCGCTCTTGTTGCAAATGTTCTCGAGATATTCTTCCGCATGCGTTAACACAAATTTTCGGTACTCATGATTTGTTATCGATATATATATTTCTCACGACAAAACATCTCTAATCATTTATCTTTTTTCTTAAAAATGTTTTCATGAATATTGACGAAATTTTATATAACAAGAGTCTAGGAAAAAAACGGTTTTTTTTTTGCACTCGACGATATCCGCGTAATTATACGATATACGTAAATAAAACAAGGTCAACTGGGTAGAAATATCTGCGGCAACATAACACCGGAATGACTCAAGGCCATTCGCTGTAAAAAAAAATAAAAATAAATAAAAAAGAACCCACAAAAAACATGACTCTGGGCAGTTCTAAATTGTATGTATCGACAGGATGAAGGACCATAAGTGTTTAGCAATCATATTTTCGTGTTTTTATTACTAAAACGAAAAACACAAATAATGACAGTAGTATTCAAACTGCAGAGATTTCACAACCCTGCTGAATTGCTGAATAAATCATTATGCTTAATAAAAGGATCGATTAGATAACATTGGTCGTATGTAAATAAAGACAAGAAGTGTTAAACACTTTCGGCCCAAAGTAATATAGTTTTCGTAAGAAATTATAGTTATTGATTTATGAAAACAAACAAAAAAAGAAAAGAAAAAGTACATATATTTACGGGTGCATAGTATAACAATAACAAAAACACCCAAGTTGTCTCATTGGCCCTCATACCACATCTTCTTATATATAAAAACTAGAATGTCCAAACATATTTAAGACCTTACCGCTACCGCTAGTCTTTAAATACAGATTGCTGGATAATAATATCGAATCTTCAAATAATTTAAAGTTTGATATTTAATAAATCCTGAATATAAAGAATAAATAAACCAAAGATTAGTTTAAAATCTGTATTGCTGTCAAATCTGGACCGCGAAGAAACGACACTGCGACGACTGTCGAAATTGAATTGTCTTTCTTTAACCATTATACTGCAGTCTTAAACTTTATATTACGATGTCCAAAATCTGAACAAGTTGCTTTCTTTAAAAAAAGAAATGCAATCGTAAACCCAAATGCTTGTTTGGCATTATATATATATTAGATAATTGTTTAATAAAGATGTATTGTCTTATATTACTTTTGTTGTGCATAAGAATTAGAAACTGACATTGCCTGTTTAGTGGTTTAAATAATGTAATACCGGCTTCACACATCAACGTATAGATCCGACGTTCGTCGGCCGAGGTAAAAAAAATCATGCACGCTACCAAAACGCTAGTAATTTTGATGCATTCCACCTGTCAATCATATATATCTGTATCGTGTGCACAACGAGCTTAAAGCGTGTATTGGGTGTGCGTAAAGCGTACCTTAGCGTTTCTCCTGGTCTTCCTACATTCCCAACTGCAGGTCTGTCTATATGTGAATGTTTGTCAATAAGTCTGTCACATTCGCTCGTCTGTTTATATGTTTACCAGTCCGTCTATGTCCACTGGTTCGTCTACATGTTCACTAGCTTTGAAATAGCTTTCGGTAAGTGCGATTATTTCAGTGATTTGTGTCTATTGTTTTTATGTAAGTGATTATTGTGCACCGTACCCATAATTTTAGGGACGCGAATTGCAACTGATATTTTACAGTTTTTCCTTGCGATGTGTTGTCCTTAAGGTTTGGTTCATTTGGGAGGGTTGGGTTTATGGCCACCACATTGTTTATGTGCCAATGTCCATTCTAAAGCCAGAAACATGTAGTACAGTGGTTGTTGTTCATAATTCATGTCGGTCAAGTTGTTTTCGTAAATTATTTTGTTATCAATAAGGCTGTTTAGTTTTGTTTGATTTTTGTTTTTAAATCTTAATGGTCGGGGCATTTAATAGCTGACTAAATAGTAGTTTTTTTTTCATTTTTGAAGGCCACTCGGTGGCCTTTAAAGACTTACTACCACGTCATTGTAACTCTGGTTGGTATTTGTATCATTAGTGCTGGACCATGGTCGATCCTATATGCACCTTTGAGGCAGGCGGGATATTTTTGTAGATCTTGTACAGCTCAAACTAATGTGAGTAGTTCCTGTACTTCTATGTCTAGTCCCATGTTGCATGGTTAGAGAGGGTGTAATATCTTCTGTAGGTTTGATGAAGTTTCACCCGTATCGGACTTCTTTTCCTAAATGAAAGCTTTAAGGCGACGAGTATTTTTGTATGCAATGTGCCCTTAACGTGTCTAAAACTTATCTGTAGCGTTTTCAACGCTCGTGTAGCGTGTATATTATGTGCGTGCAGTTTACAGGTACATGTATATACGTTTGACAAACGCTTGAGCTGAATGATTTTTTTTATGTTCCATTAAAATTTTCCTGAAGTAAAAGCGTTCACCAAGCGTATACCTTTGCATTTCGACGTACTTCAAACTTATGGAACGCGTGTTTAAACGCTTGCGTAAAGTTCCTCTGGTGAGCAACTAAGTTACGGATACGATGATACGGACTTTGTTAATTTTCTTTTTTGACTGATTGTTTTACATTGTCATTTCGGGGCCTTTTATAGCCGACTATGCGGTACGTGCTTTGCCTGTTGTTGAAGGCCGTACGGTGACCCATAGTTTGTATTTCTGTGTTATTTTGGTTTCTTGCAGATAGTTGTCTCATTGACACCAAACCCGATATCTTCTTTTTTTATATTCGATATCTTATCGCCGACCTGGTTAAGTCTGCTAAAAATGCATGCATGATTCATTTTTAGGTTATCAGTCGTAATTAAAGTGGCACATTTAATTCGTTGTTTCATTGCTTGAAGTATCATTTCTTACATCTGCATGGTCAAATGTGTATTTTTTTTAAATACATTTTAGATTTAGATTTCAGTCACGGTTATTTTTTCCCCCTTCATATTGAATATTTATACTTATCAGTCACATTTTAATGACGAAAAGGATTCAGAGGTTATTAAAAAAAGTAAATAATGTTGCAATATTTAAACAAAGAAAATAACTTTAAATTTGCAATATTAATGAAAATAAATACGGACATAACTTTCATAATTAATTTTAACGTTATTTTCAATAAACGATTTTTTTTTAAATCCTCGTTTTTACACCTATTTTAGGCACGTATTTATGATTATATTTCCATGTCCTTGGTCTATCCTAGACGTAAAATTTCAAAAAGTGCTAATACTTTTTTTAAAGATATTATTTTTAATTGTTCTCGTTCAAAATATTTTATTTTTTTATATTCAACTAGAACACACCCGTGATATTCGCGGGTCCGTGACGGAATTAAAGTATATAACTATGCGCAAGCCTTATTTTAGTATTAGCATTGTCATCTGATAAAGTAATGCCAATTATAAGATACACAGTTTTCTCTGCTTTCAAATCTTTCTGTTTGAACCCGTCGAACTGGAACTTATAAATTATTGATAATATTAATTATTTGGAAAACAAAAGGTCCTGGAATGGAATATTTTTTAATCAACAGCATTGTCCTATATTATTTATAAATAAAGTTGAATTGATTGATTCGCTGTTTTACGTCATGCCCGCTAACAGATTGAAAACTGTACCTATATGCCTTATTTTAGTCCAGATTTTTAGTATTCGTATTGTTATCTTAGAAAGTCTAACTGATTAAAATACTACAATAGGTAACAATTTGACAATTAAGTAGTGTCAACCCTGTGATTATGACCCGTGTAATACTATATAGCATATTAATCCCGAATACACCGTTTGGTGGTGCGCCTGTCAGAGGCGGAACGTACAGATAATCGGTAACAGGTGAATATACTATTGGTATCGGTATCGGACTCGACCCGGAACTTCTTAATTATTGGCAATATTAATAACGTGGAAAACAAAAGGGCCTGGAGTGGTGTAATTTTTAATCTACACCTTTGTACTATATTAGTTATATATAAAGTCGAATTCTTTGATTCGTCGTTTTTACGTGATGACGGCTGACAAATTGGACCTCGTAATTTTAGTATTATAGATATCTATTTAATTTTATTTTTAATAACCATTTTTTTTTTTTTATTAAAGTTGCAATATTTAACCAAAAAAAATAACTGTAATTTAATCATATGCAAGAAAGACTTCCCTTTAATTTCAGTATAAAAAAATAAATATATATAGCTTGCTTTTTACAACATGTACATCTTCACTAAACGTAAAATCTAAAATAAAATGCTACTAAAACTCTTTCTAAAGATTTTATTTTTAATTATTCTCGTTCAGAATATAAAGCGCATTGTTTACATGAAATCTTATCTCATATCTAAACACAGCTTGTTACATCGTTTGACTAATTAAAATACTACGCATGTAGGTTAATATTAGCAGCTTGTAATCGTGTGCAAGAAAATATTATATCATAATAAATTACAGATCATACGTAAAATATCTCTATAGCAACTTAAGATGCTAATGCATATTCAACAGATTTGTTAGCTATTGCGCATGCATTTGAAAGGTGGTCATAGCTATTGCGCATGTATTTGAAAGGTGGTCATAGAAAGACCAGAAGTGTTCCGACTAACATCCGGTGTTCCGAAAGACTACATCACTCGTCCAATATATACTGCGTAAACCCTCAGGGGTTTACGCAATTAAAGATTACCGTTTCTAAAGAATTTAATGAAAAGTTTGGCTATGAGAAATTGCTTTAATTTAGACAGGAAAGATCATAATATATGATAATATCAATATCTTTGGTCATATATGGTGCCATGGAGTAGTTCTATCATATAGTAGAACCCATGATATAGGGAAGATGGTTAATTTGGAGGGGAAGTATATATGGATACTCAGTCTCGTCTGAAAGGAATGAAGATGTTAAAAGCAATGCCTCGTGGAAACGAGCATTATATTATTAAATATTATTTAATGTGATTTGTTTTTGTCTTATAATTTTTCGTTCATATTAAGCATATTTAGGTTGTTAGAAACCATGTTGAATAGAATATCGACACTATCGTCCACATAAAGAGGGTCTTGGTGATTAAGTTGTCTTGTTGGTCCATCTACAGTATCACTAGTCCGTCATCACTGAAGTTGTGATGGAGTTTTCCTGCCGAATGTTGGTGGTTCTCTGGGCATTCTTGCTTCCCATATTCGGCTAGAATTTTACAATTTAAACACACACGTAAACACAATAAACGAATTTGATAATTGTTTTATTTGACATAAATATACTAATCTATCAATATTTATATCAATTGCTAATTCGCTGGGTCTTATAATTAGTTCGAGGACATGGACAACAAGTGGCACGACGTGCATGAAAACAGAAATGAACATAACCGCTTTTTTGCTCGCTGAAAATTTATGAAAATATTCTATAGAGCGGATACATTTTAGTTCATTTACATGAATTTCCCCACGCCTACTATATGCTACTAAAAGCTCAAGCTAAAAGGGAATGAAAAGGGCTTTGAAAAGGAAAATTTGAGAGACAAAAATCTGCGCGGTGAGAAAAAAAAACCCCCCATTAACACTATCTCTTCAGATCTGTAGTTGTAACATGTCATTATAGGGGGGATAGGAGTGGTTCTACTCCCGAAATCGGAGGGTAAAAACACGAAATCCCGGGCTCAAAAACACGATATCCCGAGGTCCCCAATTTGAATAAATTTTAAATCCAGACATCAAGAAATTCGAATCCCGACCTCCCGAAATCCGAAGAAAATAATTACCGGATCCCGAAAGGGTCAATCCCGAAATCCCGAGCTTAAAAACACCCGATCCCGGAGTCCCGATAAAGGTCCTATCCTCCCTCCTCATTGTACTGAGGTCCTGTTAGTACAATGATTTCCCAATAAATACAGTTTGGCCAAATAAAAAATATTTCTGTCAACAAATAGGGTGAAATTTGTTAGATAAAGTCCACCAATTATCCTAAAGAATATAAAAATGACATTTTTTTTATTGATTAAAGAACGAATAATACGTGTACACAACCTGTTTACATGCATTAAATATACACAATTCAAAACAATATTTAAATACCGTGTGTATTTATTGAAAATGTAATGTACACATATCACCATTAATATACCGTGATGTGATACGAACGCATTCGTGATCGATAGTTTCATATTGAAGTTATACCTCCATATAAACAGTAAGTACTATAGTCTATTTTACACAAAACAGGCAGAATTTCATTTTAAAATTATCTGGGAAGAAAATCAGAAGTCAATATACTCTCAGAAACAAAGATTATGTTCTAAATTCACTGTGTTCAAACGAACATAAAGTATTTATGTACTAAATCTCTCCAGATTTTTGTAAAGCATACATATCTGAGCACATTCAGATATGTACCTTTATACGATAAAGGCATCAGTGGCGGATCCTGAACTTTTCCTAAGGGGGGCCCGCTGACTGACCTAAAGTGGAAAAAGGGGGGGGGGGCTTCAATGATTCCCTATATAATCAATCAAATTTTTCCCACGAAAGGGGGGGGGGGCCCAGGCCCCCCTGGATCCGCCTATGGGCATAATAGAAAACGGCTTCATACATATTTAGGTACTGTTAGGCGCAATGACCATATCGATATCAATATACTCTCAGAAAAAAAGATTTAGTAGTATGGTTGCCAATGAGACAAATATCCATCAGAGTTCAAATGCAGATAAAGGCAAAAAATAGGTGTTACAATTCGGCCTTCGACAATGAGAATAAACAGCTGAGCCATGAACGCATGATACGCCCGTCGCGTTTTCAAAGAACAAAATTAAATAACTTCTCAATGTCATATCAGAAATTCATGAAAAACTAAAGGGAGGTTATCTTAATCAATATATATAAAAAATTCACCAAAGTTTCATGACAACTGCTCAAAGCATTTTTGACTTATAAAGTTATTGTCTGAATACCGGAAAATCACCCCTTTTTATTAATAAAATCCCATAACTCGGAAACATACAATCTAAAATTTATAAAAATCCAAAGGGAGGATACCTCAATAGAAATAAACAATTCACCAAAGCTTCATGAAAACTGCTGAAAGAATTTTTGACTTATTACCCGAAAACTTGAAAATTCCCCTTTTTAATGAATAAATAAAGGCAACAGTAGTACACTGCTGTTCGAAATTCATAAATCGATTTAGAAAAAAACAAATCCGGGTTACAAACCAAAACTGAAGGAAACACATCAAATACAAGAAGAGAGCTACGACACAACAGAAACACAACATTAAAATGTAACACACACAGAAACGAACTATTATAACAATGGACATTTTTGCTGACTTGGTACAGGACATTTTAATAAATAAATAAAAAAAAAATGGTGGAACCTGGTTTTGTGGCATGCCAAACCTCCCGCTTTTATCTAATAACCATGATAACTCGGAAACGTAAAATCTAAAATTGATAAAAAAAAAAACGAAAACAATCCCGTAAACGGGCGTATAAAAAACTATAAAGCATAAGCTGTTGTCATATTGGCAACCATTCCACACCATAGCCCGTTCTTTTGTATGTATTTGAGTAAAGAAATGGGCTAATTTGAAACATATTCTACTTTTGAGGTCTATTTACTAAAATTAGATTGACCATCATTTTGTGCAATTCTGAAGTTAAGTACATCGTCAGATGAGTAAAAAGCAAAGGAATAACATGTTTTTTTCTTCATCTTGCAGTTTGGTCATTGCTTTTGATATCATGAATGTTAACCACCTTCCACCAGAAGTGTTAACGAATATATTTTCATGCTTAACCAAACTTGATTTATTAAGGAATACAAGTCAAGTTTGTAGCTATTGGAATGGAGTTGCGCTGTGTAGTGATTTGTGGATAATTCTTAATTTAATCAAATTCAGTGATGAGGATTTTGATCTTTGCTTTCAACATTTTTCCCGCATCGGACAATTTGTTCAAAACCTGTTGATTAAAAGTGACCATCTTATGAAGTTGTTCAGCAACGGTATTAATTACGATCTTCCAAATATTGCAAATCTTCAAATTATCAATTACCTTCCTGGTAACGAGAGAGATGTCTGTCTAAATATAGTCAATTCATATCCGAAATTAACATCAATCAGACTGCGAATATTTCGTTCCGCAGACTTTGTCGGGTGTATAACAGTTTTCAACAGGGTTCAGTTCCGAGACTTTGACATATCTATATCCAAAGGGGCAAATGAAACAATATTAAATCAGTGTTTAGATCAGTTCATTTCAAAGCAAAGAGATTTAAGAAGTTTATCTATACAGTCGTCAGATGTACAAAACCAGACAATATGCAAGACATTACGACATGCTACACAGCTGAATGATTTAGTTTTAAGTAATTGCACAGGGATTGACAGTCAGTCTTTTGATGGTTTAATCAATCCCTGTCATTTGACATCAATTGACCTTACAAGTACAAATGTAGACGACGATGGAATTAACAATATTGCTTCAACAGCAAAAAATCTTAAAACATTACACATTTTGTTTTGTCCCAAACTTTCCGACGTTGGAGTAAAATATATCGCGGAACACTGCACAAGACTAGAAAATTTACAAATTTATAATATTCCAGCAGTTGGTAGTGGTATTCAGTTGTATCCTGAAACCCTGAAAGCTCTTGGGTCAGGGTGTAGTCAATTAAAACATTTATGTATGGTCAACTGTCCAAAATTGGATGATACCGGTATAAGAAATCTAGTTGAACACTGTACTGATTTGAAGTTTCTTGAAATACAAAGCGAATGTTTTTCCAATGATGGTCTATTAGCTGTATCAGAATACAGTAAATGTCTGTTTCATATAGATATAATTGGACTAGACTTTGACGTTACCACCATAGAACATTTGCTACTAAATCATCGACATTTACGATTTGTGTCAATCAATAGATGTGAAAATCTTGAAAAGCTGAACTTGATAAAAAACCAACAGTTATTATGTTTCGTAGAAAAACGACGTTCTCTCATTGAAAAACATAGTCATGTGAAAAAAATAGAATTTCTAAATTCGGACATGAATGAATCAAGTCTAGAGCAGCTGGTTACGTTTTGTCCCGACTTGAGGAGCATCAGTTGTTCAGGGAATGAAATGTTGGATCAAAAGGAGGAAATAGAAAACATATTCAGGAAAAGCCGCTTCTTAAAGAAAATCAATATGGGTGGACAGGTTTGTCAGCGCAAGGATTTTATATATAGACGGAAGTAAAGTAAAAATGCGATGTAAAGATACAAATTTGATATTTGCCTTATAAAGTGTATTACTATTTACCCTTATGATATGATAAATTCGATGCAACCTGAGTGTTCATTCAAACCTGTTAATCGTATTACAACATTTGCTCGGACGAATTCGTACTTTATTTGGCCTTTTAAACTTCTTTTGATTCAAGCTCTTTTGTAGTCGAAGTGTGATGCACTCTGGAGCAAATACAAAATTTTGAAGATTTAAAGGTAAATCAGTTAGGAGTACAAAACACATTATCTTGTTTAGAGATATCTATAAAAAGGTTTTTTTCCGTGGGGATACCGGTATGTCGACTTCATATGTGCAGATGGCACTGAACGACTTCTTTTTTCCTGCCGTAAAGTGTCAACCTCGAGTCTTAGGGTCATAATGGGCCACGTCAAAAATGTACAATTGATAGAAGTAGGATTTGTACTCTATGCTTCAATTTGTACATGCAGTATATAGTTAAAAATATATTACAAAATGTACTCTAATTTTCGGATGCTCACCATCCTCAGAGACATATAATACATTATCATATAATACATTATTATATGTCTCTCCAATCCTTAAGATATTCACCGTTGCCAATTCTGAACATAAGGTGGCTTCAACACCTAGAGTTTATTTTAGTATAATTTCAATGTTTAAATAAGGGATAAGGCTGGTCGATATATACTGATAAATCTGTGAATCTGATCGACGCCTAATGGCAATACTCGCAATTCTATTCAAGACTGTACATGGCTTCACATTGTCTCCCGATTACTCAATGTTTAACGCGTAGATGATACGTTACTTTCAAGTAAAATTATGTCAATTACCATATGGTAAAAATTAAATCATTTAATGCCAAAAAGGCACAAGCCAGGGCCGACCGTGCAAGGGCTGCATAGCCAGTCAAGGTCGTTAAAAACTTCCATTTGTTTGACTTTCAAGTAGGCCTCTGATACATGTGATAATTTTGTTGCATCTTGGACTGGAGTTTGTATATTGGTTTGCTCCTTTTACTACATATGGTCTATATAGGTAAATTTGAAAGATTGTGAACTCATTAATATTATATATTCGGTTTATTAAGGTTTATTAATCAGAATTATTTAGGCAGAGATGGCAGCCATGGTTAGTTGTACTGTCTAAAACTTTTGGTAGTCCCAACCCTGAAGAAAACAGCATGTAGACAAATGAGAATTTAAACATTCAGACTACTATTACTTAGACTATTATTAGCAAAAATATTTACAATTACACAATAATGAAACACATTCACATGTTTCTTTAACATTTACTAATTTAAACAGTTCGAGTATACACATGTACTCAAAAGACGATATCATAACTGTCGCTGACCAAAAGAAAAGACGAAACTGTGTAATTTTTTATTTAATCTAAATGCCACTATTTATCATTAAATCAAAGTAATGCATATTGTTTAAAAAATATTCACATAGTTATCATAAGTATTACCATAATTAGGAATTCTAACGATAAAAAAAATTGCAGAAAATTAAAATGCAACAATATAACTAATAAAAACTGTAAGATCATACTTATCATATACAAAGCAATCAAATGTAAATTTTTTCATGATGATACATGATATATTAGGCATGAAGATGGAAATGATTGCAGATAAGCTAAAAATATATAACCAAATAATATCAAATATACGTGACTGCTGTATCTGCCAATACAATAATATTGGATTTTTTTAAAGCGGGGGTATAAAACATATATTATGATTTCGTGAGATGTGTCTTCATTAAATTCCCGAATTGCAAATAAATAGAATTTTTACAAATGACATACACCAAAGTTGAAAATACACTTAGGGGAAATTGCATACACCAAGAAACCTATTAAAATGAAGTAAAATATGAGGCAGTAAAGTATTTAGATATGTATAAACAAACCATTTGTTTTTATAATTATGTATGTTGGAACTCATGTCGACCTTCCATTTCAAATCGACGTCCGACTTTTCTACTTTTGCAAATAAAATATGTTTAAACTAATTTCAAATCGACGTCGACTGCAAAATCGTAGACAAAATTGACGCCAAACAAAAGTAATAATCAAAAATCGATACCCTCTAAACGAATACTTATTACCATTTCTTTCGACATACTTTTTATGACTTCTTGCAAAGACATGATGATGTAAATTGTATACAAACTTTTTAAATAAACTTTATTGAAAGAAAACGAACACTAATTACCCATTTGAGAGTTGTGACTTCGCGACTACTAAATAAAGTGAAGTTATTAGATAAGGGACCAAACCTAGACACAAGTCTTCTATATTTAATGTAATGTTTTACCTTTATGTTTATTCAAGATGACTTTTTAGGAAATTTTTCGATTTTAATTTTTCATATGATATGTTTTCTTTGGTCAAAGCATGATATAAATATATACAAATATCAATATAATTACTTTTCATAATTCTTTCATTTTGTCTCGTAGAAATTTTACAATCAAAGCAATTTCGGTCTGTGGAACATATCTGATTACATTATCTTTTTCTATAAAATAATTCTCTATAAAAGGGGGTGAACTTGACAGTTGCTCCAACAATTTCTGTAGAACATTTCTAAGAGTTTTCGCATCATCATATATTTCCCCCCATGTATCATATTGTTTAAACATAAACTGTTTGATATGATACGAACAGAATTTTTTCATTATTGCTGGATTATTATCTTTCAGTTCTTGAATGAGTGATTTTATTAATCTGAATACTGTTTTCTTTGTGCTGAATTTATCGACACTGTTAGCGGAGTTTACCAGTTTCTTCTCTGTGTATGAAAATGACAATCGCCAGAAAAGATGACTGTCTTCAACATCTGAAATTACACAATATAACTTGTAACACAATAATAAATTTTATTAATAAAATTGTCTGAAATATGACAAATATACTGCTGATACGGTCACTGAACGGAAAACTTAGGTGTAGAACATATAAATATTTTTGAAAGTTTTAACATGCCAAGGAGTAAGTGAAACATATGTATTTGCATGCTTATTTCAGATAAACGTAGTATAACAAATACTTCCTCTTTGAAATATACGATTGCTGGGTTGCGTTCAATATTGTAGCAGCTACATAGGGCTATGTAGATTTATGACTATTGAATGTGTAGCTACCTTAGTTGCTACATAGATATTGACAGCAGCTAGACTAGCTACTCGTTTAGGTAGACACAAATCAACGTAGCACTACGTAGCCGCTATGATATTGAACGCAACCCAGTTTAATAAATAAATTTTAATCAATATCGTCACCGGCATGGTTTTACAATGGATATTGTCGATTGTTCAAAAGAGGAGTTACTTTTCTATTGTACTCGCGTTGTCGGTTTTGTCAATGTAACATATTATGTAATTCTGATTATAAGAAACGAAGAAACCAGAAAGTTATTTAGAGAGTCAGACCAACGGTTCACTCCGCTTCAATCTGAAACACAGGCAAACCAAACTCTACCATAAATCTAGAAGTGAAGTAAATAAGCATTTAAATTTGATGTTTTACTTATATCAATCTTACCGTCTGGACAGGTCTTTGAAACAACGTCGTAGCATTTGATAGCATCGTTGACTATATTTCCAAGTTTAGAATGTATCCAGGTTGGGTTGATTTTTCTTGCAATGCATGGCCAAGTATTAATCCGAAAACACGGAACTAAATCAATATCTATAGGTTTTCCAGGGATGCCGTTATAAAAGATAGTGTATGCTGGACTGCTGTTGTCCGATCTCTCTTTCTCTTAAAAAAAAATGAAATATGAACATGCCAAAAAGGCAGAATACGTACATAACGTTCGCACTCCACATTACAGTAACAGACATAATACCATATTAAAGAAGAAGACGGAAATCTTTCATTATGTCAAGTCGTTTCGGTAATGTTAACATCGATTTCTGTTGACTTTTTCTATGAAACCATGTAAACGAAATTAAAAAACTTTCTTTTAATGTTCATTTTTTAAATTGTGTTACTGGAGTAATTTACACTACAGAGAAAGAAATAAGTAGTCACTTACTTGTTACTCTTCTAAACATATGATGCTCTGTTGATTGAAATACTTGGTCGAACAAACCAAACACATATTCTTTGAATTTGCCAGGATGGATGTAGCCATTTGTTTCTACTTGGTTTTTTAAATTTTCCTCAACTCTAGGCGATTCAAATTTAACTTTGTAGAATCCACTAATTGGAGAGTCAAAATTTACTTCAACTTGTATGTTATCTGGATATATCATAATATCAAATTCATCAGCTTGGTCATTCTAAATAAAATATAATAATCAAAATATATACTTCAATAGCACATAATGACGGGAACATTTTAATGTGATATCAATATTAAAAAATACTAGACCAAAATGCCCAGTTGCATGGTTAACTTGCTACTTCATAATGTCGCAGTCCGCAGACATACACGACACTCTACGCAGATACATTAATCCAAATCTTACATTTAAACGAATCAAACTAACGGATATAAATTGAAATAATAACCAACTTTCAAGTCTTCAGTTTTGCCCGTCCGAGAATCAAAAACAGAAATTCCTTTCACACTAGAGGCGAGCACGTTACCCATGAGAAAACAAATTTCAAAGTAGCCACTCTTGAAAGTACGAGTAGATGGATTGTGTCTGTAGTGACGTTTTTATTTTAAATTTCAAATAATATATTATACTCTATTTATATATCATGTACATTATCAAGTCATATATTTTGTTACTAAACATACTTAAAACCTTCACTAAATTCTTTCGGAGAATAAACCAGATTATGTTCTGAGGTTGAGCTCGACCTGTAGAAATCTTATTACAAACGAAATATTCGATTCTAATTTTTATAAATATGTTGTTTATAAAGCTCTTAAATCTATATAACTTAAAAATCCATATATGCATATACATTTAATATTTCTTTGAATTTACAAGTGTCTAATAATTTCTTTAAGAATCATTGTTAATTTGAATACCAACATAAACTAAGTTTGCGTGATTATGATTTCAAATGTATATTGAAACATCAACTTTACCTTCGTTTTATCGTAATACGATCCTGAATTAAATCTCTGCCACTTTAGTGTTGGTGACAAAACTCTGAGATGTTCAAAAAATGTGTCCACAAGTTTCTTTGTTTCTGTTACTGCTACAGAAGTTTCTGATTTTGTCAGGCTGTTTTCTTTTTTCAGCTTATCTACAATTCGCTTAGTCTTCGTAGAGACTGGTCTTGTATCACGCTCTACACTCGCTTAAAAGGAAATTGTTATAGATCTCTTCCTGCTGGTAATTTTAAATGTTAAAATTTCGCTCTATCTATAGTATTTTCAAGATAAGAGGGGGAAAAGTAAATCGAAATTGGTGATTTGAGGGCAAAAACTCTCATTAGAAACAGTCTTTGCAGTTTTGTAGTAAATGATCTTTAGGTACATCAATCAGAATATCCTTTAAAATCTGTCCTGTCAGATTTTCTCTATTGATATCGTTGTTTTTTTTTTATCCATGTCGGTCATATTGTTTGCATTCGAGGTCATCAGACACGTCGTACTAAATACTTGGTTAAATTTGGCCCAGTAGTTTTAAAGGCGAATATTTTTGTAAAATTTTTACATGATGAGAGTTAAACATAATACAACTTTATTTAGCATGTTTAGGAAAACTTTCGACACATTTACTTCAATAAGAATCATAATGATATAACTAGAATTCCAATCGAACAAGTAATACATTACCATAAGGAATTTACCGATTTCAGGTTTGAATTTATTTCGTATTTTGAAATTCGTTAGTTGTATTCCAAAAAGAATGTACGAAAGTTAATGACAAAAAGTCATTAAACTTAGTTAATCATTAAAACTTAACTTAAAATGGACTTTACGTTATCGCCATAAGGCCAATTAAAATTAATTGATAGATTTTCATCCCCGCCCGCCCCTCTGAAATCGTCCCGCCCCGATTTTTTTTATTTAATAAAAAAAATATGATTTCCGGATTTTGTTCATGTCCGTTACCGGGAACATTCGATTATTTCGTTTCATTCAAAACTTCCTCTTTTAAATTTCGGTTTTGTATTTCTTCGAGTAATCTAACGAAAATGATCAAGTTGACATATTGTGCTGGTCTCTGATGACAACATCATCTACCGAGAATTAAGATAGATTACGAGAAGAGCATGTATGAAATATTCGAGTTACGAGTAAAACGCTGTGTCCAAAAACGCAAATTGCGGTATGTTACAAATGTGATTCAGTAGATTATACGTATTTTTTTTAATTGATGACTGTGTCAGGAAACTTCGACTGTGAATGATATCCAAAACGCAAGAATCGTGGAACAAATTGGTACAAAAAAACATGACTGGATTAAAGAAATTGACACAAGCACGAACTTGTTAGATTTATGGCCGTATAATGAACAAAAAAAGTCGACAAACAAACGCATTTTATTATAGCACGTATAGCAAGCCGTTAGATTTACCCATGGCTGTCGTTTTTTTTTGACAAACAGCAAACACTCTCTATCCAAACAGGGACAATATCCTCAATGTAGTCATTAAACAACAACTTTGTTTTTGGTGATGTTTTACATCATAATGACTTTCAACACTGAGTTTTCATTTTATTCTGTACTCATGATACTTGTGTGGCATACAATTGTACCAATACATGTACATTTTCTTAATTTATGGGGACTACAAATAATTGCTTAGAACGCAAAATAAATTTGGTGTAGGTATAGTGAAGAGAGTATTTCTCTTCGTTTTTGATGTTTCCTATAAATAGGTTTCTAAAGGGGCAAATTTACATGTACATGTATAACAGTGGTTGCAAATTAGATATTTATTTAAGAGTTTGAAAAATTAAATATTATGATTCCTTATAGTCCCTTATACGGCATGTATATACATGACGTAAGCTTATTATCATAATATATTATAATATATATTTTACACTTGTTTATACCTCGCGGTACGAAGAACTCGTGACAAGAGGGTTTCATATGAAATAAAATTTAAAAAATAAAATCCTCCCACCCACCCCATTTTTTTTAAAAATTTTGGATGAAAATCTACTAATTAATTTTAGTTGGCCTAAACTTGCAGAAATAAAGGAACGCCTGACATATCATGTTTAACACCTAGTTGGTACCCTTGATCTGTGACATGTTTTTGTATCACTGAAAACATATTACGGAAGGTCAAGTTTGCTGAATAATCTGATTAAATACTTTCGATCTATAATTCTTTATAGTTTTTGATGCAAGATCGAGGTTAAGATTGCAACAACTCAACACCAAACAATAAAATTTGGCAAACTAAAATGAACAAAATGATGGAAAAAAAACCTCAAATACCTGGAAGGACTTTTGTAAATTCAAACACCATGTTACACGTTTTTAGTTTTTTATGTTGTTTCTTTTGTATTATGATTTGTCTGTGTTTCTTTTTCATTTTTAGTTATGGCGTCGTCAGTTTATTTTCTATCTATGAGTTTGAATGTTCCTCTGGTATCTTTCTAACTCTTTTACATGGTAATGACATGGTTATTGCATATGCTTTCAGTTGTAATCATTTGAAAGCTATAATGCCAAGGATGGGTGCCAGGTTGATTTAACAAAACTAGAAAATAAACGATTAGGAAACATAGGATTTTTGGACTTCGTTTAACCCTTCTTAAATGAAATAAATATCTAATTGACCTCGTGACCGGTCAAAAAAGTTCTGTCACTACTGTGTAGAAACTTTATTTTTATAAGAATACTCAAATACTTCTAAAATAGTCATGGCTGATGGGCATCTACATTTCACTTACATAATAACCAATCGTTAACATTTTGAAAACATTGCAAACTGTTCGTCATTTGGATCAACAACACCAGTAAGCTAGTTTTTAATCTTAAAATATCAACCTTGCAACAAAGCAAAAGGGTCTGGCGAAATGACAAATGTACCTTTTAGTGATTCAGAATTTGTTTCTTCACCAGATTCTACATCTGACTCAGTCAACATAGCATCTTCATAATCGTCGTCGCTCTCTTCTTCCTCAGTGGAATATGGAGATTTTGATTCTACTATAATGAAATGTTAAAGTTATTAATATGTTGACATGAAAAATGCCTGCTACCTATTTCTGAATGTTTTGATTCGATTTTACACCACATACACAAAAAAAATGATGTTAAATAATCATGTACAGAATATCCAGGTCTACGTGCATCTTCCATAATGGATTTTTCCAGCATTGTAGACAAGCACATAACACATAACAAAAAAGGTCACTTCTTTGATTTAATTTTTCTGTCTGCAGTTTCTTTTCATCTTTTGTGTGTTTCACCACCAACACAAAACGGTTAAACATCGTCATTTCGAGGCAATCACTCATTCAAATAGTCTAATAACAATTTCGGCAAAATTTTTATTAATTTTTTAGATCTTGTCTTTCTGACCCTTTCTTCAAGTGTCTATCTATTCTTTATAGTTCTCAAGATTATAGGCAAAATGGCAAAAAAAAAAGAAGTAAAAAACATTGGTACAAATTTCACTGCAATAGACGCGCATTTCAAAATGAGAAGTCTCTTCAGTGATGCCTAGGGAAGACTACCAGACGGAATTGTGATAACAAATAATAATTAATTGGTATAAATAAGATAAAAATATAAAGGATTGGCCTTTTTCATTAATAAACAACAGCGCCATATGGCGTGGTTTTGAGAGTCAAAATGGTGGAAAATAATATTCAACATATAAATGCCATTTTTCCATTCGTCTCCCTTAACGGGGTTAACGATGTTTATATTGAAAGATCTTGAAAATAATTGCATTTGAATTTTTTTCCCTCTCTCTCTCCATGCTGATTAATAATTTAATTACGTAACTTCTATTTTGAATAACGATCAATTCGCAGAAGAAGAAAAAAACACAAGTTGAAGCTTCTAAATAATGGCAACACTATTTTGACGCTGTTCAATATTCATAAAATCGATTAAGCGAAAACAAATCCGTGTCACAAACTAAAACTAGAAAGTTTTGTGCCATGGCGTTATGCATTTCTTCGTCTTTTTTACCCAATACATAGCAACAGATCGCGTTCCCTAAACTTATTTGGGGTTTTATTGTCATTTCAGGATTTTGTTATAAATGGCACATCGTTGTTCGTCTCTATTGAAATTAGTTAAATACTGTCAAAATAAAAGTAAACATGCACCTAAATATGGCCATATACTCGTGTTATCTCCAATTATATGTGAATGGACCAATTCACTATTACCTAAAACCGACCCTTCGGCATTATTGGACCTTGCCTCCACAATATCTTCTTTCTGGCATTTATCTTCATCTGCTGATGATTTTTCCTTCTTTCCAGGTCTTTCGGTACCACTTGTATGTTCTTTTATTGGTAAGACTGGACTATCATGTCCATTTTTCGCTGAAACTTTATGTGACTTTGAAACATGCTGTTTTAATCCTCTGTTTGTTTTAAATGACTTTTCACACGAATTACATTTGAACAAAGAGCTTTGAACACCTGTAAATTGAAGTTTAAATACATGTATATGTAAGCAGTAAATACGTAAATGAATACATAAATACACAAGTAGTACTTGTTAAAAGAAATTTTAAGAGAGTTAAGCCACTAATTATTAAATTGATGATTTTAGGAATTTTTGTTACAATCTTTCCATCACAAGCAAGACATAAAGAGAAACATTTTGCGTCATACATTCCAAGAAATAAAAAGTCAATGCAAATAACAATGTTTTAGATTTTAACGAGAGAAATTTATGTATTACTGAAAAATTATTACACCAGGGTTTTCGATATCACAAACTAGTCAAAACATTTACTAAATTTTATCATCGGTATAAAGACATCATTCGTAAATATAGCTCAACATGCAGACTTCTAATACGTTCAGGTATTTCACATCCAATTTTTTATGGAAATATTCTTTATAAAGCACAAAGGTGTCAGTATTCACCTCAGAAACTTACAAAACCTTTGAATAGACTTATTAAGAAGGGATATAATTACGATACTGTTGTCAAGTCATTAAAGATTGCATATTTTGGCGTTAATATTGAGTCACTGATAAGGTCTTTGCATCGGAACTAAACACATTTATTCTAAAAACAGTTGTTGGCATGACACGGGTTATGTTCTTCTCATATATGTTATGATGGTATGATACTAAACCCATAACGGGAAGGATTGTGCCTGATGTTCATATGATGAAATCATAATCTTTCAGTCAGTTTAATTGAAGTCTGGAGCTGGCATGTCAGTTAACTGCTAGTAGTCTGTTGTTATTTATGTATTATTGTCATTTTGTTTATTTTCTTTAGTTACATCTTCTGACATCAGACTCGGACTTCTCTTGAACTGAATTTTAATGTGCGTATTTTTATGCGTTTACTTTTCTACATTGGTTACAGGTATAGGGGGAGGGTTGAGATCTCACAAACATGTTTAACCCCCCCGCATTTTTGCGCCTGTCCTAAGTCAGGAGCCTCTGGCCTTTGTTAGTCTTGTATTATTTTAATTTTAGTTTCTTGTGTACCATTTGGAAATTAGTATGGCGTTCATTATCACTGGACTAGTATATATTTGTTTAGGGGCCAGCTGAAGGACGCCTCCGGGTGCAGGAATTTCTCGCTACATTGAAGACCTGTTGGTGACCCTCTGCTGTTGTTTTTTATTTGGTCGGGTTGTTGTCTCTTTGACACATTCCCCATTTCCATTCTCAATTTTAAATAAGCATGATCAACTTTCCTTGATAGGTACTGGGCTAACTCACTGTTACCTAAAACCGACTCTTCATCCTCATACGAGCTTGGTGCCACAATATCTTCATTCTGGAATTCATCGCCATCTGTTGATGATTTTCTCTTCTTTTCAGGTCCTTCGTGTCCATTTTTTGTTGAAACTTTGTGTGATTTTGAAACATGCGTTTTCAATCCTCTGTTTGTTTTAAATGATTTTTCACACAGATTACATTTGAACACAGCGTTTTGAACACCTGTAAGTTGAAGTTCAAATAAATGCATATGTAATCAGTAAATATGTACATAAATTCACTAGCATACAATTTGTATTTTCGGAGACAAATTATTCCATTGATGATTTAAGGAATTTTCGTTTAATTTTTTGCATGTACAACAGTAATTTAACTTTGTGTCATACCACCAAATCAAAGTAAGTCACATCCGGTTATATACGAAAAAGGGTTTAAAAATATTCCCATGAATTTGATTGTTGACCTAAACCCTGCATTTCATTGCAAAAACTAAAATCTGAGTTATAAACATATATCTCGGGTGTCTTCAAGGCACTAATCCTTTTTAGTTGCTGTTCCTCTGCAACATTTTAGAAAGTTCAGGTGACATGGTTGCTTCTTAACAGTATAAAAAGGGGTTAAAATTTATTTGGTTTACTTTCAGTGATGGTTATTATCTTATTGTAACAAACTCCATTTATTTATTTATATATATTTATTTCACATAGGACTATATTTTAAGTTAGGCCTTATTGTCGTTAACACCGGACTATATAGTCAAGCAGACCTCTCATGTATATCACGCGAATAGGCGCCTATTGCAATTTCACAGGTAAGATTCAAATCAGTCGACACATGGCCATTGAGTAAAGCACACGCTTGTGGTGAATCTAGAGTTTGTAAAAAAAGCAGTTGGGTCCTACAATTGTCATTATAGGACATGGATATCCCAAGGCGTATTATTACAACACTCAGAGGTTTTAAGCCCGGTTTTGATGTGCGTACAGCACGTAGTAAATACCGTCGACTGGTCGGTGATATATAGTTTCGGAGAGACAAATGGTGTATTATTAGTAATATGGTTACAACTCGGTGTTTTCTGATATCAATTACAACGCCTGGAGTCGGTGAAATTATACGTTAGAAATATTCAAAGAAGTCCGTTTGAATATAACATGTTTAACGAATCGAGCATTCCGTGCAGTATAATGAAGTTTCAAGTGGTCATTTCTCATTTGAAGTTATCATTGTAGTAAAAGTATAAAATCTAGTGTTCTTTTCTTCAATTTGGAATCAACCAAAACTGTGTGAAAATAGTTATTTGCTGTCCGTTATATATTAAAGCAATTCAAGGGGAACGACCCAAAGTTATTCTACAGTACGTGCAACGTTCAACCTTTACCGGGTAGTGTGCAGAGTTGATAGAGGTGTGCGGACTTTAATTGTTTATTTCAAAACATTATATTTAGTTCTGTTTTGTGTGTGTTTATTTAGTTATATTTGCATGTATTCATTTCATTATTTCATTTATGCTGAATTTATGTTTATTAAATTTATATTTAAATTTAGTTTGGTAAAACACTGGCCACTTGACAATCCAAAGAGCTTACTTCGTTACACTTATTTGTCATGAAATTTTATGTGAAATTGTAGTACTGGACAGGATAAAACTCATTCTAATTATTATTATTTTTTAAAGATAAATTATGCAAATTTTGTTGAAAAATGCCAATTTAAAAATGAATAATGGGGGAAAATCAATGGTGGTTTAACTCACAACTAAGCATGGACGTATCTTCGATGATCGGCGAAGATACAAGCTCGATATTATCTAAAACCGACTCTTCGTCCTCATTGGAGCATGTTTCCACACTATCTTCCTTCTGCAATTCATCTTCATCTGAATTTTCCTTCATTTCAACTGCTGCATTATCACTTGTATCTTCGTCTACTGGTAGGCTTGGATTATCATGTCCATTTTTCGTTGAAACTTTATGCGATTTTGAAACATGCGTTTTCAATCCTCTGATTGTTTTAAATGACTTTTCACAATGATTACAGTTGAATCCAGCGTTTTCTGTTTCTTCAAATTGAATAAATAACTTGAATTAGCATTTTCGTTAGTAAATACAAATATAAATAAACATGTAGCTCTTTGTTGAAAAACAAGTATTCTTTCATATAATTATATCAGTGAAATCGAAAGAACCTCCTACTTAAAGACTTTAACCGTTTTTTTTCCAAAACTGTTACCTACCACTTTTTTAAAACACACTTGTTTTTAGTCATCTTTCGTTGTTTGAAGCTAGACTGAAACAGTTTTAAGCCTGCATTGAAGTTCTGTATAAAAGAGAAAGTATATAAGAGCCATAATTTGGCCCCTAAAATTGCAGAAATGTAAAAGTCCTCAATTCATCAAAAAATATATATTAGATCTATACAACTTTGAAATTTCAGCCAAAGCATTTAATTTTGATTTCACTGATGTCATTGTAAACATGCTAAAATTTTCGAACTTGACCCAAAAAGTAAATTTTATACATACGTTTTGTTCAAATCAGTTATGAGCCAAGTCTACCAAAAAAGGAGATTTTACCTATATTGATATCTATGTATCTGACGAAAAAGATAAATGGAAACTTGGATGTTAATACTTTAAATAAAGGCAACAGTAGTATTAGTATACCGCTGTTCGAAATTCATAAATCGATAGAAAAAAACAAATCTGGGTTACAAACTAAAACTGAGGGAAACGTATCAAATATAAGACATATTGAACTTAACTTTGTTAAACCTTCACGGAATATGCAAAACTTAGATAAGAGCTTCCTCAAAGTCAACAAACTTTTACCCGTATTTCACTTCTAAATGAACTTTATAATTTGGTAGTCAAATAGCATTTCAGGGTAACCCAGAACAATATCATATTTCATTTAAAATTAGAAGACCAGTATACAAATATATCTAAAGATTTAAGATAACAAATGAGTAAGTTCGGTAAGGGCCTAATTATAAAGATTACAAGACAAAAACTGGTTTAAGTTGACTTTAAAGACATGTGATAAAGTTAAATAAATCTATTTTTGTCACAGTTTTATTCTTACACGTTGATTTTTACATCCCGAAAAAAGATCAAGATAAGAGATTTTGGTAAAATTTGATAAAATCAGCTGGATTTCAACCACATTTAGGACCAGGATATAGAGCGCAGGCGTCGACAAACTAAATATTGACATAAGACATGTAAAATGCCTTCACAAACATAATTTAAAAAGATCTCTGTTGTCGACGCATGCACTCTCTTTCCTGTCCAATAATCTATGGAAAATAAACTCATCATAGATACCAGGACTAAATTTTGTATATACGCCAGACGCGCGGTTTGTCTACTAAAGACTCATCAGTGACGCTGGAATCCAAAAAAGTTAAAAAGGCCAAATAAAGTACGAAGTTGAAGAGCATTAAGGACCAAAATTCCTAAAAGTTATGCCAAATACAGCTAAGGTAATCTATGCCTGAGGTAGAAAAGCCTTAGTTTTTCAAAAATTCTAAATTTTGTAAACAGTTAATTTATAAATATAACCATATCAATGATAACTCATGTCAGCAAAAAAAGTGCTGACTACTGGGCTGGTTATACCCTCGGGGAAATAAATCTTATGTACCCATTTTCATTGATTTTTTCGTAAAAAATCAGTATTAGTATAACTTGTGACGTCATAATAAAACGCAGGAACTTAAATTTTCAACAAAATGACTTGTTTCCTATCTAGTCACTTCATTAGCTATACTTTATAGTAATATTGTTCAATAAATCCTAATTTTAAATTTAAGCTAAAAAAGGGGGCCATTTTAGGACTTTACTGAACCTACTCCTTAATGTTGATAATCTATAACTTAACTAGTTAATATCATATAAAGTAAAGCTGAAAAGAATCCTAATAATTCCTGTTTAGGCAAAGATGTTAAAAGGCATATTAAAAACTAAGAATAGTAAGCAGATTTTAATCATTAGCAACGTCAGCATTCATCTATCAACCATTTTTAAAATGCGTTTAACTGATTTTGTTTTCTTGAATTCCCGGAATAGTAGTAGCGCTTTTCATTTTCTCTCAATGGCTTGCTTTCCTGTCATGAAACACTAGCATTCGTTTTACTTATTTTATATCTCAGTCTACATGTGCATTGATACTGTTTTTCCGGTGCTAGTCTTATGTCAAATACAATCATTGTTTATCAATAGCAATACAAACAGGTATCCACAGCTAGAGGATAGAGCGATAACATGACTTATCACATATTTTGTACTGATATGTACGTTTTTGCATGGCCAATAATGGTTGGTTATCAGCCCTCGAAATCCATATCAAGCCCCCGAGTTTAACTTCCGGTAAACTGTCAATCAAAGACTATTTGTAAACAAGTTGAACACAATGAAAAGAAATTTAGAAAGTTACAAATCTGCTGTAGAAGAAAAAAGTAGAAATCAACAGTGAAAATCACAAAAGTTCCCGTAAAATTTTGACGTCATAAAGAATTTATAAAATATATGACGCCACACTGGAATGAGTAGCGATATAGGATTCTTCTTAAGCATTTTTAACATTAGTAATGTAACATTTTAAAGTCGTTTAATATTAGAATTAATATATTTATTGTTAATCATTTCTGAAACTTTTCACAAAACGTTGTTTACCTACTGTGATACGAACTTTTTTAAACTCACAGTGATACATTTTTTATTTTATTTTCGTTAAATATCTTTTTGATTTTTGATGAAATATCAAACATAATTTGGTGTAAGCTATTTGTTTTCTCTTGCTTAAAAATATGTGATAAATAGATTATTACATGTCATTTTTCATATGGTCCCTGGTATCAGCCCACGACCAATATCAAGCCCTCGGGCTAAAGCCCTCTGGTTTGATATGGGAGTCTAGGGCTGATACCAGGGCAATATGAAAAATGCCATGTAATAATCTATAAATATTGATTGTTGATTGCGTAACGCCCACAGGCAAATGAAAGCGATAGTATAATAAGAACAAAAATTGAGCTAAACACACAAGTTGTTTTACCGATACTATGCATCATACCTTTCAGTTTGTTGACAAATTGGCTGATCTAAAAGGAAAGACAGCTATTTTTTTAGGTATATTTTCATACATATATTGTTTAACAAAGTAAAAAAAAAATTCGACATATATAATCATTATTTAAATTATGTAAATTAAACTAACTGGTACAACATTTTGAGATAACACGTCATTTATATATATTATAATTTAAAAAACTATCCCTAAACGTGTTTTAGAATTCGTCACTCAAGAAAAGACAAAACAACAAACCACTTTGAATACCGATACTACTTACTGTCAGTAGAAAGAAAAGACCCAAAATATATGTAAAAAAATGTACATACCTTGTTGATTGTCTGACGATTTTAATGAAGATGGCTCCTCGTCATGCATAACAGGAACTTTTTCTTTTGATATTATTGAGTTGCAGCCATCATGGTCTTGATTCTTGTCCAATTTTTGACATTGAAATTGTGTGTCAAATTTTGTTTCTTGTTCAATTGTTGATTTTGGGGTTTTAACATTGGATGTTATTTGACATGATGGTTTTCCGTGAATTTTCGATATGTGAATTTTTAAACCTTTTCCAGTTTTAAATGTTTTACCGCATTCAGTGCATTTGCATTCTTCAATTTCTGCTGCAAAGAAATATTTTTAAAAAGTAGATCCATATAATCCGTAATTGATAGGGATTTATTTATATCACACTTGTACAAGAAGGTATTTGTTCCATTATAAGGATATACACAAGGTGACAAGGGAAATCCCTGATGGAAAAACTTTAATGTAGATTGACCACACAACGATAAGTCAAAGATGAATAAGTGTTTTACTAGAAAATGATAGACTTATGAGAGATTAAGCTCACCACCATCTTGGCATAGCCAAAGTAAAACTTAAACTTGCTTAAAAGACAAAAGAAGAACACACATTTATAAAATGCAACGTGGAGAAGATAAAAGATTTACATCTCAAAGATCAATTCCGAATCGAGTTCAGACATAGAAATACGCAAAGATAGGTCAAACCCCCGGGGGGTTACTGACTATCCTTTCTGGTATAACTATGCCAACAGCACTTGCCAAATCATACCCTGTTCTAACCAGATAACATTGAAAGACATACCCTGTTTTAAACAGAAATATCGAAAAACATACCCTGTTCTAGACACGCTCAGAAAATGTATACCCTATGTGCTATACCTGGGTTCTAGACTGTATCTTAAACAATTAAATAAGCGATCTTGTTCTAGGCAAATACTTTGTTTGAAAAAAGACCCTGTTTTCACCAACGAACAGGGCATGAAAAAAGCGACCCTGTTCTAACCGGCAGACATGAAAAAGAGACTCTGTTCTAACCAGCAGGGCATGAAAAAGCGACCCTGTTTTGCGCCACACTCATACCACTAAAATATAGGAAGTAACCCCCGGGTCAAACCTCGACTTTGATAATGATGCAGTTAGATATATCACCATGGAAGGAAGAGTGTAAAGGAAAACAGAGTAGACAAAAGAAGAGGAAAGGTACTCATACAAGAGAAAAGGTTTAGTTTAAACATATTTTATTTGCTGAATTAAAGCAAAATGGATTAGACACAAGTAAATCATACTTATGAAGTCTTCTCCATAATACAATATAAAATTACAATAATAGTATAATATAATGGACATGCATATTAAGCAAAAAGTTTATAGAATATAATACTAGCTGTCATAGGTAAAAAAGAGAAAAAGAAAATTTGAAAAGTCATATGATTCTGTGACGATGACGTGTGTACTGATGATGAAGATGACGTTCCGTGCCAGTAACAATAACGCTCTATCAAGGCATTTATAGAAATCTGTTTGACCTTTTTTTTATAAAATTTTGAACATGTTTGAAAATTTGAATATTTTGTTCATTCGAAAGTTTCAAGTGTCCGCAAATTATTAGTTTTGTATCTAAAACAAAGTTTTGAGATAGTCAGTTAAGATTATTAAATAAGGGTTTTCTACATGATGTGTATTTTGGACAAACAAAGAAGTAATGGTAGACATCCTCAGTATCTGACCCACAATGATAAGAAGGATCATTTATGATATTAGCTCTAAATAGGTCATTGTTTAAGAATGAAGCGGAACATCTCAAATGCGTTAAGATGATATTCAATTTCCTTGGGCCGTACAAATAAAACGTTTCAATTTTACATAATGGCCTATCGTTTTTTAATTCTTTCTTAAATTTAGAAACAGAATCGACACTGCGAACTTTTGGATCAAGTTTATTCCATTCACGTATTGTAGATGGAATAAACGATTCAGTAGTTGTAAGGGAAAGTCTACAAAATGAAACAATAATATCATGGCCATTTTGCAACGGATAGTTGGTTGTACTTTGTACACATGGAGGTACACGATTTCATAGATACTCTGGTGCATGCTTTTTGTTCATGTTATAAAACATCTGTAATTTTCTTCTCCTTTTTCTTTCAAAAAGAGATTCCTAGCCAATCTTAGAATATAAAGTTTCAGTTTTAGTAAATATTGGTAGACCGGTTACTATTCTTGCAGCCTCTAATTGCAAATTTTCTAATTTATTTGAGTAGTCTATTCCACAACTATCCCACACTTCCGTGGCATATTCAAAAATGGGTCGAATAAAAAGTATAGTTTTTCTAAATTGTTTCGAGATAATCGGTATTTAAGTTTACGTAAAACATTTCAGTGTTTCTTTACACTTGTAATTATACTTTCAATATGATTGTTCCATTTTGCGTCACTACTAAAATTAACTCCTAGGTGCTTATGAGATGTACTTTTAAAGTGCCAGTCTGCCTAAGAATCAGGCAGTGGTGAAAACATGATAAAAAAACCCCACCCTATTTGACATTGATTTCAGTTCATAATATGTAGTTATGCTAAAAAATAACATTCATTTCCATTTTCCGTTCTGGTAATAGAAGATACAATTTGATAGTAATGCACTAGAAATTAACAAAAAAGGGGAGATAACTCTGTAATTTGCTATCATTCTAACCAATTTTCTAACCAAGTTATTTGATATTACCAGACACACACAAACAAAAGACCAATTATTTTTAACTCAGGAATTGATGGTTAGTATTAAATAGCATGATTAGCTTGGTGGGTTTTTTCTAATCATGTTTTAATTTTTACTTAAATTGCCTGATTCTTACAAAGACTGGCACTTAAAGGTATATTTTTACAATTTAAGGAAAAGCTAAGGTCTGGAATCTCAATATTTGAAAAAATCATAGTTTCGGTTTTACCTTGGTTAAATGACATAAGCCATTTTGAAGACCAAGCATCCAGCTCTTTCAGGTCGCGATCGATTACAATTTAATCTGTTCACCATCGTTACCAGAGTAATTGAATGATGTGTCGTCAGCAAATAGTCTACACAGTGAAGTAAGCTTATCAGCAATATCATTAATATATAAGACAAAGAGAAAAAGGACCAGAACTGATCCCTGGGGAACACCAGCTGAAACATTACAAAGGGAAGAAGACGAGTTCTGTATTACTACTCTCTGTATTCTGTCGTGTAGATAGTCCTGAAACCAATTCATTAAGTTACCGTCAATGCCATAAGCTTTCATTTGATATATAAGACCCCTATGCCAAACTGTGTCGAAAGCTGTAGAGAAGTCACAGAATACAAAGCAATTTATATATCTTTATTTTTCAAGGAGTTTACTATGCAATTGTATATTTCTAAGAGTTGATGGACAGTCGAAATTTTAGGGAAAAATCCTGATGATACTTATAAATTAATTTATTAGCAATTAAATGATTGTATAATTGCTTAAACACAACTCTTTCCATAACTTTTCCTTCATAACTTTTATTAAGGACAAAGGTAAAATAACAAACACAGGAGCTTAACAAAGCAGTGAAACAATGTTGTAGGAAAATCAAGAGAGAATAATTAAATGACCTTGCAACAGCAGCAGAATTTTCTGCATATACGAGCGGCATCAAAACCTTGATTGATATCACTAATAAAACTATTTGAAGACGCAAAGTCTAAACCAGGATATGATAAATATTGAAAAATCTTGGCCAATCTTAAATAACATATGAAAAGATAGAATGCATTCTTTATCACATTATAAATAGACCTGAACTAGATAGGACCATCAAAGTAGAATCAGGAGAGGATTTGAACATAAAAAAAGATAAATATATAATCAATAAATATGAAGTGTGAAGGACATTTTAAACTTTGTTAGCAAAAGAAAAGGGTTTACGTCTGTAGGAAAACCGGAGATGCATTACACTTCTAACTGTAGCTAGCAAATACTGTACCGATCGAATAATACTCAACCGGATAAAAATTTCAATAGATAAGGTTCCTCGAGATGAACAAGCTGGTTTCAAATCAAACAGATAAAACAGAAGATCTACTGAACAAATAGCAACTCTTCGTACAATCATTGAACAGTCAGTAGAACGTCAAGCATCCCTCTTCGTCGATTTTGAAGGAGCATTCGATATGTCGACAGAAAAGGGATGTGGCAACTGCTTAGGCATTATGGATTACCATCTAACATGATCAAAGCATTGTATGAGGATTTCACAGTTCAGTTTATACATGAATCATCATTCACAAAGTTAACCCTTTCCATGTTATCACTGGTGGTAAACAAGGGTGCCTACTTTTTCCTACACTACAACCACTCTTGATAGCTTAAGACTGGGTAACGAAGGAAACACTAGACACTACACATAGAGATTTACAATGGAATTGTGTCAAAACATAAAAGGCACGAAGACCTAGACGGAGCAGACGATTTGGCTCTGCTGTCATATCTTCAGAAGACACGAGAGACAGTACCACCAAACACCATGAAACAGACAAAACACAAGGACTAACAATCCATGTGATGATTTTTTTTTTTGAAAGATAAAAGATCAGAAAAGGTAGGAAAGTTTTAATTTGACATTTCTACTTATTTCGGAAACATCTTGGATAAAACTGGTGGAACAAATGCAGACATCAAATCAAGAATAAGTAAAACTTGTTTTAAACAACGACAATAATAGAAAAACACTAATACTTGCATCTTCAACACGAATAAAAAAATCAGTACTGTTTTAAGGGGCTCAAACCTGTAGTTTTACAGCAGGAGAAAAATAAAGTATCGAGGTTTTCATCAACAAATAACTGCCGCGGATACATTTGAAAACTTTTGAGGGATGCAGCATACTGTGGACAATTTATATAATGTTCCAAAGTCACCACCATTCCTTCAAGTCCACATAAGCATAGGATTAAAACATTTTCTGAATCTTTGGAAAACAGCAGTTGAACTTTGGAATAGGAAAAGTCTAAAAATCGTAAAGTTTTGGAAACCAAAATTATTGTTTCACCGCTATTTAGGCTATTTCACTGTATTAACAAGCATGATAACGTAGCAATAGAATTCAAGTACATTTGCACATTGATGTGCCCCACCTAGGGGCATAATGTTTTTCGGTCTGTATGTCCGTCATAACGTTCGTTCGTCCGTATGTCTCGCTTCAGGTTAAAGGTTTTGGTCCAGGTAGTTTTTGATGAAGTTGATATCCAATCAACTTGAAACTTGGTACACATGTTTCCTATGATATGATATTTCTATAATTGCAATGCCGAATTAGAATTTTGACCCAAATTTTACGGTCCACTAAACATAGACAATGAAAGTGCGATTTAAGAGAGCCGTGGTGTAGTGGTTAGTGCATCGGACTACTAACACAAAGGTTCCTGGTTCGATTCCCGTCTTGGATGAAAATTCAGAAACTGAATTTTCGGCTCTCCCTTGACGCCATTTGCGAGTATGGTCTCGAGGAAACGATGATAGTCAGTCGCAAGGGGACGATAAATGGCTGACCCGTGTTAAGAGAGAGCCACATCTCTTGCACGTTGAAGACACCCTTGTAGATTTCGAAAAAGAGGAGACTAATGCCACTACAAGGCAGCACTCGCATCCGCAAAGTGGAAAGGGATTAATGTAAGTTGCAAAACTTGTTTCCCAATCCACTATAAATAAATATGTTTAAACTAAAGTGCGAGTTGGGCATTCGTGTACTATGGACATTGTACACGGATGACCCAATCGCTTTATCATTTTATTTACGTTTTATTAACGTTTTGATAAGTTAATTTTAAAATTCTTTAACTACCTGGACTGTAAAATTTATAGTTTACATATTGCGATAACGTTTACAAATATCCGTAACATATATCGATTTTTCCCTGTGCTTGTATCATCCAGCTAATCTATTTTCCAATTTTTTTTCTTTTTGTAATTTTGAGGGGTTGTACAATCGTTGATCGTGTACACTATTTGACGTTGAAGAGGTCAAAAACGTTTGAACAAGACTAAGTAAATGTACATTTTAATAGGAAAATACTACAGATAAAAAGGTCTCTTATAAGTGGCGTTTCAATCTGTACATTACGTACTTATTCTTTTTAAAATATTCATCTTTAGAAGGGAATCATATATATGTCAAGTAAGGAAATCGAAAAAACTTCATTCAACTTAGAATTAGTGTTCATCAGTATGTGTCATCAATCATTCTGGGTGAATGTTATTGTCGTCCATCATTCTGGGTGAATGTTATTGTCGTCCATCATTCTGGGTGAATTTTATTGTCGTCCATCATTCTGGGTGAATGTTATTGTCGTCATCATTCTGGGTGAATTTTATTGTCGTCCATCATTCTGGGTGAATTTTATTGTCGTCCATCATTCTGGGTGAATTTTCATTCTGGGTGAATGTTATTGTCGTCATCATTCTGGGCGAATGTTATTGTCGTCCATCATTCTGGGTGAATGTTATTGTCGTCCATCATTCTGGGTGAATGTTATTGTCGTCCATCATTCTGGGTGAATGTTATTGTCGTCCATCATTCTGGGTGAATGTTATTGTCGTCCATCATTCTGGGTGAATGTTATTGTCGTCCATCATTCTGGGTGAATGTTATTGCCGTCCATCATTCTGGGTGAATGTTATTGTCGTCCATCATTCTGGGTGAATGTTATTGTCGTCATCATTCTGGGTGAATTTTATTGTCGTCCATCATTCTGGGTGAATTTTATTGTCGTCCATCATTCTGGGTGAATGTTATTGTCATCCATCATTCTGGGTGAATGTTATTGTCGTCCATCATTCTGGGTGAATGTTATTGTCGTCCATCATTCTGGGTGAATGTTATTGTCGTCATCATTCTGGGTGAATTTTATTGTCTTCCATCATTCTGGGTGAATGTTATTGTCATCCATCATTCTGGGTGAATGTTATTGTCATCCATCATTCTGGGTGAATGTTATTGTCATCCATCATTCTGGGTGAATGTTATTGTCGTCCATCATTCTGGGTGAATGTTATTGATGTCCATCATTCTGGGTGAATGTTATTGTCGTCCATCATTCTGGGTGAATGTTATTGTCGTCCATCATTCTGGGTGAATGTTATTGTCGTCATCATTCTGGGTGAATTTTATTGTCGTCCATCATTCTGGGTGAATGTTATTGTCGTCCATCATTCTGGATGAATGTTATTGTCGTCCATCATTCTGGGTGAATGTTATTGTCGTCCATAATTCTAAGTGAATGTTATTGTCGTCATCATTCTGGGTGAATGTTATTGTCGTCCATCATTCTGGGTGAATGTTATTGTCGTCCATCATTCTGGGTGAATGTTATTGCCGTCCATCATTCTGGGTGAGTGTTATTGTCGTCCATCATTCTGGGTGAATGTTATTGTCATCCATCATTCTAGGTGAATGTTATTGCCGTCCATCATTCTGGGTGAATGTTATTGTCGTCCATCATTCTGGGTGAATGTTATTGTCGTCCATCATTCTGGGTGAATGTTATTGTCGTCCATCATTCTGGGTGAATGTTATTGATGTCCATCATTCTGGGTGAATGTTATTGCCGTCCATCATTCTAGGTGAATGTTATTGTCGTCATCATTCTGGGTGAATGTTATTGTCGTCCATCATTCTGGGTGAATGTTATTGTCATCCATCATTCTAGGTGAATGTTATTGTCGTCCATCATTCTGGGTGAATGTTATAGAGGCATTGTCTTTCTTATTTGAAAGGCCTTAAAGGAAAATGTTATGAAGATTTTACCAGAGTGATATACGTGCACAGGGAAGAAATATACTTTACAACAATTGTAAATTGAATTGTATTGAAAATGAGTACCATTTTGTTTTAGTATGTCCTGCCTTCAGATCATTGAGGCTACAGTTTTTACCAAAATATTATTGTTCGTGGCCAACTAATGAGAAAGCTGGTATTTCTTTTACAGGCTAGCTCAAAGAATTTAACTAAAAATGTGGCAATTTCTTAATGCGGCATGGAAGTTTAGATCACAAATAATCATTGCATAGCAGTTGTAATTCTGTGCTTATTATGTCCACATTGTGTTGTTCTCTGTTTGTTTACTGTCATTATTGTAATTGTATATTATGTTATTTTCCTATAGCATTATGTTTGCGTCTGCAATAAAATATATTCATTCATTCAACAATCATACATAAGACCTGATAATTGAATCAGTTAGTACGTGATTTAGTTTCTGATATGATTAATAGTGATTTGTGTTTGATTAATATTATACAATCGTATGATAAACATCACATCTGTAAATATTGTATCCTGGAAATAAGTGGACATTTCCTCATACTTATGTATGATTTTATTATTTATAGGATGGGTTTGAAAATGTTATGGTTATTTAATATGATACCATGCACTCGTCTTTTTCTAAAACAATGAAATGAAACAGATATTGATGAATTTATAGTTATAACGTATAACACAAAAATTGCTTATATATGTACATACATATTCCCTCAAGAAATGAGTCATCGTTAGACTTCAAATTTAATGATTGTTATTTTAGGTCTAAAATTTTAATTAACATGTCCAAAACATGGTGTTAAGAAGTTTAGAAACTTCTGTGTAATTTTCAGCCGTCATATCTTAGAGTGTGCACTAGTTTCTTTCTTAGCCATGAGACGTCTATATTTGCTTGTGATGTAAAAGCATATTAGAATTGTATGTCGGAATGTTAATTTTTTCTTCAGATTTATTTTCTATCTAGAAGCGAAATATACCAAAGGAACATTCAAACCTACAAGTCGAAAATAAACTGACAACGCCATGGATAAAGAGAGAAAACAACAACAGAAGATCAACAGTACACACAACACAACGTAGAAATTAAAGCTAAAGACTGAGCAACACGAACCCCACCAATAAACTGGGGTGGTCTCAGATGCTTCGGAATGGTATGCAGAACCTCATCCACATGTGGCACCTGTAGTCTTTCTCATATTAGTTCACACTCGCTGATAAGTTTAATTCGGTAGATCACATTCGAAAACAATGGGACGAGTTATAGGTACCAGGTACGACAACTGAAACATATCCGTCGTCACTTGTGAAACTGACAATCCATTTATAACGGTTAACCAAATCGTGATGGCGTCCGTCAAATTAACGAAGAAATGATTTCAACAATTAAGCGGGACTCTTGTTTTAATAGCTACATTGTGAGCAGCATCCCCTATCAAGGAAGTCATGATAGGAAATACAAGCCATGGGAATTTCTGTGATTCTTTAAAGTAACACATAGGGACAGTTACTGGCCAACCTTAATGATACGAGGTTATTTGTCAATCACCAAGGCGACATTGCTATATATGTGTGATGAAGTGTTTCAGATGAAACGGTACAAATTATACAACAATTTATTCCCTTTTGAACACGATCACTATTATTTCTCAAAGTGAGAGGTATCATTCTTAAATGTAGCAATGAATTGTTGAAACCATTTGTGGAATATGATAAAAAAAAAAATATGATCTTGGTTAGTGGAATAACCTACACGATATAGAATGTGCAAAAAATAATCAGTTTTTCTCATGATTCATTTGATGAACATTCAATTTATCTACACTTACGTTCAGTCTTAAACTCGGTTTCACGTTTTCCATATTTTGACATGATTTCAACAATTTTCTACAATAGAGAATATAAAGTCATTACTTTGATGTGTAAATGCATTTATGGTCCTTTATATGAAAGATTTTTAAATTTGTTTTTGGTGAAATAATAATGGTGATTGGTTGTGCTGTAAACTCAAAGAAAGAACAAAACACAAGTTATTTTCGGTAAAACAAATATAACTCTCATCCTAGTCAAGTTATTATCAGCAACATTAAACAGAGGGTAATTTTAATAGAAAGAATGTCTTGTTTAGATTGCTACTGAATTAATATAGAAAACAAAACAAAACAAAATCATAAATATCAAACTATTACCAACATGCTTGGACAGCTGTTACCCATTGTGTAATTTAAGGGCAGTTTCGAAAAGCGCCCAGAAAACTAAAAATAACTGAATATTTCAAGACTTTTACTTAAATTAAAATGAAATATAAATAATAACCTCATTTGACTTTAAAATGTTTATATCATAAACAGTATTACCAGTATTTGTAATGTCCAGGAAAATAAATATTTTATCTACGAAACAATGGCATGCATATACATAGGGTGCACCGTTTGTCTTTGATATGCAAATGTATTATCATTGGTACTTCCCATTTCCATACATAGGATGCACCCTTTGTCTTTGGTATGCAGATGTATTTTCATTGGTACTTCCCATTTCCATACATAGGGTGCACCGTTTGTCTTTGATATGCAAATGTATTTTCATTGGTACTTCCCATTTCCATACATAGGATGCACCCTTTGTCTTTGGTATGCAGATGTATTTTCATTGGTACTTCCCATTTCCATACATAGGGTGCACCCTTTGTCTTTGGTATGCAAATGTATTATCATTGGTACTTCCCATTTCCATACATAGGGTGCACCGTTTGTCTTTGATATGCAAATGTATTATCATTGGTACTTCCCATTCCCATGCATAGGGTGCACCCTTTGTCTTTGGTATGCAGATATATTATCATTGGTACTTCCCATTCCCATGCAAATTTAAGTTAAAGCAGTTTTATAAGCATTGACATATCAAATTTCCTTTGTTTTTATTTGGTGGAGTTCCGAAGTTGGCATCTTCGCTAGCCAAGGGTTACGATCCACTGCCGCTCCCTTCACCCTTGGCGGATTGAGATAAAATTTCGGAGACACAAGGTAAGAATTTTTATTGGTTGCAGTCAAAACTCGCTGCATCCAATCAAAAAGCGCCTACAACATGATCACATGTAAATGCATAAAGTGTTTGTAAACAATTACCACGTGTTTATTGTGCAACAAGTCTTTACATCCCTACACATACGACTATATTTAGTGACAACTTGAATGTTTTTAATCAACCAATAGAAGTTCCTGTGTATGTTTCATGCACAAATGCATGAATGTTGACGTATATTTTCATTTCCGGCTTTACCAAGTATGTAGAATCTAGATGCTACCGTGTTTTTACCTCCAAATTGAAGAGTTCAAGTGCTACCATTGGTCAAGAATAATGTATTCGGAATGGGCGTGATTTTTATCTTCCGATAGATGGCGCAACATTGTTATCACAAATGTTGGCTCAATCCGCCAAGGGTGGAGAGAGCGGGAGTGGATCGTAACCCTTGGCTAGCGAAGATGCGAAGTTGGAATCATGTTATTTGTGGTTGCTTTTGTTGCTGTGCCATATTTATTTTTCGTTTATTGTAGTATGATCAATCATGCCGTTTAGTTTTCTTTTTTAAATTGATCCGCATTTTATCATGCTTTTTAACTTAATATGCGGTATAGGTTTTGCTCATTGTCGAAGGACGTATGTTGACCTGCAGCATATATTTTATTCCAAATTAATGGGCTCACAACGATCAACAAGAGATGATATATATAAACAATTTAAAAAGTACTGAGAGAAAGTATTACTTGATTGATAGAAAATGAATAAACACATATATAGTTCAAGTTTTAAATTGCGTACGCAAAACGCGTTTAAATTACCAGATAATTTAAAAAAAACAAAAAAACTTTATACATGTATGTTATTCATAAGAATACATCTTGCACATGTTGTATCATTCGATAACATTTGCACAAGATAATACATATGACATATAAAGTTATTTTTATACAAAGAAAGAGGCAAGTACGTGTTACTTACAAGTATATGTCTGATTATAATTATAAGAAATCCAGCCAAATACTTCCATTAATCTACAAGTTGTAAATAAAACACATGTCGAATTCTACTTTCGATTTAACCTGATTTAAAATACACAAATTTTCTGTAAACTAAAATATTACGTCATGTAGGAGCGTGTTTCCTAGGTCAACAATCCTTCAACAATTATGCTTACCTAGTAAATATAAAATGGGAAATCCTCAAATGAGATATAACGAGTCCAGAACCAATCCTATATATACCAATACATATTCTTAGTATTTGACTTTATTTCATAATCTATTTTGTTCAATTCAATATTTTATCATAAATATTTGTTGTTTTTTAAGGTGTTTCGGTTAAGGTTTAACTACCAAGGCCAATGAAAATCAATACATAAATGATCACATATGGGAATTTAAATGTGTTTGTTTCGAATATACATAATATATATTTACATTGACAGAGTGTAGATAACATTGAATTCATTACATTTCCGAGGGTGAGGATGGGGTTTTACAGAATAAAGAATAATGGGTGAAAATATAAAGAAAAGAGAAAAAAAAAAGGCCAAAATAGACCCCCAAAAAATAAAGAATAGAAATAATGAGGTGCTACGTTATATGAAATAGAGAATAATGGGCAAAAGGTATAAAGAATAGAGCAAATACATGTGAACCTAAACATTTAAAGAATACAGAAATGAAAAAATGAGAACCCCTATCAAGAATCTCATGTACAACTAAACTGTAATGAGACACCAATCTTACATAAAATCAAGAGGTCGTCTTTATCTGAGGGTCTGGTTGAGGTTATATGCAATAATGGATCACGAATATAGCAAAACGTACAAAAAAAAAGAGAAAAAAGGCCACACGGGTCTATTAGAATAGAGAAAAATAAATAGAGAATAGAGAAAAATGGCTTCAAACATTAAGGACAAATCTCCCACCTCTCACTCAAAATATGGATAATTTTATGTTAAGGTGGTTTATAATTCTGTTTGGCAGCTTCAGAAATAATAATTTTGTACCCTTTTCGACTAGAATAACTCCTAACGTTAACTGCTAACCGGACAAATAACAAAGGAGTAGGTCCAGTAAGACCCCTGTTTGCCCCCAAAATATAGCAGTTTTACAAAATTGTTAAAATGTAAACTTTTAATCATTTATTGGATAGTAGAAAGGTTCTGCTACATTTAAATTCTCCCTCATAAATTCGTCCGAATTTAAAACATTTCTAATCTATCTACATGGCGAAATAAGAGGCAAGTCAAAATGTAGGTTTGGTTTGCTCGCAGTAACTTCGGGTTTGCTCGCAGTAACTTCTTATTTTCTGTGCGATACAACATTTAATTATGATAATAAGACATTACAAATATATCCCAGCAAATACACATCTAGATATTCCAAACTAAATCATTATAAATAAATAAAAATAATATACTATGCAGAACGTGTTGTTACTTTGAAGTTACTGTGAGAACCTCGATACAAATTATCCAAGTATCGGACTTATATACCCCACCCGTATTCCCGCCTATGAAATGCTCGTGCAGTACTCACTAAAGACTTATATATAGATACTATCCAACCAGTTCTTCAAACTTGTTTTACAACTTGTTCTACAAACCACAGTTACTAAAGATAGAAAAAGATAAGGGAAAACCCCAAATATAACGGAATAGAAATAAATAAATATGGGCTCTTTTTGCCAATACAATGCACATATATTGAGAACTATCACCATTAATTCATGCTAAATTACTGAAATCTTCACAATTCCAGCATTTTAGTTAAATTTTAGACGGTTTCCGTGTAAAACGAAAGTGGCCGCATTCGTGTTCATCCAAAATATTGAAATGGAAGTTGTATTTAATGATAATACATAACATATATAAAGATTGAGGATGAACACGGATGCGGCCACTTTCGTTTTTGACAAAAACCATCTGAAAAGTGACATGTTTTCGCATATTTGGTAGATTTCTCATATTTGAGCCAGAATCGGATCGTTTTTAATGACTAAATAAGTTAAAATCTTTCACATAAATTAATTGCATCATATGAAAAAGACACTTAAAATCTTTCGTCAGATGAAACTGAAATTTGAGGCCAAAATCGGTCCTTACCGGACCTACTCCTTTCTGCAAACATTAAAGTATACAATATTGATAAACTGTCGTCACAATATTAGATATATAACAGGTATATATATATATATATATATATATATTGTTTTCAATTTAGACTTGTTTAGTTCGGGTTTATATGATCCGCGACTCTTTCAAAATTCACGAGTATATCCTAAATCAGTGAGGTAAATTATGGCCTTCCAAATACCGTTTCGATTCCTAATATCACTGAAGAGACATTAATTGTCGAAATCAGATTATGGTGTATGCAATCTTTTCCGAAAGTTTGTTGTTTTCTCTTTGGCAATAAATTATTAATAAGGTCCATTTTATTTCATCTGGTGATCCGTTTATTTGGCAATCGCCACTGGCAGTCAGCAGGGTTTGTATAAGAACATCAGTTGTTTGACCTGCTAGTCAAATGCGTTTTGTTTAAATATACTTTTTCACTCTCTAGGTCTTTTGGAAAATGTTGTTTATGCTGTATTTAGACCCCTCTACCACAAAATTTGTTTTGTATGCACACGTATACAAATTGCGGCTTTATCCAACGCAATCATAGGATTGAATGTTATACTTTATAGCGGATGTGGTCGATTGGTCTAGAGCTCTGGAAATTGAGGCAAAGCGTTTGATGCTGTAGTGAATCAAAGGTGTGAGGTCGAATCCCGGTGAGGGACGGACAAAAATTTGCAGCATAAAAATCTAACTCTAACACTGTTAAATTCTCAGACTTATATAAATATTTGTATTTACCCTGTATCTCAAAAACACTGAGATCAAGTGAGCATATATATATATTGTATGGTTGTCACTTACCTAGACCTGTTTGTATGATATACTTATTCCTAGTGACTGTATAATGAATTGAATCACTATCCCATACGGTATATACAAAATGTTGAGTTAGATTAATAACAAAAAAGCTTTGGTTGAACGGTTCATGAGTTAATGCACGGACAACATTTGATTGCCGCCCGCCCGTCCGCCCGACTGCCCGGCCGCCCGCCCGTCGTACATCCCCAAATCAATAACCGACATTTTTGTCACAAAAATCCGGTTAATAAAAGTACATTGTGTATAAATAAAAATATAACATCTACACACGCTTAAACACACGTGTCTTATGTCTATCTGTAGATTCACCTTACGTGACAAGGTAACACTACGACTATTGAAGTTATATTTGATCGAGTGGTCTAGCGCTAGATATGAGGCGTACAGCGATTGGTGCTGTCACGGTAGTGTATTGAAATTGAGTTCGAATTCTGCTGAGGGACGGACAAAAAATTGTCAGCATAAAAATCTATAACTCTAACACTGTTGGGTTAAATTACTATATATAATATATATGTTTGTGTGGAATTTAAGAACACAATTGATATACTAAAAAGGAGAAAAATTTAATATCCTGACACTTCCTTTAAATAATAAGGTTTAAGGGGCATTATAGTCATTTTGTTTCAAGTTTATTATTATTAGCTAAAACAATCGCTAATACAGACTAACAAGACAAACGTAATCGCCTCGAGTGAGGAAGGTGTCCGACGAGACAACATGTTATATGATCCAGGCGCGTAGCTACGTTTACGTCAAAACGCCCGGGCGTACACTTAAATTTTCGTAAAAAGAATGTTTTCATCTCAATACATTAAGAAGAACTGGTTAAAATCATATTATAAGCCTTGCATATCTTTCTTCAATGGCTTTTATAATTGCAAATAAAAGTGACGAAATTTACTTTCCAATCAAAAAGTATCGTATTATACATTTGTTCATTTTCTGTCAAAGTCTGAATCTACTGTGAATTCTAATTACTTTCCCTTTGTTTAAAGCTATTCATTATCTGTTGAGATTTGCTTTTTTGTCGAGTCTGCAACTTTTTAGTCTCGAAAGCGAGACATAACAATCCTAAATTCCGTCGGCAGCGTCAACATCTTGGTTCAGCATGTTGTGAAAAGTTTTTTTTAGACATCAATGACTGTCAACTATTCATGAAATTTTACGAAAGTTGGATATATATTTAATTTTACCGTATTTACTGATGAAAGGAATTTCTTTTTGCAGTTAACAAGTAGATACAGTCTAGGGTTTTTTGTTACACATCAATTACATTGTCTAACCTTCATCGAATTTTTTTCAGTTTACGGACTTATCTTTTCGCAACTAACAGACGGTCTGTTTAATACATTAAATGATAATTTTTTAAACCTTCATAGATTGCCATGAAACTTGGCAGAAGAAGATCATGAAAAAATATCTAAAGAAAATGTTTAATATTCCTAAATCCTGGAATGGACTGATAAATGGATTATTTTTTGCGGAAGCAATCATAGGCCCAGGCGAGATCTGGGTTCTACGAAAACCTTTACGAATTTTCATAAGACACCCGAAAACTATCAAAATTAATTATTTCATGTATATTAACGAAATTTGCACATGAAAAGGGGTCTTGATTGAGTGATTGCTTTACCCCATGGTTCCTTTTAAACATATTTAGAGTAACTGGTTTGGACATTTTCTCTAAAACCAAATCAACACAATGAATAAATTAAACATAAAAAAGATAAACAAAATAGACTCTTAAGTACTAGTATGTTGCTATTGGTGAGTTTTTATTGACAGAAATGGTATCTCATTCTTGATAACTCGTTCACTTCAGAGGGGCTTTGCCCCTCGAACCCACTACCAACAGGTGCTATGACCTGGACACGATGGGGCCCTCAGACCCCTTGCCGAGGTTCGGGCGTACACTTAAAAATGGCCTAGCTACGCCACTGATGTGTACGTAGTTCATTCGATTCAGGATAGTCTTTTCTTTTTTTTTTTCTTTTTTAAATTTTGATCAATTTCAATAAGATAGCAACCCAACAACACGAAACAAATATCTATGGGCCTATAAAAGATTGACATCGGCCTTGATTCTATAAATCGAATGTGAAGTAATAAACTTGGGGGAAATCCTTTACATCAGTTTTCTTCTTTGTTTTTTTTTAATTGCCTTGAAACAAAATTAGAAATGTGGTGTATCTTGTTGCGTTGTTCTGCATTGGTGATTTTCGTTGTATCTTTTCTTGTATAATGGAAAGAAAACCTAAAAGAAACCTAATAGGACAATGGTGTATGAACAAAATCCGATATGGAAACTACAATAGAAACTTGTATATACTTTAGTTTTATGAAGAAAAAAATGACAAAATCTCTCACTATACAAAGCCTTTCTAAACATTTACAATACTCAAGGATTTGTATAGTAAATCCTTGCAATACTGATGTATGTTTAGTGTTTGGTATTTACATAGGCTTTTTTTTAGGAAAAGCATTATACCTAGAATTTAAATCAATTAATACGAATTGATGTGCAAAAAGTGGCGAACAATTAGTAGCCTACATGGATATATACTATTTGCACAGCTAGTGTCCTCACGAAGTTTTTCGTAGTCGTGTCCCAAGTTTGTCAAAAACAAATTGTTCACGCTACTTTTTAAATATCTTGCTTAATTCTTCTCTGAAAATTCAATACCTCTCAAGTAGCCGTGAATTTTGTTTCATAATATTATATTAAGTGAAAATAGTGTCACTTATTCAGTATTCTGTTCTACTATATTTATAGAAGAAAACATCTAGAAAGATAGGCGGAAAATACCAAAGGGTTATTCAAACTCAGAAGTCGAAAACAAACCGTCAACGCCATTACTAAAAAAGAAAAAAAAAAGGCCAAAAAGACCAAAAAGACAAACAGACAAACAATTTAACACAAAACACAACATATAAACTAAAGTCTGAGCAACACGAACCCTACCAAAAACTTGGGGTGATCTCAGCTGCTCCGGAAGGGTAAATTGATTCAGCTGCACATGTTACACCCGTTAACATAGACATATTCATTCACACAAGAGGAATATTGAAATTTTGGTAGTTTTTAATGATTTTGGTGCTATGTCAAGATAACTGAAAACTCATTCTGCTCTGTTCTTTTTTATGACGGAAATGATACTTTATTTCGCACTACGCATCTGATCATTTTGATGTTTCTATTGGCCATACACTCGATTTTTTTCAAGATATCACTGATATCATTTACTTAATAACACCTGACCCGAACAGTTCCTTGAGATACCCCAGAATCAACGGTCTGTTGGACCTGTTTGATGTTGTTCAATTTACCACGACTCTTTGCTTGCGGAAGCATAGGAATGAGTAAATCCAACATTGCATGTGTTTTACCTGGTTTCCTGTAGCTGTTTAATTTTGATTTAATAGTTTATATGGGGCGTTTTCAAAATATGAAATAAATATATCTGTAAAGTGTTCTTAACGATTTTTTGGCGCAATACATGTAATTGCAACGACGACATTAACGTAAATATATATAAAAAAAAGAAGATGTGGTATGATTGCCAATGAGACAACTCTCCACAAGAGACCAACATGACACAGAAATTAACAACAATAGGGCACCGTACGGCCTTTAACAATGAGCAAAGCCCATACCGCATGGTCAGCTATAAATGGCCTGAAATGAAAATGTGTAACAATTCAAACGAGAAAACTAACGACCTTATTTATGTACAAAAAATGAACGAAAAACAAATATGTAACACATAAACAAACAACAACCACTGAATTACAGGCTCCTGACTTTGGACAGGCACATACATACAGAATGTGGTGGGGTTAAACATGTTAGTAGGATCCCAACCCTCCCCCTAATCTGGGACAGTGGTATAACATTACAACATAAGAACGAACTATAAAAATCAGTTGAAAAGGCTTAACTCACCAGATGGACACAAATACACTTGAAGTGGACGTGGCCGGGTACTTGTACATCCCAACAGCAAAAAGACACTAGGTAGTACTCGCAGTTAACTGACAGCTAGTTCAAAGCCACTAACAACCAACAAAAAATCATGCATCTAAGACGTAACCATTGATGGTACTATAATAATCTAGACGATAACGCATTATGTTGGAGCATACTATATGTTGCAGCATCCTGCAGTGAATGCATGTTTGAGATACTTGAATAGCGGAAATGCACAAATGTCTCCTGTTGTCCATTCATCACGTATCATGCTGGAATTGATAATTGTTGAAAAAATGGTGAATAATAATATGATAGCTGCTTCATTTTATATTTTTTTTAACATTCTATAACCTATTTCGTCTGGCCCTCATACTTTTTATGTATTGAATCAATATTCTAATTTTGTTTTCGTCCATACTTAAGTTATTATGTCTTTCCAATTTGGATGTAACGGTTTATTTAGTGGTACATATTTAGTTGATGTCTTCTTAGTTGATAAAATTATAGTGATATATTCATTCAATGTTTTTGCTCTGTCATGGTCGTTTTCTGCTAGTTCTAAGACCTGCTTTAGTCTTTAGTGGTATACTTTGAGAGTTCTTTCTTTAACTGACCTGGCCCTGCTACGTGAGCTTTTCTCATCACTTGGCGTTCGTCGTCCGATTTTCGTCTTTGTTAACTTTTACAAATTGTCTCAGTCTCTGAAACTACTGGGCCAAATGTTATTGACCATATGTCTTTTAAGGAGTCGCCCGATAGTTTTGGTTAAACTTTGCAACAATTATCATCGGTGTATCTAGTTTAAAAATTTAAAAACTGTGTGAAAAACATGTCTAATCTGCAATCGGACTCGGACTTCTTTTAAAATTAGGTTAACTGTGTATTGCTTCATATGTGTTTCTTAATTCTACATTGGCTAGAGGTATAGGGGGAGGGTTGGGATCTCACAAAATATATTTACCCCCCCCCCCTTTTCCGCATTTTTTCGCCTGTCCCAATTTCAGGAATCTCTGACCTTTGTTAGTCTAGTTTATATGTTTTGGAGTTTAGTGTGACGCCCATTTTCACTGAACTAGTACACAATTTTATTTAGGGGTCAGCTGATACCACCTCCGGGTGCGAGATTTTCTCGCTGCGTTGAAGACCAATTGGTGGCATTCTGATGTTGTCTGGTCTTTCATCGGGTTGTTGCTTCTTTGACATTTTTCATTCTCAATTTTATTAGAATGTTGAGCTCTACCTTATATAGAAACTTTTAATAGCAAAAATTACCAGCAAGATCTATTGATGTTCATAGTTCTTTTTTCCCTCCCCTTAAATTCCGTCTATATAAAAATTTCTTTCCGTTTCCGTTTCCGTTCCGTTTTCCGTTTCCGCCGTTTAGCAACACCCAGGAATATGACAGTTGTTATTTATTTGTTTGATGTGTTTGAGCTTTTGATTTTTCGATTTGATTAGGGATTTTAATTTTTTCCTCGGAGTTCAGTATTTTCGTGATTTTACTGTTCGCAAGTATTTCATCTTCATTTCCTTCATGCTGATAAATGAATCTTATAAATAATTAATTTAATAAATAAAATTTTTACTCTGAAAAAAAGATTTCTATTATTAAAAAAATCATGTTCGTGTCAGCTGAGATATTTTATCAATCATTGGAAGATCTACTGGAAACAATAACGTTGTAAAACAGGAGTTTAATTCCTACAACTTAATCAATACACAACAATGTGATGTGACTAGACAAACCACATACAACGGAAGCAACACCAACTTATAATTATATAAGTCGCTTTCAATACGATATTGAACACGGTATATACGGGTAAAGGAAAGTGCTTTAAGTAATATTGAACTGACAAACACATAAAGAAAATGGATACAATATCATCTGTTCTCGGACAATTTCAACGTTGAAAGGATATCAATATTTTGTAAAAGAATCAAATCATACCTTGATGGTATACAAGGTAAACATATTTTAATTAAAATACATCAAGTGCTCGGTGTTGCTTAATAACTCTAAAAGGAGGCTGACATTCAATTCAAACTCGTAAAGAGACAGAATTTGTTCGTTTATTTCAAAAATATTTTGATTGAAACTAGTTTTTGGATGTTAAAAATGGAAGATAATAAAATTCCTCAAAAGGTAGACACTCATATAGTTTTGCCGATGGAGAAGGTAGAAGAAGAAGACGAATCTTGCAGAGAAAAATGTCATAAAAATATGAAAGAAAATCTTATTTTACTTCTTTTGTTTGGATCCGTTGTTTTTGGGTGTGGTTTTGGTTTTATCATACGAGCCTCTACAACAATGACAAAGAGAGAAATAATGTACCTCCAATTTCCAGGAGAAATTTTAATGCGGATGCTGAAAATGTTGATTTTGCCTTTGGTTATCTCAAGTTTGATAGCCGGCATTGCAGGACTTGATGCCAAAGCTTGTGGAAAAATTGGACTTCGTACTATGTTATATTTTGGAGCTACAACTTTTATGGCCGTGGTTTTGGGGATAATTATGGCTGTCTCAATTCAACCGGGTAGAGGAGCAAAACGTACAGATCTGGCAAGATACGGAAGCACAAAAAAATTACACGCTTCAGATACATTCCTTGATCTCATTCGGTAAGTATTTAAAGTTATAATACCTTTCTACTTAAAACCTACATACATCAACAGCTGGAGGCTTCAGTATTATATATTTTGTTTTTCACCAGAAAATTATCTAATCTAAAACATGAGCTTCCACCCACTTGATTATATGGTACATTTTATTCAATTTTGTACAACCATGTGAGGGGAAGATTTAAAAAAATATTTATTACTTATATGAGAATTTTTTTTATTTGAATTGAATTTGGATCTTCTGTTTAGGTCCTTGTTGTTCATATAGCTCTACGTATTGTACACAATTTACGCAATCCTGACTTGTAATTGTTAAGGTTGAAGCGTTCCTGGTGAAAGTAAATCTAGAAAAATTTCGGGATTTAGAAAGTAATATAGTGTTTATTTCATTAAATAGCATATATAACCAAAAATTCAAAAACAAGTTATCAAAGCGTTTTGTTAAGGATTATCTACATGGCTACGGGCAGAAATCTTTAGTTGTTTGAATAATAAAAACATTTAATAAACAGCTAAGTATACGCAGAGGCTTTGTGTTCTTTTTACCCTTCAAAATGTAAAATCACAAAAATACTGAACTTCGAGGAAAATTCAAAACGGAAAGTCCTAAATCAAATGGAAAAAATATCTAACAAACATCAAACAAATAGACAACAACTGTCATATTCTTGACTCGGTACAGACATTTTCTAATGTAGAAAATGGTGGATTAAACCTAGTTATATAGCTAGCTAAATCTCTCACTTGATGACAGTCTTATAAAATTCCATTATATTAACAACGATGTGTAAACAAAACAAACATACATAATAGGTAAAAATGTACATCAAAACCTTTATATACGTGTTCTAAGTTGAAAAGTTTCTGTGAAAATATCTCAAAGAAACATCCAAACCTATAACAAATACCAGATTTGGTGTATTATTTTCCCACGGACTACTATCTTGTGAGCTAGCACGTTAAAATGTCGATTTAGCATGTCGGTCTAGGACATGTTAAACAGCCATTCATTCATCCATAGTTTATATCATACCGTTAGTATAGGTCACCATACAGTCTTCAACATAGAAAAACAAACCCCATAATGGCATAACGTATAGTCAGTTATAAAAGGCAAGGATGAAACAATTCAAACAATAAAACCAATATAAAGACCTGATCTATTATGAAAAATATTTCACGAAAAAACAAATATGACATACACGAATCAACAGTAACCACTGAATTATAAGCTCATGTCTTTGGAGAAGGTACATAGCGAATTGAGCGGGGTTACATAACGTTTTATGCGCTCATCCCTTTCCCTTACCAGGAATATTGGGATACCATAACAACATTAAACAAACGGAAGAATGTTAGAATGTTTTTTTTATGATTTAACATTCTCTATTTTGACCTAAAATAGGCTTGTACAATGTGGTTTAAATACCGTCCTATGGCAAATAATTAACAATTTATAAAACAGAAAGGTTCTCCAAAGTGGGACGATCGGGATGAAGGGTGTGAATATTTGCTTTGCAACATGCAACATAAGGTATCCTATAAATAATGAGAACTTGTGTTGAAGGCCGTACTTTGACCTATACTTTTTACAAATTGTGACTTGGATTGAGAGTTGTCTCATTGAAACTCGTACAATATCTTCATTTTTATATTGCAATGATTTCTCTTCAAAGAGAGGCAAAAGAGGGAAATTCAAACTAATTTATAATCGAAAATAAACTGACAAACGCCATTGGTAAAAAAGAAAATAGATTAACAGACAAATAATAGTACACACAAATCAACATAAAAAACCTAAGACTTAGCAACACTAACCCCATCAATAACTGAGAGTGATCTCGGGTGCTCCTGAAGGGTAAAAAGACCCTGTTCACATGTAGCACGTACAAAGTAGTGTTTCCAACTTCACAATTTAGAAACTTTTGATTTAATATGTTCTGAGTGAGCAGCAAGCCTCTAGCAAATGTATCATGATAGGAAATACAAGCCCTAGAATATCACGTAAACTGTGTGACATAATCCGTATGCAGACGATGCTGGAATGTTGAGCACTTCATATAGAAATGGGAAAGAAATGGAAAATTCACAATTTGGGAGCTGTAATCAACTCTTTTGTCGTGATGCTTTGTTTTAAACCGACCATCATTGTCAATTTCTAGATGTTAATCAAAATATAGGACATATCTGTTGTATCCTTTATCGCAAGTTCAATACGATCAACATAATCACCACATTATGATTTATTTAGTGAGAGAACATCATCTATATAGCGGAAAGCAAAGTTAAAGGATATTGCCAACCATGATTTTTGTTTAATCCAAAGTTTATCCATCCCTATAGTTAGGACAATATACTTGTTTCGTCGACCATTCTTTTTATGAAACAAAGCTGGACCAACTCTTTCGATTTGTCTTTTAGTTTGGAATGGAGAATACGTACAGAGAGCGGGACACTCTCCCTATACTCGGATTCATCGGATACAAAGTTCCCATTCCGACCGCACGTGGCTGCGTGTTTATACATCCCATACAGCTAAACGGATACCCTCTTTCGTATGGGGTTTACTGTCTGATTGGAGAAGTCCAGCTGATTACATTTCAGTCATGTACACTCGTCTTATTTATTTCAAATTTTATCTTAATTTTGAATACACATTTGTTGTTTTGCTTATAAACAAAAGATGGATTTCTTTCTGAACCATGCAGTTAATGAATTTTACTGGGTCGTCTCATAGGTGTCCACGTATGAAAAAATGGCCTTTATATGGTGGATAAAACCTGGTTTTATAGCTAGCGAAACCTCTTACTTGTATGAAAGTCGCATTAAATTCCATTACATTGACAATGATTTTTAAACAAAACAAACAGACATTATAGGTAGAAATATCAAAATAGGGGTAAAGCAGTAAACATTGTGCTATTATCTTAATCAGTATAAAAACAAACCGTACACTTTCTAAGAAGAAAGGTGTGGTACACGAAGAACAGATTTTAGATTATAAAGTTACTTATTGTATTTATATACAATGTATGTTATATTGTTAAAGTTGTCAGGATTTCGACTGGTGTTTCGGTAACAAAGGACCTTTGTAGTGGCAAGAAGAGTTTTGTCTAAATCACATTTTTTTCAACTAATGATTTAAAGGGAACACCAATATATCGAACATGTTAAAACAAATAACCCCAATATGCGATGAGCTTAACAAAGATAAATAAATCAGCATTTCTTACTCAGTTACTTTGCAACGTGCACATGTCTGTTTAATTTTTCGTAAACATCAGAATATTTGATATACAGGACGGTATCGAAGTTTTCTAAAATGTTAGAAAGGATTTCATCCCTTGTTTTCAATGTAAACTACTTGGAAATTTAATAAGATAAGGAATTGAGTACCTTTACAATGTCTCGCACTATTTCATATATGTTAATGACATTGTAATACATATTCTATTAATTTTACCTGTTATACTGATAACATGATCATCAGTAATTAGAGTTTTATTATACCATACAGTAAGTACTATGCACGTAAAATTAAGTCTGAACTAAGGATGCATATCTAACGAAATCTGTTTGCATCTCACAGTAAAGAAACTTGATTGGTATACTAAAGATATCATAATATTTTTATTTGTTATATAAGTTTGATTAGTACAATAACATTCACTATATTTTATCGTTTTGCAAAATAGCTGTCGGTCTTTTTTTTCCACCTATGGTATTTGATTTTCACATTGGTATCTTATTGCCTTTTTTTTATAGTTAAGTTGCAAGTCATCATCTTGACTTACATCTAGACATTGACAATGAGGGTCGGCTGAAAACAAAACTTTACGACAAAAGAGATGATTTCAGCTTTCCAATTGTAAACTTTCCATTTCTAAGTAGCAACATTCCAGCAGCACCTGCATACGGGGTATACATCTCCCAATTGCTACGATATTGCCGTGCTTGCATTTCCTATCATGATTTTTTTGATAGAGGGTTGCTGCTCACAAGGAAGCTATTAAACCAAGAGTTCCAAATGGTGAAGTTTAAATCATCGCTTCGTAAATTTTACGGAGCCATCACGAGTTGGTTGACCGTTATGGAATAACCGTTTCAAAAAATATATCGGATATGTTCCTTACGTCGTAACTACAATCCCCTTCCCTTTCATGAATGTGACCTACCGAATTAGACTATTTACCGGATTTGTTATCACATAAGCAACACGACTGGTGCCACATGTGGAGCAGGATCTGCTTACCCTTCCGGAGCACCTGAGATTACCCCTAGTTTTTGGTGGGGTTCGTGTTGTTTATTCTTTAGTTTTCTATGTTGTGTCATGTGTACTATTGTTTGTCTGTTTGTCTTTTTAATTTTTAGCCATGGCGTTGTAAGTTTATTTTAGATTTATGAGCTTGACTGTCCCTTTGGTATCTTTCGTTCCTCTGTCATATGACAAAACAACATACTACTCTGTTATCCAGAGAGCTTGTTGTCTGCACTTAACGTCGTTCACATTGCTTATTGACAACACAAGACCGAGATAACCCAATATTGGCACCAACATATTCGCATTTTTTACAAAAAATAAATACGTAACACAAAAGCTTACAAAAAAACAAACGCATATCAAAAACTGTACGTTTTTAAAAGACGAAAGCGTCCTCCTCCCAACCCAACGGGTGACTGGGGAATAAATATAAATAAATTATGATCACCCTGGTCTTTTCCCGAGAAGCAGTAAAACCATTTTTTTCAATGATAAAAACATACCTATTACAAATATTCATAAACATTTAGGGGTTACATTTAGCAATGATGCTAAATGGAATATCCACGTTGATAATATTATATTAAGTACATCTAAACATGAATATGCTAAGGAAGTTGAAATATAAACTGAGCAGAAAAAATTTAGAAAATCTCTATTTAGTTTTTATAAGACCTTTATATGAGTATGCCAGAGAAGTTTGGGATAATATTGGTGTAGGTTATATCAATAAACTGGAGCAATTACAGCTCCAAGCTGCTAGAATAGTTACGAGGTTACCTATATTCACAAGCTCAAGGGTAATTTTTGAAGAACTTGGATGGGAAACATTAGCTGCAAGAAGATAGTGAAGAAAAATTCAAATGTTTTATAATATTCAAAATAATAATGCTCCAGAATATTTGACAAATTTAATTCCCCAAAAACTCCAAAGTATGACGGTTTACCCTCTACGCAATGGAAATGACATCATTATTCCATTCTGCAGACTAGCTTTGACTAATGATTCATTTATACCATCAACCATCCGTCTTTGGAATAATCTTGTTGATTCAACTCGTAATGTGGAATCAATAAATAAACATAAAATTGAACTAAAAAAACTTTATCCTCAAAGTTACATATTTGTACCGAAACAGTATGAATTTGGAATTCGAAAACTGAATATTATTCTAACCCAACTTCGATGTTTTCCACAATATACATTTAAAGAAGAAACGATAGGAATCTTCACGATTAACACAACAGCGGCAAGAAGGGTCAGAAATAATATTGACCCTATATAGATCATATATTATATTCAAACATACGAAATAAAATGTTTGAAAGTGTGCGCTTGCTTCCAAATGATTGTAAAATTAATATCGACCTACTAACCTCGGGTAGTTGTCTTCATTCTCTAGAGCAAAACCAAACCATTTTCAAAATTGTCTTCCAGTATATTAAAAGTTCGGAAAGATTTCAAATTGTCTAGATAGTAAACCATGATCGAATAAAGGCAACAGTAGTATACCGCTGTTCAAAACTCATAAATCCATGGACAAAAAACAAAATCGGGGTAACAAACTAAAACCGAGGGTATCGCATTAAATATAAGAGGAGAACAACGACATAACACCGAAACGTAACACACACAGAAACGGACCAAGCATCAGACAAAACACCACGAGAATAACAAATATAACATGAAAACCAAATACACACACCAAAATTTTAGTCAAAGTCTATCATTTTATTTTATTTTTGTTTCGTTTGTTTATCTTGTATTTTAATTTTTGTGTTTTTGTTTTCTGAATATTCATTTTTTTGTTTTTTATATATTTGATTTTTTTCTGTATTATTATTTTTTTTCTTTCTTCTTTCATTTTTCTGTCTTTTGACATAAATCCATAAAATATATAGTTAATTGTTTTCTGTTTAGTATCAAATTTATATTAAGATCCATTTTGTTACATCTTGTGATCAATTTTATTTGGCAATCGCCAATGGCAGTCAGCAGGGTTAAAGAACATCAGTTGTTCGACCTGTTAGTCAAATGCGTTTTGTTTAAATATACTTCTTCACTTTTTTGGTCTTTTGGAAAATGTTGTTTGTGCTGTATTTAGACCCTTCTACAACGAAATTTGTTTTACATGCACACGTATAAAAATTGCAGTTTTTATCCAACGCAATCATAGGTTTGAACGTAGTTTTCAATTTAGACTCGTGTATATATATATATATATACAACTCGTCTAAACATCAACCCAACAATGTTAGATCTGTAAATTTGCTTTCGCACGACTACAGTGCAGGCGATTAGGTGTTACGATATCTCAGTAGCATGGGTTCGAATCCCGGCGAGGGAAGAACAAAAAATTTGCGAAAGCAAATTTACAGATCTAACATTGTTGGGTTGATGTTTAGACGAGTTGTATATATATATATAGATATACCATTATATACATGCATGCTCATTCATATATTTTGTATTATATTGCTTAAAATGTTAAATGGAGTAGACTTCATAAGTCTGTTTGACTTGTGTTTTATCCAATTTGTACTTGATCAAATAAAATAATGTTTAAACTAAAAAAAGCAAAACCATTGCCAAAGTGGGGTGTCCGTTTGATGGGATGATATCAGATTATATTATTAAGTCGTATATTTTAACAAATTTGATTCGTTTAGGGATAGTCACATGTTAAACAATATTTTCGAAGGTAGAGAGAAAACGGCGGATAGCAAAAAGCATATTGACCGGCAAAAAGCATATTGCACGGTTATTTTTAGAATATCTAAAAACCGATATACTTTGTGAGTCATGTAATGAATTTCAGGATATTGTTTAACGTTTTGAAGCAAATGATATCTGTGATCGATAATTTGACGAAAAAAAATCTTCAAATACTTAAGATGTAAAAAAAAAAAAGTAAATGAAATAACAACTAATATGTTGTTATTGTCAAGAGATATCTAATATAATATCTATAAAGTTCCAACAAACCTAAATGACGATTTTGATACAAACATGGTCGGAAATTAATAATATAACAAATATAGCCTTCGTCCTCAGTCAATATACTTCTTTCAGGTCAATATATCCTTGTATCGACCTCATACAAAGGCTATATTTGTATAATACTATTAATTAGTATATTTTAACATATTTCATTCGTTTAGGGATAGTCACATGTTAAACTATATTTTCGAAGGTACAGAGAAAACGGCGGATAGCAAAAAGCATATTGCACGGTTATTTTTAGAATATCTGAAAACCGATATATTTTGTGACGTTATGTAATGAACTTCAGGATATTGTTAAACGATCTTAACGTTTTGAAACAGATGATATCTGTGATCGATTAATTGACGAAAAACATCTTCAAATACATAAGATGACAAACAAACAAAACAAAAGCAATTGAAATAACAACTAATATTTTGTTATTGTCAAGGAGACAATTTGATATTTATAAAATTCCAACAAAATCAAATGACGATTTTGATACAAATATGGTCGGAAATTAATAATATTACAAATATAGCCTTTGTATGAGGTCAATATACTTCTTTCAGGTCAATTTATCCTTTTATCATATGTTTAGTAGTTAATACAGTAGTTTTGCATATTTGATAAATAGCCTGCTGTTTTATCCATATCGCACAACTTTGATGCGCACCCTTTATCGCATACCCTTTATCACACCCCTACTTTTTTTTTTTTTTTTTTACATGAAGTCAGTTTTATTTTTTTTTTGCTTAAGAAATTTTTTCCTGAAAATAGGTCCAATAGAACGGTCATTCGGACGTGACGCAATTTATTGAATGACGTCATTGTTTGGTATGTGACGTCACGAACGTCAAGTTTTCATATTTTTTGGCACACTAAATGGAACTATAAAAAATACAAAACACACAAAAAAATACAATAATAAACAAAATATTTTTAAAACAACAGCACGCAAATTGTAAGGTAACCTAGGTGCTTCGGATAAGTAATTGAGCAGTTCTTTTAAGGCCTTTGAAACAAGACAAAAGTAGAACTGAAGGTAACCCAGTGCTATGGATCAGAAAACAGTTCATATAATATAATACTCTTCTGTTGAAATATATGATGAAGCGTATAAAACATGGCAAAATCCGTATCACATGTCGTATCACCCTCGACCAATATCATCCCTCGGGCCTAAAGGCCCTTGGGCTGATATTGGTGTCTCGGGATGATACGACATATGATACGGATTTTGCCATGCATTATTATCTATGTATCGACCTCATACAAAGGCTATATTTGTATAATGTCTGATATAACCAAGATTTAGTTTTTGTGATAGCAATTTTTTTGTGTTGAGAAAGTCAATGTTCTTGACGCATGCTATATGATACTGCATTAACTTCAAAAGAAAATATAATCGAGGAATCAATGTCATCCGTGTCAAATAACAATCTATGTTTCATTATTTGTTTTGTATTTCGCCGGTTAAATGATGATATCTAGTAGCAGTTACTTGCTACTAAATACGATAAAAAAAAACTTACCTAAGTTCCTTACATACAGTTCGGCAGCTTTGAAACTTTAAAAGATTGTTTTAATATTCTCTGCTCAAGGTTTGTTCGTTTAATAATGTACGCAATATTATATATATATTTATCTTTCAACATTATATTCACACTATGCTGACTTCATCTACTGGAGTGTGCGTTTGTTTTTGTTGAATTGTGGTGTTCCTGTTGTTCCACTATTTCCCCTTTATAGTTTTGTTTTTTAACCCGGATTTGTTTTTCTCAATCGATTTATGACTTTTGAACACCGGTATACTACTGTTGCCTTTATTCGAAATCTTGCATTATATAAGCCGAGAAGGTTAAAAGTTCTTTTTTGTTAATTCCAATACAGAAGTGATATGCATAGTATGTGTTCGAAAACTAGATAAAAATTCATTCAAACAGTTGGACAATACGTTGATTTATTCTGTGTTGTCAGAATTCAAAACAGAAAGGTATCGACATGATGAAAAGCATTCATTTTTAAAATTCTCCTTAAATAGATATACAAATTATTATGAGACTAATGTTCCAACTCGCTGTGGGTCGTTCTTTGTCATGTAGCTTTTATCGTGCTTCAGTGCTAATACGGACTTGACTTTCAAATTTTCGACTTTGAGCAACCGGATGAAGGTAAGTACAGAAAAGCATGTCGGGAGGCTACAAATTATAAAGTGTTATTTTCATTTTTCGGTTGTAGATTTTAAGTAAGTCAATTTTGAAAACATTCATGTTCCGTGGTAACTTATTTCCAATGTCAAAGTTAAGGGTTAACATCTTTGGAAAGCCAAAAAACAATTTTTTATAAAATTATATTTCTATTCGAGCGTCACTGACTCCGGGAATCTTTGGTAGACTAAACGGACATCTTGCTTGCATAATGTTTATCCTAGTATCTTTGATGAGTTTAATAGAATTTCATTGGTGGAAAATCTGTTAGAAAATGAAGGAGAAACGTGCCAAATTTGTTCCATTCATTTTAATTTATTGTGTTTTCCCTAGTCATACAACCCTTTTCCAACTAAAGATAAACAGATTCCTTGTACAAGTGGAATAGTGTCAATTGTATTTAACTTTTGTTATAAATGCATAAAAAAAATCCCATGTTTTTATATTGTATTTATGTTGTTATTGCAGTTATAAATGACAAGTTGTAATAATGTCGTCTAAATAAGAAAGCTTCTAAATCTTCTGACATTCGTTTGATGTGTTGAGCTTTTTATTTTTCCATTTGCTTCAGGAACTTTCAGTTTAAAAATTTTCTTAAGAGGTTTTGTTTTTCTTTACATTTTTTCCTTACAAGCTAACTATCTGCGACATCACTTAATCATACCAAATCTATCGTTCAATTAATAAAATCTTAGGTTCTAGTCGTTCAACGTCATCACTTCTACAAGAGGTCGTATGGGACTTGACAACTTCTTAACAACTTTCTATCAACAAATTAAGTCGGTTTTTCTATCAATATTTCTTCTTATTACTCGGAATAACGTGCAAGCAGATAATGCATTTTTCATTATATCTTTCATTTCGGATCCGATATTGATCCGGTCGCATCAAATTCATTTATATAAGTTCTTTTCTCGTATCATTGATTAGAGATCAAATAAAAAATCTTCTTATTTTTCTGTTTGGCAGTACTTAACGTCATTTTATTGAGTATATTCTTCAATAATTTACGGGCGATAGATCTTTATAAATGAAAAATGACAGTGCCGCGGCACATCATTTCCGGTATTTGAGTTCTAATTTTGAAATATATTTGTGTACCGATGTTAAGGAAATTGCATGACAGGGAGAATAAACTCATGACCGACATTCATTTAGTTATTTTTTTCATCAAACATTGATGGATTTTACATAAAAGTATCAATGCTGTATATGTAAATTGCCATCGTTAAAATAATGAAAAGATCTGTTCGATATTATCCATTGATCATACAACTCTTATTTGTTCTGATTATCTAATTAATCAGCTTATACCCATTTTTGATATAAGAATAATTGACTTTAAAGAAGGAAAAATATTGACATGTACATGGATGTACAATCAAATTTGCATTGGCGGCCATTGTCTAATTTAAAATAAGGAATAAGTATGCATCTTTGTAAACCATTAAGACATATGTATTGTAAACTGTGTATGTTTTACAGCTGGAAAATGTTTCATCAGTGTTAACAATGCTTTACATAACCAGTTGCACTTGTGTCCTACATTGGTAAATACACCTTGTACAACAAAGATCATCTGTGTGACCTATATTTACTTGTAGTTTAAGTTAATATCATATATATTTTTAACGTGTACCAAACCCAAGTAAGCTTAAATGCTTGCATCTCATATTTATCCCAGTGAACTTACATTATTTCAAGACTTATTTATTTTGCATTGCACAGGATCATTTTTTCTCTGACAGTTTATGGAATCTTTATATTAAACCCATTGGATATGTACTGATTGATATTTAAGTCTAATATACATGTTGTTTTGTGAGATGCTAAAACAAACGCCAACATATATAGAAACGGGCCATTCGATTACAAATACTATATTCCTGACTTGGTACAGGATATTTTAAGAATGCATCACTGTCACAGGTAACGGGATAGTAGGACAACCGCAAACACTTAACCCTACCACACTCTTTATATTCATGACCAAATGAGGAGCCTATAATTCAGTGGTTGTCGATTGTTGCTGTATATTATAAAATAAATATTTATTTTCGTTTATGTCGTACATGTTAGTTTCCTTATTTGAATGGTTAACATTTGCATTCCGGGGCGTTTTAAAGCCTGCTATCCGGTATGTGTTTTTCTAATTAATTAAGGTCATTTGGGGACATTTAGTAGCAACGATTAGCAGTACATTGGGTCTGTTTGAAAGTTGTCTTATGATCAATCATAACACATCTTCTTATTTTTTTATGTTTAAGGTTCCAACATGACATAACGTAAACCAATCTAGACAAAAAACCGCTGAATTTCAGGATCTTAAACTTGGACATATACTTAGTTTGCAAAGCTAAATCCTCGACTGGGACACTGTATATTATATTAACAATGTTCTAATAATTTGTTCATATCAATTTTGACAAATGTCTAAAACATAAAATGCTAGTTATATATTTTGCTTTATTTGATTCATCATATAATACCTAAGAACTGAATCTCGTACTAATGATCATGTTTTTACTTTATTTCAGAAATATGTTTCCTGACAACTTGATTGTGTCCTGTTTTACTGGTGTATGTATTTGTATTCATAAGATCTTTGTACAATAATATGAGAGTATTTTTTGGTTCGTATAAAAAACTAGTGTTTAGTATCATAATGGAAGATTGTTTCCTCTTGTACCTACAATTACTATTTAGTTAATTTTGTGAACTGCGTTTTCTCTTTTTGGCGGTGTTCTTTTTTGGAATAGAGTTACCATTGTCTGTTTACAGTCGACGTTTGATTGCCTTCTTGGTTATATCAAACTCTTCTTGTTTGAACACTTTGCTTCAAAAAATTGCAATAAGTATATATTGGCACTACACCCAATACTAGTGAATGTCTGCAAAATTTGTTTAATTTGTTTAGTACAACAGTAAAAAGATTCCTAGAAGGTTTGAAAGACTAAAAATTCGAAAAATATATGCATATATATCAAGATGTGACCAAAATCTCTTTTCATCGCATCTAGTAAAAAAATCAATGCAAGGGGGTAACAGAACATGACGAGTTTTTATTAACTAATTCAAGTTCAATTTCATACAATTTTACTGAATTTCGTTTTTAAAGTCAAATATTGTTTTGGTTAATCAATCATTCTTTTAATGATTTCCCTTGACACACAGTTCAATGGAAACAAAGACACTGCTGTCAGTTACTTCGAATCTAATCTAAATGTTAGTTTTACATTACGTTGTTTTTTAAGTGAGAAGAATATACACTAATTGGAACAACCAAACGCGTATGAAATTGAAATAAAAAAATCGTAATGAATATAAAACCAATATATGACATTTTGTGTTTATATGATAATTGAAGACTTTTTTCAATGTATTAACATTAAACCATAGTGAAGCTTATAAATAATTTGTTTATATATTGCTAAAAGATGTAAACATTTAATAACATAATAAATATGGTCATCTACACTTTTCCCATCTGGCAGTAAACATTTGCTGTTGGGGATACATCAACTCTTCGAAGAGTCTGTATGTGGCTAGTTATCAGTAGTTCGGTATTGTTTTACGGGTATCAATTGATAACAAATTTTCAAATCATATTTAATTAATATCTCACTCATGCAAAGATCTTATTCCTTCTCCTGATTTGGCTATACTTTATGTCTGTTTTGGTTTGACCAGTTCTTCAACGTTCGTACAAGTTGAGAATTTTTAAATATTTAAGCATCCAGCATCGCTAAAGAAGCACACATTGTTGAAAAAAGCATCTGGTGCCGCAATACAAATACCGTTAATATCATCACATCCACTTTTGCATTTATTTATATTATTATGCATAAATGAATTAGATTACAAATCTATTTCAAAAGTAGAATACCGAACGCCAAGAAATTTTAAAGTCCCTTATCAAAGGGCAAAATCGAATGCCCAAACTCATCAAATGAATGGAAAACAACTGTCATATTTCTAACTTGGTACATGCATTTGCATATGCAGAACATGGTGGACTAAACCTGATTTTATAGCTAGCTAAACCTCTCACTTGTATGATAATCACATATTGTTCAATTATATTCCATAATATAGAATAGAATGCTATTCTAAGCCATATCGTAGGCAACAGGGGTAATAATGTTACATTTTTTTGTCTGTCATTCTGTCATTCCTTCCTCCCTTCCATCCGTCTTTCTGTTTAACCTTCTAAAATATACACGCGACCAATAATACGTCTCTTTATGAGGCTTTGATACATTAGTGTAATGCACAGTTTATACTTTGTTTGTGGTGTTCTGATTTTCTGTCTTTAATTCCACCAATATGCATTTATAAGATGGAATTTGATTGCAGATATATTCATCTGCATACAAACCCCCAGTATATATTGTTTCTATAACCGTTTTTCTCAATACAAATGTTTAGGAAGTTATAGTTAGAAGTCTCTAAATAAATAAGTTCAGTTAAATGAAATTCACAAAACAACATGCAAAATTATAATACAACCTTTAATGATATCAACATTTATTTTATTGCAGTACAGAACAAGTCTTGAGCCAGAAAACCAGACAAAGACGGTAATCTATTCGACAAATGACACAGATTTTGTTGACAACTTAGCCAACATATCTAAATATACAGACAATATGGAAACTCTTGTTCTCAACTTTACAAATGGCAGCACCATAGTTAAAAAAGGTAACAGAGTGTCATCATGTAAAGCTTTGTAACTTGTCACTATTTTGAAATTTCCTAAATCAATATCTTTTGGTTGTGGTTCTATTTACCTGTACGAAATGTCACGCCTGTAAATGACATGGAAACCAGGCATATAAATCATACTTTCTCCTTGCGTCACTCCAGAGTTTAAGCAATGCATTTCCAGGCGTCAACCAGGCCCAACCAGGTGGAAACCAAGCATAACAGAGACGGAAACCTTCAGTTGGCGTAAAATTAGGTGTAATATACAAATGAGTACGCCTGATCATTGAATATACCAGGCGTATAATCTTTATATAAATAACACATAGCTGAGAGGGTGATAGAGTAGATTGTAAATAATTGTCAACCGCGGCGAAGCTAAAAGAAGAAGGAGATTTCAGTCATCTCAACATATTTACCCTTTCGGAGGACCTGATTTCACTCCCGGATTTTAGTGGAGTTCGTGTTGTTATTTATAACTGTTGATGTAAATGTCTTTTGGTGAGTCTTTGTTTACTCCTTGGTTTTGATTGTTATTGTCTTATAACGACGCAAATTAACAGAACGTGCATAAAAAATATCTCCTTATAGAAAAACAAAATGCAAATGTCAACAACATAAATAAATGCATCAAAATGAACAGAGCGTAAATATAAAGGTCATCATTTGCATTTCTTTCGTCAATTTCCTAGGTCATATGTACTTATAGTTTTTTCGGAAACGCATCAGATCCATATGATTATTTGGACTTATCCAAGGTTTAAGAAAATGTTATCTTAATTAATATCAAAAGATTACATTAAAACATCTGGAATGTATTTTCTATATTTTTTTTTTTAATTTTCTATTTCAGTTGTAACAACCACAATTGATAGTCCTGTTTCCGGAGAGACTGGACAAATTAATATCCTAGGATTAGTAGTATTCTCGGTGTTGATTGGTGTCGTTTTAGGTCGGATGGGACACAAAGCCAAACCTATCGTTGATTTCTGCACCTGCTTGACAGATGCATCAATGAACCTTTTCGTCGTTTTTATATGGTTTGTATCAAATTAAATATTATATGGTTTGCATTAAATTAAATGTGTATCAGTTGCCACAAAACATGCAAATGTAGAACTTTTATTACGGAGAGTTCATTTTCTTCCATAAAAATACTATGATTAAAATAGGAGGATTTATATCGTCCATTAGTTAGACCGATTTAAGTGGTACAGTTTGTGATACATTGTCTGAATGAGGACGTATACATTAAGACCGATTTAAGAGTGTTAGAGTTTATGATATATTGTCTGAATGGGAATGTAAACATTTGTTGATAGCGTAACAAGCTTTCTGTACGTAAAAGAATCTCTGAAACAATTTTCTTTGAATGAATATATGCAATATTTTTATCAATAGATAGGAAATAACTACAAAACGATCGAAGAGCAACTTTGCTGAAAATGAGGCACAATTTCCTCATAAATTGTTTCTTCTTCTTCTTGTGTTTTGTTTTCTTTAATCACTTTTACACAATATTTGTTTTATGATGCATACGTGTAATACTCTTTTCAAAGGTAATACGTTTCATAATAACTGATCACTGATGTCAGACGTTAGAATAACATAATAATTACAAGCTGCACTACAAAAGTACAGACGTTTTTGTAGTGGTGAAGTTTCTATTAAACCATTTATGTCATAGACATGAAGACTCACACCTATTTAGATTGAAAATTCTCTTGGGAGAGTACTCTATATTTCGTACAGCTTTTCCATGAATTCAATTTGAACCTTAATCCCGTTGACAGAAGACATTAGCTGTCTTCGATTTGCATGAGTTAACGAGGTGATCTGAAATACACTACTGACTATGTACTTAGCGGTTTTTAGAAGTTAATATTCTTTATGATGTAGATCTTAGCGATGTATGGAATGAAATTATTGTTGATAACTGATTTTGGCTATTATGATGGTATTGTACCAGTAGTAAAATATTATGATGCTGAATGTTCTAACGTTCTGGAAGTAGCGGCTAAGATATTTGGAAGTACAATGTAAGCTGCTTAATCCGACACCTAATTATTCCAACATCCGTATTTAACCGACACATTTTCATGGTCCTAAAATATGCATATTCTTGCAGAAAAGAAACTGAGTATTCCGACACCCTGCTTAATCCGACATTTTTTTGGTTCCCCAGTGTGTTGGAATAGGCAAGTACCACTGTAATTAATGTGGTTATTAAAACGACGTTGACTACTTTAAAGGACGACAAACTTGAGTAGCTGGTTGTGTTAATTCTATTTGTGTTTAGAGTGATGGTTTCAATCTTCTTGCGGGGCCTCGGTGGCCGAGTGGTCTAGGTTGTTACTACTGTCATCACTAACCAGTCAACACTGAGGTTGTCAGTTCGAATCACGCTCGTGCGGGAGCACTCGAATCCAATCTTAATTGACTAGAAATGTCAGTTTTCCTATCAAAGGTCGGTGGTTTTCTCCGGGCGCTCCGGCTTCCAATATAAACTCGCCAACACGAAATAGCCTAAATACGGTGCTTAAAAGTGGCGTTAAAACACCAAATACCAAATTAATCAATCTACTTAGTGAAGTTGTTTTCGAACTGATTGAAATTTTTACTGACATGCAGGTTTCGTTGTTTGAATGTTGTGTTGTCGTCATAGATGAAATGAATGTTTATACTGGTTGTGGTTATGTTTAAAATGCATTTGATAATGATGTTAGTTTTGTTATTAATTTGTAGTTGGTCAAAGTGCATTTGAGCTTGTACAGTCGGGAGTAAATATACTCACCATAAATACCAGGATTCAAATTCATAATTTGCGCCTGACGCGCGTTTCGTCTACAAAAGACTCATCAGTGACGCTAGAATCAATAAAAGTTAAAATGGCAAAAAAAAGTACGAAGTCGAAGAGCATTGAGGAACAAAAATTCCTGAAGTTTTCCAAATCGGATAACGTAATCTATTCTTGATGCGGAATAATTGTGACCGTATCGATGATAACTGCACATATCAATGATAACTCATTTCAACACAGAATAAGTAAAGTTGGTATTGTTGTTGCTATTTGTGCGTTAGGTGATCCTTTTAATAGAATAGAGATTATAGTAGATTGTGTTTTTTATGGTAAAAGTGTTCACCAACTTCTATAAACTCCAATGAAATTTACATTTATTATACGTAATTGACGTTGCCTTTTCTACATAAGGAATTGTCTGTATCAAGTCAGGTAAATGACAGTTGTTTTCCATTGTTAGCTCTTGATTTTGCCATTTTGTACAGGACTTTCCGTCTTGAACCCTGGAGTTCGGTATCTTTTATGTTACTTTTGAATAGTATTAGTCTATGAATTTAGTTATGCATTTATATACCTGTCATTTATTTTTATGGCCTGATTTGATGCGCCAATGTTTCTTTTGATAATATCAAATGACATAATATGAAATACACGGTGAAAGGTACCACAGATTTAAAAAATAGAATGATTCATCGGAGTAAATAGTTATCTACACGTCTAAAAGTAAAATCACAAAAATACTGAACTCAGAGGAGAATCCAATCGGAAAGTCCATAATCACATGGCAAAATCAAATGACAAAACACATAAAAAAACGAATGGACAAGAACTGTCATATTCCTGACTTGGTACAAGCATTTTCAAATGTAGAAAATGGTGGATTAAACACTTTATCTATGGAGTTATTTTCGGCATTAAAACTAAAAATTAGATAATTATTATGTAAATTGATCGTGAAACTTATAGGAAATATTTGTCTTACAAAATTATTTAATGATAATTTTTCTTCCGAAAGAAATTACGGCGTACATGATACATAAATCTAATTAATAGTAAGTATATGCATCAAAGAGAAAATTGAAAAATGTTTTAATTTTTCTTAAATCTAAAACCGAACATAGATACAAAAGTGTGCATACAATACCATATTATATATACTCTTCGACATCTTGATATTTGCCTATCTTAAAGTCCTGGTTCAATCATATTTTGAAAAATTATGATTTCTTACAAAAAACATAATAAGTATTACATTTTCAGGTATTCTCCAATTGGAATAGCGTTTTTGATTGCTGGGAAGATAGTAGCAATGGAGGATTTCGGCATCCTTCTAACACAGGTTGGATTATATTTCCTGACTGTTCTGATAGGCCTATTGATACACGGAACACTTATACTTCCGGCTTTATTTTTTGTATGTACACGGAGAAATCCTTATAAATTTATTTACGGCATTCTACAAGCAATGGCAACTGCATTTGGAACATCGAGCAGGTAATTTTATTCAATAGCCCAGTTAAGCTTGCAGCAGTTTCAATTGAGATGTTTTCTGTTTTATGTGCAATTATATATACTGTGTAGAAAAATACAAATGATGAATTGCCGAATAACTACAGTATATTTTAATTGTATTTGTAAAAAAGACCAATAATTGTTTTCCTATTCGATTCTGGGTTTCATCAATGTCATGTCTGATGGTACCGTTTACCATTTAAAAAGATTCTTCGTAAAGTAAGGTTACGTGCATGTACTTGAGGATTAAAGCTTCCTATTTAATAAGGAAGATAATAATATTGATGGTTTTTGAATGTTGCATGTGCTACTGTGTACGCTCTGTAGGTGAATCGATTATACTTATGACTATCAATATTAAAGCCTGGGATAAAAAAGTTCAAACAACGAAGGCAAGAATGCGAAGAGAGATTTAGTAGGATAATGTCTCGACTAAAATAAAAGTAATCAGGGATAAAGAAAAATTAATTCTAACACAATAATGATGGTTAAAAATAGACATGTTTGTATGGTTATAATAAAAAAAAAGAAGATTATATGTATTTTTGATAGAGGTAATTAATTGACCTATTTAGTATCATAGTTATAGGAAACTTCATCTCTGAAGCTCAAATCAGACGAGACTTCGATCTAATAAGGATTAAAATGTTGTTTCTTAGTTTTGAATTGAGGACGTAATCTATAAGTATAAGTTAAATAATGTGTAGCAATCTGCATGATCACCCTTTTTCATGGAAGTATGATGTCTCCATTCATCAAAGACTAACACGGTAAAAACAGTACTTAATATATTTACAAATTGTATTGAAACGACGGTCTCAAGTCGTTCGAATGTAGACCAGTGCATTTATAATAGAACAAACGGTTATATGAAACAAATCTTCTTAAGTGGCCGCATCTGGTGTCTTGTTTTCAAATAAGATTCTTGAACTCACAAAATATACTACGATTTTTAGACGGGAATTAAATTTCGTCATTTCGTCTCGTATGAAGAACCGATGTTGTATATGTAATCAAGTGCATATTGAAGAGGCAAAGTAGGCAAAAAAAAAATTCAAATAAAATAAGTATTTTTTTTGGTATTAAAGAAATTCTATGTGTTAATTATATAAAGTAAGTTTTGCCTCAATAGTGATATGCGATTACTACAAATATGCATACTGCGGATTCATTGATATTCGTTGGATACCAATTTTCGTGAATTTCGTGGGTGCAGGTTAACAAAGAATTCAAATTTTCAACGAATTTCAAATATTACATTGGCTTATAAGCAGACTTTCGCAAAACCACGAAATTAAATACCACGAAAGTGTTAGTTTTCCTTAATCCACGAAAATTGGTACCCACGAAAATAAATGACTCCACAGTATATACTTAAGGTAGCCTGGTGGTTGGTTCCTTAATAATATCTATTACGTAAAAAAGAGGGACGGGCGGTATCAGAGGGACAGTTAAACTCATAAATCGAAAATAAACTGACAACGCCAAGGCTAAAAATGACAAAGACAAACAGACAAACAATAGTAAACATGACACAACATAGAAAACTAAAGAATAAACAACATGAACCCCACTAAACACTAAGGGTGATCTCAGGTGCTCCGGAAGAGTAAGCAGATCCTGCTCCACTTGTGGCACCCGTCGCGTTGCTCATGTTTTAACAAATCCGGTAAATAGTCTAATTCTGTAGGTCAAATTCATGAAAGGGAAGGGGATTGTAGTTACGACGTAAGGAACATATCCGAAATCATTTGTGAAACGGTTAGTCCATAACGGTCAACCAACTCGTGATGGCGTCCGTAAAATTTACGAAGGGATGATTTCAACTTCACCATTTGGAACTCTTGGTTTAATAGCTTCCTTGTGAGCAGCAACTCTCTATCAAGAAAATCATGATAGGAAATGCAAGCACAGGAATATCGTATCAATTGGGAATATCGTATCAATTAAAAAGTTATCAGATTGACAGGACTGAATTTATGGCAATTTTCACAAAGTCATTGAAAACACAAACAGTTTTCAATATATTATAATCATAATATTCTAACTTTCTTCACAAAATACATAGAAACATTCTCATTTCAGTTCTGCAACTATGCCAGTTACCCTCCATTGCTTAGAACATAACAATGGAGTCGACCCTCGTGTGGCTGGTTTTGTTATTCCCGTTGGCGCAACAATTAACATGGATGGAACTGCTCTATATGAAGCTGTTGCTGCGCTTTTTATCGCACAAGTCAATAATGCAACCCTCAGCTTTGGACAAATAGTCACAATTAGGTTAGTTTTTTTTTAATGATGATTGAAGGTAACAGTAGTATATCACTATTCAATAGTCATGAATCGATTGAGAGAAAAAAAATCCGGGTTACAAATTAAAACCGAGAGAAACACATCAACTATAAGATGAAAACATAGGAACAACAGGAACAATGATGACATATGGTTACAACATATATCATTTTTCAATATTACAAGTAAATAGTTATTTTTACAATATACAAATGTACTTTTAATGTAATTTTTGATTTTGTGTTTATAATATCTATTTTCATATTTACTTTTAAAGTCAGTCACTGAATAACAAAATGTTTTGTCATGTTAGTTGTTTACCAAACACATTGATAAAAATCAAATATTAGATTGTCGTTCTTTAGTAACAAACAAAGGCCATTAGATAATGGCAAGTGCCGAATTAAACATGATTTAATTTCGTATGTTTCAGCATCACCGCTACTGCAGCATCAATAGGTGCTGCTGGTGTGCCACAGGCTGGCTTAGTTACCATGGTAATTGTCCTTGCAGCAGTTGGATTACCAACGGAGGATATTACATTGATACTAGTTGTCGATTGGTTTTTGTGAGTATTTTATGTAAATAAACTTTTCTAACCAATATGATGGTACACACTAATATCAGTAATTGTACATTACATGATTCCTTATAATCCTCCATCATATTTGTGTATCTCTTTTTATTCGTAGATATAATATCAAAAATGACATAGATACCACATAAATTGTAGCTTTGCTATACATTTTGCATAAAATAATGAAAATAAAACACGTTGCACGATACTAACTGTATAAAACAACGAAGTTACCAGATTTCGAATCTGATATAATACTTTCAATCTTCAACCTAATTAATTCTATCGACCTGGATTCCATTAATGAGTCTAATAGGAACATCAAGCAACAGAAAAGGTGCATGTCATCGTAATTAAATAAGGGCACTAAATAATGCATTAGATAACAATGAGATTACCTTTCTACATTTAATTATTGACATTTAGAAAGGTAAAGTATGTTGAGGAGTCACAATTTAATTAAACAGAATAGTCTTCGAACTAAATTATAAATCAGACGGAATGCCTTTTTGGACTAAACATTGTAAAACACTCTCCTAGAAAGTTTTCTTCTATGTAGTTATAAACAATGCGTAAACTGTGACTCTGAATGGAAAGAAATTATACAAAAGGGTGTTTAATATCATATTTGTTTCAGGAGAAAAGGTTTAGAAGTGGAAAATAACAATCGAGATTTGTACAGTTCCAAAACATATTAAACAATTCATTCATTTAATTGTGAATTAGATAGGAAATAACAACTACAAACCAACAAAGAGAAGATCATTCTATCGTTCAGTGAACATGTTTTCAGTATGAGATATTCTTATATCCTTTTCCCAAGAATGCAATGGGTCTATATATATTCATTTCGTTTACAAAGAAATATCTGATCAAAGAAATAATTGCACAGAAAGAGTATATGCTGTTGATTTTGGAAGAAAGATAAATATGTATATTGACTCTGCAGTGTGCTTTTGGAATAATATAATTAAAACTATAACTATATCTTGTACCTAAGTTAAAAAGGTGATGCATACTGCGCAAGCACACTCACCAACTGATATGCACTCAAAGTTCGTTTTAATGAATTATAGAGTTCAGGGAAAAGGAGACAAAACGCTCAAAAATCTCCTTAATTATCTCCGAATGGTCTGAACAGTAATAAATGTACCGCGATGGATAAGTCAGAAATTTACTGAAACACTGAACATGACTTACAAGTAACAATTTATAACTCAGACGTTTCAGATGATGATATAATAAAAAGTACCGTCTCAGACTTAAATTCAATCACTAGTGCTAGCAACATTAAAGAGGAATAATACAAAGCGATTGCCGGTATAAATCTGACATAAATTTGATAACAATCGATCACGAATTGTATTTTTGACAGCGCTTACAAGACTGAAAAAACGGAAGCACGGTATTTCCATGACTTTAGTACCGCGTAAATGTAAATATGCTGTTTTGATAATGAAATTACTGTCTTTCTTTAACAGGGATCGTTTCCGCACAATGACAAACGTGACTGGTGACAGCCTAGGTGCTGGAATTGTTTATTACTTGTCAAAGAACGAACTACCTCCTCTACACACAGAAGAACACGAATACGAAATGCATGTTACTTCTAACAAAAGAAAAAGTGTCCCAAATGGTACCGATGCAATGACAGCTGTTTAAGGCAACGAATTCGTTAATATTCAACTTAGTATTTATTCTATTTGAAAATATAATAAGATATAACATATTGCATACAAATCAATGAACTGATTAGCAAAATAATAAAAAGTATACGAAGTTCAGTGTTAATTATAATAACTATTTATTTCAATGAAAAAGACATGGTAGTTATAGAAAAAAATTGTCCAACGTTTTTGTCGTATTATTCTTTAATTGTTATTGATAAGTGTGTATAATTCTTTAGTCGTATAACTTTTGAACTTCAGTCGTTATACCTAACAACTATTTTGTATTTACTTTCTTTGATTAACTACATACACCAACTTATGGAACGATAAAAAATAGACGGAACTATCTTTGACTGTAAATACACTTAAATTATATGAACAGTAAGAAAGCTATACATGTTTTCTACATGCATTAGTCGTTATTTGATAGAAGATCATCTAATCAAAATAGTTTTGTATCAAAACGATTATATGTATCACAAAGAGGTAGAGGTACTATATTCTCTGTTGACTGTTGTTTGTCTTTTTGTCCTTTTTTGTCACGGCGTTTTCAGATTGACACCGACCTGTGTGTTTTAATATATCGTTGGTATCTCCCGACTCTCTTATTAAAGTCAAATGCATCAATCCCCATTTTTTGATCGATGACATAAGAATGGGACTATAGCAAATGATTTCACTCAGCAAGCAACCTGTTCCAAGTAATCTAGTAAACAAAACAGTAGAAACATATATTGAGTTAAAACAGTATATTTTGTACAAGAATAGCATAAAATGAATTGCATTAGCTAGTACGTGTCCATCCTAGGTAAGAATAATTGGTAAAAGATCGAAACCTCATTTTAAATTGTTGATCTAAATTAACCGTTCTCTGGAACATTATGATGTAAAACGATAAATCAATTAAGCACTGCATGACAAACTACAAAGAAGATGACTTAAGAAAACATATAATATTAAAAGGATCTTAATATCTGTTTTATTTACTTGAATGGGAATTAAACGAAGATTTGCAAACGAAGATTTGCATAAGATTATTTGAAGTAACGTAAATATCATTCCTATAAATGTAATCACCATAATCGATTCATGCAAATTATGTTGTATTGTATGGTTTTTGTTTACATTTAGGGTTATGGCCATGTTTTAAAGGGGCATTGGCTGTCAAATTCATGTTTAGCGATTTGACTCACATTCTCCTATTTGATTTATATTATACTAAAACGTTAATTCATTCATAAACACAGTCTAAAATAAACAATTTACAAAGCATTGACTCGATAATAGGAATGATCGTTGCGTGTGTATTTTAGTCTAGACGCCATCTAATAAACTATTGAGTTGATCCCGAAGACGGCTGACATATAAGCGATATAAACAAAGATATAGATACAAATAGATAACGAACTCGTACAATTAGATTTTGTTCTGTTAAATTTTATATTATAGTTTTAAAATATGTGTTAATCATAGTTTTTACCTGTATAAGAATGAGTTTTTGTTCATCGAATCAGTCAATCAAATGTTTAACCTTTGTTTCACTTTCAATGTTGACATTCTTTTCTTTTTAATAACCGAACACGCATAATTCATGCGTTATCTATCTCTAGCTAAGGGGTTAAATTGAAGGTCACGTGAATACAGATTCAATGAGGCCAATGTTTCTTATCTTATTTTTTTACAAAAATGAACCATACTGGCTGCTAAAAGTGAATTATCATTTCACTATTTCACTTTCATTATTGATTGAACAAAATAAAATCTTTAATTTTTCATATATCTTGTAGTTTGTACCCCTTAAACCATTTGTTTAATTACCTCAATTAATTTAGCTGCTCATATATGTAGTTATTAAAACATACATTTTACTACAGAATACCACTGACACGTATCCTTCTATCCTTGGTATTTCAAATATACGTTAGCGATAAGTATACATACTATGAAATATTAAGGCATAGTCAAGTGATTTTAAACTTGCTCAGAAATTGAATGTAAGCATGTTTTGCATTATTTTTTAAATGAAGTTTCGTTGTATGTTATCAAAAACATGGTAGTTTTGAACTATACATTATGATGCTTTTTGTTTACACATTTTTACGAATTAGTTGTCTTGTATTTGCTGGGTGAGTTTTATTTTAAATGAGGTAAATGTTACAGTGGTAAAACAATGTAGAACAACTTTATAACTTTGTTAAGAGTACTAAGTGTTATTAATAAGATGTACATGTAGACACACGAGTCATATTTCAAAAGTGTCTTTTTAAAGATAATGACGTTTAGAATTTACTTTCCTTAAAGAAATGACACAAATCTCTTTGTTGTAACATGCAATAAAATAATTTTATATGTAAAGCACGTATATTGTAACACTGAAATGTTGTACATAATAATACACTTCAGACAATAATTTAAAATGTCTCTCTTGAAAATACAATTAATATTCAATATTGCAGAAATTTGTTTATGATTTATAATCAATATCTTAATATAAGCATATCAATTGCAGAAATTTGTTTATGATTTATAATCAATGTCTCAATATAAGCATATCAATTGCTGAAATATCTCTCCATATCTTGTTATGATTGTACATAAAACATATTGTGTATTACATATATGTACCGTTGTTGTAACATTGTGTCATCCCATCCAATATAACCTTAGACATATCAGTGACAAGGAATATGCATAATAAGTAAATGTGTACTGGATTTGTAAGATTTACAAATAAATAATTGAATGTGTCTTGTTTGTTCTTAATAGTAAAGTAGATAAAGAGTGGCCTCTTCCAATAAAAAGAGAACGTATAGCGCAATTAACTTTAATAAACGGTACCATTGGCTCAATAAAACAACCGTTAATTATTTTTTTAAGTAAGTAATTTAATAACAGTTTCACAGATGATATCGGTTCCTTATGTCGTAGCAACAATCCTCTTCCCTTTTCACGAATGTGACCTACCGGATTAGAGTATTTACCGGATTTGTTATACCATAAGCAACACGACTGGTGCTACATGTGGAACATGATCTGCCTACCCTTCCGGAGCACCTGAGATCACCCACAGTTTTTGGTGGGATTCGTGTTGCTTAGTCTTTAGTTTTCTCTGTTGTGTCTTGTGTACTATTATTTGTCTTCTATTTAGGCATCATGGCGGTGTCAGTTTATTTTCGGTCTATGAGTTTGACTGTCCCTCTGGTATCTTTCGCCCATCTTTTAATACTTGCAGAGTATATTGACAACGATGTATGAATAAAACAAACAGACATAATAGGTAAACATGTCAAAAATAGGGATACAGCATTCAACATTGTGTTGTTATCTTAATCACTAAAAAAACCCAAAGAAATATGTAACAAAGAAACACAAAAAGAAACAGGTAACAAATAAACACAAAAAGGCATTAAGACAAAGCACATTAGTAAAAATGAAAGACAAGTATACACAAATTTACCAAAGCACATTAACACGATGATGTATTAGTATAGAGTCACGTCAACTCAAAAAGGCATAAGAGTATATTTGTCTTTTTAAAATGCTATATGATGATCGCCGAGTATTTTAATCATAATTGACGAGGATTGTCAGTTGTCATCTGTTTCTAAGGCTCTCTGGACTATGTTAAATAAAATTGTTTCTTCTCATGATTTAAATGCACAATGTTTTGGGCTAGAAACGCATAGAAACTCCATGTTTTATAATGTTGACACCAATGTAGCTTTTCAACCGACGCCTGCATTTTTTCCATGTAATTATCATTTGACAAAACTGTAGTTGATTCATGTCATACTTTAGGTAGCTATGACATAAATTTGACTAGCTGATAATATAGAAGACCAATGTCTGATATATCCTAGATATTTTCCCCGATGTGCACTGTTATATAGTTAAGAGGGTCTTCAATATCCTAATGTTACACATTGTATGGTACCAGACGATAATCTCGACAATTGGTGTATTCCATGATTCTCGATGACAAATCATCTAATAATGCAAACTTAACCAAAATATGAAAGACATGATGAAGCCAAACAGGACATATAGTAGATTTGAAATAATATTATAAAAACACTTCTATTGAAAACCCTTGCAGACGGAATTCCACACCGGGTATCTATGATGAGTTTATTTACAACCACTGGGTCGAGGCCACTGGTCTGCTGGTTTAGTTTTAATTTCCCGAGGGTATCACCAGCCCAGTAGCAAAGAAGTGCTGACACGAATTATCATTGATACGGTCATGTTTATAAATTAACTGTTTTTCAAAACTTGAATTTTTGAAATACTCAGGCTTTTCTACCTCAGGAATAGATTACCGTAGTTGTACTTGGCAAAACTTTTAGGAATTATGGTCTTCAATGCTCTTCAACATCGAACTTTATTTGACCTTTTAAACTTTTTTGGATTTGAGCGTCACTGATGAGTCTTTTGTAGACGAAACGAAAGTCTGGAGTTAATACAAAATTTAATCCTGGTATCTATGATGAGTTTATTTACAACCACTGGGTCGTTGCCACTGCTGGTGGAGTTTGAATTCACTTGCCCAGTTGTCAGAACTTTTGTGAAGACATGAATTATTATTGATATGGTCATATTTATAATTAATTAACTGTTTTCAAAACTTGATTTTTTTAAATACTCAGGCTTTTCTACCTCAGGAATAGATTACCGTAGCTGTATTTGGTAAAACGTTTAGGAATTTTGGCCCTCAATGCTATTCAACTTTGAACTTTATTTGATCTTTTTACATTTTTTGGATTCGATTTTGTAGAAAAGAAAATGAAAGTTATCATTATCTAAGAGGGTCTTCAAAATCCTAACGTTACACATTGTATGGTACCAGATGAGAATCTCGACAATTGGTATATGAAAGTCCTAAACATGGATAACTATAAGTTGATTCGCAGATTTACCTTGGTACCTAAATGACTAACGCATAAAGTGTTCCGTGCGAAATGGTGCATTTATAAAAGCAGGCGGAGGATACATATGAAGCAGCCATAGTTTTGGGTCTACAACAGCACAAGAACCAGTAGAATTCTGCGACATTGTACACCATACGATTTTCATCCTAAAACACATCGCTTAACACATAGCATGTACTTTAGTAATTTTTGAGAGAGAAAAAAACATGAGGGTGTTTAGTTCAATAAGTTCTTATATAAACTAAAAGCCCAACGGTCCATTTACCTATGATGGAAAATTTTTGATGTTGCTGCTTTAGTTGTATGTCTCGTGAAACAATTAATATCTGTTTATTTCACAGTAGAGGACAGTATAGTGGAGTGACAGATCAAGAAAAAAGTGCTTACTTTACGACTTTAATGGACCGGCATACCTGCAGGCTAAAAACCATTTTTTGCAAAGTCAATACCTTAAGCTAACCTTTTTGCACGGTCGTAGACATTTCATGCGGTGCAGGTTTTTTTTTATAAAATGGAAAGAAACAAGACATTTGGATTTTTTTCAAATTTCAAGATGGGAAAAAAATTTGTAGAATTTTTTTACTTTATTTTTGTCTTTTGACATATGATTTTGCATTTTATACAGAGTTTAATTGTTAATTCATAATGTAAAACTAGAATTCCTTATCTTTTTTTCTAAATTGTGTCCATTTTCACTCAGTTTAGCGAAAGCACACTCTTTATTATTTTAAAGAAGTGGTTACAACATTTGTACATTTAGATTACATTGATAATTTCATGATTTTCTGTTTTAAAATGTTGTAAACTTCCTATTGTAAAGTTTCGAAGCAATTCCAAGTCAGTATTTCTTATAAATTAATTTTGATGAGGATTTTTAACTTTGCATTATATTTCAATGAATATGCATTATAGTTCAATGAATATGATATGGACCTCCTCGTTATTCTGATGCTCATTGAAAGATTGTAGTGATGTTTCTAAACTTCCTGTCGACAAACTGCGAAAAGTCCTAGCAATAACAGAATGCATACTTGCTTTAAACATAAACCTGTTAATCCCATTTCATCTTGCTTTGCGTTACAATTACACCATAAGTTTGGCTATAAAAACATTTATTGAAAATACAAACTCTCATGGTTTTTGTGCATCCTATTCTGAAGTACGTAGATATCGGACTGGTTTAGCAAATTTGGAAATAGACAGAATCAAAGAAATGGCCTATGTACCTGATTGAGCGCACCCTAAGTCAACAACTAGTACGTTAAAGCACTGTGAAGAAAAATTGATATTTTGCATATTGTAAGTGTGTCTATGTGTTAACTTGTCAATTATCGGCAAAAGATAATTATAAAGAAGGTACAGAGGACACAAAACAAACAATATATGCAATTATTCTTTTGTTAAACGAAGCCCACACATAGGCACGGGCTATACATTTTGTAAACACGGACTGAATCTGCATCGGAGAGACTACGACAAGTTTCCGGAAATATAACACAAAAATATTCAGTTATGGAAAACGTTGAAGTTGAAGCTATTGTGCATACGGAACATACTAACACTCTACCAAAAAGTACATATAACGAATCAAGAAAGCGTAATATATCCGAGCTATCTGATATTGACTCTTATTTTGAGAAAATTGAGTATGAAAATAAAAAACAGAAAAATTGTATCGAAAACAACCGCCCTAACGTAAATCCAAATCACTCAATGAACTTGACATTAAATCACTTGTCATTGGACTTTCGCTAGAATTAAAGTCCGCTGTCTCTTCACTATCACAACAAATGACAGATTTAGAAAATAGACTTGAAGTAAAGATAACTGAGAAATTAGTTTCGGTGATGGACCGGAAATTCGATAGTAAAATAGACAACATTAAGAGCGAAATTAGAACTGAACTTGACACTATGAAAAACAAACTGAACTCGGTGGAAAAAACGTACGCATCTGTCGTAAAATCAAAAAACTTGGATACCATTGATAGAGGAGAAAATTGATAATTAAAATGTTACCCAATGATATAAATGAAACACCCACCAATAATTGTTTAAATAACCAATGTGATTTCCATGATAAGAGATGGACTTAAGCTAAGAGATGTTAAAGTGGGAAAAGTGAATAGAAAACAATCAAATGGTCCCCGTCCATGTGTAGTAGTGGCAAGATTAATTTCAAAACAGGAAAAAAACAACAGTTTTGGAAAAGTTTTTGAAAATGGAACTCAGAAAAACGCAAAAATATAGAAACGTGTATATTGAGAGTGATGTTGCATACGAGACAAGGGCCCACAACTCTAATTTGCGCACTATACTTCAAGAAATTGGAAAAATGAACGACTACAAAATTGTGCAAGGAAAGCTAGTGAAAAACTTTAAAAGAAATCATAACCCATACAAAAGATACTAGGAACTAACGTTTGATGTATGGAATGTTGGCGGGTGGTCACAACACACTGACAGTGAAAATTATAAATTTAGACATTGTGTTTTAGAACAACTGAACTTTGATATATACTGTGTGTGTGAAACTTTTTTAGTTGGAAACAACAAATTCGATATAGACATTTATACATTCTATGGACACAACAGACTAACTAAGCATCATAAAGCGAAGCGTGGCTGGGGTGGAGTTGAAATATTTGTTAAAAGTAGTATAGAAGATCAATATAAAGTTAAAATATTAGATAAAAGCGTCGAAGGCATTCTTTGGCTAAATTGCGATAATGAACAGGAAACTTTTTGTGTATGCGTATGTTATTTACCACCAAAAGGCTCAAGTCGCTCAAATGACACAGAACAGTTTTATGCAGATCTTACTAATCAGGTATATATGTATCAGAACATTGGACAAATGTATATAGTAGGTGATTTCAACTCGAGATGCTCAGGCATTTCAGATTTCATTGAAGGAGTTGATGATGTAACACCAAGAGAGGTGATTGATTATAGTTCAAATGCGAATGGTGATTTATTGGTAGATTTCCTAGTCAACTGTAATTGATGCATGCTCAATGGAAGAAAATGAAAACAAGATTTTACGTGTATATCAAAACGAGGTAAATCAGTGGTCGACTTCATAATAGCAACCTATGAAAACATTCATATGTGCACTGAACTTGATGTTAAAATCATGTCTGATATTACCAACGAATTAGAATTACAAGACATGAATCAAATACCTTACCATTCGGTACTTACAGTTTCTTTCAAGATCAACAAGATAAAACACCGCAAGCGTCTTATTCCGATATTCAAAAACTTCCTAGTAAACCGAGATCTCGAATCATACCAAACGAATTTTTAAATGACGATACGGTACGAGTAAAAATAGAACAAGTCATTCAATACATTGAAAATAACTAAACCGTGAAACAAGACGTCGATGCTGCCTATGGCTGTTTTGTTGAACTTATTTCTGATGAAGTGAAATCAAAGATAGGTGAAAATCAGAAAGAGATAAACAATACAGGAAGTCAAAAGGAAAATCAAGATACAAACCATACTGGAATAATAATCTCAAATTACTTTGGGATAAAACCTGCGAACACGAAAAAGTATGGAAAGTATGTGGTACCAAAAAGAAACGTGTGCGAGAACAATTTCTTACATCGAGAAATGCGTTCGATAAACTTTTGAGGAAGGAAAGGAAGTTATCAATTGCGACAACAGCAAGAGTTACTTAATCTTTCAACAGAGAACAACACAAGAGACTTTTTGAAGAAAATTGGTAAATTAGGAATAGCGAATGACAGACGTTCTTCAATACCAATGGAAGTATTAACATCAGAAGGTAATGTGTGTAAAGATATTAAAACAGTATATGATACATGGAAAAGCAAGTATGAACATTTATTCAATGTAACTGATTGTAAGTACGACGAAGACTTTCAATGTACTGTCCAACATCAACTAGAAAATGAAATAACAGATCTTTCAGGAAAGGAATCAGAATTCTTAAATAATGATATTTTGTATGATGACGTTGAGAAGGCTGTTTATCGAGCAAAACTTAATAAAGCCGGTGGGCTCGATCAAATATGTGCCGAATTTCTTCGTAACAACTCGTGTGTGAATATTCTATTCAAGATAATAAAATATGCATAAGACAATTGAGTTGTGCCTGCTACATGGAACAAAATACTCATTAATCCAATATTAAAACCAGACAAAGATTATAGTGATCCTTGAGGTTATCGAGGGATAGCTCTAATGTCAATTCCCTGTAAGATATATGCAGATATTCTTAACACACGTTTATCATCCTGGTTAGAAGAAAATAACATCTGAGCCGATGAACAAAATGGTTTTAGAAAAGATCGTGGTTGCATCGAACATTTATACGCTCTAACAAGTATTATAACTAATAGAAAAATTAAAAGACTTTCAACGTTTTCTTGTTTCATCGATGCCAAAAAAGCCTTTGATTCTGCAAATAGAGATATGATGTAGTTTAAACTGATGTCAATAGGCATAAATGGAAAGTTTCTGAAAGGACTACAGTTTCTATATGTAGATATTCGCTATGCTGTAAAATTAAACGGCCATATGACCGATATGTTTGGCGATAATATGGGTGTAAAACAAGGCTGCAAAATATCCCCTACATTATTCTCAGTGTATGTAAACGATCTTGTCGATGAAATAAACAATCTGAATCTTGGTATCCCGATCAATGAGTCGTACATTTTGTGTATCCTGTTATACGCTGATGACATTGTTTTACTAGCACCAGATGAAGAATCTCTTCAAATGATGTTAAATGTAATCAAAATTGGTGTTAAAAGTGGAGATTGAGTTTAAATTTAAAAAAAAACAAAAATAATACATTTTCGTTGTCCCGCAACCCCTCGTTCAAACTTAACTTTCTTTTTGGAGACACAACTATTGATTATTGCAGTAAATATCGATATTTAGGATTGTGGCTCGATGAACATCTAAATTGGAAATGTACAGTGAGGGAAATAAATAAGTCGGCAAGTAAAGCACTCTCCGCACTTTATACAAAGTTCATTTCCGTTGTGACATATTTACAAAACTATATGAAGCCTGTTTTATTATATGGGGCAAGTATTTGGGGCATATCAAAACACAAACAATAGAAACTGTTCAAAACAAATCGTGCCGATACTACCTAGGGGCTTTCAAGAACTCTTTAAACCTAGCTATACGTGGAGACATGGGATGGTCTACAATAAAGACTAAACAAAATATCGAAGTTTTGAGACTGTATCTGTTTATCTGATGTATAATATATTATGTACAATGTTAGATTGTGACACTGTTATAAACTAGTTACTTACTATTACTTACTGTAATACTGTATTTAGAATAGGTGGTCGTATTATACAGGAGGGAGCAGAAAATATTTACTTAAATGCTGTAACAATCGATATTTACGTAAAAATACATTTCACTCCATGGCCAGAGTTGTATTTCAGTATCAAAACGAATCGTCAAACGCCCACATGAGTTCCATAAAGGTTAAACGGGGACTAGAAAGATCTTTGACGTTGAATGATTCGAATACCAATCTTATGGCATGTTTACCTTTCGACAAGCCAACAAAACGGTTTGGGCCTTCTCGTTATTTCTTTGGAATTTCTGCGACTTCTTTCGAGACAAAACCTAGATTCGATTCCGTTTTCTGCAAATAGCACTGAACAAATTGTTCCTTTTTGGACCAGTTCTTATAAAAGGCTAAATCTGAAATTTCGTCTGTAGCCTATGGTCCGGTTATAAATGCCAAGCCTCGACATGGCAATAGTATTTACAACTATGAAACAATGTTTAGATATGTCAAAACGTGCTGGTCAACAATATGCTGTGCAAACAATTTATTGTATAATGTTGCCCAAATGTAAAATGGTCTATTCCAGACGTGTTCGAGGATGAACTTTGGTATATGTGGCTAGCTCTCATGACTCTTTTGTTTAATTTAAAAGCATTCTTCAATTGGTGTTAAGACGAAAATCGTTAATTAATATTGAACCAAATGTATGTCACAGTTCATTTGCTAAAACACCCAAAAGCGCTGAAGATATTGCACATTTCTTTTCTAATTTTCAAGAACATATGTTGCCATTGTTTGAGGAATTCAGAATAAATTCTTGTAAACTATCACCAGCCTTCGCATTTTGGGATTTGTTTCTTCGTGCAGTTGAGATATTGTTACAGAACATAAGGGCTGAACGGAATGGGTAGTGGCTTTAACATTTGTAGCTGAAATGTTGCGATGCTTTTTCATTACCAATAAACTCATCATAGATACCAGGACTAAATTTTATATATACGCCAGACGCGCGTTTCGTCTACAAAAGACTTATAAGTGACGCTCGAATCCAAAAAATTGAAAACAAAATCCCAATCGGACGAACTAAGCTAGGTGAACACCAGCCTACATATTGGATATGTTGAATATAACATGAGCAACACGACGGGTGCCACATGTGAAGCAGATCTGCCTACCCGTTCGGAGCACCTGAGATCACCCCTAGTTATTGGTAAGGTTCGTGTTGCTTATTCTTCAGTTTTCTATGTTGTGTCATGTGTACTATTGTTTGTCTGTTTGTCTTTTTCATTTTGAGCCATGGCGTTGTCAGTTTATTTTCCATTAATGAGTTTGACTGTCCCTCTGGTATCTTTCGTCCCTCTTTTTGAATCTGTCTATAACGGTAAAATCTGTCTTTATGTCAGGTGAGTTTTCAATCAGACATAAACATGGAGCTTTAAATAGTAGCTGGAGTGATATGGCTACAGAGAAAACTATTATTAAAGATTATAAAGGTTGTAGAGGCATCATATAGGACTGACAAGGAAAAAAACGCTGTACTTCGAAGGATGCTTACAAGAATCATCCTTGCGCATTTTAGTTCTGAAATGAGATCAAGATCGGGACTAGCCACAGATGCAGAAATTGAACACGAAGAAAACGAGCCAGTGGCAATACCACGAGACAAGAAGAATGTCTCTGATTTCATAGGGTACATACATTCAAATATGACCAATCCATTTAACGTTGCCGATCATCCTTAGCCATTGATACATACTAGTATTTCTACAGAAATGAAAGCCCAATAATATTCATGATTCTCTTCGTAAATCTCTTGAACGTGGCAACCAGATGGTAAAATATTTTTTGAAAGGCTGCTCTTATGAGTCTGAAACCCATGTCTTCTACAGTTCTGTGTCGAGGTCTCCTCTCTCAATACTTTCGATGATACGACCAAGACCTCAAAACTCAAGTGTAAATCAGGTGACTTTGACACAAAAATACTGATCTCCGAGGAAAATTCAATCGGAAAGTCCCTAATCACATGGCAAAGTCAAATGACAAAACACATCAGCAAACGAATGGACAACATTTGTCATATTCCTGACTTGGTACAGGCATTTTCATATGTAGAAAATGGTGAATTGAACCTTGTTTTATAGCGCTACACCTCTCACGTGTACTAACAATGTGATATAATTCATCTCCTTGAAGAGGAAATTTGTTCTTCTTTCAATCTTCCAAGTTATGATAATATTTATCAAAGGTATCAGGCTTATAACTTGATACAGTTATCAAAGGTACCAGGATTATAATTTAGTACGCCAGACGCGCGTTTCGTCTACATAAGACTCATCAGTGACGCTCATATCAAAATATTTATAAAAAATTCAAAGTTTTGTAAACAGGAAACTTATAAAAATGATCACATTATTGATATTCATGTCAACACCGAAGTGTTGACTACTGGGCTGGTGATTCCCTCGGGGACGAAACGTCCACCAGCAGTGGCATTGACCTAGTGGTGTAAACAGTTATCAAAGGTACCAGGATTATAATTTAGTACGCCAGACGCGCATTTCGTCTACATAAGACTCATCAGTGACGCTCATATCAAAATATTTATAAAGCCTAACAAGTACAAAGTTGAAGAGCATTGCGGATCAAAATTCCAAAAGGTTGTGCCAAATACGGCTAAGGTAATCTATGCCTGGGATAAGAAAATCCTTAGCTTTTCGAAAAATTCAAAGTTTTGTAAACAGGAAATTTATAAAAATGACCACATTATTGATATTCATGTCAACACCGAAGTGTTGACAACTGGGCTGGTGATAACCTCGGGGACGATACGCGAGACGCGCGTTTCGTCTACATAAGACTCACCAGTGACGCTCAGATGAAAATAGGTAGAAAGCCAAACAAGTACAAAGTTGAAGAGCATTGAGGATCCAAAATTCCAAAAGGTTGTGCCAAATACGGCTACGGTAATCTATGCCTGGGATAAGAAAATCCTTAGTTTTTCGAAAAATTCAAAGTTTTGTAAACAGGAAATTTATTAAAATGACCACATTATTGGTATTCATGTCAACACCGAAGTGTTGACTACTGGGCTGGTGATACCCTCGGGGACGAAACGTCCACCAGCAGTGGCATTGACCCAGTGGTGTAAACAGTTATCAAAGGTACCAGGATTATAATTTAGTACGCCAGACGTGCCTTTCGTCTACATAAGACTCATTAGTGACGCTCATATCAAAATATTTATAAAGCCAAACAAGTACAAAGTTGAAGAGCATTGAGGATCCAAAATTCCAAAAGGTTGTGCCAAATACGGCTAAGGTAATCTATGCCTGGGATAAGAAAATCCTTAGTTTTTCGAAAAATTCAAAGTTTTGTAAACAGGAAATTTATAAAAATGACCACATTATTGATATTCATGTCAATACCGAAGTTTTGACTACTGGGCTGGTGATACCCTCGGGGACGATACGCGAGACGCGCGTTTCGTCTACATAATACTCACCAGTGACGCTCAGATGAAAATAGTTAGAAAGCCAAACAAGTATAAAGTTGAAGAGCATTGATGATAAAATTCCAAAAAGTTGTGCCAAATCCGATAAGTTTTCAAACGGTAGATAAGGAATCGCCGTTAAAATTGGAAGTGCATTTATCGCCTCATTGTATGATGCAAAGGGAAAGTTCATGTATCTTCATGATGATCTAAAAAAGCTAAGGGTGAAGTTTGCCGCTAAAAAGGATGCCAGTCTTTTGAATATTCCCCCATGTGAAAACACGTTTTTACAGCACATTCCACGTGTAATGCTTCAAACGCAAGTTTGGATAAAATCTCATATTGCTTGACCAGTTATCATACTTTCCAAAGATTCTGGTTTGGTAATTGGGTAAAAATGGTTTGCTCTCTGTTTTCTTTGGGGGACCTATGTCAGTAGATTTCCTTCAAGACCTTGTTTGTACGTATACGGACAAGGGAAAACAGCTTGCAATAACAACTGTGTATGCAATCAACAGAAATCGGCGTATACCAATATTTGTTCATGTGAAGGGTGTGATGGTTGTAGAAATTATATAACTCACCGACCAATATTGGAAGAAGACGACGATGAAAACGATGACTGATGTCAGGTTTTCAAAAGTTGGCATGCTCATTGTTTGTTAAATTACCCCATACAACCACTCTTTCTAAGAGGTCCATGTGTGCTTTTGTAAAGCAAAGGCACATAAAAACTAAAAAGTTCATAGAGCTAGTATAAACGCTGAAACTTGAGTCCATCATTAAACTCATTTGATTTAATTGCCTTGTAAAATATCGTGATTGGCAATAAATATACATCAAACTAAACACATTTATTTAAAAAAAAAACAGTTGTTGGTATGACACGGGATATGTTCTTTTCGTATATTTTATGATAGAATGATACTAAACCCCTAACGGGAGGGATTGTGCATGATATGCATATGATTAAGATATAATCTTTTAATCAGTTTAATTGAGGACTTGGACTACTCTTGAACTGATTTTCATTGTGCGTATTGTTTAATATGCGTTTACTTTTCTACATTGGCTAGAGGTATATGGGGAGGGTTGAGATCACATAAACATGTTTAACCCCGCCGTAATTTTGCGCCTGTCCTAAGTTAGGAGCCTCTGGCCTTTGTTAGTCTTGTATGATTTTTAATTTTAGTATCTTGTGTATAATTCGGAGTTTAGTATGAGGTCCATTATCACTGGACTAGTATACATATTTTTAAGGGGCCAGCTGAAGGACGCCTCCGGGTGCGGAAGTTTCTCGTTACATTGCAGACCCATTGGCGTCCTTCGGCTGTTGTCTGCTCTATGGTCGGGTTGTTGTCGCTTCGACACATTCCCCATTTCCTTTCTCAATTTTATCAAAGCAAAAACCAAACTGACTTCGATTCTTTTTATAAATGCCGTAAAATTCAGAAATATATCTTTAGAAGTACATGCCATGTAAAAAAAATGAATTGAGATTCGGTTATTCCATCTTCTATTTTGTTGCTAGTCTGAATTCCCTTTATGTGCATTTGGTGGTTTCATCATTTCAAATTAAGTTGAAAATGAAGTGTCATAGTTTATTTCATTATGAATTTCTTGTTCAGTTTATTAAGGTTACCAATTGGATACGTGATATTTGGTTTTAACTATTTCGAGTCAGTTTTCTTGAATTTAACACAATATGCATGATATAAATTCATATAGCTGTAAGAAAAATCAGATATTCGTGTTTTGCTATCTATAATATAAGTAAAATTGAGAATGGAAATGGAGAATATGACAAATATCATACAACAGCCGAATGACAACAATGGGTCTTCAACGTAGAGAGAAAAACCTGCGTCCGGGGTGGTCCTCAGCTGGCCCCTTGTGCTAGTTCAGTGAAAATGGCCCGTCACACTAAAATCCAAAGCATATAAATTAATTTAGATTAAAAAAACCATTCAAGACAAACAAAGGCAAGAGGCTCCAGACTTGGGACAGGCGTAAACATGCGGCGGGATAAACATGTTTTGTTAGATCTTAACCCCCCCCCTTCTCTAGCCAAGTGTTTATAATTATTCTTTTGTATAGAATGAAATTCAAAACAGTGTAGCTGTGGCCATTGATTGACACATTAAAATCATCCATTGACTGGGACAATTTACGTGAACGTTTGTCTGTAACGACCAATATTCACGTACCTACGATAGATATTTAAACTGTGGGGTGACCAAAGGTTTCTTAACGCCTTTAATTATAAAATAATTCGAAAAATTAATCAGGAGTACCCTTTGTGTTTTGATTTATATAATTGATATAAATCAAAATATCGTGTTATTTCTGATTAATTTTTCGAATTACTTTATTTAGGTGTTGAGAACCTTTGGTGACCCCATAGTTTAAGTGTCTTTAAAAAGTACATAGTGATCATTGGTCGTTACATACAAACTTTCACCTAAATTGTCCCAGTCAATGGATGATTTTAATGTGTCAATCAATGGCCACAGCTACACTGTTTTGAATTTCATTCTATATGTTCCTTAAATGTTTTGATGAGTCGTGTATTGGTGTTTGGTGTGAACTGTTGCACCGTCCATGATTTGTTTTCCTGTTCCAGTTATCCTTTTGATGTCTTATGCATAAAATAAGAAGATGTGGTATGATTGCCAATGAGACAACTGTCCATCAGAGACTTTATTATTTATACCAGGGATATAAGTGATACATAGATTGCGTTCATGGAAATCTGTAACATCACTACACAGACAGGCATAGAAAACTAGTTGAAATAGATAAACATCGTAAGATAGCACCAAGGAACATAACTGTCCAAAAGAAATATACGCATAGAGAATGATAAATCGTCCTTTTGTCGTATTTTTTTGTGTGAAGTTTCCCGTTTAAAACTGAAGTATAAAATCTTGCTAAAGAGTAACTGCTTTTGTGTTTCCCATCAGCCACTAAGGTTGTGGGCAATTTTCACGAGACTGCTCGTTGGTTGTTCTTTTAATGATATATTTTCTAATCGATCTCATTATTGCACAGTTCACTGTCATCTATAAGAATTTATCAAGGATACAAGTTGTTTTTTTGGAAAAGCATTTGATCAAAATAACACTGATACTTATATAAGATATAACACGATATATCTGAGAAAGATAATAAGATAAATTAATATCTTTTAGTTATTTCACAAACTTCTAAGATTGTTTTAAAAGAGAAAACAAAAGTAAAAAGGGCCCACAACCCTCCCCAAAATGTTCTTCTCAAAAGTGGGGCGAAGGATACCAGAGAGACATTCAAATCTGTCCCTTTTATTTCGAATTCTGGTTGTTGAGTAAGTCAGTACTAGTGCCCTATACGGCTGACTAATCATAATGAAAGGTTAGATCTGTTTGTGATTTTGTTCCACCTTCTTCACACTTAATTTGACAAATTGCTTACATCACCTTATAAAATTGTCGTCATCCAATCTAGATGTCGGGACCGCAAATTCATTCAGTGTAAACTTTAGGAGATTTCGTATGTAAATAACACAAAATTCGTATATCTCTTTATGTTGACTGGGTCATAAATTATGTCAACGGATTTGAATTACTATTTGATATAGCTTTCCTGTATGGATGATGAATAGGAAAATATGTGCTAAATCGTGCATGTCAGTCTTAATATCACATTTATTTGTGTATTCGACGAGTTGTATCAACTGTAACCTATGCATAACAAGTTGACAATATATGCGTTTCATCTAATCTTAGAGTCATAAACTCCCGCCCTTTAAATGGGACGTTCATAAGATTGATTTGGGTGCATTCTATTTTATTTAGGACATTTTTCAATTCATGACTGTAACTGTCTGGAAAGAGGATTGACATTAAAAGGTTGACGACAAATTTAAAAAGGTAAGTTCCGGGATAACAAATAACGAATATTAACATGCATTTGCTGCTAACAAAGATTTCATGAAAATTTCCAATTAATTCACATTACATCGCTCTGTTAGCATTGCTTTTAAGTATTGTGGGGGTAATGTTTTAGTATTTTTATCCGGTCTTCATTTATAGTCTTTTTTGCTAGTTAGTATGCTACATCGACTTTTTATACACTGAGAAAAGGGAAAAAAAGGGGGGGGGGGGGGGTAATTCAGGTACTATGGATACCAGAAAAAGCATACACATAAAAGGTGGTGTAAATTTTCCATTACACGGGCTCGTTAGAAGCATAGTACCCGGTATGATATATGATATTATTTTAGAAAAGAACAATAAGGTACAATAGTTTGAACATCAATATGGTACAGTAAGTTATACAAGGCCCCGGGGATGACATGACTAGAGAGAAGAAACCCAGTAGCCTAAATTAAGCTCAATAGAACTTGATATGGTCGCCATACAAATAAGGACTATCACTAGAAACAGGATCCTGGCTTAGCACAGGCTCATTTAGGATGCGATGTGCTCTTTTAAGTATGTTTATGAGTGTGCAACCCTCTCCATAAATATAGGAGAGTGGGGCTTCACTACAAAATTGAAACAAACATCAGTTGAAAAGGGCTCGACTTATTAGATCGATACAATTAACAAAATGATTACGCATGCTCTTTTAGATGCAAATTAAAGCAGTTTGGTAACGGTAGTTCATCACTTCTTCAATCCAATATTTACATAAACATGCAGTTCTGAATAACATTTGATGATATGGACTTGTGTAAAAAAAAAGCTTATATATTATAGACTCTTCAACATATAAAGTTTATTATATTTCATCCAGTTAGTTTTGACCCAATGGGCCTCAGTAAAACAAATTCAGGGGAAGTTTGCATCTATGTCACTATTGATATTCTCATATGAAAAATATAATTACAGAAACTTGAGGTGACGGTTTAAATAATATATATATTTGTACTTTACATTGTTTTAATTAATGCACATGACTTTGTAAACTTACAGCTATTTCCAATTTGTCATTCTGTAGTCGGGGATGGCAACGCATTGTCTTCGGGACATAAACAAACGTAATTTATGTAATTTACTTGTTACGATAATTTATGTTTGGTTTATTTAGTGCAATAATGTTCTGAAAAAAATTTAAAGGTCATAATGCGCTATTTATAATGTCTAAAAAAGGAAAACATGAAACGCAAAAATACTATACAGTTACAATAACCACATCAGCCGCTGACATATAACTTCTCTGACTAAAACAGACACAGAAACAAGGTATCAAAACAACAATAAGACAAGTGTCCATCTTAATTAAGGTTCTGTGTAACCGCAAATGGTTCAGATAGCCCAATTCGGTACAGACACAAAAGTGTTGTGTTAAACCAGTTTTAAGTGATCACCGACGTAACCGTTTGCCTATCTAGACTTATAAGTTGTAAATCAAAGAAAGCAAAAGTATTCAAAGAATCTAAGAAATGTTGCTACAGTTAACTGTGGAGAAACAACAAACAGATAACAAAGTCTTTAGTTTAAATCGGAGATGAATATGCTATCATGAAACTCTCATGTAGGTCCTGAATATAGATTGGTATCTATTGAATTGTATCAATTTCTTAAATTTTATGTGATTTTCAAAAATGTATTCCAAACTTATGTTTAAGACCCCCTCACGGAACTTTTCAAGTAATTTGCGTACATGTTTTGGTTCTGCCCTTTCATTATACATATAAATGCAGAACACATATCTTCGAACTCTTTTTATTATTGTGTATTAATGGTATTTTATCGTTTCTATACGACAAGATAAAACTTACACCCATATTTTATTGCCGTTTTTAATACATGTATTGATTTTGACTATGTGTGCAATTCAGGTAGAAAGTTAAAATTTACTTTTAAATTAAAGTTTAGATCGGATTTAGCATTCCAACTACAACCAATTTCATTTTTTATCACGTGTTTAAATCTTCCTGATAATGTTATTTACTTTTATCAAATTAAACCTATAAATTTATAGTTTGACAAACATAGTAAGGCCATTGTGAAGTGATCAGTAAACAGCCAAATTAACCTGGAGACGCCCTCAACACGGAACCTAATTCAGGACGGAGATAGTCACTTGTCTTTGCAAAGACAAGAGTAAGGTCCGTTTTATGATCTTTTATTGAATAATTATATATGAATGATCTTAATACCGACGCCGGGTACTGACGTCACACGAAATTTGTCCTTAGGGAGCTACCATTTGATTTTTATGGGGGGGCTAGGATGAAAAATTTTGTCCTGCATTTTTTTTTAGTTGTAATCTCTGTCCTGCCTTTTTATTTTTCACTCTATTTGGTCCTGCCTTTTTTTTTATTAGTTTATCCTGACTTTTTTTACCTAAATTGTCATCCTGCCTTTTTTTTTTTGCAAAGTGTCTCATCCTGCCTTTTTTTTTACTCAAAACTCCTGTCCTGCCTATTTTTTTCAAATTTCATCCTAGCCCCCCCCCCCCCATAAAAATCAAATGGTAGCTCCCTTACCGTCTCGATTGGTTTTGTTTTAGTGTACACTTTTGTACTGACTTGTGAAGCTTTAAAGGTTTAAATTGAACATTGCTAAAAGTAAAATGTGTGCAAACGATTAAGTAAGGGTTATATGAGGCACATCTAATTTTTATCCAACTGAAAAGTAAAATAGATTAAAAAAAAAGTACTGAACTCCAAGAAACTCAAAACAAATGGCCGCAACATCTTAATTACACATCCAATGAATGAATGGACAACAACTGTCATGTTCTTGACATGGAACACACGGTACAGCCGAGGGGATTTAGGTTTGGGGGGGGGGGGGTAAACCCTGTTACATTTGTTTGACTGTATGTCTTTCTGTACGCACGAATGTCCCGAAATTTGTTGTACACAATTGTTATTACGTCAAACCACACATCAAATTTAAATTTTTGTCATTTTTACCGTTCTAGAGTTATAGATATTGTAAGCTTGCCGATGAGACAACGCTTCATCGTTTGTTTATGCGTTACATATTTGTTTTTCGTTCATTTTTTGTACATAAGGCCGTTAGTTTTCTTGTTTGAATTGTTTTACAAATTCATTTCGGGGCCTTTTATAGCTGACTATGAGATAAAGGCTTTGCTCGTTGATGATGGCCGTAATTTCTGTGTCATTTTGGTCTCTTGTGGAGAGTTGTCTCATTGGCAATCATATCACATCTTCTTTTTTATATGTAATATTTTGTACCTGTATAGCGTTATATGCAAGCGGGGCATCATCTGTGTCCCATGGACACATTCTTCATTCATTTATATACATGAGTGGCTCTTGTATGTTTTATGATGTTGTTTTATCAACTGTTTGTATGTTTTATATGATGAAGAGGTGCGACTTAAATAATAAAAAAAAAATATTGTCTATAAATATATATATATAAAGGAAATTTTTTAATTGCAATACAAATGTATACTAGTAACACTTTACTTGTATTGACCGTGTAAACGAATGATACATTATATCTTACTCATTGTTAATCGGTAATAAAAGATTTGTAAAATGTAAAATATTTGCCCGTGGTCTACTTTTTCGAATGACACATTTATTTATATATTTACATTTTTTTTTTATCTTCGTTTTGTTTTAGAATTAAATTCAATAATAGATGTACTATTCCATCTTTTTCAGAAGGGAGTTATCGATAACGTGTTACAAAGGTCATTGAATGTTATATTTAAAGAGTAAGTATTGAATACGGTGAAACAACTAAGAAATTCTTCAATTGCAAAAGTCGGTTATATTTCCTCAACACATTTCACTCACAGTGTTCAAGTTGGAAAGTTGGTAAGACCTACTAGTAGTAGAATTTATATATTCTATAAGAGTTTAAATTTAATACAGGCTGTGAGTAAAGGTGTACTAAAAATAAATTCATTAAATAAATACACTTATTCATAAAATGTTATTCAGTTTTACACGTTACATCTAATATTTTTGATAAACGCTTTGTGCAATCGAAGCACTTTTCTGGATATACCAACACCAGAAACGCTAAAACCAAAACTGTTAAAGCCGGGGTAAATATATTACTTCAAGTTGGATACTTGAAGAGCTTAGATCTGAAAAAAACCTACTTAGACAATAGCCAAATTCATCATAGGAAAATGCGGGTAAAATGGTTATACATGTAGCCTTAAAATACATCATTTGCTTTTTAATGTATTGATGTGTATGATGAACAAACCCGTTTTTTTTCTCGTTTAAATGTATTTACACTAGTAATTATTTGGGGCTCTTTATAGCTTGCTGTTCGGTGTATGCCAAGGCTCCGTGTTGAAGACCTTGACCTATAATGGTTTACTTTTATAAATTGTGACTTGGATGGAGAGTTGTCTCATTTGCAATCATACCACATCTTTCTATATCTATTGGGTACAATGGTCGATAAGTAAGCATACTTTTCTATGTATAATATATATTAGACGCATAAGTCTTTTCCTTTTGTTGGGTTGCTGCCTAATTTCATATCATGTACGACACATAAATAATCTTAAAATACGATTTTCAGAAAAAGCTCTATATTTAGAAGCCATGTACATACACTGACAAATGACGTGTCTAAAAAGTTGTCATTGACCCATCATCTATTAGCTGTAGTGACAGATTTTACTTTAGGTCATCTGAAGTTGTGTGTATCTTAAAGTTATATTTACTTAGTGTGTCAAGTTAAATGACTGGAACACCTGCGTTGTGACAACAAGTTTATATTTATTATAAAAAAGGGATTTGGTGTGTTAATAAATAATACACCTTTAATACACGAACTTGGCACGCAGTTAAAAGGGAACACTTCTTATTGCTAGGGTCATCGACATGAAACAAAACCTACACCTCACTACAGGTTGAAGATTACCCCCATGATAGATTGGAGCAAAATTCTCCTTATCTGCTCAATGCATCATGTTCATAGTGAAAGTCTATACAAGGGAAAATGGTAACAAATATTGTAAAAAGAATTGACTGACAATCTTATTGTAACATACAGTAATAAGACAGATCTGTAGAAAACATCTACAAGTGTCAGATTAAAAACCTTTTCATATTCAAGATTTAAAGTCATATTTTGTAAGGGTTTACGTGTACCTATACTTTTAATTAAGGTGTAATATATTCATTGTTTCTGGCTAATTAAAAAATCGAACATATAAAAGGATGTCCCTTGATCATTTATACATATTTATCTTATCTTATTCTTTACTTGGTGATGGGTCGCCTGCTATGATATGACATTGCTTTTTTGAGTCATTTCCCCCTTTTTTAAACCTGAGGATAAACAAAATACTATTTATACGTTTCCTGAAGAAGAAAAAAACTCTATCATCTAATTGATAATTGAATTTGATTGATGTTGTTTTAACTTTAATTTAAAAAGTTAGTTAAAATTAAATGCGAAATCTAGATATATGACACTTCCGCATTTATCTTTATTATGTATGCAGGACACGTTTTAATTTACAAAGCGGCTCCAGCTTACTGTAAATGTCACACTCCATCAACCCATATATGGTTTAAATAAAAATAAAAAGAAAATATTATATTTTCTTGACTATGTGTCATTTTTGAATAGGCGTCTGTATGTTGACTTAACTGATGGCATAATGAATTCGAATCTGTTGATTGTCAAAATCACCAAAAAACCTTGGTATTATAATCCATATAAGGATTTATAATCCATATGAAGATATGTAAGTAAGACTGCACTTTTTAATACTTGAGAACATAATAATAGAAACGACTTCAGTGATACATTTAGTGGTCTTTTTTTTTCATTCAAGCGGCAATCAATTCATTCATATTCTAACATTCCCCATTTTCATTTTCTATTTTAATACGTCTTTTTGGTTTAAATGAGATGGTGACGGTTCGCTTGAGTGGAGTGAATAACTTCAGTCAGGCAGAGTCGAGTTCGGGATGTAAAAACCCATACAAACATTTGTTAGGAAGTTTGAAGGTTGTTGTTTGCGATGTAAATTTGTTATATTCCTCATATTTCCCAGTGATAGTCCAACCTCATACAGTTCTTACCTAAGCCCACTTAAATTGCAGAAACTTCCTTTTTGATTTATTGTAAATTTGTTGTCGTCCTAATTATGTCTGAACTATTTGCCAACGGACGTTCAATGATTGACATATTGAAGTTAGTTTGCGTTTGAAAACGGTTTGATTAATTGATATTTTCTCATTTCTGTGTAAACTCATCAAAGAGTTGAAAAATTAGTCTTTCATAAAGTTATTGTTTTTCTTAGTAATATCTTATTATACTAACAATCTATATGCCTAATTACACATATCTTTTTCACGTGGTCTTGAAAACATATGAATCTGCAATTATTAGGCCTACTGGAAAAGTAATTATAGTTATGCAATTATATTTTCTAAATATTGCCAGGAGAAATTTGTAAACTAGTATTGTAGGGATTTTTATGTGGTAGAAACTTTCCAAAATGTCAGTAAGACGTCCAGAGAGGGTGAGTCTGTGAACTGTAATTTAGAAGAACTTACACTGACATTCAGTGTTTTGATTGAGACACTTAAGTTGAAATAGAATGACTTGCATGTTTTTTAACCAGAAATCCTTACACATGTGATAGAAACCTATGCTCTAATTAGATATGAAAATAATCTTTGTTGTCTGTTAGTCTTATGTCGTTATAATCAAGATATTTCACAGTTCTATATTAGCAGCCATTGGTGCCTATACAGAAATAAAGTTATCTACATAGGCGGATCCAAGGGACGGGGGTGGGGGAGGGCACCCACTTTTGTTGAAAAAATTTGGTTGATTCTATATGGAATCACTGAAGCATGACTGGAGTAGCCCCCTTAGGTCAGTCAGTGGACCCCCTTTATAAAAAGTTCTGGATCAGCCACTGATCTTTCAAAAGACGAAAGATCAAGGATGTAAATAGATATACACGTCACTGTACGGTATCAATTTCAACCTAATTAGAAGATACTTGAAGTAACCATATTTAAATTTTTGCATGTACAGCATATGTATGGTGAATTAAGTTATAGGATCAGAAATGGATAAAGGAACAAATTGACAATGCGGAACTCAATATGTTAAGCCTCAGAAGGACAAACACTAACTATTTGCAAACAAGAATGTGTCCATAGTACACCGATGCCCCATCCGCACTATAATTTTCTATGTTTAGTTGACCGTGAAAATGGGGTTCAATCTCTAATTTGGCATTAAAATGAGAAAGATCACATCATAGGGAACATGTGTAACAAGTTTCAAGTTGATTAGACTTCAACTTCATCAAAAACTACATCGACCAAAAACTTTAACCTGAAGCGAGACAGACGGACGGACGAACGGATGCACAGACCAGGAAACATAATGTCCATAAATGGGGCATAAATACAAGCATGTTATAAAATTCAAGGTGGTATTAATTGAAATTTCAGCATTTAACAGTACATATCCTCGAATAAAAGGTCTGTACCCGGTTAATCATCAAACGCCTTTAGGTTCATCATATGATATTCATCGGACGCCTTCATATTAAAATTTTCAATTCCGTAAATACAGTAGAGCAAAAATCATTGAAGTGTGGCTTCTGAATGATAAGTATATCCACGAGGAATCTGTGTCGTTGACCTGCTCGTGTAGATTTTCCCTTTTAAGCTCACCTGGCCCAATGGGCTAAGTAAGCTTTTCTCATCACTTGGCGCCCGTCGTCCGTCAACTTTTACATAAACCTTCTCCTCTGAAACTACTAGGCCAAATTAACCAAACTTGGCCACAAACATTATCGAGGCATATTCACTGATATAGGTAGTAGGTTGTCACCCTTTATGTGAGTGATTGATTATCCCCTGAAATACGGATTTAGTTTTATTGCCCTCTTTCGTGTTTTGAGCAAAAACCAATGAAAATAGAGAGAAACTAAACAGAATAAGTGATCAGGCTCAGCAATACAAAATCAACAAAACAGAAGGTTTGTATTGAATTCTATTCTTGTCTCCATTGGAGTGTGTCCTTTGATGAATATTAACATACAAAGTAGACCAAGGTGAGCGACACAGCCTCTAGTAGTTTGGTGCGCTATGATTGGTTCACAGCTAGAAAATTTGTGGAATCTCTTCATTTGATTTTCTGTCATCGTTACATACAATATGACATTAACTTGTGGCAAAGAAAAAAGATATTAATATCATTTTTTAGATGTTTTAAAATTCAAATTTGCATTTATAATAAATGATCCTTAATTGTTGCATTTTTAACATTTTCTAGAATAATTAATTAAAGGTAATATGCATTTCGATATATAATGGTGGTGATTTTATTCAGATTTGCAATACCTTCATGTAAATTATGTTTTTTTATAAATGATTACACTGCCGGAATGAATCATTTTAAAAACACATTAAAATTCAAATCACGCACAGTGTATCAAATTCTATTTGATTTAGGAAAATGTAGTTGTTGAAATTAACTGATCTTGTCAATAAAGAAATCTGGACATTTTGTCGTCTTGTCCTTTAAACAGAAAATGTGTCTATCTTCTTTATTATGTTTACAAATGCATTGGCTTTATTTAGAAATGACAAGAATAAAAACAAGTGTATTATAATTGATAATTTATAACTCCATATAGATATACGTCTAATAAAAGTCACTGAGAACATAAAACTGTCATTTATACCAGCCATGCAAAATACTTTAATATGAAGCTTTCCTGTCGTGTAAGAAACAATTCGTGTAAGAAACAATCTCCAGTGATAGAAACATGGGGCACGAATTTTAGATACAAGCGAATTACACGAGAATATAGAAAACGAGATTTTGTTATCTAATATCTGTTTTGTAAGATAACATTTTGTTTGTCTCTTAGATTAATCTCACTGCGAACATTCATTGCATACATACATTTTTTCACAATAATTTTATTTGTGATCAATGAAGTTCTGTAGTTAAAACCGTATCAGCCTCATTCAATTTGAGGTCATTTGTGTAAGTTCTTGGTTGTAGTCTGTTTCTTAGGTATATCTGATTTGGAATATCAGACCACTGGCTAATACAGTTATGGTTTAATATACCATAAGGAAGTGTTTTTTAATATAAAATACATTAGCAAAGTAGGAGTAACGTCTACACCATCTAAATAAAAACTGTACATACTATCACTATATATATATTCAATCTATAATTCCGAGTCAAAAATTGCTTCACTCTGCAAAACAATTTACCAACAACTAACTTTCCTCTCACAAATAATGAGTTTGTTAACAGTATATTATGAACGAAGAATGATATTTTTTTGAATTTTTATTTCAGATGTCTTCCTTCCGAGAAAAGAATCACACAACAATGGACACAAAGTCTAAATCTGACAATAAACACCTTGAAAATATCAGCAAGGGATTGAACAAAGCCAGACAATACATCATTATAGTGTTAACATATTTCTTCTACAAACTCACACAAACTATCGTTTTAACATTTCAAAAATTTACATGGGCTGTGACAGGGGTAGAGAAAACTCGAAAGGATGCAAAACATGGCCTGCAATTTAAGCAAAGCGTCCATGTTCAAAGTATATTTTGGCGCCGGAAGTTCATTAGTACGTCAATGGCAGATCCGTCAAATTTTATAACTACACACAAAGCGTTTAAACACCCAAATTATATACTAAAGCCAACAGTATCTTTATACTGTATGACGAAAGATGAAGTTATATTCGTAGAGGTTCCGGAAGGAGTTGACATTACTGGAACCCAGCAACCCAGAACGCCTATGTACATCCAGCAGTTTCAACGTGCTCATAGTTTAATAACAATGCCCTTGCCAGCTTTTCATAAAATTGCCCATGATCTCGGAAATCCGCGTGTTCCTATTATTTGGATCTCTAATACTGGACATTGTGGATCTACTATGCTTGTTCAAATGTTTGCCAAGCTTCCAGGTATGTTAGTAATGAATTCTCCTGATGTTTTAACAACGCTTGCTTTCCTAGAGAAAAATAATAATTTTGAAAAAGGAGAGTATGAACAGCTACTTCCAGGAGCAATTCGTATTTTGTGCAAACCGGACGAAAGAGCAAGAATGATTTGTGTAAAGACAAGACCTTGCTGTACAATTCAAATGGGAGACGTTTATAGGAATTTTCCGCATATCTACCAACTATATGTGTATCGAAACAGTTTAAAAACGATTGCATCATCTTTAAATATATTTGGTAACGAAGAATTCGATATGATATCTAGATATATATTAGACAGTGAAGTGTTGTCTACTGTATTCCCATGTTTTCGCAGGCTTTTGTATAACAAATACTGTTCTGTACTTGATAGAACACCGCCTATTGTAGACCAAAAGAATATGACAACAGTTTCAGCTTTCACAATAGCATGGGCTGCAAATATAGCTACATGCTTAGACTTTGTTGAAGCTGGCGTCCCACTCTTGCCACTACTGTTTGAAGATATGATGCGCAATCCACGACGCACGTGTTCAGTGTTATTTGATCATTTAGAAATTAGGCAGGATTTTGTTGACACTGCTATGGAAGGCTTTAAATTGGACACCTCTAAACATCCAAATAGCGGGCAAAGTTCGATATTACCAGAATCACGGAAAACTATTCCTCACGACTTTAGAACTGAAGCAGATGGTATTTTGAAAAAGTTTGGATTACCAAAACTCGGTGAAAGATATGAAATTCCCGGTTTAGCTGATTTTGAAACACCAAAATTTAACAGAGATCTTTCTCGTGACAGATTTTTATGAATAATAAAATAGTGTCTGCCAATATGTAATTATAGATTATCGTTGGTCATCTAAACGAGATTGATTTTCTCGCTTGAGCTGGTACAGCGAAAGTGAGAAAAGCAATCGAGTTGAGATGACCAATGATAATCTGTTTATCGCTATTTTACCTATGAGTACGTTGTTAATTTCATGTCAATTTCGTTAGCAACGCCACGTGGCCTCCTTAGTTTCTAGCGATAATTTTTCCATCTCAAGCGAGAAGCATGATATGAAAATTATCACAAAAAAAGATCAAAAGAAAAATGCACAAAATAGCGATAAATAACAATAACAAAACATTCTATACTCTATAGATAAGTACAATAAATATTTAAGATGAAGTATTCTATGAATTGATATATATAGGTATCATGAACCCACCTCTCTATTTTGCAATTGGACACAATCAAACGCAAATCCAAGGACGTATTTCTAACATTATATATCTAGTACCGTCTTTAAAACAAGCAAAAAAAAAAAAAACAACAATGGAAGTCAAAACTGTTTGGAAAAGATTAGATTTTTCATGCAATGCTAGTGTTATATCGAAAGAAGGTAAACAATTATAGGACAAAGCTTGTTTAAGTTGAGTATATCTAACCGTACCAACAAGAATAACATGTGTTACTAATAGGTTATATTTTGGTATACGTACTGTTATGACTGTAGAAACTCGGAATAGATGAAGCTGTTCCAGGATATAAGTTTAAATATATGAAATAATTCTTCTGAAAAATACATGACCAAGTTCTCGTGTTACAACCATGGTATATATTATAATATTCAAATATGTAACTGGGATTCTACCGTTTCTATGTTCAAGCTGCCCACTGTTCTATATCTAAGTTGATTATACTCACTACAAAATAAACGCTGCGGACTATTATACATCAAGAATTGTCTTTACAATGGTCTGGTTAGGTTGCTCATCCAATATAACAGATCTAAAAACAACTGTCGTATAAATAGGTTTAACTAGCTACAAAACCAGGTTTAACCCACCAATGTCTTCTGAAACTGTCTGTACCATGCCAGGAATATGATAGTTGTCTTCAATTTGTTCCGCTGGTTGATAAAGTCTAACGTTTGATTTTATTAGTTTGTATGGACTTCCCCCATATGAATCTGACTTGTAGTTCGGTATTTCTGTTATATGTTGTTTTTTTTTCAAAAAGAGTTAAGAGTAAAAGATAGAATGTAATAAATTAACAATTCATACATTTTTAAGATGAACAGGAAAATGAATAAGATATATGTTTCTTCAATGATTACAAGGAGGATCATGCTAGGTGACACAGGTTTCAGGCTTCAATGATTACAAGGAGGATTGTGCTAGGTTACACAGGTTTTAGGCTTCAATGTTTACAAGGAGGATTGTGTGCTAGGTTACACAGGTTTAAGGCTTCAATGATTACAAGGATGATCGTGCTAGGTTACACAGGTTTAAGGCTTCAATGATTACAAGGAGGATTGTGTGCTAGGTTACACAGGTTTAAGGCTTCAATGTTTACAAGGAGGATTGTGTGCTAGGTTACACAGGTTTAAGGCTTCAATGATTACAAGGATGATCGTGCTAGGTTACACAGGTTTTAGGCTTCAACGATTACAAGGAAGATTGTGCTATGTTACACAGGTTTTAGGCTTCAATGTTTACAAGGAGGATTGTGTGCTAGGTTACACAGGTTTAAGGCTTCAATGAATACAAGGATGATCGTGCTAGGTTACACAGGTTTTAGGCTTCAATGTTTACAAGGAGGATTGTGTGCTAGGTTACACAGGTTTAAGGCTTCAATGATTACAAGGATGATCGTGCTAGGTTACACAGGTTTAAGGCTTCAATGATTACAAGGAGGATTGTGTGCTAGGTTACACAAGTTTAAGGCTTCAATGTTTACAAGGAGGATTGTGTGCTAGGTTACACAGGTTTAAGGCTTCAATGATTACAAGGATGATCGTGCTAGGTTACACAGGTTTAAGGCTTCAATGATTACAAGGAATATTGTGCTAGGCTACACAGGGTTAAGGCTTCAATGATTACAAGGAGGATTGTGCTAGGTTATTCAGGTTTAAAGCTTCAATGATTACAAGGAGGATTGTGTGCTAGGTTACACAGGTTTAAGGCTTCAATGATTACAAGGAGGACTGTATGCTAGGTTACACAGGTTAAAGGCTTCAATGATTGCAAGGATGATTGTGCTAGGTTACACAGGTTTAAGGCTTCAATGATTACAAGGAGGATTGTGTGCTAGGTTACACAGGTTTAAGGCTTCAATGATTACAAGGAGGATTGTATTATTGGCAAATTAACGTAATTTCTTTAGATCTAAAGACAAGTTCTTAACAAATAATGTTTAAAAACATTCAAGTACCAATTGAAATATGGCGAGATGGTTCATAGTCAATACAATATTGGACACAACTGGTAAATGTCAATTGCTCGGTATGAAGTCAAATACGATAGAGATGAATCTGTAGATAAAAAAGAAAGGTAAATACTAATGACCAATAACAGATGAGCAACAATCAAAAGTAACACAGCACAAATAATAAGAATTGGGTATCATGAACCCACCTCTCTACACAGCTGATGTTGCATGTGTTCTTTATCAGTCAATCCACAAATCTATGGTTTATATGGAAAAAAGTAATATCACAAAAATACCGAACTCCGAGGAAAATTTAAAACGGAAAGTCCCTAATTCAAAAGCTCGACCACATCAAACGTCGAATGGATAACAACTGTCATATTTCTGACTTGGTACAGGAATGTTCTTCTATAGAAAAAAGGTGGATTAGACCACTTGTATGACAGTGGCATCAAATTCTATGATATTGACAACAATGTGTTAACAAAACATACACAATAGGTAAAAATGTCAAAAATTGGGTTACAGCAGTCAAAATTGTGTTATAATCTTCTTCTTCTTCTTCTTCGGAAGTCCACCCTATTTGCAGGGTCACCGCATTAAAAATATCCTAGTTTTAGGTAAATTTTTAAAAATGCGTAGTTATTTATAAAGCATTAAAATTGTTAGGTTTAAATATGTAGCTTAGTTTTAGTAAAACAAAATAAAAAGGATAAAAGGTAAAAAACTTGTATTTACACTGTACAAAGCATACTGTCACAAGATTAAAACACTGTTTAGATTTAAAATTTAAAAAATGGATAAAACCTAAAATTAATAAGTTTATAAGAGTCCACTTGTTAAAAGATAAAAATATGTTTAAGGTTCATCTATGGCAGTGATGATAAAGAGTTAAGATCAATCGGGGTTCCTCATTAGATCTAAAAAAGAACTATTAATTCATGTTATAAATTTATTTTAACATGTATTATAATTTTGTTACACTTATAACATTGAGGCTCATTTTAGATTTAATATTATCATCTAGCAACAGGTTTAATTCTCTATTTATTAAATTTATATGGTTGGAATGGAACAAATATATATGTCATTAATAAACCATGATGATGAGTTAAAATTTATACCCGTTCTCATGACCGACACTAGCTAATTTTTAGACGATGGGATGTACATCAGTAGGGAGTCAAGTACAATTGTGCATCATCCTTCACTGAATTCCTGAACTCTTACAGTTAATATGCAGAGTGTAATTGTTATGTATATTTCACAATAATTCTGCTCTCTTGGTGTGTAATGCAAATACCCAGTCTTTGCAGATTCTTTCTATATCTACTAATTGAGATTTTGGTATCCGAAGGTTGGTGGAACTGTCAATTAACAATTGGAGAAGATCCTCATCAGATTCAATGATGTAGTTGTAGTTGATTTGATTTCCAATCATCAAATTTTTGAGTCTGATATGGTGAATTTTCCTGACCGAGTTAAGGCTTTTGCAATTCACAAGAAAATGTTTATAGTCTTCTGTTTCTTCCGTACAAAGTTTGCACTGTGCAGATTTTGTTGAATCAAAGCGGTTATTTATACTTTGAGTTTTATACGTTCCAGTTAGTATTCTGGATTTATTTATGCCTTTAGCAACATCTCTCTTGTTGTCTCTGACACTACTCCAGCAATTATTAGGTCTTCGGAAATTCCATTTGCTTATTTCCATATGATTTAATGATGATTTGGTTTTAGCTATCTCAGACCATTTTGTTTTCCATGTTGAGTCTATCATATCATGGGTCAATCTTTTCCAATTTTTGTTTGGACTTAAGACTATCTCATGCGCAGAGGGTAATCCATATGACTTGAGAATATGATCCACTTTGATATACCAGCTGTTGGAGTTCTCATCTTTTGTTGCTAATTGTCTGATTCCTATTTTGTATTCAATGGAATTTGTATCTTTTGAAATTCTAAGGAATAGAGAAATCATTGCCTTGTGGATGAGTTGTTCGATGGCTTCTGCTCCAAGCAAAATATATATTGCAGCATCTGCAGTTCTTTGTGGTAGAGATAGCAGATGTTTAAATGTCTTTTTCTGGAAATTCTCTAATTTCAAAATATCAGTCTTAATAAAATTTCAAATTTCAAAACCGTACAGCATTCTTGGTATAACAAATGTTCTCCACAGTTTATATGATATCAACGGATTTACTCCATTTATTCCATGCAAGCCTGCTCCCATGAGAGAATACATGGTAGCTCTAGCAGTGGATATTCTGTTGACTACATTAGGGGTATTTCGGTCTTGTCTTTCAATACCCAGATGTTTTATGGTTTGTTTTTCACTAATTTTCTCGTTGAAAAGTTCAAGGTTTAATTCTTTGCTTTTTTTGTTGATCAATAAAATTTCGGTCTTTATACTATTGATTTTAACTCTATCATTCTTTGTACAGCTTTCAATTATACGGAGTTGAGTTGAAGCATCCTGTTCAGAAGTTGCACATAGCATAATATCGTCTGCACATGTTGGACAACCTAAGTAATTGGTTCCGATCTTAAATCCAATATTTGTCGCTTCAAGTGTATGTAGGATATTCTTATTGTATGATTTATAGAAGTTGGCAGATAAAATACCTCCCTGCTTTACTCCTTGCTCGTTTGTGAAAGCTTGCGAGATACATCCTTGAGATTTTACTTGGGTTGAAGTATTTTTATACAACTCTCTGATCAGTAACCAGGTAGGGCCTGTAATTCCTTGGTGATAAAGTTTCCAGAAAAGATGTATGTGATCTACCACATCAAAGGCTTTTTCTGCATCCAGAGTGATTAAAATTAATTTTTCATTATTATCCTTTGCTTCATTTATAGCTTCAGTGATTAAAAGGGCAATGTTTATTGAGGAAGCGCCTTTTGTGAAACCTTTCTGTAGTCTATTTTGTTGCTTATTTAAGGTACCTTCAATTCTAACTCGTAAACAGAGTTCTAAAACTTTGCAAATGACAGAGATGACAGTTATTCCTCTATAATTCGATGGATTTGATGGATCCTTGTCTTTTTTATGAACTGGAGTTAAAAGTCCCTTTTTTATAGCAGCAGGTACATGTTTTGTGTAGAATATGTTATTGATCAGGGTTGTCAAGTAGTCAATTAGAGCTATACCTCCGTATATAAGATGTTCTGAAGTTAGACCGTCTACATCTCCAGATTTCCGCTTCTTTAATTGTGAAATTAGTTTTGAAATTTCAGAGGAGGTAACCGGTTGAACAGTTATGTCATCATTTTCGCATAATTTAACAATTGTTTCTGCGTCTAATTTGACCAGGTTGTCATGTTCTTTATCGAAAAACGGATTCTCTTTTGTTTTAGCTAAACTTGCAAAATGTTCTTTAAAGAGTTCATTTATATCGTCCGGCGTAGAAGCTTCTTTATCTGGAGTTTGTAGCGTATGGGTGAATTGGGAGGAAGATGATCTTTGGGTTTTTATTAACCTAAAGAATAGTTCATTGTCTCTATCAGATGCATTCATGGTTTCTTCATGTAGCTGATTTCTTTTGTCAGCACTTTGTTGTCTTTGTATTGATCTTACTAACCGTTTAGAGTCAAGCCTGTGTATGGTATAGATGTTATCTTTTGATGGGGGAGATCCTGCTTTTTTCCAGAGGAAAAATGCTTTTTTGGATTTACTGACGGCATTGGCAAGTTTTGGTGACCAACTTATCTTTTTTCTTCTATTAAATTTTGATTTTCTTCTAGGGTAGCATGTATCCAAAGCGTTATTTAATCCAGTAAGTAATTGATTTGTAGCTTGGTCAATTCCATATGGTGTTCTAATGTTAAGGTATTTTCTATCTTTTAGTACTTCCTGAACTTTAAGAGCATAGTTATCCTTATTAACTTTTTCCCAGTTAATTTTTGTACGGACAACTTCTTTTTGCTGTTTCTGACTGGCACTTAGTTCTATACATAGATCGGCAGACACAGGATAATGGTCAGAGGTGTTGTGACCTTCACGTAGAATTTTAACCTGAATTAGTTCTTTTAAACGCATATTGTTCTCATTAACTTTTATCAATACGTAGTCAATCTGTGATCTAGATGTTCCTTGAAAATATGTGTGATCAGTAGGGTATTTTGCTGGAAGTTCTAATCCATTCTCTTTACAAAATTGTTTGAAGAGTTTATCTTGGGTGTCCTTGTAATGTCTAATAAATGAGGCGTTAAAGTCCCCTGCTATCATGATTGAGTGTGTATCTTGGTACTTGAGGATAATTTCTTTAAGAGTGTCTAAGGCTGCTCTATAAGCATCATGTCCACTATCAGTACCTCTAGAAGGAAGATATACATTAATAAGGCAAGTAGTATTTCCAGTTGTAGCTATTTCAATAGCTTGAACTCTATTGTTACCGTCAGGAAGTTGAGAAAACATTGAAGACATGGATTTTCTGTATAAGATTGCGATACCGCCATATCCCCTTGGACGACCTATTGGTGACATTGGTTCTTCATCGTCAACATGTCTTGAGAAGGTGAGAAAGTCTGTATGATGTTGTTTCAGATGTTCTTTTTCGTAATTAAAAATCCAATGTTCTTGCAAAAGTATGATGTCGTGTATATCTAGAAGTTCATTAAAGTAATTTTTGTTAGAATTGAAGCCTTTTATGTTGAATGTGACGATACGTAGTGGACTTGCTTTTTCCAAGATTACATCATTCGATTCACAGGGGGCGCTATATCCGGATCTAGGAGAATGATTTGTCCTTTGTCTAAAAAAGAGGTTCCATTTTTTATCCCACTGTGAACAGAATGATTTTGATGCGGTTGAACAGTCCTGGGACAATTGTCTGAAATCTTTATTTCGTTCATATGTTTAACAGCAAAACAGTTTTTACTATTAGTAGTAGCAGATGAGTCATTAATGGGATGAAATTTTGATGAGAATCATGCGGCAAGTTTGTAACTGTAGAGTGACGATCCTGTATAGAACTATTTGGTGCTTTCTCCATAGCATTTTCTATGCGGACAGCAAAACTGTTTTTACTATCCTTGTCCAATATGTTATATTTATCTTCATGAACATTAATTTCCAAGTCTTCTCTGACAGCAAAACTGTTTTTACTATCATTGCTGAGTGTGTTACTTTCATCTTCAGTAACTTTAAATTTCATATTTGATTCACCATTGCCTTTTCCTTGATTCCTGTGCAAAATTTGTTGAGACGATGTTTGGTCGACAGCAATACAGTTATTACTATCAGATGTTTGTAAATTAGTAACAACTATACTTGGTAGAGGATTGAACATTCTCTACCAAGTATAGTTGTTACTAATTTACAAACATCTTAATCACTATAGAAAACAAACAAATATGAAACAAAGAAACACAAAAAAAAGCTTATAAACAAAGCACATTAGCAACATGAAAGATAAGAATGCAAAAATTTACAATAACACAATGATGGAATGTTCAAGTGCAGAGTCACGTCATGTGAACAAAGAAACACAAAAAGGCACATCTAGACAAAGCACACAAACGAAAATGAAAGACAAAAATACAACAAATTTTCATAGCACAATAACACAATGACGACTGGATGTATAAGTACAGAACCACGTCAAACGGATATCACCAAAAGTAGTCTAAACAGTAAAATTAAAATATTAAAAAAACAAATAAAATAATACTAATAAAAAGGTCAGTGAACCGAATCTATTATTCAAGACCATCGTGTATAATTTGTGAAGTTTATACGGAATATTTATCAACTACATGTAGGTCTTGGTAAAAAATGTACCTTCCGATGAACCTTTTTAGAAAAAGGACGAGCGTTGACATAACCCTGGTTCATCAACTTTCTACTCAATCAATTGCCAGTGACGTTTTACAAAATCTGAGTAGCAGCTGCAAACTCTTGAATACCGAATAATTAGTACAGTAAACTAGTTTACCGGAAGCGCAAGTTTTGTGTTCTTTTGCGGCATGATTACACAACCGGGAAACAAATATAATACTCTACTTGTGGTTAAAAAGTGAATAGAAGTCGAAAAAAATGTCATCATTGCCAAAACAAAAAGAGACGAACAATAAAAAACATTATACAGAAAACTAAAAATTGAGCAACACGAACATGAAAGAAAATAAACTACAGTTGGATAGATGCGAATATATAGTATTCATAACACATTACAGTAACTTAACTTACCATAACCAGCCACGTAGTAATCACGGTGTTGACATGAATATCAATTTTTCGAAACGCTTCTGATTTTCTTATGATATCCCAGGCATAGATTACCTTAGCCGTTTTTTGCTCAATCTTTTCCGACCGTGCATGAGCTGTATAGTCATCATCATAAGGGAGCTACCATTTGATTTTTATGGGGGGCTAGGATGAAAAATTTTGTCCTGCATTTTTTTTTTAGCTGTAATCTCTGTCCTGCCTTTTTATTTTTTACTCTAATCGGTCCTGCCTTTTTTTTTTAGTTTATCCTGACTTTTTTTTACCTAAATTGTCGTCCTGACTTTTTTTTTTGCAAGTGTCACATCCTGCCTTTTTTTTTTACTAAAAACTCCTGCCCTGCCTATTTTTTTCAAATTTCATCCTAGCCCTCCCATAAAAATCAAATGGTAGCTCCCTAAATGATCTCTAAAAGAGGGACGAAAGATACCAGAGGGACAGTAAAACTCGAAAATAAACTGACAACGCCGTGGCTAAAAATGAAAAAGACAAACAGACAAACAACAGTACACATGACACAACATAGAAAAGTAAAGAATAAGCAACAAGAACCCCACCAAAAACTAGGGGTGATCTCAGGTGCTCCGGAAGGATAAGCAGATCTTGCTCCACATGTGGCACACCTCTAACTTTGTACTTGTTTGGCTTTATAACTATTTTGATCTGAGCGTCACCTGTGAGTCACAAGGAGACGAAACGTATGTCTGGCGTATTAAATTATAAGATCTTATAAGCCTGATACTTTTGATAACTATTTACACCACTGGGTCGATGTTACTGCTGGTGAACGTTTCGTCCCCGAGGGTATCACCAGCCCAGTAGTCAGCACTTCGGTGTTGACATGAATATCAATTATATGGTCATTGGTCATTTATATAAATCTACTAAGGCATACATGTAGATTACCGTAGTCGTATTTGGCACAACCTAAGGCTTTTGGATTTTGGGTCCTCACTGGATGATGTTCAACTTTGTACTTGTTTGGCTTTATAACTTTTTTTTATCTGAGAGTCACTGATGAGTCTTAGAGATGAAATGCGCTGGCATTTTAAATAATAAGCCTGGTACCTTTGATAACTATTCCATTAATTCGTGAAGGACATCAGGCTTTACAGAAAAAAGTTTTAAGGATATTTTTGTTTCACTTCCTTCTTCGTCAGAATCTCCTGTATAACTTTTTGTCTTTTATTATTCAAGGAATAAATCGGTGGTAAATTGTGCACACGTATACAAAAAAATAAAAATTATATCTAGATATATTTAAATAAAATCAATGGTTGAAACATCAAGTTCTTAATTTTGTAACAGGAACGATTCTGCTGGAGATTCGGGGATGCGCACCACAGCTAATGCTAACTTGTGAGCTGATTTATACAGAGACGATGTATGCCAAATGTAAAAGCGCTATAAAATATCTAAGTAAAAGAAAACCAAAAACCAAAAACAGTAAAAACAATATATTAAAATTTAATAAAAAAATATACAACTTTTATCATGTATAGCCAATAGTAGACATGGAGCTTTCATTAACTTCAACATTTCTAATTACAACAGAAAATAATGTGTTAGTTCTAATCTATAGCATTAAGGTATATAATTTTTTATTTCATATTTGATTTAATCAGGTAAAAAATAGTCTATATGGATTTTTTTTTATCAAAATGTAAATACGGGATCAAAACTGTATCGTATGCCCTTAAGCCCCTAATATACACAGGGAAAAGTCCCATAAAATCTAACTTAAGGAACAGTCAAAATCATCATTTTTAATTTCCTATGGAAATTAACATTGAAAGAGAAGATAACTCTTGCAAAAAATAGTTTTTTTCTTCTTTATTTTTTGGTTTATTTTCTTAAAACATTCATGAAAGCAATGATACTTTGATGGGGTTATAAGTTCAAATTTGACTATATTATGTCATATTCTGCTTATGAAATGTACAAAAACGAAGTGTTATGGTTAATTCTATTTTTTGGCGCATTTTTCATTTAAAAATTGCTAATTTGTGGCTTTGTGACCATTTTGAAAAAATAATGTGAAAATTTGAAAATTTGGTATTGTTTATATCTGTAAATTATATTTGTGTAGCATCTTTCTTGTTTAAATAAACACAAAAAGAAAAAAACTTGCTTAATTATTTTTTTTAAATTTAAGATTCTAAATTTGACATGTTGAAAAATTTAATAAATGGTCAACTAATGAATAACGAAATCTAGGTTGTAGCTTGATAAAAGATCTGAAAACACACGTAGAGTTGTTTGTTACGCTGCTGGATAACTCGGACTAAAACAAAATCGGCCTACAACAAAATCGGACTATAACAAGCTCGGCCTACCATTATTGATATGCAGAAATATATTAAACAAACTCGGACTACGATTAGTAGATCGATTTTTTTTACTTTAATAAAGAAAAAAAACTTAATATATTAAAATTATATACGAATTTAGGAGATTATAATAAATATTTTTGAAAAAAAAACAATATATAGAAATGTATTAAATATTTGTTATGTGAGTTGAATTTGATATGTTTAAATGAGGATAATTAACTTCTATTTGAACATGTTGAAATATTAGAACCTATTTGGTGTCTTCCCGATTGTCCCACTTTTTGAAATTGCAGGTAACAAGTAATGATGTTTTTGGTTGTGATAAATTTGTTTTTATAGTATGTTGAAGTTTATTAAAGGTTACTCATCAATGTAACTTATAAAAATGTATGATGGAAAAATTGAACAAATGATAATATTTACATATTCTATTTTGCACATAGTAAATTTAGAAATTATTGTGTATTGATTTTCTAGTTTTAGACTAAAATGGGATTTTATTTTTTGCAATATTGAGAAAAATCCTGTTTGCTTCTGTATAAAAACTTTCAAAAAACGAGTTTAAATTTTTGCTATTTTAACCCTGTCGCATTTTCGCAAAACTTTCTGAATTTTCCAGTATGTACTATTGAAGTAACATCAAACATGGAATATAATATAGTCATGCTGAAATTTATACTTCGGTGTATATTTTTTAACTAGCTGTCAGTAACTAAGAGTACGCTCAGAACTATCTTGTTGTGGTGAAGTATAAGTCCACTCTGTGTCAAGTTTTGTAAGATGTATTTCTGTATCCATCTGATGAGATAAAAGCCTTTTTCTACTCATTTTTATAGTTAATTCTTAAGTGTACTTTTTCAACACTGTCCCATGTTAATGGGAGGGTTGGCGACTTCAAATAAGTTTAACCTAGCCACGTTCTTTTGTGCCTGTCCCAAGTCAGGAGCCTGTAATTCAGTGGTTGTCTTAGTTGCTGAGTGACATATTTGTTTTTGTTCATTATTTTGTACATAAAATATGCCGTTAGTTTTCTCGTTTGAATTGTTTTATATTTGTCACGTTGGGCCTTTTATAGCTATGCATAATGGGCTTTGCTCATTGTTGAAGGTCGTATGGTGACCTATAGTGGTAAATGTTTTGGTCATTTCATCTCTTGAATAAGTTGTGAAATGATGCTTGTATGTTCAATACATCCTGAGAATCCTGGTATTCCGCCCTTCTGTACTGAAGTGTCTACATAGTTGTTATCTGTAGTATATGATGTCATCCTTCTAGCCATAATAGAGAAGAAGATCTTTCCTTCTACATTTAGGAGGGAAATTGTCCGAAATTGTGTGATGTCCTCCGATTTTTCTTCTTTTGGAATAAAACACCCCTCTGCTTTCTGCCAACATGATGGTATCTATATCATTATAAATTTGTGACGAAAAAAAGTTTGGTTGGTTAGTGTCTGAACGAAGTCTTGCAAGTTAACATAAACACAAAGTCGATTAAAAGTTCAATACTGTATTATTCAAAATCCAAAGTACATGTAACAGAAATACAAGTTTACAACATCTTAACTTAAAATCATGATGTTTTAGTCTTCCTGAAGTTATATTTTGTTGGACTTTTTTCTGTGTATACTTGAGGTATATAAATGCTAATGATTTAAACTTTATAATATTTTGTTGCAATTTCTTTAACGAAAGGGTCATATTTCAGCTAGAATGACTTGACTAAGGCATATGGCAAATGCACTAACCTCATGCAGTAATGGGTGGTTGGAAAGCAAGGCTTTCCTTGGTGGTGATTTTTGTTGCTTTCCTTGGTTGGACTGAATGTCAGACCTTAACGATTCTACTGAATAATTTCAAATCAGTTATCTAAAATATATGAGTTTTCCGAAGAAGGTAATCAAAGGTTTTGCGACGATGCAAATATTAAACTTTAGAATATAAATAAAAATCTTTAATAACTAATGAATTCAAAATACCAATATCTATTCATTTAACAGAATATGTACTGAATAAGCTTCATGTAAATTATTATATAAAGAAATATGAAATTTATAGTTTTAAACCAGGGAAATAACCATTACATAATAATCCTAACTGCCACAATTTATAGGAAGATTGAGACTTTTCTTGAACGTACTCTTATAACTATATATACCAATTTAAAATACTATGACAGACAGACAGAGTGCAAACCTAAATTCCCCATCGTTTTTATCGGAAGGGGAATTTAATACTAATAAGGCAATAATGATTTTCAATTTCATGAGAATGTATCAGGCTGAAGTCTTAAATCAAGGCAAGACATGAACAAAGAGAGACAACTCCACCATCATCATAACATGTTATGGTTTCATTTTTATAAATAAAATTGACAAACTTCAGCGTACAGTATCATGCAAATTTGTAATATAGAAACACGCTATATGCCTGAAGTACATCAAAATATTTAACTGAGACCAAGCATTTTTCTCCATTTTTAAATTTATTTAGTGTATTTGATAGGACGAGTTTTCAAAAGGGGCGATTTTTTCATATTTTATTTAACTCTTCTGTGTTGGAAATCAAAATAAGCCGCGGTAAATAAACAGGAAAAGTGGGAGTATGGAGCTCTGTCAATCAGTTTTAGACGGAGTTGCATTAGCAGGAGAGGCGACTCATATTCCTGATGTTTGCTTTCAACATTTTATCACAAAAACAATAGAGGGCGTTCTCGATAAATCGAGTAGAAACACGATAAAAGGTGAAAACGCCGAGTCGGTATTGTCAACATATTTTGTTCTGACAGCATGAAGTACTCAAATCACTACTTTCCTTTAAATTTCTGGACCCAAATTTTTTTACAGTGTGATTTCACCCCCTTACTTTAAGGACTATATTCAAATCAAGGGGCGATAATTGTGGTGGACAACAAAAATCAAGGGACGACAATTGTAGTCTCGGACTGGACAACGAAAATCAAGGGACGACAATTGTGGTCTCAGACCAGCACATATTGCTTTATTGGTGACTATTAAACATTGATTATTAAATAATATTGTATTATAAATGTATTTCATAACTTAAAAATGATATATAGAAAGCCGGTAAGTTCAAAAAGATCGTTAATATGAGGCAGGCATTACCTGTAAATGGGGACGAAGTCTGTATGAATTATTTTTATGTAACTTAAATATTTGTTAAAAAAAAGAAACGGAAATACCGTAACGTTTCCGAATTTGGTTCTGTTGTTAGGGATTTTAGTTATGATGTTATTTAAGTTATGACATCATATGCAATGTAAACAAAGAAACGCTATCATCAGGTAACATTTTTTCATATCAAGGAAATATTAAAAATGATATTGGTATTGCGTTCCTTCCTATTTTATACTAGACTGATAAATATATATTTTACTCAAAGTTTCATTTAAACGAGACCAGAAAAAGGAAGTACATTGTAGATTTCTGCGCAGATGCGGGAATTCAAAACATGACATCAAAAAAATTGAACGATTTTGAGTTCATTAGTCATGTAAGTACAATGAAAATTTTCCCGATTTTTTTTTTTTTTTTTTATTGATTTTTCTACTGTTATTGGGGACTTCGTCCCCATATAAATATTGTGTGTACATCCAACATGGCAACTAAAGAAATCACAATGGGCATATTTATAACACTCTTTGTGAACTTACCTGCTTTATGTAAATCATTTTCAAGTTATAAAATACATGTATATGTACACTTAAAATATAATGTTATTTAATAATAAATGTTTAGACGTCACCATATGTGCTAATATTAAAATTCCAAGTGTTATTCGGTCATTTTAGGTACCGGCTTACATCCACTTCATTTATTCATGTCTGACATTAAATATATGAAGTGGATGTAAGCCGGTACCTCAAATAAATGATGTGGATGTAAGCTGGTACCTCAAATGACCGAATAACACTTGAAATTTTTGAGTGTCGTCAGGAAATGCGGTCAATTTATTTCATCTCATTTCATTCATATATGCCTCTATATATTCTTTTAATTAAAAAAAATAGATGTCAATGTTGAAATCTTTGTTTATTTTGATCTTTCAAAGTCGCCATTTTGTAAAATTTATTAGACTGGTTCCGCGGAGTTACTTAAAACAACGGAAATAATTCATTCAGAAATAGTAAACCAGTCGATTGTCAATTTGTGTGATCTGAAGTGTGAAATAAGTGGGAAATTTGAAAAAATACGAAAAAAATATAGCGACCTGCTTGTGTTGGATTAGCACTGCAGTCAGTGCAATAGAACAGCGGGAAATTGTGATAGCGCTGAAAAGCGCAGCACTAAAACGGCCTGGGGAGAACATTGTATAAAATTTGCTGTATTGTTGTCTCAATGACAATCTTACCACATCACAATATTTTTTTTATATGGGAACAATAACTAATATCCATGATCACTAGTTTTCCATGTACATGTTAATGTAGCATAATAGTTAAAAATTTAGATGTAAATATTCCATAAACCCATGAGCAAATTATATTTTTATTATATTATATCTACAGGCACATGTTTCTATCCTAACGAAGGTCGACTATCCATATAAATAGAAGATGGATAGTCGACCTTCGTATGGATAGAAACAAGTGCCTGTGATTATAACCCAATCATCATGATCATAATCTACATGTACATGTATTGTATAGTGTGTGAAAAGCGTTTTTGATTTAAATTACAAAAGTAGTGTATGTAAATTTGTTGTTAATTTTTTTGCAGATGATAAAGTGTTCAACAAATTGGACAAATCCATTCTGAAAGAAGCGTATTCAGGTGTCCTTTCACTGTTATTAGAAGCAGCAAAATTTGATGCAGAGACAGCAACACTAAGGTTCTTAAAATCATTAATGTATGGGGGAAATCTTTTTATCAACATAAATTAATAAAATGTTTTGCCCACTAGTACAATGAACTTACAAATTCTTGTCAGAGTAAGGCCATAAAAAGAATATGTATGTTTGCCCTAACCCTACCTACCCAGAAAATAGAATATATATGTTTGCCCTAACCCTTCCTACCCAGAAAATAGCTGTCTACTCAAAATCTTTTAATACCTTGATTTGAAAAAGTTTTTTTTTTAATCAGACATGACTAAAAAACATCTGACACTCAAATTTCTCTTTGTCAATTTAAAAAAAAAATGCCTACCTACTAACCCACTGACTATACCTTTGGGTAGGGTTTGGGCAAACCAAAATATTTTTAAGTGTGGCCTGAAATGCTTAAATTCCTTATGCACCTATTATATAACATTCTTTAGACATTTATAAGACATTTGTTTCCCATACATGCATACCAGTAACTGGTAGTATTTTATATTTTGTAACTTTTTAAATACAATATTTTAACATTAAGTTAAAAACTGCTCAGATGAATGGAGTCTAATATGTTTTTTTGTCCAATGTACCCTTGTACTGATTAAACTTGAATAGACTGTCATGTCTTTTGTGTAAATACAAACTGTATCTATATTCATCAATTCCAAAACTTACTTCTTGAAGAGTTTGCTGCTTGAAAGGAAGACACTGTAACATTATTGAAAGATATTCCTTTCATAGCTGTATATATATATATAGACAGTGTATCTTTAGCTGTAAGGAGATTCTTAAGTGGAACCTGGTACTTGATAATGACTTTTTTTCAGTTGAAACACACTTTGGTATGTCATGTACATGTATGTCTAGCCAATACTTTATTTTTATTTTCCAGTGCAATATTAGAAGAATGTAAATTTACACAGGACAGGATAGATATTTTATTACAACTTTACCAGGTTTGTTGTGTAATTAAATTCTAATATGATGGGCTTCTTTCTCTTTGTGAATAAAGCCATGCTCTAAATCCAATAAAATTTGTTTGCACATGTGTATATTGACTACTGCAGAATAATGGGTAGGCACTACTGTAAACCAACTTATTTTCGCGAGCGATTTATTTTCGCGACTTTCGCGAGTAGAAAAATAACGCGAATTTTAATCGTGGCGAATATGTAATACTTGGATCATTTCTTATTGAACTTCAGAAAATCGCGAAATTAAATAGCCGCGAAATGGTATAAAAAGGGTAAAACGCGAAATTAAGTATCTGCGAAAATAAGTTGGTTTACAGTATCACTCTGGCAAAAATAATCACGAATATAATGCCTACCCATGTAAAAACTACAATAAAATATAGCTTGCATCAATTATTTCTTAAATTAACCACACTATATGTTTGAGCTTGAAAATTTAACAAGAAGTTATAAATTTTCTATTCCAACCTTAATCTCCTGTACTTGCATTCAATTTGTACTAGAATTCTAAGTTCAATTAAGAATTATAAAATGTATTTCAGTATGGCTTCTTCCAGTTAACATGGTTAATATATGTACAAACTAACAACTTTACAAATATGATGAATTACTGAATATTTAACAGTCCATAAGATCACAATAAAGTAAGGTATCTTGAACTAAATATTGCAATTGCCGGTAATTTAATTAAGCTCAAGATAAATTCAAAAAAGTAAATTGTACACATGACTGCATCCATAGTGAGCAAAATTCTATTTTTTATTTATTTTGTACTGCAATTTAAAGTTTGATACAGCATTTAAAAACCGAACAATTTCGTTCTGGGAAGTAATAGTTATTTATGTTTGGTACAATTTATTTGAAAATAGGACATAATTGCTACATTGTTGATAGATAGATGGGATTAAGTGTTCTTTAAATAGTTTTATTCTGTTTTTATAATGATTAATGATTGACTTCTTTATTTATAGGAGAAGAAGCTATTTATACAGATTTTATTAGGCAAGTAAGTACTTATTGTGTATAGTTAACAGCAGAGATAGACACTTTAGTTTAACAATAGAGAATCATGTAATTGCATGATTCTGAGTTGAGTTTTTTTTTTGAAATTTATACGCTATGTTTGGAGTTTTGTTATTGATAAGAAACATTACATAAAATGCCTATAATGAAAAACAAGGGGTGTTCCATTAAAATATACATTGCACTCACGAAAAGGCATTGTGTAAGTTTGGCAACCCGTTGTAGAATGGTAACGGACCTATCAGGGTTTTTTCTGTGTAATTATATAAACACAACCACTTACGACTTCTTATGGTTTACATTGCACATTGTGTGTCATGCTGTCTTGAATCAATACACCATAAGTTTGTTGCCTAACCAGACGTGCAGAAAAGCCAAAAACAACATGATAAATCTGTCACCATTCTACCTGGTGTATAAATTATAATATGTATAACATCTATAGATTTTAAGATTTTCTCTTTTTTCACTATACAAAATGGTCTTAACACCCATCCATAGTGGAGATTTCAAATTGCCTTTACTTGGTCCTGTGTACGATTTATGGAACTAAGTAAAAAATTTGCAAAAACATACTAAAAATATGAAAATTGATAAATTTATCATTTGTTGCTGATGTGAAATTTTCTGATATGACGTATATGAAAACCATTATTATAGAGAATAATACATGGCAAAATCCGTATCATATGCCGTATCATCCCGAGATATTACGGATATCAGCCAGAGGGCCTTTAGGCCTGAGTGATGATATTGGTCGAGGGTGATACGGCATGTGATACGGGTTTTGTCATGTTTAATACGCTTTATGATATATTTTAACAAGAAAGTATATATGAACTGCTTTCTGATCCATAGCACCTGGGTTACCTTCAGTTCTACTTTTGTCTTGTTTTAAAAGGTTTTATAGAACTGCTCGATTACTCATCCTAAGCACCTGGGTTACCTTACAATTTGCATGCTGTTGTTTTAAAAATATTTTGCTTATTGTATTTTTTTTGTGTGTTTTGTATGGTATTTCTTTGAGTTCTTTTTTTTAGTTTTTTTGGTAACCCATTTATCCTTTTCTATGCCAGGCAATGCATTACATTTTTTTTAGCAACCCTTTGTTGTCAAATTCTTATTATTTTTTACATATATTTATAATACAGTATTACATTACAGCTATTCATATATTACACTTAAAGATCTAGAGAAATAAGTTTGAACATATGCTTGTACATATATCTCATAAAAAAGCACATGCAAGTATCTTTATACACTTGTTGTATTACGGTTTAATTTTTGATTTATTAACATTATAAAATAATTATCTAATAAAGAAGGTGTCATTCTGGAACATTATTTATTTTTAATTTCTGTAGAAAACTTCTTTAATGATTTTTATTTTCAGTATTGGTACCTCCCCACCACATATAGTTGATGTTGACTGGAGATTAGATTATTATATCAAAGTAAGGTTTGATTTATGTCCTTCCTAATGAATACTATTATAATTAACTATAGTAACCACTGGTGAAAATGTCACCAAAATATTGTTTTTTTCCTGTAAGAATTTATAAAAATAAGATGATGTGGTATAATTGCCTATGAGACAATTATTCACCAAAATTTAAATCAAGTAGATGCCTTTTTATTCATCCCACATGAAAATATGTACATTTACAGACAGAATAAATTATCTTTAAGTAGAAACATTTAAAAATATGAGTATGCAATGACTAGGTCCAAGTGCAGCCTAAAATTGCTTGTTGGAATTTAGCAGAAGCTGAACGATTGGTCCTTTGTTATGTACTTATATTTGCTGGTATTTAAATTACGGCATGACTGTTTAGTGTTATTTTAGAACAAAATAAACAAGTGTTTTGGGAGATTTAAGACTCTGACTGTTTATCTATTTGAAATTATTACTGATTCCTTGTTATTTACAAGATGTTCTTAGTCATATACATGTTTAATGACCTTGACCTCCTATAAGGGCGTCACAAGGTCTGTCCAATCTCATACTACACAATAAAAGAGAAACCAAATATAAGATAATATTATAAATAAATTGTAAGGAAAGAGGAGGTATAATAATTCAGTACCAGAAATTGCAAATGAATCTTATTTGTTTTAGAGCAATCAGTTGGAAAAAGTCAACGAACCTGTTTATCTTATATCTTTGAAGACAGAGGTAATTTTATTTTACAACAGGGTGACTGTTTTATGTATTTATTCAAACCAATTTTTATACAACCGCAAAAAAAAATTTGCAGTCGTATATTGGTATGACGTTGGCGTTGTTGTCTGAAGACAAATTGGTTTTCGCACTATAACTTAAGTTTAAGTAAATAGAAATCTAAGAAATTTAAACACAAGGTTTATGACCACAAAAGGAAGGTTGGGGTTGATTTTGGGAGTTTTGGTCCCAATAGTTTAGGAATTAGGGGCCAAAAAAGGGCCAAAATAAGCATTTTTCTTGGTTTTCGCACAATAACTTTAGTATAAGTAAATAGAAATCTAAGAAATTTAAAAACAAGGTTTATGACCACAAAAGGAAGGTTGGGGTTGATTTTGGGAGTTTTGGTCCCAAAAGTTTAGGAATTGGGGGCCAAAGAAGGGCCAAAATAAGCATTTTTCTTGGTTTTCGCACAATAACTTTAGTATAAGTAAATAGAAATCTATGAAATTTAAACACAAGGTTTATGAACACAAAAGAAAGGTTGGGATTGATTTTTGGAGTTTTGGTCCCAACAGTTTAGGAATAAGGGGCCAAAAAGGGGCCCAAATAAGCATTTTTCTTGGTTTTCACACCATAACTTTAGTATAAGTAAATAGAAATCTATGGAATTTAAACACAAGGTTTATGACCATAAAAGGAAGGTTGGGATTGAATTGGGAGTTTTGGTCCCAACAGTTTAGGAATTAGGGGCCCAAAGGGTCCAAAATTAAACTTTGTTTGATTCCATCAAAAATTGAATAATTGGGGTTTTTTGATATGTGGAATCTAATTGTGTATGTAGATTCTTAATATTTGGTCCCGTTTTCAAATTTGTCTACATTAAGGTCCAAAGGGTCCAAAATTAAACTTAGTTTGATTTTAACAAAAACTGAATTCTTGGGGTTCTTTGATATGCTGAATCTAAACATGTGCTTAGATTTTTGATTATGGGCCCAGTTTTCAAGTTGGTCCAAATTGGGGTCCAAAATTAAACTTTGTTTGATATCAACAAAAATTGAATCCTTGGGGTTCTTTGATATGCTGAATCTAAACATGTATTTAGATTTTTGATTATAGGCCCAGTTTTCAAGTTGGTCCAAATCGTGGTCCAAAATTAAACTTTGTTTGATTTCAACAAAAATTGAATATATGGGGTTCTTTGATATATGCTGAATCTAACCATGTATTTGGATTTTTGATATTTGGGCCCGGTTATTAAATTGGTCCACATTGAAGTCTAAAGGGTCCAAAATTGAACTTTATTTGATTTCATCAAAAATTGAATACTTGGGGTTCTTTGATATGCTGAATCTAACCATGTATTTAAATTTTGGATATTGGACCATAATAGGTAAATGTCTAATTTAAAATTTTTAAGTTTTTAAGTTTAAGTTCTTAGACCACATTCATTCTGTTTCAGAAACCTATGTTGTGTCAACTATTTAATCACAGTCCAAATTCAGAGCTGTATCAAGCTTGAATGTTGTGTCCATACTTGCCCCAACTGTTCAGGCTTCAAACTCTGCGGTCGTATAAAGCTGCGCCCTGGGGAGCATCTGGTTTTGTTAAGTTAATAACTAGTAGAAGGAAATACAGTAAGATGTAAACGAGGAAATAATTTCCAAGGATATCCTAGTACTGTGGATTTTTTTTATTTTGGTGTTTATCAATTTTCATAGATTTAGGAAATTTGCGTTTTCGTGGGTATTTGACTATTGGTATTGCCAATTTCTGCACTCAAAGCCTATTTAAAGCGGGAAATTTATTGAACATTTGAATTTGTAATTCACCTGTACACACAAAAAACCACAAAATTGGTATCCAACGAATAATAATGAGTTTACATTAATTAATTATTGAAAGAGGTATAAGGTAATTATGTTTCTCAAGACTTTTGTTAATTATCTTTTTATAATGAAAAAAAGTCTCTATCATATTCAGAATTTGTGTGTGGGAAAACAGGTTTTCTCTATAACTGGTAGATTTGTATAAACAACAGAAACATAAAAATAGAATATTAACACAAACACTTTTTTGTACAGTTTGGGGTAATTTTTTAAGTTTAAGAAGCCTTAGTTGAATGCCACAGTTCTTGTGATTAGACTTATTAATATCACGTTTTGTGTGTTGTTCAACAATTCAATTAATCTACAGGCTAAGGCTAAATTATTTGTAACAATTTCATTTAGTATTTTCTATTTATTTGTACTACTGTAAATTTATAAATTGTTGCGAGGTTTTTCTTAATGCAAATAATGCGACTAGGTTAGGATCACAATAAATAGAACTCACATTCTGATACCTGATACACACATCTGTATGCAGATTTTCTAGAAATCACAATAATTAATTTCAATTAATTAATTTGTTTGTCTATTCATCAAAAATGGTGATAATAAATGTTTACAATTATTTCAAGGCTTAAAAAAAGGCTCTGTTAAAATGCTGTAAAAAGCAAAACTACAGACTTAAAAACTTTAGAAATTAATTTGTAATAATTTCGGCAGTCCCAGTTTTTAATTGAATTATTTCACTTTTTCTAGGTTCCTGGTAAGACTGATTTGGAAGAGGTGCAGTTTTCATGCTCTTTAGAACAATTACAGGTATATTTTGGGTTCATTTATTTATTTAATTCCATCATCCAAGGAGTTTTAATTTACTCTGTTTAATGATTTCCTGTGCATGAAGAAACATTATTATGTATAACTGAAAATGTTTCAAAAGAGATGTAAAAGATTCCAATGGAACATTCAAACTCATATAAGTTGAAAATGAACTTACAATGTCATGGCTAAAAAAGAAAAAGACAAACAGACAAACAAAAGCACACAAAAGGCACCATAGAAAACTAAAGACTGAGCAACAGAAACCCCACCAAAAGGTGTTGGTGATCTCAGGTGCTCCTCTCAGGTGCTCCTAAAGGGTTAGCATATCCTGCTCCACAGGTGGCTCATGTTAGCCATGGCTTTGCAAGTGTTCCAAAGTGAGGACTAATTATTTTGATGCCATCCTTAAAAGTAGATTAATGTCCTAGAAAAACCTGATTTTTTCCATAAAATGGATTAGGGCAAGGCACTCATAAAAACTATTTTAACCCTACTTGATGTGTAGTTCTTGTTGGCAGGAGATCTTGAGCAGTGTCTGTTAACTTCTTTTGAATCAATAGGAGCTTGACATATATATGGTATAGAAATTCTATATTTGTTTGAGGCTGCATGTGCTTGTCACAAGTGGGTAGCCTGTAGTCCTGTGATTATTGCTGTCTTATAATTAGGGCCCCGCCTTTAGGCGGGTCGCCCTATAGTGATCAGTCTGTCCGTCCGTCCGTCCGTAACACTTTAACTTTGTGTCTGCTCCATATCTAAAGAACCATTATGATTTCATACTTTATACTTTACATGTGTATTAACCAACACCAGATGGCGTGTCATGATGTATGTACAACTTATGACTAGGTCAAAGGTCAAGTTAAAAAAACTTTGGTTTCAGTTGACAACCCTGTGTCCTGTGGTGAAGATCGTGTCCGCTCTATATCTTGAGAACCGTTATGATTTCAAAGTTTATACTTGACATGTATATGAACCAACACCAGAAGGTGTGTCATAATTTATATGCAACTTCCTAGGTCAAGGGTCAAGGTCAAAAACTTTGGTTTCAGTTGACAACCCCATGTCCTATGGTAAAGATCGTGTCCGCTCTATATCTTGAGAACCGTTATCATTTCCAAGTTTATACTTGACATGTTTATAAACCAACACCAAAGGGTGTGTCATAATTTATTTACAACTTCCTAGGTCAAAGGTCAAGGTCAAAAACTTTGATTTCAGTTGACAAACCCATGTCCTTTGGTAAAGATACAATTTTTTAATGCACATTATTCACAGCGGGGCCCACAGAGATGGCTCCCATCTCAATGATATCTAGTTATTTTTCATTTTCTGTCATAAGGTTTCTAAATAAAAAAGTTTATCTCCTTGAATTCTTACACTTCTGGTATCCCTTTAGAGCAGTGTGAGCTACTGCTGTCATTTGATATGTCTCATCATAGTTGTTATTAGTAAAATTATTAAAATATCATCATCTCTGAAACCAATGTGCCAATCTGGTTTATACTTTGTCATAATCATCTTTAAGGTGCCTAGTTGTAAAATTACAAATGACTGGATAAAATGTAAACAACTCTTTAAAAATTTCACCAGATTTAAGTTCTCTTCTGGATTTCATTCCTCAGGAACACTCATAACAGAATATTTGAAAGCCAAGGATTTTAAAGTATTCAATCAAACCCTTAAAGGAGTTTATTACATAAATATCTACAAATAGGCCCCCCTTATGCAAATAACCCCATTTTCTGAATTCAATGATGCTTTTATTAAAGCATGGCTTCTATGTTTATTTGACAATTCTTATTTTATGTATATTTATGTATATTTTAAAGAATTTTATTTTTTTTAAATTTTAGGATTTTGTTGGGAAGCTTAAAGATGCCACAAAATGTTTAGAAAAGATTGGCCAAGTGTAGGCTGAAAAAAGTGATAGACTATTGTTATTTATTTGTAAATTGTTGATAATAAAAATTCTTCATTATTTTATGTATTTAAGTTTTTATTGTGATAGTAAGATCCTGCATTATGTCCACATCAGCGTTTAGGTCTGTATTTTTTTTTTTATAGAATTGTGTTAAAAGAGTAATCAACTATTTTTGGTATAATATGTATGAGAGTTTTTTTAGCACCGTTTTGATATATACCATCCTGATATACCGACTATAGGGTACAGTTTTCTTTCTCATTTCTGAGCGACTGGTTCATTGGGGCCTCTATTTCACTCTTAAGCTATTTCAAATTCCTCAAAACCATATAACTTTTTGAGAACATGAGCTATTAACACCTTGTCGGTTGTCATATTCATAAGAAAAGACCCCTAAAACCTCACACCAGTCAACATAATATTACGTATTTAGCTATATACTGAGCAAAATGAAATCGGATGCTTCAGAAAGTTAACCGCAAATCTTCACTAGTTGCATCAAGTTTCAGTCTTTTATCCCTTTGAGTGAAAGTTATCAATTTTAATCCGAAGCTATAGTTACACAGAACTAAATAATGTCCAGATTATGAAACGAGTCATGACTAATGTAGGATTTTATTATTAATGTTAAACATACATATACATAATATATCTGACAAATATATATGTGATAAATGCTGTAATGCGAAAACATGTAAAAAAAAAATACCCGTTTGATGAACATTAAATGAAATATCAATGTGATGATATAACACTTAATAATGTCATGTCTGCTTAATCCCTTGTTCTTTTCTTTTTCTATTTAATTTCTTTAAAGTTTGCATTTTTCGAATTTTCACTTTCTCAATTGGTTTTTCTAATTCAGCAGCAGGTTTTGACACACTTCCGTCAGTATTGTTCGGAGGGAACGGATCTTCTATGCTTTTCCTGAAAAAAGCCTTGTAACGACTTTCTATATTTTTGTTCAAATCTGGCTTCAGTTTAACCTTAGTTTTCACCATATCAAAGTTTTTATTAACATTGTCAGCGGGGACAGATACCTTTCCTTCATCAATTGTAGAAGTGGAATGTGTCTTTTTGTTTCGAGTTATTGACGACTTAGTCTTTCTTTTTTCTTTAATAGATGTGTTGCCCTCTTTTTCGTAGCTAATTGAATCCATTTTTGATAAGCCTGCATTTGTTGTTGACTCTACCTGTTCATTTTGACATTCTTTGTTGGTCTTTTCTGATGCAAATTGTCCTGACTTTTGTAATGCAAAGTTACTTGAAATATCATCTTCAATTATACTGTTTTGTAAAATTTCTTTGTGTTTATCTTGATTTCTTTTTATCAATTTTGTATATGAAGCAGCTATTGTTGTATCCTTCTCGTTTATTGCTTTCAACGTGGTTTTCCGAGCCTCTGATAATTTGCTGTGTATAATGTCATTTGATGTATACTGTGTTTGAGCAGTAGCTATTGGAGGTCTTGAAATTATGGAGTCTTCTTCCATCTTAAGAAAAATATTTTTTTGCTTCTTGTTTACAAATTTCGGAATAAAGATATGTCGAAAACTAGGTTTCTTTTGTACAGACGATACTTTTACAGTTTTCGGAACAGCATACATCTTACCGACGAAACACATAACGCAGCAAGCTATGACAGCGATAAGAATAACTCCTCCAACGGCTAACAGTACAGGCAAGATAACACAATTATTGAAATAACAGGAGTCGTCATCAGATGAGGTTTTTGAAGAACCTATGGAACAATATAAAAATAAACTTTGATAAGAATTGTATCACCCTATTGTTTTAATTGTTTTACATATACTGTGATTTATTTATTTGCGAAGAATAAAAAAAAAACAGTTTCGTACATTGAGTTGTAAATTGTAAAAGCATCTTATCAACAAATTTTGAATGCAAACCTATTCATATGCTTGTTGCTGGCTTAACGTCCAGAGGCTAATATTTCATGCATGTCCATGATGGAACAAATTAACAAAGAAAAAAATAAGTAGGCCGTGTAATAGAGTCGGGGAGACTAGAACTGGAAAATAAGGTTATATCTGATATGAACAGAAATTTAGCCTGACAATATGTTACAAACGAACCCCTTAAAGAGTTGTCACAAGAGTTCTTAAAGTGCACTGAATGTTTGCACCCTCTTTTCACGAGGCATCGGATTTGTACTTTATCGGGAGAGTGTAAATGAAATAATGTTTTACTATACTGCATATCAACTACAAGCACTTTTTGTTGTCCTTGTCATATTTATTAGTTTGTTGATTTGAAATTTTCAGTAAGTTGTTTTATATGTCTTATGTATATTTACACAGTTTTTGCTGCTGGATCCCAATAATTGGGAAAGTGTATATGTCTTTGTTTAAAATATTGTATATACTAACAACTACAAAACGTGATTTAGTTACAGGAAAGACCGGTTAATAATGGCTTTAAACATACTTTTCTTTATAAATATATTAATCTTCCTAGTCTTTTGTCAAAAACACCTTTATAGAATTTAAAGACTGGAATTTATAAGGTTAATATGTGAGGGCATCTTGCTGGCCAATTACATTTCATTCTTTGAAAAGAAATAGTTTGGAATGATTTGGTGCAAAGATTTGTTTGATATGAATGTAGACGAAAATTAGAGAAATACATCGATATATATATGGACATAAAAAATGCACAGATTCTTGACATTTATTGCAATTACATGCAGTTATTTTCACGTCCAAAATCACAATACGTTTTTACTCATCGTATTATTATAACTTTAACATTACAATTAAGATTGAGTTTTCTACAATAAAGCAATACACCGATTTTTTGTTTATAAGTATCTTACTTTGTATCTGATAAGCCAGTAAAAATCCTCTATGTTCTGAACTGATGTCACTATGGAACATCACAGTAACGTTTCCTTTTGTAGTGTATTTCTGACTTGGAAACCACTCATCTCTGCCACATGATGTTATAATTGTTGTTCCCGTTGCATCTATTTAATAGATATCACAGCAAATGAGCTCTAGTATAAATTTAAAGTATTCTGTTATGATGCATATTTTTTGTTGTTCATTTATTCTTAATTTAAATATGTTTAGATATTTAAGAATTCATTCTAATTTTCTGAGAAATAAAATTATTTCCCCAAGTTTTATTCATGCGACTAGGGATGATTACTTGTGGTAATGAGTTGTCTGATTTAGTAGGAGAAAATCAAAACATGTATGACTGCAGTATTATTATTCTGATAATTTCACGCTGCAAGTTAATGAATATATTGAATACATTGTAAAATTGTAAAAAAAAATGAGTACCCAAATTGTACCGGTCTTTGAAAAGCATCCAAGATATTGTTTTGATGAATATGTTTTTTTTTATCTGCCATATTACTATTTAATCCAACGTTACGTAGCGTACGTAACATTATATATGTCTAATAAATATTAAACCACAAAATACATTTACATCAAAAATTTAATACAATGTATAAGGGAGAATTAAAGAAAAGGAAAAAAAGGCGAGCCCGGATTTAATTTTTCAAACATCTGTTAAAAGTCATCTTTTGTAAACCGTACTGAATGTATCACCTTGATATATACACTAAGAATCATTACGTACAACGATTTATATGGTATACAATGTAGTTGTTGGAGACTCTCTTGTTTATATGTAATCAAATTGTTTTACGGCAGAATTTGAATTTGTAAACATAATTGTGTAGGTATTAATATAAATATTATCATATATGAACACAAACATACCATCAATAATTTTGACATAATCATATCGACACATTTTATCATCAGCCTCTATATCTATAAATCTAAAAGACAATTCTAATGGCTCTTGGTCTCCTATTCTCTCTATCCTCCATGAACACTCGCTATTTCTGTAAAATAAATAGCAAATAATTGCTTTGTTTATTTCTATTATTCAATCGAAGATTTATATTTATGGTTAAGTCTCGATGACATTTTGTTTATAATCCCTTTTACGTCAGTCTTGTCCACTTATTTTGAACTGTTGAGTATTGTACTAAGCAATTGAATCCAAGGTATTTTGCATTTCATAGATACTTTGTTATGCATGATGTCAAATTGATATAAATACTGTCAATTTAAGTCGGTTTCTTTGCTTTACGAAACCGCTTTCGACAAATTTTATCAAGAATTATTTTGTATTATTATATATATCTCGAAACGTTTAGTCTTAGTGATATCATATGAATGTTGTTCGTATACAAACTCTTGCTTGAATAAAAATTAGCAGTTAACTAAAAGAAAATTACTATGTCAAGGCATTTCATGCCGACATAAATTTGTTGATTTCTATGATATTTTGATATCCTGCGGATCGAAAGCACACCAGCAGTTGCTCGAACACAGTAGTTCAAGGATCTAATCAAGATATCGGAATAGGACAATTAAAAATTAATTAAGTTATGTTTAAAAACAGTTTCTTAAACAGTTGTTCTAAAGCCATAGGCTATCTATGTATAGAGGTCAAAATGACTTGGTCAGTCAATTTATTCAGTAGATTTATGAGCGGTATTTATACAGAAAATGAACGTAAATATGATATTTCTTGCTAGCAAAATAATGCTAAGCTTATGAGAAATAAAGGCGACAGTAGTTCGAAAGTCTTAAATCGATTGAGAGAAAACAAATCCGGGTTACAAACTAAAACCGAGAGAAACACATCAACTATAAGAGGAAAACAACGAAATAACAGAAACACTGAAGTGTAACAAAAAACAAACGACAATGCAACACATACAGAAACGATCTATACGATAACAACTGCAATTTCCTGACTTGGTACAGGAATTTAAAAACAAATTTGGTGAATTGAAACTAGTTTTTTTTAGGCTAGCCAAAACCACGCGCTTTTATGGCAATGTTTAATATTACACTAAAATAACAACATTACATGACAGGACTACATGATAATTTTTGGATGAAAAGTGGCAGCGATTCAATGGTTGTAAAAACTCATCTAAAACACCAAGTGAATAATTCAACATGTATCGACAGAAGACTTATCGTCAAATCTGGATAAGACTTTATATGCCTGGGTGGAAGCCTTGCATCTCTAGGGTGACTTTGTGTTTAAAATGATTTAGGTATTTTATAATCATGAAAGAAACGACTCTTAAATTGGAAAATATTTCACTTGGGTAATTGTAAAGTATTTGATTCTATTGACTTGCAAAAATTAGAATCACAAAAATACTGACCTTCGTGGAAATATCAAAAAGGAAAGTCCCTAATCAAATGGCAAAATCAAAAGCTCGAATGCATCAGACGAATAGATAACAACCCTCATATTCCTGACTTTGTACAGGCATTATCTTATTTAAATACTCTGTGAAAGGTTTTCGAAATGAGCTAGTTTGAGATATTTTTATTATTTCAGGAAAACTAACCGAGGTGCTTGCGCTGTAATGAATTTAAAATCATAAACAGATATGACTGCGCATGAATCTTATATAACTAAACACAGTGTTTTTAAATGTTCTGTTAATATAGCTGAATTAAAAAAAGATGAAGATTTTGTTTTACTAGAATACCTACGCTGGATAATCGTTAGGAAACATTGGACTACTGATATATTGTACTGTAGTGGACGCCACTATTGTTTGAATAGAAGAACATGCAGAATCAGCTGAAATTTAAATAATTAAATAAATATATGTGTGTTTTATAAAAAGGAAACTCAGAGAGAAAACAATATTTTTGCATTAGCCCACTGAAAATGGAAAAAAATGGTGGATATATTACGATATTGTAAGTAGTTTATTTCGATAGATACAACATCTCCTTTTGTACATGCATTAATCATTCTAAACATGGACGTGAAAAGTTCTCGAAGAGTAAACATATTTAGTAAAAATAGAATGGAGCCAGTCAAATGTTAATAGTCTTAATATTGGCATTGTGACATTTGACTTACTGACTATAATTCAGGAATTCTTCTTTCAAAATTGCATTCTCTTGCTAATTATTGTGAAAGTTTGACTTTTGATTCAGATAAATGAGAAAAGCCAATGTTGCCATTCTTTTAGTTTTTGACCTAGTGACATCAAAACAAAAAGGTGTGTGTCGTCTGATTGGATAAATATGGTAACGGTTGTACATACGATTCAAAAGACAACATGTGGAAACGATATAGCTGGTATAACCTTGAAATTTTAGCTATTGATCCAAAATCAAAAGGGCTAAAAAAAATGTATCCTGAGCAAATCAGATTTTGTTAAATTTAGACAAATCGCCAAAAGATAACAAGTAGAAACTTAAATTTTCAATTTAAGTATCAAGTCGAAGATGGTACGATATGGCTAGGAAGATATGTCTACGAGAACCGTAAACCTGGACCAAAATTATTATATCATAAGCTGACTTCCAGCTCGTCCCAACTCGGTTCAAAACAAAGTATTTGCAACGATCTTTATTCACTAATCAATTGATTTCTCGATTATACAATGTTAAGTTTTGTGACATCGGTGGAAGTGGAAATAAGATTTATTTCGTCAGATCAACACCACATCTCTGCAAATACAAGCACAATACCATTTAATGTTATAAAAAATTGCACATATTCAATAAGGCATTAATTTAAAATCTAATATTAATTGAGGATCATACAAAAGTACATACAAAAATCTTTAGCTGATATAACGTTGTATGAAAATCCCTTTTCCTCTGCATTGGACATGCTGTCAGTGATGAACGATGTATATATATAACCAGTCGAAGCTATGAAATATCTAGGATATCCCTTTGTTAAGCAAGTGTGCAAATTTAAACCAGTGGTGTTTGTGCCTAAAAATATAAATATCAATGTAATTAGTAATGTAACAGTTACCAATTCAAACTTTAACGATGCGACTAAGGTTACCATTTTATTGTTTATGCATGTGTTAAGATGAATTAAAATATTACATTGTATTTTAAACCATGGGAATATTAGCCGTGAATAATATCACATCATTGTGCAGACAGGTTCAATAAACCAGAGTAATTTGACAAACAACAGTTTTCAAACTACGGATAAACACATAATTCTAACCGATGTTCTTGAGATATTTTAAAACTGCACTCAACTCAACCTGTCACATTTCGAAAGTCCAGTTTGATATATAGCTTCTAACATTTCTTTGCATTTAAACATCATTGGCTTAGAGCGTTCCCGATGAAGGTAAATCAAGAAAAAGCGTTTCGGAAATACCAAATTTATAAATATAAGTCAGTAAATTCATTACAACTGTTTAAGATATAAAAAGTTTACAAATTAAACATATTCAGACACTTTATGGAAGTGGTATTTGGTCTATTCGTAACAGCTTGTAACATTTAGGATTCTTTTTATTTGTATTCTTTGACATGTATTTAAACAAAGACAAACGACAGTTTAACTAGTCTTAGTTTTTTATCTGCTGTAAGAAACAAAATACTTGATTCACTTTCTACTATTCTTCTACTATCATTTTTTTTGTAACTTATATCTTTCAACAAAATTCTCCAAACTTGTGGGTAAATGTTAATCCGTTGGAGAAATAATCACCTTGTAATTTCTAGGTATAGACAAACTTACACATTAATGCAAAAGTGTTAAAAGCACAAAATCAACATGTATCAACAAAAATTGATTTATTCCAAAACTCAAGAATTCAATAAAATGTATAAAATCTAGGAGACACTAGTAAAATACTTCATTAAAACACACCAAGCTTTGGCACATTTTATATTTTCCTGACTATTCAACATAAAACAGTCTGATTTCAGGCAAAATATCTGCATTTATAGATAAAAACGTAACCATAACACCAGTCCTTACCCTAACAAGAAATATTTTCGTAGCACAATCGCGGTGGCAAGATAGAATTATATGCATTACTACAGGAATAAGTCGTATCAAATTTGATCATTAGATGAATAATACAGAGGTTTTAAAAGCTTAAGTATCTGAAAGATGTTGTCTTAGAAATCCTTTAGTGTCTAAATATATGTTATAGTTTATTTTCGATAAACATAGATTACTTAGTAAATAAACTCATCATAGATACCAGGACTAAATTTGTATATACGCCAGACGCTCGTTTCGTCTACAAAAGACTCATCAGTGACGCTCGAATCCAAAAAAGTTTAAAAGGGCCAAATAAAGTACGAAGTTGAAAAGCATTGAGGACCAAAATTCCTCAACGTTTTGCCAATTACAGCCAAGGTAATCTATGCCTGAGGTAGAAAAGCCTTAGTATTTCAAAATTCAAAATTTTGTAAACAGTTAATTTATAAATATAACCATACCAATGATAATTCATGTCAGTAATACGTACAATGTATATAGGCATATTGATAATTATATATAACACTTTTATCATAAAACCATGGTAATGGATGATAAAAGATATCTAGAAGGAAAAAAAACACATAAACTCGCTATCATAAACTAAAACACTTTACTGAGGACAATATATGTTACATACCGTCATATATGTTAATTGTATCCCCCGTGCAGTCTATAGATGCATTGATTTGGACCAAAAGTGATGATCCTCTTATTGATGTGGAGTGTTTCCACGAACATGTTATGTCACTGTAAATGTGATGAAAATTTACGTATTAAAAACTTAGGTTTGCTTTTTTTAATATGAACACATAACATATTTGTTTATTTTACCATTTCAAATTCGGTTTATTAAAACAACTTTAACGATAATTCTCTTACTTTTAAAGTTTTAATTATATATCAAATTTGATTTCAAGAAGGCTTTTATCAAAAGAATAACATTAATTGAAGATGTACACATAAAAGATTCACTGGTACATAAAATGGTTCGTTAATTGCATGCATAAAAATATAAAATTATCTGTACAGGCAGAATTATATGATAACATTAGATGAGATATATGACATTTAATTTTAGATAAAAAAAAAAACCCATCTAGAAAACCTTAAAATGATACGGCAGTGAAAGATGTTCGAAAAATGTTTCCTATATCATATATTGTAATATGAACACATGCACTATGGTTTAACTAAAAAACATCATATCAGTGCAATGTGATAAAAATATTTGAAATTTGAAATAATAAATGACGACGATTTTCAGAATTGTTAAAGTTGGCGTTATTGCTTGTCCTTTAATCCCATGTTGACAAATTAAACAAAAAGTAAGGCTGCCTCTAGTATATTAAATGATGCTTACGTTGAGTATCCATTGTCATAGTTAGGACTCTGTACAGTGGCGGCCGAATATCCAACTGGTAAAACACTAGTTCGTCCACTACACTGACAACATACTACAACAATAAAATATTATACTCTAAATGCCAGTATATATATGCTAAACTTTTGAAATTTTCTTATGCACTAGAAGCTTAGAAATAACTTAAATCAAGAATTTCATAAATATACTTTTAGAATCGTTGATATCGAAATCATTTTTTTGAATCATTCAACTGTTAATCCGCTGTATTGGGTGTTTATTTTGTTGATAAAAAGTTAGAATGCAAGAAACCTTTCTTCCAGAAATTCCTTGCCAAAGTTATGATTAAAACAACACACTAAAATTACAAAATTCTTACCTTTCGAAATGCACATCAAAAGACATATCCACCAAAAAATGTACATTACTCGTATAGACAACAAATCTGCATCTGGACTTTTCTTGAAATCAATTCCAAAGTGAATTGAGTCACAGACAAAAACTTGAACTTCATTCAAAATTCCAGTGGTCTACATTGAAAGTAACGCCAAATATTTTGATGAATCTTCGCTGTCAATTAAAAATCAAAATTGTTTATAACAAGTCATTTGCAAGATCAGATAAACTTTCCCTATATGTAAAATATTTAGAGCAAACCTAAAACAAAAGATTAATATACGTAAATCATAAAACTGTTCTTTAATAGGCGCGTTTAAATTTCAGCTAGTATAGGCCACGAATGAATAACATGCACAGTAGCGAAATTAAGTTTATGTACTTGACAGAAACAAATGTTTTTATCTATTTAATTATAAAAAAATAATCATCGATGTGTTTGTGCCATAAGAAATGAAGATGATTGATTAATATATATGAAGCGATGAAATCGATATTATTGAAATTTGAATTAAATTGTTACAATCACTGAATTGAGTAATTGTTTCAAATAACAAGATTGATTGATTGCTGCGATGTTTTACGCCCCGTTTCCAAGATTGTATGTACAGATAATTTGTAGTTATACATTAAAGACGTATTAAACAAAGAAAATAAACCATTTTAAGTAACAGGATTGTTCATTAACTGAAAACCCGAGTTGAACAAATCACAAACATAACTTCGGCCTGAACATTTAACAATGAAGTATCAGCATATCACAACAAAACGGCAGCTCGAATCCGAACAAAGTAAGTGATATTTAATGTATCGAACCGGAAATAATGCATTGTAGCATGGGTAGATAACTATCTTTAAAGTAACTTCCGACTATTTTATAAAATATCAGCTGACAATGCATTTCTTTGTCAAAAGGCGTGGTCAAATATTTGAAGGATGATTATCATGTAGATAACATTACAATAGATGATTCAATAAACAATCAATTCCACAATCAATTTATTAAGGCATTTGGTGCGTTTGTTACCAGTATATACATAAAACACTTTAAAACAAACTCACATGTTAAACCAAAACAACTTGTAGTCTAAAACAATACTGTCACGATGAAGTAACAACTAATTTCCATGATTTGTAATATTTTTAATTAGTATAAGTTTAAAGTCAATCTTTCCGAAAAACAAAAGGTAACCCAAATAAGATAAAGTTAACGGCTACCGACATTCACATGACAGCCATACTGGTAAATGATGTGAATTTGAATTTGAATGCAAATTATCATATAAATATTCTTGTGTACAAAAACTAACTAATTTTTTGTATATGGCATAAGCAACACTTTTGGTACCGTTACTGAAGCAGGAACAGCTGACCTTCCAGATCCAGATTTTCGTGGGTTTTTTGTTGCTCAAATCGCAGTTTTCTGTGTATTGTATTTTGGACTTATTTATTGCCTATTTTGGTCTATTAATCCAATGTGTTGTCTATTTAATTCGACTATTCTTTGTCTTAGTTACTTGTAAGCTTTTCTGTTTCATAATATTTACGTACCTATAAATGAACAGTTGTGGTTAGGTAGAACTTTTTTTATATTACCTTATTCTCTTTTATTTTTGTGTTCTTCTTTACCAGATAACAGATGAAAAATTTAAAATCACAAAAATACAGAACTCCGAGAAAAATTGAAAGACGGAAAGTCCCTAATCAAATGGCAAAATCAAAGGCTCAAACAAACGAATGGACAGCAACTGTCATATTCCTGACTTGGTACAGACATTTATTTATGTACAAAATGGTGGATTGCACCAAGTTTTGAAGCTAGCTAAACCTTATCACTTGTTTGACAGTCGCATACAATTCCATTATATTGACTACAATGTGTGAACAAAACAAACAGACATAATATATAAAATTGTCAATAATAAGGGTACAGGAGTCGACATTGTGCTTTTTTATAAAACCAATTTTATTTGCTAATTAAGAAGCGGAATAAAATAATTTAAGACAGCAGGGAAGATTAACATTGTAGTTTTATAGCTTTAACTGATAAAAAGAATGAGAACTTTATATTGTAAATTTTACGATGTCTCTGAAGTGACCAGTGGGTCAGATTTGTTTAACATTGCTATTTGATTAATTGTCTAAATTGTATAACACTTTTTCACGTGTAGAAAACCATGTGAGGGGATTCCTTACTTCTTATTGGTCAATGATCTTGCGGGGTCAACACAAGTTTACGTGCCATGTGTGCACTTCCTTTTATCATTAAATTTCGTCTTGATAACTTGTGATTCTAAAACATTGCGTGAAATTTAAATTTCCCACCCGCAAACCTCCCTTTATTTATCTTTACAAGTAGTTTTGTAAATAGATTTTTTTAGTTGGGCAGATTTTTCTCCCCACCTTTGCTATTATTTGTCATTTATTCAATTGATATGATTTTAGTTGATGTAATTTCGTATTAATTATGTATTATAATTGCATATTAATTATGAACTTTTATGTCAAATGTTTTATTTGCAAATTGTATTTTTTTGCATTTTATGATTTTGAATAAATGACCTTTTTTCGTCAATCTTGTTTTTATAGATATAGCAAAACAAGCTCAAACTCTGGCTGACATATTTATATGTCAATAAGTTTATGGTATCTGTCTGTCTGTCTTAAATCACTATACAACAAAAAAGCATACATTTTCCATGGCAAAATAACAGAATGACCGGATGTATAAGTACAGAGCTCCGTCATATGTATGAAAGAAACACAAAAAGGCATATAGACAAAGCGTATAAGCAAAAATGAAAGACAAGAATACAAATGAAAAGATAGAAAGAATTTGCAGAATACCGTAAATATAGATGTTTTACGTATTTTTTTTTAAATAACAAAATGTTTAGGAAATTTTAAGAACTTTGTTGCGACTCCTCGTCTTTTTTGACGGCTCAAGGCTTACATAAATCCTGGTATACCACTCTGACATTATTCATTTATTTATTCATCTATTTGATTTTGTTACGTTAGGTGTAATGATATCGCCTACCCCACGCCTCATTTGTGTTTGTTACTACATACACCTTTTTCAAAACCAACATTTCTGTTTTAAGTTATTGCGCTTTGATCGGCAACAAGAAAGAAAGAAAATGGTTAAAGTTTAAAAGTAATCCAATTTCCGTTGTTAAATCTCTAAAAATGCCAACATGATGACATATCGATATACAACCACTCGCATCATTTTTCTTAATCTTTTGTAGTAGTGAGCATTATTTTTAAAACTACAATGTATAGAAGAACACATTTCTAACTCATGTGTTAATAATTACACTGCATGTTTCATTATGATACTTTATGTTGATTGGCTACCAGCAATCTCGTGTCCTTCTGGAATTAACATTCATTACACAGTGAAATGTAACATTCATATTGACACGAGCTCCAACAATAAAGTGCACAGGTAAATTGAAGAAAAACTTGATAGAAATCGCTGTTTGTAATTTCATAGGGTTGTAAAAGCGTTGACCGTGCGCACATTTTTAGAATTTACAAAAAGAGGCATTCAATTCTTTTTTTTCAAGTCAGTTGTGGAAAAAATGCTACATTAAAAAAATAGAAGACTCCAAAAGAAGCAACCATTCCAAAACTTGAAAACATTGCCAGAACAACCGCACTTGAATTCTGAAATGTTAAAATACACAAGACTTATAGGCAGTTTTATAAAAAAAAGTCGCATAAAATTCCATTATATTGACACCAGTGTGTGAACAAAACAAATAGAAATAACAGGTAAAAATGTCAAAAATAAGGGGTACAACAGCCGACATGGTGTTATAATCTTAATAGCTATAACACAAACTATTCTGTAACAAAGAAACACAAAAAGGCATATAGAAAACAAACCATAACAAAACTCCATCAAGAAGAATTAGTTAACAAAAATTTATTTCCCGCTCCTAAATAATTCCAAAAAAAAGAAAGAAAGAAAAATCACTGTACGTATGTGTTGTCTGGAGAGGCTTTTTATAAAGTTTCATTTCAAAACAGGTACCAAAATCTAGAGAAGCAATGTTAAAAAGGGGATGTTGGGTTAGTTTAGCTTGGAAAATTAACGAAATTAGAGATATATATATATATATAAAGTAAAATACTCCAATGATAACGCAAATCGGACGGCCCTTACTCGAATGGCAACATTGTTTAACCTTTAAACAAATGACATGACAACAACTTTAGTTGATGAAAAATTGTCTTATTCATAACTAAAAAAATGTTGTCTAAAGGAGGGACAAAAGATACCAGAGGGACAGTCAAACTCATAAATCGAAAATAAACTGACAACACCATGGCTAAAAATGAACATCTGGTTTATCATTACTTAAAATATTGCTCATAACATTTATTTCCAGTAATTAACTGAACGTCTAAATAAAGGCAACAGTAGTATACCGCTGTTCAAAACTCATAAATCCATGGACAAAAAACAAAATCGGGGTAACAAACTAAAACCGAGGGAAACGCATTAAATATACGAGGAGAACAACGACATAACACTAAAATGTAACACACATAGACAAAATCCCACGAGAATAACAAATATAACATATATATATAACATCAAAACCAAATACACGAATTTGGGATAGACAAGTAAAATGGTAGGATTTTTAATTGTCTGTAAAATAAAGGCAACAGTAGTATACCGCTCTTCGAAATTCATAAATCGATAGAGAAAAAACAAATCCGGGTTACAAACTAAAACTGAGGGAAACGTATCAACTATAAGAGAACCACGACACAACAGAAACTCAACATTAAAATGTAACACACACAGAAACGAACAATAATATAACAATGGCCATTTTCCTGACTTGGTACAGGGCATTTTAAGAAAAATTATTAATTATAAGTAACTTATACTAGCTTAATGGTTAATTTCGTTTATTATCCCAACTTATATTATTCTGATGTGTACAGACATTTATATCTAATTCTCTAAATTTGCAACTTCTTACCTTAAACGTGCACATTATCATATAAACAATATTTTACATTAAATTGACATGCAACGAATGGTTTATTTCTCAGAGCTCTATAATTCTAATTATTTAGAAAATTCATTCCCAAAAGCTTATTTTTAGTGTTTGGTTTTTTAACTAACTGTTATTTATGATGCCCGAGGTTTAAAATAATGATTACATTTTGTGTGTATTCATACACGTATAACTATAGTTGATTTATCTATTTCAGAATAGAATTAATCATAATTTATCGATGAGAATAGAGTTAAGTATAATTTAAACTGTTTAAAAATAAGCTGATGTTGTATGATATATATAATGAGGCAATTGTCATTCCGAGTCCAAATGACGAAAATGCAATCAATTATAGTCTTTCAACAATTAAAAAAAAAATGTAATTAACTATCAAGAAGACCCGACATGAAGAATGTGAAATAATTCACTTTTAAAAAATAGCAACCTATATTATATCAATACAATTTACGAAAATACAAACATGTCATGGGTGCAATTCTGTAAATATAGACAATGCAATTTCCTTTAGGAATCCCCTTTTCGGCTAAATCGGTGTCACTTTTACTATGAAATTTCGCGAAAAATTATATCCCAGATCGGAAAGTTGATATGTACTACTATTTTATTCAAAGGTCAAATTTAGGGCTGTGCAGCATATTTTCAACATGTATATGAACCTGAACCTCTAAGAATTTTAAACTTATACTAACATACCATACTACCCCTACCTCCACTATTGGACTACCTAAGAATTAAATTAGCTTGTTTTTCTTTACTGGTAACATTCCCAAGGTATATCTCTAAGAGATAAAATACAGAAATCATATTTGGAACCAGTACGTTAAAAAATTAACATATTCTATGAATATTATATATCTCCCCAAATGAGGCGTGGCTTGTGCAACAGCTATTTACAAAGTGCAACCTAAACAAGGATTTACCGTTTTGAATTTCCTTTGGTAGTTTTTATCCAACTTTTTGACCCTACGACAACATTGAGTTAAAGTCTCCTGACTTGCGGTACATAGAGTATGTGGCGCGGTTGATAAGATATGTAAGTGAACGCTCATACCCTCCTTATGTTGGTGTGACAGCACAACAAAAGACAACTGTAAAAAACATTTACAAATGGTTCAGCTTGATATATAGGTATGAACCACAAAACATCTAACATGACAACAAAAGATGAGCAGCACTGACATAAAATCACTTGCAGTGACTGAAAGCCACTACTTACCCTTCCGGTGCACCTGAAATTACCCCCAGTTTTTGGTAGAGTTCGTGTTGTTTAGTCTTTAGTTTTCTATGTTGTGTCTTGTGTACTATTATTTGTCTGTTTGTCTTTGTTAGCCATGACGTTGTATTTTTGATCTATGAGTTTGACTGTCCCTTTAATATTTTTTGCCCCTCTTTTGCAATTAGTGAATCATATTTTTTCCAACAATCAAGTATCAATCAATACACAATAGCATATCAAGTGAAAATACATAATAGAAACACACGATCCTGTGCAATTGTAAATTATAAGTTACCATTATCGACAGAGTTCTTATAACTGTACATATATGGCAATATATAGTTAGTAAGTTTTCCAAAACAGAATAAATATGGGTCCGATAAAATCAACATTTAAAGACTTTACTACGTTGATAATCTTGGATAAACTTCATTTAAGGATCTATGAGTTTACATTGACCGTATTTAAATTAACATACTCTGTTAACCACATCACTATAAAATTCATGGTTTTGATGTCTTAGTTTTAATAAGTACTCTACATGTACTGCCAGACTTTTAAATTGAATTCGTTGTATTCATTAAATAAAACTTTTTAATGTTAGTTTGTGATATTAAAATTGTGATGAAATTATTTGTAGAAAATATATGAAGTTTTTTCTTTTAAATCATTGGATCGATATACCGCTGCTGTTAGAGTATCAGTCCCCGAGTGTATTTTTAGCACAGTGGTCAGCATTTCTGTACTGGGATGATTTATTAAAAAAAATCTGCAATTGTTTGTTTATGAATTAAGAAATTTATTACAAAACTTAGATTTCAACTTCCTCAGTCAAAGGTGACCTAAAATGGGTTTTGGCTATCATTTTTATGTCTTTTGTATTTATATTGCTCTTCAAATGTTTCTGTTCTATACAGTCTTTGCTATTCTATATTCGACTTGGACTGTTCCTAGTGATTGTTAATCCAAGAGAGAAAAGCTTGAGATGCAAGAAATATTAAAAGTTTTGTTTTAATAATTTATACCACTAGGTTGATACTGCTGCTGTTGGACTATCAGTCCCCGCGGGTATCAGTAGTCAGTACTTCGGAACTGGCAGGATTTATAACAAACTTTATAAAATTTACTGTAAATGAATTTAGAAATAATTACAAAACTTAATTATGATTCACATCCTTTAGGCAATTGAAAGTTGACCAAAGATAGATTTGACTATTACTATTTATTGAAGGTAAATCCAATAAAAAGCTTCAGCCGGATGCAATTTACTGTGGATTCATTTTTTTTCGTGGGTATTAATATCGTGGATTGTTGAAAACTTGCGTGGCTATTTAACTTCGTGGTTTTGCCAAAGTCAGTATACGTTCCTTTTAAAAATATGAAATTCATTGAACGTTTAAATTCGTGGTTCACCTGTACCAACGAATTCTACGAAAATTAGTGTCCAACAAATATAAATGAATCCATACCTTGATCTTTCCCTCAACATTGACACAGATGGACGACATCGCACGAAAATCTATGATAAACGGGACGATTTCAACTCCCTAATTATCAATTCCCCATTTCTCAGCAGTAACATACCCTCTGCCCCTTCACTTCATATGGTGTTTACATATCTCAATTAATACGTTATTCTCGTGTATGTTCACACTATACTTCATATACAGGAGTGTGCTCCTAACGCAGAAACTGCTCCAACAAAGTTATGAGTAGGACAGATTTAAATGACACTCCGTAAATTTTACGGACAACATCATGAATTGGTTGATCCATACGATGTGTCTTTGTCCAAACTAACTAAGAACATTTTTACCTCGTGTTAGATTGTGGTTTGTCATCACGTCGTCTGATCTTTTTACTACCATATGTGACTTATTCCCGATTGTGACTGTTTTGCTGAGTGTGAATTCGCTTTGCTATAAGACGTATCACGGTACTTTTCCATCCAAAATTGATGTATTTAGTTTTGATGTTATATGTTATTCTTATCGGATTTTGTCAAATGTCTTAACGTTTGAAGTTGTCAATCTTATTTTTTTCTGTTGTATTCGTGTGTTATGGTAAAGATAATTCATCATCCAGTTCATTTATTAGATTTAAGTTTGGAGCTACGAAATTTATACGATATATTTGGTTTACAGTTTGATTCAGAAGAAACACCGACATAGCTAGATAATACAATTAATTATCTAATTACTTCCACAATTTGATATAATAAAATTAACGGTACCAATTTTCTTGCACCAGATGCGCATTTCGACAATACATGTCTCTTCAGTGATGCTCGTGACCAAAATATTTGAAATTCAAAGCTTATATAAAAGATGAAGAGCTATAATCCAAAAGGTCCAAAAAGTATAGCCAAATCCGTGAAAGGAATCAGAGCTTTTCATAAGGGAGATACATTCCTTAATTTATAATAATTTCTAATATTTTGTAACAGCAAATTTTAACAACACAAAACATCCGTATTTTCATGCCAGTACCGAAGTACTGGCTACTGGGCTGGTGATACCCTCGGGGACTAATAGTCCACCAGCAGAGGCATCGACCCAGTGGTAGTAATAAAATTAACGGTACCAATTTTCTTACACCAGATGCGCATTTCGACAATACATGTCTCTTCAGTGATGCTCGTGGCCAAAATATTTGAAATCCAAATCTTATATAAAAGATGAAGAGCTATATTAGTAGTGTAATTTGCATTGTTATTAATAAATGTTATATAAGTCTTACAAATCTAATCTTGAATTCTATCCAAATTCTTTCTTATCGTTTTAGAAATTCGAATGTGACGTCACTTTGTTCGTTGAACTGGCTTTGCCTAACTCGGCTGTTTATTTTTATTTGCTGGTATTTAGGCTGATTTATATAATGTATAAGTTTTTATTCTGTAGTTAGTCACCACTTTGATATTATCATGTATATCTATTATATAGTCATTTTATAAAATTTACTATTTGCAAAAGTATGAATTATTCTAAATAATAAGGATGATCTTATCCCAGGCAAATAACACTGGCCGTATTAATGGTCACAACTTTTTGGAACTTTTGGTCTTCGATGCTCTTCAACTTTGTACTTGTTTTGGCTTTCAAACGTTTTTCATCCAAGCGTCACTGGTTTGTCTTGCACAGACAAAACGCACATGCGGCATATCCAATTTTCAACCTTGTACCTTTTGCTGGCTATTATTCGTGTGTTTTTCTATCCTATCTTTTCTCCCATTTATTTGTATTGTAGTCCTGGTATGTTATATTGTCATTTCAATGTTATATATAACATTGCAATTAAAGCGGGAGGTTTGACATGCCACAAAACCAGGTTCAACCCACGATTTGTTTTCTTAGAATGTCCTGTACCAAGTCAGGAAAATGGCTATTGTTATATTATAGTTCGTTTCTGTGTGTGTTACATTTTAATGTTGTGTTTCTGTTGTGTCGTAGTTCTCTTATATTTGATGCGTTTTCCTCGGTTTTAGTTTGTATTCAGGATTTGTTTTTTCTCCTCAATCGATTTATGAATTTCGAACAGCGGTATACTACTGTTGCCTTTATTTACAGAAATGTTAGCCAATCGACAATCTATAAATACGTTCAAATGAACACTATCGTCAAGCATGGATTGCTTATAGGAATTATTGTTTTGGAAAAAGGTTATTAATTTTGTCAACAGGTGGTTTTGGTTAGTCTTGAGTTTCACAAAGGATAAACAAGTTTATGCATTAATACAGTTTTTTGTAACCATATACGATTCTGCTGTTTTGTTTCCGGCAGATCGGATTCCATTTTTGTCCTAAAAACAAATATAAATATCGCTGGTACTTTATATTTCTTTACATAACGACCTAGAGAAATCAAGTAAGTAAAAACATATAATAATTTTCTGTTGCATCCATGGAATGTATTTTGTTGTTGATAATTGTAAGTAATACTATGATACTCAGGTGTGTTTCAACACTGCTTTTGTACGATTCTAATTTCTTTATAAAAATACATATTTTATTGCAACTTGTTAACAAAACACACCTGCACCTTATAAGATATAACTTTTAGATTTATTATGTAATGCTCAATAAATCTTAAAAAATTGAAGGAGCTTTCAAAGCAATAAGATTTAATGTTTTTTGACTGCAAAGAAACATATTTTGACATAACAAATAGCTCAAATAACTACAATAATGTCGTAATTGATATTGTTGACATATATTCTTAGTATTAAATGTTATGCGAAAATTACCAAAAAAATATAAATGACGTCGCTGAAAAGTTCAATGACTCTGTAATTGGGGTTTCGAGGTAGTGTACTAGCCCCGATTACTGTTCCACGGCGACAGGATCCGACCAAAGACTTCGAGCTGTTATTTCTTGCTTCTAACGAGAACATGATTATTTAGAACAATGAACAACGGCTTGAAAGCAGAACTATTTATTCCGTTTATATGAATGATTTTAATCCGAGGTAATACTTTGTGAGCTGACATGTACAATTGTCTTTGCGTATATGTCTTAGACAACTTATGATATACTCATGTCACAATCACTTGTTATATTTCCTATGCAGCATGCAGTAGATGACGATGGATTTAAAGCGTCCATAATAACTCAATATAAAACATGGTTGAAAATAGCAACAATATAGCCATTTGATTCAAAATGAGGTTTTGAATCTAAAAATGCTTCTCACAATTATGTTGTAAACGTCAGCTTTGGTCTATTAGAATCTTAAAGTTGAGAAAAATATGCAATGCTGTAGTTGATAATCACATATTTTATTGATATTTTGTACCCACCGTGACTTGCTAAATTTTTTTCCGGTTTGATTAAGAGTAAGGAATAATGGTTGTACTACTGTTAGAAAAGGCAAACACTATATTGTAATTGTTTGCATGATGAATTGAACTTTGATGTATATTTTATTAGCACTCAGGTATTCACACATACAAAAACATATAATTTGACAAGGATGAGATTTTGGCGAATCATAAGTCCCTCATGGCTTCAATGAGCATAACAACAACAAATCGCATGACTAACCTTGTTTGTATTAGATACTTAAACTTCAAAGCATTCCTTGCAAACAACACTGTATTGCCTCATCTGCATGTTCGACTAAAGAATTGTCCATTAGATTGACTAAAATTCTGTCCGCTGTGGATGAGGGTCTTCAGAAATTCCGTGAAACTGTTAACTCGAGAAGTATTATTATATGTATGTGGATTCTAAAAAAACTGTGTAAAGAACATCTGTAAAATTTTTAATCTTGATCTTGTTCTGCGATTAGCTTTATCAAAACTTTAGATTTTTAAACCCTGTAAACCACATTCCAAATGTTAAATTGAAAATCGTTTGAAAGAAATAATCCACAATGCTTTTCCATATATAAATAGTAGCTTACGGCATAGTTTGTTAAAAGTGAACAAAAAGTTAAAACAGGATCCACAGCGGAACAAGTGATCAGTATGCTGGAGTTTCTTATTAAAAACATATTTGTTGAATTTAGAGGTAAACTTTTCAATAAATTGTCTTTCCTGGCCCACCTCATCTTATTTTCATATGGATTGGAGTTCCTTCAGGAATTGTAAAAAAAACAACAAAATCAAAAAGCTGTAATTTAATTTCACATTCTAAGATATTAATGATGTTCTTTCCATTAACAGTCCAATATTTTCTGATTGGGTTGCATTAAAATATTCCCCTGAAACAACAAATACGGCTTCCTGTGCCTCATTTTAATCTTATACCTCGAATTTGTTATACACGGTCATTTCACTACCAGAATCTATGACAACGCAGCGATTTTAATTTTGAGATTATCAACTTCCCCCTCCTTAGTAGTAATATAAACTTCACCTGCATATGGGATAAATATTTACCAACTAAATCGATTTCAAGAGCTGAGACTTTGTAAAACGTCACCAGTATCTGAGCAGAAAGTTGATGAACCAGGGGTATGTCAAAGAAGGTCTTGTCCTTTTTGTACAAAAGTTCTTCAGAAGGACCAATATTTTGTTGATACATATTTCGTATCAACTTCACAAAAAATACAGGATGGAGTAAATGAAGTATAGATTCTGGGTACTGATGTTGTTTATGATCTTAAAACTTAATAACGTGTTGTAGTATTCCTCTACTGCCTTTAACAATATTACTTTTACTGTTTGGTCTGTTTTTTTGTGGTATCAATTTGACGTGACTCTGTACTGATACATCCCGTTATTGCTCTATGATACATTTTGTATTCGTGTCTTTCGTTTTTGCTAATGTGCTTTGTCTGTATGCCCTTTTGTGTTTCTTTGATACATATGACGTGAATCTGTACTTATACATTTCATCATTGTGTAGTTGTGCTATCGTAAATTTTTGTATTATTGTCTTTTCATTTTTGCTAATGTGCTTTAACTACTGTACCCCTATTTTTGACATTTTTACCTATTATGTATGTTTGTTTTGGTCACACATCGTTGTCAATATAATGGTATTTGTTGCGACTGTCATACAAGTGAGAGGTTTAGTGAGCTATAAAACCAGGTTTTGATTTTGTCATTTGATTAGGAACTTTCTGTTTTCAGTTCAGTATTTCTGTGATTTAATTTTTTATGGATATTTCAAGAATCAAAACATCAGTAACAGCTAAACCTATAACATATGCAAGTTTCTTAAAGTTCAATATGAATATAATCATTCCAGTACTTGTATCGTTTTTTGATAACAGTACATTTGGAATTATGAAACAAGTGTTTAGGCATACAAATAAATTTGAAGAAGTATATTGATTGAAATAACAAATGTAAATTATAACTAACATCCTAAAAATAAGCATAACAATTATAGAATGATCTGAGGCAAAGTATAGAATCAGCAGATCATGTGAAATATATAATTTTAGTCTATAACTATAGTTAACGGGTGGTCCTGCCGGATTGAGATGATTTATGTACCTTCGTATTATAAGTAATTTACATGGATCTATTAAAAGTTTATTATCCATAACGTATGAGTTAATTGTAGTCAGTCAGTCTGGGTATTCTTTCTTTCCAAGGGTAACGTTTTTATTTATCAAAATTTATTATAGATAATGCTGTTTGACTATAGCATGTCCGGTATTGGTCAAATGTGTTACCTTTTGTTCAACAATACTTATTCAGATGTACAACATGCAACTTTTATAATAGTTGCCAATGAATACATTATACTACTTACTAGTAATACTATTAAAAAGCAATGTTTGCGAAAATTAAATAGTCGCTCTTGTAAAAAATATCCACAAACTAGCTAGTGCCTCCCCGTGCTTAAGGTTTATGCTCTTATATTATACTAGATTATGGAGTGTGTGTCCGAGCGAGAACTTCTCTATGTTCACTACTTTAGGATTATTTATCAAAAAGTAGTATTTTAATATTCAGCCCCATTTATCTATTTAGTCAGACGTCAGTCGCTACCTTATATACCCTATCTTTTGTTAAATTTGTCGGGTTATTTATGACAAAAAGCGTTTGACGTCTTTAGCCGAACAGTTTTTTCATTTTTACACAATTCAATTTATTGTGTGCTGGTTCATATTCTGGACGCCCGTCTTTGCTCCTTTGTAATAAAATCTACATACCAAAATCAAATATGAAGCTTAAAAATGGAAAAATATTAAATACTAAACTCGTTCAAAGGGTATCTACACGTCTAAATCTTCAAAATCGCTTATCTAAAAATACTACCATCGCTAACATTTTTAACAATAAAAATCGTGGTTACCCTTCTATCGATAAGTGTCATGCCAAAAAATGACTTACATGTCCCCGTCTTTCCACCAACAATACGGTAAGGTCCACGTTTAATGGTCGCACATTTTCTTTAAATTTTGAAAATGATACTACTTGAAAAACAAACAGTATTATTTATTTACTCACATGAAACAAACCGGGATGTGGTATTCAGTACGTAGGAGAAACTGGACGATATTTATCTAAGCGCACTCAAGAACATCTGTTTCGTTTTAAAAGACCCAATAAATTCAAAAGTATCATTTACCAACACCTTAAGAAGCACAACTATCCTTTTAAATATTTAACAGTTCAACCTTTAGAAGTAGTAAATAAGCAGCCTGGTGAATCTCATTCAAAGTTTGTACGATCACGACAATAATTGAATTAAATTGGATTAAAAAATTACAGACAGTCTATCCTCTCGGTCTTAATGATACTATCATGGGAATTGGCAAAATATCAAGTACCGATTCTGTTAACATTTTGGACATAGTTTCTAAAACTGCTAGTTATAATCGTTCTCATGGACGCAGAAAAAATCGCAATCAAAGAAAATTTCGAACCAACCATAAAAATATTTCGGACCTAATTTCTATTTCAAAAAACAACGGCAGACATTATCTGTTAACCAAGCTTTGTTCTTTACCTATAAATAAATTAAATAAAACTTTAGATGATTGCAACACAATTTCATATTACAGTCCTAAGTATGAAATTGTTCAAATTGTAATGGCATATTGATTCCAAAAATTGACCGCCCTGAAGATCATAAAAAACATTTTATTGAAATAAAGTATGTCAATAAAGGTTTTGATTTTGTAAATATTGCCGGTATTTTTAACGACCATTCTGTTAAAGACCAAATTTCTGGATATTTTGATAATACTGAACTCCCTCTTTTTTGTTATATTTACAGGAAATCTACCCGGAAATATGTGTTTAATTATAGCCAATTGTGTAAAGATATAAATATCATTGAAAATACACCTATGTCATGTAATTGCAGAAATTCCGAATACACCTATGGCCCCATTTCCCATGTCATAACAGGAGACTTTAACATCGTTCGCGACCGAGAGTTAAAATCATTCCTCAGTAAAGGACCTAAATATTGTCCCCCGTCAATTATTTATTTGAATGAGTGTCGTAATATCATCAACGACTCACTCCATACCTACTGTTTGAAATGGGTAAAACGGGAAAAAGCTGACAAAAAATCTTTGGACTCTTTTTTTAATTCAGTAATGAAGATAGTTGATATTCGAATACAACATTTTAAAGAACATTTAACTCTTAACAACAACCAAAAAACCCTATTTCGCGTATCAAACATAAACTAAAAGAACTAGCCAAGGAATTTGTTTTTGTCCCGGCTGATAAAGCTGCTAATAATATCATTATTGTTTGACGTAAATTTTATATAGAGGTTCTGCAAAAGGAAATCACGAATTCACCAACATTCCAACTGACTTCATTTTCAAAAACGACATCTGTAACAAACACAAACTTTTAGCTACTTCTTTACAAGCAGAACCAATTACAATGGAAGTCCCAACTATGTACTGGCTTCCGAAGCTACACAAAAAAACCTTACAGATATAGATTTATTTCATCTTCAAGCCATTGTTCCATTACTAAATTGTCTGTTTTACTTACAAGTACACTTGGTACAATAAAAAACCTGATCATAAATTGTTCAAATAAAGCCTTTAAAAATAGTGGAATTAATTACTTTTGGAGTTTCAAAAACTCGTTGGAAGTACTTGATAATTTGCATGCATATATTGGTGATTTTGAATCTGTTCAAAGTTTGGATTTTTCTACCCTTTATACCACTTTGCCTCATATTCTTATTAAGAAAAATTCACATTTCTTATTAACTGGGCATTTAAAAAGTCAGAATGCGAGTATATATGTTCAAATATATTCAGTTGTTGTCGTTTGTTTATGTGTTACATATTTGATTTTCGTTCATTTTTTTACATAAATAAGGCCGTTAGTTTTCTCGTTTGAATTGTTTTACATTGTCTTATCGGGGCCTTTTATAGCTGACTATGCGGTATGGGCTTTGCTCATTGTTGAAGGCCGTACGGCGACCTATAGTTGTTAATGTCTGTGTCATTTTGTGGATAGTTGTCTCATTGGCAATCATACCACATCTTCTTTTTTATAAACTCTTTTAGGTCATTTTTAAGTAGTAATAAACAAAAGAACTATGTCCATTGGATATGCTTTGATACTATATATGCGCTTGAATTTTTACTTGATAACATTTTTGTTTGCTTTGGAGATTCCGTTTATCGTCAAGTTATTGGAATTCCAATGGGGACTAACTGTGCACCACTTATTGCGGACCTGTTTTTGTATTGTTATGAGTTATTATTTATGACTAAAATTAACAAAGACCCATCGAAACAACATTTGATACAAAAATTTAACAATACTTTTAGATATTTGGATGATATATTGGCTCTTTCAGTCAGTTTAATTGAAGTCTGGAGCTGGCATGTCAGTTAACTGCTAGTAGTCTGTTGTTATTTATGTATTATTGTCATTTTGTTTATTTTCTTTTGTTACATCTTTTGACATCAGACTCGGACTTCTCTTGAACTGAATTTTAATGTGCGTATTGTTATGCGTTTACTTTTCTACATTGGCTAGAGGTATAGGGGAAGGGTTGAGATCTCACAAACATGTTTAACCCCGCCGCATTTTTGCGCCTGTCCCAAGTCAGGAACCTCTGGCCTCTGTTAGTCTTGAATTATTTTAATTTTAGTTTCTTGTGTACAATTTGGAAATTAGTATGGCGTTCATTATCACTGAACTAGTATATATTTGTTTAGGGGCCAGTTGAAGGACGCCTCCGGGTGCGGAAATTTCTCGCTACATTGAAGACCTTTAGGTGGCCTTCTGCTGTTGTTTTTTTCTGTGGTCGAGTTGTTGTCTCTTTGACACATTCCCCATGTCCATTCCCAATACTATTTTTTACAGAGTTTGTCTTTAGTGCCGTGTGGAGGCAGTAAAGTGCCTCCCCGTGCTTCAGGTTTATGCTCTTATAATATACTAGATTATGGAGTGTGTGTCCGAGCGAGAACTGCTCTAGTTCATTACTTTAGGAATATTTATCAAAAAGTAGTATTTCAATATTCAGCCCCATTCTACTATTTAGTCAGCCATCAGTCCTACCCTGATATACCCTATCTTTTTCGGGTAATTAATACTGATAACGTTTGACATTTTTAGCCGAACAGATTTATCAATTTTACATAACTTAAATGATTGTATGCTGGTTCATATTCTGGACGCCAGTCTTTGCTCCTTTATAATGTAATTCACTAACAAAAAACAATTATGAAGCTTAGAAATGGAAAATTATTACATACTCAACTTGTTCAAAGGGTATCCACACGTCTCAATCTTCAAAATCGGTTATCTAAAAATATTACCATCGCTAACATTTTTAACAATAAAAATCGTGGTTACCCTTCTATCGATAAGTGTCATGCCAAAAAATGACTTACATGTCCCCGTCTTTCCACCAACAATACGGTTAGGTCCACGTTTAATGGTCGCACATTTTCTTTGAATTTTGAAACTGATATAACTTGAATAACAAACAGTATTATTTATTTACTCACATGAAACAAACCGGGATGTGGTATTCAGTACGTAGGAGAAACTGGACGATATTTATCTAAACGCACTCAAGAACATCTGTATCGTTTTAAAAGACCCAATAAATTCAAAAGTATCATTTACCAACACCATAAGAAGCACAACCATCCTTTTAAATATTTAGCAGTTCAACCTTTAGAAGTAGTAAATAAGCAGCCTGGTGAATCTCATTCAAAGTTTGTCAAAAAGCTGACAAAAAATCTTTGGACTCTTTTTTTAATTCAGTAATGAAGATAGTTGATATACGTATTCAACATTTTAAAGAACATTTTACTATAAACAATAACCACAAAAAACCTATTTCTCGGATCAAACATAAACTAAAAGAACTAGCCAAGAAATTTGTTTTTGTCCCGGCCGATAAAGCTGCTAATAATATTATTATTGTTTGACGTAAATTTTACATTGAGGTTCTGAAAAAAGAAATCACCAATTCACCAACATTCCAGCTGACTCCATTTTCAGAAAACGACATCTGTAACAAACATAAACTTTTAGCTACCGCTTTACAAGCAGAGCCAAATACAATGAAAGTCCCAACTATGTACTGGCTTCCGAAGCTACACAAAACACATTACAAATATAGATTTATTTCGTCTTCAAGCCATTGTTCCACTACTAAATTGTCTATTTTTCTTACCAGCACACTTGGTACAATTCAAAACCAGATAATAAATTGTTCAAAAAAGGCCTTCGAAAATAGTGGAATTAATTACTTTTGGAGTGTCAAGAACTCGTTGGAAGTACTTGATAAATTGCATGCTTATATTGGTGATTTTAAATCTGTTCAAAGTTTTGATTTTTCTACCCTGTGTACCCCATTGCCTAACATTCTCATTAAGAAAAAATTCACACACCTAATTAAATGGGCATTTAAAAAGTCAGAATGTGAATATATATGTTCAAACTCTTTGAGGTCATTTTTTAGTAGCAATAAACAAAAAAACTATGTCAATTGGACATGCTTTGATACTATATTTGCCCTTGAATTCTTACTAGATAACATTTTTGTTCGCTTTGGGGATTCCGTATATCGTCAGATTATCGGAATTCCAATGGGGACTAACTGTGCACCACTTATTGCGGACCTGATTTTGTATTGCTATGAGTTACAATTTATGACAAAAATAAGCAAAGACCCATCGAAAAAACATCTGATAAACAAATTTAATAATACTTTTAGATATTTGGATGATATTTTGGCTCTTTCAGTCAGTTTAATTGAAGTCTGGAGCTGGCATGTCAGTTAACTGCTAGTAGTCTGTTGTTATTTATGTATTATTGTCATTTTGTTTATTTTCTTTTGTTACATCTTTTGACATCAGACTCGGACTTCTCTTGAACTGAATTTTAATGTGCGTATTGTTATGCGTTTACTTTTCTACATTGGCTAGAGGTAGTTGGGAGGGAGGGTTGAGATCTCATAAACATGTTTAACCCCGCCGCAATTTTGCGCCTGTCCCAAGTCAGGAGCCTCGGGCCTTTGTTAGTCTTGTATGATTTTTAATTTTAGTTTCTTGTGTATATTCGGAGTTTAGTATGACGTCCATTATCACTTTACTAGTATACATATTTTTAGGGGCCAGCTGAAGGACACCTACGGGTGCGGGAATTCTCGCTACATTGAAGACCCATTGGTGGCCTTCGGCTGTTGTCAGCTCTATGGTCGGGCATATACATATCCTACTGTACAAATAATACATGATTATCAATATCCTTAAATGCACTGTATAAATAATAGCTGTCAACCATAATCATTCACAAACAAAATTATTTTGAGCAATCATACTAATTGTTAAAAAGCACTTATGGTTCTTCTTTATACAAAGATTTAATAGTTTTACACCAAATGATAAAAACAGTTTAGTCATAGTATCATAATGTTCAAAAAAGAAACTAAAAAAATGTAGACGCTAGTATACATCAATAATGTTAAATTGGCTATCTAATGGTACCGTTTCATCAGTCAAGCAGGTCTACCAAAAGAAAGTATCCTGCAATGATTAAAACCAAATTACAGTTTAAATGTATAAACTTCCAACGTATACAAAGATATTATGAATTCAATAGTGAATTTCAAATTGCAATTAAGCGTAATAACTTATAGAAATTAAGGGTCGTGCCTTTTGGAGTGCCAATTGGGACTAACTGTGCACCACTTATTGCGGACCTGATTTTGTATTGCTATGAGTTACAATTTATGACAAAAATAAGCAAAGACCCATCGAAACAACATCTGATAAACAAATTTAATAATACTTTTATATATTTGGATGATATTTTGGCTCTCAATAATGACGACTTCAGTATGTATATTAAAGAAATTTATCCTGTTGAACTTACTTTAAATAAAGCTACAACTAACAATGACCACTGCCCTTTCCTCGATCTTGATATCTATATCATTAACGGGAAGCTTAATACAAACATTTATGATAAAAAAGATGATTTTTCATTTCCTATCGTTAATTATCCATTTTTAGATGGTGACGTTCCCTTGTCACCATCTTATGGTGTATATATATCTCAACTTGTACGATTCGCTCGTGTATGTAACAACGTATTAGATTTTAGCGAGAGAATTTTTGTATTACTGAAAAATTATTACACCAGGGTTTTTTATATCACAAACTGGTCAAAGCATTTACTAAATTTTATCACCGGTATAAAGAAATAATTCGTAAATATCACTCAACATGCAGACATCTTAAACGTTCAGGTATTTCACATCCAATCTTTTATGGTAATATTCTTTACAAAGCACAAAAATGTCAGTATTCACCTCAAAAGCTTATAAAACCTTTAAACAGACTTATTAAGAAGGGATATAGTTACGATACTGTTGTCAGGTCATTAAAGATTGCATATTTTGGCTTTAATATTGATTCACTTATAGGGTCTTTGCATCGGAACTTAACACATTTTTTTATTTTTAAACAGTTATTGGCATGACACGGGTTATGTTCTTCTCATATACTTTATGATAGTATGATACTAAACCCCTAACGGGAGGGATTGTGCCTGATATTCATATGATGAAGACATAATCTTTCAATCAGTTTAATTGAGGTCTGTAACTGGCATGTCAGTTAACTGCTAGTAGTCTGTTGTTATGTTTGTATTATTGTCATTTTATTTATTTTCTTTTGTTACATCTTTTGACATCGGACTCGGACTTCTCTTGAACTGAATTTTAATGTGCGTATTGTTATGCGTTTACTTTACTACATTGGCTAGAGGTATAAGGGAGGGAGGGTTGAGATCTCATAAACATGTTTAACCCCGCTGCAATTTTGCGCCTGTCCCAAGTCAGGAGCCTCGGGCCTTTGTTAGTCTTGTATGATTTTTAATTTTAGTTTCTTGTGTATAATTCGAAGTTTAGTATGACGTCCATTATCACTTTACTGGTATACATATTTTTAGGGGCCAGCTGAAGGACACCTACGGGTGCGGGAATTCTCGCTACATTGAAGACCCATTGGTGGCCTTCGGCTGTTGTCAGCTCTATGGTCGGGCATATACATATCCTACTGTACAAATAATACATGATTATCAATGTCCTTATATGCACTGTATAAATAATAGCTGTCAACCATAATCATTCACAAACAAAATTATTTTGAGCAATCATACTAATTGTTAAAAAGCACTTATGGTTCTTCTTTATACAAAGATTTAATAGTTTTACACCAAATGATAAAAACAGTTTAGTCATAGTATCATAATGTTCAAAAAAGAAACTAAAAAAATGAGACGCTAGTATACATCAATAATGTTAAATTGACTATCTAATGGTATCGTTTCATCAGTCAAGCAGGTCTACCAAAAGAAAGTATCCTGCTATGATTAAAACCAAATTACAGTTTAAATGTATAAACTTCCAACGTTTACAAAGATATTATGAATTCAATAGTGAATTTCAAATTGCAATTAAGTGTAATAACTTATAGAAATTAAGGGTCGTGCCTTTTGGAGTGCCTTCATAATTTTAAATGTTTAAATGGAAGCTCATAATAAATGTTTAATGCTGCATTTTATATATGTATGTAATTGTCAAACAAACTTAGGAAAATATTCGACTTTTTTATGTTCGTTATAAGACACATTTTTACATATATATTGAAATTGCACGAAAGTAATACAACATTACACGGAATTTTTTGTCGTTTGAAGGTAGGGTCTAAATTCATGTTATACTTTTATAATAACACAAATATTTTGACTCATAAAATGTGGTATATTTATCGGCATAATTAAAAATTACTATTACTATTAATTAAAAGGGAAAACGATTAAATTCTCCCAGAACACTTGCACTGGTGTTCTCCTTTGTTTTGGTGAGTTCTTGCTGATCAACTTTTAGTTTTTAGTGAAGCGATTTGTGTGGTATCTGATGTCTTTTCGTTTTTGAGCAGATGTTAAAGAAAAGAGATTTGACTTTGTACTTGTTTGATTTTATAAATATTTTGAAATGAGCGTCACTGATGAGTCTTATGTAGACGAAACGCGCGTCTGACGTACTAAATTATAATCCTGGTAACTATTGACCTTAGTTTATACCGTTAATCATTTCGATAGACAAATGTAAATTGCATAAAATGAAGCTATGGAAATATGGTATGACTTCCAATCATACCCTTACGTACTCCTTATTTTCTTAAATAATCACTTTAAGTTAATGTGACACAGATGCTACAGAAACTGATCCTGTCTTAAGGCCAGTATTATACGCTCTAAGACAATTCATGACAAAGACAAGTTTGGAGGGACGCGCGACAGGGTCTTGGTAAAAAAAAATATGCAATAAAGTTTACTTTTGTCTAAATGATATAATTTTTGTCTAATCGTTTTTTGTTTTATTTTATCATGAACTAACATTAAACCATTCAAACTGTTTGTTTCTAATCTTGAACATTTAAATGTTCGTCAATGCATTGACAATCAGACACACCAATTACAGGCAAAACATAACAATGATAACAATAATAAACATAACATTTGATTATCATAACATGAATAACAAAAAAAAAGTAAGGAAAATACAAATAAATGTATAACATACAAGTATAATTAGGTCTTTCCACTTTTCGTGGAAAGACCTTTTGTTTTTCTTCTGCCGTCTGAGATGCTTTTTTTATTTTACAAAATATCGAACGGATTTTTAGCCAATGATGTTGTACGGTAATAGGGGTTTAAAACTCACCCTGTGAGACCGAACACTTATTCTTATAGGAGTTATCTCCCAGCTACCATTTTTCTTGTTATCTTTATATCTCTGAAACCGTAAAAGATTTCAACAAAATGTTTTCACCAAATTGTTTGTCTACTGTTAAGAATGATTCGGTTAGTTTTAACTGGAGTGAGGAGTGATCGGATGACATCTTATGGGAGTTATTTCCCTTTCCAAATTAAGATAGGTGATATGTTGGATAAATTCATACATTATAAGTCGTAGAGGCCTAAAGTCTTTTGATATGGAGTCCTTGGTCCATTTGGAGGAAATTGAGGTCAAGATCAAAGGTCAAGGTCATGTTCTAAAATTTGAAATTTGCTTGTTATCCTTATTCAAAAGAAACCGTAACAGTTAATGATATGATATGTTTGCCAAATAACTGTTTACGATAGGGCGCAACTTCAACCCATTTAAGTCGAAGTGTTTTGGTCAACCCTTATAGGAGTTTTCTCCCCTTATGTATTTGAAATTAGTATTATACCACAACCATACAAATGATTGACCTGGGTTCTTATGATTTGAGATCACTGACCTATGACCTTGAAATGGAGTTAAAGGTCAAAGGTCAATTTGACGTTCTAGATTTTGACCTTGGCTATAAAATTCTTACTGGTTCATTATAAAACAATTAAGTTTTCTGCATTTGATTGTAGACATTTCATCATGTACCATGTCAACCGGAAATGACCGTATTTTAACTGGAAGTAGCCTATTTCAGACTATTCATATGAAAAAGTACATATAATTATATTTTTTTTTTATATCAGTTTGAAGTAACAAATAACATGAACCAGGAGTGACATTTTCCAACACTGTTTTTTAAATTGCATTCTTATTATCGAGGTGGAAAGACCTTCAATTGTTCTCTGAAGAATTGGTTTTTAATATTATATTTGATATTATGATCACTGGCTTTGTCAATGTCAACACATATATATACATATTATATATACAAAATCGATGTTTTGACATTGACAAAGGCAGTGATCCAAAAAATAAAAATAAACTGAATACTGAATTAAATATTCTGTGTTTTCGAAGGCTTGAATATACATTAACTCATAATCGCATTTGTCAATAAATAAATCAATCAAATTAATGTGGCTGTATATGGTATTAACTCGTACGCAGGAAAAAGTAGAATTAAAAAAAAACACGACATTCGAAATGAGAATCAATCTCAACATTATTCATATGGTCCAAGAAAATTGAATATAATTTAAACCCAATTCCGATGTTCGGTATCCTTCTTGAATTGTGACTTGTTTAAAGCTAACATTATATTTGATCCAACATGTAAATGTGGTTTGGATATTGAGGACATGCATCATTTTTCTTTGATTGTCCTTTCTATCTAAATAAAAGGGTTGTTCTGTTTAATAGTCTCAGCTGGTTTACCGAAGGCTGTCATTTGGACTTACAACTATTGGTTTTCGGAAAAGAAACCGTTTTCTAAAATCAAAATGTGCAAATTGATAATCAAGTATTCAATTTCATAAAGAGAACAAAAAGATTCCTCGTTTTATAGTATCACCATAGGTAAAACGCAACTCACCATCATCATCATCATCCTAATCTCTGTCGTTCTTTCTTCATTCCATCTCCTTTTTTCAATATAGTTTAGTAATGTTTATGATATTTATATTATATAATGCATGATCACGTTCATTTTGTATTGGTATGTATATTGTATTTTAGAGAAGACTTTATAAGTATGTATTACTTGTGTCTGATCCTTTTTGCTTTGAGCAAATAAGATATTTTTAAATTAAGCAGAAAAGTTTCCTGTTGGTTTACCACAGATATATATACCAATAAATAAAATAAATAAAAGGTAATGATCATACAGTTGTTGTTAAACTATTCGGTACCTTAACGGAATTATTACTTGCGGCTTTACACTGATCTCGTCTTTCCTGATTTTTCATGACAAATTGTTTTTCTAACACAGTGCGATAACTGTTAATTGTAAATTATCTGCATTAATCCGTTATAGATTATCTGTTACACATATGAAGATGTGAACGTAAGCACAATCCCGCCCCCTTTCCAAAAATGTTACAACACCAAATTAGTCTTGTCAATGAATATGTACATACATTATTACACAAAGCGAATGCCGAATGTACATTCGTATCCATGGTTTGTATAGTATAGTCTTTATTTTTTTTTAATTAGCTATCTGTACACTTAAAAGAGTCACTAAATCCTGGCATGTGTTTTAGTTGATTACGTTTATGATACATGATTTTAACTAGCTCTCAATAATTGCGAGTACTCTTAAATCGTACTTTAGTGTCAATTTGACCTGTTGACACAATTGATAATGCATTTTTTATTCAATGTTTACTAATTTTGTGTTTTATATCGTTTCACTATTTTTAATATTTACTTTAAAGAATTTAGTATGTCGATTTCAATTCTGTCCTCGTACTATCAATATAAAATTTTAATATATATGAAATATTTCCGTACTTCATGCACCCATGGCAGAAACAATATTTACCCGTGTACATTCCTTTATTCAACGCCATTTTGTACAAGGTTAAAGTTGTCTATCTGAGATTGTCTTACTTATCCCTTTTTTCAGTAATACTGTATTCATATTGATCTATAGACCAAATTTATTCGTTCCGTGTATGTTTACTTGTTGTGTTAATGTTAATTTTAATTGATATTTTATAGCTGGTAATTCTGTGTTGTAATGTTCCGTTACAACTTCATATTAGGTTGACGGTTGGTGCTTATGAAATCATTCAAACCCGCTGCATTTGTTTGCACATGTTAAGGAATTTGTTGTGAGTGGTTGTCGTTTTTTTTAATTTGGTTTATATGTGTTTCTCGTTTCCTTTTTTATATATAGATTATACCGTTGGTTTTCCTGTTTGAAAGGTTTTACACTAGTCTTTTTTTGCCCTTTATAGCTTGCTGTTTGGTGTGAGACAAGGCTCCGTGTTAAAGGCTTTTTTTCCCCACCTATAACTGTTTACTTTTTACACATTGTGACTTATATCAAATGTTGTCTCATTGGTACTCATGTCACATCTTCTTATTACTATAAATAAAAACAAAGAAGATGTGGTATGATAAAAGTATTAAACAGAGACACAATAACGTGAATTTAAGCAATGAAAGGTTTGGCATTTTACAAATAATATAATCCATACCGTAATCAGTTATGAAAGGTTTGATAAAAGACTTGGAATAGGCACATACAATAAATGTTTCTAAACAAATATGCTCAACTCCTTGCTTACCTTGGTAAATAATGTATTAGTTCATATAGGCACATAACGAACGGCAAAGGGTACTAAAGATATATTCAAACCTGTAAATAGCAAAGCCGTGGTTAGAAAAGAAAAAGATCACAATACAAATATCAGAATAAAAAATACAACAGAGAAAACTCAATACTGGACAACTCAAACACGTCCAAAAGCCAGAGATGATCTCATGTGCTCCACCAGGGTAATATTAAGCAGATTCTGTCCTACATCTGCTCCACCAGGGTAATATTAAGCAGATTCTGCCCTACATCTGCTCCACCAGGGTAATATTAAGCAGATTCTGTCCTACATCTGCTCCACCAGGGTAATAATAGGCAGATCCTGCCCTACATCTGCTCCACCAGGGTAATATTAAGCAGATTCTGTCCTACATCTGCTCCACCAGGGTAATAATAGGCAGATCCTGCCCTACATCTGCTCCACCAATGTAATATTATTAAACAGATTCTGCCCTACATCTGCTCCACCAGGGTAATATAAAGCAGATTCTGCCCTACATCTGGAAACCGGCGTGTTGCTCATGTAAGTACAAATCCAATGATAATTTCAATTCAGTAAGTCACTTTTGAGAAGAGGATTGGATTGTTGTTATCACTCTTTGAACATACCTGCATCATGTGTGAACATATAAACCATGTTATGTTATGATGGCGTCAGTGTCATTTTTAGAAGTGGTGTCTTCAAAATCACCACTTGGAACTCTTGGTTTAATATCTTCCTTGTAAGCAGCAAACCTCTATCAAGGAAAATATGAAAGGAAATGCAACCTCTGAATTATCGTTATAACTAGGAGATATGCATATGCATGCCCTGCTAAAATGTTGCTACTTCACACTTAGAATCCTGAAATCATATCTTTTGTCGTGAAGCTGTGTTGGGAACAGGTTTACTCACAATATCGACACGAAGCAGAAAAACAACTGACATAAACACATATAGAACCGATGTAAGAATACTCCCAGACACTAGAAGTTTATTCAGAGACAATACACACTAATAGATAAATAATGTTTAAATTTTCTTGATGATATCATCAATCGGTACACAATCAACGTATTTAAAGACGCCAAACACATTTACAGATAATAAGTATAAGCTTATTTCAAAGTAATTCCCTTTCGGTAAATTTTTGAAGTAAAATAAGAGAATTATTACTATTTACAGCAAAAATAGTATTAAGGTAACGGATATCGTCAGAAATATAGACGGATAATACTGAGTTTTGTAATAAACTGTGATTCAAAGCAATACAGCACCGATTACACAACAAATGGGAGTTTTTAGCGACCTTGACTGGCTATACGGCCCTTGCAAGGTCGGTCCAGCACCGAATATGACATGCAATGGCGCTATTGGTACCAATCGGAACACATAATCCTTTCGATGAACGTTCTAATCATAAATTTGACGAAACCAGCTTGCCATATTGGAGCAAATTTTATTTCAGGCTTGCTACTTAACCATTCTAAAAAATTCTAAAAATGAAATTCACCAAGCATTGAACCTAATAGAAATATTTGGAACGCTTTCTGTTTTAAAACTGAATAAATCTAAAACAGAAGGTATATGGTTGGGTAGACTTAAACATTGTAAAGAAAAAATTGAAAATATACACTGGAGCAAGGAACCAATTAAAAGTCTAGGTGTTTACTTTGGATTAAATAAAAGTGAATGTGACAAATTAAATATTGAAAAAAACAATGAAACAGTCAAAAAAATTAATACTTGATTGGGAAAAAAGAAATTTAACAATGATAGGTCGAATAACAGTTGTTAAGTCGCTTATTTTACCTAATCTTACTTTTTTAGCTTCGGTTGTTTCAATACCCCAAATATACATAAAAGATTTTTAAAAACTCATATACAATTTTATATGGAATAATAAACAAGAAAAGGTAAAACGTTCAACACTTACCAAAGATTACACAAATGGAGGTCTAAAAATGACAGACATTGATTACTTTTTGAATGCATTACAAATTTCATGGGTTAAACGATTAACCGCAAAAGAATTTGCTAATTGGAAAGTCATTCCAACATATTATTTCAATAAATTTGGTAAAAACAACCTTATATTTCATATGATGCCTGACAACATAAAATCATTACCTAATTTAAGTAATATACTACCCTCATTTTACTTGAACATGTTAAAGAGCTGGTACGAAGCAAATAATACACTATCAAGTAATACACCTATCATAAATTTTAGAAATATTAGTCAGCAAATGTTGTGGGGTAATAAAAACATAAAATTTAAAGGAAAATGTTTAGTTTATCTAAATTGGATAAAAGATGGTATTATTTTCATTAATGATATAATTTATCAAAAAGGTCACATATCACAAAAAGTTATATTGGAGAAACTAACCTCACAAACTAATTGGATCTCCGAACTTTTAAAATTGAAAAATTGTATTCCAAAAGAATGGGTTAGTACATTAAAATCTGACAAATTTTTGAAAACTTCTATAAAAACAAAATTAAACTTGTCCTTGACTGTTAACAAAAAATCAAAATTAATTGAAAATATGTCATCCAAAGATATTTACAACCATTTAAATAACAAAAATGATGAGAGACCACTAGGATTTTCCAAATGGAAAAACATCTTCAATCTAGAATCAATCACTCCAATAAATAATGTGCTTCAATTTACTTTTACCTATTTAATAAATAACAAATATAAAATGTTAAGATGGAAATTACTCCATTACATCCTCCCATGTAAACAATTATTACTACAATGGCACATACAAGAAACAAGTATGTGTGACTTGTGTAACTTGACTGAAGATTACGAACACTTTTTTCTCAAATGTCAATTCATTCATGAATTTTGGAAGAAAATATATGTACTTGTAAGCAAAATCAAAATTGGGTCACATGTTTTTAATTTTAAAACTTTAGTACTGGGCTATAAAATACATGATCCTATGTATAATGATATAAATCTCTTCCTAACTGTCTTAATATATTCAGTTCATAAAAGTACTCATATATCAAATTATAAACAAAAAGGCATAGACACTTATGCAGTTTTTAGAAATGAATTTTTAAACACATACGAAATTAACAAATATATTAATGCTAAAAACAGCAAATTTTTAAATGATGTAAAAAGATACATATGATCATGAATAGCTAGATTTAATATATATTTTCATGTATAAAATTTGTGTAGCAAAAGTTGACAATATATCTGAACACGTGGTAATAAACCGAAACAGCATGCTTCGTGAAAATGTACAGAATTTTGTCTCAAAACGCATTTATTACACACTTTATCACTTAATCAAATGAATTACATTTACAATGTCGAAACTTACCACATATAATTTTTAACTTAAGTTTAAGTTGTTCGTGAGTATCAATAGAGAATTTTAGGTTTTTGACGTACTTAGACGTAACACACCTTAACATTTCAACAAAAAATGGTCTTTGTTATCTCCCGTTGACCATTTAACTTGTGAATTAAACACAAATCGTATATTTTAACGTATGAAGTACACCTTAACTTGGTCGTTGTGAAATTGTGTTTGTCTCCCTTTCTCCATTTAGTTCAAATCTATTTGAAATAGCGTATTCCAAGAGCGAGAGTTTACACTTGTCTTATATCTGAACATACGAAAAGGCAAATATTGTTCGCAATGAACACAGATATATTTTGAATTATATCCATGTACAGTTAACATTTGTCCTATTTTCATACAAAAAGAGTTTCTTTTAAACTAATATGTAAATATGCGTGCCGAGTTCAAAGAGTATACGGGATAATGAGTTTTTGAAATCTATATAAAATCTAATAGGGTAAAGTCCATCGAAGATTAAGGACCTTGTACAAGTTTAGTAATCTAGGTAAATATATACATGAAGGTTTTAATGTTTTTCTAATATTTAGGCATATCAAAATACCTGGATTATTTAGGAGTTCTTTTATTTTATTGGCTTTAACATAAGTAAGGCCTTTTGTTAATATATGTCAGATTACCATATCTTATTGATAACTCAAGTTTTCTTTTTTTAAATGAGTGATCCGTGTCGTGTGTTCAATGATCTATCAAGAAAAGCAGTTTGAAAACTTTTATCTGGAAAATTCATTATGGCAAGTGAAAAAAAAACATATCGCGGTTTGATAAATTTTCCATGTATAGAATCCCTTCATGCAGATTCAAGAGTGTCAACAGAGGTCTTATACGAACGGACGGTCCGACGGACAGGCAAAGGGATTGACGGTACTATTGTGTTACTATTACCCTTCGAATCATCGCTGGGGAAAGGTAATTACTCTGAAAAAAATGCTGTCACGGGGAGAAAAAATTTCGGCATGTCGACAAAAAACTCCAAGGCGACATGTAAGTTATCCAAGGCGAGATACGGTACGCAGAATGGGAAATAATATCTTACCATTGATGTCAACGAAACATGATTTGATTCTAAGATTATTGGACACTTGTACCACGATCAGCGTATTAATTTTAGAAATTGACTGTCACATGGCTATGTTGTTCTAAAAAAATGTAGATAAGCTGTCAATCAAACCAATACATTACCATAACAGGTGAGCCATGCCGACTAGGGTTTTTCGGAAAATAATGCTTTTTTTTCATGTTGCATTGCCTTAAATATTGCAGCCAAATTTGGCATAAGCGACAATCAAAGCTGATAAAGCAGCATATTTGATTTGTTTAAAATTCGTGTATATGCTCAAAGGAGGTCCTATAGTAAAGACTTAGTATACCAATCTCTGAAATTACTTTTTGTATTGATTTCTGACAAATGCATTTGTATTTCTATCAATCAAAGGAAAACATATGATAGTATTTTTAAATCAAGAGTAATACATCAATAGCAAGAAATCAATATTTAAAGTATGTAAAATAACTTTTAAAAAGATTTATCCATTTGTAAATATACGACATAAATTTCTAACGTTTCCTATAGTGAGAATTTAATTTATATTGTTTAATTCGGGTAGTTACCAGACTATATCTGCTTCATGATAATCAAGACTACAACAAACTCGCATATATAGCAAACCCGTGGTTCTAAAGTGGTAAAGTAGTAACAGGGGCGGATCAAGACATTTCAAAGAGAGTGGTTCTAGAATAAAAGAAAAAAAAAACAATTGTTGTCTCCTGTTTCGTAATATTCACGTAATTTTCTAATTTTCCGAGAAAAAAAAGGTAGGATCCAATCACAGACCCCACCCCTGGTACAGCTACTGAGTAAATTTTTTGTAACTTTTCACTGTAGTACATGGTAAGCTTGCATGGTCTGCAGGGAAACATCGAATATTACCAATTGCAACGATATTGGACTTGCATGTGATCAACTGAAATTGATGCGCAGAATTCAATAAATGATGACCTGACATTTGACATAAATTTTAATTTGTTTGTATAGTTTGTAAAGTTCATTTTATTTTCCGAGTCCTCTGTGTTTTTTAATAAATAATATAGCATTATTGTTCAGTGTATCTCTTTTACTCGATATATTTGAAAATTATTGTGTTTCAAATCATATAATCATGAGACAAACGTTTAGGTTATTTAATTTTTTTTTTAAATTAAACTTGATGAGAAAAATGTTTTCGTAGTGACGACGTAACACTCAATAATCAGACTGAAATGGCCAAATCGAACTAAAAAGTTAATTTTAAATGACTGAGAAAAAATGTTTTGATTTTTCAGTTTTTACAGTCAAATTTTCAGATCACAGTCCTTGCTGTAATGTATATCAGTTGAGTTTGTTTTTAAAAGTCTCAATCACCAACACGACTTGGTATGATAAAATGAAAAGAACTCATCCAATCTTAATTGACCGCAAGGACTGGAATTTAAAAAATGGACTGAAAAGGTTTTTAAATCTTGATAATTTTATCTTGTAAGAACGAGGAAAAAAATGTATCTTGCATCGCCTTATTCTGGAACTGTACTTAATCAATATAAAAAAAAGAAGATGTGGTATAATTGTCAATGAGATAACTATCCACAATAGACCAAAATGACACAGAAACTAACAACTAACAACTATAGGTCACTGTACGGTTTTCAACAACGAGCAAAGCCAATACCGCACAGTCAGCTATAAAAGGCCCCGAAATGCGGAATATTTGTTTTGAAAATTATCAAATGGGTAAAATGTAGACCTTTTTTAACTCAAGGTGCTGGCCAACTGTGAAATCAATTTCATTCAGTCAAAATCAGGGCCAGAAATATCTTCATTTTAAATTCACACGCCCCCCCCCCCCCGAAAATCGAATGGTCTGTGCATGTTACATGAATGTTATTTTAGCATTAAAACAATATAATAACTATCCGACTGAAGTGCTGAAACCGGCGAAGGGAGACAACCACAATTTATATTATGTCTTATAAGTCCATATAATTATAAGCCTAAGATACTTGCGTTAAGGTACGTAAGTTTCGGTGGAAACTTAAAATTCTCTAATAAAACGTATAAATTAATCCGCACAATTGATCAACCAGCTTCAGATTGAAATAAACAATTAATTTCCCCATAGGCGACAATGGTAGCCTTTTTCGAGATACAGACTTTAGAAAGTTGATTTTTTTTAACAAAACCTTGCTAGAAACAAAGAAAAGTTATTAGGACAGTATTTTTTGGTCCAAAAAATATAGGTTCGCGTTGCTTTTCTTAGCGTATTTTGTACTTATGTCCCATGCCTATCAATTTTGCCCTTAAAAATACGTGTCTTGTCCTAGCGTTGAAAAGTCATCTCAGTGCCTTTAGGGCTACGGATTAATTTTTATTCTGCCTGTTGTATAAAGCAGAGTGCACGAAGTCTCTAATGATAAAAAATAACGGGCGCACATATCGACCAATCAGGATTCGCCATACCCTTAATTCTGAATACCATGTTATGCTCATACAATGGCTGCGCCCATAAAATCTAATGGTGTATTGTAACCTTCAACGGTTTTCATCAATAAGGTTAAAGGTCAATGATCATAAAGTTTTAATCTTTAGAAACAAAACCGGACAAAACTGTACACTTTCCGTAATCATGAAACAATATAGTTTGTAAAATGTTTGTAATAACCATGAACTGTAAAACTAACAAACTATCTATAAATATGAATTCACTGCATATATTCCCTGGTTATCCAGTGACTAATTTACAGGGATACTCTGTCAACTGCTGTAGGTCGAGTAATTTGTAACAACAGCAAAGAAAAGTGCAATAAAGATATTGTTTTATAAAAAAAAAAAAAAAAAAAAAAAATAACAGTCATGTGATACATTAATCATTTCAAGTAATCGAATATGTCGTATGGACCTATTGATGACAGATGTTAACATAAACCTAATTCGATCTCTGGTGCAATTGAAAAATCTGACCCAATCACTTTAAATTATATTGATCAATATAATATATTTTGACAAATACAGATACATGTTTTTATGGCCCCGCAACGAAGTTGTCGGTGCCATATAGTTTTACCCTTGTTCGAAATTCCGTCATTCCGTCATTCCGCAACAAACCATTATACGGAGGGTTTTTTTTCTAAATGCCTTCAGATAATGGACTGAATTTTGGTATATGAGTTTACCATGATGAGTTACAGATCAAGGTTTAAGTTTTGTTCCGCTCTGCTAATTTTTACCGAAATGACGGCATTTGTACTTTGATAAATTGTTGAAAATCACAGTTATACGGACTTTTTTCTAAATGCTTTCAGATTTTGGGCTGATATTTGGTATGTGAGTTATCCATGATGAGTTACAGATCAAGTTTATGTTTTGTTCCGCTCGGCTAATTTTTGCTGTAGTTTTGGGGTTTTTGACTTTTATAAATATTTGAAAATCACTGTTATACGGACCTTTTTTTCTAAATGCTTTCAGATATTGTGCTGATTTTTGGTATGTGAGCTAACCATAATGAGATACAGATCAAGTTTAAGATTGGTTCCGCTCCGCTAATTTTTACCAAAATTTAGGGTGTACAATTATAAAAAAATTGTAGAAATCACAGTTATACAGACTTTTTTTCTATATGCCTTCAGATTTTGAGCAGATTTTTTATATTCGAGACTACCATCATGTCTGTGTCCACATGTGTTATTGAAATTGCAGATTTTTCAAATTTTTGAGACGGGGCCATTCGTGTCGCTTTGACACATCTAGTTATTAATATTTATCTAATTTTAATATAGTATTTTCTACTTTCAATTCTCCTATACCACTGAACGTTAAGCAATCAATCAATCAATCAATCAATCAATTAATTATCATATATGTATGTGTTGTATCTACCGGTTTCAGTTTTATCTATCCATTGTCTTGAATAATCATGTTTTCATGCATTCGACGGTACCTCATAAATTTTGTGATGTCTGATAGTTAAAATAGAGGCATATACAAATATGCTCAGGTATGATGTCTTAAGTAATTTACCTGCGTAACACAGCAAATTAAACTATAGAAGAGTAGGACATGTTAATCGAACCGGAGAACGTAAATCTACCTCAAGTATTTAATGCCATGTGCATTGCGCATTCTTTGTTGTATGTGGAGTGTTTTGTGGTCTATTGTTTATATTTCGCCATTTTCTGGGTTTTCTCGAAACAAAAACGCTCTTTATTTCAGAAAATATACATTAGAAAATAGAAAAGTGTTCTGAGCTAAATTGAATCGTCGGATGAGTGGGTTTCTTCATAGTGAAGAATTAAAGTAAAACATGCTCTTAGTAAGGGATGTTCCTATCGTTAAAGCCTATTTACAGCTTTATAAATGAGTTGCAAATGACGAAGCACATTTGTTAGCTTTAAAGCCCTTATAATTGATTGGACTAAAAGATTTTTTTAAATTTTAAAACAAATATAATTTCAATTTTACAAAAAAAAAAATTATGTCAAAGCGATGCAAAAAAAAAAGAAAAAAAGAATAAAGTTTTAAATTAAATTAAATTTGAATCTTTAGCTAATACGCATACTACAAAACTCAGATTACTGGACCACCTGTTGGTAAGAACAGTAGTTTCCTAGTTCATTTATATGAATTTTACTTAAAGCAACTATATGCACAGGAATTATTTCACAGTTTGATTTAGAAGATAAACTGACATGGTTATGAAATACAAATAATTAAACCATTACTTACACAATTCTATATTAAAATCATAATTTCTTAATGTTAAAAAGTACATCAATTAACACCTGTACAAACCTAATACCAATTTCATATTCTATTCAGAGAAATTAACCTTTGAAGTCACCGTTTTAGCGTCGATACATTCTTGTGACGCATAGTTCATCATTATAGTTATATTGTGCTGTATTGGTGTACTGTCGTGAATTAATTTTAGTTGTTCTTTGGTATTCTGTGGTTTACATTTTGAAATGTACTATTATATTATTTATTTGTGTATTTCTCTGTCCTCAGTGTTCTTGCGTTTATTTGTACTGTATTCCTGTCACGTAAAGTCGTAATGTTAGCATTACAATTTAGGCGGGAGGTTTGACAAACAACAAGTTCAGGTTAACCCCACTATATTTTTAAAAATGTCCTGTACTATTTCAGGAATATGGCAGTTGTTATCAAATAGTCCGTTTCGATGTATGATGGCGTTTGATTTTGAAGCAGCACAGATTTTCTGGTGGTCCCTTTCCCCCCTCTTATAGTTGATAGGTGTCCATCAGGTTCGGTGTGTGATCCGGATTTGTTTCAGTAATAATGATTTATGACTACTAGACCTCGGTGTACTGAAACTGTCGTTATATACTAGAACATTACTCACGTGCATCGATTGAAAATGCTTTTGGTGTCACACCACCAATTACTCCCTCCAATTCAGAACGTATGTGAGAGTAGCCCTACTCTGACACAAAAAAGTGCCTTTGATGTCCTTGTTTACATAAACTAACCAACAAATTTGCAGAAATGAAACTTTTGGTGAAAGAGAATCAAATATATCTTGACCATTTTGAGCCAAAATTTACTTGTCAATGAGTTTGCATTAAAAATTGAGGATTAATACGCTCCATAGTATCCAAATTAAGATTTCCAGAAAACCAGGGGTTATTTTTGGGGTACCTCTGTATGAAGGTCAGTTATTTTGTTAGAAGGCTTTAAAGGTATGGTGAAAATTGGCATGTAGAAAGCTGATACATGTTCAATTCAGGATATACCGGTTTCTATGAAGTTAAACTTAAGGTAAAATATTTAGAAAGCTGTGAAAATTGGCAAAATTTGGTTGAACAGATAGGGACTTTTAATTGGTGGTATGACACCTTTATATCAGTAGAATAGTGGATAATTAGTATCACTACTTTTATTATATCATACAGAGAAATGCCATTAGGTAATATAAATGGAGTCCCATGATAAAGCTTTTGATATGTCAAGCAAATTATAGTTTAAAAGGTTAACACTTCCAACTTATAAAACGTATTCATATTACAATTGAGTGTAAGAAGATATAGAAATTAAGGGTTGTCCCGTTCCGAGTGTCATTTTTTAAGTGTTTAAATGGAAGCTCATGATACATGTTTAATGCTGCATTTTATATAATGTTTATTATTGTCAAGCAATTATGGGAGAGGAGTCGACGCTATTTATATTCGTTATACAAGACAAATTATACGTATTTATTGATATTACATTATTAACAAAATAGTATACCACGGAAGTTAAGTCGTTTTGAAGGTAAGATCTAAATTCATGTTATACTTCTAAAATAACAAAAAATAATTTTACTTATAAAATAAAGATTATTTCTGAGTTCTTGTTGGTCAATCTTTTTGCAGTGATTTTTAAACAGGTTTTTGTTTCCTTTATTTGATTGTGTTTTGTGCTTATCATTTCTTTTGTCTATTTTGTCTGCTTTAACAGTTTTTATTTATTTCTTGTCCCAAAAAAATCTGTTGTCATTCCAAACTTTCTATCTCCAGAAAGTGTAAGAACCAGAGACTATATAGTTCATAAATGTGGTGATGCTGTACGGTTAGAGAAAAGACGTCTACAAACCTACTTTATGTATGTATTATGACATATACCTGGATGTGACTCACGCATTTTACATGAGTAACACAGTGTGTGTAACTATAGAAGTACAGGACATTTTGATCATTTCGGAGAACCTAAATTTAACGCCAGTTTTAATGCGATTTGAACTGCTCAATCTTCGTTTTCAGTGAATTGTTGTGGTCTAGTATTCATATTTTCCGCTTATATCCGTAATTAAGAACTCTTTATTTCAGAAAACACTCATTAAACGTAACCCTCAGATTGTTAATAAATGGATAATTTATATATTTGTTATCAGTATCACATTAGCCATTTGTTCTACAGTGAGTGAAGTTCAAAGTTAAAGCTCTTTTATATTTCACATGTTCATTTTACGAGTAAAAAAATAAAGATTGGCAACAACGCTTGCCTTCTGTGATTCACAACGCACGCAATACAATTATTTTTTATTCGGGATCCTTTATACGTATTTCTCCTGAGACGACGTACAAAGGAGATATAGACCACTTATTGGTACATGTACTATGAGCTAATATCCTCTTTGAATACCGAATAACATTTATAGCATACAGGATGTCCAGATTTCAACACTCATTACCATTTCCCCCTTTAGGTAACCAATCAAATTACAGGATTAACCGAGATGTATTTAATGCATGTATAATATAAGAATATATAGGATGGTGATCCTTAATTGGGCAATGCTTATTATGAAATACGCATGATGTATCTTTTATGAAAAATGACATATCCCTGTCTTAATAAATATACCAGGCATGTTTTACATGATTTAATTCCTTATTTAATTAGAAAAAAAAACCAAAGATTCATTAATTAAAATGTATATGTTATTTGTTTGAAAAACAGGCGGAGTTAAAACAGTTTCCCTCTTATTTATAAGTTGCTTATTTGCGTACATACATTGTATAAACAACGCATTTATTAATTTACGCAATATAAGAAAAAAGTTCTTCAAATTTTAATGTAATTAGAAGGCGTTTTAACATTAGAATAACATTAAGGGAAAATTGCATATCATTCATTCAAAAGTGTTCAATATGCTGTAATTCGTAAACCCAGCAGGACCTCGTCTCATTTTGTCCCGTGTTTTATATACAATTCAATTTTAAAATTTACGCTGTTTTAAGTTTTAATGCAACAGTTACTTTCAACCCATCTTTATCATTAGTTTTCATTTGACGGATATTTGAATTTATCCAAACATTGGGCAAACCGCAATCATATACAAATAAATTAATAAAGCGTTGGAGCATCAATGCGACTGTATGTATGTCTGCTTTATTCGTACATATTCTTGTTGTAATTTGAATAAAAGTAACATTTTTCAAAAAGTTTGTTTAAAAGTGAATGTATGGTATCAGTCAAAAAATTGTGATACGTCCGTGTTATCTTCATTGGTTAATTAAGACATCGTAGAACAATTCAGTTTGGATCGGATTCCTAAACACGGTTATAGTTTGACTTTAACATCATATTGAAGTGTAAAGATGTAAGCATATGGTAACTGATAACGAAGCAGTGTTCAAGACATGATAGAACAACACACTGAATGAAATAGATCGTTATTACAATGTATCAAAATATTTAATAGTTTATTACCATGTGCATATGGTCCAACAATTCATCCTTTATTGTAGGAATTCGAAACTAGTGAAATTTAAGTGCATATCATAACAGACGTTAGACGATATATTTAATAGATGAACAAAAAATCACAGTTAATGGTTGCCGCCTTGTAAACGTACTAAGAACTGAAGATGATATCAGTACGATATCTGCTGCTTTGTGTGCTTCTTTCACTTACCATATATCAAGGTAAATGAAGGAACTATATATTTTTTCTAATCTTAAAAATATTTTTTGCACTGATCAAGTATTGGCATTTTGTACACTTTTACTTTTTGAGTCCATATCAAGTAATTTTTTTTTTTTAAGTATGCCTTATGTTCTCTTTCAATGTACTATAATAGGCGATTATGTTTTGTTATAGATGTTTTCGTATTGTATAATTACCTGTGATTTTATTTGTTGTTTGATGCATTCTAAGTACACATTCTCTATTTCCCTATGTTTGCATCAGAATAAACAATTCAGTTGTCATCTGTCAGACGCTTTGCTACAACAAGTAATGCAAAATGATGTATTAGAATAACGATGTGTAAACAATTTATAGTTCGCTATGATAATAAATAAAACTGAAATTGGTTTTCCATTCTCCTTATAAATAGTAAATTTTATTGATGATTTGTTTGCAATAAACAATTAATGTATATAAAAAACCACCATATTCAGTTTTCAATTGAACAGTGTTTTGAAAAATTTGAAGCACAGCAGATGTGCAAAATTTCAATAACTTTTATTATTTATCATGACAAGATTGAACTTTAATTTTATTTCTCTACCTACCTTTTTAAATTGATATCCGAACATTGAATATGATCAATGTTAGAAATATAAACATTATAATTTATTCTACACATTACAGTAGCAGCACAATGTAGTGGTACACCAGCTGAAATGATTGTAGGATATAGCATTACTAGCATCACACCTCCTGGATATCCTAACGGATATGCTGGGTGAGTATCATAAAATAGTATATTAGTTTAAACATTTTTTATTCACTCAAAGCAAAAAGGGTCAGACACTTATAAAAAGGTATAAGAAGATGAGGTATGAGTGAGAATGAGACAACTCTCCATCCAAGTCACAATTTGTACAAGTGCACCATTATAGGTCAAATTACAGAAAACACGAAGCCTTGGCTCACACCGAATAGTGACATGTTTAAGAAGTCTTATCTACAATACAATATCGTCTCCACAATACAATACGTTTAACAAATCAAATTGAATGTGAGCATGCATTACATAATATAAACAACATAAAAATTACTAAACTATACTGAAAAGGGAATAAAGGATAAAGAGAGAACGACACAACAAATCAGGATACTGATGATACATATTGAATATAATGCTAGACCCTAACGTGTAGGCTGGGTGAGTATATAATGCTATAGATAACGAGTATGGATTGCATTATTTTCGATCTGGTTTAGCATTAATCTCTCGAACAATGTTTAATTGAAACGACGCATAGTCCTGACTTAATAAAATTGCATATTAAAGATTATAAATGGTGATTATGACTATAGTTTTACACACAATGTTATCATTGCCATACTTCGTATTGCAGAGATCTAAATTGTTCTTGGATTGCTAGAACTCAAGTACAAGGTGATGTTCTGTTAATAATGAGCACAGAGAACACTGTTTCATGTAGTGGTGACACAGTCAACGTTCATGACGGTAACTATTGTTTAAATATATACAAGTTTATATATAAACATAAAAAGTGTAGAGTATTTTTAATTTTACAATTTGTTTTATAAAATAAAATCAAAAGAAAAAAAAATATAAAGCGTGGATTTTTTTTTCTTTTTTAAAGGAACATTTCATATTTATTTGTGATTGTTCTATAAGCTGTACACGTTGTTCTCTTCTAATTCCTCCTCCATTCACGAAAAGTGCTCCAATTTTCTTTTTATATATAATAGTTTTACTGATTTAGAATGTGTGCTACTGGTGTATTCCCCTTGATTGTTTTTCTATCTTTTAGCATGGTATATGTGGCTTTGATAAAACTCTCAACTCTTGTTTCCTTTACTAGGACATGCTTAAATAGATATAAGAAGTAAGAAGATGTGGTATGAGTGCCAATGAAACAACTCTCCATCCAAGTCACAATTTGTAAAAGAAAAACCATTGTAGGTCAAAGTACGGCCTTCATCACGGCGCATTTGCACTCACCGAACAGCAAGCTATAACGGGCCCCCAAAAATGACTATTGTAAGACCATACAAAGGTTTGAATTACTTGACTATATTCTCATCCAAACTGATTATTTTGATAGTTTACTAAATGGTACCTAGTTTAAGAGAGAACCGCAAAAAAAATTGATGGAGTTATAATATATATATAAAAAAAAACACAGTAATTCACTGCATTAATATTAAAAAAAACTGAAAATGGTTTCTCATGCTCAATGGTTTTCGTTTACCGATGAGAAGTAGATAAACCAATAGAGAAAATCAATACGATTTACTCAATTTATATCTTTCTCTTTACACATTCACATATGCAAACTCTTTGTCATTTAAGGTCAGAACAGTTCCGCTAATACTCTGGGAGATAACCATTGTTCAGATAATGGAAATGTCAAAACAAGTGGATTCATGGTAACAACAGCGGAATCGGCATATATTGAATTTGTATCAGACGGTATATCAGCAGCTACTGAAAAAGGGTTTGATATGAAAATAATCAGTGGTCATGATTTTGGTAAGCATAATTAATTTCTTGATATTCTTATGTTAAAATAAAATATGCAATGTATCGCGCAATTTTGCTGCATAACGATATTTGATTTCTGATCATGAGTATTATTTGTCTCTGTTTAGGTCCTTTACCGTTTGTCCAGAAAATGCAGTAAAAACAAAATACTTTGATTAATTAAACCCTGTAAAGTTTAAACTTAAAGCATGCAGTCAACATATCAACAGACTTTTTTCTTTTTACAATTTTTTTTAATCTGAATTATCTCAACATTCATTGTTATCTTTTTACAGCAGGATCAGCATGTAGCTCACCGGTCACTCTCTCTGCAACCAGCAATCTACAATATATTACTTCCCCTTCTTTCCCTGAATCGTATACTACGTAAGTTTCAATATATATGCACGACATGAAACATACTAGACATTACTAAAATAAATGTGGACAGTTATTTTAATATGAGGATTCGAGCTTCGCTATCACCTCATATGGAATTAACTGACCACATATATTTTGTATTAGGTCTCTAGCACACTATGTAAATAATAACATTGACAGTATATATCTTTTTTTTTCTTTATGAATATTCCGTATTCAAATGAATGTCAACCGAGAATTAAAGCATTAACGAGTAGACAGAAGCTGTTAAATTTTTTTGGCATGATCTGTAGGATAGTATTTTATATAAGAAATGAAGTATGCATTATTGTGAACGATACAGCTTTTTAATGGACGAAATAAAAAGATTAACTTATCTTTGATTTCTAAAAAAATATACTAGCATTTTTGCTTGAAGATGAGGATCAGAGTTTAACTTCTAGATTTTAAATGACCATTACTCTCATATGACCAATCGTAATTTTATATTCCATTGAATGAATGATTGGTTTCCTACACGCGTGTGTACATTCACCTGTAACACGCTATTCAAATACTTAGAGACGAAATATAAAAAAGCTACAAACTAAGAAGATCATAGGTAGGATTATTTGCCATGGTATTTTCGATATACAAACAAGGAGATGGGGTATGATTTCCAATTAGACAACTGTCAGCCGAAGTTGGAATGAAATGTATCTAAGCAATTAAAGGCACCTGTACAGCCTTAAAAACCACGAAAACCCTATTCTTTATAGTTGGCTATAATAAGCCCCGAAATAAAAATATATAAAACAATTAGATTACAAATACTAACGACCTAATTTATAGCAAAACAATTTAAGAAAAAATCCTATGAAAGACACGAACCAACAACAACCACTAAAATACAAGCTCTTGCATTGAGGTAGGCACATATATAATATGGCGGGTTCAACATGTTTGTGATCGCTCAACCCCCTCACTTACTTATTATGTTTTGCTTCCACACCACAAAGGAACTTTTTATATGTAAATTATTTGATACTATTATACCAAAGGATTCCTTATTGAATAGATTTTTCTGTCGTTCTCTGTATTTCATCCTGATAATTTTACCTCATTTTTTGAGTTGACAATGTAATATATATGTACGTATCATGGTGACATATTGCAACATACGCAATGGCCCCATGTGACAGGAATGTTCCAGATACCACGTCAGAATCCTGTCCTGTACAATATAGTCGATCGCCATACTATGCACTTAATCATTATATTACTCAATTGTTTACTTAATTTGATCATTCAGTTGGAGGTATGGTACTGACCTTCTTTGGTCTACTTAGTACTATAATGATCCCTTGTGACACTAACTTTTCTTCTTAATAGAATTGATTGTCCCTAATATTTAGTTGATCTATACACAGTGACTAGGAACCTTAATATGGGTTAAGTAGTGTTTCAAGCACCTCCGGGTGTGGGAATTTGTCGCTACATTGAAGACCTGTTGGTGACCCTCTGCTGTTGTTTTTTATTTGGTCGGGTTGTTGTCTCTTTGACACATTCCCCATTTCCATTCTCAATTTTATTTCAAAACACAGTAGGTTGGTGTATCGATTTTAATTCCCACAAAGAGGAACAGTTATCCTAACCTCTATCGATAAGTCCGTCATGCCAATTAACTAAAAGATCATTCTTATACAAATAATATAAACATAATATCTTCGATTTTCAATACCACTTCAACACATATTTGGAGTGTAATCAAACATGGGGGTTAACGGGTTTATATATAAGACCACTGGATGACACCCTACAAAAATAAGCAAGAAAAATGTTGCCGAGATCTGACATCACCATTACCTAATGTAAACGTTTCGGGTTGATGCAGGTTTTATTATTTTATTATGTAGCATCCTCAGTGTTTACAGGCTTTTGGGATGTTAATGTAGCTTTAGTGATTGTTGTTACCAAACGCTTCCTCTATTATTCTGATGTTGAAAAACGTTCAATTTTCTAGTAGTATTAAAGGCATTCATTCCTCAATGGATATATTATAGGAACCACGAATACTTTGACAATAAAACAGCAGTCTTCTAAATTAATTAATATTTATATAATAATGTTGTGTTTAACATTGACTATGCGAAAATAGTAGCCAGGGTGAGAGACAGTAGTGCACGACCCGAAGGGGAGTGCACTATTGTCTCAAACCCTGGCTACTATTTTCCATAGTCAATGTTAAACACAACATTAATATCATTATTATACTGACTGTTTACTATTTTGAATAGTGACAGTAGTGTATTTCAGTGTTAAAAAAATGCGCTTTATGTAACTCTGCATATAGATGTATTTATACTGCAACTAGTTGTGTTAATTTCCTAAATATAGAACCATAGCTTTATTTTGTATAATGTCAATTTCATCATGGAACACTTTCTCCACAATCAGAGATCAATTAAGGGATACAAAAGGGTTTTTTACGATTAAAAAAGCTATGATTTTATAAATTTAAGTTGCAGTATAAAAACAATACTCATATAACTCAATAACTTACAAAAAAAAACAATGATAGCAGATCATAACTATTTATCTGTAAACAAATTACTTCTAAAGTATTCAAACAATTTTGGCTTCAACGGCAGTAAGCAGAAGTAAACAAAGAACAAAAACGTTCTAACAGAAACTACAGTAATTTAAAGTCTCTTAAAATGTCAGAGCAATTTAAATGAATATATCTTCTATTTCCCCCTGATTGTTCAATTGTAATAGTTTATTAATTGCCATGCTTATAAATCCAACCCACTTGTCTGTCAAAGCAACTAAGCTCCGCCTTTGCACGTGTAATTGACAATGATTGACATGAAAATCAATAGTCTGTTGCAACAGCAAGGCATACTATTTTCGCATAGTGCAGTTAACGCTATATATTTCTTTAAAAAACTATGCAAAAATGGAGCAATTTTTCTATAGAAGGACATTCTTACAGGAAGTATAATAATAAATTATAATTCGACGATGGTGGTAATATAAAATATTTGACCTCTACATATATATAAACTCATAATACACCAATATTGTTCTTATATTCAGAGATAAAGACTGCCAATGGGTAATACAGACTACATTAGGAAGAGTTATATTAAACCTTATGTTCATGGACATTGAATTTGATGCATCTTGTCAGTATGATCACCTTAAAGTTACAGATGGTTAGCTATTTAATTTTATTTCCTCTTCCTCCTCCTCGTCCTTGTCATCATCATCATCATCATCATCATCATCATCATCATCATCATCATCATCATCATCATCATCATCATCATCATCATCATCATCATCATCATCATCATCATCATCATCATCATCATCATCATCATCATCATCATCATCATCATCATCATCATCATCATCATCATCATCATCATCATCATCATCATCATCATCATCATCATCATCATCATCATCATCGTCATCATCGTCATCGTCATCGTCGTCATCGTCATCGTCATCGTCATCATCGTCATCGTCATCATCATCATCATCATCATCATCATCATCGTCATCATCATCATCGTCATCATCATCATCATCATCATCATCATCGTCGTCGTCGTCATCGTCGTCGTCGTCGTCGTCATCATCGTCATCGTCGTCATCATCATCATCGTCATCGCCATTATATCATCAACATCATCATCGTCAAAGTCATCATCAAAATCATCATCATCATCATCGTCATCATCATTATCATCACCAGTTACCGTCACTGTCACCGTGTCACCGTCACCATCATCGTCATCACCATTTCAGTTACCGTCACCGTCACTGTGTCACCGTCATCATCCTCATCTGTTTAATCTTATGTGGGTTTTTTCCTGAATTAGACTTTAACCGACAATATAGGTTTAACAGCACCATTTCCAATTGCAAATGACTGAAATATCAGAAGTGTCAGTTGCTATTCAATATTGTTGGTGGCCTCTGTTGTTTCTTCTTGCAAATATCTTAACTATTAGAAAAGTGTCAGTTGCTTTTCATTAGTTTTTGAAGCCTCATATGTTAAATTTTCAAGTGTTATGGTTCATTTGACTGCAGTTAATGTTTAATCTCATTTTTAAAAAGTAAAATCCTAAAAAAGTCTCTTATCAAATGACAAAATCAAAAGCTCAAACACTTCAAACGAATGGATAGCAACTGTCATATTCCTGACTTGGTGCAAGCATTTATATGTGACATATGATGTATAAATAAACAAATGATATAATGTTAATTCATAAGGGATGAGTCCATAAAAACTAACAAAATCAAATGCACGACTGTATAAACCAACGGCAATAGAAATAAACTATCATGTTTTTGACTCGGTTAATATAAATGCATTTATCTGGTGGATAAATTCTGGTTTTATAGTTAGCTTAGCATTCAACTTGTATGACAGTTGTTTATAATCCGTTATATTGACAAAGTTGGGTGAACAACAACAACTTTTTTTATGTTTCAGCTATTTTGATTTGTTTTACCATTCAGTACACTTGAGAACGATTTTACTACCTCTAAACTACCGGTACAAAATATGGGGCGTTGCTTATAGTATATATGCTGTGTACAAGATGTAAGTTTATACAAATGGTTTTTCGAAGTGTAAACTTAGAGAAAAATTCTAATTGACCAATCCAATTCAAGTATTGAAAGATATGCAAATCATATAAGAATTATTATAGGATTAAACACATTTTTTCTAGAGGTTATTGATATGTAAACCGCGGCGATTAACTTACAAACTGAATAAAAGTCCTTATGTTGAGTTTGTGAGTATGAGCCCCGGTTTACACATCAATAACCTCTAGAAAAAATGTGTTTAATCCTTATAATTCTTCAGCCAAACATTTTTTTTGTTGATGGCTACTATATATATTTACCAATCAAAAGCACAATGGCAAGTCGTAACTAAGGAGTACGCCGCCATCTTGACTTTCTAAAAACCATAAATGTCCGATAAATACAACGGAATCTTAAATGAAATAGCACCTACCTCAAAAACTTCATTTTAATTAAATTTTATCCGAATTTGAAACGTGCACCTAACGAAATAATCTTTCCCTTGAAAATTTTCATTCGTATGACGTCGTGTTTTACCATGACGTAAATTCGCCAAATCCTTCATGAAATTTCGCGGAATTTTATTAAATTTAATTTTTGTACATTTTCGAAGCTTTAGTGCAACAAATTTATTTATTTTTTTGTTATTTATGCACTAGAATAGTCACAACTGTTATGCAATTGTTTTTTAATCTCAATTTGCTGAAAATCCCGGGATCACTGCAAGATTGTGTATCGCGCATGAATAGATTACAAAAGTAGTTTCGGAAACATGGTTTATCGAAGTGTAAACTTAGAGAAAAATTCTAATTGACCAATCCAATTCAAGTATTTATAGATATGCAAATCATATAAGAATTATTCTTTTATATTCACATTTATATACTTCAGCCTAACATTAAGTGCTATTCTTTGTTCTCAAACTGGAAATTAGAACACCTGAATGGTTTAAATTCTAATTTTATTTTTGTCCGTTTTCCAAAATCATATCCATAAAAAAATCTTTTTGTGTTCTTATAATGTTTTTTTTTAATCAATGCTCAGTATAAGACTATATCACTTAGTTGTGAAAATATTGACAGAAATATATGTAACAAAAATCTGTGCTTGCATCATCCATTTGTGTTAAGCTGTTCATAAAACACTGATTACTTGTACAAAAATATGTACAAATTATAATTTGTACAACATTACAACTTGTACACAACATATATATCCATATTCGATATCCTCGAGTCAGTTGTATTCATACTATCAAAGTTAATTCCATTTTTTTGGTATTTGATACATTGTTTTACTCTTTGTTAGAGGGATATAGTCTAATGTTATGTAAGGAAAAATTTTGGTCAGAGATAACATATATCTCGAATGGGACGTCCATAACAGTCGATTTCCACAGCGATAATGAGCAAACAAAACATGGATTTATATTATCGTACCAACAAACAGGTAAGTATAGTGGCGTTTTAAAAATAATTCTTTTATGAATCGCTTAAAATTTACAATTTTAAACTACGCGTATGTGCTGTAATATTAAAACAAACTAACCTTTTTTAAAACTATAAATACACAATAATGATTTTAAATAGTTTTTTATCAAGAAAAGAATATTCAGCGTAAGCCAAAAACCAAAAATGCTAGGAAATAGCAATTGTATTGTTGTTTTCAAAGTCACGATGAGGACTTAAACACGTAGCAATGATTTTTGTCTCACTGCAAGTTTAAGACGGCTTCTAGTTGCGGTATGAGCGGAATCCTTTGCTAGCTGACAATCACGCCACAATTTTGAATTGAAGAATAAAATCATTGAATAATATCAATAAAACAAATTTGACAAAGAAATAATATATACCACCTTCATTTTATAATAGAACGGTTACATGCTTAGTTTTGTGATTAGATTGTCTATGCAAATATTATAATTTAATTATGAATATAATAAAGGCAACAGTAGTATACTGCTGTTCGAAAGTCATAAATCGATTGAAAGAAAACAAATCCAGATTACAAACTAAAACTGAGAGAAACACTTCAAATATAACAGTAAAACAACAACACTATAGAAACACGAAAGCGCAACAAAAAAACTACAATGCAACACACACAGAAACAAACTATAAGATAGCAATTGCCATTTTCCTGACTTGGTACAGAACATTTTAAGTAAAAAATTGGTGGGTTGAACCTGGTTTTGTGGCTATCCAAACCTCCCACATTTATGGCAATGTTAAATATAACACTAACATGACAACATTACTTGACAGGACTACAATACAAATAAATGACAGAACATTCAGGACAGAGAAATACACAATTAAACAATTGATAGAACATAACGACATGCTAATAGTTAAAGGTACCAGGCTTATCATTTAATAGCATTTTCCATTAATTTATTAGTGAAATAAAATTTGTATATATTCTATAAAATCAAAATACTGTGTTAGCAACTCATTTTGAATGTATCAGTTTAGACACTTACTGAATGCGTAATCTGAACAAAAACATGAGAACTAATAATTCCTTGGAAAGTATTGTGAAAAAAGATGGGAGTTATTTATTCTGCACTAAAAAGCAGATACAAGCAAATGTACAAATTGTAGACCAGGCAAATATGTGCTTCAAAATACGTTCATAACTCGGAAAAAAAGTCACTCAGACTTTAAAACAGCTTTCAGTTATGAAAACACGAACAAAAATATAATAATCCAAAAGCGAAATCATAATATAAAAAAAAGGAAAGTAAAAAGAACCATGACAAATACAGTTTAAAAAAAAAAAGAAAAAAAGCTACGAACGATCACGACTACACCTGAGCAACTTTATTAACAACGTATTTGATTTCAGCGAAAGACTTCTCTGTATGACTGAAAAAAATTACACCAGCTTTTTGATATCACAAACTAGTCGAAACATTTACTAAATTTTGTCATCGGTACAAGGACATAATTCGTAAATATAAATCAACATCGAACATATGATACATTCAGGTATTTTACATCCAATATTGTATGGTAATAGTCTTTAAAAAGCACAAAACTGTCGGCATTCACTTCAAAAGCTAACCAAACTTTTTAGCAGACTTATTCGGAAGGGACATAGTTACGGTACTGTTGTCAGGTTATGAAGGATTGCGTATTTTGGTATTGATATTTATCTTTTGATTCGAAAATAAAACATTTATGAAACATACTCTTCCCATCTGTTTAATAGTAGTTCTTTGTTGATTTAAGTATCATTGTCATTTTGCTTAGTTTCTTTTTTTCTATTTCAGATTTGCCATGCTCATATTGCTCAGCAAATATTACAAAACCATTTTATATTTTAACATTCATCTTGTCATTTTGTCTCAGCTGAAAATATAACAAACTATGATCATACCTTCAATTAAAAAATATATTTGAATTTCATATATAATTCATTTTCTGTCATGGCCAGAATTAATGTATGATGCGAAAGAATTTTAGTATAGAATCAAAAGGAGAACACATGTTGAGTTGAGAGTCTAGATGTCTGATATTTTTTTTCCATTAATGTTATTTCCACCATCTTAAAATCAAATCTAGTCACTTTACAAACAAACAAAATCAGATGTTCAACAACAGCGTTCCTTTGAAACATCAGTTGGGAATGTTTTAATCGACCAAATCCGTAGACGTTTTACTTACCTATCAACAATAGGGTTCATCGGGAGTTCAATGCAATCCCTATATTGCATCATTAGAACTTTTTAATCAAAATTGATTCTCTGATGTAGGAATATACCATTCTTTGAACACGTCACAAAAATACAATTGCTCAAAATACCTTTAAAATTACTTAACAATAAAAAAAAATATATAACGCCGAAATAAATTGTTAGAGAATTTGTTTGAAATGGTTTTTCCAGATGTAAACTTCTTTTGACACTGTGGGTCAAAGAAAAATCAAAATTTGGTACTAACATTTCCACAATGCTTCCTATAACAGACATAAAGCGTTACTTTCTTACAATCAAATTAAAGACATAGAAATATGTTACTGCAGCCAAATCAGAAACAGTAGTTTGGTAAACTGTCATACTTCTTACAAAAGGGATAGTCTTTGTTAGTATTTAAACAATTTAATTCATTAGCAGCTTGTAATTTTAGATGGGTGGATGAAGAAAGAATTGCATATTAAAGTGTTTTTAATATTATATATGTTGATATGAATTGGACAGCTAGGAACATTTGACATTAAGTGATATCCAATGACCTACTAAAAAATCAAACCCCAAAACACATAGAGTGTAGATAACAACTGTCATATTCCTGACTTGGTATGGGACATTTTTAGAAAAAATGTTGTGTTTAACTTGGTTTTAGGGCTAGCCAAACCTCCCGTTTTAAACGAAACGTAATCCTTCTATCTCAAAAAAGCTATACAGAGTAACTCGGTCAAAATATACAAATATCAATATCAAACACAATATAATTATCAAGAACTGAAAAAGTTTAAACAATTAATCAAGTTGGTAGGGCAAGTCGACGAGCCAATTATAATAAGAGGATATGTGGAGGTAGAGTCATCAATCTGGCACTACAACAAGACACGTAAAATGTAAAATACTCCAGTAATTGCTGCAAAAATTCCATTACATGCAAACTATCATCATTATGATATGTCGATGAAAAACTGACAACGACATTGCAAAAACAGAGACAAAAACACAAACACCAGTCTAGAAACAAAACACTACATAGAAAGATAAATACTTATCAATGACATACAAAAATGATTGATTGATGATTACACAAATGGACAAGATGTCTTGATGAATTACTGTAACTTATGAAATTACTCTCAGTAGCCATTTTGTTTTGTTAAGCGAATACGACACAGCATCGTTGTTAAATATTGGAATCTGAGAACGGATTGACCTTATGTTTCGTGTATTGTTGTTTTCTTGAATTTGTTTTCTGGGTTTTTGTCATGACACTTGTCAGTTTGTTTTCGAGTCATGAGTTTGACTTTCCCTATGAGATCCAACCAAATACTCTCTTTACGTACTTGTAAATAATCATGGAGTTTATTCCCCTCTATAGTAAATAATAAGAATACAAGAATTATTCAATATTGAATAGTTTAGCATGTTTCTCTATTGTCATAAAAATTCATAATATCTAATAAAATTAATAGATTTAGCTAACAAAGTCCTTATATTTCAATAAGGTAACTTTTTTTGTAAATGGAAAATTGTTTTAATGTTAATTAGGCTTAAATTAAAAATTGTTTGCTTTCCCCTCTCTGTGATTAAAGTAAGATAACTCTGGTCAATTTTCCTAACATTCAATCATTATAGGAAGATGATATAGTTCTGTTTTCATTTATAGTCTTTTTTCAGAAAAGTTCTAATTGTTTTGGGTAGGTCCCAATTACAATTTTACACTCTAGCATTCGGCATCAGTTAGAAGCTTCTGGAATAAAATGGTGGCTATGGTGTACTGTTTTGTGTTTGTGTTAGGCGTTATTACACTACTTTCATGTATTTGTCTTAAGGGATCGAGTAAAGCAGATAAGTTACATCAGCTTTCTGCTTCATTTGAGTTCTGGCATAATGGTATACACCATACCGATCTTAGAAACAAATGCCTTTACGAGTAGAATGACGAATGCTGTTGGACAGTTTTTGATGCATACCACAACTTGAAACAGTGTATTCTTGACAGCACAATTAATGTTTTTCACCGGCATATTGTACCTCAAAAAGTAGGAAAAACGTGGGTTTTTTAATAATTAAATTTACAGGATATGGCTTTAATAGAGAGCAATTTCATGAATAACGGGAAGATGCTTTTTCTGTGACATATTGACTTGTTTCAGAATATTTCCCCCTATATACCTTAATGGTATATTAAGGTTATAACAAAGGAAAGTTTTCTTCTGTGATCTGTGATTGACATCAGTTTCTCATCGCTCTAAGAAAGTTAGTGATGATGAAGGCAGATTTGACCTTGTTTATTTATTTACGTATAAACACGATATGAATACTTACAGATAACAAAAAAAAATATTTATAAGATAACAAAATAATTCTTTATATTGGTATATATTAATTTTAAACATTTCAAAACAAATAAAAGAAATTATAGATATACATAAATGTCTTTGATAAACTATTGAAAAATACGAGTATCCAGTACATTACAGATTTTGTAATGATTTTAAATTCAATAAAAAAAACTATATTTATAAGATATAATTATAACCCTGTTTAAGGTAGACAATCAACATATTGACGTTATGAAATTAAACATAGACTCATAGTTCAAAGGAATATAACTCTTGTATACAAATGACACATCAATCGAGTTATTTAGCTGAGAATTCGTGCACCACCTTCAAGGAAGATTCTAAATTATCTTTTTTTTTTTTTTTTTTTTTTTTTTTTTTTTTTTTTTCAACTTCAGATACTTTATTTTACTATAATAGTTGTTAACAAATCTCCTTAATGTTACAACAATGGCATTAAGGTTCTGCCCTGTATGGTTAATTACCAATAAAACCAGGGGATTTTATTGGTAAACTTTTTATAATTTTACATACATGTAGTATTGCGTGTTAGTTACAATTAACAGAGTAATAGCTGTCTACAACATGTACTTTACTTCACAATGAAAAGAAAAACGGAACTTTGACCGTCTTTTGTTTAGCTTTTAGTTTTGGATTAATCGAAAGTGAAAGAGCATGGTTTCGATCGGATTAAGAGGTCAGTATAATTGAATTATGGTAGTTTTTAGATAGTGTCTTATCTTTCAAGTACGCTGAACATTGAATGATATACTATATATGATAATCAAACAAAAAAAAATAAAAAGCAATTTCGTTAGAAATTTGTCTTCTTTTTATTTCAATGACATTTTTGTGATTCTCAAAAATGTAGGTCAATCAACTATAAATATGACAGCCAAAGAATCAATTTTCTAAAATTTTTCTTTGAAATTTTCTCAAAAAGGAATTTTCCGGATGATATAAAATTTGTGTATCAATTTCGTTTTTTAGGACTGACATTATATTCACATATTTGGTTCTCTTTTCGGATAAATAAAAACATTTATAAATCACAAAGCAAACAATTGTTATAATATGATTAAGTACATGATAATCCACATCTTCAATTTTGTACCCTACTACAAGATTTTGTAGACAAAAAACATGTTGCCCAATATTAAGATACATAAATATTTTGTGTAGAAATGTCCAATAATTTTTTACCCATGTGCATTCAAAGAAAAAATGATTATAGCTATCAGATTTAGAACATAGTTCACAGTTTTCACTATTAACTACCTTCCAGCGATACAAATTATGGTTAATAGCTAAAATATTATGCAGTAATTTCCATCTAAACATTTTTAATCTATTATCTTTTAAAAAAAGAAAGGTGAAAGATAAATTTTTCTTAATGAAATATATAACATTTTCACCTGATAGTTGGTTTTTCCATGAGCAAAAACCTACTGGAAGCTCTTTATTTGACCTGATAATAATATTATAAATTTCTTTAAACTTAATTTTGTCTAGATCGTAATACAATCCATTACTTAACATTTTAATGTCTTGTGTAATGTTGATTTTAGTATGTTTTGATATATTGCTCTTTAATTTTTGGATCCAACTTTTGGGTAAAGCTTTCCGAAGGGAACATATTTCGGAAATCCAATTTTGTTTCTTTTTAAGTTTATCTAATATTTTATGAGAAATTTCTCCTTTATCATCAATTACATCATTTACAAAAATTATGTTTTCCTTTACCCAATTACTATAATATAAACTTTTACCACCTGTTTTTATATATTGGTTTCCCCAAATAACTTGCTTTCTTATATCTCTATAATTATCAGGTACTTTCGTCTTTCCACCTCCATTTTTAATCCAGCATTTCAAAATTTCAAAGTAAAATGTAGGTAAGTTTTTAAGGTTTTCTAGTGACTTATGAGTATTAAGATTCATTTTAAATATTAAATTATTTTCCCCAAACTCTCTAAAATAAAAAGTAGGTATGATTTTCCAGTTAGCACAAGTTTCATCAGTTAATCTTTTAACCCAATTTATTTTAATAGCCTCAATGTATGCGTCAATATCTGTCATTTTTAATCCCCCTTCAATATAATCTTTTCTTAACACTGAGCGTTTAACTTTCTCGCTACCACCCTCCCATAAAAAATTAAATAAGATTTTCTGAAAACGTCTTGTATTTTGTAAACATTAGCATTGTCATTTACTGTAATTTTGATAGCGCGGGTGGTTCTTTTGTATTTACAACTTTTATATTTTTTTACAGATATGGAATTAATCGTGTCACAGAATGTTGTTAGCCAAATGACTTTACTAGAAGTGCTTAATTCTGGAAATATGTGCACAACAAAGAAGTGTGTGATATCTAAGTTCAAGAACAGTTGGATATTTTTGGCTGTTTCGTTAATGTTAATTCTAAATTATCAATATAACCACAAGTTGTTAATCTATAGATACTGACGACTAAGTAATGCTAACCACAGTAAAGAATATTTGTTTCACTTACTCAGAAAAATGCTCGAACTACTTGACTTTCAAAGCTCATAATTAACGTGTTTACACACTGATATAATATGGTTGTTAAACATTACAAACCTGTAATCGTATAAGACACTATACACCTCGTGTGCTTGCATTAACTTATCCAAAAATATATTTATTTCAAACCTAAATATTTCGACATGTTGTTGACATTTGATAAATTTTAGAATCACAATTTCCGGTTAAGATTTGACCAAATAACAAATTCTTGATATCGTCAGGTAATTATTCAAAATAGTTCAACAAACCACCGATACCACAAAATATGGTTGAACAATGAGACACAATGTAGTCCCTAGTGTAAACAGTGTTTAACTTGCCATTTTTCTTTTTTATACCGTTACTCAATTCATTTCTTGATATTTCATGCATAAAATATTAAGTAAGGGGATGAAACTACATGTTAAAAAACTTTGAGTGCTGAATCTCTATGTTAAGTAGTGGTTTTGTCTAGTTTGAAAAAGTAAGAAATTATCATGTCTGAAACTGTAAACCTGAATTTTAAACCCCATTAATATAACATCGTCCATATTTTGAGTTAACTATGGTAGACTTTTCAATAATTTGACAGTTCTTGTCCATTCGTTTTTCATGCGTTTTGTTTGATTTTGCCATGTGATTATGGACTTTCCCAATTGATCTTCCTCTAAGTTCAGTATTTTTGTGATTTTACTTTTTGATATTATTTGCCCCAATAGTAAAACACTACTGTAACACTGAAAAACTCTTTTTGAGTTATCAGGTGCGTTTTTTGTTTAATTTAAATTCATTGTCCAAAAGAAATACACTGCGAAATAATTGTGTTTTCGGGCCACATGATCCATGGCCTAGTTATACACTATGTTGTAAACACTATAACAACCAGCAATGTCCAGCCACTGATTGGTCAGATTTTTATATAGCAGCTGAAATTTGTTTTATCGATAAAATTTGTACGTTGTTGTTGTAAGATTCTTTAAAAATTGTTCGGTTGGAATTTGGACACAATGACAGCCACTGAGACAAATATCCAAAAAGTTATCAAAGAACAATGGTGTTATTAACTACAGGTTACCCACAAACCTTTTAACAATGAGCAAATACCATACCATATAGAAAGATAAAAAATGGTAGTTAAACAAATGTAAAAATAAATCAAAGGTCATAAAGGTCATAAAGCATATCTAAGGATAACATTTTAGACATTTTCATTTTACAGGCTTCTGTTTTTATCTTTTCCTTTAGATAAATTACAACTGATAGTTATCTCGATCAACATACAAATTGTATTTTTTATACCTTTAAATGTCAATCAATAAAATCTACAGACACATACTGACCGTTATTGATTGTAGATATGTCACTCGAATATTTTTAACAACAGGGGTAGTGTCTGACTAATATAAGTTCAGCCATTCTTTGACGACGTTGTGGTTTTTTTTTAAAGAAAATATTTAGGAACAAAAGATTCATGTAAGTAAAGTTTTGTTTCACAATTGACGCCTATCTGTTAAATTGTGTACTTAAATATATGAATGTTTTTAGCTTTACATGTATTTTATATATTTTTTCACACACACAAAACTAAATAAGACAAAACTGTTCTAAATTAATATGAATTGAAAAATTAAATGTTTTCAATCAATTACATGATGATACATCAATCTTGTCAAATTTCGGGATTTGTACAAGTATTTGCCATCTACTACTTGATTTTGATTTATTTTTTATAGTATGAAATTGAGAATGGAAATGGGAAATGTGTCAAAGAGACAACAGCCCGACAAAAAAAGCGGAAAACAGCCGAAGGATACCAATAGGTCTTCAATACAGCGAAAAAAATCCCGCACCGGAGGCGTGCTTCAGCTAGCCCCTAAACAAAATGGATACTTGTTCAGTGATATTGGACGTCATACTAGTTTCCGAAATTTTTAATATATAAATGAACTAAAATTAAAAATCATATATAATTGAAAAAGGCCAGAGGCTCCTGACTTGGGATAGGCGCAAAAATGCAGTGGGATTAAAAAAAAGTTTTGTTTTTGATGAAAAATACATGTCTATTTAGTTTGGCAGTTTATTTGATTTAGATTGATGACTCAATGACTTATGATTTGTGATAAAATAAGATTTTGAAATATCTTTCCAAACTTAACTTGTAGTTTAATCAACTGTGTGTTTTTTTAAGTCCTTATTGAAATAAATTTCTAGACAAAGCACGAAATATGATACCCCATTCAATTCTTCGCTACTTTGAACAATATAGTTCATCGGTCTAGCATGAATGCTTAATGATTATATAAATTATAACTTACAAGTTGTATAGCGTTAAAAAAAACAATCAAAAATATCAGTCATATCATTATTAAAATTTTGATTAGAAATACTATTGATAGGGGCCAGCTGAAGGACGCCACCGAGCGCGGGAGTTTCTCGCTGCATTGAAAACCTATTGGTTACCTTCTGCTGTTGTCTGTTCTATGGTCGGATTGTTGTCTCTTTGGCACATTCCCCATTTCCATTCTCAATTTCAAATCCTTGGTCTCATATTCAACGTTGAAACATATAATACTGTCTAGAATAAATACTTCAACGATTTATAAAGGACAAAACAATGTCTTTAAATTTGTTATATATGAGATACATTTATTCTTTTTTTCAAAATGCATTTCTCACAATCAACATCATCGACAAATTTAAGAAAGGAAAATTAGTAGAAATGTGCCCGTCTACTTTGCAGAACAAGTTGTTCGCTATATGCTTATCTAAAACAAAGAGTTCGGTATAACATTGAAAAATAAAGGAAAGGTAGATGCATGAGATGAGGGGTAGGATTTAAAATCTGACGAAAATAAATCCTATATGCATAACATTTCAGACCAATTCAAAAAAACAAAAGTAAATCACAAAAATACTGAACTCCGAGGAAAATTCAAAAAGGAAAGTCCCTAATCAAATGCCAAAATCAAAAGCCTTAAACACGAATGGGAAACAACTGTCATAGTTCTGACTTGGTACAGGCATTTTCTTATGTAGATTAAGGTGGATTAAACCTGGTTTAGGCAAGTATAAAATAAAATTGGCAAGGCAACTATTTTGTCATTATATCGCTCCTGTATTGGTAAAAGAGAGGGAAAAGATACCAAAGGGTTATTCACTCTCATAAGCCGAAAATAACTGACAACGCCATGGCTAAAAACAAAAAAGACAACTCACAGACAAACAGCAGAACACAAAACATAGCAGAATATAAAACTACAGACTGAACAACACGAACCCCACTAAAACTTTGGTCTATCCAAGGTACACCGAAAAGGTAAGCAGATCCCGCTAATAATTCTTGTTTTTGATTGTACATTTGCTAATGGCTGTATGCAAATGCTTGAAATTCAAGAATTCTAATATGACTGATTGTTCAAAATATATTTAATTTAACTCAAATACACCTTCATATGCATGTTCCATATCATAAATCTCACTTATATCGTTAATTTGCTACCGCATTGACGTCACTCCTTAATGCTTAATGTATTTGAATTTGTAATTGACTTGGACCTTTTGGTCAAACTTAGGATCCAATTTTGGTAAATATTTTGCACTAAAATTACAGGAATTTCTAGTTTTCCTAATTACGGTTCTTCAACTGCTTTTATGATTCTAAGTATAAATGATTCCAATTCCACTGATGATGAAAAGATATTATCGTACTTGCACTATTAACAGTTGAACTCATATAAGACTTTTTAAGAAAATTGTAAAACTCAATCCAAATCTAGCGGGAGGAAAATACAAAACAAAATCAGGTTATATATAAATCAACACTTATAATTGAACCCTAGCAGTGCGGTATCTGATCAGATCGGATCCGTGAAGAAATGGTATATGCTGTTCAGAAATCTCACAGCAATTAAAAACTTAAAGATATACATTTCCATCCTGTGAGCGTATCGTACTGTAAAAAGACATATTGACAGGTAAAAAAAGTAACGTAATGTAATACTTCCTGCGATATATCCTCCTCTTTCAAAAGCGAAATTTGGTAATTAGAAATTATTACTTTCTATGCTAATAAAGCAGTTTAGATAGTGCTAAATACTTTTCCCTAGTCGTTTAAGCATCAAAATGTGCATTTTAAATTCAGAGAATGATTTATTTGAGATCACCCCTAGTTTATGGTGGGGTTCGTGTTGTTTATTCTTTAGTTTTCTACGTTGTGCCATGTGTACTATTGTTTGTCTTTTTGTCTTTTTCATTTTTAGCCATGGCGTTGTCAGTTTATTTTCGATTTATGAGTTGGACTGTACCTCTGGTATCTTTCGTCCCTCTTTTATTAAAATAATGTTATTGCATATATTGAAAATGCACCAGAAATAAGGCCATTTAGTATTTTTTTGATATAAAGAATTTGAAGATAACATTCCTCGAAATGCAAAATAATAAATCATGACAGACGTGATTAATAATGGAAATCAAATGTCCTATTGGCAAATGTAAATAAGCTTAGGATTACAGAAGTATTTAAATTACAAACTTCTGAACGGTTCAATAAAAGATAAGTATCCCTTTATGTAAATACTTAGTGTCAGTATTTATTTTCCCGTGACTTGAGACAAATGAGTTTGAACAACCACATATAATTATACCACAAATTACATTTACATTTTCTAATTGAAGAAGTATTTCGTCTCTTCTTTATTGTAAATATTGAAGGTTACGGCACTAAATATAGTATCAAATAGCACTTCAGATTATACAAACACGAATGTATATTCATAAGTCGACAACATACATGAAGTACATGCCAAGATCACATGATTGTCTCGATCAAAGTTACGGATGCCAAATGGTTCTATCTACCGGCTGAACATTCCTGTCCACATTACATATTTTTCCTCAAATATGTTGTCCAATATGTTGAATAGGATCTTTGTAATGTCCGGAGCATTTAAAATCAAACTCAGTTTTTGTGGATGAGGCTTCTATGTAGTGTTTTGCATTTGTTTTCGTAGCTTTTAATTTTTTTTGGCATTGCTTTGTCAGTGTTTTTTTTTCAATTTTCAATTTTGAATGTCCAGTTGGTATCTTTTGTCTCTTCTATATAAAAAGAGTGGCGAAAGATACCAGAGCGGCATTCAACCTCATAAATCAAAAAACTGACAACGTCTTGGCTAAAAAAAAAAAAAAACCAAACTGACAGACAGACAGACAAATAATACTACACGAGACACAACATATAAAACTACAGACTAAGTAATACGAATCACATATTAAGTTATATCAAGTTTGTCTTATGTAATGAGAAGTTACGGACACAGTCGGACAAAGGTACCATACGAATGTATAAAATCAAAGTTGTAAACACCGTCTAAAAGATGTGTCACTGCAAAAACTCTGAATCTGTAATTGGATAACCTGTCCTTCTTTTTATGCCAAGAATATCGTTTGTAAGTATCTTTAAAATTTACTTCATAACAGCCTGTAATTCAGATGGGTGGATGTTGAAAGAATTGCATATAAAGTGTTATACACTTACTTTACTTTATTTCTCGGTCTCATGTATTGAACTATGTTTTATTGGGGTTATTTGTTATTTCATATAATTTATGTGAGTCGTTATTGGAGAAAAAAAAAGTAATGTTATGTGATGAATTAGAAATAGAAATTTAAATAAAATCAGTCTTTTACACTTATATGTTGAATGAATTTTTTATTCGTTGTTTCTTTTAAACCAACCTTTAAAAATACTAAATTATACTTAAATTATTTTTATTGTAAATATTTAGGTGTTCTCAAACACTTGAATACTCGTAAAGCGTATATTTATATTCATTTATTTTGAAGTATTTACATTGAAAGGTAATTGACTATTTTATCAAATAACAACAAATAGAATTGTCCCAAATGTTTTCAAATAAGAAGTCAATTGGTGTGTCAACTACATTCGCGTGATAACAAGTTAGATCGTATGTGATGGTAACTGTCACTACTTATTATAGTTTTAAGTAGTTACCAATTGCGCGATTTAAATGCACAGACTTTAATTTTAAGGTGTTGAAATAAAAAGAAATTTTACAGCACTTGTAACTTTGACGTCATATATAAGACTCGTAACCACAAGTATCAACTGAGATACTTAGAAAAGAATTAGGGTGAAGTAAAATTGCATTGTAAATTTAGAAGAAAAGATAGAAGTTGTCACAAAAACCAGAGCTATCCAGTAATTCGTTGCCCTTCAATTGTTTAATGGAAACTTTTTTGGATTCGAGCGTCACTGATGAGTCTTTTATAGACGAAACGCGCGTCTGGCGTATATATAAAAGTTATTCCTGGTATCTATGATGATCTATGATGAGTTTATTTATATTCAAAGGCAATAAATTGACGTTCAATGATAAAATAAGTATGATTATTTTACTCTTATCAGCTCAATATATTGTTTGTTTTCGCTAAAGAGTTAAGGGAAGAGACCCAAACAAATATATGGTCCATTTTAAAATCATGAATTAAAAAAATAAATAAAATAAAGTAGCATATAGTTTAAACAGATCAGCTGTGACGGCAAGGTTAAAATAGTTCAGTTAATTAACCGTCCAGACAACGACTTTTCTGATATCTTAAGTTATAAGAATTTGTACATTTTCCCTTAGATCTTACTGACTAATATTTTTCAGATCATGAAGAAGACTTGATACTTGAAAATATTAGGCAATGCCATCATGTAAAAGTATAGCGACGTCGCGTACTCAAGCCTCAATTCCGTCTGGGTCAATTTATTAATGAAATGCAGATACAGGCTCGCATGATATTCTTTCCGATAAAGTCAGTATCAAAAACAAAAATGCTATGATTCTACATGTATATATCTAAGACAGCAATAACCTGTAAATCGTGAGTTCATGGTAATCGTAAATCTTGTGTAAAGTCGATTTCAATCAGTCGATCGGTATCGCTCGTGGTTAATCTTTAAGACGAAGATTGTGATATTCTTTCGTGTACATAGTTATCTCAAATAACACGTTAATTAATAATTAATCATGCGCTTATGTAAAGTTTTCTTTGATAACATTTTAATGGATTTTAGATTATTTGTACTGCATCAAGACATCAGGTAATATGTACATGATACTGATAAAACCTTTGTGTACACATGTATTTTTTTATTTGTCCCCACTGTACATTATTAAAAATACATTATCACAAACTAGCCAAAACATTTACTTAATTTTATCATCGGTACAAGGACATCCTTCGTAAATATAACTCAACATGTAGACATCTTATACGATATATTTCCCTTTTAGTTTTTTTTCTTCAATTATTCAAGTTCATTGGTGTGTTATTTTAAAAAAAAGTGTCTTTCATGATGGTTTATATATCATTCCAGTACTGTTCAACGTCTTACTTCGTTTTGCATGCTGATGTACTATCTGAGTTGCATAAAATTCTGTTTTTCAAGTACCAGAAAGCTTTCTGAAATTTGTCTTGAATTGCTGATAATATAGAAAACTTTCAAAATGCTTTAAAGTATTAGGAATTCTCATTTTCCATTTGTTTTCTTATATACTTATTTGTATTTACTTTCTGTCGTGTTAGAATTTGCCCTCATAATTAAGAAAAATAATTGTGTTCCTGATCCAAGAAAACTTTAATCGAAGCCGGTAATAATGTAATGTTATTTCATATGATGATTTTAACTTTCTGGCATCGATTTCAATAAAGATGCAGAGTTAAATTAAGTTATAATACATCTGATTTGAAAAATAACATGTTGTGATCTTTTTATCATATGCTTCAACAATGGAAAAAATTACAGTTTTTTTTTTTAAATATATTAATCCTTTTTAGTGGTTTTCACGTAGAAATTCAAAAAGTGAAAAGTTTACGGACGTCGGACGCCAATTGTAGTACATTCGATATGAAATCTTTCTGTCATATGCCTCGACAGAGGAAAAGAACAACAGCATGATATAGTTTTATATTGACGATAAAAAAAATCATAAAAAGCGCAATGAACACTGTTTGGAAAAGTTAACATTTGTAAAGTAACTTTCTAAATTATGCCGGAAACTTTTTAAAAGGCATTTATGTATCATTTTTTTAAATATTGTTTTTTGCATTTTACAAATATACATTATCCTGTATCGCAATAATTGTTTTGTATCCTACTTAATTGAAATGTTTTCACTGAAAACGTACCGTCCAAGTGTATTTTTATGAATTTGCCGAGTATCGCCGGAATGATATGTGATGCATGTGATACTATTTAAAGCATGTGATAAATATTTCATATCAGCCCGCTAAACGCCATTTCGGAAAAATATGGAATTCACGTAAATTTTATACTATTATCATACTGTAAATATTAGGTTATTATCATATTAATTGACAACTTTCTTTGGTGGAGGTGTGCAATTGCGAATTACGTGATAAACAGTTTGGAAATAAAATGGGCGTGAGACACGTGTAGGTGAATAGATAATTTAATAAATAGCGGTATTATATTGAAAGGTCTTAATGCAATAACTCTAGATCTATTAACCAGGATAATCCATATTTTTACAAGGTTAGTTGTTATACGTTCTTTAATACTGTAAATGTGAAGTGTTTTTTTGTTTGTTTTTTAAACATCCAAAAATTACGAAAAAAATATTCTTGAATATCTTTTTATGTTAACATTTTTTCTTCAGTTTTTGTTCTTGTAATTTCTTTTTTGATTTACCAACGAATAGATAATCAATTGTTTGCCTTTATAATTTTCTGATAACTTCATAAAATTGGGAATATATACAGTTTTTGTTCATTTAGTGATACTATTTTGATCAGAGCGTCACTCATGAGTCTAATATAGACGAAACGCGCGTCTGGCGTATTAAATTATATAAGCCTGGTACCTTTGATAACTATTTATTTATTTAATGGTAGGGCCGAGCAACTCAGATATGTCTTGGAATGGTCCTATATGTTATGATTTTTATACAATTTGACGTAAAATTGGGAAAGATACAAATGTGTTTTGTGATGGCCTTGGTAGAAAACTTAAGATGTCCTACGTCAAAATATGAAAATAAAGTATGGCATATGTGTAATTTAAACACTGATACAGTCAAAATAATTTGAAGATGCTTATAATATACGTTAATGAACTGATTCTATACCAACGGACCTTGGTAGACGATGTAACTGTTATAGAAAGAGTATATGTTGCGTGTATCTCTGAACAGAAATACTTTCCCGTGTTTTCATTTTAGCATTGTCCGTTGTTTCACAACATATTCCCTAACATAGTGGTTTAACGTGTTTACAGGGTCACAATTACCTGCTACGGGGCATGTCATGTACTGTCCCCCTCCCAATGAACATTGGAAGCGCATTTTAGATCCGGCTTGGCAAAACGGAAGCCCCGCTTCAACAATAACTCAAATGGTTCAGCGGCCACTATCGGTCAGAGTCCTTTCGAGGTAAATGTAGCGATCGATAGTGAGTCCGAATAAAACACCTTGAGATGTCAGACGGGAGAAGTATATAATTGACCATATTTGTAAACCTCAGACAACCCTTAGGGTTCATTACAAAGACCATCCTAATGTTTTACGTGGATATCTTAAGAATTTTTTGTTGACATTTATCAATGATTATCCGCTAAAGCATACATATATTAGCATTTTTGTTATAACAAATCAAATGTCTTGATCTAAAGAGGTCTATTTAACACTTGTGTTTTAAAAACAAGTAGGAATCCGTTTTCGGAAAGGAGAACTTATGATTTAGATTTTATAACTGGACAATTTAATTCATTTCGATCAATTAAAAATCAAGTTATTAAATTGTAAAATGGTTGTATTATTTAAATGAAAATTTAATTGCAAATATTGAACGCTATCTATAAATGTATAACTTATATTTATTTACTGCACTTCGAGTTTATGTTCAAATATATGAATTTAAAGATTTCTAAAGATTTTTTCTATACACAAAAAAAGTATCACAAAGGTTTTAAAAGCTATTAAATAAATGAAGCACATGATCATTGTATTTTTTTGCAATTAAGGGTGTTCTTAAGATATCGTGAATCTGTTTTATCTTTTTATGATTGAGATTTTTATTTTAAAAAATACATTTGTAATTTGCCATGTTAATTCCATTTAGCTTACTCTAATGGTTATTTGAAAGGCAATCATCAATCATTATACAAGTAAATGCGATATTTTGTCATAAAATGGTTGGGTTTTTTTCACAACTGTATAGTTAGGAAATTGTTTTGATTGTTTATATTTATTGAACAATGAGCACTTTTATTACAAATTATGGTTCCGATTCAAGGTCCGGTAAATTTGATCTAAACGAAAAAAACTTCCTTAATTTAAGTGTCTTTTTACGATATACGAGCCAAGCTATGCATCTAATAACAATAATCTTTAGTTAGTAGTTTTACTACACCAGGTGTGTATATCAACGCTAAATGTCTGTTCGGGGCAAAATTCTTGCAAACACTATAGACATGCACATACACGTAATCCATTTATTATTTTATTTTTGAATAATTTAAGACGGCTATTTTTCAAAAACAGAACAATCCTGGTATAAGTATGAAAGGATTGAGTTTTTACGGAGTTTCTGTACATTAAAACACTTATGTTTGTAAGTATGTTTCTAGTAGTTCTATCATCGACTATTTTTTTACAGAAATTTCTTAATATCAAGCGTATGTACATGATGTAAGCAGCCATGCAACTGCGCAATTTATTATTTTGAAGATTTGTCAAGATTGAATCATGGGAGCTCGAATAAAGATTATTAGAACCATGGATCATATACATGTGTACCTTTTGATTTTTTTTTATCATTTATTTGATCATGTGATCTAGAACTTAAAGATATAAAACATGAAAGGGGATGTTTGTGCCATCCCGAATATGTGACTGGACCTAGTCAAGATATCTCAACCATGTGTTGTTCGTTATGCATGTTACGTGATTGTTTGAATGTTTGTTTTTGGTTGGTGATCTATTACGGTTTGTTGTATACTGGATGATTCCTGTTGCCAAAAATGGCTTTATATTATGTATTGTAACATTATAAGAGGTCAATTGTTATTTGTTAATTATAGTTTTGTTGTTCTTCCTATGTTTAGTTGTGCGGAGTTTTCTAAACAGTTGATAACAATCAAACCTCAAACAAGGATTTTTTTTATTTCATTTTTTCTTAAATAATATACCCTCTAAATTTAAATAGATATTTTTAATTTAATAGAGAACAATCCGTGGTTTGTCGAAGGAATACTGAAGCTGGTATCCATTTACAGAAGGCTAGAGTACTTTTAACTCAGATCTGCTTAAAAGAAAGACGATATAAATGTTCATATTTATGACTTACTTATTTAAACGTGTACTGATCAAGCTCATATGGGTTTCAAGCAACAAACAATCATTTCACGATTACATCTCATTAAAGGGGACAAATTCTTTTAAATATGTAAAATTATGCACTTTGGTTTGAATTGTGTACACATTTAAAGAAATCTTTTTTTAAGCTTCATATATTGGTATTTTCAGAAACACAACTGAGTGTATCCGACGGCCTTTTCTGGATTTACCTTAATCACCACAACCTAAACAATATGAAGGCAAGTTTGTTACAATGTAACTTTCATTTGAAAACAGATAAACAACGTTCAATATAAATAAAGGCAACAGTAGTATACCGCTGATCAAATCTCGTTAATCGATAGAAAAAAAACAAAATCGGGGTAACAAACTAAAAGTGAGGGAAACGCATTAAAAATAAGAGGAGAACAACGACACAACATTAAAATGTAACCAAACAGAAACGACCTAAGCATTAGACAAAATCCGATGAGAATAACAAATATAACATCAAAACCAAATACGTGTATTTGGGATAGAAAAGTACCTCGACACGTCTTATAGTAATGTGAATACACACTCAAATATAAGAGAAAACAAACGACACAACAGAAACACAACGTTAAAATGTAACACACACAGAAACGAACTATAATATAACAATGGCCATATTCCTGACATGGTACAGAACATTTTTGTTAAAAAAGAAATATAAATGTTATCCCAAATATGAGGCTTACACCTACGTCATTAACTCTCTGATATATCGTTGTTTAATTGGTAGTCATATTTGAGATGGAGAACAGCAACGAAAGCGCTGTGCTTTTGCTTTTTGTGTGTTTTTTGTATGTATGTTCTAATTTTGTTTCTAAATAGATACCACATATTCTTTGTTTTTCTATTATACCACATCTTCTTCTTTTTTTATTTAATTGGGGTTTACGGAATACAGAATAATGGGCAAAAATTGCAGAATAAAATGCAAAAAAGAAAAAAAAAGAAAAAGTGTATAATGAGGTGCTTAAATATAAAGAATAAAGAATATTTGTAATACTAAATAAAAATTTATGATAATTATCCAGACTCTTATGATAAAAATAATCTGTTAATACGAAACACATAATCATCGTGCATAATCAACACGAAGAACGTTGGAAATTATTAGCATGATAAATTGACGTTATGTAATAAAAATTACGACGTCACGAATTTTGATTGTTTTTTTTTTTTTGTCAAAATGTTGGGTTTGCGTCGCTTCTACAGGGAAAACGAAGCTGGTGACCATAATTTTTTTTAATATCATCTAATTCGTAAGACAAAGAGAAAAAAAATATTAATTTAAAAAAAAAATCTATGGAGCGGTTCTCGTGATTTATACCAGAAACCGAAAATTGTAGAAGAAAAATATAGATTTACCCTATATATTCAATGTAATTTAGTACCCTCTCGGACCATTTTAAAAATGGATTTTTCTTGAAAACGAAGTCGGTGACATATACTTTTTTTTACATTTTCTGATGTATATTTTCAATATCTAATTGAGTTTTAAGTTTTAAAAAAATCTATGGACTAGTTTATTTACTGATCCTTGACCTTAAGGTAAAATATTTAGAAAGCTGTGAAAATTGCAAAATTTGGTTGAACAGATAGGGACTTGTAATTGGTGGTATGACACCTTTATATCAGTAGAATAGTAGATAATTAGTATCACTACTTTTATTATATCATACAGAGAAATGCCATGAAGGTAATATAAATGGAGTCCCATGATAAAGCTTTTGATATGTCAAGCAAATTATAGTTTAAATGTTAACACTTCCAACTTTCACAACGTATTCATATTACAATTGAGTGTAAAAAGATATAAAAATTAAGGGTTGTCCCGTTCCGAGTGTCATTTTTTAAGTGTTTAAATGGAAGCTCATGATATATGTTTAATGCTGCATTTTATATAATGTTTATTATTGTCAAACAAATATTGGAAAGGAGTCGACACTTTTTTTTTACATACGTTATACAAGACAAATTATACGTATATATTGATATTACATTATTAACAAAATAGTACACCACGGAAGTTAAGTCGTTTGAAGGTAAGATCTAAATTCTTATTTTACTTCTAAAATAACAAAACAAAAATTGACTTATAAAATATAGATTATTTCTAAGTTCTTGTTTGTCAATCTTTAGTTTTGTGCTGTGATTTGTAAACTAGTTTTTGTTTTCTTTTATTTGATTGTGCTTTGTGTTAATCATTTCTTTTGTCTATTTTTCTGCTTTAACAGTTTTTATTTATTTCTTGTCCGCAAAAATTCTGTTGTCATTCCAAACTTTCTATCTCCAGAAAGTGTAAGAACCAGAGACTATATAGTTCATAAATGTGGTGATGCTGTACGGTTAGAGAAAAGATGTCTACAAACCTACTTTATGTATGTATGATGACATATACCTGGATGTGACTCACGCATTTTACATGAGTAACACAGTGTGTGTAACTATAGAAGTACAGGACATTTTGATCATTTCGGAGAACCCAAATTTAACGCCAGTTTTAATGCGATTTGAACTGCTCAATCTTCGTTTTCAGTGAATTGTTGTGGTCTAGTATTCATATTTTCCGCTTATATCCGTAATTAAGAACTCTTTATTTCAGAAAACACTCATTAAACATAACCCTCAGATTGTTAATAAATTGATATGGATATTTTATATATTTGTTATCAGTATCACATTAGCCATTTGTTCTACAGTGAGTGAAGTTCAAAGTTAAAGCTCTTTTATATTTCACATGTTCATTTTACGAGTAAAAAAATAAAGATTGGCAACAACGCTTGCCTTCTGTGATTCACAACGCACGCAATACAATTACTTGTTATTCGGGATCCTTTATACGTATTTCTCCTGAGACGACGTACAAAGGGGATATAGACCACTTATCGGTACATGGACTATGAGCTAATATCCTCTTTGAATACCGAATAACAATTATAGCATACAGGATGTCCAGATTTCAACACTCATTACCGTTTCCCCCTTTAGGTAACCAATCAAATTACAGGATTAACCGAGATATATTTAATGCATGTATAATATACGAATTAATTACACCTTATGTAAGAATCCGGTGTTTTGATTGGTTAATAGCCAGTGTATTTTTCACCAATTTACTGTTATCAAATGAAAATCGTTCATTTTTAACGCCGACGGGGTATTTGCTAAAAGGATATGCCTTTTTTACCCTCTCTGCCGTGGTATTTGCCAAAAAATACTCTATCCGACTGGACGCTTGCAACGTCATGATCATCAATGCGTTTTAGTACATTAACATTCGGTGTAATTAAACAGATATATCATGTTATTGAGGGGTATTTGCGAAAAATACCAGTCTTGAGAATGAATTTCCCTCGCCTTACGGCTCGTGAAATTTAACATTCTCTCGACTGGTATTTTTCGCAAATACCCCTCCTTAACATGATATATCTGTTCAATATAGGATGGTGATCCTTAATAGGGCAATGCTTATTATGAAATACGCATGATGTATCTTTTATGAAAAATGACATATCCCTGTCTTAATATATATACCAGGCATGTTTTACATGATTTAATTCCTTATTTAATTAGAAAAAAAATACAAAGATTCATTAATTAAAATGTATATGTTATTTGTTTGAAATACAGGCGGAGTTAAAACAGTTTCCCTTTTATTTATAAGTTGCTTATTTGCGTATATACATTGTATAAACAACGCAAGAAGGAAATTACAATTATTCTATAATATTCAGCATAATAATGCACCAGCCTATCTTTGCAATTTAATTCCACCAACAATCCAAAGTACAGCTGTTTATCCATTACGTAATGGGAATGATTTAATATACCCTTTTTGTAGACTTTCATTAACCCAAGAGTCCTTCATACCTTCAACAATACGACTGTGGAATAACCTTAATGTGGTGACACGTAACATTGACTCTTTAGGTAAATTTAAAACCGAACTAAAAAATCTTAAATTAAATTCAAAAGCCCAAGTACCAAAACATTATGACTTTGGCAATCGTAAACTCAATATTATATTGACACAACTTAGGTGCTCAGCTTCTTTTTTGAACTATGATCTTAACAGAGTCAACATTATTTCAGATCCGTCTTGTAGTTGTGGTGCTAAGTTCGAAGATTCACGTCACTTCTTTTTTTATTGTCCTAAATATTCGAATATAAGAACCAAATTATTTAATAATCTAAATTGGTTACCAGACAACTCTCTACTAAATTTGAACACCTTAACCTCCGGCGATAAGTCTTTAACTAATGTTGAAAATGAAAGAATTATAAAGAATGTATATGAATTTATTAAAGAGTCTAAGAGGTTTCTAATTGTGTAATGTAACATATTATAAAGTGCAAATACATGCATATTGTGTATTACCACTCACATCACCACACACCACCTTTTCAGAGTTCAAATAATTTATATATATATACATAATGTATTGTTTGTATGCATGCTTTGTAAATATTCTAATGTTATAAATTGTTATGGGAGAAGACTTTATAAGTTTGATTAACTTGTGTCTCATCCCTTTTGCACATTTACGCAAATAAAATATGTTTAAACTATAAACAACGCATTTATTAATTTACGCAATATAAGAAAAAAGTTCTTCAAATTTTAATGTAATTAGAAGGCGTTTTAACATTTGTATTATTTCCTTATTTTGTTGTCATACTATTAGGACGAATCAATGGTTATCTATTCTAAGATAAATTGGAACTCTAATTGAAAATCAAGCTTTAAGGAATTATATTACAATTACGCTTACTACTTCAATGTAGTACATAACTTAAATGCAGAAACTACATGTATTTTCCTATTTTGAATCTATTTTCTTATTTTGAACATTTTTGTGTCTATACTTAAATTACGATGTCCAATTTGTCAGCCGTCATCACGTAAAAACGATGAATCTAAGATTCAACTTTATACATAACTAATATAGTACAATGCTGTTGATTAAAAATTACACCTCTCCAGACCCTTTTGTTTTCCACATAATTAGTATTGCCAATAATTAAGAAGTTCCGGGTCGAATCCGATACCGATACTAATAGTATATTCACCTGTTACCTATTACCTTATCTGTACGTTCCGCATCTGACAGGCACACCACCAAACGCTGTATTTAGGATTTTGGTAAATACACGGGTCTTAATCACAGGATTAACACTACTAAATTCAATCATTGTCACATTGTTCCAGATTTAATTATTTTAATCAGTATGACTTTCTAAGATGACAATACGAATAATAAAATCTGGAAATAAAATAAGGCGTATAGGTACAGCATGTACAGTTTTCAATTTGTTAGCCGGAATGACGTAACTGAACAGCGAATCAAATAATTCAACTTTATTTATAACTTATAAAGGACAATGCTGTTGATTAAAAAATACTCCTTTCCACGCCCTTTTGTTTTCCAAATAAAATTAATAAAATCTGGACTTAAAATAAGGCGTATAGGTACAGCATGTACAGTTTTCAATTTGTTAGCCGGAATGACGTAACTGAACAGCGAATCAAATAATTCAACTTTATTTATAACTCATAAAGGACAATGCTGTTGATTAAAAAATACTCCTTTCCACGCCCTTTTGTTTTCCAAATAAAATTAATAATACCAATAATTGATAAGTTCCAGGTCGACGGGTTCAAACAGAAAGATGTTGAAAGCAGAGACAACTGTGCATCTTATAATCGGCACGACTTTATCAGATGACAATGCCAATACTAAAATAATGCTTACGCATAGTTATATTCTTTAAGTCAGTCACAGACCCGCGATATAACGGGTGTGTTCTAGTATTATATAAAAGGTCTAGAAGTATTTACAAACATTGAAATCGCTTATTTCAAAAGCTGGAAATATAGTAAAATTTGTAAGGAGATCTGGTTAATCCAAAGGGAGATAGATCTAAGGTATATGATAAACTCTCAAGTAATAATGATACACTTTATTTCATCAATACTATAAACTGATGAATATATGCATTTTTCTATTTTCTTTAAATTATAGGTTTTAATTTATCAAACTATTTTACTAAAGTAATCGAAATGTAATCGAAAGTAATCGATGATAACATCATAATTTATGCTGTAATCGATTTAATTACGATTACATGTAATCGAAAATATGGTCGATTACAGATTACTGTCGATTACTTGAAAAAAATGTAATCAATTACAATCGATTATGATTACAGGTTACGATTACCCCATCCCTACTTCATACTATGCCATATGCTAGTGCTCGTTAAATAGCTTGTGAATCACCGCCTCTCCCTGGGTAATATTCATTTTCACCTTGCAATGTGTCCATACACTGGAGTTAGGCTCTCCTATGGAACCGTTATTTTATCGTATAAGTACGTTAATCCTGAATTTCATGACATATTAGCCACTGAACATTGAGTAACCACTATGCGCCTCTCTTCCAAGCATATTTACTGTTTAATCTTCATTATGACAATATATATGATGCAAAATTGTAGATTTATTTTCTTGATATACATTAAGGTGCTAATATGTGTATGCGTTGGCCCTTGAATTGGAAAACGGTATCGGTTTATTATCTCGGCATCTGTATACATATCTAGTGGGGTCGTACGGTCTCTACATATGGTTTCTCTAGGTAAGTGGTGTATAAAGAAAAAAATTGGCAATGCTGCAATCATTTTATAAATACTTAAGATAATCGTAAGAGTGGTCGTAAGTATTTCTTAGACACTTAATTGTGGATAGAGGCACTCTTATATTTACGATCAAAGTTGGTCGTAAGTTTTGACGTAAGTTCTTTTGTGAAATCGGTTTTTGACTTAAGACTTGACGTAAGTGTAATCTTAGACTTACGATGTTTTGTGAAATTGGCCCCTGGAATGCATGTATTTTTTTTATTAATACTTTAAAACGCAAACAGCAGGTTTGATTTTTAATAATGATATAGTGTTTGCTAATGAAAGCATTTGTGTTGCAAGCGAAAGCAAGTTGTGCTGTTTTAATGTAAATAATATTTTAAATATTTCAAATAGTGTTTTGGCTTTTGTTTTTTCAAGATCTTTTATTCAGGTTTTGGGGTTGGTTTGTAAAACATCAGAGAAAAATATAGATATTATTCTATTTACATGGAGAAAAAAATCAAAACATTCAGTCGAATGATACCGATCCGCGTCATCACTAAAACTGCACTGACTTTTGCCAATTCCACATTACTCAAAACCAAATACTTGAGTTTCTTACTTTCATTTGAATGAATGTAAAAAAATAATAATGTAATAAATTTAGTGCTGTATAAATTCTTGTATAGTTTCCTTATTTAAACTCTAAAGACCATAATTAATTAATAAGCTAAGTAGTTAAATTATGCATTCATCGATATTATTGTATGATTTATTCATTTATTCTCCTCTATCAAAACCGAAGAAATCTATAAATGAATATCAATTAATTGCATTCAGTTCAATTGAAATCCAAAAGTGCATTTTTTGAATGAATTTGAGATATTATATAATTTACCAGCAGAGATTGTCATACATTATGAATGGTGCATAACCCTATCATCGTAATTACATTGAAGATTAGCGATGAAATTGAACACAACACGCGACTTTGTCAATTTTTATTTATACCTTACAAAAAATTCATATTAAGGATTTTGAAAGTTCAATATGTTGAAGGAAGAACAGGTTAAGCAATATGTATATGATAATTAAAATTCATACTCTTATAAACTTCGAAATGAAAGTACATAGTTATTGACATGCTATTTGAGTATATGTCTCATACGTACATACAAATTAAACAGACTGCCGAACATTTTTCATTTTATGTTTTGGACTTATTACTAACATTTTTATGTTAGGTGTGAGACAATGCTCCGTGTTGAAGGCCATACTTAATTACCTATTATGGTTTACTTTTGCAAATTGTGACTTGGATGTAGAGTTGTATAACGTTGGCACTCTTACCACATGTTTTTATATCTATTTACTAAGTTACTTGGTGGGGTAAAAGTCATATGGATATTAAAGAGTTTAAAAGTATTTAAATATATACTGTTCTAAGTCTAAATTTTATGTTTAGTAGTTGTCGTTTGTTGATGTTGTTCATAAGTGTTTCTCGTTTCTCGTTTTTTATATAGATTAGACCATTGTTTTTCCCGTTTGAATGGTTTTACACTAGTAATTTTTGAGGTCCTTTATAGCTTGCTGTTCGGTGTGAGCCAAGGCTCCATGTTGAATACCGTGCTGTGACCTATACTGGTTTACTTTTATAAATTGTGACTTAGATGGAGAGTTGTCTCATTGCCACTCATACCACACCTTCTTATATCTATTTATTAAGTATTACTTACTTTTGCAGAAAAGCGCATCACCCATATGACATGACCTCGAACCTACGAGACCCCTGTTTGCTATATCCAATGAGAGATTATAAAAGAAGAAGGTTTGGTATGATTGCCAATGAGACAACTCTCAACAAGAGACCAAAATGAATCAGAAATTAACAAATATATGTCACAATGAGCAAAGCCCATGACGCATAGTCAGCTATAAAAGACCCCGAAATGACAATGTAAAACAATTTAAACGTGAAAACTAACGGCCTAATTTGTTTTAAAAAATGAACGAAAAACAAGTATGTAACACATAAACAAACGACAACCACTGAATTACAATATGTTTATATTTGCATACCTATTTGACAAAATTGTCATTGTTTTTGTCATGACAAAAACCGAAATGTGTCTATAAAAAAGAATTTAGTCAGTACAAAATTAAAGTTCTCATAAAATAAGTCTGTATCACATAGTTTTGTAAGACAAAAATGAGTTTGTTATAACAGAATTGAATTGTGTGTATATACAAAATTGATTTTGATTACAAAAAGTTCAAGTCCCATCCGGCGCCCCGTAATAAGCTGCAAGCACATATACTTAAGATGGGGTCACACATTCACGATTTTTACTGCCGTCCTTGACAGGATCATTCCCGATTAAAATTTATTAAAAGTCTGATCAAGATCCTATGAATCGTGGATGGAAATTCAAACTTCAATTAAAATTTGTAAAAAAAATAATTTAATCACGACAACAATCAGATATTGTTCAGGAAGCGTCGATATTCAATCGTTTCCAAGCGAATTTATCCCGATAATCCCGTTCTAAATCCGCTTCTTATCTGATTTGTATCTTTCGCCAGGTAAAATTCGACCGAGTCTGTCACGACTGCATCCCGATTCTACCGAATGTAATCCGACTGAGATTAGATAGTGACAAGACAGTGAACCGACGCTGACGGAAGTTATCCGTTCGAAAACTGTCGGCATACTCGGGATGATCAAGTTCTGTCGGAACGTAATCATATCACGGTCCGCTCTATCGCATTGCAAACGGCTTTGTCTGGTCTCAGTCGTATTTTATTCTGTAATTGTCGGGACTCTGACGTGGGTATCATTGACGAATTTAGAATTAATAACGGGACTGTTTCGGAACGGTTTCGGCAAAAACGGTTCGCAATCGACAAGATCTGGACGCAATCTGGACTCAATCGACAGAAAACAGCAATGAAAAATTTCTTCAGATCATTCCCGTTCCACAGGACACCGTCCCGAATACACAGAACATTGTTAGGAATTCGATCCAATACAGCAGAATCTGTCACGACATAGGCACGATTGTAATCCGACTAGACAAAATCGGCTGAGTTTCACCAAATGTTACGGGACGCACCTAACTCTCGGGGTGCTTTGTCGAACTATTCGGACCCTTCCCGACCAGTCTGAATCTGTTACGAACTAAAACGACTGCGTTCTGACAATAATAGGACATTCCAGATAATTGAGAATACTAATCCGACTTTTTCACTTTTCGTGTCGTATCGCTGTCTGATCTCAAACGGGAGCAATAATCGGCAATGTGTGAACCCCGCATTACTTGCATCATTGGCACTTCTATTATTTCTCTTATTTTTTCTAATTTTTTTTATTTTTTTTTTTTATTAAAATGAATTCGGTAAGTTGTAAAAGTGATTTGATTTTGATGATATTTAGTATTCGTCATGTTAACATTGTTTTACAAAATATAAAAAGAAGAGTACAAAGACAGTGTGTTGCAGGAGTCCTGGAAAATATTATTATTTTGTATATAGTATATCAAATTATTTCTAAATGAAATTTAAGTGTAATAAACGTATTCAAGCGATAAAATCATTACTTTATTGCAATTGTAATAAAAATTAAGAAATTCAACTTGCATTTCACTATTATGTTTTGTAATTATGTTAAACAGGTAAAGGTTTGTGTCACGAATCTAATACTTTCTACATGACAAAGCTTTTGGTAAACAACATAACATATAATGTGAAATTCAAGGGCGATGTACAATGGCATCATACTTACTAAGCGCAGTCAATATTTTCAACTTGAATTTTCAATAAGTAAATTAAATATTTCGACTAAGTTTTTAATTTTCAAAACTAAATATTTTTCATAATTAGTTATGGAAAAATTACTATTCGGAGTAATTAATCCTGATAAATATCGGTGTATTAGATTGCTGATAGAAATATACGGATTTAATCTTGACAGTATTTTCTATAATCTCTAGGTATAAATGCTAATTACCGTCTATGCATTTACAATGCAGTTTTAACTTTTAAGGGAGTATTCTCCATAACTGACATCAAGGTACAGTAAGTGTATGGAAGTTTTGATGTTAACATTATTGTTCTTAATTAGTCAATCTATGTAATATAAGGTTATCATGTCAATGATATACAGAGTCAAAGTAAGAAAATCGACGAAATGTTGTTCAACTAAACAAATTATGTTTTTGAAATGTCATAATAAGAACAAGAACTTGATATGAAGATAGAATACATATATCGAAAGGCCTTTGTAAGGTACAAACATGACGGGCAAGGTGCCAAGCGGGCTATGAAAATCACAAAGGTTCAAAGGCAAGCAGACAAACATCAGTTCTTAATATACTTCACATACAACTCTGTAGTAATATATTGCAGCACGAATCCCACTATAAAACGGAGTTTAATCAAGGAACAATTTAACTTACATTCGGAATTGCATGGAACCCAAATGGAGTGTGACGAGGTGCGTTGTAAAGTAAAAAATATAATCGCCAAAAAACTGAATTCCGAGGAAAATTCAAAAAGGAAAGTACTTAATCAAATGGCAAAAATCAAAATCTAAAACACATCAAATGAATGGACACCAACTGTGATATTCATATGTGTTTTCTTTACGAAAAATTAACCAGAAATATTGTTTTCTTTGATATTAGTTTTACCAATTGTATTAAGAAGTGTCCGGAATTGTTTGATTTAAAATTGTTGAAAAAAAAATGAGATTGCAACAGGATTGAATAAAATAAATATGATCTTCTTCACGTAACAAACGCCGATGGGATCTGAAGACAAGGTATTTATTATACAGTTTTCAAACAGTCGGGCTTAATTACTTTTTCTTGGGTAGCATTTAAACAAGATATTTTAATGACAAGAAGGTTATTGTAAATTAAGTTTCATCTATTTCATTTCAGATGTGAATCCATGGTATTTTAACAGAAAACTACTTGATCAATTGAATATTTTAAAGCAATATACATGGACGCAACTATGCAGCATTATGTAGCAAAATGAATGGTGCTTTTGTTTTTTTATTGGTATCAACATTTGTTATCTGGAAAGTGTCTGGACAATGTTCTGGTACTGCTGAAAGTAAGACTGTCGGATACACAACAGTTAAAGTGTCTCCACCAGGATATCCATCGCCTGGCTATGCTATGTATGTACTGTTTCTCCTAAATATAAATGATATCAGAATCAAATTATTAAAATTTCTCTGCTAGTTACCGAAGCTTCTAAGTAGACTTAAATATAATAATGTCTAGGAAAGTTAAACTAATAAATACAAAAAAGTGCAGTTTGTTTGACAAGTCTGTGATCATATAAAGAAAAATCACAAAAAAAACTGGACTCCGAAGAAATTTCAAAACGGAAAGTCTCTTATCAAACGGCAAAAGCTCAAACACATCAAACGAATGGACAACAGCTGTCATATTCCTGACTTGGTACTTCTAAAAGATTTCGTGTTGTGTAATGTTCTTTCAAAACCTTACACAGTTACATCAGATAACACATTCCTTTTTTCCTTTCTTTTATCATTCTTTTCTTCTTTATCTTCACTTTTATTTTCTCACAATTCTTCAGAATTTGTTTTAATTTAATTTCATACAATCTGCAAGAATTATAAAGATGACTTTATTTCAGCAAACAAAATATTTTTGATTTAGTGTTCACCCTACCTTTTATACCTTTTGATTTAAAAAAGAAAGAAAAGAAAAATAAAACTACTAAAAGGAAAAGAAAAGTAGATTAAATCGAAAAATAAATAATTAAATTCAGGTACTTTCACAATATAAGTTCATAACTTTTAAAAAATAGCTCCAACAAAGCTTTCTTCAGCTTCTTTTTATTTGTAGAAACTCGAACTGTGCTTGGTTAGGATCGACCTCTATATCTGGATCCGTCCTTCTGTTCAGAGTTACTGACATCACTTTAAGTTGTGCAGGAGACGCCATTAATGTTTATGATGGTAAGATATTTGTTTTTACACTTTTAAAACTTTTTAAGTGTATTATAAAAAAATCATACATCCATCAACATTCGAATTATTGTGAACCAAATATAATACTTGCATGCATAGGGTAATCTTATGCTCATACATGACATGTAGTAACTCTGGAAATGCTTTGGGGGTTGAAAATTGTGTTTTATACTAGATACAGTAAAGGTATAAATAATGATACTCTTACAATAAGTCATTAAGGTAGCACTACAGTCAGAATTTTCTGACTCCAACCAACAGTCTTTAACGATTAATTTCTCCAAAACTACTCAATGGATTTTTAAAACCTTTAGCTCATTATAAAGGTGAAATATTAATTCTTCTTAATATGTAGATAAATTAATTTTTGGTATGATTAATCTCAAAGTATAGCTCCTTAATTGCCAAAAAAGTGGTCATCCAACTTGGATGAAAATGACACATTCAGGTCAAATGGTAGTAAAAATTTGTTTTCATCCCTTTAATCAACCATACACTATAAACATAACCGTGTCTCAGATTTTTTATATACGCCTCCAGTAAGAAGATATATTGATTTAACTGCTGGGTACCAAACCTCATTTCACCTTTCATCTTTGGACAACTATAAATTCATTTAGAAACAAATCATCCAAAAACTGGGACACGGTATTGTAGAAAATACTGCTTTTAATCACATATATTAAAGTCAAACCAAAACGGGTACCAATGAAGTTTCTGATTTCATTTTTTGCTAACAATTCTCATGAAAAATTGTTCAGAGAAATGACCTAAAAACTGATTTTCCCCCTTAGAACCCCTATAAATGCATCATTAGTACAAAAGTTCCACTGAGAACACCCCAGGAGTGTTCTGACACCATTATTTTATCAATATAACCACACACTTTGTGTCTTTGATGCTCTAACACTTTAAATTTTGAATTATATGTGCACTAACCAACACTAACTTAGCATTTGGCGGGAGTTTGACGTCACAGATTTGACCAACATCTGTGATGTAGTAATTAAATATAGACAAAGCTCCGCCTCTATCCAGACAGTCTAAGATAAGAGAATAACAGGAATGACCAGCTGCATATAAACAATTTTTAATATCATTATATTCACTATAAAGAATGATTTCATTTGTATTTTAAAAAGAAATATACTATGAAATTAGCTAGAACATTAAAATTGTGCAATAAAAGACATGTTCCAAAAAAGATCAAGACCATCCCCTTGCTGAAAATAGACTGCCTCACATGATTCTTTAGTTTTATGGAATTTAAAAATTTCACATACACTTAAAATTGGTTTAAGTGCCTGAAACTCCTAACAAAAGACAGATTCGGAGACATATACTTCTTGTTTGTAGTAAGAACTATAAAAGTTTAAAGTTTGTTAGAGGCTTTCAAGATACTTTCACACTCTTATCCTTAAAAATACGGTATATAGTTTAGTTCATTTTGGTAAGATTTCTTCCCTTTAGATTTTCTCCTTTTTAATAACTTTCCCTTTTCTCTGTTCACTTCAAAGTTATATAAATTACTTGTGCTGCAATACACATGATACAATGAGATAAGATCACACTATTTATCTTGTGGTCAGTGATTAACAGCTGGACACTGGCATCAACAGATGATTGACATATTAGCCCCTCCTAAATGCCTATATATTTAGATTAATTACCATGTGCCTTTATTTACATAAGTTCATTATCAATTTACTCCCTGTTGTGATATGATAATGATTTTGGGATTTTTACAAACTGTGCAGAATAATACTTTAAGTTACTTTAAAATTATGTGATAAAAAAAATATCTTAAAAATATCACTGTTAGACTGTAGTGCTACCTTAATTGTGCTACAACCGGTACACAAGTCAATATATGATCGGCTAAATAGATATTCTGATTTAAACCCGATCGTAAATGACATCACTTCATATGTGCTACCAAAGCTTTAAATAAAAATATGGACTGATGCGTTGTTTCATTGATAAATGATCATGAATAAATATGGATCATACGCAGACTATCTGGTCCCTGAAATATCTGCTATTACAATGTCACCGGGGTGGACAAAAATAAAGAATTAAAATCAAGAAAAAGACTAAATTGAGCGAAAGAACGTATTTTGAGACAACTACATTGTATCCACCGAAGTTCAAATGAAAATGGTTTAAGCAATTATAGAAAACCGTGCTACATTCAAAATGAGAAAAAAGCCGTATAGTTGGCCAGAAAGGGCCATGACCTGAAAAATACGAAACAATTCAATTGAAAAAACAAACGGTCTGATGAAAAAGGAAATAATTTACCAAAAGCACATATGACAGATATGAATCAAAGACAACCACTGAAATAGAGGCTCCTGACTTTAGACATGCACATAAAAAATGTGCCAGTGTTAAAATTAGTTGAGCGTTTAACCTTTCCCTAGCCAGGGACAGTGATGTAATCGCCTAACACAAAACAAACTATCAAAAGTAGTTGGGACAGACTTAACTCACAAGATCGACACAAGACAGATGCAAAATCAAAAACAAACACACACCATACGTGGCAGAGTACTTTACCATTCCTCGTGCATAACAACCCTAACAACAAAAAATGACAGACGTGAGATACGCATAGCTATTGACAGATATTTCAAAGCAAAGACCAACCGATAAAATGTATTCAAGACTCAAAAATCAATCAGTAAACCAACCTAAAAAATGTAGGTAAAGAAATCATATACAGAGAAAACATGATCTTTTACAATGCCAAATGTAGATGTAGACAAATTGTAATACCGTGAAAGTACATATTTGTATAACAATAATGTTTTGTATAATTTTAATTTACTGATAACCAAATCAATATACATAACACTAATAAGTCTATCCTGATCGTATACCAATTTCCGGGTTCCGTCATCAACATCAACACACAACACAAAGATTTGCTATAGCGTTTAAAATAAGTTGTCTACAGGTATAGCCAAACTTCCAAACCAATTATTTGTATCAATGGAAGAATTTAGTAAAGGTTTTAAGTAATTTGTGGTAATGAAATTATTGGCTATTTTCTAGAAATCTATAGATTACGCTCATTGAAGTCCAAATCGTCACAAAAAACACCGGCATAGCGAACAAGTTCGAATGTAGAAACACCGCAATACGGTGTCAACTGAACATCACCTTCAAAAAAGGAAAGTTAATCATGGGAAAGAAAAATTGTCCCTTCTGTCGTAAATTCTTGTGTTGAATTTCTGGTGTAACACTGAAATAGCTAAATCTAGCTATTTAGTGTAGTGTAAATTTAGAAAAACTGTAAATTAGAGAAATAATTTGAAAATCTTACCGAAATTCCGAATTTGCTGGATGTACATGTTATCTTTAATTTACAAAGGCTCATTATATTGATCTGCTTCTTATGAACACAAAAAGTAGCTATTGAATTGAAGCAAATGTATACACAATACTCTTTTATTATCATAGAATCCAATTAGCTATTACTGACTTTGGATGTATGTCATGGGGAAGGGGATACAGTAATTGTACTCAGATATATTGTAATGTGCGTATTCTACGTGAATTGTTGTAAATATTTTGTTCGTTGTGAATAAAGTAAAATTACAACAAGACTGAACTCCGAGGAAACGGAAAGTCCCTAATCAAATTGCAAAATCAATAGCTCAAACTCATCAAACGAATGATAACAACTGTCATTAAACTGACTTGGTGCAGGTTTTTTCGTATGTCAAAATGGCGGATTGAACCTAGTTTTATAGCTAGCTAAACCTCTCAACTGTATGACAGTCGCATCAAATTTTATTATATTGACAACGATGCGTGAACAAAACAAACAGACATAATAGGTAAAAATGTTAAAAATAGGGATACAACAGTCAGCATTTTGTTATAATCTTAATCACTATAAAAAAAAATTAACAAAGAAGCACAAAAAGGCATAAATCAAATTAACCAACCTCATTCATTGCTTTTTTTATTTTTTTATTTTATTTATCACTGTTTAATCCACCCATGAAGGATAAATAAAATAAAGTACGGGGACCGAAGTCTTACCCTGACAGACACAAGGTTAGGTTAACATTTACTCTGAGGTAGAATCGAGCCTACATCAGTTGATGAGAATTTAAACGTCACACAGGTAGAGATATAAAATAAAGATGCAGTTTTGGAAAATTGTCCATCTTCTTAAATGTATTTTGTTTATTGCGTATGTTTACTTTTTAATCCGTTTCCCATTTTTAACTTATCCACTATATATTCTCTTTATTTTTTTTATATTTTATCAGGAACATCAACTTCTGGGACCCAAAAACACACAAATGAATGCTCATCAAGTTCTGGTGCAAGAACTCTTGGATATCAGACCGCTTCAACTGGAAGTGTTTACACGACCTTTACATCAGACTCAACTTCTTCAGCTTCTGAGCTAGGATTTCTTATGTATATGATCAGTGCTAATGATTTTTGTAAGTACAAACACAACTTTACATAATTTTCGCAAGGTTTTTTTAACAATTGACTTGCTTGCTTACATTCACCTTACTTTTTGTCAACAACTACTTTTTAATATTAACACTATATTTGAAGGGGTCAATTAGAAATTTCAGTGAAAACTTTTCAATTAATGTACTTAAATTGATAGTGCAAGAGCTGATTTTAGAGTTTTATAATGCATTGCTTGTTTTAAAACCCTGTTAAACTGTATGGGTTGCTTCCAGTAATTGTCAACAAATAATCGACGAAAATTAAAGTATCTGAAACAATCAAAAGTTCTTTTTTTATATAGCATGGAGCAAGTTTTAATAGGTATGAAAAAACAACGTGTATTTTTTTTTCAAAGCTGGAACAGGGTGTATATCAGCACAAAATTTGATTGCCACAAGTACAGAGCAGTATTTATCAAGTCCCAGCTTTCCGAGTACTTACCCACTGTATGTATCTTAACATATTTTCCTTTATATTTTAGTTCTTTGTATAAGATTGTGTTTGCGTTGTATTAAGGTTTACTTTTAAACGTTCATTGATTTTCTGCAATATACAGACAAATTGTGCTGAACAGGGGCATTTGCATATAGAAGTTATTTCATTATAAACTACAACTCATAATAACGCCTTACTAAAAGTAAAATAAAAAAATACTGAAATCCAAGGAAAATTCAAAAATGGAAAGTCCGTTGTCAAATGAAAAAATCAGAAGCTCAAAAATTAGACTAAATCTGGGTTTATAACTAGATCAATCTCTCAATTCTTCTAATGCACTCTCGTCGGATATAATAGAAATTGCATCTTCGGTGGCGCCTTTTATTCATAAACATTCAATATTGGTTTGTTTTTCTTTTTATATTTTACGAAATGTCTTTGCATCCAAACCTTTTCTTTTTCACACTAGCAGAGTTATACCAATGATTGAGTATGCTATTTTATTCTGTTTCCGTTGCTGACGCGATGATACGAAGAATAATCATTGCATCTGAACTTAAGCGTGATATTTGTTTTCGTAATTTCAGAAACAAAGATTGCACATGGGATATCACAACAACAGATTCAAACGCCAATGTTATTTTGAAGATATTATTTATGGATATTGAAAATGAAGCATCGTGTGGGTATGATTACATAGCAATAACTGAATCGGGTATGTGTTTGATTATTTTGCTTAAAACAAGAACATAATCTTTGAAAAAAGAGACACACTAACACAAGAGACATTAAGCTCAATAAAAGCAAAAGGGAAAATTTGTCTATTTTTAATCTCCACCCACATTGCACATAAAGAAAAAAATCAATGATGTATCCGTCAACAGCCAGGTTGCAAATTTCGTAATTGACCATATTATTGAAGATACATTTTGTATAAAATGTTCACTTAGGAGGGACATACATTTTTACTGACAATGACAAAACCTCAGAAAGAGCCTTTTATTTTGGCGAAATGTGTGTGAACATGTAGTCTTTAAACACATTTGTATTGCATTTTTTTTTATATCACTATATATTTTTGTTTAAAAGTCGCTTATTACGCCTATATACCTCTAATCATGGTTTGCATGAGCAGGTAATATTGTTCGGTATAGCGGAACAAGTATATAATTGTCAAAGAAAACGACCTATACCAAACGTGTTTAAAAACAGAATGCAATTAGTGACTGGCAAATAAACTATTGAAAAATGAAAATGCACTAAGTCCCTGACATTTCCGGACGTGTCGTTGTTTCTTCTTGTTAACATCTTGTACTATTCATTTTATGATGATACAAATAAAATTAGCAATTAATTTACTTAAACAATTTGTAATATAAAGCACTGTATTAACTGTATATTCTCGATGCGCTAAAATGAGTATTTCTTTTACATGTTTTATTAATGTTAACTGCATTAACAAATAAGTGTTGGCCTTGTTTGTGTTTTATTTTTGTTAAAATGCATGTAATGAGATATTAGTGAGTTAGATCCAAATGTAAAAACGCGCGTCTGGCGTAACAAATTATAATAGATATAGGAAGATGTGGTGTGAGTGCCAATGAGACAACTCTCCATACAAATAACAATTTAAAAAGTAAACCATTATAGGTTAAAGTACGGCCTTTAACACGGAGCCTTGGCTCACACCGAACAACAAGCTATAAAGGGCCCCAAAATTACTAGTGTAAAACCATTCAAACGGGAAAACCAACGGTCTAATCTATATAAACAAAACGAGAAACGAGAAACACGTATATATTACATAAACAAACGACAACTACTGTACATCAGATTCCTGACTTAGGACAAGTGCAAACATTTGCAGCGGGATTAAACGTTTTAATGGATCCAAACCTTCTCCCTTTTTCTGAAACAATAGCATAACATCACAACAAAGAAAAACATACGATAAAATATCAATTGGCAGACTTAACTCAATCAAAAAACCTATGATTAAACAATGAACGAATAAATTTGATCTGCGATATCTGAATACAAATGCACAGTTAATTAAATATTAGAGACAAACATTCATGACCAAAAAGCTAACAAACAAATTCAAACACAGGACATGACTGAGAAATATTTAACCAATCAATGTTCACTTTAGAAAAAAACCGAAATCTTGAAGTTTATACAAATGTTGTAAGAATAAGTGAAAAATTGAAGATATTACAAATAATCAAAGCTGGTGTACAGACAAGATCCATATAAATAAAAAAAAACAAAAAAGCATTATAAACAGTATCAACAGGTCGAATTAACAAGAAAATAAGCTTGGCTTTTTTGCATTTCGAAATGTATTATTGTATTGTTTATTTGTGTATTTCTCTGTCCTGAATGTTCTTAGACATAGGAAGATATTTATTCCTACTTATTCCTATTTATTCTAACTGTAGTCCTGTCATGTAATATTGTCCTTTTAGTGTTATATTTAACATTGCCATAAAAGCGCGAGGTTTGGCTAGCCACAAATCAAGGTTAAACTCACCATTTGTTTTTAAAATGTCCTGTACCAAGTCAAGAAAATGGCAGTTGTTATCTTATATTTCGTATATGTTTGTGTTACATTCTCGTTTGTTTTTTTTTGTTGCACTTAAGTGGTTCAGTTGTTTCGTTTCCTCTTGAAGTTGATGTGTTTCCCTCAATCTTAGTTTTTAATTCGAATTTGTTTTCTCCTAATCGATTTATGACTTTCGGACAGCGGTATACTACTGTTGCCTTTATTTGTCCATTAGGGCGACCTAAGTTTACCGATGTTAAAATCTCATATAATTCAACGAAATTGTGTGAATCGCGTGCACCACTTCAAAAGGAGCGAAACCGAATGGGTCGACAGGATAAGTGTCTCCTGGGGAAAATGTAACATTCGGGAATATCTCATCGGTAAGATTACAGATTAAACGACTTTTCTACTATCTTAGATCTAAGACCGCGAAAGCATGTCGCCAGTGAGTTAAGACAAAGAAACATTTAACCGGGTTTGTAACTACATGATCAACACGACGGGTGCAACATGTGAAGCAGGATCTGTTTACCCTTCCGAAGCACCTGATATCACCCAAAGTTTTTGGTGGGATTCGTGTTGCTTAGTTTTTAATTTTCTATGTTGTTTCTTGTGTAATATTATTTGTCTGTTTGTCTTTTTTATTTTTTTAGCCATGGTGGCATGATGGCATCATACAAGTAATTACTTGTACAAAATGTATGTTTGTACAGGTAATAACGTGTACAATGTAATAACATGTACACGAAATATACAGTAATTTAAAAGTAAACGATTAGAACAGCAAGAGCAATCTTGAAATGACGATTTTTTTATGTCATGGTATACAAAAAATATATAAATGATTGTCTTTCCGGAATGAGAGAGAATATTTTTGTTTGCCGAATCAAATGCCAAAAGCGGTTAGCCGGCTGACTTAAAACAGACTGTAAATAAAGCAATCGCATTTCAATATCAAGCATTTGTACGATTTCGAAACATTTTTGTGTCTAAAGCGTAGCTCAAGTCCTTAAAATTTAAGATTTGTTCGTATGCATTAAAACAAATTATGTTCACATAGGCAGATGCTATGATGGTCCTTAAATTTTTGTTTTGTTAAGATGTCAAAATTTTGTCTAAATCAGGATCAACAACAATAAAACTCTGCACGCAAGATTTGTGGGAACCTACTCACACATATACTAGTTCAGGAAACAGTTTTCATATTGAATTCAAGTCTGATGATGCAAGTGCAAAGAGAGGATTTTTGTTATCATATGTTCAATCAGGTACGTTTTTCTTTATTTAATAAATTGATAAATTTTAAGAAGCATTAAGGGTACTATCAAAGCAGTCTGATACTTTGTGTGTGATGGACATAAAACTAAAAGCCTGAGAGATAATCCTGTAAACATCATCTATTGCATCCATATTTCATTATGCAAATAACAAAGATAAAGGTATTTTGATAAGTGTCATATATTTTGATACTCCATATTGATTTAGATGTTTATTATTCCCAAGTTGTTTCTCACTGAGAGAATTATGAAGTAGACGAGCATACGTACAATGTATAAACGCGTTAATAAATCATATCCAAGTACTAGTAGAACTTTACACTCAACATTTAACATGAATTAAAGAAAAGCACTTGTGTTTTTCCTTGATTTTGGTTTGTGAGCTATTAAACAGCGGTATATACAATTGGCTTTCTTTATTAACTGTCGTGCAAAATGTCAAAAAAATATTTCGAGTGGTCACATCAGCTACGACATGTTCACGATGGTTCCACGATAGGTACAAGACAGAAAAAAAAGAATTGTAATTGTACTGTCGTGGATTTGTCGCAGGTTGGTTGTGTGACAGTCGTGCGACAGTCGCGCGATAATCGTACGACAATCGGAAGTTGTGTGGGGCTATTTTCAGGTTTTCATGTCATGGGATGCGCGTGTCACTGTCGTGTCACTGTCATGTCACTGTCGTATGACTGTTGTGCCATTGTGATGCGACTCTCAGAGAAAGCTCTTGAAATATGCCAGGCTCCATCTGTATGAATCCAACGAAATCACCGGCAGATTCTCGCTCTAACTCTTGCATTAGTGTACTATACTGCCCAAACATCAGGCGCCGTTCGATTCATGGCTTACCAACCAACGTCAGGCGTTTCGCAGGTTCCTTTACTGTTCACAGGCTCGAATCAACCCTTCCGAACCATATTTTGGCCTTGTTGGAGTCCGGGAATGCGCCTATTCAGCAGGGCCAATCATAATCGTTCTGATGTTAAACGGTAGACGGTAAGTTTTTCTAAACATTCCTTCCCGCCGAATTGTATTCATCTAAAAAAAAAAACGAAAATATGTTGTCCGACGAACGTACCACTGTCGTACGACAGACGATCAATGTTGTGCGAGCATCGTACGAGATTTGGTATTCATGAGACAATCGTGCGACTGTATCACGAGTGTCTTGTGACAGTCGTGTGACGATTTTTTGATTAAAATGGTTTATGTTGATACTCACGACAATGTGTTTATCGCACGACAATCGCACGACGGTTGTAAGACATTTCCACGACAGCCACAAGACAGTGACACGACAAAAAAATCGTAGAGCAAAAAAGATGCATGTCCAATTTTCGTCCCACGACACACGACAGCGACACGATGCTCAAAATATCGTGGGACTGTCGTGCGATTGTCATACGACGAACACAGATGACCCGCGATTTGACAAAATTTCACGTCGTGGCGCTGCATAGATGTGTCGTGGGTTCGTTGTGACCAGGGCTATAAGGCCTGGTAATTTTCGATTATCTGATTTTCTGTTTATTGATACGCTAAAATATTAATTGCAAGTTGTAATTTAAAGTTTGCGCATACTGCTTTTTGATCATATCAATATGATGGAAATCTGATAACTTATTAGTCTAAGATTTTATCACGTAGTTGTGGGGACATTTGTTCCATTGAACATATGTTATACAATCGTAATTAAGCAGACATACTCACATTACAATGGACCATAAGCTTCTATGTAGTCCTTATTGGGCTTGGTATTGTGTATATAGGGTACTTGTGATCTCAATTGGGTCCTATATCCAAACTTGTCAAATATAATGACATCGGTAATAAACGAATTTATACCAAAACAAGCATATTTGACATTAAAAGCATTGATATAAAATTCTATAAAGAGCTGGGCATATTATAAACTTATCTGTTCCTATTTTCTGCATGTTGAGGTTGTAAAGTATAAGCTGCAAGTCACAATTCTGAAGATTTTCGTCGAGTGAGCGCAGTGAACCAGATAAAACAAAGTCAAAAATATTAACCTTGCTACGCACACTTGTAGAAATATAGTAATATCATATGACAAGTTATTTATTGAAAGCATATAATAAGACATATATTAAATAGTTATCAAAAGTACCAGGATTATAATTTTATACGCCAGACGCGCGTTTCGTCTACATAAGACTCATCAGTGACGCTCAGATCAAAATAGTCAAAAAGCCAAATCAATACAAAGTTGAAGAGCATTGAGGCCGTGTAAGGTTGAAATTTTCATTTTTCTGTTTTAATTTGTTTCAGAGACTTCAACAGCTCAGTCATCTGGACAATCAGATTCAATAGTTGGACTTGTATGTGGAGTACTTGCAGCATTTTTACTGGTAGCCACTGCAGTAGTGGTTGCTATTCTTTTATACAAGAAATACACTAAACAGCAAAAAATACATGATAATAAAATACGACCTACGTTATCATCCAATGATCAGTATGATAATAATAAAAATGTCTCGTATACTGATAGCATAATTTTTGCCTTACCAGAGTGTACTAAATTTATGTCTCAAAAAGCTGTTTTTTCAGATCAAAATAGTCAAAAAGCCAAATCAATACAAAGTTGAAGAGCATTGAGGCCGTGTAAGGTTGAAATTTTCATTTTTCTGTTTTAATTTGTTTCAGAGACTTCAACAGCTCAGTCATCTGGACAATCAGATTCAATAGTTGGACTTGTATGTGGAGTACTTGCAGCATTTTTACTGGTAGCCACTGCAGTAGTGGTTGCTATTCTTTTATACAAGAAATACACTAAACAGCAAAAAATACATGATAATAAAATACGTCCTACGGTATCATCCCATGATCAGTATGATAATAATAAAAATGTCTCGTATACTGATAGCATAATTTTTGCCTTACCAGAGTGTACTAAATTTATGTCTCAAAAAGCTGTTTTTTCAGAAAAATCCCTTTAACTTTTCCCAGGTTATAAAAGTATATCTACTACTAAACAGATTGTTGTATACGTATCTGCATTTTTATAATATGAATTATAGTTTATACAAATCTGCATTTTTATAGTACGAATAAATATTTGATTTCCTATTTTTATCTTTTTATGATTACTAGTGCAAATACGCTGTTTATATATGACATATTTATATGTTTATTGATATTAATAAATCTTTTTGTTTTAAGCAACTTAATGTAACTTTTCATTGATTTATAAACTTGTTTTTGTTTACAAATATAGACATTTTAGTCACATTGTATTTTCCTTAATATATATTAGTATTTTTTCATACTTTGTAGATTTATTGTTTCTTCATCTTGTATATCATATTCTGTATTATCATATTTATTGTTTCTTCATCTTGTATATCATATTTTGTATTATCATATTTATTATTTGTATAACAATATATTTCTTATATATAAATGTAGTTTCTATATAATCAATCTGTTTAGTAGTACCTTATACTTTATCCTTTTCTTACTCTGTTTAACGAAGTTCATACTTATCTCCTGTATCGATAGTTATAATTATTGTTCATAAAAACAATATTGAACTTATCCCAACAAGCCAATCTAGATGTGTATGATATGCTAGATGCATTTACAAAAGTGTCTAATGGCAACCTGCATCGCGAAATGTATGAAGTTCATTAATATCAAAATACTGATACCCCTCATTTTATTAAGATATGTACATAATTTGAAAAACTATCAGACTAATCAATCGTATAAAATTTAGCTTATCTAGAAAACATTTTATTGTAAAAAGAGAATTTTACCTACAACATTTTACGAGATTAATCGACAAGACTAAGGAGCACTGTTTGTTGGCGTCGTTGTCAAGGCGACAAGTTTTCGTGATTACGTCAGTTGAAGGAAAAACAATAATGTTAAGGTAAGGAATTTGTGTATGCATTTGAATATGTATTGGTCATATATATATATATATAAATGCCCAATAACATTGTAGCATAACATCGTGGCCACAAGTTAAAAAAAAAATTCTGTTCAGTATTAAAATTATATTAAGATCCATTTTGTTACATCTTGTGATCAATTTTATTTGGCAATCGCCAATGGCAGTCAGCAGGGTTAAAGAACATAATTGTTCGACCTGTTAGTCAAATGCGTTTTGTTTAAATATACTTTTTCACTTTTTTGGTCTTTTGGAAAATGTTGTTTGTGCTGTTTTTAGACCCTTCTACAACGAAATTTGTTTTACATGCACACGTATAAAAATTGCAGTTTTTATCCAACGCAATCATAGGTTTCTGATGTTCTTTAACCCTGCTGACTGCCATTGGCGATTGCCAAATAAAATTGATCACAAGATGTAACAAAATGGATCTTAATATAAATTTAATACTAAACAGAAAAAAAAATTTACTTGTGACCACGATGTTATGCCACAAACATAAGGTGTCAATATTTTTTTAGTACACCAGATCAGGATTTCGACAATAAATGTCTCTTCAGTGATGTTAGGGATCGAAACGGTATATATATATAAAATAAGATTCTACCACTGCATCGAGTGTGATACGATATTTATCCACTCGAGACATTTAGATTTTCAAATTTTAAACGCGAGGTTCGTCGAACGTTTTATATATTTAAAATTTAACCGTCGAGAGTAGATAAATATCGTATTACACGAGATTTGGTGGTGGAAGCTGTTTCTCTAATGATTTTTTAACAATATGCAGACAAATTCAATACTTCTTTTCAAATGATCTGCAAAAAGATGTGTTTTATCTGTGACGTCATCATGCATGGTCGCCTTTTTTCGTGTCGTCACAATAGGAAATTCAGGGGAAAGCAAGAAATTCGACGTCATAATCGAGTTTTGACCAATGAAGAACTGAGATCAAACTAACAACACGTTGATTGAATACAAATAATCAACATGTCAGGAAAGCGATAAATCGTTTAAGAATTAGAGAAATATATATATATATATATCATACAATAATGTTTGACTGTATCCTAATGAGTTATCAGAGTTACCAGTCTTATAATTTCTAAGTCGTTGTTTAATGACTTTAAAACCAGCTGTGTATATGATTATGTTAGTTAAAGACGTCTTAAAGGGAAACCGATATGTTTAAGTCAATGATCCGTATGCCGTTGTATAAGCAATTTTGTATCTCATTGCCATGGATTTTGTTTGAACCCACCACCTCAACCATGGTGAAATGGTTGTTGCATTTTCGAATAGCAGAAGTCACAAAGCTCTACTAAGCAGGCTGTTTCTGACGTAATTTGCGATTCAATCAGTTTTATGGTAAGTCAGTTATATTTGGTAGGCATCATTGAGATTAATTGCAGATCCATTTACTCAAAGTTTATTGCCTATGAAACGATTACTTTGATTGCACGTTGAGTGTTAACATTATACGATAGTAATAGTTTACAACCAAGATGTCACTGTCAACGTCAACGATATATGTTTTGCTTACAAAAATAAAGGCTACAGTAGTATACCGCTGTTCAAAACTCATAAATCCATGGACAAAAACAAAATCGGGGTAACAAACTAAAACTGAGGGAAACGCATTTAATATAAAAGGAGAACAACGACACAACATTGAAATGTAACACACACACACGCACACACACACACACACACACACACACACACACACACACACACACACACACACACACACACACACACACACACACACACACAGAAACGGACTAAGCGTTAGACAAAATCATATGAGAATAACAAATATAACATCAAAACCAAATACATGAATTTGGGATAGATAAGTACCGTCACACGTCTTATAGTAATGTGACTTCACACTCAAAAATAAGAGAAAACAAACGACACAACGGAAACACAACGTTAAAAATGTAACACGCACAGAAACGAACTAAAATATAACAATGGCCATATTCCTGACTTGTTACAGGACATTTTTAAAGGAAAAAATGGTGGGTTAAACCTGGTTTTGTGGCATGCCAAACCTCCCTCTTGATTTTAAACATATTTTATCCATTAAGATATGAAAAGGATTGGAGCAACAGGCACAGCCTATAAAAGCTCTCTCCATATTACATGTTCAAGGTATAATTCAATTATAACAACTGTATTTAAAATAATGCAATATAGTGGAATATGCATGCTACTTATGAGCACACACGAGAAAATAAATGTTTACAGTGTTACTTACTAAATGCAAAGTATATTTAAGTATATATAGGCAATTACTCATCATATATTCAAGAACCTTGAAACATGCAAATATCCTTTATAAGTCATTAGAAATATATATATATATGGCTTGAAAGAGACACTAAGCTTGCTTAGTGGATAAAATGAATTAATGTTTAAGTGGAGAAGAAAAAAAAGAAAAAAGAAAACTAAATGAAGCAAAAAATAAGTAAGTTTTAAACAAAACGATGAGTGTCACTGATATATTTATGAACAGATTTAAAAATAGCAATATTCATATCATATGAAAATAATCTGTTTCCAAAAAGTAATAATTCAATATTTATATCAACATTGTCAGCAATGGAGTTAATGGAATCAAGAAGGATCTGTCTTACATCATTGTACTTAGGGCAAATGAAAAAGAAATGTTTGTTATCCTCAACAGGGTGATTACAGTTTACACAAACAGTGTTCTCTGATAAGAACTGGTTAAACAAATGAGATTTTAGGTTGCTAGCATTATTTCTGAGTTGACAATGACTTATATTAAGTTTCCTTATCCCATAGTTGAAAGGTTTAAATATATCATCAGTCCTATAAAACTTTTCCAGTCCACTTCTAAATATACCCAAACTTAGGGATTTTTGTAAACTCAAAGGAAGACTGTTCCAAAGTCTTATAGTGGAAGGAATGAAACTATTAAAATAAGAGCTAGTTCTAGCAAGAGGCGAATGGAAAGTGTTATTTTCATTCCTCAAAGTATAAGGGGTTTGTCTGGGAAGATATGGCTGGACTAACTCATATAAGTATGCAGGTGTCATCCCATTTAATATATTATAGAATAGTATAAACTTATGTTTATTACGTCTATTCTCCAGAGTTTCTAAACCTAATTCAATATAAAGTTTTTGTCTGGAGGAATTACGTCGTAAGCCTGTAATAATTCTAGCGGCTTCTATCTGAATACTTTCAAGAAGCTCAGACTCGTGCTGGGAGCAATTGCCCCATACAACATCACCATACTCTAATATAGGTCTAATAAAAGCATAATAAATACGTATAAGTGAACTCCTATCTAATAAATATTTAACTTGACGAAGCACAGATAGACGAGAGCATGCTTTTTTATAAATAATATCAATATGCGAGTTCCATGAAGCTGATGACTGAAATGTTATCCCAAGATGACAGTGAATATTTATTTTCTCAACCTCTTCCCCGTTTATTCCAAAAAATACAGGTGGGTGTTCCCTTTCTCTTCTAGTAAATACAATATTTTTAGTTTTCTTAGAGTTAAATTGAACTGCCCATGATTTTGCCCAATTTGAGATAACATCCAAGTCATCAGTCAAAGAAGTAGCTGCTACAGCAGGATCATCATCTACTATAACAAATAAGGAGGTGTCATCTGCAAAAAGTCTAATATCATTAGAAATGTCATTTACTATATCATTTATATAAATGAGAAACAGAAAGGGTCCTAAAACTGATCCCTGGGGGACACTTGCATGTATACTTCTTAGGGTTGACGAAAAACCTTCTGAAACGACCTTTTGTTGACGATCTGAAAGATAACTCTCTATCCAAGATAAGAGCTGATCATTTATGCCAGATTGTTTAAGTTTAAATAAAAGTCCTTTATGCCAAACTTTATCAAAAGCTCTAGATACATCACAAAATACAAACCTTACATCCCTCCCACTATCCATATTACTAATAATTTTATGATATATTTCAATTAACTGATTAACAGTAGAGTCACCTGGCTGGAAACCAGATTGAAACTTTGACAAAAGGTTATTACTTCTCATATAATTATACAAATGTTTAAATAGAACTTTTTCCATAATCTTACAAACAATACTAGTAACAGATATTGGACGATAGTTTAGAGCTGAATGTGGACTACCTTTTCCTTTAAAAATAGGATTAACATATGCAATTTTCCATAACAGTGGAACCTGTTTAACTGATAGAGACATATTAAATAACTTATTTAATGGTTTAGAAATATAGCTAGCAACCTCTTTTAAAATTCTAGGACTGATACCGTCAGGTCCAGCAGGTTTGTTAACATTCAAGATTTTTAATTGATCTAAAATTTCTTTCTCAGTGATGACAAATTTATTTAAATGACATGGAGGAGGCTCTTTATTATCAGGAATTTCTGGTTCTGTATCAATATTAGCTATATTAGCAAAATGATTGTTCAGGATCTCTGATTTGTCTAATGGATGAATAAAAATTTGGCCATCATGTTCCAAAAAAGGGGGAGAATCTCTATTTTTAGTAAAATTTGATACAGACTTGGCAATGCGCCACCATTTACCAGGAGGAATATTTTTGTCAATAAGTTGAGATGTCAGTTTGCACTTATAATCTTCTTTTGCCTTTCTAACTAAGCTAATAATTTCATTACGAATTTCTCTAAATTTTTTCCAGTGATCTGGATTATTTGAAGTTTTCGCTTTGTGGTGAATTCTATTACGATGTCTTATCTTGTTTCTTATTAAGTTGTTCATAAAAGGTTTATCATTTGGTCTTACTGTAATAGTTTTAGTAGGTATATATCTATTTACAGTACTTTCGAATGTTCTGACAAAGTTCATATAAACATCATTTATATTATTTGAATTAAAAATAACATCATCCCAGTCAGTATCGTTCAACTGGTTTTTAAGACCTTCATAATCTGCACGCTTAAAATCACGAATTTGTCTTTTAAACGAGTGTTGTTTAAAAGTTTTAAATGAAATTTCGACTGAAACAGGAGAATGAGAACTGCATATCGGTGTAAGAACAGTTATTGATTTAATTAAGTTCTTGCGATTAGTCACACATAAATCAATACAAGTTCCAGTTTGGGTTGTAAAGTTGGTAGGCTCCCAAACAACATTTTCTAAGTTTAAACGTTTAAGTAACCTTTTAAAAGAGTTACTTGTGTTTGACATCATATCGCAATTGAAATCACCACAAAGGAAAATTGGCAAATTACAATCAAGTGCTTTATCAACTGACTCATTAAATAGTTCCCATATATTAGAATTTGAGTTTGGAGGCCGGTATAAAACACCAACTAAAAAATTTTCATTACTATAATTCCTCACTTCAACCCAAAGCAACTCAAGATTGCTTACAGATATGTCATTCTGTATAATAAAATGTAGACTATTTTTCACATAAATGGTCAGACCTCCACCATGTCTATTTCTATCTAACCTAATAGGCTTATGAAACCCATTTAATTTAATTTGGTCATCAGTAATTGACTTGTCAAGATGAGATTCTGATATACAAATGATGTCATAATCATGTAGTTCATTGTTAATGAGATCTAACTTAGGAAGTATACTACACACATTATTGTGTACTATTTTCAAATTCTTTTTGTTACTCTGATCTGGACCTGGATTTTGCTCAATTCCAGCAACCAGTAGCAAAAACTGTATAATTCTACTGAGGATAAAAACATTTTTAATGATTATAGGGAGGATTATGTAGTGATTAATAATTATAGTTTACAAAGTTACATATTAATGTTAAAAACATTGATCAGTCAAAACTATCAAAACTTATGATGAATATATAGTGAAACATAAGCACATGATGTACACTTTGGACAGACCTTCGAAACCAAAAGCCGGCATATGCATTGATTAACAGGACACTCAAAACTAGACGAGATAAAGTACAAAACAAAACATACATGTACATAACATATATACAAAAAGAAAACATTGATATAAAATAACAAATGTTAACGATATCAATTATCACTTATATTGTGATACTGTAATACTATTGAAAAAAAAAATATAGCAAGGTCTGTGTTCGTGCAATAATCTTTGTTTTAGAGTTACAAAGATGTTGGCAGTAATTGTAAATTGTGAGACTGTGAAACATTGTGAAATGTAGAAAACAAAACAAATCAAAATAAATAAGTAAAAGTAGGATAATATTTAGCTTGCATTTCAGACAAAAACTGAATAGTGCGCAGTGATACTAACTAGATTAATCAATAGAATATGCTAGACAAAAAATAGTAAACTCGACTTAAATTTCATTTATCAGTGTAGAAGCGAAACACATATTAAATTCTCTATGTTTTGGATTCTGGTAATACTATTGTTATGAGAATAAATGTGTGGGACAAGCTTTACTATTGTAACCATTTGCCCTCTTTTATGGCCATGTGAAATATAACATTAAAATGACAACACAACATTACAGGACTACAATATAAATAAATAGGAGAACACAATTGACAAAGAAACTCACGAATAATAGCTAACAAAAGGCAACAAGTTAAACAAATTTAATACGCCAGAAGTGCATTTTGTCCACTAAGACTTACTAGTGACGCCTAGATACAAAAGTTTGAAAGCCGAAACAAGTACAAAGTTGAACAGCATCGAGGACCAAAAGTTCAAAAAAGTTGTGCCAAAAACGGCCAGGTACCACAACATCACTATTATTTAGAATAATTTATACTTTTGCAAACAGTAAATTTTATAAAATGACTATACAAAAGATGTACATGATAAAACTGAAGTATTAGCTAATTACAGGAAACAACCGAAATACGTTACATAACCTGACAAAATGCAACACATCCGAATAAGTTTAAACCTCAACGCCAAGTGACGTCATATTAGAAATTGTAAAAAATGACAATAATGACGTCACATTTGAATTTGTAAAACAGATCATCACAAAATGAAAAATGACGTCACATTTGAAAGAATAAGATAGAATTAGGATTGATTTAAGATTATATTTGAATTAAGTACTGATATTACATTTAATAACAATGTACATTTCAATACTTATTAATAGCAAACTAAGGTAGCAATTAACTATATTATATAGCAGCTATGTCCGGTTTGTTTTGAATCTAACTTCAAACGTAAAACATCGTACAGATTACGTTGAACAAAATCAAATCTAATAAATGAAGGCGGTGATTAATTTTCTTTACCATAACACATGATTATAATAGAAAAGACATCCACACATTTGGAAAAATCCGATGAGAATTACAAATATAACATTAAACATTTAAACTGAATACATGAATTTGGGATAGATAAGTACCGTATCACGTCTTATGGTAATGCGAATTCACACTCAGCAAAACAGTCACAATCGGGAATAAGTCACGTTTGGTAATTAAAAGATTAGACGACGTAATGACAAACCACAATCTACCATGTAATAAAAGTGTCCTTAGCTAGTTTGGTCAAAGACACATCGTATGGATCCACCATTTGGTGATGATGTCCATAAAATTTACGGAGTGTCAATTTTAATTTGTCCTCCTCATAAATTTGTTGGAGCCGTTTCTGCGTAAGGAGCTTTTTGACCTTCAAAACCTTTTTGAACACTGATGAAGGTTATCTAAAATACACTTGCTTTGGGTTTAAAATTCTGAATCTGAAAATGTAGAATAACAAAAATACCGAACTGACGCTGAATCAGATAAACAACATCTTTTTGACAATTTCAAAATAGTGTGATACGACTTCTATGCGAACGACACCTACTTTTTATAGGAATTCCTTGCCCCGTAATTTCAAGATCTGAGGTATGCCATTATCGATGACTGTTCAGCCAAATGCTACCTAACTGGTTATTTATTTTTCGCTCATGGAAGCTAAAAGGCCCCAAAATTACAACTGTAAAACGATTCAAACGAGAAACTAACAGTCCAATTATGTACAAAATAATGAACTTAAAACAAATATGTAACACAGCAACAAACGACAACCAATTAATAGTTTACTTTACCTATTAAAAGTTTGTATATATGATGTTGTTGTTGTATCATTGGACAAATATATCTTTTGAATACAAGTACTATTCGAGTCTATCGTTTGGTTGATTTTAGTGGAACATTTTCTCTTCAACGAATTCCACAGCAGCAAAGTCAAGGGTTCCAACTGTGTACTCATTAAGATACACAAACTTAATATGAAACTTTATAGAAAACGTTAGTAGTTTTCACAAATAACACCGAACATACAGCAGCAAGAATGTACGAATACTTATTTATAACTATGTACTTCCGCTGCAGAAGTCCTGATAGTGTGTATAGTCCAGTCGATTTGTGCAGATTTTTGACAAAATTGCTCAGATTGTGGTAAAAGCATGAAATTTGGCATAGTAGTAGTATATGTCATGGACAACATTTTAAGCTATGGACCCAATCTGAAAATCGAAATTGGCGGAAGAGGTGGCCATTTTAAAATGGCGGCCGTTTGGTCTCAATAGATTAATAATAGAAAATCATGAAAATGATATTAGAGAAGATATTGACATGAAATCTGGTTGATAGAATAACAGTGCTGAATCCAATTGTCTTGTAGAACAAAAGTTTTGGAAATATTACCCATATTGAATGGCGGCCATCTTGAATAAAAAAAATGTAAGCCAAAATATTTAGTCATTATTCGATATAATAAAAAAAATGCATTGTGGAAGATATATACAAATGCATTTGTTTGAGCTATATAAACAGGACAAAAAGATAGCCTCCCCCCCCCCCCCCCCCCCCCCCGAGTTATTCTTCTGTTTTGTGTACAAAAGCATTAAAACGCGGACACGAAGAGGATCATAAAATGAACTATTACTCTGAAAGCAATATTCGTGCAACCGCTTTTTCGACATACAATAACAGGAGAATTTATTTTATACGTAGAAATAAAGCAAGAAAATATTTGTATACCTGTCGTTTATAATAGTTGGCTGATTACTGGATAATTCGTTTTGTTGATATTGTTCATTTGAAACAACTTTCAAAAACCTTGATTACAGACATGAATTTTATATCAAACAAGTAATGTTGTTAGAACATCAACTGCTCAAATGTTCTCAATTGACGTTAAAAATATCTAACAATAAATGAAATGTACATGTACATGTTTTGTCAAACCACACTCTGTTTATCATATTCTATCACATTGTCCTCCCCATCAACATAAAGTAGAACAACGTAATACTGCCTTTACACATTTGTATTTCCTTAGTAACCGTGTTCACTTTGACTTATAAGTTAAGGGCTTGCTACAGGAAATTACTATATAGTCATATAGTATATTCATTACAATTGACAAGGACTGTCATCTGAGGACTTCATATATATTGATTTTTTGGTAGCCATCTTGAATGATGGCCATTTTGAAAACATGAGTTTCCAATATATAATTATTCGCTAATTTTATTAATTCACTGTTTGCATTCATACTTTTTTTACTAATTTATATTGAATATTCACAAAGAGGTCAGATAAGGCATGCACATGTTTACAAAATTAAGATTAGTATAAAAATTTCTGTTACTTACACGTTTGCCTAAGTAACGATTTAAAACAGAAATTACGTATATATTATATAATTTATGACCGATTTTTTTGTTGTTGGAAAAGATCAAAATTGTAGATTTCGAAAACACTGGAACTAGATATAAGAAAAACATAATGGGCAATTAGACTGGAAGGAATGTGTGAAACGGCAAGAGAGAACATGTTAGGGTTTGCAATGCCAAGCAGATACAAACAGAACAGTCATAGACATTTGAGCTGGCAATCACTCTTTTGATGCAAGCATACGAAGATGTTGGGTCTTGAATTGGTTTTCCTTTCGTACAATTCGAACCAGTTGAATGAGGATTATGAAACTGCAGAAGCACTCCAGAATCACAAGGCAAAATGACACAAATCATGTCAAACAAATTTTCAGACCTCAAAATATGTCATCAGCAAAAGGGAAAATATACTTCTGATGTTGAAGATAAGTTGCCAATTGAAAGGGAACAATAAGTGACCAGACACTGTAAAGTGGAACTGGATAAAAAAAACAATGACTGCAATGTATTTTTTCTGTGGTGATGTATCTGAAGATCTCCATGATACATCGACATTTTCAAATCAACAAAAATAGGGCATGACTGTGCACTTGTACTACAAGACTTACTTCCTCATCCAAAGTAAGAGCTGGAGATGTCAAATCACTAGTATCATGCTTGATGATAGATGAAACTTGACAACATAGCAAATAGGCAGAATAAAAGACACAGAAAGAAAGCCAGGAATCTTTTATCCTTGGGGTTGTGCTTTCCTAAATAATGAAATACATTGATGGCACACGGTCTGGAAGAAGTATTGTACCAATCTCCACGCTTGCAGATCACGCCTTGAAGATCTTGGAGTTATCATGGAAATAAGAACTGGTACAACGCAGTTAACAAAATTGGAATGTAGCTGCCATAGGATATCTATAAGCATACAAGCAAGATAAATTAGTGCTATTGATTTTTAACAAATGTAATCGTGAAGCTCTGAAACAGACCTTATAATAAAAGGGTAAAAATGAAGGCATCACCATAGCTATAGCAGGCAAAATATGTATGCTTGATACTAAGAATAACTTTACAGGGACACTCAATAACAGCTGTTGACACGAATCAGTTCAACAGACATAAGTTTCCTTAGTAAGAATGGCCAAACATCAAGACACAGTCCAGAAATATCGTTGAGTGGCAGACAAGACTTACCATTTCTCAGCTATAACAGTTCAATTGTGCAACTCGTCGTTGAAAGGATACAACTGCAACGTATCAGTCCTCAGATAGAGGAAAGTAAGATGTCTTAAAGATTGTGTAACTGATTCATTTGGAAAGCCTAAATTGAATGTCCCTTAAACCTTTTTATAGTAACAAGCTTAACTCTTAAAACTATTCTAGTTACTTTGACTATGAAGAGGCCTTCATCATCACGACTAAAGGACATGGCCTGTTTCAGAACTTCCCCAACATATTCGTTGAGAATCCGGAGAAAGACGCAACCTTTTATGTGTACTTGCATATCATCTATGGCAGCTAGTATTCAATTTTTCAGAAGTGTGGTATTAATAAATCCTTCCATGACAACTCATATTTACTAAGAACGTTTACTGTACAATTTACCAATATCATCAATTTCAAATATTAAAACAATATCTGTTCCAGAGTGTGAGCTGTCACTGTTTTCTATCAATTTGGCAGCCCCATTCCATGGATAACAGATTCTTGACTTTTTTTCTGTGTCTCGAATTCTGTCTAATTGCCCTGTCGTGCAGTTTTAACAAACATTTAGCATGATATCTGCTCCTGAAATATTAATCTCCAGCACTGAGTCTTGCTAAAAGAACAATGGTTAGTAGGTCAAGTGACAGTCACATACTCTATTGTCGATCATAATTGTCGAGGCTTAATGATGATAGTCAGATACCTCATCACAATGAAAGAAAAAAAAATCCTGCAATCATATTGTTCTTGTTAATTCATCACAACCGTGGCTGGTTATTTTACTAGTGTTTTCAATCCGTGACCTATCTTAGACTTTTTTCCTCACAAAATATGTTTTGATCTTAAGATTTGCTTTGACATGATAAGTACCTTTTGCCTTGTGATTCTGGAGTGTTTCTCCCATTACATTGCCTTCATCAACTTGGAACAGTTGTATGCTTACAAAAATGACTGAAAACCAGCTCAAATGTCTATGTCTGCTCTTTTTGTATTTGATTGACATTGTAAATCCTCATGTGTCCTCTCTTGGCGTTACGGAATTCTTTCCAGTCTATTTATTATTTTTTTCAGCTCCATTGACTTAATAAATACGTATTATTCCTTTTCAACATACAGTGGTCATAACTTATATTGTATAAACGCATTTTTTTGGTGGTAAAAAAGTAACAAACCCTACATGCTAAACTTCAATTAAAAGAATTTACGCGTATTTTTTAAATACAATTATTTGTTAACATATGCATGCATTATTTGAGCACTTGGTGAATATATCCTATATGAATAGCAACAGTCGTATAAATAAATGATAAGAAAAACTAGTTGTAAATGCATATAAAACTTCGTATTAATTCAAAAAACAATTTAGGATAGCGAATACTGATATATTTGAAATTTACGTTTCCAAAATGGCCACCATTCAAGATGGCCACCTAATACTTCAATAGTCATCAGTTGATATTCTTTGTCATAAGATATACGAAAATTTATCAAAATTGGTAATGTAATATATTTTTCATATTTTTAATAATAATTTTTATTATTTTTTTGGACATGATTTCAAAATGGCCGCCCAGAGCCGCCATTTTGATTTCTGACTTGGGTCCATAGCTATAAATGTTAGTTAGGACCTCAACTAACTCTCTGCAAAATTTTATGCTTTTACCACAATCTGAGCAATTGTTTCACAAATCGACTGGACTAGTATGCTGAAGTCTGGTTATACTACGTTAATTACGACATTCAGTTGGACTGGTGTAGAAAGTTCTACAACTCTTGTCTCTTATAAACCTCCTCTCATGCTATTGTTGTGTCAATTGCCATACGTTCCATATATTTGAGTAAAACAAATTGAGACAACTGCATCATTTCTAATGTAAATATAAATATGACACAGCGTCCAAGCTGTACACACAATAGCGAGTGCATTGGAGTCACACATTAAGAAAGGGTGTCATAGCTTCCGATATAAATGATCGGAATATGCCTGTTTATATATCCAAGCTGTTTGTCAAGAGTTTTCTATGACGAAAACATGTAGGGGAAAGTGACAACATCAACATCTTCCGAGCTTATTTTCTGACATCGCGCACAGCTAATAATAAATTCTATAAAACACAATTACAGTAACCTATATACCGTCCATTTATTCAAACTAGAAAAAAAATCTATGAAGCCTTTTTATAAAGGTATAAATAAATTATATTTTGGAATATATTCTAAACGCATGTGTTTGTTTATCTTTATATCAAACAGGTGGCATAAGTAACTTATTGATATGCAAGTTTTGTAAATCTGTTTTGAATATACAGAACAAAAGAAGAACAAATCTAGGAAATTTTCGATTATTACTGATTTAATCACACGAAGGGTATTGCTATTGGAGGATAGATTGTTTACCTTGCATCAGTGTGAGGTTCCTGTTCCGTAGACCTTTATTATTGATGTAAGTAGTTGATGTTTTATGGTTTTTGTCTTTTTTCATGATTTCTACCCTTCTTATATTGATCTTCTTTATGTGTTCTTTAACATGTTATTGAATGGTGCACCCTGCCAGTGTATCAAGTTAATCAAAATTGGCATTACTTTGATCACTACTAAACTACTAAAGATTGTATCTGCTATCAACAACCCAGTAGCTCCGTACTGGCATGAAGAAAATGGATATTGTGTAATTTGGTGTTGTACATCTTAGAGAATTATTTTAAATTTATAAATGCATTTCCCTTATGCTTAGCTCTGTTTTTTGTGGAGTTTTTCTATAGTTTTTGGTTCTTTTCTGTAACATAAGTTCTTTCCAGTTTGTTTCAAAAAAAATTATTTGTTAAGTTAGTGTATAAACACGAATATAGCAATACCGTAGTTACCATGAATAAAAAAAAACAGACTACCTACACCATCGCCAAAATAAAGGAAAACTACAGACAGAACATTTTCAAGTTATATGAAGTATTCAATGTTAAAAACAGACACATGGCAACAGGGTAATAATGGTAGATTCACATAGTGCGTTTGTGAAACGCGAAACACATAAATACATATATAGTAAAACAGTCAACATTGGACGAACACATTATTATTTCTGTCTGACGTCTGTTCTCGTGATAGTTCCTTTTACCTTGTTTTTTACTTTAATAAATTCAGACTGCAATCAACATCGTCGCCATTTTCGAGTTTTGCATTTACAAGTAATCTAGTACTTCCGAAAGTCATATTTACTGTAACAGTTGTTCCTAGGTACTGCTTGTCAAATTTAGGGAAACTCACACAACCTAGTTTCCATGTGGTATTACCATGTGGATCACTTGTGTATTCAGGATCTCTCTCCGTTGAAGCATACATCTCAATTTCTAATGATCCACTAGAATTAACTGCCACTGCGTTAAAGGTATGTGTTTTCTGTTCCCCGGGTCGAAATGTATCGCCTGCTCTTATTAATGGATGAAATTTATCTTCTATGAATTCATTTCTTTCTACTTTGTGGTAGTGGGCAGATGAGCGAGAATGCTTTTCTTCATCAAATGTTTCACGAGTACTTATGCCATACGTATGACGAATGACTCTTTCCATGATTATATCTTGTTCAAATCCATAAATGGCAGCCCCTTTTAACACCACGGATCCTGGGTCAGTTGGAACAAATACTTTCGCCTCGCTTTTCTGACTGAGCGTTTCCTTGATAGCAGACTGGACAATTGAAGATTCTGAAAATCCTCCGACCATCAGCACTGCATATAAGTCTGCCATTTCTTCATTTGAAAATAAGTCGTCTACCGTTTTAATCAGCCCTTCTCCGTTTATTCCTTTCAAGGAAGCATTGAAAAACGTCGTAAATATTTCGTTTTTGAATGTTACCTTCCCTCTCTTTATCGAAACATCTCCGATTTGTTTTCTTAATAGACCTGATAATCCTTCAATTTCACGTATGCATTCCGGTAGCGTCAGTAATATTTCGCCTCTAGATTCGTGTTTATAACTTCTTTTCTGTATTTCAAATCTGTTAAACAATTCATAGATTTCATCTCTAAATTCCAGCTTAAGTTGTTCCCATGTCTCTGTTCCTAGACATTTTCTCCAGAAATCCTCAAAGGCTTCATCAACCTTTCTACCTCCCCAAGGTCCACCAGTTGCTTTGTATATTTCTCTTAATTTATTTTTACCCTCAGTTGTCGTAACTTGATACGTCGTTATATCCACGGTACCACCTTAAACACAAGACAAATTATAATTTTTATGGCGCAATCGTCAATTTAACACTAAGCTGAATATAATTAAGACCAAAGTAAGTTTTAAATTTCGGATTTGATAATAAACTACAACAACCTAATCGTTTAGGGAAAACTGATATAAATATGAAGTTAGCTCATCTACTTCTTTTGAACAAATAGCTAAACCGTTTGAAAATCATTGATAGTTGTCTATGCTATTTAGTAATTTTTAAAAAGGTGTTTATTTTGATGTTCGAATATGTTAACTCTTTATTTATAATTCATATGAAACTTTATTAAAAAAATGCATATGTTTTTATGATTAAATGGCTAGTTTTTATTATAATACTTATGTACATATATTATTTTTTTCAAGAAAATTCTATAACTTTCCAAGTTTAGAAGAAGTGTACTTTTTTAATTGCTTGCTTCCAGCAAACAATTGGCCGACGAGTTTTCCGTATGCAGCGTGACCTTTCTGGTAAAAATCCGGTGATCGCAAACGTAAACATCGCTCCATCATCCAGATTAACTATCTCTTATTATACCTGTTATACACGTGCTTACCTGAATACCAATGCTTCTTTGTTGATTGTTGATTTGTGAAAATCGTTAAACTTCGGCTTTAAAACACGACCATTAATTGGCTGCCATGTTTTCACAACAACACTGACCAATTGAAATATTTTTGACGATTATACGAAATTTATGCGAAAGGCTGTCTTTTGCTAATAATTGCTTAAATCCACTTTATTTGTACTTTAGTTGATAGTTGTCTCATTGGCAATAATACCACATATAATTATTTTTATTGTACCAGAAGTAACAATTATATAAAATTATATAAAATAAATGCTTTAAAATGTTGGCTCGAATGCTAGGGATTTTGTCGTTTCAATAGTTTTCATTACATACTTTAATTGTGATAGTAAGATCGAACCAGAATCCAACTATGGACAAACAAAGAAACTGTCATTTCGAAGAGTCCTTATTCAAACGACAAACACATCAAACGAATGAATGAATAACTTAATAGTACCTCCTACCTCCTAAGTCTAGAACCATGATTTTCCGTCCATTGTCAAACGTCTTTAAGTTTACAGAAGTTTCTTCGTTCCTTTCTAAAGCTAAATAATTGCAACACAAAGCTGCAGACTCTGGTTCTAATGTGATCTCTAATTTATCTGCTGCTATTCCTGCCTAGAGATTTTCAAAATAATAGAAACAATACTACCTTTCATAAAGGATAATTATTGAAGGAGTTATATGGTATTCCATAAAATGCAAGTGGAGTCCAATGATATGAGTGTTTGTTTTTCCTTTGTTTGTTATATCTTTAGAAAGTATCTGCTAAGCATATATTTTGTCATATCCGACAATAAATGTCACACAGAATTAAGCTCTTAAGATAAAGCTAACCTTTCAAATTGAGACACTGTTTCTATTTCGTTATGTCGAAATATTTTACAAAGTTGGTGATCATTTGGAGCCAAGTTACATAAATGTCTGTTAGCTAAGGCGGCAGTAGGAATACCTGATGTTTCCAATTATTTTAACATTTTAAGAAGTAAATTTACAGAAAATGACAATACTTATTATATGTCATGTCTACATTACTGCTATTACTGGGTTGTTGATACCGTTAGGAAAAAAACGATCAATGTATGCATGAGTGACATAAATTGGTAGTTTTGTTACATCAAGTCATTGTTTGAAGAAGGATATTTGATATTCGAAATTAGTAATGGGCTTTTGGTGCAGTAAAATTAAATGAGTACTATCATTATTAAGATAGACCTACGTTTGATTATTGTTGATTAGTTGTGAGACTTTTTCATTATATTTTTTTTTAAATCAAATGTTTGTTTACTCTATACTTTTTGTAGCAATTTAAAATAAGATTGAAAATAGACCAGTATCGAAACGTTTTGATTTGATATACATATTAAAAGTAAATTATTTTACTCACAACCTCTTTACTTGCATACACCATAAACTGTTTTGCAGATTCACTCCATATAGCAGGGAGAGTTATAATCCATCTAACATCCTTTTCTTTAATAAGACATGACTTCATAAGTTCCTCTAATGCTGCATCCTTTAAAAATTTGATTGCTTCTCCAAATACTTTATAAGCAGGTATCTTTTTACCACTTTCATCTTCTATCTTCATATTCCTCCGCAATTCCTAAAATGTCAACACAGATAATTAATAAGTTCCAAATACAAAACATAGACATTTATAAAATAAAAAGGTGTATAAGAGATGCAAGAGTGACATTTAAACTCATAAGTCAAACCTAAACGTACAACACAAAGGCTTAAATAGAAAATAACTAACAGAACAACTGAACATAAAACACAACAAAGAAGCGAAATGGTGATTAACATGAACCCCACCAAATATCGGGGTGATCGCAGGTTTTCCTGAAGGGTAAGCAGATCCTGTTCCGTATTTGCCATCCGACGTGATGCTTATATCAGTACAAACCAATGATAAACTGTAAAAAGTCGATTTGAAATTTCTTAGCTGAAAAGATCAGTTCTTAGCACAAAAACCGTTAACGAAAAGATAAAAGATGTGACGTACCAATCCCATAGTACTTGCAATTTTCGAAAAATTTACTCAATTTCTATATTTGATATGTAGTTTTACTTCAAAGAATATGTCATTCCATTTTTATGTATTTCAAAGGTGTGCTTTTGAAAGACAAAATACGAAGAAATGTGTGCCTGGTTTTTTAAACCAATTAATATAATTCCATAATAGTGTAGAATAATAAACACTATAAATTAAATTGGGGAAAAATAAATAATGGAAATACTAAACAATTTTAAGGTCTCTAGAATACTACACAAACCTGGTGGTGAACTTTATATAACGCCATTTTAAAGTATCGAAAGTAATAGTATTCCTTTGCTTCGTCGACACTCATCTGTGCATACATATTCTCAGCATCATACCCAAAAGCAACAAACTCTTTCATTTGGTTCAATAGTATAATTGATTTAGTCTTATACAGTGTTCCTAACTCGCCAACATGCCAATGCTTGCAATGGACTCTTAAAGGGTTTATTTTGAAATCATTTCGTGTCAGGAATGCGAATCCTGAAAAAGAAGTTCCAATGTCCAAAGCGACAGAAACAAGTACCCCTGATGAATTAACGTCTAACTCGTTTGGGGCTGCAATAATTCCAGACATCTGGGTGGACGGCTCTGAACTGGTCCTGCATAAAAAGAATTTATTAGAGCGAAAAAAGATTCTAAATAGGCAACACGTGCTTCTCTTTATTATACGTCTGAATTTAATGAATGTGTTAGCAATTTTTTAATTTCTTTTTAAAATATGTTTGTTATTTTTTTGTTAATTTATTGAATAATGAAGAGTGGTCCAGCCCAACTTTTTCGTAAAATAAGATATGAGTAACAGTCTTACCAATGATAATATATGGATATATCAAAAGAAGTGGAATAACTTGTTCCTGCTCTCAAATATGAAACATCTTCATCGATTATCTTCAACTTTATCTTAAGCTTATATTTTACATTAATTGGAAATCAGTGTTTAGTGCAGAATATTAAAAATATCCGATCAGAGTTGTGCACACATGTACTTTGTTTAAGACTTGGAAGAGTAAATCAAGAAAAATCTTAAGACAAATTAAATACAAAACGAGTTGTTTTCATTTTTTAAGACACTAGCAGACATACTGTTTTGAGACTAGAATGGATGAAGACATATATTAATCACTGTTTTTTTTTAATTTTGCTGCAGTCTCATTTTCGTATACCTAGGCCTATAATCTGCCTCAATTTTTATATCATGAACCAAGATCTTTATATGATATATCTTGTTACAAACATGTTTATGGTGAATGATATTGCTCTTTGTAGTTTTTAGAACAAATAGCTAGGAGTCAATTAATTTGCAGGTTTGTTTTATTTAAATAGTTTTGCAACCTTTCCTTGTATGTATAATAGTTGTTTAAACGCTAAACAAATATCAAAGAGAAACTAGTGATACCTGACGGATATTTGGTTATAAAGATTTATCATGGTATACGGTTCTCGTATTCAAAAGATAAAAGATTGACCATTTCATCATACCTTCTCTATTTGGGCAGAAATCATAAAAGGATGCATCATGACCTCTTAACATGCTAAGTATTAAAACCTTCGATCTAAAAATTGAGGAAATATGAACATCATTTAAACTGTGAAATGGCATAGTTTAAACGCATCATTACTTTTCTACCCTGGAGCCAGTAATACCTTATTGTTGAGTGTTATCTAAATTTTACTTCCTAATCTTGAAAATACATTGGAGATCAATAAACTTTTAGTCCTACTTACATATTTTATAAATTTTATGAATAAGAAAACAGAACAGTTACGTCATAATTTTTTTTCTTCCATATCACAAATTGTTATTCAAATAACTATAGTAAATTACTTGCGTTGTCATGTGATAAGGAGATAACAAATATATTTCTAAATATATTCAAAACTGGTTAGAGAAGATGTGATATTGAGTTTTTAAAGCAGTCCTGTTTTGGTCAAGGCTGGTTATATTTGTTCGAGTCGCACGACTGTACGAGGACATCATAGATCATCATACATGATTAATATAAAACACCCACTTCAAAAGGTGACTCATACAAGATCAATATGAACATATTTTGTGTAATATACACATCTATTTTGACACTTTTTTAAACCGAAAACAGAAAATTGAAATCCTGTATTAAGACCAGTAAAAATTCTGTGTTAATCGGCTTTTCTGTATTAGTCCTGTATTGTATTAATGACCAGCGCTCAGATTTTTTAACTATTTTTTAAATAAAATGTGTTATTGTTATTTTGGAATTAAATATATTATTGTACATATGTATATATGTACCTGCAATCCTTTGGCAGTTTAAAGGGTGGGGTTCCGATGTATCAAATAAAGAAATTGTTGAGCTGTCAGGTCATCGGAGGTGAACACAGTAACTACAACGTACAGCATATTGCTTATTGTCATGTATTATGATATGGATCGTGATGAGTTTGGGGTCATTTATATATAATGGTTGTGTTGGACAATTCTCTTACATGCAAAAAAAAGTCTATTTGAATATTGTTAATTACTTCAAAGTGGATCTTTTCATATTAATCATACACCAAGTCAGGAATATGACAACTATCCTTTAGTTCGTTTCTTTGTATGTTGCATTGGTGTTTGTTTTGTTGCACTTCAGTGTGTCTGTTGTTTCGGTGTTTTCCTCTTAAAGTAAATGTGTTTCCCTCGGTTTTAGTTTGTAACCTGTATTTGTTTTTTCTTACTCGATTTAATTATGACCGTTGAACACCGGTATACTACTGTTATCAGATTATTTTGTTATTAAACATTGTTCACAAGAGAAAAGCACAAGTAACTGTGAGCAACCAAACCTGTGTTAGAGTTTTGTCTTATTTATATGAAGCAATTTAGAAAAAAATACTTTAAATTCGGACAAGCATGTAGTATGGTCCCCAGTGCTGAGGCGGGGGTTGTTTTCAGATTGGCAATTTATTCATCTGCTGCTATTTAAGAAAAGTGGGACCACTGTAGACAACGACGACATCAACATTGCAATGAGGCTTATTCTCCTTTTTCCAATGATATAAAATACGGCTGTGAGCTATTCCGTTAATCGATCATATTCGTTGACCTACTAATGGCGAGGGAAAATTTAATGGTCATGTTTGTTAGTTTTAAAATAGATGATTAGATTATCTGATTTAAAAAGGTTTGAAGTTACCTTACACTGCAATTTCTGAATAAACATCAGTCGATCAACATCTCATCATTAATCAAAATATATAATAAGATCTTTCCAATAGTAATTTACTTCCTGAAATATTGTAGTAGATATTAGGTAGGTTTTTATCTATTTATAAATGATATGAAATTGATTTGATTGGGTGATGTTATTTTAAAAACAAAAGAATGCACTTGTTGTTAAGTTATTATGGATGAGCTTGCAATTAGGAAAATCCGACCTTATTCTCTGATTTAAGTATTTGGACTTTATAAAACAATTATATTCTGTACGACTTATTTTTTACAAAATCAAAAATTGCAACAACTTTATAAATGATTAAATAAACTGTCATGTTCGTGTACATATTAATATATACTCACATAATTTCGAAATTGTTGTTATCGATGATCCAAAAGGGAGGGTATTGTCTCTCCTTGAATTGGTAATTTTGTACTATATTTTTTTTTATTATTGCGGATAAATGAATATTTCTTTATAATATCTTACAAGTAAAGGAAGTTATACATGTTGTGTGTAAATGTAAACAAAAGACTGTGTGTGTGTTTGCACACATAATTGTCACTGTGTCAATATTAAAGATATGTAATGCAAATAAACTCATCAAAAATACCAGGATTTATAAGTCAATCTGCAATTGGTTGAAACAACTACAAATATAACTTTCACAGACAAAGTTCAGCGTCCGCTATAGATTTTTAATAGAGGTCGGTCAATTGAAAATACCTCCTTTTCTGGAGATACATCTCCAAAACTTAAGGTTAATAGTTTGTACCTCAATCTGTACTTTTAAGTTGAAATTATTTCAAAACAGCAAAAATGCTGTGCCATTTTAAACATAATTATAATTTCCTTAGTAAAAGAAACGTCGTTCAGAGAGATGATATTTTTTGTAAGGTCATTATTTTATCCTGAATTTCACTGTAACTGTTTGTAAACAGGTTAAATTCTACATAAAGTACTCATAAAGGAAATTGAAAGAAGAGTTGCAGGTAACAGGGTTTTTTTGGCAATCTCATCTGTTAGAATTCCAAATTGATACGATATTCCCGTGCTTGCATTTCCTATCATGATTTTCTTGGTAGAGGGTTACTGCTCACAAGGAAGCTATTAAACCAAGAGTTCCAAATGGTAAAGTTGAAATCATCCCTTCGTAAATTTTACGGACGCCATCGCGAGTAGGTTGACCGTTATGGAATAACCGTTTCACAAATGATATCGGATATGTTCCTAGTTTAGTTTAAACATATTTTATTGTCCAAAAACATTGACAATAGGATTAGACACAAGTTTTGCAACTTAGAACGTCTTCTCCATTACATACAAATAATAAATAACCGAACAAAAATGAAATACATAATAATAACATCATAAATAATATTAATATGAAGACATGAAACTAACGAGAATTTAAACGACATGACTCATCTATTTCTAAAAGTCGAGTTGACCGTACATTTTTATGATAGACCTACCTGGTAGGTTGTATTAATCTTGGAATAAATATTCCCTCAAAAGGTAAGTGTTTACTGTATTTTAAACAAATAAGTTAAATTGTTGTCAACTGATGAATTATATACTAAAATCAAATTGATGATCCATGTCTTAGGAAAAAATGAACAATTTCATTCGAAGTCAACAAAAAGTAAAAACATTGTTATTGGTATATATTTAACCATAATGTCTATAAACTATGAAAAGCGATTGGTCTCTTTAATATAATTCTGCACTTTTATAAAAATTAGCCTGTTTATGTTAAAAGTAAACAAAGCATTGCCGTACATTAAATTTTCAAAGTCGGTAGGTATATTTTCTTTTCTAAGTTCAAAAAATAAGGTATTCCTTTGCACTGTATAATTTTTACACGAGAGAAAATAATGTTGGGCATTTTCGTATAAATAACCACATTGACACATTGCGTTAGTTTTAATATTAGCGTGATACAGATCCGTGTTCAGGGCACTGCATTTGTTCCTTAATCTTGCGTGTAAAACATTTAAATATCTATCGCCAATATTGAAATATGTAGGGGGTGATTTGTTTTTATAATATTTCTGTTTAATTTTCAATTTAAACATATTTAAAGAAAGTTCATTTCTAACACTTAAATCAAGCGAATTCCACAGTTTGATACTAGATGGAATAAATGATTCCTGATAAAGAGACAGTCTGCTAGAGGTTTGGTATATATTTTGACTGCTTCGTAGATTGTAATTGTTTGTTTCTGCAACTGTAGGAGGTATTAAATCTAGGATATGTTCCTTACGTCGTAAAGTCTACAATCCCCTTCCCTTTCATAAATGTGACCTACCGAATTAGACTATTTACCGGATTTGTAATCACATAAGCAACACGACGGGTGCCACATGTGGAGCAGGATCTGCTTACCCTTCCGGAGCACCTGAGATCACCCCTAGTTTTTGGTGGGGTTTGTGTTGTTTATTCTTTAGTTTTCTATGTTGTGTCATGTGTACTATTGTTTTTCTGTTTGTCTTTTTCATTTTTAGCCATGGCGTTGTCAGTTTGTTTTAGATTTATGAGTTTGACTGTCCCTTTGGTATCTTTCGTCCCTCTTTTAGAAAGAAATATAATAAAATATCGAACTCTGCGGAAAATACGAAACGGAAAGTCCCGTATGAAATAGCTCATCTAACGAATGAATAACAACAGTCATGTTTCTGACTTGGTACAGACATTTTACTATGTAGAAAATGGTGAGTTAACCTGGTTTTATAGCTAGCAATTATTCTCAGTTGTCTCATAGATATAATAGCCTTTATATCTATGCTTGTATGAACATTCAACCGACTACTAACTGGTGCACCAACATCTGTTGATGGTTTCGCCTTTTTGCTTCAACGTGAAACTGTATCAGATGTCCTAAATTAAGCTACATTTGCTTAAAAAGGTAGTTTAGGTCTTGGTCTTGATTGGCGTCACGTAACGACTTTTATAGCTGGGCTAACTGGATCATTTTCTGACTTAAACATTATCTATTTATCATAATGTAAGTAGCAAACACGTTTATAATATTCACACCATTTGTAAGTACATTTGCAATTGGACCTTATCAAAGCCTTTTGGTTTGGGGGCATAGAATAATTAATAAATACACAAAGTCGAATTAATAATCTATTTATTTGATATCTGTGCACAGAAATTTTCCTTCCATCACACCAAGCTGAACATCAGATACAAAATCAGCAGGTACCATTATACTACACATGTCCATATGCATCTGCTTCTTTATTATATTAACTGTAAATGAAATAATAGGAGTACATATTATATTACTTTTTTTTATTGTCATACTTTTAAAATTACGTAAACATTTCAAAACGTCAATAAAATTTAATGCTTGATATTTGAATATCTCCAGGCTTATATTTTCATCATGTACGAAAGACTCACCATGTCTAATAAGTAAACTAATACTAACCTGACACTATCTAGTCCACTCAAACTCAACAGAAAATGTTTTATTGATAATCTATAGAATTTAGCTCCAAATATACACAGAAAAAAGTCTCATAAAATCTAACTTGAGGAAAACTCAAATTTTGCATTATTTTTTCTTATGGAAATTAGCATTGCAAAGGTAGATAACTCCTCAAAAAAGAGTCTTTTTTGTCAGTCTTTGGATGATTTTCTTAAAATATATGTAAAATATGATACTATGATGTGTATTAAGTTTGTATTTGACTAAATTATATAATCTTCTGTTCATGAAATGTGCAAAACCGAAGTGTTATGGGTATTTTAAAAAACAAATTGGCACATTTTTTTATTAAAGAAATTGTAAATTTATGGCTTTGTGACCATTTTGAATTAATAATGTAAATATTTGGTATTGTTAATTGTAAATTGTATTTGTTAAGCATCTGCATTGTTTGAAGAAACTTTAAACCATATTTAAATATATTCTTAATTAGTTTTATTCAATTTGAGATTCTTTACCTTGACATGCTCTAAAGATTGCTTAAATATCAAGAATCAATTCATTTCGTTGAATAGAAGCGGTAAAGTTATAATTTTGTATCAATTTTATTGATATTTCTGCCTTTTTTGCAGAGTTATCTCCCTTATCAATGCAACTCTGCATAGGAATTTTAAAATCATGATGTTTTACTTTTCCTCAAGTTAGATTTTATGGTACTTTTTTGTGTATATTTGTGATATAAAGATTAAAACTTTAAAATCTTCTGTTGCAATTACTTCAAGGTGAGGGTCAAATTTATGCTAGATTGACTGGACTAATATACGAGAACGAACGACTCAACATGTCTATTTAGTTATACTAACCTGACACTATATACGAGAACGAACGACTCAACATGTCTATTTAGTAATAGTAACCTGACACTCTATACGAGAACGAACGACTCAACATGTCTATTTAGTAAACCTTACCTGACACTATAGACGAGAACGAACGACTCAACATGTCTATTTAGTAATACCAACCTGAAACTATGTACGAGAACGAACGACTCAAAATGTTTATTTAGTAATAGTAACCTGACACTATATACGAGAACGAACGATTCAACATGTCTATTTAGTAATACTAACCTGACACTATATACGAAAACGAACGACTCAACATGTCTATTTAGTAATACCAACCTGACACTATATACGAAAACGAACGACTCAACATGTCTATTTAGTAATACCAACCTGACACTATATACGAAAACGAACGACTCAACATGTCTATTTAGTACTAAATACTAACCTGGCACTATACGAGAACGAACGATTCAACATGTCTTTTTAGTAATACTAACCTGACACTATAGAGGAGAACGAACGACTCAACATGTCTATTTAGTAATACTAACCTAGCAATATACGAGAACGAACGATTCAACATGTCTATTTAGTAATACCAACCCGACACTATATACGAGAACGAACGACTCAACATGTTTATTTAGTAATAGTAACCTGACACTATATACGAGAACGAACGATTCAACATGTCTATTTAGTAATACCAACCTGACACTAAATACGAGAACGAACGATTCAACATGTCTATTTAGTAATACCAACCTGACACTATATACGAGAACGAACGACTCAACATGTCTTTTTAGTAATACTAACCTGACACTATATACGAGAACGAACGACTCATCATGTGTTTTTAGTAATACCAACCTGACACTATTATATATGAGAACGAACGAATCAACATGTTTTTTTTTAGTAATACCAACCTGACACTATATATGAGAACGCACGACTCAACATTTTTATTTAGTAATACTAACCTGACACTATATAAGAGAAGGAACGACTCAACATTCGTGGTGCGCATTCAATGAAGTCACTCAATGCAAAAATCTTCGTTTGATCTACTCCTGTCAGCAGATGTTCACCCTACCGAAATAAATTAGTAGTATAAAACATACATTTTTTTTTGTGAGTCATGTCGCTTGTCTGGCATATATATCAATTTAAGGTAGTTCAGGGGTATACCGCCATCTTGAATTGTACAATCACAGTAAATATCGGGTTCTGTGCCCAAATCTGCAAAGTAGTAGGTCCGGTAAGGGCCGATTTTGGCCTCAAATTTCAAGTTCATCTGACGAAAGATTTTAGACACTTTTTGAACACTTAAGTCTATTTTAGTTATTTCAATAAGTATATGTAAAAGATTTTAACTGATTTACTGATTAAAAACGCCCCGATTCTAGCTTAATCTTTCAAATATGCCAATAATTGACACTTTTCAGATGGTTTTTTGTCAAAAATGAAAGTGGCCGCATCCATGTTCATCCTCAACCTTTATACATGATATGTATTATCATCAAATACAACTTACATTTCAATATTAAGAATGAACACGAATGCGGCCACTTTCATTCAAGACGGAAACCGTCTAAAATATACCTAAAATGCTAAAATTGTGAAGATTTCAGCAATTTAACATGACTTAATGATGCTAGTATATATACCCAATATATGTGCAATGTATTGTCAAACACAGCCCATATTTATTCAGCAGAAACATTCTACTGTCCAATAATTAACTAAAAATATACATTTTAACAATTTTGTAAAACTGCTATATTTTGGGGCCAAAAAGAAGTCTTACTGAACCTACTCCTTTGCAGACAGATTTGCAATTTATTAGTTACACTGTTTATTTATATAAAGAAAACTTAGTTATTCATTGCATTATCGAAAATGGTTTAACAAATACCAAATATTTGTGCTTATAGAATTAATTTTTCAAATAAGCTATTTAAGGGAAGATAACTCCTTTAATACAAAAATTATACTGGACATAAAGGGAAATTTATATTCACTTGTATAGCCAGAAAACAAGTTATTAAAATATATTATAATACCTATCTTCTCATATTCTATTTTTAAAATTCTGTCTTATAGATTTCTTTTTATACACAAAAATGTTTTTTTTCAATCAGTTTGGCGCGTTTTCCTTATTGTTCGCTGGCTTATTGTTCGCTAGTTTGGTGCATCTTATTGTTCGCTGGCTTATTGTTCGCCAGCTTGGTGCATTTTATTGTTCGCTGGCTTATTGTTCGCTAGCTTGCGTCTGGTTATTTCATGAATAATCTAAGCAATTTTTTTTGGCAATTTTGAATGACTCGTACCTTGAAAAATAGCGCGATGACCCATTCTTTTTATCATTTAAAAACAAAAAGCATAGTAAAATCTTTATTTTGGCAAAGTATAAGAAAATTCTGTCTTTTTCTATACCCCTGAACTACGGGGCGCCGAATGGGACTCTTGTGGTTTTGTACTCAAAATTCAATTTTGTACGGACAAAAGTGACTTTTGTTCAACAAAAATGAGTTCAGTTTAACAAAATTTGTATCATACTACAAATTTGAAATTTTATCATACAAAATTATCTATCAGCGGACAAAATTCACTTTTGTCATGACAAAATTCATTTTTGTTACAAAGACTTGACCTTTGTTACCTAATTTAAAAATTGGGCGACAAAAGTCAATTTTGTATTCAAATTAGTTTAGTTTGGTTTCTGTGAACTAATTTGCATACTAAATCGATTTTTGTTACACAAAATTGACTTTTGTGAGACAAAATTGACTTTTGTCTCAACAAAATTGACAAAATTGAATTTTGTCTCAACAAAATTGACAAAATTGACAAAATTGACTTTTGTCTCAACAAAATTGACAAAATTGACTTTTGTGAGACAAAATTGACAAAATTGAATTTTGTCTCAACAAAATTGACAAAATTGAATTTCGTCTCAACAAAATTGATTTTTGTCTCACGAAAATCAATTTTGTCTCACGAAAGTCAATTTTGTCTCTTAAAAGTCAATTTTGTCTCACGAAAGTCAATTTTGTCTCACGAAAGTCAATTTTGTCTCTTAAAAGTCAATTTTGTTGTTACAAAATTGAATTTTGTCGTCACAAAATTGAATTTTGTCGTCACAAAAATGAATTTTGTCGTCACAAAAATGAATTTTGTAGTCACAAAATTCACTTTTGTCTCAACAAAATTGACAAAATTGACTTTTGTCTCAACAAAATTGACAAAATTGACTTTTGTCTCAACAAAATTGACTTTTGTCTCAACAAAATTGACAAAAATGATTTTGGTCTCAACAAAATTGACAAAATTGACTTTTGTCTCAACAAAATTAACAAAATTGACTTTTGTCTCAACAAAATTGATTGAATTTTGTCTTACAAAAGTCAATTTTGTCTCACAAAAGTTAATTTTGTCTCACAAAAGTCAATTTTGTCTCACACAATTGAATCTTACCTCACACATTTGACTTTTGTGATTTAATTTCCATATCAGGTAACAAAAGTCAATTTTGTATGCAAATATGTTTATATTTGCATACCTTTTAGACAAAATTGACTTTTGTCATGACAAATATGAATATTGTCTACAAAAATGAATTTTGTCTACACAAATGAATTTTGTCACCACAAAATTGAAGTTCTCACAAAACAAGTCTGTAGCACATAGTTTTGTAAGACAAAAATGATTTTGTTATGACAGAATTGAATTTTGTACAAAACCACAAGAGTCCCATTCGGCGCCCCGTATGAACTACCTTTTACATAAAAAAAAAAAACTAATTAAATGAAAATCACGCATTTAAAAAAAAACATTTCATCGTTTTACTTGTCTCAACTTACCATTATACAAGTTTAAATTGTGTTAGGATATGATACAAGATATATTTTTAAAAGCGCTTGTCTTTGCAAGCTGCAATATGAAAGGGAAAAAGAACATGGCGCCACAAAAAGACGCCAAAATGATGCGCTGTACCAACAGTTACTCCAATGTTGTAGATTTTGAGTGAACGAGACAAACTTTGAGTAGCAATGAGTAAGGTAAATTGCTTTCAAACTGCATATACTGTTCTTAAGAAGAATTGAACGGTCTAATATGGGATGACTCTCTCAAATAAAATCAGGATGCAGATGTTTAAATAAACTAGAAAAAAGATAAATGTTTGTTTAAGAAGGATAACTTCATGTTTTTAACTGTTCCTACCTAGGGTTAAAAAAAAATACGCAAAAAAATATACTTAAAATAGTATTTGGAGTTAGATATAGAGATATATTTTTTTTAAATAGTGGACCGTTAATTGATTTTATTGACTATAGTAGGATAAAAAAAATCAGTACACAAGCAAGTACCTGAAATTTTATACGGAGTTAGATATGGAGATATTTTTTTATATATACTGGAACGGTACTTGATTTTACTGACTATTGATATGAGCATATACTATAATAAATAATATGTACATGTGCTTCAAAGTTCCATCTATAACGTATGTTACCTTCAAAATACGTTTGACATCAACAGTATACTTGACATATTCCTCTGTGGATCTCCTAGTATCTGCCCACATGACATCAATCAACTGTACATCTACTTGTACAACTACAAGAAAAATAGTTTTGAATATAAATGCCATTACAGCTAGCATATTCAAATTATATTTAGAATTATATGATATCTCTTAAAATAATCAGTAACTGCTGTAGGAAATTACAACACATTTTATATCCGAATTTGGATGATTTTAACGATTTAAACGATTTTTTGTTTCGATCCCTTAAGCCACCGAGCACTGAAGTCATTGCATATTCAAAACAAGCGTGGATATTAAAATTATATTCAAAATAAGATGGTATCTCTTAAATTAATCAGTAACTGCTGTCGAAAATTACAACACATTTACATCCGAAATTGGATGATTTTTTTTACGATTTTAACGATTTTTGTTTCGATCCCTTAAGCCACCGAACACTGAAGTCATTGCATATTCAAAATAAACGTGGATACTAAAACTATATTCATAATAAGATGGTATCTCTTAAAATAATAAGTAACTGTTGTAGGAAATTACACCACATTTAACGAGCGAATTTGTGTGATTTTAACGATTTTTGCGTTGATGTCTTGAGGGCATAGAACACTGAAGCCGTTGTCCAGTGGTGTAGATAATTTCAAATTAAAATTACTCTTGTAAATACATATGGTCAACACCTTAATTTACATACACAAACTCTATTTAATACGTTAAATAATGCTGGTAGCTTATCACACTTGACTTCTCTGGAATACTCTGAATCCGATTTACCTCACTTATTATTTTGATCTTGCATCTGAATGAATAGTCCCCCAACCCCCCACCCCTCAAAAAAAAAAACCCACACACAACAAACAAAACAATAAGCAAACTTGTTCTTCCTTCCGATAAACAGTTCTTAGAACCAATAACTCAGGCTCCGTCGGAAAGAACATACAAGAATTGTAGTACATATTTTAAACAAAATGGTTCCTACGCATAGCTGTGTCTTTGTCAATTAGTGAAATATTTGGGTAGTTTTGCTATCAAATGATATCTTGGGGACTTGGGATCATTGTAAAGCCCTTGTCGAAAGTTTTTTTTTATGAATAATAAAGAAGTATATGAAATTTAAATAGGAGGGCACATTTACAATGTTATTATTTTGATCTTGCATCTGAATGAATATACTCTGAATCCGATTTACCTCACTTATTATTTTGATCTTGCATCTGAATGAATATTCCCCCATCCCCCACCCCATATATATATACATACTTGTTTTTGTACTATCAAACTTCCGAGAACCAGTTTTAAATATGCAATTAAAGGTATGTTACATTTTTCAGCACAAGTCAGGGCAAGGTATAGTTTTGACATGAAATATCTGCCACTTTATTTGAATTTTAGACAAAGCAGCCGTTAATGATTCAAATTGCAGAATTTAACATGGAAAGCAAAGGGGCTATGGATAAGTGGTGTTATACCTTAGAAGTTAAGCTGGAAGTGCCATTTCCACGACAATGAACTGACACACCAACTTTTTTAATTTCATTTGACATAATAATATCGGCCACGATATCATAATATTAACATTAAACACAGCAGAAGAGAGTTTTTCTGCAACAATGTCAAGGCGAAACAAACTTCGGAGAAACATGCGGACCAAAAAAGTAAAGAAACCGTAATTATAATATTTTCGAAAAAATTAATAATAATTTTACAATACATCATACAAAAAAAAACAAAAAAAACCAACATTATATACATTTATGTATCTACCATGCAGTTGTTGAGTCCACCCTCCTCAGTGACCATGACTTTTTAACAAATGGAGCAGCATACTGCATAACTGACGGACACGAAAGACATAAAACCAATTTATCCAAATCATCCATATTATCTATATCGCAATAGATATTTCTAACTTTCTGCAAAAATTCTAATCTCAAATCTATATATTTTTTATTCATGTAAATAAAAAATGTTCTTCGTCATCTATTTTATTTAGACAACAATTTTGACATAAACGTTCTTCCCTTTTTATATTTTTGTATCTACTCTTTCAATTTCCAAAATATGGTCACTTACCCTAAATTTATAAGTACTTACTTATTTTTTCAAGACACATGTTGACAGGAATGTTTTCATTAGCAACGTCAACAAATTTGTTTCTGCAATTGCATCGTTTTAGGTTTGTAGCAAAACATACATATATTCCAAGACAGACGTACAACAAAAATTTGAAGAACATGTTAACCGTCAGTGCAGAATACACAAGATGAAAATAATTCTTGCAACTGGTGTGAATTTTAAATATCTCTGTCCTGAGGGTTTTCAATATGTTTGATGTAATAACGACATACGGAAAATTAAGTGAATTTGCCTGCAACGTGTCATTTTCAGCCTTAGTTTATGTCATTTAAATGTAAATGAAACGTTCATTTCGACAGCTGTGTGATTCTAATAGCATTTGGAATTTCTGCGCATGAAACTTACTTGCATTTATTCTATTTAAAAAGTCACCGACCGTTTTTGGCCTTAAATTACATCTTATGATGAAATTTCTTTTTGAATTAAATAAATGAAACTTCTTCGAGGTGGGCACCGATTTTTAACTCATTTCTCCTAGAATAATAATAATTTTCAACAATATAATTGTTATCACTTAAATTTAGTGTCAAAATTGGTTAAACTATAATATTAATATGTTTATTGTCTATTTGTGATACCTTATCGTTCGTTTTGGTGATATCTTATTCTGTAATACTCCACACTCGTTCTTTTGGGTGATATCTTATTCTGTAATATTCCACACTCGTTCTTTTGGGTGATATCTTATTCTGTAATATTCCACACTTGTTTTTTTGGGGATATCTTATTCTGTAATATTCCACACTTGTCTTTTTGGGGATATCTTATTCTGTAATATTCCACACTTGTCTTTTTGGGGATATCTTATTCTGTAATATTCCACACTTGTCCTTTTGGGGATATCTTATTCTGTAATATTCCACACTCGTTCTTTTGGGGATATCTTATTCTGTAATATTACACACTCGTTCTTTTGGGTGATATCTTATTCTGTAATATTACACACTCGTTCTTTTGGGTGATATCTTATTCTGTAATATCCCACACTTGTCCTTTTGGGGATATCTTATTCTGTAATATTACACACTCGTTCTTTTGGGTGATATCTTATTCTGTAATATTACACACTCGTTCTTTTGGGGATATCTTATTCTGTAATATTACACACTCGTTCTTTTGGGTGATATCTTATTCTGTAATATTACACACTCGTTCTTTTGGGTGATATCTTATTCTGTAATATTACACACTCGTTCTTTTGGGGATATCTTATTCTGTTATATTCCACACTCGTTCTTTCGGGGAATATCTTTTTCTGTAATATTCCACACTCGTTCTTTTTGGGGATATCTTTTTCTGTAATACTCCACACTCGTTCTTTCGGGGAATATCTTTTTCTGTAATACTCCACACTCGTTCTTTTGTGTGATATCTTATTCTGTAATATTCCACACTTGTCTTTTTGGGGATATCTTTTTCTGTTATATTCCACACTCGTTCTTTTTGGGGATATCTTTTTCTGTTATATTCCACACTTGTCTTTTTGGGGATATCTTTTTCTGTTATATACCACACTCGTTCTTTTGATTTATGTCTACAGCCTTGTCCTTATATATATTTATTATGTCATGACAATACACTATTGTTTTACTGATGTTAAAATGTTTGAAATCTTTTTCAGAAGTTATCAAAATTAGCTATTTATCAGATAGTACCAACTTTCCGTCGTTGACTAGCTGTTTAGTGAAAATACAGAGTGAATCGGACATAAAAATGTACCTCTTTGTACAGTAACTTGTACAACATATACGCATCAATATATAGTTCTTATTTTTTTTTTGTCTGTACTTGAAAGCCCTCATTCTTTTCTATATAACGTAATACGACATGTTTTGTGAAGTTGATTTTATTTCAGATTTGAATTATACATTGGGGTCTTAGTAACCCTAGCCTTATCTAGTTTGTATTTTATAAGTATGCATTCACACTACATAAAGTCATATGTCTGAGATTAAAAACATGCAAAATAATGTTAATTTCAAACATATCTTTTTTTCCTACTGTCTTTTCCAAATGACATAGTTTAATCTTCTGCACGTAAACATATATTCTGTGTGAGCCAAGGCTCCGTGTTGAAGGTCGTACATTAACCTATGATTGTTTTATCTTCTGCCCGTAAACATATATTCTGTGTGAGCTAAGGCTCCGTCTTGAAGGTCGTACATTAACCTATGATTGTTTTATCTTCTGTCCGTAAACATATATTCTGTGTGAGCCAAGGCTCCGTCTTGAAGGTCGTACATTAACCTATGATATTTTTATCTTCTGCCCGTAAACATATATTCTGTGTGAGCCAAGGCTCCGTGTTGAAGGTCGTACATTAACCTATGATTGTTTTATCTTCTGCCCGTAAACATATATTCTGTGTGAGCCAAGGCTCCGTGTTGAAGGTCGTACATTAACCTATGATTGTTTTATCTTCTGCCCGTAAACCTATATTCTGTGTGAGCCAAGGCTCCGTGTTGAAGGTCGTACATTAACCTATGATTGTTTTATCTTCTGCCCGTAAACATATATTCTGTGTGAGCCAAGGCTCCGTGTTGAAGGTCGTACATTAACCTATGATTGTTTTATCTTCTGCCCGTAAACCTATATTCTGTGTGAGCCAAGGCTCCGTGTTGAAGGTCGTACATTAACCTATGATTGTTTTATCTTCTGCCCGTAAACATATATTCTGTGTGAGCCAAGGCTCCGTGTTGAAGGTCGTACATTAACCTATGATTGTGTACGATTTATACATCATGACTTATTAGAGGGAGAGTTATCTCATTACCACTCATACCACATCTTCTTAATAAATATGACTTAATTCATGTTCCTCACTTTAAATATAGCCGGTTTTTCGGTCTTTTGAGAGAAAAAAAGTTATTCCAGTATCGAGTCTTTTGTTCTAGCAACCAATGTCCTCGATATATACCTATCGATAACAAGTGGGAATCCAGTTTATTTTTGCATTTTGGTCATTCTCGAAAGACTAAACTATAGAAATAATAGTTGATAACGTCTTCTTCATTTTGGTGTCTGGTCGAAACAGTTGCGAGCTTGTCTCATAAGCAACCGTATCACATCTACTGAACATCAGATAAAATATATAAAACTTTAAGACTATATGGGAATTTGGGTAAAATACTTTATGGCTATTAAATAATAAAATGAAAAGTTGGTTATGGAATTTTTTTTTATATATAAATATATACAATTTTTTTTACATTTATGTACATAAAGTAATATCACAGACAGATTTAAACCTTACTGCCTTTGTTTACTGGCAAGACAAATATTTCTAAAAAACAATTAAACAAGGTTTTTTATATATAGTATTGATCTTCTTTTAATTCAAATTTCTTTTACTTATTCGGAATGTTAAAGTTCACAGTATAGGAATATTAACTTATTCTGAATTTCAACTATGTGAATAATGAAAAAGATTTCCGTCAAATCCTTCAGTTACACATTGCTTTGTTTTGGTTCAGATTTACAAACAGTTATGATATTAAATGCAAGTTGAATATTTTAACGAATGCATGTGTTTTGTTTCTGATTTGAATGCTCTTAGATACAATAGAATTAATGTTGGTGAGTTGATGTTGATGTTGCTACTATCCCGACAACAGCTAATGGCAAGATCACCGTCACAACGACATGTACACAAAGAAGGATCAGCTTGACCGTCCAGGCCTGAAACAGATAAACAAAAATCAAGTTTTATTTCGTTAACTTTGTATATATTCAGCTTTTTGCTTTAAATATATTATTATTATACTTTTTAAAGTGATTTATAGTAATCAACTGCCTTTATAATATTAATTTTCTGAAGCAAAAAAAAACCGTTCCACCATCTTCCACATCTTTTCATAAATGATAGCAACGGGCACGAACAACGAGTGAACAATAAAAAGACAACTACTCGCTTAGTTGTCTGGTAGTTAAATACGTACATGTAGATATTGTTTAAAGGCATAGCTGTATTAAATTATTTTTTACAATAAAGAACTAATAAAAGTTTGAAGTGAAAATCATGTTTAAATGCTTTAAGCCCATTTAAGTATGTTAATGTTAAAATTGTGATCAATTTTGAATTTGAATATAAGAATGTTGCTTTCTGTCGTAATAAAGCTTAATTAGTGATTCTAGTACATTAAGATATACTAGTATTGTAAATGCTGTTGACCCCATGTTGCTCAATACTCAGTTTCTATTTAGTGTTTTGTGGACTGGTTTCGTTGGATTTTTTGTTTTATTTTTCGTAATGACGTCATGTTAGTTTCTCTTTGTCTTATGAGTTTTGAGTGTCTCATTAGGATCTGCTGCCTATTTTTGTTATGCTTTACACATAAGAACTATAGTGATTAAAATAAAATAAAATAAAATAAAATAAACAATTTATGTCATCATTAGACACTTTTCAAGCGTATTGTCTGATCATTAAAACATGTATTTACAAAGTTATTAATTGGAAACTATAAAATCTGAAAGTACTCTTCTTGTTTTAAATATTTGACTTAAGCTATATTTTGATATCACTTCTCTAATGTAAATATAAGTTGGGATTATTTACATAAGGTTGATTTTCTTTGTCCTTTTTAGCTTCTTCTTTATCTGCAACACCGTCGTTATTAACTGCTGTCATTTCCCTGTCCGCTAATAAAAAAAAAGAAAAAAGTTTGCCTCCAAGTCCTACGCAACAGGTATTTAATGTTTAGACACACCAACAATAAAACGTAGGGAGCCAAACACAAACTAATGATGATTATATCAACATATTTTTTTGTTGTTGGACATCATCGAAAATTTTTAATATGATGCACCACAGAAAAGAAGATGGTCACACATTTTGCTCGTTTGTTCCTTTATTATAACTTCAGCTGTGCTTTATAACACTTTCGTTCACCTTTTCATATTGATTTTGTGTTCCAAGAAAATAAAAGGCAGAACTTAAGAAAATGGTTAAAATAAAAATAAGAACGTATGCATTGATTATTGGATATTCTAATATGTTTTTTTTTAAATTCGATGTATATCATAACACCGGAGACACATGATAACCATATTCCTTTATACATTAACAGGCTTAACGATCCATGAAAATTCAAAATACTGATATTTTAAAGATATATCGATGTGTTCAGCAAGCATGAGGTAGAACTTTGATGGAGTATAAGTGTCACACGATATTCAATAACCATAGACTTGAAACTGGGTCTCATTTATTAGAAACGTATGGCTTGTAGTTGCTAAGTAAGATGTCACAGCAACGTGTTTCTGGCAAACAGACGACCGCTCAGACGAACAGAGGTAAAACAAGCATATCGATATCCCTTAAAATATGGGAATAAAAGACTTAAAATGTGTCATTTCGTTTGGCATAACCTAAATATTTAGAAAATACTTTGACTCTAAATACTGAAAAGAAATGTGTTTCGCACAGACGGACAGAACTAAACTAGTTACCCCTCCTTTAAAGTAAGGTTTTATAACTATGATTATAGTACTCGAATGACATAAACAAGAGAGTTAAAACAGGAACTTACATTCGACAGGCTTTGCTTGCTTTCCTTCTAGAAATTTAAGTACTTCAAGAATTACTATCATGGCAATCTGGAAGGATTCGTATCCAAGAAATACATAATATGCTTGGTTTGAAGTATCAGTTTCTTCTAGTCGTATTCCAATAAATATGTTTATTACTGAAACGAAGTAAGTGTATTCATAACTCACAAAAAGTGAAAAGCATATCAGCAAACAACAACTGGTATAATTTTTGATATGTTAATAAAGAGCTATGACAAAACTATCATCACCTTACTGATTTAGTTTCAATAAAAACACTCATGCGCAGTGTAACTTATTTACAAACTGGTTATCAATATCAAGAAATGCCTTTCAGTGTCTGTTCATAAGAGTAAGAAATATCTCCTAGGACTAACACACAATGTTTTTATTAATCGTTCGACATGTTTTTTTCAAATATAGCTTATCTATTCCTTGTGTAAAACCTCCTTAGTATTTAGAAAAATTTAAGTTTTGTAAACAGTTTATTTATAATTATGACTTAATCAATTAAATTTTATGTCAACACGTATAGAAGCGTTGACTACTAAGTTGACAATAACCCTGTGGAAACCTCCCCCAGCAGAGGCATCGACCTAATGATAAAAAAAATACAGATAAAATCAAGACGTGTGGACTTGTACATGTATCTTTTAATAATTCCGTATAACGAAAAGTTTTTACAATACTCACAGCCTAATATCAGAACACCTGCTCCAATGCAATAATGAACCCAATAAAACACAGGTCTGTATTTACTTTGTTTATCAGGTCTTAAAATTCCAAGTATTGGCTGAAAAGAAATTGAAATTCATATTGGATGCAGGATGCAAGCAATTGAGACTGTTCTCTTGCTTAAAAAAACAGGTCGTCTCGTTTTGCTAGCGACTAACTTATATAACCAGATCACCAAAAACAATTTCTGCGATTTCGCTAATATGTGTAAAAAAAAAAAGTCCACAAGTATCGCCTGAAATTGTCTGTTTTTATTTCTTTTCTCTTACTGAAATGTTCAATTTTACCATCACATTCAATACCATCATTATTGAGTAGAAAGTTTTACTTTTCAAAATATCTGTTAGATCTTAATTTTCTCAAATACAATTTCACTCTGGTCTTTTGGATTTAAATCGTACACTCATAAAATGAGCAATACTTACATTTATAATGACAAAACAAAACACTATAATCCCAATGTATGGATGAGATCTCTCAAAGTTGTTGCTGCCTACCTGAAAAGTAAAATTTGGTTCTGTATGAAAGTTAGTATTCCGTACCTATGTTGAATTGCATACTAGTAGTTTAAAAAAAATAACATAAACTAGTAACATTTTTGTATTGTCATTATACGTTTATACTTAGGCTGTTTTCTGATATTTTGTTGGGTTGATGTCTTTTGGACACATTCCAAATTCTCATTTTCTATTTCATTTGTATTGGAACGTTTAAAACGTGTTTTTATAACATGGAAAATCTTGCCTTTACATTACACCATAATACATACATTACACCATAATACATACATTAAACCATAATACATACATTACACCATAATACATACATTACACCATAATACATACATTACACCATAATACATACATTACACCATAATACATACATTACACCATAATACATGGTGCACGGACACCATAATACATACATTACACCATAATACATGGTGCACGGACACCATAATACATGGTGCATGGGAGGGTTGTTATTTTGATACGTGCAAAATGTTAGTTTCTGAAAATCCATATTTCAATCTAAAATGAACACTTATCCCTACAGATCAGAGGTCGAGGATGTAAACAAATAAAGGCTGTAGCCTTCCAAAATTGAGAATTGTAAGCGATTACAGATATTGTATTTATCTAAAAGTGGAACAACGTTGTTTTCGGCATGAAATATTTCGAAACAATAAACGACTCCGGGTGCAGGAGTTTCTCGCTACATTGAAGACCTGTTGGTGACCTTCTGCTGTTGTTTGTTCTATGGTCGGGTTGTTGTCTCTATGACACATTTCCTATTTCCATTTTCACCTTTATCAGTGATATAGATTTGAAACTTACCGTGAACTTTCCTTGAATAATGACACCAAACGATATTATAGTTAAAACGGCTGCTGAAACCATGAGTATTCTGTGGATCTGTGTAAAATACTTGACAATGTTACTTTTATATCTTATAGACACTATGTATATGTTTTCATATACATTAATATTGACAATTTCAATATATAAATACATAATTTTAATTTTTTAAAAACCCGTATATTGCCGAATATGTTCTCAAACTTTCACTAGGTATGATTGACACCCAAACAATAAATAAAGAATAAAAAATAAAAAAAATAAAATGTCCTGATTAGAAGCTCATGAATATCATATTAACTGAGAGATATATACACCATATGCAGTCGTTGCTGGAATGTTGCATATATATATATATATATACAACTCGTCTAAACATCAACCCAACAATGTTAGATCTGTAAATTTGCTTTCGCAAATTTTTGGTTCTTCCCTCGCCGGGATTCGAACCCATGCTACTGTGATATCGTGACACCAAATCGCCTGCACTGCAGCCGTCCCGCTAGACCACACGACCACCTGGGCTCTCAAAAGCTTTCGCTGGCCGTGTGTTACCTTTCCACGTCAGTTTTAATCTAGCGGCGTACTACAGTACATGATATATAAGGCATGAAGATGTTATTGTTACAGATCAGCTAAATTATCTATAGTAAAGGATCCTACAAATTAATGTAATATACAGTCACAGAAAATAATTATATTTATAAGTACGTCTGAGTCAGTGACAACTCTACAGCAGATGTGTCCATCGGATCGCCATCAATGATGGTGATACATGGCTGTGTACATAATGTATATACAACTCGTCTAAACATCAACCCAACAATGTTAGATTTGCGAAAGCAAATTTACAGATCTAACATTATATATATATATATATATATATATACAACTCGTCTAAACATCAACCCAACAATGTTAGATCTGTAAATTTGCTTTTACTCTATAAGTATATGTTTATTTTGGTAGTTTGGGATCAATCTCAATTATTTATAACCATATGACATAAGGATAATGAAATTACGTTTTAACAAATATTAAAGACCTTGGTGATTATATGTGTTTATTTAACTTGATATTTTTATATATCTACTTATCTATGTATTTTAAATATTTTTTACCAGAAACCATATATCACTTCCAAAGACTTTCTTGCTTGACCACAACGGTTTATAATATCTGGCAATGAAATAACCGAGATTCGCAAATATCATCCAAGCTATTATGGCAATACAACCTGAAAAAAAGCATAAGCGATGGTATAAGCATGGAAGTGTTAATATAATACTTCCATGTTATAAGCGGCCCGTTATAAGTAACTTTCTTTGAAAACATTTTTGGGGGAATTGTTTTACTCAAATATTGTTATTATTCAACAGGTAAACGGCTAGCTGCTGATCTTTAAACTTAATTTAAACTTTTAAAATAAGGGGTTCGTGTTGCTGAAGTCTTTAGTTAACTATGTTGTATTTTGTGTATTCATACTCCCTTAGTCGTTATATATAACTGCAGTCGAGATATAGCAGTATACCCTTATTAGTCATGATTTATAAACTACATATTTAATCTATTGTTTTATACTTTTACATCGTCCAGGTATTATAGTAAGTTGAACTAACAAAAACTTGATTTCGATTCAGACAATTACACATTTCTTGGAAATTAAATTATATCATACTTTAAGGAATAATTCATATTGAATAGTTTTATGCATAAGGTAAATTTTGTGATCTAGTCGTAAAATTTACTCAATTTAGTATTTTTTGTATGAATCTTCACAACCAATTTTAACCTTTATAAATAATGACAGAAACCATTTGTCGACAGATCTGGAAACATTATGCTCATTTCATTCTTTGTCAACACCAAACTAAACATACTCTCTACCAACAATTCTTCCTTTGTATGCATCTTTTTTTTTTTTTTCGTTTCTAAAGATAAAATTCCGATAAAAAAAAATCCATTCGTGCTGATTGGTTGGTAGAACCACTGTTTCTCGGACCTTGAACTGGTAATATGCTATACGATAGAAAGTGGTAGGAACGTACTTGTCTTTTCAACAAATAGAGTAGTCATCTGTATTGACGCATATGACAAATTAATGGGAAATGATTATGACTACTACTTAAGTTATACATCCTTAAAATGTCTTTTCAAGTGTACTCTTTAGTTAATTAGATATGTTATCGACGGTATACAGGAGATTATATTAGTAATCTTGGTGTAATTAGGGGTGTACAGAATTTTACACCGTTGTTGAAAATTCATACACCCTGAGGCGCAGCGAATGGGTGTATGAATTTTCAACAACGGTGTAAAATTCCGTACACCCCTGATTGCACCAAGATAACGAATGTATTTCTTATAAACAATTCTTTATCTCGTTTTTAAACCGGGATGTAAAATTGAAAAATGTTTTTGAAAAATTTCCAGTGTAACTAATTTTTTTCAATATGGATGTTGCTGCGCATTGTCAAATAATTTTTTTCCTTATTTTGCGGAAATTTAGAGATAAAAATTGTTCTTTTGAATTTTCGTGGAATTGTTTTTTTTACTTTTACTTTTTCCAAATTTTTACTAAAAAGAAAATTTTATTTTTCTTTAAACATTTTTTTTAACATTTTTTAACATTTTTTTTCTCTTTATTTTGGCAAATTTTTTATTTTTATTATTTTTCGGTGACATTTTATTTATCCCGTGGTGAACAAGGGTGGGATGTTATTTACACAGGGGTAATTAACCAATCAGAATGAAATATTTTTGCTGCACAAGAAATAATACGTTTCATCCTCCTTCAAAAGTCTGTACATCTGTCACAGCCTCCTTTAAAAGTATCAAATAAATAGCGTATGTATATTATTTTGTATACTAAATGATAAAATATAAGTCCACATTTATTTTCATGTCTGCACGTGTGACTGAATGAATGATTATTATCTTGTATGGTGGGGTAGATGATTGACTTGTACGACACACCTAAGATACAGGCTCATTCTATCCGAAGCCTATACAAACAAAACATGAAAAGATATACTTACCGTGCGCTTTCACTCTCATATCAACTTCAGCACATACGTTGGTTAACGATTGTAAGTCCACTTTAACTGAAGAAACTGACCTCCCAGATGGTGTATGTTGTTGTATCGTATTACCTACAGAAATAAATAAAACAATAATCCATTCGTTGGAATAGGAAAGTTTACACTGGTCATAGTAGAGTGGTTTTTAAACTAGTTAGCTGCTTGTTTAATTGGTGATTGGCGAATAATTGTATAATGATAAAATAATTTTGGTTGCTCGTCTGAAAAATTTGAACAAGCAGATTGCAAAAGAAAAATTGTCAGTCTCTTTAGGGTGGCAGATACAAATACAAAGTTATTTAAGTTGGTCTACCTTTCAAACTTGAGTCAGTTAAGAACTTTGCCTAATGTATGAACACATGTCTAGTGTAAAAGACGGTAATAAACAAACTGACTTTGCGGTACGGGCGTTGCTCATTGTTGAAGTCCGTACGGTGTCCTATAATTGTTAATTTCTGTGTCATTTGGTCTCTTGTGGGGAGTTGTCTCATTGGCAATCATATCACATCTTCTTTTTTTTATATTAAGATGCTTATGTGTGTGTTTTGTATGTGTCGTTTAGTTGCTACATCTCATTTAATTTTAAATACAGGTATTATATAAAACTAATTATACCCCCAGATACGCTTCCTCTTGCATACAGTATGTAATAATCACTGTTGAGGTCAAACACTTGTGCGTTAGTGTTTGTTAGTGTTCTTGCAAACGAACACGTAAATACGTTCCCTATATAGCTTCCTGTTTCTCCAGAAAGACCGTCAGTTGGCTGAAAAATATAGATGTCAATTAATTCTTTTGAAAATCATATACTTCAAATATTTTGCAAGTTTTTATTTTTCGTCATGTGTTTAAATTAGAGACAACACTGTCAGTTACATATGTCCAAATCACATAAATCTACTAGGAAGAAAGCAATACATTTAAAACAGATAACTAAGATTCGCATACATTACTGCGTCGCAAGGATGTCTTCTTCAATTAACTAATCAACCACTAGGCGATACCCAATCAGTCAGAATTTTACAAACATGAATAAAGGACATAATCTGTAATTTGACAGATTAGTGGAATGTTGTTCATTCTTTTATCTAAAAAAATATATACGAGTAAGAAAACATGTTGCTATGGTGTATGACCTAAAAACTTAAACAGCACATATTTAATGAAAGAAATGGCTCACATTTCACGTTATATCTGATACGTTGTAACTACTGACAGAATATTGACTAAAACGCATATGCTTTATTTTGTACACGTATATAAATTGGAATTACAAAATATCTTCTTAACTTTAATTTGCGTATAATTTATGTAACGAGTCAAACTTTTATAAAAGTATTTTATTTATCATTAGTTACTTACGTTAGGTGTGACAGGGGAATTGCTGCGACCTGTATTATAAGAGTTCTGAGCTGTAAATGTGGTCGCACTGTTGGTCATTAAACATGATGTTACACTAGTATCACCCTAAATAAATAAGCGGATATATTAATATATAAACACCAAATCAATATTGTTTTAGTCTTTTGGAATAGAATAGACAATGATGGACTTCGACTGAGAGTTGTTTCAATGGCACTCATATCACATCTTCTTATTTATGAGAATCAATAGCAAAACATTCGGAATATTTACCAACATTTTAAATACAATCTCATGAAAGATATCATGCAATTACATTTTATATATCTTTTCACATTGATATAACGATGGTTGTAGCTTTTCTTTCGAAAGGAGGATTTTGCATTCTAGAATGAAATTTTTATTGCTTTTTCAAAATATTATAACGACTATAACTTTATGAATAAATTGAGTACCATTACACAAAAAATCAGTAGTTCCTATCTTTTCAAAAAATTATAATATATTCGTAACACTCTTTTACAAAAGTTTCTTACCATTGATTGAGAATTTGATAGTCCAATCGCACCATACTGATCAGCATTTGATGCGAGTTCTACTTGAATTGTAAAATTAACTGCTGTACCGTCACTTGTCCATGATATAAGAAACGTCGTGCCTTCATCACCACAGTCACTATAACAGCCCTTTGTTTTCCCACAGTCATTGTCCGGAGTAAATAGTGCCTTCAATATAAAATTGTGTCAGTTCAAATTGTAAAAAGTGCGTAAAATTATCTTAAATTACTGTCCACAATTTCATGCTAGAAGCGCAGTTTTTCCAGTGAAATTATGCTTATGAATGGGAAATGAATATTTTTTTAACCAAATTTGAAATATCAATCGCAATTTTATTAAAGTAATGATTTATTAGACTTTCAGGTGTGTTGTTTCTGAGTATTTGATAATTTCGAAGCCGTATTCATTCAAGGACAATCTATTGTTAATGCAACAAAGTAACCCTGCTTTCCAAATCATGTACCGCCATGCCTTTCCTTGTTCTAGTTACTAGTAGTATTTCTTTACAGGTGTTTTTTTTTAATTCTATGTTGTTATATTAGAGTTGATTTGATTTTGGTCTTTTATGTTTTAACGCCAATTTTAAGCACCGCTTTTGAGCTATTTTTTTATTGATGGAGGAAGCCGGAATGCCCGGAGAAAACCACCGACCTTCGATAGGAAAACTGACAACCCTAGTCAATTAAGATTGGAGTTGAGTTCACCCGCACGAGTGGGGATTCGAACTCACAACCTCAGAGTTGACTGGCTAGTGATTGCAGTAGTAATTACTTTTTTGTCGAGCCTGTGACCTTTGTCGCAGAAAGCTCGACAAAGGGATAGTGATCCGGCGGCGGCGACGGCTACGGCGGCGTTAGATAACTTCTAAAAAGCTTTATATTTTAGAAGGTTGAAGACCTGGATGCTTCATACTTTGTGTATGGATGCCTTATGTTACGAAGTTTCCGTCAGTCACATGTCCAATGTCCTTGACCTCATTTTCATGGTTCAATGAACTACTTGAAAAAAAAGCGAAGAATGTTTGTAATGTTGAACTCTCTCTCATTATTTGTAGTAGGATAACTACATTTGGTATGTGCATACCTTGCAAGGTCCTCATGCCCATCAAACAGTTTTCACTTGACCTCGACCTCATTTCATGGATCAGTGAACAAGGTTACGTTTTGGTGGTCAAGTCCATATCTCAGATACTATAAGCAATAGGTCTAGCTAGTATATTCGGTGTATAGAGGGACTGTAAGGTGTACATGTCCAACTGGCAGGTGTCATCTGACCTTGACCTCATTTTCATGGTTCAGTGGTTATAGTTAAGCTTTTGTGTTTTGGTCTGTTTTTCTTATACTGTATGCAATATGTTTACTATATTTGGTGTATAATGGAATGATTGTAAGGTGTTACATGTCTAGCTGGCAGGTGTCATCTGACCTTGGCCTCATTTTCATGGTTAAGTGGTCAAAGTTAAGTTTTTGAGGTGTTTTTTTGCTAATTCTATATGCAATAGGTCAACTATATTTGGTGTTAGGAAATATTTTATGATCTATATGTCAGTCGCACAGGTTTTATTTGACCTTGACCTCATTTTCATGGTTCATTGCTCAGTGTTAAGTTTTTGTGCTTTGGTTTGTTTTTATTAAACTATAATCAATAGGTCAACTATATATGTTGTATGGAAGAATTGTTAGCTGTACATGCCTGTCTGGCATTGTTCATCTGACCTTGACCTCATTTTCATGGTTCATTGGTCAATGTTTAGTTTTCGTGGTTAATGTTAAGTTTGTGTGACAGTTGTAATAAAGCTTTATATTTAGGATTATCAACATAATATCAATGATTGGTAAAGAAGGCGAGACATTTCAGCTTGTGCACTCTTGTTTTCTTTCTAGTAACTATTTAGACCACTCGGCCACCGAACCCCCTTGTTTTGTTAGACGTATGAGCTAAGGCAAAGAAGAAGTTTGTGTGCACGTTAAAGTGGTTTTTCTTTCCACAAAATGTTCCTGTACCCAGTAATGCTAACTGGATAATAGGTTCGTGTTTTATGTCTTTGAACCATTGTTCATGTTGGTGGGTTCGTTTGATCTGTTGTAATGTTCAATATGTTAGTTTTTCCTACTACACGTATCATTGAAATGATTTTTTTAAAATTTATTATTCAATTGAGTTTAATGTGTACTCACATGTGTGTCGATCAGAAAACAAAGCCACAACAAAAGTACATTCATTGTAAACAGTATCTATAAAATAATGAAAAATAAACAAAATCATTCATACTTAGCAAGCATCTATAGCTAACAAACAATACTTGTCAGAAATAGGTGAAGTGTGTATTATAAAATTAGAAATACTGAATGTATATATTGAAGACAAATACATCTGTTTAAGGTTCATTCATTCCAAAAACATTTTGTTTATGGATAAGATTTTATTGAATCATGTGTATGTCTACATACCTTAAATGTGTTCGATAATTATCCAATTTTATGTATTGAATATTTACACTGTTATAATATGTGTGTATGAAACATGTCCGGGTGTTGGTTATAAATCTCCACCTAATATGGATACAATACTATATTTCGTGTCGGTAATATACATCCGCCTTATGTTCCAATTTAAAATATAAATATTTAACCTTACTGCATCATATAACATGAATAAAAACTTACTTTAAAAACCAATACAACATTAAAATTTTGCTAAGTCAAACGGCATATTGATTGATAAAATTGCACACGGTCTTTTCATCATTCAGAAGGTAAAAATCTAATTTGAATTATACAGCGTTAATGGTATTGTTATTTTACAAATGGCAACATAAACAATAAGTTTAAAGTACACTTACAATGATAGAAGCTCCCCGAGCCTACGTTTTCATAATAAAAAGGAATACAAAATATGATATAGTGCACCAATACAACAGTTCATAACATCCGAAAATAAACATGCCTTCGAATTCGCTTGAGGATAAAAATCCTCACCTACATCTCCATGTTAATGAAAAAAACCCACAAAAGTAGAGGTAAAAAAACCCAAACGTGTTCTACACATATCCTCAGTGCATGATTGATATAATCTTGCATCCAGTTCATGTTAAGTTATGGGCATAGAAAACTCTAGAGGAAAGAACCGAATACAAGATAATATCTTAACGTTTCAGAAACCAAAATGTGGACTACCATGCACAATGCAATGCAGAAGAACTCACTGGATATAGTGCACAGTTGTTTTTCAGTTATAAAACTACTCTGGAGCTCATAAAATGAAGCATTATAATCAAAATTTTTGTCATCAGAGATATATAATCTTATTTTTATCATTGTAATGAAAAATCAAACACAAACATGCCAATACACTTGCCCTAATTGACCTTTCCCTTGAAAATCGATAAAACGAAGGTTTGTTTTGTCAACATGATCCCATGTTAATGCTCATGTTTTTCTAATGTTGTCTCGTGCTCATCAACCCAAAATGCATACATGTAATACCAATATTGAAATATAAATATAAAAACATATCCACATTTTGGTACTTATGGGTGGGAGAGGGGGGAACTTATCAAGAACCTCATCAACCCAAACAGGCAATATGTATTGCCTGACCAAACATAGCCCTTAAACCAACCACCACTTGGATATTGAAAGAATGAGGATGTATCACATGTACTTCCGCCAAAGATATCAACCAATGAGGTTATACACATATCCTCAGTGCATGATTGATATAATCTTGCATCCAGTTCATGTTAAGTTATGGGCATAGAAAACTCTATAGTCCATACAGCATATTTGCAGGCCAATCTCAAAATACACCACTAGCAAGGCTTTCCCTTAAGGAATAGTATTCCCAATACTCAAAACAAATTCAACACTTTTATTAAATATTATTCCTTTTAAAATTACGTTAAAACACTTGTAAACATTTAAAGATGTATGTAAACAGTTCTTTATAAATCGTTCATAATTCAATAAATTCTCATGAATTTGACCACATACGGACTTTTAAAAGTTGAGTTAAGGCAATGAACTCATATCAAAATGAACATTGTCATTATTCTAATAACATCTTCAGCATGTGGAAAGCTTGTAAGCAAAGGGACTTAACCTCCAAGTGTAAACTATGCTGGCTTGTCTCTTTCTTTACTGTTGTTGAATCAAACACGCTCTTTACTTCATAATCAGGAACATTGACAATTGTATTTCCACTCGATTCTTCACATGTCTGCTGAAAATATATTTACCAATAACAAATTGTTTATTTGTACTAAAGACAGCATTAGTCACACTTTGAAAAGGAAAAATCCCTTTGCCTACAATCCACGTGGAAAACCACTAGGGAATCAGTGTCCCTCGAACTGTAGACAAAGAAATTTAAATTAAAAAATTTAACCATACATAAAATTTAAGTATACATTTGTACTAGTATACAAAATCATTCAACATTATATTTATTTATTAATTTAGATAAAACAAAACAAAACAAAAATATTGCAACCATTATTTAATCTCCCATGACAAAAAGATTTTTGTGACATATTTCAACACATCAATGAAATTAAATACACAATCAATAGAAAACATCATGAAATTACGGAAAAATTATTAGCATTACTTTTAAATAGGTTCATTTGAACATAAAGCTGCTTCCATCACAGATTTTTTTTTTTTTTTTTTGTAGTACCGTGCCGTATTGGCATCTTCTGCCTTTCTCAACACAGACATACATAGTTTAGTGTAGTATCAATATTTTTCGCATTCATTATTTTCGTATTTTCAGAAATCAAAACATTACTTCAATTGCAATTTGTTCTCACCATATTCTGATTAGAAAAAATCCTTTCCTTTTAAAAAGGTTGTTCGAATTCATTGGCATGAATCATCGTGCAATGTCATATTACTTCTCCTTCATTCGTCACCCTGTCAAAGCTGTAGGTAACACCATCTGAAAACAAAAACATTCTATTCAATTTTATGTACAATCAAACAGACCGCTGAACGCGGACCTCGACGAAGACACCTTATAATTCAATACACATCACTCCGATAAAAAACATGAATATCAAGTGACATGTCACACTAAATTATTCCACTTTCTCAATAATTCTATTCTTTTCTAACAAAGTCTTTAAATAGCATTTCTATCAGTATGTACGATGTAAAAATAAATGAAGTCCACAACACAGTCAAAAGTAACAAAAGAAACTATTTACCCTATTAACAATTTATTATTCTCCTTTCAACTACAATTTTCCAAAATGGCCAGAGCCCCCACTTCCACATATATTTTGTATAGCGATAGCACTTTGCCTTGCGTTTAACCGGCGCACGGCATAACAAATATCTGACCACCTGGGTTGATAATAACTACCCAAGGTCTAAATCCCAAAACATTTTTGCCACCAAGGTCAAACATTACCATCTAATTCTATCAAGAAGCCGCCAAGGCAAATATAAATGACCACCAAGGTCTTGACGCCCCCAAGGCTAGTATTTTTAATTCATTGTAGCCATCAAGGCAAATGTAAAAAATCATAAAAATGACCACCTAGGTCTATTGCCACCAAGAAATATAAAAATGACCACCTAGGTCTATTGCCACCAAGGCATATATAAATGACCACCTAGGTCATTTGCCACCAAGGCATATATAAATGACCACCAAGGTCTTAAAGCCACCAAGGCTATATTGCCACCAAGGCAAATGTAAGTAAAAGTTAAAGAATATAGTTACTTTGCCGACAAAACGTGGAGCACGACCTTCCCACAGCTTGGATATTGAAAGAATGAGGATGTATCACATGTACTTCCGCCAAAGATATCAACCAATGAGGTTAATTGTTAATTGGTAGTGTTTGTTCGACATCATAGCTGGATGACTACACATCTTATTCAAACTTCAACAAAAAAATTTATTCGTGTAATCGTTTGGTATATGTTCAAATAGCTATATTATATCCCTGTTTCAAAAATGATGATTGATAATTAAGTCGGTGAGAACATGATTGATTTACAAGTTGCAGTTGGAATTGAACTAGCTTTCATTAAGTGACTGCGAGTACTCTTATACGGAAGCTCTGTGTCTAAGAATGGAAACAACTGTCATATTCCTGGCGTGTTACAGACATTTTCTTTTGTAGAAAATGGTGGATTTAACCATGCCGGTTTTGTAGCTAGCTAAACATCTCACTTGTATGACAGTCGCAATAAATTCCTTTATAGATCCTTTGAGTTTTAAAAGTTATTTGCAATTTTTCTAATAAGATATTGTTCGTATGAATGTTCATCCTTTACATTGTCATTGTTATCAAATAAGATAATACCTATACATTATAACTTTTTTGCATTTTGCCAACATCTATTTTATATCATTTGATGTATATGAATTGTGACAAATGGACATTAGTGATCATTTACGGATAATCCGACATAACTTCATCATAGATACCAGGATTAAAATTCTTAACGCAACACGCGTATTATGTCTACAAAAGACTGATCAGTGACGTTTGAATCAAAGAAGTCAGTATGTAAACGGCTTTTAGCCAGATGCTGATAACAGGTGTTTCCTTAAGAGTCTGTGTGGAACTTTATTCCATACTAAAAAGTAAAAAAACAAAAAAATACCGAACTCCAAGGAAACATTTAAAACGGGGAGTCCCTTAACAAAAAAAACCCCATTTAGATTTTAAACTGACACTAAAATCATAAAATATATGAGCAAACATGATATGATCAAGTATGCGTGTAGTAAACCATATAGGTGAAGTATATACAACCATATTAGTATACCAAGATAAAAAGCGCATATAAAGTAAGTTATGTTTTCGGTAATCATAGTCATATAACATTCTATTCACCTCTAAATGTAACATGACTTTTCAAAGAGACGACCATTTTGGTTCGAAGATCAACAAAAAAACTTAAAATTTAAAGAAATATCATCATCTTAACAAATGAACAGTACATAGACCCGACCTATGTTCTGCGTCTTACAAAGTCTCACGATGATGTCTTGATCATTTAATTAAGTGAACATTTTTTTCAAATTTCATACTTTGAATTAGCAACAGTAGTTTATCGATGTTCGATACTAATAATTCGATTAGAACGATACAAATCAAGGTGTAAAGCACATATTAGTTATAAACTAAGGGAATCTCATTGATTTCATAAGAGCAAGACAAGATGCATCAACAGGATAAGCGTCTCATGATAAGAATGCTTTACCTGCCATTCGAAAACAAATATAGAACATTATAGTTCAAGTTAGTGGTTTAGCGCTATAAAACCAGGTTTAATCCACCATTTTCTACATTTATAAATGTCTGTACCAAGTCAGAAATATGACAGTTCTTGTCCATTCGTTTTTTATGCGTTTTGTCATTTGATATTGCCATGTGATTATGGACTTTCAGATCGGATTTTCCTCTGAGTTCAGTTTGTTTGTGATTTTACTTTTTAGTAAAATAAAAGATCGGACGGACAATGTGTGAAAGCGCGGTATTTGTGTTTGAACAGAATGCATATACAGTACTTAGTTAGGTTAATATCAGGATTATACAGTTTGATATATATAAACTCATCACAGATACCAGGACTAAATTTAGTATATACGCCAGACGCGCGTCGCCTACAAATGACTCATCATTGACGCTCGAATCCAAAAAAGTTGAAATGGTCAAATAAAGTACGAAGTTAAAGAGCATTGAGAATCAAAATTCCTAAAAGTTTTGCCAAAAGCTAAGGTAATATTTGCCTGAGGTAGAAAAGCCTTTGTATTTCAAAAAAATCAAAAATTTGTAAACAGTAAATTTATAAATATAACCATATCAATGACAATTCATGTCAGCACAAAATGTACTGACTACTGGGCTTGTGATAACCTCGGGGAAATAAATCTTCACCAGCAGTGGCATCGACCCAGTGGTTGTAAATAAACTCATCATAGATACCAGGACTAAATTTAGTATATACGCCAGACGCGCGTTTCGTCTACAAAGCTCATCAGTGACGCTCGAATCCAAAAAAGTTGAAAAGGCCAAATAAAGTACGAAGTTGATGAGCATTGAGGACCAAAATTCCTAAAAGTTTTGCCAAATACAGCTAAGCCAATATATGCCTGAGATAGAAAAGCCTTAGTATTTCATAAAAATTGTAAACAGTAAATTTATAAATATAACCATATCAATGACAATTCATGTCAGTACAAAAAGTACTGACTACTGGGCTTGTGATACCCTCGGGGAAATAAATCTATATCAGATTATTACGTCGGAATATAAAGAAACCCTATTTTGCAAACAGGATCTGTCGATAAAATATTTCAAAAGTTTGATTCCAATTAAACTGCATATTCATAGTTTTGAACCAAACTTATGAATACATATTTGGCTAGTTTTCTTATCTAGAGATCCTGCTTTGGTACCTCCAGAGTTCCGGGAACATTCATATATGTAATTATCGGTATTTAGTTAATATTTGTCAACGGTATCAGACTTAGTATTTAATACGTCAGACGCGCGTTTTGTCTTCATAAGACTCAGATCGAAATAGTTAGAAAGCAAAACAAGTTTAAAGTTGAAAAGCATTAAGGCCCCAAAATTAAAAAAAAAACTGTACCAAATACGGCTATGGTAATCTATGCCTGGGATTAGAAAACCCCAAATAATTTATACTTTTGCAAACAGTAAATTTTTACAATTGATAACATAATTGATATTCATGTCATCTCCGAAGTGCTGACTACTGGGCTGGTGATCCCATTAGTGAAGAAACGCCCCCAACATCAACCCAGTGGTGTAAATAGTTATAAAAGGTACCAGGCTACTAACTTTTAAAATAAGCCAGACGCGCGTTTCGTCTTCATAAGACTCGTCAGTGACGCTCAGATCGAAATAGTTAAAAGCCAAACAAGTATTAAGTTGAAGTGAATTCATTACCCAAAATTTCAAAAAAGTTGTGCCAAATACGACATAGGTAATATTTGTCTATGATAAGAACATTTCGAATAATTCATACTTTTGCAAATAGTACATTTCTTAAAATGTTCATATAAAAGATTTTCATGTCAACACCGAAGTGGTGACTACTGGTCTGGTGATACCCTCGGGGACGAAACCAGCAGTTGCATCAACCATAAGTAAGTGCCATCACGATACGAGTTATTTTAACTTAGAAAAAATAGCTATGAATGCTTGAAATTGAAGAATTTAACCAAAAAATATTGATTTGCCTCCTTAGTTATTTCAAAGGAACATGAATATAGCAATATTTGTTTTTCAGTTCAGGCAATTCAGACATAAAACTTTACTCAGGTCTCAAAGTACAAAAATTGTGCTCTAAGACCCAAATCCCAAGTATCTTCACCGAAGTTAGTCTTTTCTGATATCTCTTGGTAACAGAGCAACATTTCCATCATCTGTTATGTTTTACGAAAGTACCTCAATTATTTTAATATCTCTTATTCTTGTTTCAACAAATTGCTTTGTCAAAAAGTAGTCTCTAGTGCAGCAAAAACTATCCGATTTTTCTCTTGATATCAATATATCAAACAGTTTTGATTGGTGTCTCTCAATCTTTAGAAATAACTTTCTAAATGATTTTTTTTCTGAATTTTTCGTTTTTCATTTTCTAAATATTGTCTCAACTCTTCGTCGTGTGGTTTTTGATTACCTACTGGATAGCGTTTTTCTAATTTGGTTTTTATAGTGATTTCGATAATATCACAATGTTGGCTGCTGTACCCCTGTATTTAACCATTTTACATATTGTGTCTGTTTGTTGTCGTTGTCAATACAATGGAATTTTCTGCGACAGTCATACAAGTTAGATGTTTAGCTAGCTATAAAACCACGTTCAATTCACTAATTTATACATACGAAAATGACTGTAATAAGTCAGGAATATGACAATTGTTATGTGTTCGTTTGATGTGTTTGAGCGTTTCAATTTGCATTTGATTACGAACTTTTCTTTTGAATTTTCAACGTAGTTCGGTATTTTTATTTACTTTGTTACATTTTGACATTTTTACCTATTATGTCTGTTGTATTCACACATCATTGTCAATATAATTAAATTTTATGCGATTGTCACATAAGTGAGAGGTTTAGCTCGCTATAAAACCATGTTTAATCCAACATTTTCTACATAAGAAAATGCCTGTACCAAGTAAGGAACATAATAGTTGTTCGTTCGATTTGTTTGAGCCTTTGATTTTGCTAACTATTTAGCGTTAGCAAATCAAGGTAACAAAAAACGTTTACGGAAATCACATGAATCCAAATTAAAAAAAACAAAACGATACAGGGTGCATAAATTGAAATTGTTATCCATCCTTACAACCACGAAACATTACAAAATATTGTGTGGACAAAAACCACGGAACAGTGCACAATATTGTGTGGACAAAAACCAAGCACCAGTGTTCATTACTGCCCTCTACAACTTCTGATATATAACACACTATTGATAATTACGGTACCAAATATAAATAGTATGATTAATTTCATAAAAAATAATAATCTTACATGAGTATCATTTCTGCATTCTTTAAATGTAAGTTGTAAACGAGAACTGGAAAACTTTATATAGCAAGGGATAAATTTTGATACTCAACAGAATATTGTTTTTTGTAGACTGGGTATCTACTTGAGTAGTATTTAGCTCATATTTCAATATGTTCCTTGTATTTAAACTTGTTAATGTCATATTATTAACCTAAATTGGCTATATATTTTAGTTCATATAAAGTAATTAAATCTAAATTGCATTAGTTCGTATTTTATATACGATATACGGTTTAAAACTGTTTATCAAAAATAATTTCCTTAAAATTCGTCATAAAGTTATCACTAAGAATGATCGGTCATCATGGTCATCATGAAAAAAAAAATGTAAGCATTAGCGTCAATTTAACGACAATATGCTTGAATATTATACTATATATTAACCAAAGCATAAATGCATATCCGAATTTTAAAAAACTAGGGTTTATATACAATATAAAAACGGGTTAATTTGCAAAAATACCAGGCGTTGTACCTGCTTATATTGTCTTTTAGTGAACAAACGATTTTCCAATGTATGTATTTTTGAGTTTAAGGTTCATAGCAAATTTGGATTATCTTTCATGTCTGATAAGATCTTGACCGGTAACAGTTTTACATCTTTGTTTTACTAATTGATAAAATTTAAATTAAAGCTAAATACTACCATCTTTTTCGCAAGTTTATCCGTTTTACATACTTTTTTTACTTTTTTATTTTGTTAAAGAGGGCCGAAGGATACCAGAGGGACAGTCAACCTCATAGATAGAAAATAAACTGACAACGCCATGGCTAAAAAAGAAAAGTCAGAGACATAATAGTACACAAGTCACAACATAGAGAACTAAATACAAACAACACGAACCCCACCAAAAACTGTTACCTATTAACTTCATTATCGATTGAGTTCTTTATCTGTTTTTTTTTATAATTGATTCAAATCTGTTTTTTTTTTAATCCGTCTATGGTTTGCTGATGAATTTTAGATTTGGTGACGATTATTTTTTCGTCTCCTCTTTACTTAATTTGTGACTTTTGTTGCTCATTAATTTGGCTAGTCCCCTCACTATGTTTTTAAACAAATGGTGAGTTCACATCATATATCTCCCCTGTTTAATGACGGTTTACCTTAGGACTTTGTCTTATCGGTTGTGAGCGGTTTTATGACAGTTTGATGACACCCATTTTAATGTCGGTCATTTGTCCAGTCCATTCCTGTATATTAATAAAAGTTTGTTCTTTATTTGATGAAAGGAACTGATGATTTTGCTTTTTGAGCAACGATTTAACTTTAACTGTCTGCTTTTTTATATCGGTATCGACAGTTTAATACAATTTTTATATATATTTAATATGTTAATTATGTTCTAATTCGCCAAGCTTAACCGAACATAAATTATTTAGTCAATATAACTCAACACATGTATACTATAGGAATGAGCTCTCCTTGTGAGTACACACCTTAATACTTTATTTTTTCTTTAAACATCAAAACCATTTCATATATTTATATTTCACTATTCATTCAAACGTCCATCTGTACAACAAAAATCCGTATCGGGACTCCATCCCACTAAAAATCAAAATCAACAACAATCTACAAAACACAATAAATACATTATCATTACAACTCATCTTGTCACATCATTAAACTGTCTAACTCAAATATATCAAATGGGTGGGGGATATGTATAACGAAACGGAGGTATGCTACTCTGAAAGGCAGAACGTCAAATAACTAGTTATAAAAATATCTATTATTCATAATGAGATTCTGCACGAGAATCACGATCCTACCCTCGTACAAACGGGTAGGATACCTGCATTGCGACATACAATAGCCAATCAAATCATACAATAAAAAACCAGGTATGCAACCATGTGCTCATCAACACGTGTTGAACATAAACAAACACAGACATGTGCTTCCGATACTATTAATAAATATATATATGTAATGGTTGAATATTTCATTTGAATATCAATTTCGACGATTTTTTTATTTTGTTAAACGAGTTTGATATATTAATTTTTGATTTCGTTCGTTTGTTTTTGTTTTTTGTCTGCTTTATTTATGTCTGACTAACATTTGTTCGTTGTCTGTTATCATCGTTTATTCAGAATATTGATTTTTTAATTTACATTTTTTTGTTTTTGTTTTAATTTAGTGTTGTTTTTGTTCCTAGTAATCATCTACTGTATCCAATCACAGTAAAAGTTTGAAACAACGTAATTTATCAAGTGACAATGTCATAGTTTTAGGACACTGCTGTTATCTGTATCAACATCAAGTAGTGTTGTACTTTAATGTCGGAGTTATGAACTACTGTTTCAAAATATTGTTGATTTCAACGACAAACCTTGTAACCGCTGAGAAAACAAGATGATTGTAACTTATTGTTTTGATTATATCACTTCATGTCGTGTTTGTTGTTAAAGTTAATTTTTGTTGATGATGAAAACAACACTATAGTGGTTTTTTTTTTAATTCAAAACTTCGTCCAGGAGTTGACCCGCCAATTGTTTAAAAATGAGCGCTTGCAGAGTCTTGTGTAAAATCATCAGCCTAGTATCGTAGATGAGTTATATGTTTATTATATCCTTACTTAGTTTTTCTTCGAAAGCAATTTTACGTCATTGTTACGATGCAACCAATATACACATTTATTATCTTTTTCATGTGTCCTAAACATGATAAGTGTGATAACGCTATGTAAACAGTCATCAAAAAGACATAAGATTGTTATATAAAATCAGCGGATTTATAAAATAATGCATCAGGTAATTATTACTGTTTATTTGCGTTTTTACCAACTTAGCAATGGCTAAAATATATCATTTTGGCTATATATTTTTTTTTAAATAACTAATTAACTTTGAACTAAATGTACTGTAGTATGTTAATGATACAACAGGTCAAAAAGTGGAGATAGTTATGTGTACCCGATGTACTCCATGATAAGTATTATATTTTTTAATCGTAAGGAAAATGTGTATTTAACAGTCATTAAAAAGTGTCTGTTCGTCAATCTGTCTAAGATACTAAGTTTTGATCAAATTTAAGTAGTTCTGATTAGTTGAACACAAATGCGTCTATTTCCACCCTTTCTTGTGCAGGTAGCACTGGGGTTGATACCTCTGCTGGTGGACTATCAGTCCCCGAGGGTATCATCAACTTAGTAGTCAGTACTTTGGTACTGACATGATTTTACAAACTTTTCTAAAATTGTCCGTTTATAAATTTGAAATTATTAAGAAACAAACTCCCTCAGTCAAATTTAGGTATTTTTGTCATATAGCTCTTCAACGGTTTCGGTACTTATACATCCTCGGAATTGTTTGGCTTTGAGCGTTCCTGGTGAAGGTAAATCCAGAAAAGCGCTTCAGACGCATTGAAATTATTAAAGGTGTTGTTTTCAATTTATTAGAACTCTCTTATTAATTTTTTTTTTTGAACCAGTGCGATTGGTCCAACATAAAAAAATGAATGACTTTAACTAAAATAAATACTTTGCTTCGAAACAATAGTACATGTCGTATATATCAATGATAATCTGTCATCATCAAGACTATTTCAGTATCCTTATTAGGGTCATTGGTCATGTTTTGAAAGTAACATGAAACTGCTACAAACCCTCCTCTCATGTTAGTTCATATTTATTTAAAATTTTTTTTTTGCATTATAGCCTCTCTTCTTGGAAAATTTGCTTCGTCTATTCACTTATTTTTATACACATAAACAAACCAAACATGTTAAAACGTTCAACGTTAGATCTAATTCAATCATAGATGTTCAATCCAATTACAGGGTAACGTTGGACTCTCTATAGCTGAATAATTTGATAAAGAGAAAGACAAATTTGATGATAAAATACGTATAAACAGAGAAAACATACCAGTGAAATAAGTAGGGCACCATTATTAGAGCTAAGTATGTTTTCCGATGTACATGTTCTGCTAAATTTTATCATATTTAAAATTCATAGTTCACAAAAGAGTGTTAGCTTTTGTTATACAAAGTTAGGCATTATAGTATTTTTTAATTTGAACTACTAAGATGATAATCATATGAACTGTTTAGCAACGTTAACAATACAATATTGAAATTATGTAAGTCATACATGCATGTTCTAGTCATTTTCATTTTTTTTATTTATCTTTAGTGCAAAAGGGTCTCTTCATTACTAATGTTTGTGTTTGAAATGATTTTCCAAAATATCCTATTATGTACCCATGCATGAATAAGAAGCTGTATAGATAATTGTATCAAATATATATGCTTTTTAAGTTTTCAAGACACAAAAAGTCATACTACTGTTATCATCATTTATCTTCCCTAACAAAGACTAATTTTCATTGTTTATTTTTCAAATGGACATGTGCTTGTCATATACCAAATAATGTTCTTTAAATAAGCTTTACTTAAACGAGGCTTTGAAATTCATAAAATGTGGTCTTAAGCGATCATTTCTCTTATTTTGAGCCGAGGTATGTTGCTTTTATTTTGCTATTAATTTGTCATCTGGTCTCTTTCCTGCTTAACATTTTAATCCTTCAATTAAATTGGGTAATAGTGTTGCTGGAACATATTGGTAAAATCATTAATACTGCAATCATTTGTTTTCAAAGTATATTTTTTCTGAAATCCCCCATAGAGCACACAAGTTTTATTATATTATAGAAAGTAGCATTTACACAATCAACTGATGGTTTGTGCTCTTGAAATAGAAAACAAAATCACAATTCCAACGTTTTAATTGAAGTATTATCTATTACAAAGGAACAATTAATCTTGAAAATAACATACAGAAATAATTCCTGGTTCAATTTGTTTGGAAATGTGCCTTTTCAAGCACTTGAGTAGTATAATCGTATGATTAAGAGTAGGCGAAGCTTAAAGTGATAAACGTTATTTTGGACCTTCATACAATATTAGTATAATGGTCTCAGAAATCATGTACCTTAATCTACTTATTAATACAAAATCATCATAGATGCCAGGGTTAATGATTTGTTAAATATTATAAGGTACATGCATAATGTATCATTCTTATACCTGAAAAATGACAAAAAAATGCACCGAAGAATATAATTGTTAGGTTAGGTAACGTGCTACAAATACCGGTATCTGTGTACAGTTAATAATCATAAATAAGGGTTTTTTATGCGTGCGTTAATAGTGCCATTCTTTCATCGTTTATTTCAGACTTTCCGTACTGTAATAAAATGAACGGTACCAATTTGTTTTATGAACCAGATGCGCATTTCGACAATCAATGTATCTTCAGTAATGCTCAAGGCAAAACTATTTGATAATCAAAAGCTTATTAAAAATAAGAAGAGCTATAAACAAAATAGGTCCAGAACGTACAGCCAAACCGGGTTAGGTAGATGAAGGAGATACATTCATTAATTTCAATTAATTTCCAAAATTGTTTAACAGGAAATTTAATAAAGTAGAATCCGTATTTTCATGCCAGTACCAAAGAACTGGTTTCTGGGCTGTTGATGCCCCCTGGGACTATCAGTCCACCATCAGAGGCGTCTACCCAGTTGTAGTAATTACAAAAACGGTACTAATTTTCGACAATCAATGTCTCTTTAGTAATGAACGAGGCCAACATATTTGAAAATACAAAGCTTATTAAAAATAGGAAGAGGTATAAACAGAAAAAGTCCAAAGAGTATAGCCAAGAACTGATGTGATTGCGTATTTATAAATTTTTATCATACGTCCAACCTTTCATTGTATGTACATTGGAAGTAAACAAACAGATATTCAAGATACAATGTGCTTGTCCATAATTGATAAAATACTTAATTTGCCAAGGAAGCCAACCATCATCATGATTTTTATCTATATTATCCATATATATTTGATATTTTAGCAATTTTAGCAAAAGTTTCTTTTTCATATCATATTTAAAATCATTATTATCATTATTTCCATTATCAAAGATGTCGATCAGGCTTTACATTAGTATGCTAGACACGCCTTCCGTGACATTTTACGAATCAGTGTACATGTAATCAAATATATTACAAAGTTGGTGAGCATTAAAAACCTGAAATTCCAAAAACGTTGTTCCAAATCTGTCTAAAGTTATCTATGTTAAGGGATAGAAAACTTGATTTATAAAAAAAAAAGGGCATTCTGTCGCTCCAAAGAAGAATCTTCATCATTAATTGTCAGAGCCATTGTCAACTGTCATTTGCCTGACACAATCTTTGATTTTGTTTTTATTATTTATAAAAATGCCAATTTTGGTTGCCAAAAAGTGAATGTCCTTAAATATATTTGTCTGTAAACTTATGCAAATTTGATAATTCAAACGTTGAACTTCCTGAAGTGACAATGTATGCATAGCGCCCTGCTAAGCTGATCCCTAGTTCTAAATCATACTGACGTTAATTGATAACTAAATGGTTCCTAGGTTTCTATTTACATAAGTCAACGGATGATTTTAACTGTTCTGTTGAGAAAATTTCGTATTTATATTCTTAAAGATTTTAAATATTTTCGCTCCCCCAAAAGTAAATCGGCTTTCCCTGGTGGTGTTTTATTTTTCTTTCAGAATTACCCCTTGTACACGGTAAAATGGATATCATACGTGTTATTCGATACAGCTATGTATAATATAACTATAATTTGTAATGATAGTCTCAAAGTCATAGTCTTATAGATCTAATCAACAATCTTATCGAAAATGACGTAGTCGTTGAAATCTGTTTACACGGTATTAATCAAAAATACAAAACTCTAATGTTTAATTGAAAAAAATATAAAGGAGGCAGTTAATTTATCATTAAGCGTCATTTTTCTCCTGATTGAATCATCGGTTGATTAATTTAATCTCCATAATCTATGTTTGGGCAAATACAGTAGTAAATAAACAACTAAAATCCGGTTTATTTTATATTAATAAAAAATTTAGTAATCGATACGAATAGTCGAAGTATATATATTGTTTTTTATTTAATGAGTTTTTTAGTGTTTTACTTGAGTTTTGTCAGTTGAAACTAATTTTAAAAAGTTATTAATTACCTAAGAGGCAAGTTATTTTAGGTTGAAAATTTGTGTTACCTATATTGTCCTAATTTTTACATTTGTTATCATCTAGAGACAATACCGATTGCATATTAAATACAAAGTAAAAGTAAGCCAAATAGATTGTTTCGTTATTTTAATTATGCATTTATCACAATTAATAATGAACGTCAAATGCAGCAGCGTAGTTAGTATCTAACTTCGTGTATACTAAAAGTATATATTAAATTGATAATTTTACACCGACTGCATTTGGCAAAATTTGGATTTCATCTATGCTTTTCTATCAGAAAATTGTTGCAATTATCAATTAATCTTTAGAAAGAAGCCTGTTTGTCGTGCAGTTAAATTTCTTGACCACCACAATCCAGCTATTACACCAATTTAACAGATTATTTTCGTCGGAAAATGGCTGCAACAAGTCACAAATATGACAGTGGCTTTCCATTTGTTCCGATTGAAGCAAACGTTTGCTTATGTTAATCCCGTTCTTAGTTCACATTGGAGTTCAGTATTTTTATTACACTTTTTGATAAAAATAACCCGGTTACTGGTAAATATCCTATGCAGGTTACTGGTAAATACTTCCTTATTCATATTAAAATTAAATAAGCTGAAATAAATGCCATTACTCATCCTTTTCCAGAGTCGATTGTTGAGTTAAATCTTAAATGCATGTCGATGTTTATCTTTTATTATATACCAGCGTCCGCTAATAATTTGTATTAATAAATAGAAATTCTCAATAAAGGTTACATTATAATAATTAATGTCCCCTCGAAAACAAATTTGACAGTACTGCTAACTTTTTATTTTTTGAATTTTGCATTTATTATCAGCATTTCATGTATGGTGTGTGCAGGAAGGGGTCATGTTAGCATTTGTGAAACTTGTTTCCTAATTTATGTTTTTGGGGTTTATGTTCTGTTTGGTTACTTAATTGTAACACCACTTTTATTTGTGACTTTTTTTTATAATAATTCAAATATATTTCAGTAAATTTGAAAATGATGGACTTTGAATCTTGCGTGTCCTGTATGATTGGAATCATGCTGTTAATGCACTCTAAACATGCTAATGTAAGTTAAATCTTTCTGTCAAAGTAAAGTAGTTAAAGAAGAAACATTCCATATTTAAAACAGACAAATAAGGACAAATTTTGCTTGTTCAATTTAAAACATACTTTTGGGATCAAACAAAAGAACCTTTCAAGATATATTTTTAGTCTTTTGTAGACGAAACGCGCGTCTGATGCAAATAGGAAAATTTAATCCTGTTATCTATGTTTATTATAGAAATGAATATCTCTTAATTATTTTAGGCATTTTCTATAAATCCTGAATGTGGTAAAACAAAGGGTTGTTACAGTGACTGTGATAATGGACAATCGTGTACATATTTGGTATCCTGGTTAAGTGGTAAGACGTCGACAGAATTTACTATACAGGCAGCATTGTCTACAGATACAGACCACTATGTGTGTTTTGGATTGTCTCCTTCACAGACTATGGTATGTTATATATCTTTGCCATCTTCTTTTAAAAATTATTTTTTTTGTATAATTGTTAAATTTTTCGTGTACGTTTGTTTATTCTTTACTGTTTTTGGATCACTATTCGTCAAATTATTAAATGAAAGGTCGTGTACTTATGTCATTCTGTTTCTTTATATTGTTGACAAGTTCGATTTATACAGTCTCGTTAAAGATACGTGTTTGTTTTGGGCTGGGGTTTTTTGCACGCCGGACGCAAGTTTTGTCTACCTTAGACAATCAGTGGCGCTCGAATAAAAACAGATGGTAGGTCACATCAAACATAAAGTTGAAGAGCTTTTAATTCCGAAATTCCAAAAGGTTGTGCCAAATTTAACGAAGGCACTATATACCTTGAATATAAAAAAACACCAGTTATTAGAATTATGCAACATTTTCTAACCAATAAATTTACAAAAAAAGAACAGATCAATGATATGCCATGTCAAAACAAAAAGCGCTGACTGCAGGGCAAGAGATACCTCCGGGATTAAAGACATTCTTAAATGTCCTCATACAGTGACATTTACTCAGTGGTTAGATATACAAAATTGTTCTTAAATTCTATTCAGATTACTTTAAAGCACATGAAACAGTGGAATTACACCCTTAAAAGAGGGACGAACGATACCAGAGGGACAGTAAAACTCATAAATCGAAAATAAACTGACAACGCCATGACTAGAAATGAAAAGGACAAACAGACAAACAATAGTACACATGACATAACATAGAAAACTAAAGAATAAACAACACGAACCCCACCAAAAACTAGGGGTGATCTCAGGTGCTCCGGAAGGGTAAGCAGATACTGTTCCACATGTGGCACCCGTCATGTTGCTTACGAGATAACACATCCGGTAAATTTCTAATTCGGTAGGTCACATTTATGAAAGTGAAGGGGATTGTAGTTACGACGTAAGGAACATATCCGATATCCTTTGTAAAACAGTCATTCCATAACGGTCAACCAACTCGTGATGGCGTCCGTAAAATTTACGAAGAGATGATTTCAACTTCACCATTTGGAACTCTTGATTTAATAGCCTCATTGTGAGCAACAACCCCCTATCAAGAAAATCATGATAGGAAATGCAAGCACTGGAATATCGTATCAATTGGGAGATATATACACCGTATGCAGGTGCTGCTGGAATGTTGCTATCTAGAAATGGAAAGTTCACCATTGGAAAGCTGAAATCATCTCTTTGTCGTAAAGTTTTGTTTTCATTGTTAATTTCCGGATGTAAGTCAAGATATGAGGCCGACAACTGTATCTGTTGTACCCTTATCTCTAGTTCAATGGGATAGATGCGTTCGACATAGTCACCAAATTTTGAATTATTTAGTGAAAGAACATCATCTATATAGCGGAAAGTAGAGTTAAATGATATTGCGAACTTCTTATCTTTCTTCCTAAGAAGTTCATGTATGAAGTCAGCCTCATAATAATAAAGAAACAAGTCGGCAAGAAGAGGGGCACAATTCGTTCCCATTGGAATGCTGATAGTCTGTTGAAACGTCAATCAAGAAATCGAGCATCTTGATAATGTCAGTTTTAGAGAATTTTTTGTTTGAATCAAAGTGATCCTTTACAAAGTAGGATTTATCCCTTCCTAAGACAAGATACTTGTATCTTCGTTGGCCATTCTTTTTTATGAAACAAAGCAATACCAACTCTTTCAATTTGTCTTTTAGTTTGGAATGTGGAATACTTGTATAAAGTGTAGAAAAGTCAAATTTTTTTATACTATTACAAGATGAAAGAGAGTTAGATTGTATGTACTCTTGAAGATCTTTGGAATTTTTAAGTATCCACATCTGATTCACGCTACCTCTAGAATAGACAGTTTTACAATAACTTTGAAGCCCGTCTTTAATTGATGATAAATAGTTATCAAAGGTACCAGGATTATAATTTAGTATGCCAGACGCGCGTTTCGTCTACATAAGACTCATCAGTGACGCTCATATCAAAATATTTATAAAGTCAAACAAGTATAAAGTTGAAGAGCATTGAGGATCCAAACAGTTGTGCCAATTACGGCTAAGGTAATCTATGCCTGGGATAAGAAAATCCTTAGTTTTTCGTAAAATTCAAAGTTTTGTATTCAGGAAATTTTAAAAATGACCATATTATTGATATTCATGTCAACACCTAAATGGTGACTACTGGGATAAAATAGATGTTAATAATTTAGAAAGTTGTTTCGTGGAGCACTTGGTATATATTTACTTACAAGCACTATCTATTCTTGATTCTATACTTTTGAAGGGTGATGCTAGTGTTTCATCATGTTTAATGTCTAACAGTGGATCTTTCAGCTACGAAAATTCTTACAATCATGGACATCACAACATCTTAGTCACTAATGTAAGTTTATTCACTCTAATATATAAGAAGATATATACAATATTAAAATTAAACTAATTCAAGACATAAATGTTTTGCTAGCTATAAAACCACAATCCACAATTTTCTACATAAGGCAATGCCTGTACCAAATACAGAATATGAAAGTTGTTATCCATTCATTTGGTGGGTTTGAGCTTTGATTAGGGACTTTCCGTTTAGAATTTCCTCGGAGTTCAGTCCTTTTGTGATTTTACCTTTTGATTTTACTCAAGAGATAAAACTTTTTTTAAATTTAATTTTCATCAATTTCTACACAAAGCCATTTAGTGTATTAAATAGATATAGGAAGATGTGGTATGAGTGCCAATGAGACAACTCTCCATCCAAATAATAATTTATAAAAGTAAACCATTATAGGTCAATGTACGGCCTTCAACAAGGAGCCTTGGCTCACACCGAACAATAAGCTATAAAGGGCCCCAAAATTACTAGTGTAAAACCATTCAATTCTTATACACGATAGATATATACTATAATTCAAATTGGTCGAAGTAGAGTAGTGTTTGTATAATATCTTAATTTCAACTATAACAGATGATTGAAATTGCGTAAATATGAAGAACAAAACTCCGAGGAAAATTCAAAACAGACTGTCCATAATGAAATGGCAAAATCTAAAGCTCAATCGCATCCTGACATGGTACGGGCATTTTGTTATGTAGAAAATTGTGGATTAAACCTGGTTTTATAGCTAGCTTAACATCTCACCTGTATGACAGTCGCATAAATTTCCATTATATTGACAACGTTGTGTGAAAAAAAATGCGATATCTATTGTCTTCTCCCACTGATGTACCTACTAGTATTGCATACAAGCTGAGAAACGAACCTTTAATAAAGTATCTACATAATTTATTCATATCTTTTTTTGAACCATAAATGTATACTGACTTCAGTGTGTCTTTTCTTTTAATAGGTTTTACACCTACAACAGGTACTATCTCAAGTATAACAAGGAAAACAAGTTGTTGATTATGTAATGTACTGCTTACTGGTATAAAATGACACAAATCGGTATCGCATATTGCATAAAAATGAACAAAACAATCTTTAAAATATTTACCTGTCATAAACACTTTTAGTGATGAATATTTCTTGCTTGGATCACTTGAAAACATGGTGTTTGTCCAAATCCCCAAAAAAATATTTCAAGTAACTTTAAATACAACATTACTTTAGAAATAAGATGTTAATTTGGTTTTTATAAACCACGATCAATTGGTGTTACGATATAGATACATTTGATATTGGTATCAAGTTTATCTCGTTCGCAATCAATCTTGTGGTAATTACCTATTGTTTTTTAGCCAACAAATGGACTTTCAAATTTGGTTCACTATTACGCGAACAACATCATTACATGTACATTCAATAGAACAAATTTGAACACAGATGCGAAGGTTTTCGACCTAAACACCAATTTCTACATGATGTATGCACAAGGAAAGACCAGCGGAGGTAATTATAGTAGTCCTGATCATTTAGGTATGTTTCGACAGAAACCAATGTAAATTATAAACCCCAATTAATGTTTTTAAGTATAGTTTTTTGTCTTCTGAAGTCTTCGATGGCTCTGTAATCCTTATCCCCTAAACTAGAACCTAATGTTTGGGAAGGAAATCAATCGAACATCTCAGAGCGTCAAAATTTGGTTTCCAGACTATATTTTTCAAGTAAAAAAAACTTTAAAACATAATCCAATTTCAGTTGGTATACAATGTATATGTTCTTCAGAAAGATAAAAATCATATTTCAGGACACTGTACAATAGCATCTAGTACATTTATTTTTATCTTTTACTAATTTTTTATCCTTTACACAAATAAGAACTGTTTTATTTACTGTTTGGATTGATGTCTGTAAAACAATAACAGTACTAGTTTTCATTTGATTTATTGTTACCGTGGCTATAATTAATATAAGTAATGCACACAAAAATTGTTATAATGTTAACAAGAATGCAACTCATGGGTTATGCACCTCTAATTGTAGGAATAAAATTGAAACATCACAAATATTCACTGTCTTCAGAGAAAGTGGATCTAAAATCCGTTGCTGAAGTAGGACAAGGCGAACCTTCAAGAATAAAGGCACATGGTAGCTGTATTCATATATTAACGATCATAACACTATTAGATATACTATATAGATTTATCAAACTAACTTTTATATGTTCTTATTTCAGACAGATTGTTTTTTATAATTAGACTGTATGGCGAAGTACCGAAGTGTATTTTACACTTTGATATAGGTTAAATTGAAATGATTGCTCTATTTACATTTCTAACGTATTTTTTTTCTATGTTATTGCATCAAAGATGCTTACAAAGGAGCAAAACGAACTCCATCTTTAAAGGTTACAACTTAAACAGTATTTTTAATGATTCATACACCCCTCCCCTAAAATATATTGTAAGGAGTAGAATTATGTAAAGTAGTAGAAAAGCTGTGACTCCCTCAGAGAGGTTTTGCAATGAATTAATCATGTACAGATGTATATAGAGTGGCACTCTTATAAAGGAATTTTCCGCAACTGTCATACAAGTGAGAGGTTTAGTTAGACTTTAAAATCAGGTTTAAAACTACCATTTCATACATAAGAAAATGCTGGTACCAAGTCAGGAATAAGACAGTTGTTATCCATTCGTTTGATGTGTTTGAGCTTTTGATTTTGCCATTTGCATAGGGACTTTTCGTAGAGAATTTTCCCCGGAGTTCGGTATTTTTGTCAGTCAATGTTTCCTTACAAGGTTTTAGATTTGACGTCGCCATTCCGACTTAATGTGGTTGCGCTTTTATACTTCCTGCACACTCAAACAGACTTTCTTTAGCGAATATTTTGCTACCTTGTTGTCCATGGATGCCGATATTTCTCTATACAAGTCAACAAAACATTTACGTTATGATAAGATGGTCAATATATACAATAATAAGTTGGTAAACATGTGATGATGGCATACATTAAACGAAATTTATTGTCCTGCAACTCGAGCACATTTTTCTAAAGGTTAATTGATTTTGAAACTGGGCCGCTGACCAATAAACTTAAAATTCCTCGGAGTATTATTTAGTTTGTGGGTTATTAATAGACAGCAGTGAACACATGTCATCCATAACACAAGGAAAAGGGTTAAATCCTATAATATTGAAATATTTTTCTATTTATACGTAGTAAAAAAAGTCATGGTCATAACATTCCTTTATTTTCGTTTACGCTAATACTTCTTAAATTGCCTTTTCAGGTTCGTTAGCCATTATTGCCTGGATGTGTTTTATGAATATTGGAAATATGATTGTAAGATACTTTAAACCACTCTGGTCAAGAAAACAGATATTTGGTTCTTCAGTATGGTTTCAGGTAAATTATTTTATAGCATTTGTGAGATTTGCACAATTGTTCCTTGCTTGCCCTCATTTTCGTTTTATTTACTGTAATTTCAGACAACTTTTACTCTAAACAAAACATATCACACCATGAAGAATAGGAAAAGCCCTCCTCTGAAAAATTATTATGCTCATTCTGTTTCCCTTCTGTTTTGAAAAATTTAACTTTACTTTAGATCAACTTAAACTATGAGTAAATGCTGATTCTCACAAAAGTAGATACAAGTAAGTTTCTGTTCCAAATGTGTAGTTAAATTGCAAAACAACATTGTAACAACCTTATTATTGATAGTATTCATGTTGAAATTAAAGTATGTATGTTGGTTTTAGAAGCTCCAAAGAGCTTATGTTTTACTGTATTGTATTCTATGCTATTTTATCAATTGAAATTTTATTTTATGTTATTTGATTTTGAAGTTATTTATAGCTGACAATGTGATTTCCAGGTTCACCGACTTCTTATGAGTATTGGAGCTATTTTGACAATTACATCCATTTGTGTCGTTATTCGTGGATCTCTGAAAGTAAGTGATCATTTGTGGATTTTTGAAAGTAAGAACTTTGTTGCTAGCTTTTAACATTAGCATGAAGTATCATAAGTGTATCAGAGATATATAAACCATTGATTTATAAGTTTCTGAACTTATATCTACAAGTTTCCACCACACAGTGACGCCGTTACCATATTAATGGAGTTATTGGTTATGAATTTAATTGATTGAATATTATCTTTATTGATTTATAATTGTTTGCAAAATCCTAATAGTTTAAAGATGCTTTAAAATATAGATATAAACAAGGCTATGTGTTGAAGACCGTACCTTGACCTAAAATGGTTTACTTTTATTAATTGTGCCTTTGATGGAGAGTTATTCATTGACACTCATACCACATCTTCTTTTATCTATTTGATATGGGTTTTTTTTTAGATAGTGCCTTGCAACTTTCTCATGTCTCCTACAAATAGTTGAAGTCGTTCCACATCTTGTTGTTTCTTATAGATCAAAAATGTTGACAGCAAAAACACATACTAGTACATTTTGTATGTGTACCAACATAAGACTTCTGCTGAACAGATGAACCTACATTTGAATAAATCTTAGGGAGGGATAAATCCTACTTTGTAAAGGATCACCCTGATTCGAACAAAAATTCTCTGAAACTGATATTATCAAGATGCTTGATTTCTTGATTGACAACATATTTGTTACGTTCGGAAGACGTGTTTTTCAACAGACTGTCGGCATTCCAATGGGAACAAACTGTGCCCCTCTACTTGCCGACTTGTTTTTTTTATTATTATGAGGCTGACTTCATGCAGGAACTTCTTAGGAAGAAAGATAAGAAGTTAGCACTATCCTTTAACTCTACGTTTCGCTATATAGATGATGTTCTTTCACTAAATAATTCAAAATTTGGTGACTATGTGGAACGCATCTATCCAATCGAGCTAGAGATAAAGGATACTACAGATACAGTTAAGTCGGCCTCATATCTTGACTTACATCTAGAAATTGACAATTAGGGTCGGTTGAAAACAAAACTTTACGACAAAAGAGATGATTTCAGCTTTCCAATTGTGAACTTTCCATTTCTAAGTAGCAACATTCCAGCAGCACCTGCATACGGGGTATATATCTCCCAATTGATACGATATTCCCGTGCTTGCATTTCCTATCATGATTTTCTTGATAGAGGGTTGCTGCTCACAAGGAAACTATTAAACCAAGAGTTCCAAATGGTGAAGTTGAAATCATCCCTTCGTAAATTTTACGGACGCCATCACGAGTTGGTTGATCGTTATGGAATAACCGTATCACAAATGATATCGGATATGTATCTTACGTCGTAACTACAATCCCCTTCCCTTTCCTGAATGTGACCTACCTAATGAGACTATTTACCGGATTTGTTATCACATACGCAACACGACGAGTGCCGCATGTGGAGCAGGATCTGCTTACCCTTCCGGAGCACCTGAGATCACCCCTAGTTTTTGGTGGGGTTCGTGTTGTTTATTCTTTAGTTTTCTATGTTGTGTCATGTGTACTATTGTTTTTCTGTTTGTCTTTTTCATTTTTAGCCATGGCGTTGTCAGATTGTTTTAGATTTATGAGTTTGACTGTCCCTTTGGTATCTTTCGTCCCTTTTTTATGAACCTACATTTGAATAAAATGAGGTGTTCTTAAAAAATTTATTTCAAATATAACCTTTAGTTCATATGTTCAAGTTCATGATTTTTAAATCACATTTTTGTATTAGAAAAAAAATTGGTAAAACATTGAAGCAAAAACATTAAAAGATGTAGAAGATGTCCTTGTTTGATTGCTGTGATGTATCATCGGATGATATCAAACATTTCATATTATTTATACAGATAATATTACATTATGGGTTCCAGCATCTACTGACACAAAACGGTAACTTATCTAGTCAAAAATAAGGACAAATGATGGAGGATACAGTTCTGTACAAATAGTAAAGCAAAGATCGTTTAATATTTCAGCTATATCTGGATACATACTAAGCTTGGTATATAAGAGATGTAAGACTTGAACTAGTCCTTATATTGCACTATGATTTGAAGCACTTGTTTGTTCCATTATTCGTGACAGACACTTCCGAACTGTCTTGAAGCATAAAAAACGTGTTCGTCATTATTTAAAAAAAAATCCGTGTGCCTAGTCATAATTGAATCCAACTGCCTTCTTAGTAATCAAATATTTCGTACTATTGTTGTTTGGTACGTTGGAATCGTACGTTAAATATAACTTCATACACTAATTCTTGTTTTAGATTGGTGATACACGATTTGAAAACGCTCATCCAATTATGGGCATCACTATTCTTTGTTTGGTCATAATAAATGTAAGTATTTAAATAACATTCTGTTTTCTGATCAATCTCAGTAACATTCTCGCTAGTTCTTATTCAATGATTCGTGCATAATAACGACATTTCTACTCGTAGAGGGGCATTATGTGCGTCTGTTTGTTTGTATGTTCGTCCATTCGGTCATCCGTTCGTTCGTTAGTCCATCCGTCTGTCCCGATCAACTTGAAACTTACTACACATGTTCCCTTGGATATGGTCTTTCTCATCTTCGTGTCAAATTAGAGTTTTGACAAAGGTTGGAGATAAAGTGCACGATCCGAAATGAACTTTTCTAAGTCTACAACCGTTGCTACCATTTTGAATTTAGCTTCGCCATCTCATGTGCACAAACTATTGATAGAACGAAAAATAACAGATGGCTTGACTATTAGGCATTGAAAACTTTTCATTTAAGAAAAATGGTTAACTCTATGCCAAATTGAAGTGTTTTGCCTGAGAAACTATGTTTTTGTTTTTGTATTTGTTAAATATTAATCGGCTTTCTATTGCATTATAGAGGATAAATATCTTGATCACTTAATGTAATCAAAAAGTATTCCAGAACTACAATTTAATATATATAGAAAATAGAAATAACAATTTAGTGAAAATCCAAAAATGATTTTACTTATTTTTATTTAACAATATGTTTGATGCTCTTTTTTTTTTTAATGAAATGACATGATTTTCAACATTCAGTAGGCTTTCGTATAAGAAACAACTGCGCTCCTTTTTTTACTAAGTTGATTGCATTTATCCGGTTGAATTTGAAATATTGATGTTTTACCGTTTATAAGTAGCAACTGTACCTAGGCTTTGTCAACTCTTTCTTGCCCTTCCTTCTTGTTATCAAAAATATTTAGTTTTTTCTTTAACTGATCGTTCATAAACTTTTTCTTGTCATGTGTCTCTTTCTTTTGATGCCCAGATTATAGCTTCTTATATGAAGGTGGAATATCTTAACCATACAGTTACACATTCTAGTTGTAGCACAAATTGTTGTAATAAATTTTATATCAATATGTTACTTTTTTTTTTAAATACGCTATTTTGATGCTGTTTTATTATATTTTAGCCAATACTTGGTATATTAAGACCGGACATGGACAGTAAATACAGACCTGTTTTCTACTGTGCTCATTGTATTGTGGGACTCGGTTCTTTAATATTAGGGCGTAAGTACAAGTGTATAGTTAAATGAATTAATTCAAACAGAGAACATTGTAAACGGCTCCGTTATAAAGATGACCAAAGTGACTTTGATTGAATGGAAATATGACATCCACAGCACAAACACTGCAAAACAATTTACGATTTTTTAAGAAAACTCATAGCATTGATAACTGCAACTCATGAAGTGCCACTTCAAACTTATGATCTCACTTGTTGTCAACGTGAATAAATGCATTTCTTGCAATACTGTATTACCAATAAGTTAGACCTACGAATGGAGCAAAAGAGGTACGAAAGATACCAAAGGGACAGTCAAACTCATAAATCTAAAACAAACTGACAACGCCATGGCTAAAAATGAAAAAGACAAACAGAAAAACAGAAAAACAATAGTACACATGACACAACATCGAAAACTAAAGAATAAACAACACGAACCCCAAAGCAAAGTTTCTTGTGAGAACTGGATGCGGTGAGGGGTTAGATAATAATAAGACAGCTACCAAACGACAAATATAACAACAGACACTTAGATGACAACATACGATACCATGTATTTTATCACTTTTGCATGAATATTTAATTTACTGCATGATTGCCAAATGGCATCTCTTGTATTTGATACCTATCAATCACAGTAAACTGGATTCTTTCTTAAATTGTAGGCTATAATGACAGTTTGTTATGTTGAAAATGACAAATTATTATGCTCTTCAAAATAAGAAGATAGTAATTGTTAATATTGTGTATGATTATGCATGTTGTAATTGCTCATGAATCGGTATTGTGTCGATTGTCGTTGTAACAACTTTGTCTGAACACAGATTGTCAAGAAGTCTTTGTTCTTTCTTTTTCAGCTATTAATATTTTCATTGGAATACAACTAAAGAAGGCGAATGTAACCGAAACTGCTTTTTATTTTTTAATCGTTCATGAAGTGCTGAAATGCCTAATGATCGTCCTATTTGAAGTTCTTCTCTTTAAAGAAAAGTATATAATAAAGCAGGAGGAAACGTACCAATTAAACTGTAAGTTACCAACACCAGATGAATTTCTTTATTATAATGGTATTGTGTGATTCCTTGAGTTTGTTAGTCTATCATAGTGGTGCATAATGAAGAAGAATCTTCTCATATCTTTATCATATAACAACTCAATTTGATTCCAAACAATTTGATTCTATTTAAGAGGGATAGTGTCCAACTCCATCAGGATAAATTCGCCTTGTACGGTACAATGTTAATGTCAGTTTTTGTCATATTGCTCATCAGTATTCACTATACATTAAAAGGCTTAAAGGATTAAATCCACAGTTCTCATTTGGGAATGCCAGTTTAAAAAGTTTTATTTCGTTTTAGCATTGAATCTAACCTGATACTGGTAGACTGTTAGTCTTTGGTGCTATCATCAGTCAGTTCTATGTGACTCTCAGGGCTTATTACTAACATTTCATAAATTTTCTAAATTAAAAACAAAATAATGTTCACCTCACTTATATTGGCCTTATCTGTTTGGTCCGGTTGTATACATAAACTGCTTTCGGATTTATTGTTTTGAACGTTCCTGGGGAGGATAAAATGGGGAAGTGTTATGGACACACTACATTTATAATGAGTAATTTTCATTTTCCAGTACTGGGTAGATGTCGCTATGAAGACTGTAGTCCCCTAAACAATATCATTAGCCTAGTGATCAGTGCTTCGCTAATGACATGCTTCATAACATTTATTTCATAAATTTCCACAATTATTTTAAAGTAACTAAGATTCTAACATTATCAGGCAAAGTTTACTTTAGAGGACTTTGCTATTTATTAAATGTCCCTTTCACATGCAAGGCTTTAGGATTTTCGGATTTTAGAATTATTTATTAGAGTAAATTCATTTAATCGATTCAGATACCATAAATTTAGTGTAATTTTGATTTTCTAGACTTTATGGTCAAATAGACGGAATCCTAGCGATTGGTACAATGGTTTTTAATTAAGTATAGCGGCATGCATGTCGATATGTCCATTGGTTGTTTTAAAATAGCTTTGTAACCTATTATGTCTGTTTGTTTTGTTCATACTTCATTGTCAATATAATGAAACTGTCACACAAGTGAGAGGTTTAGCTAGCTATAAAACTAGGTTTAATACACCCTTTTCTACCTGAGAAAATGCCTGTGCAAAGTCATGAATATGACAAATGTTATCCATTCGTTTGATGTGTTTGGCTTATGATTTTGCCTTTTGATTAGGGACTTTCCGTTTTGAATTTTACTCTGACTTCAATAATTTTGTTATTTTACTTTTTGATATCTTCTATGAGCCTTACGCCATTATATATTTTGAAATCTTATATGAACAGTTTATATCATATGGTTCATGTGCCGTGTAACTAATCAATGTTATCATATTAAGTATTATTACTGCTTTCTGCATTTCTTATCTTTTTTCTAACTTTGAGTATGCTTGATAAAAGGCCATAGTAGTTTAATGATGGTCAACACTAGTATAACCTATAGGAACATAAGAACTTTGAAAAATAAAGGCAACAGTAGTATACCGCTGTTTGAAAGTCATACATCGATTTAGAGAAGACAAATCCGGGTTACAGACTATTACTGAGGGAAACATATCAACTATAAGAGGAAAACAATGAAACAATAGAAACACTGAACGGCAACAACAAAAAAACGACAATTCAACACATGCACAGGACGAACTATAACCATCTTTTGTCATAATTAGTTCCATTTAATACATCAACTTGTATGATTTTATTTTAATTTATCATATCTGATTGTTCGAACACACATTTTAATCACATATTTAGCCTGGTATTTATGATGAGTTATATACAGTACTGTGGAAGCGTGCTGGTAGTGGTGATCTATGCATAGAGGGAAATGTTTATACTGTTGGTGATATGTATGAAATCTTAAGATTCAGATTACGACTTTCATTTTTATTGGTTTCCTACCTTGTCTATGACTTAAACAGTCCATTAATATACAAACTTTATAGTATGCATAGGTATTTTTTTTATTGATTGATTTTAACATAAATTGATATTCTATTTGACAGCGAATGAAATGCATAAAATACCAAGAGACAACAAATCATCACCACAAAATATAGAAACCGATAGACCTCCATATGTAAGTCAATGAAATTATTAGACACGAGATAAAGAATAGATGATGATTTTATTATTTTCTAAACTTAAAAGCCCTTTATAGAACACTCTTAATGTTGTGGTTTTTTTTTTGTTTTTTTTTAATCTCGATGATACACGGATTGAATCGTAAATTCATATTATATGTCACAATGAGAAAGCTTTAGTTAGATTTTTTTCGCAAGGAATCATTCTTGAAAAACCAAAGTCGTGTTGACCTTCGAAGGGACAAAACATTTGTTAGGCAAAACTTCGAATTAATTGATATGAGCTTACTAGTTAAATTTAGTTCTTTAACAGAACCAAAAAAAATAAAGTGAGAGACTTAACTAGCTATAAAACAAGGTTCAATCCACCATTTTCTACATAAGAAAATGCATGTGCTAAGTCAGTAATATGACAGTTTTTATCCATTCGTTTGATGTGTTTAAGCTTTTGGTTTTGCCATTTGATTTATAGGGACTGTCCTTTTTGAATTTTCCTCGGAGCTCAGTATTTTTGTGATTTTACTTTTTTAATTTTATTTTCAGGCATGGAAACTCAGGAAAATACTTCTTTCCGTCCATGTATTTATTGCCTTGACATTTACCCTTGCTATGGTAATATTGGTAACAACATCAACATCTTCATAAAACTATACTTGTAACGGAATTTTTCTGTGTTATATAACTCCGAATAAATTTCTAAACAACATTTTTTTTTTAATATTTTGATGTGCATTTGTATGTGACTTCGATGTGTCGGAGGTAAATTTAATGCACTTTTTTGTAAAAATGTTTTTATTTTTTTGCCATATTGTGATATCAGAATTGTTGTTGTTGCAGCTGTTGCGGTGGTTGGTTTCGTTATTATTATATTGAATATCTTTAAAAAAAAAAAAAAAAAAAAAAAAAAAAAAAAAAAAAAACCAATAGAATATTTGAATATCTTTCAATGGCAAACCGCATATAAAAGTATGTGCTTGTAACAAAGAATGATATCGGATATGTTCCTTATGTCGTTACTACAATCATGTTTCCCTTTTACAAATGTGAATAAAACTATTTATCGGTTTTGTAATAACATGAGCATCACGGCGGGTGCCATATGTGGAGCAGGATCTACTTACCTTTCAAGAGCACCTGAGATCACCCCAGTTGTTGGCGGGGCTCTTGTTGTTGTTGTGCCCCTATTTGTGACACACATCGTTGTCAATATAATGGAATTTGATGCGACTGTCATACACGTGAGAGGTTAAACTAGCTTTAAAACCAGGTTTAATCCACCATTTTCTACATAAAAAAATGCCTGTACCAAGTCATGAACATGGCAGTTGTTATCCATTCGTTTGATGTGCTTGAGCTTTGATATTAGAGATTTCCGTTTTTAATTTTCTTCGGAGTTCAATATTTTTGTGATTTTACTTTTTAGTAAGAAAATAATAAAACACCTGAACATTTTAACAATTATCCTCCATATCCATATCGAGGAAATTCTTGTATTAATAAGTTTATACAAAGTTCAAGATCATGTTTCTTTTTATATTTCTTAAAGATCTAAATAATAACAAAAACATAAATATTCGTGATATATCAAAGATATGCAATAAACATTATAAATATTCATAGTACAAGAAGTAATATGCACTCCACATATAGTTGATCTACTGCTTATCGCATCTGAGCAGAAGGCAAAACTACAGAAACTTAACATTGAACAATTTAACTTTAAAATGAGGGTAAGGATTATCTGAGATGATTTTTACCAGACAGACATGTACTTCCAAACATTACATACACTAAATATAGTTGGCATATTGCTTATAGTATTTGAAACAATAGTGCACACGTTGAAATGTCTCGTCTGCTTTACTGACCATTTATTTTATGTCAAAAATGTCAATAAGATAAATGTTGTTCTACAAGTATGACAAAAACTTAATATTGCAAAAGATCCATGACAATTAAGTCAAGATCACATAAAAACTGTTTAACACATGAACTCCATACAATCATTACATGCACCAAATACTAGTATAGTTGACTTATTGTCTATATAGTCATTGAAACAAGTGTGCACACGCTGACATGTCTAGCTTGCTTTACTAACCATTGATTTTCTGTTAAAAGTCTTAAAGATAAAGGTTGTTCTAAAAGGAAGACAAAAAATAAACCTTTCTAAAGATCCATGGCAATGAGGTCAAGGTCGCATTAAAACTGTCTAACAGACTTGTACCATAGTTTGTTTAATTTTCCATTGAAAAAGTGTGAGGGTATCTACACATGTACACCTTACAATTAAATTACATTCACCAAATATAGTTGACCTTTTGTTATTATTATTTGAAAAACAGAACAAACCACAAACACTAAAAAATTACCATATAACCATGACAATGATGTGAAGGTAAGATGATATCGGCTAGACATGCATAGATATAGGAAGATGTGGTATGAGTGCCAATGAGACAACTCTCCATCCAAATAATGTATACCTTACAATCATTCTATACACCAAATATAGTTAACCTATATTGCTTTTTGATCTTGAAAAACAGACCAAAACACAAAATCTTAACATTGATAAATTAACCATGCATGAAAATATTTTTTTTACTGGAATTTTCAAGAAGATGCGTGGCTTTCTACATTGATGGTATATCATTGGACCCAATTTTACAGGTCTGGTCGTTAGGTTACTGTTTACGCTGTTTAATTGTGTGAGATGTTTAGGATTATATATATCAAATACGAAGATGTTGTATATTTGCCAATGGAAATCTCTGCACAAGAGTCCAAATGACAAGGAAATTAACAACTATAGGTAACCGTACGGCCTGCAACAATGAGCAAAGCGCATACCGCATAGTCAGCTATAAAAGGCACCGACATGACAAATGTAAAATAGTTCAAACGAGAAAACTATTGGTCTAATGTATGTACACAATAATCAACACAAACAAATATGTTATTCGTAGCAACAAACGACAACCACCAAATTACCGCCGCGTCTGTCTTGGGACAGGGATAGAATCTGGCGGGGTTAAACTCGTTTGGACGCGACAACCCTCTTCTAACCTGAAACAGTACAATGTAAGAATAAACTATAAAAATCAGTTGAAAATGGTTTACCTCATCAGATCGATAAAAAAAGAAATGCATCCAACAAAACACACAGAATAGCGAATACAGGAATATGCCTCTTACTACACAAAACAAAGTACAGGAGCAAATTTTACTACCAGACAATTTTTACTGTTGCACTTTGCAATTGAAAATTATATGGACTAAAGGATTTGATTGTTTTAAACATTTCCTTTTTGTTTTCAATCTTGCAGATCCTTAATCAGTCCCCATTTAATTGTCATGAATGTCTACTGATAATACCATACGAAGCATGTGGTTGTCGCGGTATATCTTTTGTGAGTTGCAGTTCGTAGTCTGCCATATAATTATATATGCATATATATAGGGTGGGGTTTCTTTGACATGTTTTTATTCGTTCTTTGATGATAGTTTCTTTTCCATAATCTTGTCTATAACTGGCAACATAGTTATTCCTCTGAAGTTGATAGATTGATACCTTGTTCCCTTGTTCTAAATACTGGTAAAATACCCATCTTGAGTTGTTTTGATATGCTCCCTTGTTTGAATATGAATACAGTATAATCATTCTGTTCACTGCCTACATCGTTGAAGTGTTCCCTATAATAAAAAAAAAAAGTGACACTGAGACTATGTTCAGTACCTCAGTCTCAGATTTATAGAAATCAACTGTAAAAGATATTTATTCATCATTCGTTTTCAAAGTAGGTTTCTCACGGTTCCATTCTGATTTGGTTTCAGCGCGCAGTTTTGGGACAGGTTGGGACAGGTTGGGACGTCTAATAGCTTACTTTTCTTTCGTTCTCTCGAATTTTAATTATTGTCCGGTATTTTGGCATTTCTGTAGTGAAAAAAAACACCAAAAAAAAAATGAAAAAAAATCAGGAAAGAGCTCTGCGCTTCATATATGAGGAATATATAAGCAGCCATAGAAATTTACTTTTGACTTCTAAACTTCCACCTTAAAAATTTCGCAGACTAAGAACCATTGGAATAACAACATTTTAAATTGTACACAAGAAAAGTCATGTCCTCATAAATATCAAAACTCAACGTTATTATTTTTAAAAGATCGAAGGATACAGGCTGACAAAACGAGAGTAAAAACTACAAGATATGGACTAAACTCCTTTCGTTATACTGGCACTGCTTCATAATTATGGAATGAGCTACTAAACCTCATAAGACAGGAAAATTCTCGAAGTCAATTTTCTAATCTAATACGGACCTGGAATGGCAGCGCATGCAAGTGATTTGTGATTTGAGCTTTGCTTATTTTTTTTTGCTGCTTTTATACTAAAATTAGTTCGCTATGATTTTATAATTTATCTGTATAAACAGTACTTTTTTATTTTCTTATGTCATGTATGTGCATTCATTCTTTTTGTACTGTGTGTATGTGTGTTTTGTTTGCCGTAATTTTGCTTGTTTGTTATGTATTTTAATGTCGGTTTTAAAAGCTCATTAGAGCTTGTGTTACTTTGTTAATCGACAAAAAATAAATTTTGATATGATTTTGATTTCATTTGATTTTTTCATATTTCGAAATGGACCAAAACTTATTTTTCTTAGTTTTTTTCAGAAATATTTTTTTCCGGAAATATTTCATAGTCTTTCCAGTTCCACTGTGTATTTAGTGAATACTCCCGCCACTAAATTAAACTGAAAGGAAGAGGACTTCCATCAAATCAGCCTAGCTTGCATCTTTTAAAATGCAACAGTAAATCTACATGGTAGCAAAACATTCCCCGTTCTTTGTTTTGAAAGTAATATCAAGTCCTTGTCCGTTAGATAAAGAAAAGTAAGTCCTTAGACCGTGACCTAATTATTTCAATTTCATTGCTTTTTGTCCAAGGCCACATTCAAAAGAATGTCTGTTTCCCCTCCCCCGCGTCTACTCTTTGTAAACAGACCAGGCAGGCGGGTAATTTTTTTTTTTCCAACCGGATGTCATGGATGTTTTGACTTGTCCACTGGAGGCCACTTATCAGTTGTTATTGCTCAATTTGAGTGTATTTATTTAGATTATCAATCCTTTTGGTAGTAATGCATAAAATGCATTTGACGTCCTAATGAGAAAAGCAAAGAGGGTGGTAAAGGGTTATTTTCCTTCAACGTGATCGCCGTTTTTTATTTCACGTTCAACGTGGTTTTACTTTTTTATTTGACGTTCAGTCGTGCAAGACGGGTGCCTCGTTCAACGTGTTCTGCTTATTTAATTTTACGTGCATCGTGATTTTCAAAGTCTTATTTTGTGTGCTCGGTATTTTTCAAATAAAATTCAAACACTTGGCAGGGATCGTCAAGAAATACTTTTTTAAAAGCCGTAAACCAATTATATCATAAATGTGTATACTAAATCGGGAATATCAAGTAAAACAAAGAGTTAATATATATAAGAAGACAGTGACTCAGTCACAAAAGGTTCAAATAAAAGTATTTATTCTTCGTGCATCGTTCATTACAAAAATTATTTCACGTCCAACGTGAAATTATGTCTTATTTCACGTTTTTTTCGTGCAAGCACCCCCCTTTACCACCCTCAGCTAATACTCAGGCAAACTCGAAAGTGCCTTCCAAAATTGATGAAACAGCACCAAGATTTACTGGTATGTTAAAATTATTTAAGGTAAGAATTTTCTTTATTTTCTTGAAGGCTTGAGATGGTGTATGGTTCATGTCATTATAAATTAACCTGCCCCACACCAACTCAATTTCTATCTACATCCCAAACTTTTGGCCTGGAAAATGGTGTGGGAGGGGCTAAAATGGTAACTTCCTAGGCGAAATTCTGCCGAAATTTTTTACAGCCTACAGGTGTGAACTTTGTCATTTTTTATACCCTCCCCCCCCCCCCCCCACACGTAGTGGCGAGGTATTATGTGATACCCTCTGAAAAATTTGTAGGTGTAAAGGGAAAATATTATATACCAATCATGATAGTGATTAATATATATGTCCGACATCGTCGTAAACTTAAATTACCTTTGAAAAGTTTACGACGACGACGGACATATAGTGAATAGCAATAGCCCACATAGATGAGCTAAAAAATTAATCACTATCATGTTCAGTATATATAATATTTCCCCTTTACACCTACAAATTTTTCAGAGGGTATCACATAATACCTCCCCACTACGTGTGGCGGGGTATAAAAAATGACAAAGTCCACACCTGTAAAAAATTTCGGCAGCATTTCGCCTAGGAAGTTACCATTTTAGCCCCTCCCACACCATTTTCCAGGCCAAATGTTTGGGATGTAGATAGAAATTGAGTTGGTGTGGGGCAGGTTAATTTATAATGACATGAACCATACACCATCTCAAGCCTTCAAGAAAATAAAGAAAATTCTTACCTTAAATAATTTTAACATACTTACCAGTAAATCTTGGTGCTGTTTCATCATGTTTGGAAGGCACTTTCGAGTTTGCCCTAGTATTAGCTTTTCTCATTAGGAGGTTAAATGCATTTTGTGCATTACTATTAGTCTGATTATTGTTTTTGCCATTTGAAGGTGGTGCGTCCCTTATAATGTCAAATTCGACGTATTTGAGTCTCTTGTCAAAATCATGAACAACTCTTATTTCTTCAGCAACATCAGGCTCAAAAGTCACACCGTTAGCCATCTTATCAGACACAGAAATAGTCCGAGGTTACTCTGACGTCAAACGGCTGTTTTGCCAGACAAGCTGGGCCATTGGACCACGGCCCCAGCTTGTCTGGCAAAACAGCCGTTCGACGTCAGAGTAATCTCGGACTAACACAGAAACTGTCACTTCATCTAATTTATCTATGTTGTGACCATCATCTGTAGTTAAATCGTTCAACACATCGTTCCATGTGCACCTTTTTGAAAAGCTGTATAATCTATTTACCACGATGGGTAACACCTTTGACGCGTCCTTGTACTTAATTCGTACAGAAGACGACAATGCGATCTTGTCGCCCATCTTTCAAGCAGACAGTTTACCCTCGATACATACCGCTTAATTGATAGATAACTCCAGGGAGTTCCGGGAAGACTTCCGGTAATATCGGAACCAATGTCGGAATGGAAACGAATTATTTTCGGGAATAAAAAAAAAATCCGATTTTTTGGGGGAAAATAATTTTTTGACTCGGGGGCTTATTTTTGACCCAGTCTGGGCGAGGGGAAACAAACATGTTTTTTATTTTGGCCCAACATAACTTGCCATTGTATAATTGTACACACACTAGGACATGTACGAGTGGTACCAGTGGAGCAGAAACAACATCAGTTCTGGAGGGGTTGACCAGGTTCATCTCTGATTTTGTGGGGTTCATGTTACTTTTCAATGTTGTATTTTGTGGACTGATGGCCATTTTTTTCTTCTTGCATTGATTCTATCTGGTTTTCTTTAAAACTTATGTTTTGATTGGCATTTACTTCATATCAAGTCTTCTTTTGAGCTCCTTTGACTGACCGTGGAAGGTCCATGTGTCGTTATCATAATTATAATGTGACCTAAAGCTATTGATTGCCATTGCTTGGCATCTGTCATGTTGTCTGTTTATCAGTTCATATTCATTATTGAGGGGGGATAGGAGGGGTCCTGATACCGAAATCCTGGGCTTGAAAAAACGAAATCCCAAAATCCCGGGCTTTAAAACACAAAATCCTTAGGTCCCGAAATTCTCAAAAAAGAATTCCCGGATCCCAAAAGGGTCAATCCCGAAATCCCGAGCTTTAAAACACCCGATCCCGGAGTCCCGATAAAGGTCCTATCAGAGCTCCAGATAAGAATTCACAAATTGGTTTTTTTACCCACCATTTTCTTATATAATTGGGTGATAAAGTTTTTTAATTGCATTATCAATTCCAATTCACCCCTCATGTTAATATCAAATTGGGTTTTTCACCACCAAGCTCCTTAATGTATTGGGTTTTTTCATCAACACAATATTGAATATTTAGGCAATATCAACCCCAGATTTTTTTCCATCTTAAATATGTTTCTTTTTTTGTTTAGCTGTTATATTTGGTTTAGGGTTAGGGTTACTAGGGTTATTTTCTAGCTGTTTTAATTTGGTTTATTCACTGAGGAGCAATTGTAGGTTTACTTTTTGTTTCGTTTCAAACCTTCTGCCAGTTTTGTATTTTCTCATATAAACTGTAAAAAAAACGGATATGTGTATTCACAGGCACTTGTCTTATACCTTTATATAATAAATTCTGAGACCAGTGTAAAATGAAACAAAAAAAAAGTTTATAAACTCTAATAATACTTGAATGTTTTTGTTTTATTCCAATTTTCATAAATCTGGGTTTAATTGTCTTTTATTAGAACTTTTGGTTTCTGATGCTTTATCGAGTCATAATTGATTTGGCCTCACGTGTTTGGCCTTTCATTTTTTCCAACTAATTTCGTTTTTGAGGAAACCTTAGTAATGTTCTCGTTAAGGTACGCACACACGCCCGTGTGTTCGACGGCTTCCTAAAACACTTGCTGAGTCTTGTTATCATCATAACTTTCCCTCAGCTTTTCAAAAGAAGCAGAAAACATGCTTTTATTCAATATTTTTACCGGACATTCATTTTCGTTTTAATTCAATGTATGTTATGATAAATCCCGAGCAATGCAAAAAAAAATATGACTACATGACACACGTTAATTGGATAAACGCCGAGAAGATCGAAATGTTTTCAAAAACACATGTACCTATTGAGCAATGACAAACTCTAACAGGGACCCATTTCAGCTACTTGATGCAGGGATCTATTTTTAGAACGAAAGGAAATTTCCAATTATAAATATTATAAAAAATTAAAATAGTTTACGCGACGACTGTAAACAGATAAGGGTAAATAACGCAAATGGGGGCCAATAAAAGGGTTGAGAACTCATGGTTTTGGAATATAATTGGGTTTTCCTTTGAATTAATTGGGTTATTGAACCCTGCAATGGGCAATTGCATTGGGTTTTTTATTATTTGCATTGCGTGATCACGCAAATACGCAGCTTATCTGGAGCTCTGGGTCCTATCCCCCCTCATTATTATATTCATTGTAAATTTTTTAAATAAATCTCACTGCTCTATTATCAAGTAACAATAAAACTTTGCAAGTCATCCCCAGTGTATCAAGTTGAAAAATTGTTGCATGTACGTACCCTTTGGCAAAAAAATACATGATAACTGTGCTCTATTTAGAACAGGGATCAAATCAGGCTTAGATCTTGAGAATTATTTAAGAAAGTGATATAACCTTCACCTCAAAACACTCATCATCATCATCATCATCATCATCAACCAGTGTTGTAATGAACTGAAGTCATAATTCTCAAGAGAACATACAAAGGCACTTACAAATTAACAAGAAAATATGGAAATGTGGTTTGATTTCCAATGTGAGAACTGGTGACCAAAAGACTAGGATAGAAACAACTATGTGACACAGTACAGTTATAAAAAAAGCTAAATTTGGCAACAAAAAATGTAAATAATTCAAAGGTAAACCACCAGCATTATTTATGTTAAAAACAAATTTGTTTTGGGATATGAAGTTGAAAACTAAGATGAATAATAAAAAAACTTAAAACCAAAAATCATCAGAAATCTGTAAATAACTTAACTATAACAGTAAATCTGGCCTATTGAAATAGAAGAATTGTTTGGATAATAGTATCAAAAAAGATATGGTCAAGACAGTCAAAAAAAAGTATTTTCACTCAGTTACTCTTAACTATATTATAACTTAGCTTTTTACATTATTGAAGTGTTTTATGCTAGTAATATTATCTTATGAAGAGTGTCTTGTTGGAATCTTGATAATTTAAATGCAATTGTTATAGGCAGTTGGAATCTTGATAATTTAAATGCAATTGTTATAGGCAGTTGAAATCTTGATAATATAAATGCAATTGTTATAGGCAACCGATTATCTATAAATTAACAACATCTTAAAATGTCATAAAAAAAAATCAAATGAAGAATGGAAGCAGAGAAGCAGATAAATTTTCTAAAAAATCATGTTGAATATTGTATACTGCAGAAAAAATTACTTTTGCAGAACCATAAAATAGTATAGCCATAAAAAACTATTTTGCCTCAGTTTAGAAAATATGTAAAACAAACATAAACCCTTGAAAAATATATGAATCCAAAGTTTACTTGAAAATCAGTCAATGGTTTAGTCACCTTTCATCAGAGAGCTACTGATCTCTTCTGCAGGGATTTAATAAGATTAACTTCATATATATAAAGTGATGGAATAAAAATTACACCCACAATGAGTACGGATACCCCTTGATAACATTCTATAATATATTACCAAATAGGTATTTTATCTATCTGTAAATATTTACATTACGATAAAATATGGGTATTGTGGTATTTGTATATGCTTGTATTCCTTTTGTGTAACGATGTCACTGTTTTGTTGTAGGACAATTAGAATGTGATTTTTGGGAAGTGTTGTAGTGACTCTAATGTGTGACGGACATCAGAATTTTGACCTGTAGTTGGACTTTGAATCACTTTATCATTCGTTTTAATCTTTACAATGGTAAGTTTTACATCTTAGAATTCATCAGTTAAAATCAATTTATTTAAATAAAAAAATAATTTTTGATAAAGAAATTTATGTTTCTGGGGAAAAAATCTTAAATTTTATGTAACATTTTACATGTCAATTTACCTCCCTTTTTTGGACCAGACTCCTATTGCCTATAAACTAATCCACATGATTTTTTTAAACTTCAACTCTTTAACACTATGCCGTTGTTCTAATCTGCAATTATAGAAAATGTTTATGAATTTTTTTAGAATGACTATGTAAAGGGATTTTGGAAGCTTAATTGTAAGTGACATTTATCAATAGATATAATAAGATATGGTATGAGTGCCAATGAGATAAATCTCCATCCAAGTCACAATTTGTCAAAGTAAACCATTATAGGTCAATGTACTGTCTTCAACATAGAGCCTTGGCTCACACTGAACAGCAAGCTATAAAGGTGTAAAACTATTTGATGTATGAGTGAAATCACATAAATATATAACATATATCACTATTTTATGATATTTCTAAATAAATTTTAATGCAAAATATGAGTTTTGACCCCAATTTCATAGTCCTGATAATAGAAAAGGATGATGAGAGTGGGGTATCTGTGTACTATTGACACATTCTTGTTAATTTTAGTTCTTTCATATGTTTTTAGGTTTAGGATGTCCATTTTCACTGAACTAGTGCACATTTTGTTTAGGGGCGAGCTGAGGCCTTAAGGTGGGGTATTTTCTTGCTGTGTTGAAGACCCATTGGTAGCCTCTGGCTGTTTTCTGCTCTTTGGTCATGTTATTGTCTCTATTTCCATTCTCAATTTTATTGTTCCAATGTAAATTTGTACTTTGATTTATCATTTTAAGATCTATATAGTTGCTTTAAGATTTGTCCACCTAGCATTGATATATAGAGACCTTTAATTTTTGCAATAGGAAAAATATGTTGAGTTATCTCCCTTAGGCCTTATGAACATTCTGCAGTTTTATAAAAAAAACATCAAGAATCTACTCCATTATGTTAACTAGATTATTCTGCTTAAAGAAGAGAAGCTGATCAGTCAAAAAAATCATCCTAGAATATTTTTTTTTAAATTAATGGAATATTACATTTGTAAGGTACTTATCTTGTCAGATGATTATTAATTTAACAATTAAAGAATAATTCAAACCATCCATCCTGCCTATGGTTCAAAGGTGAATATTTCTTTAACCTTTGACCATAGAAAATAGTTCAGCAGTAGGTGCAAACACAAGAAATTAAAAAATCTTTCCTTTATTAGAAGTGAGAACTATATTTGGTACAGTTAAAAACAAAATTATTCAAACTTTAAAAAGTAGTCCATTTACTTACCTACCTTATCAGTCACAACCTTCCTATAAGGAGTATGATTGCTGAAACACAATCAGGGTGTTTATGGTATTCAGCTTTACTTTTATATTTATTTTATGTCTGAGCTGTACTCATAAGATCTCTGACTATGTAATATATTTGTTATTCATTTATATGTTTTGGAGTTTAGAGTGATGTCCATTTATATGTTTTGGAGTTTAGAGTGATGTCCATTTTCACATTTTTCTTAATGGTCCAGCTGAAACTTTTGCTGTAGGAGTTTCTTGTTGTGTTTAAGAGCCATTGGTGGCCTTAGTTTCTTTCTGCTCTTTGGTCAGGTTGTTGTCTCTTTGACACATTACCCATTTCCATTCTAAATATTATTTTATTACATATTTCTAAATCCCTGTTGAATACCTCGCTATTATATTGTGTTTTTATTTTGTGAGTGATGTTTTTTCACTCTAATGTAGGGCGAGGTTAGATATTTTGAAAGTTAAATTAATTGTATTACAAGACGTAGTATAAGTATATTTATTGTTTTACATAGATTTAAATATGTAAGAAATGATAAGTTCTCCAAAAACATGAATAACATTTATTATGTTGTTTTAGGAAATACAAGGATTGTAAAAAGTTTATCCAAAGATATTATCAGGTGGATGTTATTATGAAGCAAAGGACAACATTCAATACTGTTACAGGTAAATATAATAATAAGAAGATGTGGTATGATTGCCAATGACTATATAACAACTCTCAACCAGTTAAAATATGACCTAGAAGTTAACAATTAAAGGTCACCTTATCAACTCACCACCAGATACCAAATGGCGTAGAAGTTAACAACTATAGGTCACTGTATGGCCTTCAACAATGTTTAAAACACATACCAAGTACACATGGAAAGCAATAAAAGACCAGAAAGATGAATGTAAAACAATTGAAATGAGAAAACTAAGGGTCTGATTTATGTACAAAGCAATAAACAAAAACAGATATGACTTACAGAAATAAACAACAACACAGGTACATACATAATGTGGTCAGTTAAACATTTGCTGGCACCAAATTCTTCTCATTACCTATAACAGGAGTGTAACAGGTTATGAGAAGAAACAAGTCTTGCATGAACTAAATCCAAATACAGATTTCCTGAAGGTCATCCTTTGGTAATGTTTCACATTTCAATATCTTTTTATTATTCTATAAAGATTGAAGACAATTGTAAAAACAGTAAAGTAGATGGTTCAGACAGTAAGACTTGTTTTGTTTGACTCATCAGAACTTTATTTTCTTATGACATCAATATATCAAAGCTATCTTTTTGTCATCATTTATTTCAGTTTAATAATTAAAGTTTAAGGCATATTTTATCAGGAGCTTAAGCCATTGTCCTATATAACACAGAAAGAAGCAGAATTATTAACATATACAGATTTTGACCTCAAAGTTAAGGTAAGAAAGATAATCTAATAAAGCTAGGTTAAGCTAGCTTTGAAAATATTTCAATACGCCAAAACCAGACCATTTACTCTTGGGTTACAAAGTAGCTGGGTGAATTCTATTTTATTTTTTTTCTGGAGAGGGGGAGGGGGAGGAAAGGGGAAGGGCAAGATCAGTAAAATAAGAAACTAACCGTCTGTAAAATAAGAAACTAAATGCATCTCTCTTTCGAATCTGTAAGATTTGTGCATAGATATGAAACTCATAAGTATATTGAAATTTTCAAATAAATATGAATGAGCAAGATAATAGAGAAACGACTAGATAAATGTCATATCAGTTTAACAACAAAATATGTAAAAGGGTAGTTTTAAAAGAATCTATTTGCAGTTTTAAAGATTGTAACACCCCCCCCCCCCCCTCCCCAAATAAAAAAAATGATATTGAAGTCAAAAGGTTAATTACAAGGTCAGCTTATAATAGACTTTTGCCAAAGTTTTGTACCCTGATGGTATATTTTGCTGTGTATGTCCAGACCATATGTCCAATTAGTCTCCCTCTCCCCATTTGATGTAAATTGTAAGCAGACTTTACAGTCAGTATTTAGTCTGGTCTATTCAAAATCTTTCTTCTGACAATCCTACTCAGCCTTTGAACCCATGATGCTTCTGTAATTTTATAATATTTGAATTGCAGAACACTTTATTAAAGGTATCAATGATAAAATGATTGGCCTTGTATAAGGTGCCTGTTCTCTATCGCATCTTTTGTTTAAAGGTCATGCACCTTAAAGTCTAGTGTGTCAACTTGGTTAAATTACCAGTGATAACAGTTGAAAATATTTGTTATTTTAAATTAGTATATACGGATAAGCCTTTGATCGATATCTTGTTTTCCCTTTTAAGTACACCATTTAAAACCAAATTTAATTGTCAATGTTTTTAAAACCTGAAATTAGTCAATAATTATGTTGAGAACTCAGTGAAACGGTATACATTGTATCCCTGTGTCAGAACCTATAATTTGCAAGTTGATTTTGTAACTATAAATCCTGTTGAGAACTTTTTCCCAGAGTGTTAAAAATGAAAAGGAAGGATAACATGTATGTTGTCAATGTAAATTATAAGATGATTTGATCTTATATGATAAAATAGAAAACATTTCACTGGTGAATACGGTTTAGGAAAGGTTAACATTTTCACTTGCATTGGATTAATATAAAATGGGGTGAGTACTATATTAATAAAATTCATTAAACAAGGGCATTATTATGTACTTCCTTTTAACAGAAGAGATTGAACATAATTGTTTTGAATGTATCTTCTATCCATATTAGTAATTTGTGACCACATCCTGCAGTTTGTTTTGTATTTTTCATGTTAGACCCAAGGAATATTTAATCAATGTTAGACACTATACGTAGTTTTAACGCAAGTTACTTGATTTTTTCTTTTCTAACTATTGTATCTTAGAGATGTGTGGCTCATAATTTTCCAATGTCCAAGGCTCCTTGTTGAAGACTGCACTTTGACCTATAATTGTTTACTCTTATGTAACTTGGATGGAGAGTTGTCTCATTGGCACTTATACCCCATCTTTTTATTATCTATATTGATTATTATCTAATCTTAAGTTGATTCAGTCAATTGTTACCATGCCTAGTGGTACCTGTGTTCATTTTGTATACTAACATAAATTGTCCGCATTTACATGGGTTTCAGCTTATTTGTAATGTAGAACTAAGAAAATTGGGCACAAATCCTGTCATTTTTGAAAACGGAAGTGAAATCCCTGGAACATTAGCAAATGTTCACATCATTAAAAAAAGGGGGAGCATTTCAAAAAGTTTTACCTTGGACTTAATTTGACACAGGTTTACATATTATCCAGTCTGTTATCAGATTAGTCGTTCACCTGTTGTGATCAGCTGATACTTAGAGCTCAAACCTGTTGTGTTAATTACTGTACAGAGAAATCATAATTACCACATTTAATTGCCAAGTAAAAATTACAAGTGTTCCCTTGAGCATAAGAATTATCAATAAACAGATTATCTTTGAATAATATATGTAACAATTTAGTAATGATTCTTTGAACATTTGGTTTAATGTGTTTATATTGTGTAGTAAAATGATTGGATAGGAGAGATAATTGTAAATATGCCCCAGGGGGTTGTTTTAAAAAACATTGCAAAATTATTTTATTTACTTGTAAACTGGATTTTACAAGCTATTGAATGAATGTGTTATGTTAGAATAATTTAATTAAAAAGTATAAACATCTTTATCTGTCTGACCTAACAGATTAATACTGTGCAGTTAAGTATTGTCATCCGTACCATTTTAATATTCTTTTATTATTGTGGCATTTTTTAATTAAAATAAAATAATCTATAGTACAACAATAACATTGATAACTTTTGTATTTTAATATCACTAGTAAATGGAGTTAAAATATCAATTAAAAACTACCGAGAAAAATTTGAAATCAGGCCTACTGTTTTCTCTCAATGGATTGTGGTTGACCCTCAGTGAGGGTTAAAGTAAGAGCTTGTTGGGCTGTTTTCATGAATGATTCAAAAACTATTTTATTCAATTAGAAAAATAGTTGTATCAATACAATGAACCCCAAGGCAGGTTATTTGTATTATCTGTCATTGTACAAATCACACTTCCTTTTCTAAAAGGAAATAGCCTTAGGCTAAAATAGAAGCATGGCCATTGTCATACATTAATAATAATAATTCCTAAGTCTTGTACTGATAAAGAAATTGGTGTTTTTATGTGTCACAAAAAAAAAATCTTGACAAAGAAAATTATGTAACTTTATCAATATTAAGAAATTCATAAGACGAAATTGACATTGGCAGCTGTCAGTTGGTTTTTTTCTGTGAAAGAGAATTGAATTTCTGTGTAGCTTTAGCTACTATGGATATTTATACTGAAACCTTTTATTGTTTCCCACCAAAGGGTTAATTTATTAATGGGGATATAATGAATGTTTAATGAAGGATTCTCTTGCATACCTTTTATCAAAGAATGGACTAATTTGAAACATTGGGTTTTCAACCAGCTGTGCTTGCTTCTGACAAAGTGTTATGTCCAATGTATCTTTGGAAGGTACAATTTAATTTCAAAGATTTCTATTTTGTGGATTGCTGCTTATTTAGTGTTTTACTATTATTGAAATGATCAATTATAATCAATGAAGATAATTATTGCTAGAAGTGAAATTAATCAATTAATGACATTAAAATTTCATCAATATTGAGCGAACTAGTGTATATGAGATTTCATGGAATGAGGAAGAAACGTTCATAAGTGAAAGTGACTGAAGTTTAGTGAATGTTTTAAGATTATTTAAGGACATATTTAATTAAAAAGTAACACCTTGAGAAGAGGGATATTGTCCCAGGTGAAGACTTAGCTATGTAATCTGATTATAGTAAATGATAAAATACTTGGGACACTACAGCTAAGATAATATTTTAATTTCATTCAATGTAAATGTTTTAAGCTGTCAATATTTCAACTTGTGTTGAAAAAGTTCGGAGGAGTAAACAAAAATCTTGCGAATTCAGATGTGAGATAAAGAAATGAAGACATTTTTTGTCGGTTTTGTCTCCCAAATTATCTAAAATTTCAGTAAGCTGACATTGAATACCATCCTATTTCTAAGTGTGAAGAATACACAAATAATTGTGGTATAAATACTGCATTTCTTTACTGAAAGGATTTAAAATGAAATGACGATCACCTAGTAAAATGAGATGACCGCTTGGTTAAAATTATAGGGAAGACTATTTAAAAGACTCCCTGTTTATTGTGTTTTCACTGATGCATGATAGGAGATTAATTTTGGTGGAAAAATAAGTGTTTTTCGTATCTGGTTATTGGACAATTTTCGACACTTTTCGGAAGAATTTTCTCGGGAAGATTCCTTAGTTTTGGATACAATGCTGAAGTGGGTTAAGTCATTGTAAGTATATAAACTTTGTATGTTTATTTGTAATGAAAGATACAGAAATAATCAATAAATATTTTATTCCACCAGTCATATCGTGGGCGTAGGGAACAGGTTATTAAGTTTTTGTATAACTAGTTGACAAGGATTGTATTTAAGATTTGAATCCTAGCTAATTTAATATAAAGATAAGGAGATGTGGTATGATTGCCAATGAGACAACTATCCACCAGATGAAGTGGATGTAAGCAATCATAGGCAACCATACAGTCTTCAACAATGAGAAAAACCCATACTGTATAGTCATTACTAGTTAAACTGTCATCCTCCCCACTGCCCTTAGGTGTGAATATTCTGCATTATTGACCATTTATAATGTTTTCAGTAAGAAACGATAGCATTCAAATCAGTTTACGATAACAAAAGTAGCCAAAAATATAAGATAAGTCATAAGTTAAAACTTCAAATTTGGTTTTAATACCTTCTGTTACAATACATGACAAAAAGATCCACATAGAATAAGTTGATACACAAGGAAAAGTTGATACATTTAAATCAAAGAAGTTATCCATTACCTACCCCATACATCATTGTCACCTTTATAGAACTAAACTTGAGTGTAAACTAAGACCAATCATGTATGAGGTATATATTGGCTTAAATAAATTTTATAAGAATTGAATTAAATGCATATAGATTTCTGCAAGTGAGCAGTAGAGAAGTCATTTGGTACAAGGATTTTAATTTTCTTCTTTCTGAATGTGAGAAATACTCAACTGGATTCAAAGATGTTTGTATATGTGTTTGGACATTGGAGGCCTCACTAAATGATAAGGACATATGCTGGTTGACCTTAGTCTACAAGTATGTGATAGATTTAGTTTGAATAGTTCCTTACAAAAGGTAATGAGGGATTTCTCAATGATGGTAAAATTGTACGATTACCATGAGTTTATAGTGTACTAGATTGTTTTGTAATCAAGAGTAAAGCAATATTACATGAAAGAAAATGTGTAAATTTTGTATTCCATACCTTGTGATATATAGTTACCTTTAATTGGAAATGAACAGGTCAATTTATAACAGAAATTTATCTTTTGGGAAATGACAATTAGCCTTGGTGGCTGAGTAGTTTATGTAGTTCAAATACAGTAATCAATAGCTTGTCAACTCTTAGGTGTGTTTGAACAACTGAACACAGATTAAGATTTGAGTTGCTATTTTACATATTTCCAAGTTTTATGCCCAATAGTAATGAGGAAATAAGTAAAACTTGTAGTTTTAGTTCAATGAATTGTGTACTTCAACTATGAAGGGTGACATTATGTTTTAGTTATGTGTCTTCTTCTGGTTCTGCTTCTCTTACAACCATGTTTGGGCTTTAACTTTTCTTTATGTCCCACCTAGGGGCATTATGTTTTTCAGTCTGTGTGTCTGTTCGTTTGTTCCACTTCAGGTTAAAGTTTTTGGTCATGGTACATAGTTTTTAAAAAAATTTAAAAAGGTTTTTTTCACAGTTCACCAAACATGTGCAAATGATAGTGCAAGTAGGGCATTCGTGTACTATGAACACATTCTGCTGATGTTTGGTTTGAAGGTGTATTACCATTAGAAATTAAATCTGTATGGTCATGACTGTCATGTTACCTTGACCTTGACCTTTGATATACTTCTAGGTAAAATTACTTCTTTTTTTAAAGGCCATGTGAAAAAAAGCTATCAAAATTAATAACATGAGTTTATTTCTAAGATACCAATCATTTCTTATTATAAAGATAAAAAGCATTGCAAAAATTTGTAGTATAAGAAACCACAAACACAGAACCGGTCCAATTTAAGTTTACATTTATTTCACTTTTTAATGTTTTATCAGTATGTAATAGTCTAATATACTGAAAAAACACACCTGAATGAAGATTAAACTTATTTAAGATTTAGAATTGACAAGAATGACGAGTGAAGTGACAGTTTGTGCTTAGTACTACAAATATTCTATTGCTTTAGTTGAAGTACAAAGTTTTGTACCTAATCAGATTTGTATACCTGTATACCTCATACTTATCATATTGTTTACTGAGGGTTGGTTTGGGTGGACTAAGAAACTAACTCTTTTTAAATGATAAAATATGACTAGCTTGTGAAATATTATTAATGTTGCATGCTTTGCTATCATAGCATTGCATCTCAAACTTTTCTGACCATAGGTTTTTCCTTTGAGTAAATAAGTTTACCTTTAGTTTCCCTCACATAATCCTGGCTATCTTGACCCTTAACATGTATAACCTGTAAATTAATAGTCTACTGAATATTTAATTTATTTGGAAGACTGATATGGTCAGGAGTGGGTGTGTCTATGTATTGTTACAATAAATGATTCTGATAGGCCAAACAAACCTTTTTTTTTTCTCTATAGACATGATACTGAAACATTCATATTTTAAGGGGTATTTTCATATGCTTTAAGATACTGAATTTCAAAAAATATGTAAGATCTTAAAATACTGGAACCAAATTATAAAAATGTCAAGATACTCACAAATATGTGAAATATTTTATATAATTTTTCACAAAATGACTCATAGAATGTGGTAAACAATTTTCTATTGAAAAATGAAATTTCTATAGTAAATCTTCAGTGTCATATTGTATCTTTTATAAACTGTGAAAATATATTGCTACTTAAAAATGTTTATGGAAGAATATATAACAGAAAATGTTTATCTTGATTAATTTACATGCATTGTTACCCGGTAAGCTTCCTGTGTTACGAAAAAATTCTGTCACGAGGTGAATGTTTGAATATCAAAATAATACCTGAATAGTATTGTGTTTAAAATTCACAATGCTCTTACAATTCAAAATATAATTGTACATCTGGTGCCTGAATTAGGATATTCTTTTACTCATCTCATGAAGGAATGCAAGACATAGGGATTACAATCAGGCAGCTGCACAGCATAAATGTTTTTGAATAAAGCTTTATTATGTGGTGGTCAAAACCCTAGATACTTCATTCCTTCTATACAGAATCCTTATGTTACAAAGTTTCTGTCTGTCATAAATCTATTGTTCTTGACCTTATTTTCATGGTTCAATGACTTCTAGAAATTTTTTTAAATACATACTTGTAACAAGTAAAAGGATGACTATATTTGGTTTATAGGTTCATTACAATGTCTACATGTTTAACAGGTTGGGCTAATTTAACTGACCTTGACCTCATTTAATCGATCAGTGATCAAGGTTAAAGCAACATGGTTATCTTACAATGTAGATACTATAAGTTTACGGTTAGGTCTATTATATTTGGTGTATGGAATGATTGTAGGATGTACATGTTTGACCTTCAGGTTTTATCTGACCTTGACCTCATTTTCATTGTTCTAGTTTTTGTGGTTTGGTCTATTTCTATATGGCTGTTTTGCATGATTTATCTCACTGTGACCTCATTTACATGGAAATTTGATTATTTATTTATGTTTATGTGATGCTAGTAGTAAAACCTTCATATTGTAGACTTTCAGCATACATTCAGTGATAAGTAAAACAGGTGAGACATTTCAGCAAGTGCATTCTTGTGAGATTAACTTGCTACATGTGGGAAAAAATATGTAGTTCTTGCATCTTTATGATGATTTGTTAGGACCTATTTGAAGGTATATAAGCATATGATGTTAAAGTCTTTGAACTTAAACAAAGAAAAAACAAAGTCAAAATCATGCCATTTACTATTTTAATATTTACATGAGGTTTTATTCATTTATCCTAATTTTTTGGGTCTTTTTCAAAGTCTATGTGTTAAACATATCTATCCCTCTTAGTCTGGCTCTATAATGGGGTTCCCAAAACACTTTCTGAGCCCTGAAGGTCAATTAACTACCAAGCAAATTAACCTGTTTCAGTACAAAAATAAGATATTGTATGATTGACAATGAAAAAAATTATCACCAGGAACAAATGCCTTAAATGTTATTTAAGGAGATTTAATAATATACAATTATGGCCCGTTGAAAAGGTGAATATCCAAAATTGTCAACACGAGAAGGTTATTTCATTGAGGGTGCAGCCCGAAGTGAAATAACTTTTAAGGGTTGACAATTTTGGATATTCATCGATTCTAAGGGGCTACAATTGTTTTATTATACAAAACTAAGAGTGGAAAGACATTCAAACACTTACTAGTCTATATTTTTAACATAACAAACACAGGCGGATGTTTGAAAATACATTTGTGTTCGAATTTCTCGAATTTACAACAAAAGTAGAATCTTTTTGTAAAATATTGATGGCCCTGAAAAGGACCGTTTATAAGAGATATCATCGGCTGCTGGCACTCTCAGCTTTATTCATGTCCAATGCCTTATTTCCTCTTCTCTCAAAGGCTTTCAGTGTAACGTCAATGCTGTCATTTGATTATTTCCGTCTGTGACGTCATTTTCATGGGAGGTAACTCAAGTACAAATCAACAAACTCAAAGGTTATTCGACAGTGAATAATAGGGTTATTCACCGCTGGTGTAAATTTTAAGGGTTATTCGTCCTTCCTTGCAATTGAATGAAAATTAACTGAATTATTCCATGTCAAGTGATAATGTTTTGGCCAATAGAATTGTTTGAAATATATGTAAGGTATAATAATCAGAAATATATCCCCCCAAAACAAATTTCTTAGACCTTTTTTCTTAAATAATTCAGACTTTTTTTTATACAATTCTTATAATAAACTGATCGAAATGAATTGTCACCAATAAAAATTAGCATTTCATTTACATCTGTGTGTGTAAATGACAAATATGTTGAAAAATGTATCAATAAAATATTATCAATGCAGAACATCTACAAGTCACACTTGACTTATTATTATTTGTCATGTCTTACTGAAAATGGTCCACCTATTTTTATTAACTCTCAATAAAGGCCATATATAGTTACAATTCCCCTTTAACCTTTAGGAATTTTAACATCATGTTGTGTGAATATAGATTAAATATTTGTAACATATAGACTGCATGCATTTTTTAACAAGCACAAATAATCATGTGATTCCTGTACATGTTGAAGTTTTAATAGATAAAAATATTGCTAAAGTAATTCTGACTATTGCAATAATTAACTTGTCTTGTTTTCTGCAATAATATAAAAACTTAAAACTTCTGAAGAGAATAATAATATTTGCTTGGCCTTATGTAAATAAAATTTGAATGGCCTGAGATGCCAAGAAGATTATTGCTTGATGTTTCAATATAATACATAATATAAATGTATGTAAAAGTGACAGGATGATGGCTTTTCTTACGATTGTATTGTCATCTCATGGTCTTTATGTAACAGCTTATTACTAAGGGACCATATGGGAATGCATATGTTAGACTTTGTAATGTATAATAGAAGTATACAGTGATGGTTATGCCAGTACTTTCATTTCGTGACATAATTTTTATTTAGGGGATTAAGAAAGCACATCATTGTTAAAAAATGATTAGATTACGGTAAGTTTGATTTATTTTGATAAATGTTTTTTTTTAACTTAAATAATTTTTTGTTCAACATCTGATAAAAATCATAGAAATTTTGAAATATTTACTTTTTAATTCAATTGAAAATAAATTTGATATTTGTGAAAGCTTTTAAAAATGAAAAATTGTCTGTTAAGGAGCTCATTGTTTCCTGGGATTGTTTGATAACTGATAAAAAAATAAGATGAATGAATTCGATTTTGATTTTTTGAAAATATTTCTTTGCTGATTCAACTACAGAGGAGGGAAAGTGATGTTAATGTTATTTGATGCATCACAACCTATGTGCAACAAACTATTTTTTTAATCTATAAATAATAGAAATAGATAAAAAAAAAAAAAAAAACATAAATGCCTACCATTGTAATACACAGTTACATATTTATGACAGATGTTACTGGATCGATTACACATAGTACATTAGACATATATAAGGTGCATAATCAGCATTTATTCCACTCCAACAATCCAAGGTTTATTTTCTTTCTCTCTGTGTGATAAATATTTACTGTACTATGAAGATCTACTGTTTATTATCATTCTCCCCTCTGACAAGTACATGCTCATACTGAGTTTGTTTAAATGATCATTTGAAATAAGAACTTTTGATATTATAACCTGATGGGGAGCACTTTTCTACAGAATATTAGAAATTATTTTAGCCAGGAATTTTCAGCACCCTTAGCAGTTAATGTTGACATTAGAATATTTTCTGTCTAGGACCTTCTTGGTTTTGATGATCTTAAAAATCTTGTTTAAATATATTTTGCTTTCCAAGTATTTACTCTTGATGGTTGACCTGTTGAGGGTAATTTTCAGAAACATGTCCAGCACATTAAAAACATGGTACTATATGTTTATATATTACCATAGATGTAATACAGATCTATGATACTACCAAGACAGTTCACGACAGATATGGCTTTGTTCTTTTTCTTTGATAAAATAAATGCAAGTATTAAAGTTATCATAAATATGCATGAAATTGAAAAAATACTGAAGTCTCAATTTCATGATCTTTCCTGTAATATATAGCTTTGAATTTGTCTTCTTAATAAATTATCTTTCTGGTTGATATAAGTAGCAAAAACCCCAATGTAGAAAACTGACAAATGTGTATTAATATCAACAGATAGACTTCCTTTTCCAATTAGTAACAAGTTATTTTCAGGTGATTTTTGTGGTGATATTATTATCTCATTATTATACTGATCTGTATATTGATGAATTGTTCAAGTGATACCACTACAAACCAATCAATTAAACATGATCTATTTATCAGATGTTATGCAAATATCTGCTGAATAAGATCTTTTTCTTGGTTTTCTAATTTTGCTGAATTAGCATTAAATACTTGACTTTCAAAAAGGTGAAATAATTTCACAGAATGAATTGTTTTGACATTACATTCCTTCAAATGAAAATTTGATTACCCATGCCATATTTTTGCTTAATCATAACTATAATCCTGCAATTGATAAATGACGGTACTGGTTTATGTAAATATTCTGATATATGAATGTTAAGCATTTTGTCTGATTGGGAGGTAGGCTTGAGAACACATAACATTTTTATGCTCAGTTTGCAGTCTATAAAAAGGGTATTAGTGCATTCTGTTCATCCATTCCATACAAGGTCATGTGTTCAAGCTGGGTAACCTTCGACATGACTGGATTGTTGTTTTGTGAATTAGTAAACAGTTGCTGCAATGAAGCATTTGTGTATTCGAATAAAAATTACACTAATGGAACAATCAAAATGAAATAATTGAAAGCCAAAGCATTAACATTCTGAGCCATCACATTTTGTTGCCCCATTCAGTTCCTGTAGAAATCATTTATATCATATAAAGAAGACTGTTAAATTGACATAAATGTTTGTGTTTTGTATATAACTGGTGTTGTATAAGGTCAATGACTGAGTATTGTGGATTTATGGTATTTTGATAGACACTATAGGAAGTTATAATGTAATTATTTCACACTTTCTCATTTATTAGTTTGAATCAAATTGATTGTCATGACCTTCATCTTTGTAGAGGACAGTTTCTAATAAAAACTTTGACTATATTTGGTAAATTCATGGATTTTTAAGGTTTTTATTTTGGTCTATATAGTGTAATTAAATAGCACAGATATTGTTGGTTTATGTCTATACCTAAAAGAAATTGAAAAAAAATGCCTGTTATAAAGTATACATTAAAAATGTAAAAAAATTTATACCGGTAATTTGCCAAAATTTAGTTCATAATATGCTTTTTCAAATATAAAAAGTATCTGTCACAGTTTTTTTTTCTTCAAGCGACAGGTGGAAAAAATGTCTGATTGTGTATAGATTCATTAGGAATGAAAAACCCCATTTTTGTGTGATGAATAGTTAACTGAATGATAGAATTTTAAAATATATAGTATGAGAAGATAGCTCTTAAATATGTGTTTCCAGGAAAGAAATAAGAACAATTTACTTGTTTTCTTACTTACCAACAAAATGGGTAACTTCACAACACAATTTCCTTTATAAAAGTTATATTTATTACCTGAGTTATCTCCTTTCAAATGTCAAAGTAAGGGGGAAAAAATGAATAAAAAAATATATTCTGCTTTAGCCAGGGGCGGATCCAGAATTTTTTTATAAGAGGGGGCCCACTTCAGTCATGTTTCAGTGATTCCCTATATAATCAACAAAATTTTTCCCTTAAAAAAGGGGGGGCAGGCCCCCTGAGAAAGCCTCTAAATCTGCCTATGATAGTACTAGCTTAGACTGTAAGAGACGCATGTGTGAAATAAATGATCTATATGATCGGCTGTTGTCTGCTCCATGGTCGAGTTGTTGTCTCTGACACATTCCCCATTTCCATTCTCAATTTTATATGACCAAGATTTGGCATTCAGTAAAGGAAAAGAATTGCTCTAAATAATTCAACAATGAATACTTTCATTTAAATAAAATCTTATCCACACAAAAATAACATGAAAACATAATTTTTAAATAAGTTGTCAGAAGAAGAAAACCAATTTAATATCCAAGGTTTTGAGATAATCAGTATATTTGGTAGCTGTAGCCTTATAGAGAAAATGCCATGAACAATCTGACAGAAATGGGCAAATCAATCAATGCTTGTGTTCTGTTATGGAGAATTGCTTTTATTTTCATCTGAAGCAGTTGATTGTATTGCCTAGCAGCTTAAACTATTATCAATATATAGAAAACTAGCCTAATTCAAATCAGATGATGTGTATATTGGTAATTAACACAGTGGAATTATTTTCTTGTGAAATTTGAAAAATAAGCCTCAGGTAAGCTTTAATGTGATGAATGTATTCTAATATGGGTTGTAGATTTTATCATTTAATGGAAAACTGAATACTGTATGGTAACTTAAATTGTGGGATTTTTAACAAATAGAAGAGATCAAATGTGGGGTAAACTTAGAAATATTACAAATGTTGACAAAATAACTGGCAAGTAACTCACACATTTTTTAAGGGTTTCTACAAGGACGTATATTAGTACAAATTGTCTTTTTCAATGCCTTGTAAGGGTCTTCTAGATCTGAAGATATTACACATTCTTTTTTGCATTCAAGTTTAATATGTTGATTAACATCAATTTCTTCATCTATACGTCCTTGGTTTCTATATACGACTTTTGATGAGTATAACAGAATATTAAAATACACGAGCTTGTGAGTGAGAGAAACACTTATCACTTATTTATTTCTAATAGTACTGAAATGAATACCTACATTTTTAACCTTCAATAATAAAGATCATTTTTAAAGTGCATTGTGGTGTGTGTACCAGGGAAACTTATCAACCTAACATAACATAATATTACAAGGTTTAAACATTCCTTTTTAACTTTCTTTCAAGTCAAAAGTCAATGAAATCACAAAGATGAATGAACTTGCATGGTTGAACTGCAGCATTTTATCCTCAGAACAGTAGATTGGTATAATTATCTTTCCATTGCCAAATTATGTACAAAAAGCCCCATATTCTGTATTTAATATTCATCATAGAGTTTTGTATCAGTTGTTGATTAGCAATACAGACATGCATCAAAGGCAAGCATCCTGGCAGATTTTTATTTCATCTTCATTATTGAAATCTCAATAATTCAATTTGCATGTTAAATGTTAACCATTAATTGTCAAAGAAAATATCAGTTGGCTAGCATCGAAGGGCCAAGAACATCCATTTATTTCAGTCTCAGTCAACCATAAAATGATTTTATCAAGTCACAGAGATATAGATATATAAATTTCTTTTTAATACAGTATCCACTAGTGAGAAGTTTGGAATCTGCCAAAGGGCATCCTTTAAAATCTTTTAGGATGGGAACTATTTGTATGCTGCTATTGCAAGGCAAGGGGACATTAAGTGATACCCTTGTCCTTATGTATGTCTGTACAATATTATAGTTAGAGATCTCTTGTCTACATTTCTTCCGGAGATATTTACTAAAAAGTTCAAAGAATATTTTTTTTGGAGTAATTGCCCTTGGATGTATGTGCAATGTGTACGACATTGGAACACTTTTATTTTATAATGCAGATGACATTGAAACACTTTTTTTTATAATGCAGGCGACATAGAAACACTTTATTTAATAATGCAGGCGACATTGAAACACTTTTATTTTATTAATGGGGAAACTATTCTCAGACTTAGTGAAGTAGAAATCAATCTCAAGGGAGTAACCTGTAGCTAGGCTTTATTAGCTAATCTTTCTTGACACATATTCTCTGGATATAAAAGTATATTTACACTTTTAGACATATGTCTAAAGATAAATGAATTGTAAAGTAGCTTTAATCAAATTATTCAATGACTAAATTTGCACTTGCATATAATTATAGTTTGTATAAATAAGATTTTTTTATTTACTAGTTAATTGAAGGTTTGGGTGTAGTTCGTTCCCTGTTTCTATTTACATAGTGACAAATTCATGTATTCTTGATAGACTTAAGTAAAATGGACTTTCTGTTTGCTCAGTTTGCAGCATATAAAGAAGAGCTAGAATTAAAGTTTTGATTTCAATTTACACATATTTGTTCTAATATAAATGTGTTATCCCTGAGTGGGGATGTGGGTTCTAATATAAATGTGTTATCCCTGGGTGGGGATGTGGGCCACTTTCTGAAAAGTGACTTACAATAAAATCATTTCAAAAATGTGACGACTTTTGGTACCTTTGATAACTATTGGAACCAGTGTTTTGATTTAAGCTTTACCAGAATTGAGAAATTAAAACTGCTTTCCACAATGCAGCTTGGGTTTGACTTTGGCTGGTCTCTCATATCAACATGCATTTGCAGTGTCCAAATATGTTTCAGCTGATATAACCAAGTTGTTTTGTCTGAAAAATTTAGATAGCTTAAAGTATCCATCTTGAATTTCCAGTAATATAAGTTGAAAATTTAAATCTGAATAAGGAAAAATTTCAGAACATCTTAACTTTCACCACTGTATATCCCTGTCATTTCCAATGGAACAATGACTACAAATAAGTTATAAAAATAAAAGTTCATTAAGCAAGGATTTAAGCTAAATTTATCTTCTGTAAAATAAGTTTGGTTCTGCTTGATGACCAAACAAAATTGATCAACAGTCTTCCAATTTTTCCAACATCATTATTTGTTTTATCTTAAATTAGATAACAGTTATTTTTCTGTCAAAATTGTTTAAAATTGTTATGTAATAAAAAAAGTAAAAACAAGTGTCACGGATGAAATAAGATTCTTTTATGAAAGTTTTTGAGTACTTTAATATTTCTTTCTACTGTGGTTGAAGTGGCTTCATCCATTAACTTTTGACACATATACTTTTGTATTATCACTGACAAAGGGCCCTGCAGCTTTTATGGTCAAATCAGATACACAAACTAACAGATTTATTATGATAATTAATAATTCATAAACTGTTTATCTCAAAGAAGATATCTGCCAGTGTCTTTTTGCTTCATTTACTATTCTGCTAGGTTTGGCAGTTTCTTATGTTAAGAGAAATGAGCTGCTGATAATGAGAGCTATGACTAACAATAATAATTCATATCTTTGACTAATTTCTATTCATCTTCGGTGAATGACATAAAAAGGGGGATTAGTAGTTAAATTAAGCAACAAAAGATATAGGTTTTTTCTTACCCTAAATAAAACATTTATTAAGCTCAAATTATACTATTTTGGAGAAGACATATATTAGAGCACTTAAGAGAACCAGATAAATAGAAAAATTCCTATCTAGAGTATAAGGATTTAAATATCTTGCACTTGAAAAGGACTTGGTCTATTATAGATTTTGCTTACTAGACAAATGAGTCGTGTACGTGAACTTTTGGACTTTCAGTATAAAGTAATAAAAGTACAAAGAAATCTCCAGTAGTTATTTCATTTTGATTTTTTTTAATCCAATAATAATGTTTCTTTTGAACTCGAGAACCATTCAATGAATAAGATATCAGCAGCTCATCTGTACTTGGTCCAAAAACTTTCACTCAAGTTATACAGAATTTATATTGTATCAAGATAAGGCAGCTAACTGTATTTGCTTAAAAATCAATTTAATGTAAGATATGTGGAATGTCCCCGCTATCTACATAGTACCTGTGAAAGGTATATAGACCTATCGATAGATATTACTGTAATTCTATATAATATCAATATATTAATGAAATATTTTATAATGTAATATTTATATACATGTTAGTTTATTAATATTATCACCATGTGGGCTGATTTGCTTATATTAAATACTTTGTAAAAATTAGAGAATAGAGAAATTGTGGAAAACGTATACTGAAAATATTAAAAGTTTGTAGAAAAGTGAACACGGCTACATTGGAGTAGTTAGTAGGTCTATCGGTTGACCAATTAGGCTAACAAAGAATCCCAAACTAAGGCTTGACAGTTGGTCTGATACTGTTTGACACTGTACATGTCTAACTGTCCCATAGTGGCCTGCTTTGGTAAAGTAGCTGTGGCTGAGAAGAGGGCCTTTCCTCAGTTACAAAGAAATTGCATACTGAATATAAGAACTTATGTTAAAAGTTATGATGATCAGATCTTTATAATTAGATTGACTTGAGGCTGAGGTGGTTTGAAAGTGGTGATAGTGGTCATCAAACTGAAAAAAATCTGCCATTTTTACTTCATTTCTTTATCAGATTTTTACTGCATAACACCAATTTTTTTGTTCTGTTATTTACTATTGATTGATTTTTTTCTATATTCCCCATGTGTAATATTTTAGATAGTGACAGAAATAGTACATTTATGGTCAATCTACATTGTCAAACATTCATGACATTGATCTAGTGCAGGACATATAGTCACAGACAATACCTGTTTGTTAATTAAATGTTTACTGCTTTCCTATCATTGGCCATTTGTATTCCCTCTCGATATAAAAGTCCTTTCATTGAATAAGTCTGGTAAACCAATGTCTGTTGAATGATTGAGATATGTTGGAAATCTGTGTTAAAAACAACTTTTACATTTTTACATTTTAACAGTAAAATAAGTAAAACCATTTTGGAAAAAAAGGAGGTGAAATTGTCCTGTCCCCATGTACCTGTATATCTGACCTGTAGTCAAGTCCCTATGAGTAAAACATTTTGATGCTATTAATTGAACTACACTATTAAGGTATAGCTGTCCATCTCTGGGACATGTAAGAACTTTATAATGGTTACTTTCATATAGTGCTGAATCAGGGAGTCTCTTTATCTCTTTCCCTATGGCCATCTACTAATGAATACAAATTTTTCATCCCTTTTGCCTGATTTAGAAGTTAGGAGACATCATATGTATGGGGGACTCTCTCATCATCTTAAAAATTGAGAAAAAATAGAAGGACATAACACAAACAATAATCTGTCAATAGACCATTGATTTATTTTAAGCTTCTGTTGTGTAATGGATCTCCTCCTACTAATGTAAAAACATTATTCAGAAGTTTTTATTTTTATAACAACTAATTTAGTACAATAACCAGAGTGTGAAGTAAGTTCTAAGGCTTCAGGCAGACATGTTCATCATTAAGCGACAGGACTGTCAGTTTTATGACAGTCATGGCATAACCTACGGCCAACACAAACTTTAATATCACCCTTAATATAGTAGTGTTGTATATAATCAGTAATAATACTTTTGTAATAAGACAATCTACTTGGAATTAGTTTTTGATCTAATATTGTATTGGTTTTAGTATGAGTTTCTTGGATTAATTGATTTACTAAAAATAATTTGTTTTTATCTTTACGGAGGGTTATTGAGATGTCAAGGGATTCATTTGTGGCAAGAATATAGAAAAAGTTTTAATATGTGGATTTCCTAGATCATTGCAGCTGTACAATGCACACTTTGTATTTAGGAAGCAACTGAGAACATGATCAAAATTAGATACTTATAAATAAAGAAAAATGTTTAACTGACTTTAATGTCATAGGTATTTTGAATATTTTAAAAGTAAATTAGTAAGAAAAACTTCATTTTTAAATAATAAGTTTAAATATATGCATGATATGGATTTCATTGTGCACAACAATTTTCTAGATTATCTGAGTACAATCAAGACAAAACAAATAGGAAATTTCATATCAAAACATTTGTATTAAAGCATCAATCAGAAAAAAATCATAAACAGAAAATTTGTCTGAAGTCAACTACTTGAAGAGTAACAACTTTACTTTACAGTTCAATTGTAAATAAAAAAAAATCTATCATCAAAATCATCATTCTTGATTTACATGATATTTCATACAAAATATGGAACCAAATCTGATAATTTGAATAATCTCTAAACAAATACTGTAGATAAAAAGAGCACACCTTTAATTAGAGGTCAGATTAGATGAAATGTTATATGTTTACAGAAGATTTGAGATAATTATCATGATTATACATAAAACTGCCATTAAATATTTTAGTTGATACAGATTTAAGTCAGTGTGGGTGACAATGTTGAGTTGTAAGTTTTAGTATTATTGCTATAATCCTCGCCATACTGACAAAGTCAAGTAACAGTAATAAGGAGATATTGCTATTCCTTTGATATATTCATTCATAAACTGACTATGCTACAAATCATCCATCATCTTTTGTTTCATATTTTTGCAATGGATGTAAAATATATCCTGCAATGTGAGGTATGGTGACAATTAACTTTGGAACCGCTTCAATTTTTTTTGGTTTTCTCTTGTAGTTATAAAATTGTTGAAATTTGCCTCTAGACATTTTTGCTCATCTGTGATATAATATTATGACTTTTACCAGTATATTTCTTAGGAGGTAAATGTCCAGGTTCATGACAAAAAATTCCTGTTAGATTATTGAAATATTAACTTTTGTGATTGAAGGCTTTTGTGGAATATCTTTGTTTCAATTAAAAAAAAAATCCCTCTGTACTCTCTTTCAAGATGTAAGGTTTAGTTCATTTGAAAAGATAGAGTTATTTCCCTTGGACTGAGTTATTTACCCCAATGCATGTTTAATTTGTTTGACCTAATATATGTGACAAGTTGACCACAAGGCAAAAATTACTATATGTTAGCATTCCTTGATTAATAATTAGTAATAAGACATTAATAGCTGGGAGGTTTGTATGTTTGACATGGATTACTGATACTATGGTATTATTGCGTAACAATTTTCATATTGGCTTAGTTATAGGTCCGAGGGTACCATATTGGCCTGAGGCGAAGCCAAAGGCCAATATGGCTGCCCGAGGACCTATAACTAAGCCAATATGAAAATTGTTACGCAATGATACCTTTATTAATTAACCAGTCCAATATGAACTCTAGCCGGGCCAATATGAAGATTGAAAATAGTGTGAAAATCTGACATTCAGGACTTCAATAGTAGTGATTTGAATATGTATCAATGAAAATTGAGGATTTTAATCAAAACAATACATGTACATCCATTATCCACAGAAGTATATATTCTGTGATTTCTAAAAGATTTAAAATATCAACTATTTAAATGATGGAAATCATAACATAATCTCACCATTAAATTCCAAATACTCCTTTCCATCAGATGTAGCTTTTAACTTGACATCTCCCCATGTCATGTTAACATGGTCTTGTCGACCTCGTAGACCAAAGTATGTTGCATTATTTAAAAACACAGCATTCAGTAATGCATCAGGGTTTTCTGGAAAAAGAAAAAAAAAAGAACTTAACTAAAATACATGTATCTTAATGTAAATATCCAACTTAAAATAGTATTTAAAGGACAAATTTATACTGTATCAAAATGCAAAAGACCTCTGGAGACACTCTCATTGTTCAAGACCTTATGTGTATTTTAAACATTTTTTATTAGAACAACCATTTAATAATCAGGGATGGATAGAGGGCGACAAGGAAATAAAATAATTTGTTTGCCACAAGGTTAGAAAAATGTTTAATTAAAAGTTACTGACTGACACGCTGGAATACAACATTTTTTTTAAACTTACGTGTTCCAATAACGCCTTTCTCTCTCAAGATTTGGATTTCCTCAGTCGTCAAAGGTTCAGCTCTGTTTGGCTTACTGCCCTTGCCCAATGACTTTAATGCCTTTCGCTTCGCTTCTAATACCCGTCTTGTGTGGTTGAACTCAGGATCCTTTTTAATACTGAAACATTAAAGAAAAGATATGCATAATATCTGACATGTAATTTTTGTATGTACATGTTTTATACTTATAGCAAAGAGAAACCAAGGAATATTCATTGTACACAAGCTTAAGATCATCAAAACCACATTGACCCAGATGATATATATAGTTTTTACCAAAAAAAATGACACAAGGCTAAAATTAAAATATTGGCACTGAATATTCGAGTCATAATGCTTGACAGAATAATGCAAAGGCTATCATGCTATATCAAGACAAGGGAGTTACATGTCTCACAGATATCAAATAATCTACATGAAAATAATCGTACCTTATACTACTTTTTGAGTCCTTCAAATGTCTATCCAAGCTGTTGAACATAGAGGATAAAGAGTCAGGCTCATATTCGTCACCATTTTTCTTCAGGACTCAAAGAAAAAATCTTGATAACAGACTGTCCAAGTCTTTGGCAGGTATTTCCACTGAATCACGCATTTCTCCAACAGATATGAAAAAATCCAGCATCACTTTCAAGTCACTCTTTGTTTTAGTTTTTGTGTTCTTGTTAACACTTAAAGCTAGAAAAGAGTCAGTGTCTTCATCAGTGACAGAGCGAAACCTCTTGCTACTCCAGCTATTTTCTTTGTCTGATTCGTCAATCTCATGATTCTGTGCATTTTCAATGTCCTGCAGAATTTCATTTGGGAAGTTGAAATTCGCTGAATCAACTTCTTCCAGAATCAAATTTCCTTCCCCATTGACATCCGCGAGATTTCTCTTGATGTACTCTGCCTCCCTATTAGATAAATCGTCGTAGTGAAAATAGTCTTCAACTAACGCATCCATCGCATCATCTATATTTTTTATAGAGCTATTGCTCCATCGTTTTGTTGTCATTTTCTCCTGTCAGACGACACTAGCCGTAGTTCTCTAGAGTTATCGGGATTTCAACCGATTAGTCTAGAGCTAATCGAATATGCTAATATTGGGCTTGCTAAACCCGGGCCAATACGGAAAAATCCGTATTGGCCTTATAGGACAAAATTATCGATTTGGCAGTTTTACTCGTATTTAGTCAAATAAGCTCCAGTTAATTAATAATATATGTTATTAGTGGGGGAGTAACACAGCTGTTAATGGAGGTTATTTATAGATATTAAAACATATTAGGCCAAATGCAAGTATTTTAAGAAATGAAGAAAAAAACAACAAAAGGGAAAAAACAAATTGATTCTTTTTGAGAGAGATTCACAAGCTACCATATATTGACAATTGTAAAACAATGTTTCCTATATATTTAAAACTATTAATTCTGGTTTGCGGTGATCAGGGAGGCAAGTTTCCTTTTCTTTTTTAGAGTTATAAAGTTTGAGAGAAAAAAATGCAAGTTACATATTATGAACACCAGCTCCTTGTAAAAAGCAAGTGATTGGTTACATTGTTACATCAAACAAAAGTTGAAGACTTAATCTGTTGAATAAAACAATGTTTGCTTTATGAAAACCTTCAGTCATTGAAATAGTTGAACTGTCAGTTTATTTCTGATATAACCATAAAACCCATGTCATCTTTAATATTTTCCTTTTATGGTATTGAAAAATATATAATAGGACTGGATATGATAAGGTAAGACACACTTAACCTAGATATGATCAGAATTGTCTTATTTACTTTATAATCAGCTGATTTAAAAATCTCTAGATAAACTTCTTATGAATAGATATTAACTTAGATTTCATAAAAACTTTTAAAGTTTGACAAACCTATGAATGAAAGGGCTTACTACACACATCACAAACGTTGGAATATGGACAATACTAAAATCTATCCATTCATGAGTAAAGACTTTTGTAAACAATACAACAAAGGACCACTTCATGGTTGAGAAGATTTCAGAAAGGCTAGTTTGAAATTGACTGGATTTTTACTTATTTTTAATTTCCTGTTTTGGCCTGGGTGTATATAGGTGTCATATTCATCAGTTGTCGTAGGTGTGGTGTAGGTAATCGTTGTGGATTTCAGGTGAACAGGACTGTGACATAGGTTACTAATTGGAAAAACATTATTTCGAAAACTTCTGTGCTAAAAATTGGATTAATTATCTCTGCCTGCAGGATTATCAATAAGTGTTTAATACTAACAAATCTATATTGGAATGAATTCTTAGGAGAGTTTTAATTAAATTGAAATAAAGGTGAGTCAAAGTGATATATATATGGCAGTGTTACTTTCTATAACAAAAATTTCAATGAATTTCAAGATTAGAATTGCTGTTAACAACGGTTTTTATTTTAGCATTCAGCATTGTTAAGTTCAAAGATGCACCGGTCCTAAAAAGTTTCAATGTTTTGTATCCTTATGATTTTACTCTCTGACGGACAGAAATGTTCAGATCTTATTACTTTGTACCTACTTTTTGTTTTCCAATCTTTATTTACAAATAGTTACTTATGAAATGTGGTTTTATACAAGTTATTCTTAAAGTTTCGTCTTTATAGTAAGTAGTTCCTTAAGATATATCTTAAAAGTTCCTGCCATAATGTATGTTGTATTATAGACAAACATTGATCTGACACCTGTGAAAACCCATGCATTGATACATATCTATTTCTAATACATGTATTTGTATTGTCAACTGATTTACTTAGAAGAAAACTTAGGTAAGCATTCCAAATGCTTTTTTGTTCCATGTGTGGTAGATATTTTTTGGGTTTAGTCCAAGTTTATTTTTATGAACTTGTATCCTGTACTTATTTACTTAAATGAAACTATTTGGTTGCTGCAAAATTGAAAGTGCTTTTCACTAAAAAAAAAAAAAAAAAAAAAAAAAAAAGAGGTTATTCTCCAAAAAATTAAACCCTTCTAATATTTCCTTCTTTGTGATATGAGTAACAGTGTATTTAAACTTAAACGATTGTTTTGTTAAGTTCCTAATCTTAGTAGTGATTCATTGATATCAAAGTTGGTATTGTCCATTTATGGTATCAAAACTAAGAATAAAATTCAGAATGGAAATGGGGAATGTGTCAAAGAGACAACAACCCGACCATAGAACAGCAGATGGTCACCAATAGGTCTTCAATGCAGCGAGAAACTCCCGCATCCGGAGGCGTCCTTCAGCTGGCCCCTTAACAAATATATATACTAGTTTTAACATTAATATAAAAAAACTACTATATCTTATTGATGCTAAAATTGATTTTCAAGATTGTTGAAATATGTTTTGATAAAAAGTGCAAAATGTTTTACTGACAAGTTCAAAACTTGAAATTTAATTTATCTATCAAAGAAAGTCGGTACACTATAATGTTGTTGTTTGTCTGCTTTCCTGGTCTGACCAGTAATGAGTGTTTGATAGTGTTATTTTCATGGCTTGTTAAAGGCTGTATTTATGGTCTCTTGGTTGTTATTGTCCACTGTGAGGACTCTGAAGTAGGTAACAATGAGACATTCTAAATTGATGTGTCTAATATGTTCAGACCCAGGAGATTTATGACTTTGAACTGATGTGTTTTTGTTCAATAAATTTTGCCATGAATTTAAAAATTTGTAATGTTGATGGTCATTGTTTGGGATATTAGTTTTTGTCAGACATTATGGTTTTGCACGTTTATTGAAATACCTGAAGATTTAACAGGTGATTTTGCCAATGTTTATAGGAGAGATGTTTTGAAAAAGATGAAGAGATTAAGATATTTTCTTTACTTGACGAAACAGAACATACGTGTTGACAGAGTTTGAGTTATCTGTCTGTCCATCTGTCCTTGATCAGGTTACCTCTTTATGTATTCAATGGTAAATAACCTTGTGCTGAATAATCCTTCAACAATGAACAAAACCAATAATAAAAGGACCGGGAATAACATAATGTAAAACATTCACAAGATAATATCAATGTCCTGGTTTAGACAAATACAATAATGAAACATTTTTACCAATCACAACCACTGGATAGTAAGGTTCCTAGCATTGCATCTGGGGACAGTTGTGTAACTTTATAAAATTCAGGAGAGGATCCAGCCATTCTTTAAATGAAAGGGTTCTCAACCCAGGATAAAAGGAGAAAAGGGGGGGGGGGGGGTTAGCAACCATATGTCCCCATTCACAAATACATTGATCGTCCAAAAAAAGGTGGTTTGAATCCCCCCCTCCTGGATCCGCCACAGAAAATTATTGATTTTTAATGGAGACTGCTCAACAATTAATTTAAATGTGCAAATTAACAAAATTTTAGAAAGATAATAATACTATGTATCACAGTATATGTGTCCTTGAAAACAGCAAAGAAACTAAACAAATAATAAGAAATAGCTTTATATATACACTCACTTTTGAAAGTGAGATAGAGTACAAATATGTAATTGAGAAATTATGGGGTCAAGTTATCAGAAGCTTTTAATTTAAAAGTTTTGACCTAAATAAGATACCAGTTTTGATGTAACTTTGACCTATAAATCTGGTGTTTATAACGTACTTAAAACTGTATACTCAAGAGAGTTAGATTTATTTAATGTTTAATCTTTTCTTTTCTCATCAAAGGAAAGTTGCCAGAACATTGTGGTCTAATCCATTGGCAGAAAAAATGTTTAATTCTTGTTATCTACCGGACTTTCTGGACTTTGTTTGACCAGGGACTTCAATATTTGCTTTTATGGATAAAAATCAAATATTGAACAATAAGTGCTGGATTTGTTAAAACAGCATATTTAAACAATGAACTGAATATTCTTTATAAACTTTTACACACATAATTGGCTTTACTTTTGTTGGAATCTTGTTTTTACTAATGGGTGATTTAAATATTTGAGGGGATTACCAGAAAAATACAATGGACATAAACAATCAGAAAGAAAATTTACTATAATAACTAAATCTGACATGTCTTTTCATTAAAACAGTTGAATTGGAAATTAGGAAGTTATTTAGAATCGGTATTTGTTATGGAATTTTCTTATAGAAAGTAAGTTATTTATTACAGCATATCTTGAAATAGTTATGTTTTTGAAATATACATGTCTGAATATTGAGTTCATTGTCTGATTTTCACAACTATCATATATTAGACACTGTATTTAAAAAAAAAGTCCATATTTTATTAGTTGGTCCATCTTTAATCAGTAGTACTGTGACATATCTGACCTCTCTGGGTCTATCATTTGATAGAAATTGGTTCACCATTAATCCAGTAATGAGCCATATTTAATCTGGATAGCCAGTAACATATTTATTTTTCCTGATGTGCTTGCAACTGATTAGACCCTGGTTAATCTAGATGGTCTGAGCCATACTGGCCCATAGTTAAACCAGAGGCTCTATGGCCTAAACCTTCCAGGTGTGTCATGTAGTAGTAACCAGGATTAATGGGTCTGTGACATCATTTACCTTATCCTGATCTTTCACAAAACTGGATCATTGTATATATCCAAATGGCCTGTGACATATTTACCATTTTCTAATCTGTTATATATGGGACCAGGGTTTATTTAAAGGGTCTATGCCATGATATCATTTCCTAGTCTGTTGAGATAAAAACATATAATTCTATAAAAAATGAATTTAGGGAAATACATTTAACAAGATATAAGTTTAATGTGTCCTCAAACAAGGTGGATGGTTTCTTTTCCTTAAGAAATCAATAAAGTATATTGTTTCAGACCGGTTTTAATTTTCATTTGTACATTTAAGTATAGGTTATTATTTCCTTGAAACCTTTTGTTTTTTTGGTGGTTTTTTTTGGTTAAAATCTGCACGTTGCTGTATGATGTAAGAATTATCCCATTATCAGGTCATATCTACTTTAGTGCATCTGCCCTTATTTGTTGTCTGAGTAGGCTCTGTTTTGCAGGGTATCATACTATCTTTATTTATCACTTGTCTTATGAAAGCAGAAATGCATTTTTTTTGTAAATGATATTTCATCAACTTTGATTACACATTGATGACACTTATTAAGGTTGTTGATTAGTTTTTGAATTGACACTTCACAACTTTAGCTCAACCCCTCTTCATACATTTAAAACCTTGAAATGGCCATAAAAATTATACTTGATGGATTATTAACTTATTTACATGAATTTATATGATATAGAGCCTAATTTAAATATTATATTATCATAGACAAATATTATAATGGTGTTGTGTCACTGAACTTTGAACAAAGGTTTCATATTCAGTTGTTTATGGTTCTCTATTCTTTATCAAAGAATTTCTTAAGAAATTTATTCACCAAACCTAAATGTTTTTATTTTGGGACTTTCCGTTCATCAAACAGGTTGATTTTGTTGAATGTAAATATTAAGAATGAAGTGCTGAATATTCCAAAATAAAGATAAATGTGTTTGAATTTTTTTACACCTGTCATTTTGGGGCACTCTATAGCTTGCGTTGGTGTGAGCCATTCTCTTTTGAAGGCCATACATTCAATTTTAATGGTTTACTATTTACAAATAATTATGACTTGGATGGAGAGTTTTCTCATTGGCACTGAGATACCATGTCTTCTTATATCTATTGGTATGGTCAGTCACCACTTGTTTGTATGAAATGGTGATCAAATCCTCTTAATGATCTTATAAAATATTATCAATTTTAATTTCATTTATATTGAACATGCAGTGAAAATACTTCAGTTCACAGTGTAGAGGGCCACATACACATTAACGTTAGTTGAACTTTGATTTCGGGAGCACAATTATGACGTCAGAAGATAACACTTGTGACATATGTGGTAGTGTAAATTTAATGTAATTTAATGTTCAAACTCGTATGCACTTTATCAAATTTTTAATGATACCTTAGATGTTCAACAAGTTGAGATTCTATTGAATTATATAAAGTAATTTGTGGTTGTTTTTCTACCTTCTTTCCGTAAAACAGTATGACTATATATGGACAGTCTTATGAATAAAAGTTCACTGATATCTTTATTATATTAGATATCTATATATAAGCCATAGGTAATTGATTTTTAGGACAATTTTGTACCCAGGTATCAATGATTCATTTATCATGGTATAATATACCTGTCACTTTTACGCCTAGTGAATTTTTTGATTAAAATCAAAATTTTGTGTCACCCTTGAATGAATTTGAAATGTTGAGATTTAATGAAGCAAGTATTATATCAATCTGATAGACTAACTAGCTTGTTTTGATAAATTAAATGGATGTCATTGGTTTGTTTGACATGACCATTCTGTATCAGTAAACCTTTAGAACTATAGTGGTCAGTTCTGGGGAATAGTGAAATTGAATTCAAGCAGAAGGATATACTATCTTAGTTATTGAAGGACAGGTTTTAGGAAACAATTTACTTCATAAAAGGTAAACATTTAAATTTCAGATACAAACTACTTTAAATGAACCATACTTTCTTGATGTGAACAAATTTTATGACCCTCAGATTTGAGGTTAAGTTATCAATTCTGGGCCTTTTATAGCTGACTATGCATTATGGGTTTTGCTCATTGTTGAAGGATGTACAGTGACCTATAGTTGTAAATTTCTGTGTCATTTGGTCTCTTTTGAAGAGTTATCTCATTGGCAATTTTACCACATCTTCTTTTTTATATTTGTCAAATTCCCATCACTGCCACCCACCCATTCAGAGTCCTCTGGATGAAATAGAAACTCCATTTGACTGATTGTTACAGATCTGAATTATAAACAGGTCAATTAAAATCTTCAGGTTCAAGAACTCTGCTCTGGGCCTACTTCGATTCGTACAACTTGGGTAAGTAGAGTGAGTCTGTTGAGTTTACTAAGTAGGCCCTGGTGAATTTGTTAGTCTCGTGATAGCTATAGTGCTTAAGCTTTAATAAGCCTTATGAATGATTGTGTGTTTATATAACAACCCATGCATATGAGGGTTTCTTATCGTTGCAAGTTAAGAAAGTTGAGTTGCAAGTTAAAACAAAAGTCGAGTTGTAAGTTACGAAAGTTGAGTTGCAAATTACCTTCATGAATATGGTTTTAACAAACAAATAGAAAATAAAATGACTTTCTTTGATAAAGAGGGGGCATCAATTCTGTAGTACGTTTCAGAAAATAACATATACCAGTGCACTTTGCCTATTGTACTGTTATATATATATTATATATATTTGGAAACACCTTTGGCTTGCTATAAACCACAAACATGAGAAAATTTAATTTCCACCTGTAAATAATTAATTGCAGGTAAAAATTACATGTGACACATGATAAGAATATTTAAGTAAAGCAAATGGGTGTGTGATCTTTTTTTGATTGATTGATGTGTAAATTTCAAGTGTAAATTTCCATGTTTTTGATATCATTTATTTCATTAGTTTACAGGATTACTATAATCTAAAGGTAAAGCATAGTTTTTGATAGAAATTTGAAATTTAAATTTAGTATGATATGTTATGTATCATAGGGCTTTTGAAATGATCTATTGAATATGATATAATGCCTGAGGTATAAAAGTTAACAACAAATGCAGAAAATATTTGTGCATTGTTGTCGTTAAGGACATTGTACGCATATAAAATATTTATGCAGATAATAACAACAAACTTAAATTTTATAAACAGACAGGTTTTGAAATAGTTGCCAAAAGTTCTTTTTACATAAGAGCTGATGGCTTTATAATGTGAAACTTTTAAGTTCTACGGTAGTAACAATTTTGTACTCATTTCTAGAGCAAAATAAGATGAAATAAAAATCAGCTTATACTTTTCTTTTGATTTTTCGGTCCAAGTTTATGGGCACTGAATTTGACTAGGAAACAAGTGTGAAATGGTAAAGGAGGTAAAATTTTGAACTGCAAAAGGTCGCTTATAAGGAATTTTATCTAACTTTTTTTTTTCAACATTTAGTATGTGGGCATTCTCTGCTTATCAGATGCCCCAAAAAATATTTTCTGTGAGGAGTCATTTAGTTGGCCTGGATATTCATATTATAAACCTGCACTATCTTTGCTATAGGACACGTTTCTACAATTATGTACTAGTTTTTTTCCAAATGCCTAAGGATGTAATTAACTAATTGTATTTAAGATTATTGATTGTCTTTAAAAAAATGAAAAAAAGACTTATCTAGTAAAACCAAGGAGGTTATATTAATATAACCTCCTTGGTAAAACTATGAGGACAGTAGTCATTTTGTGAATGTAAATACTAAAGGTTACTATAAGTGGTAGTTCTCACACTCATTTTAGTCCTTACTATAACAGTATTTTAAGACCAAGTTACTTGTAGTTTATGTAAGATTAAGATTCTAAGGTGTTAATTAACTGTAAATTATTGCTTTAAAGTCAAACATGGAGTACAATAGGTGAAACAGGTGAATTGACTTGTATAAGCCTTTAATCTGAGATCATGACCTTCTTACATGTGGTCAGAGTATAGGATTAACTGTGACTAATAACAGTGGGAAGTTTTCTTACGTAACATAAACCATTGAAAGACATAATATAAAGACTACTTAAAATAAGATCAAAGATTAAACAGATATTCTCAGTCCTTTATAACTTGTATTTAAAGTTTATTTGTGAAATTAGGAGAGTTGACCATGAAGCAAAGAAGAAGCAATGCTTCATTGCCTACGGTGAATACAGAAAGTCCTCTTTTAATATCCTCAAGTTAATATTAAGAATTCATCAACAATTGTCATTAAACAAAGCATCCAACATAATCCCTACATGCTATAAAGGAACATGTAATCAAAACTAAAGTTTAGACCCCAAACAGTTAAAGCTTTGACAACAGTCCATTAACCATATATTATGTGTGTTTACTCTGGAAATATGACTTTTTATGTAACTCCTTCTTAAAGTCCCTTAATAAATGGCAAAATCCAGTCCTGACTTTGTTCACTACAGACATTTCCTTATGAATAAAATGTTGGATTAAATATAGCTAGCTAAACCTCTCTCTTGTACGACAGTTTGAGACAGCAAGGCTAATACTATGTACAGAGATATCACAGGATAGTCTCAGTGACTACTGACCAATGCTAATTGATTATTTTTCTGTTTTCTATATGACCAGTGACCCATTACTTAAAACATACAGTGTTTACATATGGACAGTGTGTATAAACATTATTATTTCAATTGAAACATGAATACAACAGGTCACAAAACCAATATTATTCTGTAATCGACCTTTTCATTTTGTCTAGAGGGCAACTAAATTTTACAGCAATAAAAGTTGTATGTTTTATTAGTTTTGTCTATTTTAAATTGAATTGAATTTGTTTTTATGTCTGAATAAGGACAATATTAAGTTATAGATACAATTTCTTTCTATTGAGAAACATGAGTGGACAGTGGTATTTGAATTCTGAATAATTGATTAATAAATCTCCCAACTTTAAATTTATTTGGCAAAGGACTTGATGTTTGTTATATCAGAAGAATGTTCAGATAAGGTTAGAATTAATTGGTCAAGTTTTGTCCTTTTTATAAGGCCACTAGTTTCATTTTAGAATATAAGATGTATAACCAAACGCATGTATTATCTATATGAATAAAAGATCTGAGGGATATATTTAGTAGACAGCAATCAAACACACACAATCTTCAATATTAGACCAGGGTTTATCATTTTTGGAATCTAACATCTATTGATTTAAAAGAAATACTTAGAAAAAATAATTTGTTATAGTTGAAATGATAGAATCAGGATGTCTTTAAATGCACTACCAAGATAATGAAAACATTATGTGTTTCTTTTGACAACAAAATACAAGTTGTGTGCCCTCTATGTATTAGTATTCGGTGGTGTCAGACAAATTTTCAGTTTTAAAAAACATGTACAAAGCAATGCATAAGGTAAACAGGAACTGTTTCAGCTTATATTTATCAGATGAGGAAACATTTGTGCAGAAATTCTTTGTTTATTAGAATATCTTAAAAAAATCTATATTTTATTGTTTGTTGCAAAAAGCACACCTGTTAGGGAAGTATCTATAAAGCAATTGTCCTTTTAAGATAGGACTATAGATAAAATATATTTTAAATCCAAGAATGAAAAAGTGAAACCTTACTTCTGTTATATAGGACTATTCAGTGTGTATGGTAAGTGTAAATGTATGTTTCTTGCCAGCATCAATTATTTTGTTTTGTGTTGAATTAAATAGGTTTTTACTAATCTAAGGAATAAGAGATTGTGATGAGACAACAACTAAACAGAATAAGACTAAAATTGGCAAGGTTACAATGGGAAGAATCAAGTCCTTGTTAAAGAAAAAATATTAAATACACTAGAATAAGATTTAAGGAACAGTTGAAAGTCAAATTTGTTGTTGTTAGGGACGACATCAAAAGTTCAATGAAGGATAAAAAAAATTTAATTCACATAGTTTTTTTCACTGACCCACCCCCCTCTTAACTTAATTTGGGAAAAATTGATTGACCCATATTGATATATGTAAAAATCAATGTCAGATAACCAAATCTTGCATTAGTTCAACCCCCACCCCAAACTATTTGAATTAAGTTTTTTTTATCTTACATTGATCTTTTGATGTTGTCCCTTACAACATCTATCTTTCTGTTTGTCAGTCCATCTGTATTTTTGATACACTTTTTATCAGGATATATAGTCAGGGCTATTCCAGAAAAAAATGTATGGGGTTTTTGTCAGCACCCGGCACCCAGACAATTGTAATTGAGACTTATAGTGCATTATAGTGTGAAAAGTTGCTCTGATACCCATCACCTATGTATTATTAATATAATGTGCCTTCCAACCCCCATACATTTTTTTCTGGAATAGCCCTCAGTAGCTTATATATTGGGTTTTTTTTTGTTGGATTTTATTTTTGCCTTCAAGGCCATTGATATGGCCTGAGGTCACTTCTTTTTTTTTAATAAAGATTTTCATCCTTTTATCATCTTCTTTGCTAGTAGCTAAGATGTCATTTAGAGGATTTTTGCCTTATTCTGTTAGACATTAAAAGAAGGACATTAAATGTGAGTTACAAGACTTTACAGTTAAAAATAAAATCTCTTTTTGAATAAAAGGGTCCTACTAGTTTATGTTTTGGGAATTGCATTTTTCTTAAATACTTTGAATGGTGACAATTTAAATTGGGATGTATTGTCAACCTTATTCAAAAGCTACTAAAACTAGATTTAAATATCTTCTCTTCTGAGAAAAATGATACCTTTTTTGAACAATAGTCTTATTCATGACTTTGTATAATTGAAAATTAATATTGTAGGTGATTTAGTACACACATTGTAAGGACCTGCTGACAAGGACAGGTTAATCGTGTATACATAACAAGAACATATATGTGAATATATAATGAGCAAACAGATTGTTGTGTCTTTAAATATTTGATTTATTTTTAAATGCTTCAATCTAAGGATAGGTTATGGTATGCTAAGATTTGAAAAACGATTGTAAAAGAAAACTAAAAGAAATTTAATTTAAACAGCAATCTATATTTTCAAATAAGGAAGATGTGCCTAGTTTTTAAGTCTATCAGGAATACTAAGTACACATTCTCTTTTGATTAAAAAACAATTGAGGAGGGTCAGTGGGGTCCCATACTAGATACACATTCTCTTTTGATTAAAAAACAATTGAGGAGGGTCAGTGGGGTCCCATACTAGATACACATTCTCTTTTGATTAAAAAACAATTGAGGAGGGTCAGTGGGGTCCCATACTAGATACACATTCTCTTTTGATTAAAAAACAATTGAGGAGGGTCAGTGGGGTCCCATACTAGATACACATTCTCTTTTGATTAAAAAACAATTGAGGAGGGTCAGTGGGGTCCCATACTAGATACACATTCTCTTTTGATTAAAAAACAATTGAGGAGGGTCAGTGGGGTAAACGGACAGAAAGTCACAGGACAAAAAGTCACAGGACATAAAGTCACAAATTTGGTAGGACAAAAAGTCACAAACAATTTGTTGACAATTGTTTGAATATATAAGAGAAATATCTTGAAATATTTACTTTTAATACATATATTCATATTAAAGTTGAGGAAATGTGTCATTATACTTGAAAAATCAAGATTTATTTAATTTTAATCATGCAAAAGATATATTTCTTGGCACCATGAAGCCATTTAAGTGCCCAGCCATTTTGACATTTGTTTTTTTAACAATTATTTGATCATCTTTGATATTTTTTGGATAAATTTTGTTAACAAAGTTGGTTTATATATACAATAGTTCAAGAAAAATACAAAAATATTTTTCTAGAAATAAGCAGTTTTTATTCAAAGAAAATAGTCAGAAAAAATGAATTGTGACTTTTTGTCCTGTGACTTTTTGTCCTGTGACTTTTTGTCCGTGACTTTTTGTCTGTGACTTTTTGTCCTGTGACTTTCTGTCCTACATTCGGGTCCCATACTAGATACACATTCTCTTTTGATTAAAAAACAATTGAGGAGGGTCAGTGGGGTCCTATACTAGATACACATTCTCTTTTGATTAAAAAAAATTGAGGAGGGTCAGTGGGGGTCCCATTTATGTAGAGTGTTATTTTGAAGTTAACTGAATATTTTTTAATATGAAACATTCAGCTAAATAAAGCAGAAAAAAGGGTTATACCTCTTATACATTATACTGCAAAGACAACTCTACTGCTGCAAACAGTAAAGGCACAAATTGTAGAAAAATATTGAAGATGTCTATTTTGGAGTTATTGTTTTTGTTATTGTGGTTTTGGTTTTAATACAAAGCTGTCTGAAAGTATAGATCTAAGACTTAGTAATTGCTGCTTCTCTACTTAGCACATGACATTTTTGGTAATAACAAATATTTTCTTGGAGTGAAAATAATGTGGGACGGTATGGTGACATGTCCTTCTGCAGACTGTTATGACCTAGCAAAGCTGCATGTTAAAAATCAGAATCAGTATGTCATTATTGTACTACATTGGGTTTGTTTTCATATCCCATTACCATTTATTTTGTCCAAAGGTGCCCTTGGATGTTAAACAGACATCTATCATCATCATTGACTTTAATACAGATCTATAAAAAATATATATTATAAGAGAGATAACTCTGATTAAAAAACTAAACTTGCAAATATCAAACTAATTGAGGTGCATATATATATAGATATATTGAGCAACTTGTCAGTTTTATGGGGCAGAATCAATTTGTGCCAATTGCAGTTTTGAAAAGGTATTAATTGTGCCACTCTTTTATTTTGATGGTATTAATTGCGCCAATAAATAAAATGAAATTGCGCCACATTTACCTGTAAATATTTTTTACCTATATCAATCATTTAGTTGTTATATATAAATAAAAATAAATAAAATTGGCGCAATTAGATGATTATTTTATTGGTGCAAATGATACCTATAGTTTTGAAAATTAGGTGGCGCAAAAGAAGTATTAGCGCAATTAAGTTGTGATGCAAATGAGTTACTTTTTGCGCAAAAAGGTATCGCCCGTTTTATGAACATAAAGTGATGGGTTTCTTTTTTTTTCTTTTTCAGTAGGGCAATGAGTTCCCTGAGGAAGGGGGCTCCTCCTCCAAGAATGAAAAAGAAGAACTCTGACGCTGCTGTGATAAGTAATGGCAATGGAAGTACTTCACTTTATTATGCAAATGATCCGCCAGATGATGAAAACATGAATGAAATAGCTGATGAGAATGTAGATTTAACAGTACTATTGCCAGAGGGGAATGTCAGGGACACAAGTGTCAACTCAAAGTAAGTTTGTACCTATCCTGTAAAGGATATATTGATGATGTTAATAAACTCATTATAGATACCCATATAAAAAGTTGTCTACATGAGACGTGTGTTTCTTCCAGAATCAACTCATCAGTGATGCTTGAATAAAAAAAGGTAAAAAGGCCAAATATAGCTACGTTGACGAGCATTGAGGACACAAAATTACAAAAGGTTTTGCCAAATATAGCTATGGTATTATACTGCTGAAAGAGTAAAAGGTGTGGTAAAGTGAGTACATTAAAAAAAACACTTATAATCATCAGTACGTGGTATAATCACCTCAAGCAACTTCATAGTTAATACAAACACTCAAACATTCCAGGAAATATGATCTGTAATAGTAAGCATCACCTATGTTATTGTTCTGGTAATAGTAATAGGTTATATTTGTTTTCTAGAAAGTAATAAAGATCCATCTGGGTAAAACTTTTATGATACTAAATAGTACAACAAGAAAATATGTACCATTACAGTAATTTTAAGTTCAGCATGGTAATGGATTTAAGTAAAAAGTAAGGAATGGGAGATAACTCTATTTGTTTTAAGTTTATCATCATCAATGAAAAAGAAGTCCTATGGGTGGACTGAGTAATTTATTAGTTTCAATTATAATGTACATAGTTTTAATTATTTTGAGTGGGCAGTTCATACAAATCTAAATGGAATTTTATCTCGATACATTTTATTTATGTCAAACCATGTTTAACTTGTAACAGAATTGCAGTACTGTTGTGCAATTTTTTGAAATGCGAAAGTTGAATTTATCTTTTTTTTATCTTTAAAGTTATCATGGTTCTTTTTTGTTTATCACTTCCTTACTTTGTACAATAAATGCATCCTTATAATTTTTCTTCATTGTCAGATATATATATATGTAAAAGAGAACAAACAAAACACATTGTATACTGGGGAAAATATGTCATGTGTTGTGAGCAATGTTTGGTATACCCTTGATTAGTGGTTTGGTAGATGTATAATAACCAGTTTCCTTCCACACTTTTTATCATTATTTTCTGTGATACTGACATATCAATGAAACTTTTGTCGCTCTTGTCTCTGAAACTATGTAAAATAATGACATTTGTGTGTATGTGTGAAGTATAGAGAAATAGATAACTGTGAGTGAACCATTTGATCAGTATATACCTCTGATTAAAAAATTAACTACATTCAATATTTTGTTTTAATGTTTTAGAATTGACAATGTCAATGTTTTGAATTCAATCATTAATTGAATCAAAAATTAAAACCATTCAGATAAATCTGGAAACTTAAGCAGTGTTTTCTAAAATTCATTATTTGTAAGGGTAGAAACTTGATAGCGAATCATAACCTCATCTGTTTTGAGCAGTAAAATGACATTAGATTGACATATCTTTACATATCCAATGTACCTCTTTAAAGACTGCATGGTAATATAATATAAGGAGATATTTAAGAAACAAATGGTTTATATAAGGCTTGTACAAAATTTGAAAATTTTAGAAACTGAAAGGTGCAAACTTTGGAACATATTTGATTTTAGTCATAACATTAAACTTGACAGATGTAGTTTCTAATAAATGTAGAGTTTTCCTCCCTTTCCATTTATTATTTTGGAAAAAAAACTTTCTATGTTAAAACATATATTTTCCTATTTAAACTTGTTTTATTTAGTGTCATATGAATTATAAATTATACCCTAAGTAGTCCAGATTAAGGATCACTTCTACAGAGACAGATAGCATTTGCCAGGGAGATTATAAATTTAATAAATCATTAGTCTTTGTGTAATCTATAATTATCATAGAATACATGTAATTAACAAAGTAACACCTGTAATTAGAGAATTGTACACTGCAGGATACAGTGAGATGTATTCACCTGGACAAACCTTTACACACCTGGAATTTCTTATTGAAATCTACACTACTTCAATTGTTACAAAATTAAAATTGATCAACTCTTGCTTTGATCTTAATATTAAAGTCTATTCTATATTGATAGTTAAAGGTAAAAATCTATATAAAAAGGGTGAATGACATTAAAATATAACCATTTAACAAACAAATAAGGAGAAGTTGAATATACCTAGTAAGTTTTTAAGTGAAAAAAATGAAATCATATATCAGTTGTGTGATTATCCTTCTTAATGACATATTTTTTAAATATCACACATTTACGAAGAATTACTTTAAATCTATCTGACATTTACTGCAACTTAATTTCATTATAATCTGGGTCTATGTTATATAATCTTTAGCAGTCCCGGTTATAAATATCTTCTTCTTCTTCTATAATACCAAAAATATACTCTTCATGCATATCATTATACCAAGGATTTGTATAGTTACTTACTATACAAATCCCTGATTATACCAAGACGGAATTGTCATCAATATATTTGTCTGTATTCTGAATAAGTTAAATCCAATATTTTTGAAAGTTTTCAAAATAATGAAATGCATTAGATTCCAGGTTAGTCCTTTAAAATACACCTAGAACCATTACAAATATCTCTAAAGACAGAAAAAAAGTTTCAAATTAATTGCTGATATAATAGTCTGAAACTTGGAAATAATGATATCTTTGTTCGGTTTTTTAAAGTTCTCTTGTTTAGGAAGAAAATGTGCTAGAGTCGCTTGTATATAAATTGTTGGATGGAAAATAAGAATAAAAAACGTCAAGACTGGGACTAAAAGAACAAGGCAATAAACTTTTGAGTAGTATGATATTTTGTAATAAAATTTTGCACAAAGTAATCCTGTTATGTAAAAAAGTATTGTATCGTCTTTTAATTTTAAATTAACTTTTAAAATTTCTATAGTTTACATATTTTATAATTAACATAAGCCCACATTAAGGAAACTACAGAAACAAACCTCATACTAGGTACATATAAATTTGATTTTAATTTAAAAGAAACAGACTATAGTAGATTTACCTGCTCATCCATTGAGGGGTCATGTGACCTTACTGCTAGTCAATATGTATACACACACAACAACACCTGAATGGGAATATTAAGAAGGGATGTTCTGTGCTTTTGAGGGACCCTTTGATATCTAAGGGGTCAGGATCTGGATAGATTTTCTGTAATCGTGCATGGCTAAAGCTATTATAAAACTACAATGTTTAAAAGGAAGAAGAAAACTCTAAAACTGACTACAGGTGGTTCATGTTCTGACACAGGTGAAAATTCACAGGTAGAGTGTTTCTTTTTATTAATTAATTTTAATTACAGATAATAATTTTGTTAATTTCAGCATTCCCATGATGGATTTATTAGTGAATTTAGCTGCAACGAATAAGTTAAGTCCTGCAGGATATACAATTGTGGTTCTGAATGAGGAAACAAGAAAACCAGTGGATTATAAACCAAACCAAACTATTGGGTCCTTGTGTCCTAAAAATATTAATGGGACCCCTAGACATCTTACTCTTCAATTAGCTCCTAAAAAGGGAGATTCTGAAAAGCAACGAAATGTTAAGAATGCTCAACCTTTTGAGGTATGTATGTAAATTAGAGAATGTATATAGCTAGACATATGGATAAAAAAGTATCTTCCCATGGAATATTCATACACACAGCACCATGCAATAAAAAAAAATACTGGAAAAAATTTATGTTGAACAATTGAATGATCATCAAACATTTTGCAGTGCCACATGGTTTTTTTCACATACCTTGATATACGTAGATAGGGATAGTACTTTTAAACCAAAAATTGTCAAGTTTTTCTGTCTTGTCTGAAACTGGTCCAATATGAACCAAGTTGGCAGGTATGCTGTATTTTAGGCCCTTTGTTTATATTTTAGTTTGATTAAGAGAAAACATGGCTGTTATATGACATTCCTTATTCTGATAAGATCAGTTTATTCAAACTATACCTGTGTTAATTATTATACCTTAGTAAGCAAGTACTAAATGACCTACAATCTTATAACTTAGCGTAATAATGCATCTAGGCAAGGACCTCCCATGGAAAAGAAAGCATCTTTTACATGCATTTTAAACTTCATTGACTTCTGAAATACAATGTATTACATAGTATGTCAGATCTGTGATACAAAGCATTTTACAACTACTTGGTGTAAGGATGCACCTTAGGAATAAAATCAGCCTCTCTCAACAAATACATGTACATATGTAGGTCACTCTGACTTTATTTTGATTATGACCCAGCAATCGGTAGTTATATACATGTATATCAACTGAGGAAATAAGATTTGTGTTTAATTTGAGACATTGGTGAAGCCACCTTCCATGACTGCTGACAATTGTACTATTCAGTGTAATATACATTTGTATTCAGTACATTTGAGGTTGCTGAGATTTAGATACAGGTCATCAGTACAAACTAGAAATTATTTTAAAATTGAAAGAAATTGGTTTGAATGATGAGTTTTGAATCGTATTGTATATAACATATTTATCAAGGATACACCAGTCTAGCATGCAAGTACTGTGAACAGAAAATGTTATATCCTTGTATTACCACAAACTTACTTAGATATGGACTATAACCTCATATCGACATGTACAGAGTCATTCTGTTGGATTCTAAAATTCTCATGCTATAACCATGACATATTATTGCATACAGACAAGTATTACACAACGAACTTTCACTGGCAAATTTTACCAAGCAGACATGTACGTACACTATTAATGTAGTTTATTGGTAATTAATAGGGTGATTTATAAATTTAATGAATTTTATAACTATCCAATTAAATACAAAATTTATGTCTCTTAGATTAGGAGTAACTTCACTTACCTATAAACTGAAATAAAAGGTGAAATGGATAAGTGAATAAGATGGACTTGGTTAAGTTTACACTTTATGTTAAGAGATATGTTTATAAAAAATACTAAAAGTTCACCAGAGCATGCTTGACATTAATGATGACATTAGACGCATGATATGATTACTAAAATTTAAATGTGTTGTAATGCATTTTAATGGCTTAGAATTCTACTCTGTAAAACAATGAATTATTGATATTAAATGTAGATAAAAAATTGTAAAACATTGTCTTTAATGTTATATATATTTGCAAATTTTACTTCAAATTGGGTTATAAAGTTATTGTAAAATCTGCATTGCTGGTGATGTTTGCAAAATTGATACTGGGTTGTAACTGGTGGGGGGGGGGGGATACAAAAGAAAAAACACCCATCAATTAGTTACAAACTTCTGCATAGTGTTTGCCAAATTCTCTTACCACAGAAATATTGCTTTTAAAAAAATCTAGAAAACCTGACGAAAATGGCCATGGCAAGCAAAATAATACTGCAAGTCTTTTATTTCACATTGCTAGTTATAATTCAGTTACTTTCTGTCTTGATAAACAAATTAAATATTTGTGACACAAAGAAAGATACAATTTGAAAGGAAGCATATTTTGCTTTGAGTCATTGTATGGGCTGTTACTTTTAAAAATTTTTGATATTGAACAAATTATCAATTCCAACTAAGAATTTTAAAATGAATAGGCAAAAAAGAGTTGCATTTAGGAAATAATATTTTTAGCACTGCACAGTGATATCCTTTTACACCTTCAGGAAGTTGTCCGACTTTGACACAGTTTTAATGATTTTTAACACCACTTCATGTAAATATACTGCCAGAAGGTGGCTATGTTAATCATCTTAATTCACATAATAGTTTTTGCATAATATTGTGACAAGTGTGTGCAGCAGACATGCATGTAATGACTATATAGTGAGGGGATTTGTAGACCTGCATTAATGTGGTATTTGATGAAACACTTGCTCAGCCCATTTTAGATGCAAATCGTAGAAGTTACTACTCGTTTGCCTTATAGACAGGTAGTGCAGATCTAGATAGGGCCCCTGGCAAGACAGCATAAGAAGGACTTGTAAAAAGTCTAATCATTTATGTACAAAATGTAGCTCTATAAGTTAAGGAGATGGCCTCAGATAGATATTAAATATATGGTTCTCCGTGGCTATTTTTCTGGATTTGTCTCTAATGTCAGTTTATTAATATATCATGTCTAAGTTTTACAGTTTATAAGTTTTGAATTGACTTTTAAAAGTCGTTCAGTTTGAGATTTTTTAGTGTTCTAATGTTGTATGCTACCGTAAATTCAAGGCATTATACCTTCCAACGTAACTTTAAAGATAGTGTGTGGGTGCTTTTCATCCTTAAAAAATTTGGTTGCGTTTAGGAAAACAGTGTTAAACAGATCGATTAAGTTCAAATTAAATCTTGTGTTATTCACATCTCGATAAAAAGGAAACTGTATCATAGTTGTACAAGATTTTGTCATCGTTAAGTTGACTTCCTGTAGAACAAGAAATGTAAACAAGTAAAATTATCTTGACCACCACAAAACATCAATGACAATGGAATGTATTACTTGTTGTTTATTAGGAGTTGATGACGATTTTCAAATGGAGGTTAGTCATACAATCATGTTATTTGCCCGTGCTAAACATGAGATATTTGGTTTTTCTGTTTTTGAAATTCAATTCATTTAAGATATTAGGACAGGACTCTTGCTTTCACAAAGTTCTGAACACAGTTTTCCTGTTAAAAGTATGCAGTTTAATTTCATGTCCCAAGTAGATGATCTTTTTCATGTACTAAAGATACTGATTAATTTGAAAAATGCATGATTTCTATAGATGGCTTTCGAACAAGTTTTATTCTGTTGGGGAGGAAATAAGATATTAATTCGGAACATTTAGTCTAAATATGAAATCTGAAGGCTAATTTTACTGTGCAGTTACTTATGAATTTAGTGTTTGATAGAATGTTGAAATGTTTGAAGTTCAGTTACAGCTATTAGAAACTGACCATCATATTGGACACATACAGATCAACTCGCATCTTAAATGAATAGCAAGCATTTACACTATATAATTTATAACACATACTTGTATACATATACATGTATATTTTTTTCTTTATAAAGGAAGTGTTGCATTTGCATGTATCCAATAAATTAAGACTATAACAGTACAAGGAAGTCACAGATTTATAAGGGTTTTTGCCCCTGAAGTTCTCTACTTATATGAATTGTTCTTGATCTGTTTAGACTGATTGGTCTTATTAAGATAGACTAGGGTAGTGAATCTTGAAACTTGTAATCTTAACTGATGAATGACTACTCTTGACAAAGTTATAAAACGGAATTTCCTTTATAAATATTATAACTCACTTGACTTATGTAATACTGATAAATATTTATAGTCGTTAACATTCTACATCATATAAATGAATATATAACTTAGGACTATACCCCTATTTAGTACTGTCAACTCTTTGAAGGTTCAGGGTCTGATTTATTAATGCATTGGAATTTAAAATTATTTTTTTTTTATATATTATCTCAAGTATATTTACATGTAATTCTTTTTGAATTGTACAAATGTTATGAAAGTCTAAGTTTGGTATGGACTCATAAGAGAGGTTGAGTAACCTCATTTTTGATGTTGCATCGATAAATCTTTGTATTCTTTTTACCACTTATATTAATTTTTTTTCAAAGGGCTAACATTTTTTATGCCCCACCCAGGGGCATTATGTTTTTTGGTCTGTGCATCCTTTTGTTAGTCCATATTTTCATTGGTCAGTCTTTCCCGCTTCAGGTTAAAGTTTTTGGTCAAGGTAGTTTTTGATGAATTTGAAGTCCAATCAGCTCAAAACGTTGTACACAAAATTGTTCCCTGTGATATGATCTTTCTAATTGGAATGCTAAATTAGAGTTTTGACCCCAATTTCATATTGTACTGAACATAGAAAATGATAGTGTGAGTGGGACATCTGTGTACTAAAAAATATAAGGACACATTCTTGCTTTTTTTGTTACGATACCAAAAGTTACTTTAAGCCAGCAATAATCAGTAATATGCATGTGCTATTTGCCACTGGTCATCAAACATAAATCCATCATTATATCATCGTCACACTTTTCTGATTGTCCTCTTAGTAAGTGGAGACTGTTTTCAAATCTCTTCTGAAATCTAAGATAGTATATATCAATAAAGAATTGATCATTACCTGTATTGCCCATACAAATTTGTTCAATAAGTTTCACAAGTTACAGAACTACCTGTATTGTTTGACTTTATTGATACTAATGATTAAAAACAATTTATTTTTTAATCAGTTGTATCAACAATCTTTATGTACACAATCTTCTATATAATGGTGAATGTGTTGAATACCTCTTAACAAATATTTGGTCAACATTTTGTGGATGCAAGATATATTTGGTGTGGAATATGATATTCCAAACTTCTGTTTGCTAATATTTTGGGTAAATAATTGAACAATGCCAATAGCATGCACATCAATATTGAGAAACAATAACCAATATTTAATGAAGAAATTGTGTTTCTAGTGTGCAAGCTCATTACGTGAATGATGTGACAAATTGTTACACAGTACCATTATATACAAGCACTATCACTGTATGTGCAGAGGTGGATTTAGGGGGTCCCAGGGGGATAAGTTTGGTTTATTATATAGGGAATCACTGAAGCATGACCTGAGCTGGCCCCCTTTTAGGTAGTCAGTGGGCCCGGCCCCACTTATAAAAATTTGATGGATCCGCCACTGATGTGAATGGTTTGACGTAAGCAGTGGAGTGACATTTTTTGCTGTTTATAAAAGTGTACCACCATTAATATATACTATATTTTTGTTCACAACAAGGAAGAGTACTTCTGGACAACACACAAGCTTAAGTACATACAAACATTTCATTTGTGATACATTTGTACTCAAAAATAACAAGTGACATGACGCCATATCTATAAGTCATTACTAATACAGGGCACTACATATTAACATGGTGTAACTGGTGATTTAGCAGAAGAAACTGCTCCTTTTCTCTTAACTGTACCGTGTAACTACGGAATGTCGTGTGACACATTGTTTAGAGAAGGACCCAGTAATGTTATCTCTGAAGATGAGGTTGTTTTTCACAATATATCTCAACTTTAAATGATAATTTTATATTTTCTCAGCAACAGTAAAATGCTTAGTTGCGGAATCTTACCATGTTAATGGTAAAGGTTTTGAGGATTATTTAAAGCAGAACATTATGTTTTACAAGCTATAAACTGCAATATGTAATTCTATGAATAATACTAATTATGTTATAATCATTCAGGGTATAGGGCTGTCACAGAACTTTCAAAGTGATAAAAGTGTTATCTAAAACTAGGAAAATGTGGTATAATTAGTAATGAGACAACTATAGATATCCAGCAGAGACCTAATAACATGGATGAAAGCAACTATAGGTCACCTTACAGCCTTCAGTAATGAGCAAAGCAAGCTATAGATGCCCCCAACATGACAAAATGTATTACAATTCAAACAAAAAATCATCAGCCAAGGTTTATACATGTACAAAACTAGAAACTATATTTTCTTGATAACAAAATTGAGTATATGGCACTGTGTGGAATCATCCAATAGCAGGAAATATCACATACTATATTGGTTTATTATAATGTGATTATTATAAACATTATGTATTAATCTCCCTATCCTTATTTTTGCAGATGACAAAGAGATTTACAGTCAATCTACCTCAGAATCAGAAGAAAGTACTACGCATCAGCTCTAATACACAGCTAGAAGTCATACGACAACAGATATGCTCAGAGAAACATCTAGACCCTTTTCGTTACACATTTCAACTCCCTTCTGATCCCTACAACAATCTGGATATGAAGTTGACTGTAGGAGATCTGAAATCACAGGAAATAAACATGACTGGTGCAGGTAAATTGAATATAAAATGTTCTTATGTTGTACGGTTACACCACTGTCCCAGGTTAGGTGGAGGGTTGGCACCTTCAAACTAGTTTAATCCTGCCACATTCTGTATGTGCCTGTTCCAAGTCAGGAGCCTGTAATTCAGTGGTTGTTGTTTGTTGCTGTTTAAAATATTTGTTTTTCGTTCATTATTTTGTACATAAATTAGGCCTTAAGTTTTTTCTATAGTTGTAAAGTTCTTTGTCATTTGATCACTTGTGAAGTGTTGTCTCATTGACAATCATACCTCATCTTCTTATTTTGATGGTTACAAATATCATTTTCATCACTGATCAGTTGTTATATGAATTATATGAATGGCCCAAAAGGTTGAGTAATAAGAGTTTTTTTTTTTTTACTGAATTGCTTTATAATGAGCTTCTTATGATAGGCAAAGGACTGAAGGACTAAATTTATTATGAGTGTAATTTCAAAATTTAAATCATGCAATCTTTCATTATGATGGTCTAAGGACATATTATCAGGACATACTTTAGACCAGCATTGTATTAATAGGAGATTACTATTATAATGCAGCATACTTAAGATATACTAAGATTTTGAACTTTAAAAATATCATAAGTAAATAAACCCAATCTTTGAACTAAAGACATTTTTAACAATATTAGATATCAAATATCATGTTCTTCACAAATTATACAGATATAAATTGTTTGATTTATAATTACTTGTCCTTCCCAGTAAAAATCCCATTCATTCTAAAAATCAGAGGACAAAAACTAATAATTTGTCACTAACTATATCTACTAGTTGATTAGTGTTGAGGCCTTGTCGAGTGTTCCTGAGACTTTACAGATTTTTTTTAACTATAAGGTTGTCTTGAGAAGATCATGCATGCAGTTTACTAGTAGGAAAGTGAATTTGCATTGAAACAAAAACAAAAGAAATGATAAAAAAAAAATGAATAATTCTGTTTGCCCTTACTGAGAGCCTACATGGATGAAACAACACATTTAAAGACCACCTGCCCTAATCGGGTCAATAAATATTTAACTTATACTGTCTCAAGTATATATCAGGTCCATTTGTGAATCCCTTAAAGGGTTCCAAATGGTGAAGTTGAAATCATCCCTTTGTAAATTTTACGAACGCCATCACGAGGTGGTTCATTGTTGTTACAACATATCTGTTTTACAGATGATATCGGATATATGTTCTTACTGTCATAACTACAATCCTGTTCCCTTTCCATGAATGTGACCTACCGAATTAGACTATTTCACCAGTCTGAAATTACATCAGCAACACGACTTGTGCCACATTTGGAACAGGATCTGCTTTGGTATCTTTCGCCCCTCTTTTCAAAGTGTCGCAAACAAATACAGCTAACTTTTTTCCCAGGAAATGAAATGTTGAAAAGTGATTTTTTGAAGAAAGAAAAAAGTACATTTATATGATAGACTCCCATTACAACTCAAGTCCCAATTTTTATTTACTTTTCATAAAATTAAAATTATGGGCCACTTTAAAAGCTGATCTTAAACTGAGTCCATTTTGTCTGTTTCGACTTTTCAATATTTACACAAACCTCTGGTAAGAAATTAGGTGACAAAACATTAGTCAGCTATTGTTTTTTGCATTATACTTGATTAACAAAATTACAATGTCACCAAGATAATTATTAACAACTGAAATACATTAAGAAAGACCAATTAAGATTGCATTCAGTACTTCCCTAAAAATGTTATTTTCAGTTTTATGTCTAAGAAATAAACATTAAGAACAGCAACCTTGGGACATCATTATATATTTTATTGCCTTACTCTGGTATCCTGCTACCTTATTCAAATATATGATTAACCCTTCCCATTCACAATAATATTTTCATAGTGCATATAGATTTTGGAAGTCTATAATTATCCAAAACAAAATTATCACTGTTTATTATAATAAGGGGCATGAATGAAATTTTAGAATACAATTTTGCTTACTTTAAATAAGTAGTTTAATTGTCAGCGACTGAAGACTTCAAATTTATCATGCATGACAATTCTGATTTGATTGAAGTATGTACTGACACTTTTAAATAGACTTTCACAGAGGAAGGTTTATAAATTACATTTTCACTGGTAAGTAAGTATAATATTAAATAGATATGCATTTAAAAGGTACTAAGGTGCACTTTTAATCTGATTAATTCATGGTCAAGTATACTGGTCAGGACAATGTATACTATTTTGAGCTGGTTCAGAATTAGAGCACTCTACATTGCGACATTTAGGACGTGGAAATTTCAATGAATCATTACTGGTTTTTGGTTTGGCTTAGCATTTAGATTTTTGTAGTTTCCAAAATCCAGAACCAACAATTTTCTCTCAGTCACAAGGGGAAAATATTTCAGTTTTTAAGACAGTAAATCTAAATCCCTTAATAAACCTAAATCACAAGTTTGTAATTGTTGACTTCCTTCTGTAAATCAAAGGTATACACACATTTTTTTCTCCATTATATTAAATGTGACCCTGAGAAAGGCTCTTATACTGTTAAAGAGTCTCTTAAAAGATCTTGATGGATCACACGTTCTGTCCAAATTCTATTTTTCTGGTTAAGGACAGTTTATGTTAAGCATCATGTTAAACCTAGTAGGTTGTTCATCTTTAGTCCTGGTTAGTGGAAAATGTCATTTGTGTCAGTCCTGATGTAAACACTGAATTTGAGTACAAAATTTAAAAAATAAGATACTATCATAAGATGATTAAGTACCTCTATGGAGATATATATAAAAGGAATATATACTGTATTTTGATCCTGTGATGTTTTGGTCGGTTGAGTATTAAATATTTGCTATACTGTATAAACCTCTTCACTAGAAAATCTCTTTTATATTTTTCTTAAGAAATAGTATATACAGAAATGAAAAGATTAAATGGTGTGTTCAGAAAAAGTAGGACATAATGAAATCTCAAAGCTTTAAAGAATGACTTGAAATAGAACATTGTATGCTTTCTCCACCATGCTTACTGCTTGTGTAAAACTTTTGCTACATTGTATGTCTCTAATAGTTTAATAAGACTTTGAAAACAACTTGTTAGTCCTGGATTAGAATGGTTCACTGATATACAAATTTAATGAGAAATAAAATGACAGAGTGAAAGAATACAGACAGGTAGAAAGGGTTAAAATTTAAAAGGACAAAACTTATATTTTATTTTTCTCAATTTATCCGAAGTTTGTACATACAATTAAGTAAAATAACTTTAATTTTTATTTTATAGGAACTGTAAATAGTGCCATGTCTATGCCAAATCTTTCTGGGAATCAGAGAACAGAACAAAACCTTTCTTACATGCCTTCAGCTGGAGAGACAAAGAAAAAGAAAGGTTTCTTCTCCTTTCTTAAAAAAGACAACAGTAAAAAGTTTTCTGTGGTAAGTCAGTAAGTTGCTGAAGTAATTCTCCTGGTTCATAGATTCTAAGGCATTGTATATTATAGAATAATTTTCCAATAGTTTTGACCCTACCACAATTTTTTTTATCAATGGCTTTAAATACAGGACCTTTAGTGCTAGTCAGATTGATGGACTGTTTCATACTAACGAAAATTATCATGTTGGTACATTCTTAAAATATTGGAAAGTTAGTTAAATCATAGGACACTGGTTTCTAATTTTATATATACCGGGGGTAGTTATCCAAATTGTATCTTTCAACAACTTGAGGAAATTACAATGGCGGTTTTACCCATGTAAACAGGTGCAGTTCATGTACTTAAACAATTACGCAAAAATAACAGCAAAAATTTATATCAGGGTTTCCAGATTTATCCTAATTTTTAACTCTTTAACAAAAGGGTTATCTTTATGATGATTAATTGAAAATCTGTTTACCTGTCTATCAGTTGTTATAATGGCTAAATTGATGTATCATTTGTGTGACAGAATCAATCTTCACCATGTTCATTAATATTTTGTTTATTGACAAATTGGATAAATGCGAAAAGGGATTTATGATACCAGAATCTGTCACTTGTGAAGGCTTGTAAAAATATGCCATGTTAAGGAAAAAAATTGCAAAATGTACATAAACAGTTTGATGAGTTTTTTGTTATTTATTGTTTTGATATTTCCATTTCAGCAAAGTGTTCAAAGAGATGCATATGTGGAGCCACCAGCTCCTAGTAGAGAAAGACCTATACGGTCCACATCCCAGGATACTCCGTCAGAACAGTCCAATAGAAATCCAGGTGCTAGACCAAAAACAATGTATGCAGTATCTACTTCAAATTTAGACAAAATTTCAGATGCCAAAATGACAGTGCCACCATTAGATCTATCAGGATTAAATAACAGTCAAAATGCTAGTTCAAAGTCTAAATCAATGACTGCATTAAAGGCAGAAAGTGACAAAGTTGTTGCTCCTCCTCGTAAAAAGAGGAGGGCGCCACCACCTCCACAAGCTCAAAGTGTTCAAAATACTGTTCAAGTGGAAGTTAGTGTGGAAAAACAAAAAATGGAAAAACATGTCAAATCAAAACAGGAAATCAGTGAAATTAGACAACGAACTGAAAATATTTCTAACAAATACCACTCACGGAATAGTTCTGATTCAAGTGGATATCATGAATTAACATTAAGTGGTGCTGAATCACCTGATGGTCCACGAATTGATGAACATTTAGAAGGAGAAATAAATGTAGAAACAACATCTTTAGACAGTGGTGGTCTGTTAAATGGTGATAGTGGTATCAGAGATACATCTCCTTCGTCGTCAAGGAGAAAAGACATTGATGGTGAAATTGGTTCAAGTCAAACTTTACCATTAGAAAGAACAAAGAAAAAGGCTGTGTCATCATCAACACCTAGGTCTAGTTCTCTGGATAGAACGGGCAAAAAGAAAAAGGCACCCCCTCCTCCACCTGGTAAAAATCATGTCATTGTGTGGTTGAATAGTTGCTAGAGTTGTTTCCCTTTATGTAGAAAATACAGTAAATTCAAAAATTTAGTCATGTATTTTATTATTGCAAAATTGCAGTTGGGATGAAAACTGTCATTTCTAATTTTGATATAATTATTTGTATGGTATTTTTTTTTAAATTGCAATGATTAATTTTGCATTCATGTTTATTGTTCAACAAAATTTTGCAATGATAAATGCACTAAAAATTTCTGCATTTACTGTACATCAGCAAAAACCTCATCTTTGTCATCCTGATTGCTTGATCAGGTGATAGTAACAACAATTATCATTTATCATTCAATCATTGCTACATGTACATCTCCACAAATCACAAAATTTTCTACACAAAAATCATTTTTGAATTTGTCTACAGGGCACAGGCACATTTGATTCATAAATTTTTACCCTGACTGGAGATTACCAGAGACGTATATATACAGAAACACTATCTATTTTAACAAGAAAAAGTGACAGACACACTGGGTTGCATTATATTATCTTATAAACCCTGTAATCAAATGTTATCTAGTTAAGGCTATCATGGCTATAGCTAGGGTGTAGGTTCCAAATTATAATATCAGAAATTATTTGTTTGATTTGAAGAATTACATATATTGACCAATAAGAAAACAATCATTAGGAATTTGGATTTTTGTGAGAAAATGTATTATACTGGCACACTTGGAGCCATTTCTACAAAACACATTGTACTAATAAAATAATTTTTGTTTTCACATTAATAAATTAAATTTTTAATATAACTTATTAATCTTTTTTTTATATTTTTGGTGATACACTGTATTTGTTTTTTTAACATTAACTTTCATCTTCATGAAACATTATTCTGTTTATTTTTCTCTCCAATTATAAGACATTGTCCATTGTACACTTTTAACTGAGTTTAACTAACTTCTGAATGTTGGGAGTGGTGGTGTTTCAAAATACTTCATATCATGCTGCATCTAAATGCAGTGCTCTAGTTCACATGATTAAAGTTTTTATTTCCATGTGTGTTGGTCTTAAGTAAAGAAGGTATGATAAGACCATGTTTTGCACCCTTGTTTGAAGGAACTGGAAAATATAATAAATCTTGCAACATGAATTATATCTTTACAAAAAGACTGACATTACACATGACTTTTCTGCACCAAATTGATGTCCATTCAATGCATGTGAGAATATAAGGAACAAAATTTGAAAGACCAAAGAATTTTACTGTTTTTGCTATTTCAATGCCAAATAAAACTCTTATCATACCACCTTTGCATTATGGTTTAGTAGTACACAGAGTGTTATTTTGACTTAAACAGAGATTTGAATAACTTTGTGTAACCAAGTCTATCATTCATGTCACTACATGACTTTTTGCGTTCATATTTACAATGATTAAAGTAACTGCATTTGAAAGTATTTCTGGTATAAATTCAAAGCAAAATCATTGCAGTATATGATTAGTTTTTCATTCTGAAAAGTTTGTTTAAAATGTATAATGGTTAAAAAAAAAAACATGAATGATAGACTTGCATATAAATAAAACTGTGTTTTCCCTAGCATGTGTTTAAGGTTGAAGAAAGGGGGATTAGGTCAGGAATTTTGAAGGTTCAGGGTCTAAATTAATGCACTTGAGCCTAACATACATAAACCATCAAGGGAAAACACTGTTTCAGTATTGTGTGATTTTCACTGCTTATACATTAATTTTCTGATTCCATAACTATGAAAAATAAATTAACATACTGGTTCTTTTTGGTGTATGGCAAAATTTGTGGTTAAAAATCTACTTAAAATATATGTTCAGTGAGAATCATGCATTCCATGCTAAGCTGTTAGTAATGCTAGTCAATAATACAGAGCTTGTAGTGTTTGCTGTGATTTTCCAATCATTTCCATCTTTAGGTCCTCCACCTCAGCCTCCTGTAAAAACTTCTATTTCCTCCACTGCACCTGCTCCAAAAACAAAGAAAAGTAAGTAGCACCAGTTTACCAAATAATTTTCATTTCGGTAAACCAGATTGTAAATTATTCTTAGATAATTGTGTTTTTATTTTTTCTTCTTGAAAAAAAATTACGCTCGTAGAAAAATGAACATCATGAGTTGTTTAGATGTAAGAGGACAGATAAATATGGAAGATTACAAAACGTACTGCATGAATTATAATAATTTATATAACAGAATGGTGTGAGGCTCAGAATGATTATAATACTTTTAACACAGAGAGAAGCTGGACATATTTATGCTTGGGTTATTTGATATGTTAATGACCTTAACAATGTTAATATTTACATGAAGTCTAAGGAGGCTTTACAAACGGACATATCCCTTTCTATGCTTTACAAAATTTGAAATATTTCCTGCTATAATATGTATCCTTATGTCATGTATGTAGAAATATGATATTTAGATTATCATTAAAAGAATGACCTAGATTAGAATATATATAATAAAAGTATACTATTGTGTGTAGTGGCAGGAATGTCTGATGATCAAATTATTACAAGTAATATAAACACACTCAAGCATGCTATTTCAGTAGGCAAATGAGCTAGTCCAGCGATATTTTATATATAGGTAGCTTATTTTCTGAAGTGTTTGTCAGACCAGACATCCATATGGCAGTTGACCTTATTTTAATGGTTAAAAGACTCTGTAGTTACATAATGTTTTCTCCCTAGGTTCAGTAATTACCTAAGGAAAAGCCAGCTGTATTCTGTGTTTATAAAAAAGAAGATGTGGTATAATTGCCAATGAGACAACTCTCCACAAGTGCCCAAATGACGCAGAAATTAACAACTATAGGTCTTTGTACGGCCTTCAACAATGAGCAAAGCCCATACTGTATAGTCAGCTATAAAAGGCCCCGAAATGACAAATGTAAAACAATTCAAACAAGAAAACTAACGGCCTAATTTATGTACAAAAATGAACAAAAAACAAATATATAACACATCAACAAACGACAACCACTGAATTACAGGCCCCTGACTTGGAACAGGCACTTACAAACAGAATGCGGTGGGGTTAAACATGTTAGAGTGATTCTACCCCCACCCCCTTACCTAAACATGTAAGCAGGGTGAATGCTTGTTACAAAAAATGTAGGTGTACATGTCTGTTAAATCTTAGTCAACTGACCTTGACTTTTCATGGCTTTATTATATGATCAACATAAAGTTTTTGCTCTTTACTAAGATCAATCTGACCAAGGAAATCTACATCAACTGAATGAAGATTTCTTTTAAAATGTGCTCCATCATCTTATAATATTATACTTTTTATATCATTTCCTTTATTTTCATCTGAGTCGCTGACAATGGCTAATAAATAAATTTGGTGTATTTACTGTCTTCTAATTGGTTAAATGTATTACTTTTATTTTCAATGTTTTAAATTTTTATGGTGACTTGCCCCCTCTGACGTTGTGTATTCATACGCCAACATGTGTGTATGTTGTTATTGTTAATATAAATAATATAAAAAGTTCTTTGAGCCTTATTTTTGGTAGAAATTTATTTATAATGAATGGCAATAATTTATTTTGAATTTATTGAACCTTAAAACTAATTTTTGACTCTTCACATTTTACATAATCCACTTTCGTGGATTATTCAATGTGAAGAGTCGAAAATTTTATGGTTCAATAAATTCAAAATAAATAATAGCCATTCATTAAATGAAGGATAATCATACTGGTTTGATATAATCATAAAAACAACAATACTTTACATCATTTGTTGACTCCAATTATAAAATTAGTTAAACAATATCAATTATTTGCTCCAAAATCATTAAAATTGACTGACTGGTTTATTTATACTTTTAGAAGACGACGATGTTGCAATAAATGCAGTCCTCGATAGCTTAGACCAGGATTTGGACGACCAAGATACGAGCGGTGAGGGAATGATGATGGTGGAAAATTCTTCCATCCACAGCGAGGACATTGATGTGGATTCAACATCCCATCTACCAAGACCATGTGCTTTCATAGCTCCGCCTCCACCTTTAGAACCACCTCCAGATGATTCTGAACCTGTGGATTATAACATGATAATAAATGGTCGTGTGGACACTGTGGATGTTGGTGTGGAGACGAGCGATGACAGTAACTCGTATGGTCCAGTAAGCACCAGAAGTTCTACAGATTCTCCTGTCAGTAGTAAGTATTTAATTACTGCTTGTCTGTCCAGACCATGTAGTTATAACCATCCCATCTATAGGCCATGTAGCTGTAACCATACCATCTATAGCCTAGGTCATGTAGCTGTAATCATCCCATCTATAAACCATACAATATACCAATAGTTATAACAGTCCTACCTATAGAAATGAATATTTAGTATTAATATGCATCACACCTATAGTCAAAACCATATAATTGTAATCATCCTCTGCAAAGACTAACATAACCATTTTCACGTTAATTTAGAAAACCAGGTAACTTTATGTATGAGTTAATAAAGAAATCAAACCATAAATGGCATTTAAAAAGAAGAAAGCAATTATTAGAGCAAGGTTTGATTTTTAAAGCACCTTCTACTGTAGGTTAAGGCATACTGGTTTGCTCTTGCCAGCTTATACTTATATTGATATTCTTAATATCTGTACTGATTGTTGATAAATTAGAGTTATTCCCCTTACAACACAATATTTCATGTATGGTATCAACATTTCTTATACTATTTTTATGTGAAGGATTGGACAGTTTAATATACTGGGAAGATAATGGTAGGATTATTGTTGTGATATTCATGTGTGTGTTGCACATTTGAAAGCATTAGTACATTGCAACCTTTTTCTGTTTTCTGTACTACCTATTCATAAATCGGTTGCTTGAAACCACAAAAATTGGCAGCACTGTCAGTACATATAAATTTTAACTGCATTAAACAATGAACCTTTAAAATAAACCCAGAAATTATTAATAAGTTTTATTGAGAAGTAAATTGGGTTTTTTTGGTGAAAATTCTCCATCAAACTAAATAATTATGAGAAAGAAAATTGATATTTGAAGATATCATTCTCTCAAATATAAAAATTGCCAGCTGTTAGAACCTAAATTCTCAGGCCTATTGACCATGATCTCTTACTAACTCAATAACTTTAAATTTTCTTTACTGTTTTTTTCTGCTTATAAATTGCCTTTATTCTATTAAAAAAGATGCATTTCATGATTACTTACTATTTAAGCTTTATCTTATGCCTTAGATGTTAAAACTCAGCCTTATTTCTGTTTTTACTGCACATTTTATTAGCACATTTTAATTTATTTGCATGATATTGCCAAAAATTGAACCCCTTATGCTTAGAATTAATGTTGATCTCAAGTTACATGCACCTAGATTAAAGACTCTTTTTTTTTACAATTTACTAAATTATTATATAACTTTTTTATCTTTCGGATTCCACATCTTAAGTTGAAATTCAAACACATATATATTTAAAAGATCAGAGTATTTTCAAACACATCTGTTCATGAAGTTTTTTTGACTTGCTAAAAAAAAGATCAATGATTTAGTGCTGCACTCCTTAATTTAAATAGATTAGAAAGTAAAAAAGATTAAAGCTTTGATTGAATAGGTACCTCCATTTATAGATTAAAGTATATTTCAGTTATTCTGAGAAAGAAAAAGAAAAGCTTAATGAGGATTACAAATTAAATTTTTGAAATCATATATCTGTATACAGAACTTATAAAATATTTATTTATATATTTGTCTTGTGTTGAACCTTTATGTCTTTGTTCTAATTCAATCAAGATCTGGGCATTATCTTGAACTGACACTCGGTAGATTATTTTTGGCCTACATATGACTAAATTTTAGAACTAAAAATTATTAAAATTTTAAAGTTGTAACAAATTATGAAATATTAATACATGGTTTCTTTTGAATTTTATTAGAAAAAAAAGAAAGATATATAAAGAGGCAATAAAAAACAACATTGTTAAACTATATCTTATTGGTGAATTAGTTCTTGTTACATCTAAAATGCACAGATCTTGAGATTGCATGCATGTTCTAAGCTTGTGTAATCCATGTGTATCCTCTATTTTACCTTGTCCCAACAGTGCATAGCCGAGCTGAGAGTCATACCAGTATCAGTTCTGTTAATACCGTTGACGATGTAAGCATGGATTTTGAACGAACAATAGCTGTTTGCCAAGAGGAAGTGATGCGGGCAGAACAAGGTATTATGGGATACCATGTGTGACCATCTCATAATAGTGCCTCATCACTGCTAACACAAGAAACTTTCTTTCTTTCTTATTTTTTTTAATTTGTCTGGCTTGCATTGGAAGGGCATTTTTAACTTCAGCAAAGAATGATGTCCTTGTGCTAATTTTATCAACAGAGATTGATTTACAAAAGTTTCTTGTCTGTAGGGGTGAAAGTTTAAAAACATTTTTACAGATTGCATTTTATGTAAGATTTTTCCTCAAAATAAGTTTGAAAGAATTATTGACATTATTCAGTGTGATTATGTAGATATTTTCATACTGTGAGTTTCACCATTTGTAAAAGTATTGTTACAAACTGAAATGACAAAAAGAAAGTTTAACTGAAATGAATTAGAAATCTACCGATCCTTAGATTTTGAAATACAAGAATAAAAGGAAGAACACACTAAATAAATAAGATTACTGTTTATGCTAAAACAAGCAGGAATTCTGTATGAAGATGTCCTTTTATTTTATCTGATCATCTTTCCAATACCTGAACGAGGAAGATGAAATTAGTACAAGGACACCATCTCTATATTCTAATCATGTTTGTAACACATTAACACACTATTCGTTCTGTTAAAAAATAATGTTGATATTGTCTTGAATATGTAACATTTATTATAGAGAGGTTTCTTTTTCATTGCTCATACAATGCTTTGTCTTTACAGTACTGCAGTTTTAACTCTCTTTTTTTCACAAAAGCCCAAGAAATGTTTAAAAATAACTTTCTTTGGATTTTACTTTAAATAAAAGCAATATTATTCTCTGAATTTTCATTCTTAATAATTACAAAGTTGAACACTTTTTTATGAAGTCAGAATTAACCCATCTCCAATACAAAATAAAGTGCTTATCTAAGTAATCATAATAATTATTTTATCTAAGACACTTTATGGAATAGATCATCATCCTAGCAAAATCCGTACTGTATGCTTGATCATTTTGAATGTCTGTGATTAAGTTTGTGTCTAACATCATATACTGAGCCAAAAAAGTTTAGCAACACTTTTATTTTAATTATTTTTTTTGTTGTTTCTGGAAAAAAAATTATTCAAACATCATTGATATAATCCTTCGTTTTACCTGTAATTTAAAACAGACGTACTTTTTTCCTGGTGATTGATTTCGCGCCATTTCAGCTTTGCACGTGTAATTGACGTTTTACCTTCTGTACCTGTACTTTTAAAACGATAGTAAAAATTTCTTTTTCACTGACGTTCAGAAACATGCCATTGATAGGAAAAACACATACACCTTTGAAAAAATTGCATGGGGCGTCAACCAGGGCTCCCCGAAAATGACCGTCAGAAAGGTCTTGGAATGGTTGATGTCGGACAGAGTGTTGCTGACATCGTGGATCGATTTAATGTGCATACGGCAACAGTTTAGAGACTAACAAACAGATTTCGACAAATTGCAACTGCACATGATAGGTCGATATCCCGTAGACCAAAAAAACTATCGCAAAAGAGGAGCGCTACCTTCGCTTTTCATCAACACGTGACAAGTTTTTTCCGGCCACAAAAGTAGTGCATTGACTAAGGGCAGCTGCTGGTGTGCCTGCCAATCCTTCATTGGTGCACTAAGGGCATGGCTGAGAAATTGATTTTGAATAACAGTATATTCATTTCCGCATTTTGACCCTCCCGCGCTCCATACAAAGAAAATCCTAATGAATGTGAGTGATAAACACCCATGTTGCTTCTGACATGTAATAATTCAAGTTTTTTATTATTAAAATTAAATGTTGTTATGATTTTGTAATAAAATAAAATTTCATATTTTTGTTGCTAAACTTTTTTGGCTCAGTATATTTACGTCACTTCTGGTATAAGTGGTAGAAGCATCTCAACTTGTATGACTATGCCTTTCACACTTTACAACTGAGTTCATATCACAGTAACAAAATCTCATTTCTCAGTAACTAAAGGTAATGGTGTGATCAAAAATTGTGTAGATATGTATTTTGGAGTGGAGGTTAGCATTCAAGCAAAAGTAGGTCACTGTGACCTACATTATACATTTGATTGACTTGATTGAGTTTATATCAAATGAACTTACTGTCAACTGTAAGAATAAGAACCATCTTAACTTTTATAGAGATGTTTGATAGTAGATCAGTATGACCTTGATTTCATGCTATATTGACCTATGATAAGTTGACTTGAAGTAGTAACTTTTAGAGAAGACAAATAATTAGCATTATCCTGCAATTAGCCATCTATTGTACAAATAACAGGTATATTTACACATAACTGAAATATTAAAATCAGAGTCTTTTCAATCTTGTTTTTACATAAGAACAAATTTGTGGTGAAGGGAAAAAGTATTAAAGATAACTTCAGTAGTTATATAAAAAGACTAGTCAGAACTTTTATTGTAAAAGCATGGCATGAAAAGTAAGATAAAATTGTGTACCATAGCATGCATTTTTAGCTTTATCACAGCCAGTCTTGAGCAAAAGAGTTTCTTTGCATTAAAGGTATTTTTTTTAGTGTTTTGGTTTGAAGTACTTTTTCAATTTAATGAATAAAGCCTGCAAAGGAATTATTGACCTATCTTTAACAGTCCCTGAAAATACTGATAAAATACTGATCAGAGTGTAAATACAGTGACTTCTAGATTTTCACTGGAACTGAATTAGGGTCTTCTGTTTTCATTTGATATTTTTTTTTAAAGAAGATAATTTTATATACTGTAAACAAAAAATGTATAAAAAGACAACAATATCATCTCACCTTAAAAATAATTATTGTCAACATAAGTTTTACGTTTAATTATTTAGCCTTTTAATCTGATGGACTTGAATTCAGATTTAACAGCTAAGAATAGAATTTTATGTTATGAACAAACACTCATCACACTATTATTTCTTTTCTTTTAGAAACACCTGAATATAAAGCAGAGATGGCACAGTTTGTGGAGAAAATGACAGAAATGACTGTCGATGGTAGCAAGAAGGTTGTAGATGATTTTGATGACAATGTTATTTCAAATGAGGCAGTCGCTGATGATGCTGTGTATATTTTCTCAAAAGATAATGGGGAAGATTCAGATGAAATGGAAAATATTCAGCAAACAGAATCAAATCAAAGTGAAAAGGAACAAATCCAAAATTTGCGAAATTCAGACAGAGAAGTTGCTGAAATTACTTATGATTTCAAAATAAACACTGTTCCCCCAGAATTCCAGTCTGGAATGGAAGCTCCTGATGAGGTAGAATTTAAGGAAGAAAGCAAAGAGGTTCAGCATGAAGAGGAGGAAGAGGAAGAGGAAGAGATTGTTATAACAGAAACATTTGAAATCATTTATCCATTTTCAGAACCAGAAACTGCTGAAGCAGAAGTTGAAAAGGTACATACAGAAGTTTCATATGTAACCGAAAATAAACCAGATGTCAAAATAGAAGAATTACAAAGAAAACAAGAGAAAATACAGGAAGTTCCTCAAATCATACAAGAAGAAAAAGTTATTCCTAAAGAACCAGAAAAACCAAAACCAAAGGAAGAGTTTGTTTTGACATTTGATGACCTGAGTAAGGTAGATTTCTCATTAATGAGAAAAAAGAAAAAGATTCAACCAAAACCTAAACCAACATATCAAAGTACACCAGATAAACGTCACACTGTTGCAACACTGGATGAAATCAAATCTAATTTTGCCATAAACAATGATAATGTGTTTATAACTCCAACTAAGGGACATAATCTGGAAATGGATGATGGCTTTATCATCACTGAAGCAGGTTCTGTAAGGGGACATAAGGGGGAAGTGAAAACAAAATGTTCTGAACTTAGCTTTTCTCCAAATTCTGAAGGGGAAATGGAACATGTTTTAGAAGAGAAATCAATTTCTATGATTAATCTCCCAGCAGTTAGGGCAACTTTAGACAGTTCCATAGAAGACAATAAAAATGAAGACAATGTAAAAGATGACATCGTAGTTTCAAGATCAGAAATTGTATTTTCTGTGAATTCAAATTCTCCCAAACAGGAAGATGATTCATCTGAGAGAAAAACTTCAGTAAACAGCAACTTGGAAAAGTCTGTAAATGACTCTGGTGTAGAGGCTGAACAAGATACAAGTATAGATCATCAGGAAGTACTAGCCACTCAATATAAACAATTACAACAACAATTCTCAATGTGGAAGGTACAACTAGAAGATAACAAAAGATTACTATCATCAAGTCAAGCAATTCCTTCTGATGAAACCACTAAACAATTTCAACAACAATTACAGTCACAAATTCAACTTCAGCAACAGATGATACAACAGATGCAACAAAGTATGGAAGCTTTATCATCACAACAACAGCAAAGTAGCTTGGTGGACCAGTCATCACAACATAATCTTCCTTCATCAACTGACAAATCATCACATAAACAAATATCAGTTGATATAGGAAATCATGTAGACCAAGTTATTGAATCGACTTCTGTGAAACAAACATTTGTTCCTCCTCCACCTCCAGTTGCCCCTGCCTTGCCAAATGGGAAAGCTATTGTAGAGGTTACTTCCTCAAACGAACAAACAAAACCAAAGTCGAAAAGTAAACCTCGTAAATATATAGAACCAAAACTGGACCCACGAGAGGAATTAATGATAGCTATCAAAAACTTTGGTGGAAGAACTGCAATGAAAAAGGTGGGTTGTGATTTTATTTTTAACTTTAATTGAAATAAAATTCAGTTTGTCTCAGTTCACTCTGACAACTGATGATTTAATGGGACAACTGCTGAAGGATGTAATGGAATGAGCATGTTATTTTTGTGTCAATTAAAATGATAGTATGAAAGGAAAGAAAAAAATAAGTACAAATCAGTTTGAATAGGTTTCCAAGAACAACATTTAACTTGGAATTACTGATTAACAGAAAAGTCTAAAAATATACCTGGTGTGATACATATAGGAGAATTGACAAATTATTTACAATACATACTAGGTGTGTTCTTGTTCAAATTTAGAACTTAGAATTAAATAAGCAGTTGCTTAGTAATAATGTAATAGCTGAAGTATAACCGGGTATTTGAGGTCAAGATACTCTGACATTAATAGTGCAACTTTGTGACTTAGATAAACTGTTACTGGGCAGACTTGCATATAAGTTATTAGAAATACATCACACACATTTCTATATGTTTGTTTTATAGTTGAATTCTTTTTTTTTCTTTTGGCAGGTGCCTGTTAACAAAACCCACTGGCATTCAGGAATACCTTGAATTGTCAAACAAATGATTAACAAAACTTCAATGGTGCTATAAAGAAACACAAGAGTTATCTTCTCTTCAAGAGTTGTGTCCCTTGTGTGATCAGCTGAATCAAAGTCAGAAATGTGATAGACTGGCCAGCCATTCATAAACTGACTGCATTTGAATGACATTTAGGTTCAGAATGTATTGGTGTAGATTTGAAGAGAGACGTATTAGGATAAGATGCCTTGTTAACCCATGTAAATGAAAGGGTTTATATTCCATATAATATATTCTACATTTTGGGTATTTTAACAAATTCATTATTTACACAAATGATTTTTTAGCAATTGGAACACAAATATTTTGGACCTGAAAGACAAAAGTTACAAAATGTGAAAGATTCAAAACTGACATGTGCAGTTACCAAAAGTGTGTATCTATTGTATTGTTGAGAGAGGGAAATTTACTGGAAATTATCTTTTATATTTTATGGGGTTTTCTTATATAGATAGATATAAAGATAGTTGAAAGTACCTATGAATATTTAAAAATTTTGAAATATAATAAAATTTAAGCATTTAATATTCTTGTACATTTTGATAACATTACTTTTCAAACATATCATTTTTATTAACAATGTTAGCATTTATACTTGTATATGTGTATTAAAAAGGGGAAATGGGGGACGACTAGTAACTGTGATACATCTTTATAAACTAATATAAGAGAATGATATAAATCTACAAATTTATGTTAGTCTACAAGGGCCTAAGTCAAAAGGCAGGTTGCTTTTGTCAGCTCCAGGTTTACAAGTATGTTTTTATAATAAGACTATTTAAACATGGTTTGTCCTTGTAAATGGGAATGTGACAAAAGGTTGCTAAATATTCCTATGAGCTTTTATTAGTAGAAATCAACTAGGGGCAATGGCAAAAAAAATACCCTTTTAGAGGAAATATGTCCCTTAATATTTGTATAAATGATAAATTTGTATAATTTGTCTTCTTGATTTCCTGGCCAGTAGGCTGTTTATGTGCAATGTTTTGTTGGATAAAGGTTGGAACTCATAACATAGAAATATTATTAGCGCACACAAATAAAAATTCTATGGGGTTCAACAAGGGTAAATATGCCAACCGTATCTGTTTTTATTTGCATGAATGACATTGATAATTGTATATAGTTATAAATTATAAAAGACTTACATACATTAATACCTGTGATACCTTGTTGATATTTTTATGTAATTGTATAGTATATATTTTATACAGAATAATACTCCAGTATTTAACAGAACAAGTGTTTAGAGTAGTTTATTTTCTTCTTGACCATTTTGTATTTGTAGCTGTTACAAATGAAAAAAAACATATCACTTGTATAAGTATGCATTCCTTAAAATAGAGTGGCATTACGTATCCATTTCAATTTTGTTATCATTTCTGTCTTGTTCTTTTTAACTTCAGTTCTATTAGATATCAACTTTAAAGTTACTAAATATTAGTCAAAAGTCGACTTTGTATTAAAAACGAATTTTTAATTCTTATATTTAGGTGCCTAGATCAAAATAGATGTGAAATTTCACATATTGAACTATTCTTGAAAGAAAGATAGATAATTTGATTGTCTAACTTATGCATCATTATAAAAAGTAGGTAAAATCAGGAGCAATTTGACTGTTTTTACTAATGCAAAATGGTCAATAAGCAATAATGAAGATCTGGGTTGGAAATTTTCTTGATAGAAATTTCCTAATACAGCCATTCCAAAAAATTGTACAGGAAAAACATTTCGTATGTCTATTCAGATTCATATTCAAATTATTATTCATTTGTACTATACAAAGTATAAAATTCCCACCTAATATTATACTATGTTAAAATATGGCTTTACTTTAGAAGCCAAAAGTAATAAAATATTTATATTAAATTTTAATTTGTTTTATTTAATTCCCTACTGTCTTATCTGCAACATTGGTTTGATAAGAAACTTATAATACAGATTAGTCCAATGGATAAGTTTATAGAAGGTTGACATGGCCATTTGCTGTGGTGAGAGGATTGCATATTTTGGCCAAATAAGTGAATTAAAAACTTATTATTAAATTTTCGAAATGAAAGGATTAATCTATAGAATTCAATAAAACCTCTATTTGTATGCCACTACCATAGCAGAGTGGGCATTGAGTTCAACCCTGTTTGTTTGCCATGCATAAGTCCTAAAATTGGTTTTCTTTCTCTAACTCAACCAAATTTTATGATTTTTATATACAATATAAAAAAGATGTGGTATGATTGCCAATGAGGCAACTATCCACAACAGACCAAAATGACGGACATTAACAACTATAGGTCACCGTACGGCCTTCGACAATGAGCAAAGCCCATACCGCATAGTCAGCTATAATAGGCCCAGATAAGACAATGTAAAACAATTCAAACGAGAAAACTAACGGCCTTATTTATGTAAAAAAATGAACGTAAAACAAATATGTAACACATAAACAAACGACAACCACTGAATTACAGGCTCCTGACTTGGGACAGGCAAATAAATGCTTATTATCACTAAACACTGATCCAAGTTTGAATTTGGGAAGCAAAATTTTTTTCATGCTAGAGTTATGTCCCTTTACAAAAGGAACAATTTATAAATTTTTCGTTTCCATCCCTAACTTTAGTTTGCCTGGAACAAATGTTAAGAAAGTTATGTGCAATGTTTATTACCACAAAACACAGACCAGGTTTGAATTTTGATGACATCAATTTTACTCTTCTATAGTTATATACAAATATATTTACAAATGAAAACAAGAGTGCTCATGCTGAAATGTCTTGTCTTCCTTACTAACCATTGAATTTCTGTTGATAGTCCTAACTTTAAAGTTTTAATACAACTATCACATAAATTTGATAAGATTCAAGAAATGAAGTCAATATCAGATAAACCAAATTGGACTTTCAATCATTCCATACACCAAATATGCTTAAACTATAGTTGACCTATCACATATAGTATCTAAGAAACAAACTTAACCAGGAAAGCATTGATCAATGAACCATGAGAATGAGGTCAAGGTCAGATGTTCCCTTCAAGACCGATATGTACACCTTACAATCATCACATGCTTTCTTAACCAGGAAAACTTGAGATTGGTCAATGAACCATGAAAATGAGGTCATGATCAGATGAAAATTTCCAGACAGACATATTGATTAGACAGTTGGTTTTACCGTTTGAATTTTTTTTTTCTCTAGTAATTTTTGGGGCCCTTTATAGCTTGCTGTTCAGTGTGAGCCAATGCTCTGTGTTGAAGGCCGTACCTTGACCTATAATGGTTTATTTTTATAAATTGTTGCTTGGACGGTGAGCTGTCTCAATGGCACTCATACCACATCTTCCAATATCTATATACACAATCATTCTATACAACAACATAGTTGACCTGTTGCTTAAAGTGTAGGAAAAAAAGACAAAAAACAAAAACTTAACATTGAGCAATGAACTGTAAAAATGAGGTCAAGGTTAAATAAAATGTGCTAAACTGACGTCTTCATCGTAAAATATTTGCATACACCAAATAAAGTTGACCTATGGCATACAGTATTAGAAAAACACCAATACACAAAAGCTTAACTTTAACCACTGATCAATGAAAATGAGGTCAAGGTCAGATGACTCCTGCCAGGTTAACATGTACACTTCACAATCATTCCATACACCAAATACAGGATACCTAGTGCTTATAGATTCTGAGATATGGTGTTAACCATGAAAACTTTAATTGATCACTGATCCATGAAATAAGGTTGAGGTCAAGTACGCACATACTACATATAGGTATCCTATTACTCAATAAGAGAGAAATTAAGAATACTAAACATCTTGACTTAGTAGTCACTGAACCATAAAAAGGAGGTCAAGGACAATAGACATATGACAGACGAAAACTTCATAACATAAGGCATCTGTATACAAAATAGGAAGGATTCAGCTCTTCTACCTTCTGAAGTATTAAGCTTTAAAAGAAGTAAGCTCATGCCGCCGCCGGGTCACTATCCTTATGTCGCGCTTTCTGTGACAATAGTGGCAGACTACAAAAATGTAAACTGTAAACTTAAATTTGCCTCACCAAAATATCATGAAACTTATACACAATGCTTATTACCACAAGAATCAAGTCAGGAAAACAATGGGGTAGTGTAACTGTCACTGTTCTGGGGTTATGTCCCTGTATAACGTCATATGCAAGCAGGGCATCCTCTGTGTCCAATGGACACATTCCTCATTTATTTGTTAGATTAAATTCAGTTTTATTAGCCAAGCCACTTGGAAATTTCGTTTGATACAGAAAAATGGCAAAATGGTATGTCAATATATATTAGTGTTCGAATATATAATATGTATTGACCTGTTGAATAACAAATGCTGAAAGCAAAACATAAAATATCCATTCTCAAAATGTAAAAGCTGTTTTTTTACTCATTTTCAATAATTTTCTCTGATGATTGTCCTCTCTTAATTTTGTCAAAATATTCTTATGCTATGTTTGGCTAAATAAATTTAAGAATTGAAACAGGTAATATATCTAAGAGACAACAACCCTCAGTACTTAAGAGCAGAAAACAGCCCAATGCATCAATTTTGTCTTCATAATATATCCCAAGATTACATCAATTAATCAATAGTTACCTTAGAGTTTGTGTTTTGTTTCGTTTCGTATGACAATTAAAGTACAGTACCACTCGACCAAATCATAAAATACAAGACGTATCCGTATTTTGATGGTTTGACATTAGCCGTTTTAGAGTTATTCCCCTTCAATACCTTACTTTTTTTCTCTTTTTTTTTCTTCTCTTTGTTGGTTCCCTAGTGTTCAGACGGAATCTATGATATGATAATGAAAAGTTGTTGACATGCAATGTTTTTAATTTTTTACAAGATACGAACTAATTTATGACTAAACAATAAAAACGAATACACAAATATGATATACAGCAATCAAGGACACCGAGTTACGGGCTTTTCTTTGGACAGGCACATATAAAATGGTTAGTTTAAACATGTTTGAGAGCATAGTTAACCTTGGACAGTAGAATAACAGCGCAACATCAAGTTAAAAACAAGGCATGATGCCTTAAAAAAAATAAAAAAAATGTTGAAAATGACTTGACTTTTCAGATTGCCACGATGCGACCAAAGAATTAACATACAGATGAAATAGACATAAGTATCAATGTCCAGTTGACAGATTTCATCTGACCTTGACCTGATGTTATTGGTTAGTTAAGTTTAAATGGTAAAGTCCGTTTATTTGATACGTTAAGCATTAAATTTAAAATTTAATGCATGGAATGATAGTAAAACTTAAGTGCATATTTTTGTGGAAGTGTTCATCTCAACCTTGATCTATTTTTATTGATCCTTTATAATTCAAAGTGTTCGTGATATATTTGTCTTCAACATGAGTTTAATCAAGATCTGGAAAACACGCGATACATTTCAGCGTGATTGATTGATTGATTGGTGCCGGTGTTTTAACGCCACTTTTAAGCGCCACATTTGAGCTGTTTCGTGCCGGCCAGTTTTTATTGGTGGAGGAAGTTGGAGTGCCTGGAGAAAACCACCGACCTTCGATAAGAAAACTTACTATCCTGTTCAAATAATATTGCAGTCGAGTGCCCCCGCATGGAAAGGGTTCGAACTAACAACCTGAGTTTTATTGGCTAGTGATTACAGTAGTAGAACTACTTGGACCACTTGGCCACCGAGGTCCCTTTTCTCCCCCTGGCTGACCTCCATGAGCGGAATAACAAAATGAAATTAGAAAAAAGTACATGTAACATCAATTTGTAAAAGGTTTCTAAATCAAAAAATATTTGGGAACCTATTGGAATATGCCCAAAATTTCTAATACATGTTAAATCCTTGATTGAATAGATATTGCTGACAATTATTTTTATGACCTTTAACTGTTTTTCCCAAATTTATATTACAAAGAGTATAGGGAAATCAAATTCTAATTAAGAAAAATCAATCTTAAAGTTCTATCATACCGGTTTTAGTAGCATGGAACATGGTAATAATGCGATAATGATTCTTTCATTAAAGACCAATGAATTGATAGTACAAGTTGTTATTAAACAATCCAAGCCTAAAGAGTAAATACGAGAGGTCAAATATTGACTAAGTGCTGCTTGCCCAGACATTTAACCACTATCGACTTATCAATGTTACATTAGTTTATACAGAATAAGTCGTTTATTCAAAAGATGGAACAGTTGATCTGACGGTTAGGAAAGATACAGTTAATTACTTTTTATTTGGATACAAACAAATTGAAATGACACAGACGGGAGGGTTTTAGTATAAGTGCATTGATTCAAATGCGTTGTTAAGTGCAAAACTTTTGTTTCGATATATTTATCCAAACGACCTTTCTGTAATGCGTGGTAACATTCATTTCTGAGTACTATCTCGTGTTTGAACACCTGATAACACTGATGCACGTTACCAAGCAAATCAGAGGTCTGTAGATGACCACTCTTCACAAAGTACGATTCCAAATTGTGTTTTATTATGACAAAATTTATGGGAAGTTCTATCTTTCTCATCAAAATACGATGTTGAAGGGGCATACTGGTGGAGATCCTCTGGGGTTTTATTTATCATGCCAATTGAAAGCACCCCTTCATGTATTCATTAGAATGATGATAATAAAATTAATTATAAATGGCGCTTTCAAAAATAGAAAGTTTGTAGTCCACGCATTTCAGTATATTTTAGATGATTTTGATTTCCTGTTCTTACATGTACATACATCTGGTCTTAATATAATAACTAACACCGTGGGCTTCTATCGAGACGAATTAAAGAAACCATTTCATGATACAGTCGGGGTCAATAATACAACCAAACATTATCATAAATGTATTTGTAATTGCATATATATAGTAAATGTAATATAGTGAATGGAGGCGGACAATTTGTCAATTAGAGAACAACCCGACCAAAGAGCAGAAAACAGCACAAGTATAAAAAAAAAAAAAGAGGTGGTATGATTGCAAATGAGACAACTCTCCACAAGAGACCAAATGACACAGAATTAACAACTATAGATCGCCGTATGGTCTTCAACAATGAGCAAAGCCCATATCGCAAAGTCGGCTATAAAATGCCCCGAAATGACAAATGTAAAACAATTCAAACGAGAAAACTAACGTTTACAAAAAAGAACGGAAAACAAATATGTAGCACATCATCAAACGACAACCACCGAATTTCAGGCTCCTGACTTGGGACAGGCACACACAAACAGAACGTGGAGGGGTTAAACATGTTAGCGGGATCCCAACCCTCCCCTAAACCGTGAACAGTGGTGTAAAAGTACAACATAAGAACGAACTGAGAGTACTCGCAGTTACTGACAGCTAGTTAAAAGCCACTAACAACTAATAAAAATAAGCATGCATCTTAGACTATATTATCAATCAATTCACATCCAACATCCAATGGATTTAGTGTAAAGACGTCATGAAAAGTCAGAGAAAACATGACATTGTGCAATGCCAAGATACAGGTATCGATAGATTGTAGATCCATGAATTAGTGTATGTATATAACAATAATATTTAGTTTGCTTTTAATTGACTGATAACGAAATCAATATAAATACCAATAAAAACAATATTCAATGATCTACGTACAGTGTTAAATTGGTAACCTTTTAGAATAAGTTTATTTAAAGGATCGATAAGTTTACCAGTATCGTTTCTAAATTTGCAGGCACGGTTAACAACATTTTCGTAAAAATGAGGATGCACGCTTATCCATGGTGTCTTCATTGTATAACCTAGTCATTTGCTTTTTGAACTATATCAGGTTCTCATGTCAATTTTGTGTTCAATTTAAATCATGTAGCTGGCCTATCTTTGACAAATATAGTCCCTAGTGTTGACAGTGGGTTACTTGCCATTAATTTTTATAACCCTTCCAAATTTATTTCTCCATGTTTAATGCCTCAAATTGCAAGTAGGGGGGTGAAATTACACTGTAAACAAATTTGGGTCCAGAATTTTAAAGGAAAGTAGTGATTTGGTCCAGGTGAAAAAGGTTGAAAAATAGTACTTCGGAAGCTGTCAAAAGATTTCAAGACGCCCTAAAGATAAAATTGTCCATATTTTGAGTTAGAGACGATGAAGTTTTCTATAATTTTGATATAATTTGTCTCAAAAGTAGTACAACACACTGTAAAAGTTTCTTTGAGAAAGCCCAGGTGGGATTTTTTTAATTTTCATTTATGTTCTAAAAGAAATGCACTACGAAATAATTGTGTTCTCGGACCTAAGAATCTGGCGTATCTTAACTTTAGTGTTTGAAGATATTCAAGTTTGATTTCAAGATGTCAAACGACAAAAATCAAAGGATATCCGTCTCTCCCTGTATTAACAAGGCACCGACTATGACAATTAAACGACTTTTTCTGTCCTTCTCATCTGTTGCCAAGATGTCAAACTGATAGTTTAATATCTTTTCAATAATTCGCATTGCTTTATATGGACGGGAATCAAAGATGATGGCTATGTTTGAAATGATGAAAATAAATTATCTTGACACAGCTGTTGCAGCTGAGATAAAATATAATTAATCTGTATTTAGAACAAAGTACTTATTCTATAGTCAAAGATCGCATTAACCTAATATGAAAAGAGAATAAACCTTACATATGTGGTAACCATATATAATATTCTTGCTATTAGTGTTTTAGCAATTAATTCAGACAGTATTATAGCAATTAATTCAGACAGTATTATAGCAATTAATTCAGACAGTATTATAGCAATTAATTCAGACAGTATTATAGAACACTAAAAAAGCCTTTAATCAACGTACATGCAACTTGAAAAAGTTTGTCGCTTCTGTGCTGTTGCATTTTATAGTAACATAGGAATTTAAGATCTACAATTTTACATTTATAATTTACATCTTTAAGATGCTTAAAGACATCAGCTTGTCGTGCAGGTATCAGTCGATGAAGACAAAAATGAAAAACATATTTGATTTAATGCATACTGATTATGCGGCCTTCAGCGTTTTTTATGTTCATCTCTTATATTTTATGTAGGGAAATAAATAGTAGGTGAAAGGGTAATTGCACCGAAGTACACCACTTAAAATCGAAAAATATTATTATAATAGTCGTACCTGTAATCAAATATTCAAAGCGAATCCATATGTTTTTCTTAAAAAAATATTTCTTATCACTTATTTTCTGTTTCTTAACCCTTCATTCAGGGCAAGCTACTTTCTTTTCAAGTCTTTTCAAGTTTTTTAATTCTTTATAGTTATAACAAACAGGGTTAACTTATGTTCACAGAAATCTAGTTACTTTGCGACTAAAAAAGAAGTTGTGTACCAAATCAGCGTGTGTAGGGCAACGGTATTTCTGTTTTTATTTTATAGATTAAGTATACCACTAAGTGATTTAAATTTCAGTGTGGTCTAACTGTGGTCTCTTCATTTAGTTGTGTTTCTTTACTTTTTTTAATTACAGTTTACGACACGAAGACCTTGAACAAAACAACCTTTGATACCTAATGTTTACCATGTGTCTAAACATTAAGTTTTCTAATCAATTATACATTTGTTTTAAATATATCGATTCATCTATTTGAACTTTATACTGTTACTATGAAAACTTTAACATAGTTCGTTGTTCTTTTCTTTAACATACGAATAAAAAAAAAATCATATAAAAATATAAGAACGCGAATAACCTAAGTTATCTACGTTCATATCCGTAGATATGGATATTTTAACACCCTGAAGTACCCAAATACACCATGAGGCGTAGCATTTAATGAAATGAGTGTAAATGATCGGCATAATAGGACAAAATTGTAATGAATTAAATATTTCATTACAAACACCATAGATAATCTACAGAATTCAATATTTCACAGGGAGCAATCATGGAACTAAGGAAAACTTGCGCGAAGTTCCCCGGGACAATGGTTAGCAACGTCCTGGGATATGGGTTAGCAACACTTAGGGGCTATGGGTTTTGTAACGACGTGATTTAACCAATCAAAATCCTAGATATATACTAAGCCGGGGATAATTTGTATTATGTGTTATACAATATAACTTTGGTGTGTATGAGTAATCAGTAGTGATATATTTGAAGAAAAACAACACAAAACAGTACTGTCAAAACAGTGTCAGTTATCATCAGTATGCAAAAGTATAAAATATGTCTAGCTGCTGATCCGTTTCTATTAGGTTCTAAAGTTTGGTACGTTCTGGTGAAGTCCTTCGATATAAACCATACCCCTATACATAAAATACTTGTATCTTTGCCGTCGATGTCGATGTAATACAGAAATAATGGAGGAAATGCCTTTTTTTTTAACTAGGTAACTTTTAGTTTTTGTTTCGCATCTTGATGTCATACGATATTCACGCTAACGTAATATAAATAGGTTCTCGTTGGTTGTCTTATGCTGTAGCTAAGATTCTATTGACTAGAATGAGATATGCAATTGGGAACATTGTCACGTCTCATTCCTTACAGCTGATCAGCGCCTGCTCAGTTGCAAATTTTACGCTGACCGTATGGTTTGACGAAACACTACTCCATGTCTAAAGCAACTATCGTACAGTGCAACAAATAAATGGTCCGCGTCAGCATGCGCTCCAAAACCCATTGTGAATGATTGGCGTGTTTAGTCGTCCAGACGTCTGAGGGCCTTGTATCCTGACGGGTACCGTTATCTGTTGCAAGCCACCCTAAACAGGTCTCTTAATTGTAGACATCTATTTAGATTTGATAATCCAGATCAACAAACGACAACCACTGAACAACAAGTTCATGAATTAGGACATGTGCAAACAAATGCAGCGGGTTTAAACTATTTGATTTGCGTCCACAACTCATCCACCAGTAAAACGACGTAGTTAGTGGGCTGTCCAACTGATCAACAAGGCACTGGAAACAGCCGTTGTTAACCCCTAAAACCCCAAATAATCTAGACACAAAATCAACATAGAAAAATCAAAATGGCTGCCTTCCTCCAACTTACGACAACAAAAACATTTTAATGCTCACCAAACCCCTTACCGAGCCGATCGTGCGAGGGCCTAATAGCCAGTCAAGTTCGTAAAACACACCACATGCACCTACCATGAAGACAGTAGAAGATATTTGTTATTGTTTAACTATCATATAATTGTACAATTTAGAAAGTATGAAACAAGACAATACGACAAGTATGGTATGGGTAAATATCGTCACCGATGTGACTGTTATCCTATAAAAACGGGAAATATGAAGCAAAAAGGGGTATTCTACGGGATATTCTATGTTGGATCAATGGATAGTTACTGGTCTATCTAAATATGGAATGTCAAATTCATATTGATTAATAGGCTTTGATTAATTGACTATTTTGAATTGATAAAGACAAATTAATGCTTAGTTTGCAATAGCTTCGTACCACGCTTATTTCCTACATTTGAAAATGCCCGTACCAAGTCAGGAATAAGACAGTTCTTGTCCATTCGTTTTTGATACGTTTTGTTATTTGATTTTGCCATGTGATTATGGACTTTCCGAATTGATTTTCCTCTAAGTTCAGTATTTTTGTGATTTTATTTTTTATACCGTAACTACTTATGAAATAAAAACAGAAGCTACCTTTTTTTCCATAAAAATCACATGAAACAACAAAAATGACGTTATTTGATACTACGAAGTACTCCGTATGTACTCCGTGCTTTTCTGGTCAGGAATTTGGTAAAGGCTAATAAAGCAGTTGTCTGCAGTGCCAAACTATCTAGCACTGCTTGTGTATAGTTTTGAAGCAGGTACTGAATTTATCGCAGTGGAAAAGTCTGAAAATTGACGCAAGACTAAACAGGACGCTATAATTTATTGTTATGATTTTAATGAGCGGGAAAGACTAAAATTCATGTAACTAAAGAATCATAATCTCGAACATTTCTTTCTAAGTTCGAGATTATGAGTAGCAATATACCAGCTTCACCTGAATATTGAATACACGTTTTCCAAATATTTCGGTATCTAAGAGTTTGCAGCTGCTATATATACCAATACTTTATCAAGCGTCTGAGCAGAAAGTTGAGGAATCGTCCTTTTGGCGTGGCTTGGTAATTATGCATCCTGCCAATGTGTAATTTTGCTGTGGTCACTTTTTTATTCTTGTTTTTCATTTTTACCTATGTGCTTTGTCTATATGCCATTTTTATTCTTTGTTGACATATTTGTTTGCTTTATAGTGGTCAAGATTAAAAGACAATACTGACTACTGTACCCTTATTTTTCGCTTTTTTACCTATTATGTTGGGGTTTTTTTCACACAGTGTTGTTAGTATAGTGGAATGTTATGCGACTTTGATACAAGTGAGAGGTTTAGCTAGCTATAAAACCGGGATTAATCCACCAATTTCTACACAAGGAAATGTCTGTACCAAGTCAGGAATATGACAGTTATTTGATCTTTTGTTAAGGAACTTTCCGATTTGAATTTTCCTTGGAGTTCCATATTTTTTTTTTTTACTTTTTACAAATAGATATAAAATTGAGAATGGGAATGGGGTATGTTTCAAAGAGATTATAACCAGACCAAAGAGCAGGAAACAGTCGAAGTCCACCAACGGGTCTTCAGCACAGCGAGAAAATAACGCATCCGGAGGCGAGCTTGTTCAGCTGGTCCCTAAACTAAAATGTGTACTAGTTAAAATGAACGTCATACTAAACTCCAAAACATATGTATATATATACATGTACTATTATCATTTTAATGCAAACAGTATATATATATATATATATACGTAGTTGGTTGATTAGTATACATATCATATTTGAGGATTGATATATATTTCTATTAAAAACCAGATTCAACAATATTTCGGTCTAAAAGAGGAGTCACATTTTATATATATAAAACATATTCATATCCCTTGAGGATCAATCCATTAATTCGTTACACAAATAGTTTGTGTGAGAATTTCGTAAAAATATACTCTATATAATCTAAGATTAAGTAATAAAAGTGGTTCAGACTAGCCATAACTATATGTTGTATAGTATTTCCTCTGGTTTGATACAGAAATCAGAATAGTAATATTAAAGTAATGTAATCATTGCACGCTGTTGATTATAACCGTTAATCAAAATCTTTAACTACGTTGATTTTGCTTTGTAAATTGATTTTTCTCTCTATCCAATAAATCTAATATTATTGAACGATTAAAACATTTAGAGTACATTTTACCACAAAGAAATCCTTGTCTACTTTTCCATAAATAAATCATATCGTCTCTATCTCTCACATTATACACACATATAATATATATAAATTATTTTCCTCAGTAACTTGATATATATCGTTGTAATGTTGTCCAGAATGGACGTTTATAGACCGTCGCTCATTCTTTTAAATCATTAGACAGATATTAAGGTAAGGAGGAACATTGCGTTATATAATCTGTTACAAGGAAATCATTCAACCTTTTTTCAATTCTAATAACATTCAGTCACCCGTGTTAAGCGAAGCGGATGCTAATATATGTTATATATAGCTAAAAATCAGACAACAATGAACAGAGATACTATCAAAGACTAGAGAAAGAATGAAAGAAAGTATAATATAGTGTGCAGGTAACAGGTAGATTGACTGTAGAAAGAAACGGATTACAATTTATGATACCGTGTTGATATAAATAGATTTTGAGAAAACAGATGGAGAGCTACACAGTTAGAGGTATAATTGAGTGAATAACGCGAAAATAACAGATGCACAAGATTAACCCACCGTGAAACTTCTGAACATCTAACGTGAAATTCTGAAAGGAAATAACAGGTCAAAAGGGGACGTGAGGTGAAGTTTAAATACAAAGAAAAATGAAGAATTGTGTGTACACACGCGACGACGCTATTTTATTATTAAGCAATTGTTAAAGTTTATTTCATTCACAATAGAGAAATGTTAAAGAAGTGTTTAAAATAAATATTGTGGACGGTTGTGTGAATGGGCTAGCATGAATGGAGGATAACGAAATTTGTTGGGAACGATCTGGATGATAGGCACTTGGAGATACACGTGGGAAGTTGTGACATAGTCTTTGAAGCTTTATAAAATCATTGGTTATCTGTCGAATTGTCGCAAAGGATTAAGTTATAATCAAAGTCGGGATTAAGATTAAGATCAAGTTTCAAAAATGCAGTCCTTAGAAGCCGGAGAACCAAGTAGGACAGAAACAACACCAATGCTTAAAAGGAGGAAGCGCAAAATTGAAAGACTTATAGGAAAACAGAAATTCGAAAGTGCTGAATTAGAGAGACTGTATAAAATCTATGTCTATACTTTACAACAATCTGCTGTTGGATACATGCTTGGAGTTTTTATCCTTCTAACTGCTTGTTTATCAATCTTAAAATTTGTTTACGTTAAAAATGTGACAGTTAGTGGAATATACTTGGGAATTCAGTGCTTAATATTTATTGGAATTTACGTATTGTTGCATACTAGATTTACCAAAGAAACTAACTTTCCTGTGATTTGTTATATAATTTTGCCGTTTTTAGTATGTTTTGCAATTCTTTCATTTCCATTTGATCTCGGTCCTGACTTCCCTGGAAGAATCCGGACAATTTACACAGTAGCAGACGGTGTTTGGGAAGTGATGTTTGTCGTTTTCATGATTTATTCACTAATGCCACTGCGGACATACATTGCAGCAGTTTTGGGAATTATTCTTCCCCTATGTCATCTAGTTGTTTCGGCGGTTATCGTAGAAAAAAAATCACATTCGTTACTATGGCGACAGGTAAGTTTTATACCTATTTACACAAACATGTGTATCTAATAAAAGAGGGTCTTAACTAAGTTGATAAATGAAAACAAACAAGTAAATTAGTTCCGGTGTTGATTGATACCTTGGTTATCTTGACATTTTGAATCTTTATCAAAAGCTGAAAACAATATCACGGACAACCAAGTATTATTTGGGAAATATCATGTGTCAGGGTGGTCAGCTGACTCCTACAACTCGATATTTATAAATGTTCAAGTAAAATAATTTAAAAACTTATACTACCGAAAAAAGAACCGTTGGTAGTCATACGATAATGACATAAGAGACTTCATTAAAAGGTACCCAACCTACGAAAATAAGTTAATTTGCCACAAGTTTTATATAAACTCGGTTGGTTATCTCATTTATCTTATATAAACTATGCATTAAGCCTAGAGACTGACAATGAGAATACACACTTTCACACAAAGGTTGGTAACCGCAGGCGGTGATGTCTCGTCCGATATGATGACCATTAAACCATTACATGCCTTTCTTAATGAAAAGTTTTGTTTACATATGGTGTTCGTCCATTCAGGGTATCTGACATTTTGACCCATACAAATCTGACATAACATTAGAAATTTCATTTCCAGTTTGACAAGACAGTACATAGGAATGTTAATGATCATGACATGCATGATGATCGCACATTTAAAAATGTATTGCAAAAAATAGTCACGTTGAGAAAATAAATATTTGAAAATATATACTATCTGAATAATTATTTCCGTATCTGATTTTATTTCGTACTGATTTTTATTCGACATGTTGGAGAGGGAAAGAAAATCCTTCCATACCTGTATAACGGGACGACCATTTGGTATTCCAATGGGGGTGGGGGTCACCGATTTGAGAGAGGGGGATGTGTAGGAGGATTTTTTTTGTGGATTGACTATTCACTTTAATCTGTTGCTTTTCATACTTTTTTTTCTGTGACATAACCGCGTGGATTTTCACCAATGTACACTATAGTTAGTTCTGCATCTTGTAAACTGCAGAGTATTCATCTTCATCCTGTCTGGTGCATGATTGTTTATTTTCAGTTCTCAACAGGCCAAACTATTCATTTCACCCTCCTAGTCAACCATGCCAACCCCCATTTCCAAAAGATAATGCGGTATTGGAATTTTTAATATACTTTTTATTTACTCTACATGGTATTTGATGGTTATGTGTGTATATTTAGATTTATTGAAACCTTTATGATATAATGTAGGTTTTATGTTTTATATTTCCTATCCTTTACTGGTCGTCCAGAGTCCTCTACTGGAAAAATCATATTTATCTCTCTGTTATTTCTATCTCTTTTTCCCCGCCGGTATGCCGCTATTTATAAACTTAGCGTTTGCTTTTTACTTCATCACTTTACATACATGAAATTGTTGCTATATGTCAATTGTCCTAAACACATCTTAGAGAAAATGTAAAAATCAAGACAAATCAAATCAATTTCAAGTGTCTTACTGATAGACTTTCTTTCGATTTTCTATCATTGGTGTAAGAAAACAGACTCCGAGTGAATTTCATAATATCTGCCTTACAGTTATATCGAATACAGAGGAAACTACTTTAGATATCCTTCCATCTTTGATCTCTGATTCTACACATTGTTTTACTCCGCCAAACGTCTACACTTGTAATATGAATCACAGTCTAAGGAGATAATGCAAGAGTGTATATCAATCTTTCTAGCATATTAAAAGTTTCCTATGGTTCAGCGCTAGTTTCTTTTATACACCTCACAAGGCCACAAATTATAGAAAAACGTTTTACCGTGCGGCAATATTGGTTCGTTGGTTTGGATGATAGTCAAATTGTAATTGCAAATCCAAAAAGTACAAACCAAGTGACAGAACAACCATCACAAATTGATGTTAAAATGTCAGATGTTCTTGAAATAAAGACTTTTTTCTGAAGATAAGTGTTGTTGCCCGAAATTTTTCTTGGACAATTGTTGAAATAGATTGGATGACAGTTTAGATGATTTAAGGGACGCAGTTAAAAAACATTTGGTTTCTTTTTGCACGTAAATACTTATATCAGTGTTTGTTTCACTGCTTCTGTTTTCTCATTTCTGGAAAACAGATTATTCTGTTAGTCTGTATAAAAAGTATCTACTTTTAAATATCTATGTTGATCTTGAAGATATATATATGATCGATTTACATACACTGTCATGTGAAATCACGAGTAACAACAGAAACAAAGCAACGATTTAATACGCCATTAGAACAAAAACGAGCGATGCTACAAGATAAAACGTTGGTATTAGAAGACTACTCACCCAGAGGAGTTGACTGTATCCATACAAGGACAAATTTTCAACTGACATGACTGAAGGAATAAACAGTTGTACATGTATTAAAGCACATAGGAACCCTAGAACTTATAAAAATAAAACCAAAATCAAAACATTCATTATACATGTTATACAACTATTTAAAAAAAAAGCATACCATCAGATTTTGTAAACGAATGTTTTCCACGCGAGTAACACCTCTCAAGTAACTATTTACTTCGGTACTAGCATGAATATACTGATTCATTTGAATTGAACTTTGCTGTTTTAAAACATAGAAACTAATTTAAGAAATGCATCTCCCTCTTGCACAGCTCTGATTCCTGTACAAATTTGTTTACGATGTTGTCTCTTTTCGGTTATACATACTCTTACTGTTAACTTGTATATATAAGCTTTTTATTTTCTAACGATTTGACATTCATTGACATTTCAGAATGTACATCTGGTGCATAAAAACTGGATCCGTTTTAATTTATTGCTATACTAAACTTACTTGTGTTTTTGCTATGATTTCTGCATAAATCAGGCCGTTGTTTATTCTTGAATAGTTTTACAGTTTGTCTTACCCTCGAGGTCTTACCGAGGCCCTTATGGCTTTAATATAAAAATGTTTTTCTGTTGCAAATCATGATGTATTGTTCTATGTGTACATATTATGCTGCCCATCAAGGGCCCTTGATTGGAATAATAAAATATTCTATACAGTAATGGGTTAAAAGCCATAGGCTGACCTATATTTATTTTAACCTCCACATCTTTTGTTCTCTGTTGTATAGTTTCTCATTGGCAACCATATCCCATCTCCTTCTTTTGCACTGTAACTGCAGAGAGCAATGCTAACTTACAGTTATGTGCATTTAGTTGAGAGCCCCACACAAACATATAGCTATTATGTACATTCACATTTGACAGAAGAGTATAAACATGTGAACATATCTTGCATTGATCACATTTTATTTCCTTAATTGATATGACATGGTATGACTTTCAACTTGGTTCAACCTAAGTAAATGGATATATTCTGACATTTGAATATACACACATAAAAAATATATGTTGCAATTTGAATTGATTTTTGCGATTTAGTTCTTTTTCGTCATCCAAAAAAATCCAACATAATGTGGCTTTACTATTCTTTTATCAAGACAATATAAGATTTTGGTGTCGTCTTCGACGTAGTTGACATTGTACTGTAGTCAAACCAGCGAGTAAAACCCATCTGACTTCATAAAGAGAACATTACACGTGCGTAGTAAAAAATTTTTTTATGCCCCCGCAGTAGCCGAGGGGGCTTTAATTTTTACCTTTGTCCGTCTGTATGTTCGTACGTTCGTCCCAGCATTAGTTTCAATTCTCTTAGTTTAGTTTGCCTCAACCAAGAGTTATAAAACTTATACGCGATGCTTATTACCACAAAACACATATCAAGTTTGAATTTTAAAAGCATCACTTTTTAGTTTATACCGTTTTAGAGTTATGCCCCTTTACAAATGGAAAAATGCTAGATTTTTCGTTTCCGTTCTTTATTACTATAGTTTGCCTCAACCAAATGTTATGAAATTTAAACACAATGCTTATTACATGTACCTTAAAACACAGAGCAAATTTGAATTTTGGTTGTGTCACTTTGACCTTTCTAGAGTTATGCCCCTTTTCAAATAGAAATATAAGTTTTGAGTTTTTCGATTCCGTTCTCTAACTTAAACTTGCCTCAACTTATTGTTATGGAACGTATACATTGTATACACAATGCTTATTACCTCAAAACTCAGATCAAAGTAGTAGTGTCACTTTTACAGTTCTTGAGTTAAGTCCCTTTATAAAAGGCGCATATCATGGAATTTTATAAACATGTATATTGAGTTTGACTCCATTAACATAATTAATATAATAAGAGCACTCCCCAAATCGAGTTTTTTTTTATTCGTCTGATATTCTGTAAAAAAAAAGCCAGTTTAGATTTTGTTTTCATATTTGATGGAACATATTCTGTTAAAAACTAAACGATTGTCTTGTCAGCAAGTTGTTTGTCTATTCAAGTTAGTGGTCATCCTGTTGGTAAGATAGACTGTTCAAGTTTCTGGTCATCCCGGTGGTAAGCTATACTGTTAGAGTTAGTGTTCATTCTGTTGGTGAGCTAGACTGTTCAAGTTAGTGGTCATCCTGTTAGTTATATGGACTGTTCAACTAAGTGGTGTTTGTAAGCTAGATCATTCAGGTTAGTAGTCATCCTGTTGATTAGGTTAACTGCAAGTAAGTGGTCATCATGTTGGTAAGCTAGACTGTTTAGGGTAGTCGTCATCCTGTTGGAAAGCTAGACTGTTCAAGTTAGTGGTCATCTTGCTGGCAAGCTAGACTGTTCAAGTTAGTAGTCATCCTGCTGGTATGCTATACCGTTTAAGTTAGTCGTCCCCCTGCTGGTATGGTAGACCGTTTAATTTAGACGTCATCTTGCTTGTATGCTAAACTGTTTAAGTGTGTGGTCATCTTGTTGGCAAGCTAGACTGTTCATGTGAGTGGTTATCCTGTTGGTAAGCTAGACCCTCAAGTTAGTGGAAATTCAGTTGGTAAACTAGAATGTTTAAGTTAGTGCTCATACTGTTGGTTAGCTAGACCGTTCAGGCTAATCGATATTCTGTGGGTGCACTAGACCATTTGAGTAAGTGGTCATCCTGTTGGTAAGCTAGATCATTCAGGTTAGTGGTCATCCTGTTGATTAGGTAGACTGCAAGTAAGTGGTCATCGTGTTGGTAAGCTAGACTGTTTAGGGTAGTCGTCATCCTGTTGGAAAGCTAGACTGTTCAAGTTAGTGGTCACCTTGTTGGTAAGCTAGACCGTTTAGGTCAAGAGTCATCCTATTAGTAAGCTAGACTGTTCAAGTTAGTTGTGACCTTGTTAGCAATCTAGACTGTCCAAGTAAGTGGTCGTCCGGTGGGCAATCTAGACTGTCCAAGTTAGTGGTAACCTTGTTGGCAATCTAGACTGTCCAAGTTAGTGGTAACCTTGTTGGCAATCTAGACTGTCCAAGTTAGTGGTAACCTTGTTGGCAATCTAGACTGTCCAAGTTAGTGGTCATCCTTTTTGGCAAGCTATACTGTTCAATTTAGTGGTCACCTTGTTGGAAAGCTAGACTGTTCAAGTGAATTGTCATCCTGTTGGTAAGCTAGACTGTTCAGGTTAGTGGTCAACCTGTTGGTAAGCTATACTGTCCAAGTTAGTGGTCTTCCTATTTGTAAGATTGACTGTTCAAGTTAGTGGTCACCTTGTTGATAAGCTAGATTGTTCAAGTAAGTGGTCATTGATCATCCTGCTGATTGGCTGAATTGTCCAAGTTAGTGGTAACCTTGTTGGCAATCTAAACTGTCCAAGTTAGTGGTCATCCTTTTTGGCAAGCTATACTGTTCAATTTAGTGGTCACCTTGTTGGAAAGCTAGACTGTTCAAGTGAATTGTCATCCTGTTGGTAAGCTAGACTGTTCAGGTTAGTGGTCAACCTGTTGGTAAGCTATACTGTCCAAGTTAGTGGTCTTCATATTTGTAAGATTGACTGTTCAAGTTAATGGTCACCTTGTTGATAAGCTAGATTGTTCAAGTAAGTGGTCATTGATCATCCTGCTGATTGGCTGAATTGTTCAAGTTAGTGTTCATCATATTTGTAAGTTTGAATGTTCAAGTCATTGGTCATCCTGTTGGTAATCTAAACTGCTCAGGTTGGTGGTCACCTTGTTGTTAAGCTAGATTGTTCAAGTAAGTGGCCAGTGGTCATCCTGTTGGTAAGCTTAACTTCTCGGGTTGGTGGTCAGTCTGTTGATAAGCTAGACTACAAGTTAATGGTCAGTAGTCATCATGTGTGTAAACTAGACTGTCCAAAGAAGTGATCACCCTGTTGGTAAGCTAGGCTGCAAGATTTTATCTCTGCTTTCCTTTTACGACATATGACCTAGATGGTTAAAGGGGGATTTCCGTAAGCCCTTCAAACTAATTTCACTCTGCTACAGTTTGTGTCAGTACTAAGTCAGGTTATGTAGAACATTTGAAGTTCTTTTTTTTTACATTTATTTTCTTGAATTTTGGGTTTGTTGTGAGCTATGTTTTTGTTAGCCTTATATCGATAGAATACAGAGTAAAACAAAAGAGACGAAAGGTACCAAAGGGATATTCAAACTCATTAGTCGTAAACAAAGATAAATGATTTAACGGTACATTTTATTGTACGTTCTAGGATGTATATTTGGTCATCCAACTAGTCGAGATTAAAAGGGAACTGTTAAGTTGTCGCATGCTTGTTTCCTGTCCTTAGACTTCAGTGGTCTTCTTCAGTTATACTTTAATCTTTAATGTTTTGATAATTTAGAAACCAATTGTTGGTTATCTCTGTTAATTTTTTTCAAAACTGTTCTAGAATCACTTCCGATTTAGAATTTACATTGAAACTTGACATGCATTTATTGTATTGAAATCAATACAAAAAATATGTTCCATTCGAGTTATCTGGAAATTTCCAATGCACTTCTCCCTTCCCTTCATTTAACTAACCTTGAACAACCATTGATTAGTTTCATGAATTATCTGAAATTTAATTATTTCCTAAAAAAAAATGCGGAAACCCCTCTTCTTCGATTCAGTTGCTAAGGAAAATACCATCCTTCCTAAGCTAAAAATGTCATTGTTTATAAGGTTCTTAAACAATCATTCTGTTCATTGATGAATTTCGTTTAAACGGAAATATCACATCAACATCTCAGCATACTCCATAAATTGCTGTCTAAATATTGAAATAAACACCAATCTCCAATGAAACCTTTAAACGCGGTATTAATATGTAACACTGTATTGAGTAGGATCCAGAAGTTCTAATGGACTATATCGACGTAATGTCGTGTCACATGTCTAACTGTACCTCTGGTTGCCAGAGTCTCGACACATGTTCAAGAGACTAATTGATAGTTCATTTTCAAATACCAATACATTAATGGACATGTCATTCTCAGATATAGGCAAATGCTAACTAGACATGTAAATTGGAGAAAATATTAATATTTTCTGGGTTATAAATATTCTGAATGATTATGTATACGATTTTACATAGTGCATCTATAATGTGTTGGTTTGTATTACGAGACAAACAATTTGATTTATAATGGACTTCGTAAACAGCAGTTTATGTTCATGAATCTTTTCTCTTTTTTATTTAATTTTAGAATTGATTCAGGAATGTTTGATATATATGACGAATATTGAACCTTTTGTATGAAAAATTATCGTCCCATAAAATTGCTAAAGATAGAAATAAGTTCTCTGCGTTTAGAACGATATTTATTTAGGTATTCGACAAGCTTACAATAATATGATAATATCTGGTTGAATCAGTTAATTAAATGATATGAAATATGATATAAAGTGTCATTTTTATTTGGAATATATATTTCAATCAAAGACGAGCACCTGGTAGACATTAATCAGCATTTCATAATTAACAAAGTAAGCGTATAACAGCTGCGTACATCGCTTCACATATTTTATTGCACATGATTCTGATAGGCATCTCTATACTAATTTATTATCACAAATAATAATAAAACATCGAACAACTGTAACTGGGGAAAATAAGAAACTTCCTGTTATTCTATACAATCTTGTTACTGGTAGTTATAATGGAAATATAGCTTGGTGTAAGAATGTAAAATCTGTGCTTGATAATTGTGGGCTATCAAATATATGGAACACATAAATATTTTATAAGTAAAAACTGGTTGTATGATACTGTTAAATTAAGATTAACTGACCAGTTCAGACAGACATGATATGCTACTGTACAGAATTCTCCAAAAGCTCTAAATTATAAATTATTCAAAAATAGTATAAATTTCGAAACCTACTTTGATATTTTAGATGACAAAAATATTGCTTCTTTTTGTAAATTTAGAACGTTGAACACAAAAATTCCTATCGAAATTGGTAGATGGCAAAACATTCAGAGAGAAAATCGTATTTGTACTTTGTGCAATTCCGGTGACATTGGCGACGAGTTACATTATATTTTAGAATACTCGGCAATAGCCGATAGTAGACAACTGCTACTAAAGCATAATTTTATAAACAGACCAAATATTTTAAAATTTCAAGGTCTAATGAATAGTAGCAACCCGTCTGAACTAAACAATCTGTGCAAGTTTATAAGAATTATTATTAAATGCCTAGAATCTCCTGGGTAATCACTTTATGTCTCTATTTTACATTTGTATTTAAAATTTATACTATGTTAATTTATTTGTATATGTCTCTGTACCATTGTACTTTGGTTTATGAGAATAAAGATATATATATGTTGTGTACAAATTGTAATGTTGTACAAATTATAATTTGTACAGAATTTTTGTACAAGTTATCAGTGTTTTATGACCTGCTGAACAAAAATGGATGATGCAAGCACCCAGTCTTTTGCTCCGCATATTTCTGTCAATTTTTCACAACTTCATGATACAGTCTCATACTTTGCTTTGATACAAAAACATTATAAGACCTCACAAGGATTTTGTATAGATATGAATATGGTATAAGGAAAAAATTAAAATTAGAATTTAAACCATTCATGTATCCTCATTTCCAGTTTGAAGGCAAGGAGAATAGCACTTAATGTTAGGTTGACGTATATTTGTTTGAATTTAAAACATTACACTGGTACATTTTATAAGTTAAACCTGTATCACCTGTTGCAAGAAGGTAGGTGTCAAAAAACTTATAACTTGTACAAAAACCCTGTACAAATTATAATTTGTACAAACTTACATCTTGTACACAACATATATATAACAACCCAAATGGTAAATTTTATTAAGGAAACATTGGTTGACAGTCTGATATTAAAAACTCAGTGTCTAATATTACATTTACATTAAGTACAGGAACCAATTTTACAATAAGTCAGTTGTGAAATACGAGAATTAATCGAAACTAGTAGAAAATGTGGAAGTTAGAAATCTTGACTGTAAACATGGTAACTGCAAAGACTTAAAATGTATTTGAAGAAAATGTGAGATTTTGTCAAGCATCCTTGTTAGCGTTCCTTGTCGTGTCATTAAAAGATTAAATTGTTGCAGAATTAGTAATTTCATTAAAAATTTCCTCCTTATATAATTTTGATTCAGTTAGAATAAAAATTATAAAAGTATTATTTGTATATATATATCGTTCACTTGCTCTAACGCCGTGTAAACGATTTTATTTTTAAAGCAGAAGTAGATATAAGGACTGGAATGATGATAAAATGCCATTGTTATGAAATATCTAAAGAAATGAAATACATGTTTATACGAATATATATACTAGTTCAGTGATAATGAACGCCATACTAAACTCCAAATTGTACACAAGAAACTAAAATAAAAAATAATACAAGACTAACAAAGGCCAGAGGCTCCTGTCTTGGGACAGGCGCAAAAATGCGGCGGGGTTAAACATATTTATGAGATCTCAACCCTCCCCCTTTACCTCTAGCCGATGCAGAAAAGTAAACGCATAACAATACGCACATTAAAATTCAGTTCAAGAGAAGTCCGAGTCTGATGTCAGAAGATGTAACCAAAGAAAATAAACAAAATGACAATAATACATAAATAACAACAGACTACTAGCAGTTAACTGACATGCCAGCTCCAGACTTCAATTAAACTGACTGAAAGATTATGATTATGAGAAGAACATAACCCGTGTCATGCCAACAACTGGTTTTTAAATAAATGTGTTTAGTTCCGATGCAAAGACCCTATAAGTGAATCAATATTAACGCCAAAATATGCAATCTTTAATGACATGACAACAGTATCGTAACTATATCCCTTCTTGATAAGTCTATTTAATGGTTTTGTTAGCTTCGAGGTGAATGCTGACATTTTTGTGCTTTATAAAGAATATTTCCATAAAATATTGGATGTGAAATACCTGAACGTTTAAGAAGTCTGCATGTTGAGCTATATTTAAGAATGATGTCCTTATACCGATGATAAAATTTAGTAAATGTTTTGACTAGTTTGTGATATCGAAAACCCTGGTGTAATAATTTTTCAGTAATTCATAAATTTCTGTCGTTTAAATCTAAAACATTGTTACATACACGAATGAATCGTACAAGTTGAGATGTATAAACATCGTAAGATGGTGACAAGGGAACGTCACCATCTAAAAATTGATAATTAACGATAGAAAATGAGAAATCATCTCTTTTATTATAAATTTTAGTATTAAGCTTTCCGTTAATGATATAGATATCAAGATCGAGGAAAGGGCATGGTCATTGTTAGTATTAGCTTTATTTAAAGTAAGTTCAACAGGATAAATTTCTTTAGTATACATACTGAAGTCGTCATTATTAAGAGCCAAAATATCATCCAAATATCTAAAAATATTATTACATTTGTGTATCAGATGTTGTTTCGATGGGTCTTTGCTAAATACATGCATCAAATGTATAATCAGAGTAAATGTATCTTAGTTGTTTTATTCAAAGGAGTGGCACCAATAATACCTCTTTGCTATCCACACCAACGATTTTAAATACTAAACATCAATCTGAACTTAAGTTTCTAGCAATCTGAAACTTAAGTTACCAGCAATCTGAAACTTTAGCTACCAGCAATCTGAAACAAGTAAATTTCAAACATACAATCCAATTAGCAATGTTTTTGAAGTCTAACACAAAAAATAGGATTTTTAATATTTTCAAGAATTTATTATCAAATTCTCAAGGTTATAATGTTGCAGCTCATCTGATTAAATTATATATATATTTTTTTAGATTGGAGCTAACGCTATTCTGTTTCTATGTGTAAATGTTGCTGGTGTTTTTATTCACAATGTAACGCAGAGGTCACAACGGAAGACGTTTATAGACACTCGAAACTGCATAGCAGCTAGACAAGAAATAGAAGACGAGAACGAAAAGCTGGTAAGTACATTGTCTATATCGCCATCAACAATGGATTCTGGAGTCTGTCTTTGAAAATCAAGAAAACCAAAGTTGTTAACCGACAATGTTATTGGTCAGTATTGATTAAAACTTCTAGCTCCCTGATTCAAAGGGCCCTGTGAGAAATTGCAATCACTTGGCATCCGTCGTCGTTGTTCATTGTTGTCATAAACTTTTCAAAAGCCTTAATCGCTTAAACCACACTGGACTAGTTATAACCACACTTTATCTGAATGATCCTTATAATTGGAAGGGTTTTTGTTCCTGCCAATCAACGGCTAAAACTGCCGTGTATTAAAAAAACACACAAGGATAAAACGCATGCATTGACTAACTATATCTTGAAAACCGGAATAAATGTAGAGGGCAAAAATGATTCCAATGTGAAGATCTACCTCTTTTCTATTCCAACCAAAATCATAAGATGACTCCTAAATGGACTCGGAACGACTTTATACATAGCAAAGACACCTGTCTTTTGTTGAAAACTGCATATATGTTGCCCTTTCAATATCATGTTCTTATTTTTTTTCACACAAACAAAACAATCAACATGGGGCTAGTCATATGATAGTGGGAAATTGAAACATGTATACAATATGAAGTGTTGTATTAATATGATTGTTAAAACGCAGGAAGAATATTTTTTTACGATTTGTAAACCAGAACTGCAAGACATATCTATCCAGTTTTTCATTACCACAGTATTTTCTAGTCTTAATGTATACTGGAATTCAAGAACATGCACAGTGTTAATTAATAAAGAACTTGTTGTTCCAAATATCTATATAAACCATTGGCTAACATAGTCGCTCTGATCGGTACATTCAATTTTTGAAATAAATAAAAGTCCCTAAAGACTGAGCCTCGGGACGGTTAAAACTTGTAAAACGGTGTACTTGGAAAAGGGAGTGCTTGTGTAATAGCTGTTTGAGACTGCATGTATAGAATGACATCTAGAAGCATATTCGTGTTATATAATGTTGGTCGGTTCCTGTCATATTACAGATTAAATCACCTCTTGTGTTATCAATGAAGCGATTTTATCGTTATTTCACCATTGCATTAGTTGTGATTATAAATTTGTATTGGACAGACTACTTAAGATGGTTATAATGCCATGTAATTAGAAAACTGATATATGTCGTACTCGGTATTATTAACTGTCATAGAAGGGACGAGTTATTGTCACTAGAGACTTAGATTTAGTTACAAAGAAAGTCATTTACAGTCGCCGTTTGTAGCACTGCAAATGCATTAACTTTTAAGTAATACATATTGGTTAAATCTATAGACTTCGTGTCCTTTATTTATAGAATATTGAATAAAGTACAAAACTAATTCACTCTTTTAATAGTATTTTATAAATAAGTGTGTTCCTTGTTAAACAGTTATATAATAATAGATTATTTATAAGAAAACCATATCGTCGTCTTATGAGTTCGTTTGTCGCTCAAACAAGGAGAAATAACTGTCACATTAACAGTATTAAAAGTAATCATGGCAATAGAGCACGCAAGAGTAGCTATACTATTTACAATGGAGAATAGAAAACCAAACAAGTAAATCAAAAAAGAACGGCAAATTGAATGACATTGCATCACACCGACAAAATACAAGACGGATTTCAGATCATCTTTATACAAAGATGACACAATAGTTTTCTATGAAGCGTTTGACTTTGTAAAATATGTATATACGTTTAGGCTGCAACGGCTCAACACACTCAGTAACCCCTTTGACCATAACCCATAGTATAACGTACTGTGACAGTATGTGTAACCGACTACTATAGTATTAGGTTTAGGCAGAGAGAGATAAACCAACCAGGGGCGGAATGTTATTCCGTAAAACAATATTCTAACAATGTCAAAAAACTAAAACAAAATACAATCAATATAATTTTATAATGGTTTAATAATGAATGGATGATATTATAATTTTATAATGGTTTAATAATGAATGGATGATAATACAGATAATACAGTATGATGTAAAAAATAATGATGACTCAATAAGATCTCGCATAAGAAGTTGCATTTCATTAGTATCGAGAAATCCAGTTTAACCCGTTGGAATAGATAAACGCACTTTATAAGTAACGCATAACATTTATTTACATGATGTATGTCTCTGATGATATCAAAAGGAATCTGTCGTCTGTCGTCGTAAACTATTTCAAAAATCTTCTCCTCTGAAACTACTGGGCCTTCAAACTTTAACTATTAAATGTTCCTTAGGGTATCTAGTTTATAAAATGTATCCGAAGTTTTGATCCATCGACAAACATGGTCACCATGGCTTAAATAGAACATAGGGGTCAAATGTAGTGTTTGGCTTATATCTCAAAAACTAAAGCTTTTAGGTAGATCAAATCTGACACGGGTTAAATTGTTCAATTCGTCAAAATCTATCGGCCCTGAAATGATCAGACGAATCGAACAACCCATTGTTGGGTTGTTGCCACCGAATTGGTAGTTTTAACAACATTTTGCATTTTTTTGGTTATTATTTTGAATATTATTATAGATAGATAGATAAAAACTGTAAGCAGCAATAATGTTCAGCAAAGTAAGATCTACAAAACAGTTAAATGACCAAAATTGCCAATTGACCCCTTAAGAAGTTATTGCCCTTTAAAGACAATTTTACACAATTCGTTCATCAAGTTTGCTAACATTTTAAAATCTTCTCCTTTGAAATACAGGTGAGCGGTTCAGGCTCTTGAGAGCCTCTTGTTTATGTTGTGTTTTGTGTACTATTTTTGTCTTTCTTTTATGCCATGACATCGCTTCTTTCTTAAATATTTTTTTAATTCATGTTGAAAATCAAGAGCGTTATGTTTATGAAAAATGTGCTATGTACTTTATAGATGAAATCAGTAACTGTCACAATATAACTTTTAAATGTAGCTGAAATAATCAACAAAATTATCAATTTGTTTGATTTAAATATTTAATGACGTTCACTTATAAAACATGTCATTCATAAGTTATGTCATTTAGACTTAATTGAGAACAATTGATTATTTCCAAATTTAGATCCGAAACCACAAACTATTCGTGACAAACGATGTAATTTTTTTTAATAAAAAATCTGCTTTAGCATATTTAAAAAAAACATTGAAAACAAGATTTTTTTCCAATAATTGCGTGACATGGAAGATTGTAATCATTATAATAAATGCTGTAAACGTAAGTTCCATATAATATCAAATGAAATAAATTTCCATTGTCGTGTAACATACAATCAAAATAGAGAATAGATCTACATGTGTCACTATAGTCACAATACATTTATTCACCCAAAAGTCAATACTTTCATCACTTGGATCCCATCCATATTAAACTTTTATCTATATCATTTCTTTAATTGTTATAAATATGAGAAGATGGTATCTCTCCATCAGAGATCAAATAATATAGAAGAAATGGTAATGACAATCCGTTTATGTTTAGGGATTGTCAGAGTGCAAAACATATTACACGTAACACAATATAATATTATCGATATGAAATCTATCCTAACACTATATTATGTTATCGATATAGCCATTTTTATTCGATAATTTTTATTCTAGTCATTTCGTTTATTGTCATGATTTCCTTGATATCATATTAAACAATTATAATGTAATGAACAACTGTATACAGCTAGGTAGGTGTCCGGCAAAAATTGTAATTCGGAAAGAAATTGTATAGGACAAAAGTGATTTTCTAAAGTGTTTCATCATATACGTAGCGAAAAAATTAACTTTTGAAATACCAATTAGTTCTTAAGTTGACTTTTTGTAACAGGCCGATGCTTTGATTATAAATTTAAGGAGATGTGAGTGTCAATGAGAAAACTGTTAACTAAACATCATAGGATGACAATACCTGCAGTAGCGCTTAACACAAAATGGAATTCTGAATTATTTATACAAAGCTTTTAAAATTTTAATATGTTGTTACTGACAACTAAATGAAGGTCTAGTTCAATAATGGCGATTTTGACTTTTACCGTTCAGGAGTTATGGTTCTTGAAAGATTGAAAAATGGAGTTTCCAGTCGTGTCCGTGCATTTACGCATGAACTGTTCTACCTAAGCTTCCCAAATTTTTATTATGTTGTTACTGATGACAAAATGGAGGTCAAGTTCAATAATGGCGATTTTGACTTTTACCGTTCAGGAGTTATGGTTCTTGAAAGATTGAAAAATGGAGTTTCCAGTCGTGTCCGTGCATTTACGCATGAACTGTTCTACCTAAGCTTCCCAAATTTTAATATGTTGTTTCTGATGACAAAATGGAGGTCAAGTTCAACAATGACGATTTTGACTTTTACCGTTCAGGAGTTATGGTTCTTGAAAGATTGTGAAATGGCGTTTCCATTCACGTTGTTGCATTTACTCATGAACCATTCAATCTAAGCTTTTCAAATTTTAAGATGTTGATACTGATGAAAAAATGGAGGTCAAATTTGATATTGACGATTTTCACTTTCACCATTCATCAGTAATGGTTCTTGTGGTATTGCCAGGACACAAATAAATATTAATAAATCCGGTTTGCTGTCGTTGTGACAGCCTCTTGTTTTATTTGTGTTATTGCCTATTATTTCAAACCTTTTATGACACAGACGATTTTTAAATGCCAAATATAATCCCCAAGACAAGATCTACAAGTAAATCAATATTACTGAAATCGTAAATTAACCCTTTGTAAGAGTTAGTTCCCTTTTTAAAAGTTACAATGTTTACCAATATTTTGAGTTTTGTTTTTTTTTTTTATCTTGAAAACTTTAATATATATCGGATGGAAATTTTGTAAAGGAATGTCATCCACAAGACAATTAAGATCTACAAATATACAAGCATACCATACAAAACTGTAGGTTGTCTTTTTATAGAATTTATTGCCCATAAATGACGATTTGTTTTAACCTTTTTGTGTCTGGGGCAAAGTCTAAATAGCATATACTGAGAAACAGTGAACCAACAAATATATCAGCAATACAGGATCAATAAAACAGAGATTACATTGATGGTTAATATTCTAGTCTACCATGTTGGAGAGTTTGTCCGTTTCTTATATTGATGGTTAATATTCTAGTCTACCATGTTGGAGAGTGTCCATTTCTTATATTGATGGTTAATATTCTAGTCTACCATGTTGGAGAGTGTCCATTTCTTATATTGATGGTTAATATTATAGTCTACCATGTTGGAGAGTGTCCATTTCTTATATTGATGGTTAATATTCTAGTCTACCATGTTGGAGAGTGTCCATTTCTTATATTGATGGTTAATATTCTAGTCTACCATGTTGGAGAGTGTCCGTTTCTTATATTGATGGTTAATATTCTAGTCTACCATGTTGGAGAGTTTGTCCATTTCTTATATTGATGGTTAATATTCTAGTCTACCATGTTGGAGAGTTTGTCCATTTCTTATATTGATGGTTAATATTCTAGTCTACCATGTTGGAGAGTGTCCGTTTCTTATATTGATGGTTAATATTCTAGTCTACCGTGTTGGAGAGTGTCCGTTTCTTATATTGATGGTTAATATTCTAGTCTACCATGTTGGAGAGTGTCCATTTCTTATATTGATGGTTAATATTCTAGTCTACCATGTTGGAGAGTGTCCATTTCTTATATTGATGGTTAATATTCTAGTCTACCATGTTGGAGAGTGTCCGTTTCTTATATTGATGGTTAATATTCTAGTCTACCATGTTGGAGAGTTTGTCCATTTCTTATATTGATGGTTAATATTCTAGTCTACCATGTTGGAGAGTTTGTCCATTTCTTATATTGATGGTTAATATTCTAGTCTACCATGTTGGAGAGTGTCCGTTTCTTATATTGATGGTTAATATTCTAGTTTACCGTGTTGGAGAGTGTCCGTTTCTTATATTGATGGTTAATATTCTAGTCTACCATGTTGGAGAGTTTGTCCATTTCTTATATTGATGGTTAATATTCTAGTCTACCATGTTGGAGAGTGTCCATTTCTTATATTGATGGTTAATATTCTAGTCTACCATGTTGGAGAGTGTCCATTTCTTATATTGATGGTTAATATTCTAGTCTACCATGTTGGAGAGTGTCCATTTCTTATATTGATGGTTAATATTCTAGTCTACCATGTTGGAGAGTGTCCGTTTCTTATATTGATGGTTAATATTCTAGTCTACCATGTTGGAGAGTGTCCGTTTCTTATATTGATGGTTAATATTCTAGTCTACCATGTTGGAGAGTGTCCATTTCTTATATTGATGGTTAATATTCTAGTCTACCATGTTGGAGAGTGTCCGTTTCTAATATTGATGGTTAATATTCTAGTCTACCATGTTGGAGAGTTTGTCCATTTCTTATATTGATGGTTAATATTCTAGTCTACCATGTTGGAGAGTGTCCATTTCTTATATTGATGGTTAATATTCTAGTCTACCATGTTGGAGAGTTTGTCCATTTCTTATATTGATGGTTAATATTCTAGTCTACCATGTTGGAGAGTGTCCATTTCTTATATTGATGGTTAATATTCTAGTCTACCATGTTGGAGAGTTTGTCCATTTCTTATATTGATGGTTAATATTCTAGTCTACCATGTTGGAGAGTGTCCGTTTCTTATATTGATGGTTAATATTCTAGTCTATCATGTTGTAGAGTGTCCATTTCTTATATTGATGGTTAATATTCTAGTCTACCATGTTGGAGAGTTTGTCCATTTCTTATATTGATGGTTAATATTCTAGTCTACCATGTTGGAGAGTGTCCATTTCTTATATTGATGGTTAATATTCTAGTCTACCATGTTGGAGAGTTTGTCCATTTCTTATATTGATGGTTAATATTCTAGTCTACCATGTTGGAGAGTGTCCATTTCTTATATTGATGGTTAATATTCTAGTCTACCATGTTGGAGAGTGTCCGTTTCTTATATTGATGGTTAATATTCTAGTCTATCATGTTGTAGAGTGTCCGTTTCTTATATTGATGGTTAATATTCTAGTCTACCATGTTGGAGAGTGTCCATTTCTTACATTGATGGTAAATATTCTAGTCTACCATGTTGGAGAGTGTCCGTTTCTTATATTGATGGTTAATATTCTAGTCTACCATGTTGGAGAGTGTCCATGTCTTATATTGATGGTTAATATTCTAGTCTACCATGTTGGAGAGTTTGTCCGTTTCTTATATTGATGGTTGATATTCTAGTCTACCATGTTGGAGAGTTTGTCCATTTCTTATATTGATGGTTAATATTCTAGTCTACCATGTTGGAGAGTGTCCATTTCTTTAATACCTCTATAGAAGTCTGTAGGATTTTTTTTTTATCAATAAGCGAGAGTCTCGCACAATTTTCCGCATCGAAGGGTATGACTGTAACGGTGATGTTAGGTTTAGGCAGACATCGAAGGGTATGACTGCAACGGTGATGTTAGGTTTAGACAGACATCGAAGGGTATAATTGTAACGGTGATGTTAGGTTTAGGCAGACATACGTTAAGTCTCGTACAAAGATATTTACTTAGATAGAGGGAAACAGATTAATATTTGCTACGGAAATGTAATTGCAAGTCAGTTGAAATCTCATAGAATTAGAAAGCAATAAAGCTTTTTCTTTGAGTTAATTAATTAACTCTAGTCATTCAAAACATCGATCAATTCCGTAACGTGTTGATTTAATATCAGAATTTCCGTTTTATGTACAAAAAAATGTTTCTACACTCGTTAATTATGTTACTGTTATCATTTGCTTCAAACATTTATCGTTTAATAGAGTTAGTTTAAAAATTATAAGCCAGGAATTATAGTAAAATCGAAGCTTATGTCAGATGTATAGTTTGAACAGCAAATAAAGTCGAGCACCTTGCTATATGAAATCTTCTGTGAAGTACATCAACTGATATAAAATGCCCGACGGCCGTCGACTGATATTAGATGTACGACGGCCACTTTCTTATCAGCAAGTTTAAATTACTAGTATTTTGAGTGTACTATCAGTAAGTGACTGCAAGCAATCTTTATTTAGGGACCAGCTGAGCACCACCTCCGGGATCGGGATTTTCTCGCTGCGTTGAATACCCATTGGTGGCATTCGGCTGTTGTCTGCTCTTCGGTCGGTTGTTGTCTCTTTGACATGTCCCCCATTTCCATTTCCATTCTCAATTTTATATATACATTGTTTATTTTATGTGTTTTGTATACTATTATGAAGTAATTTCAGAGTTAATGTTTTTTATGGAAGTTTAATTAATCTACTGGTCAAGATTGAAAAAGGCAAAGGAAAATATCAACAACACAAAAAAAACCAACTAGTTTAACCGAGTCACGTTTTTCATCATATGCCTGTTTGTATTATCATTAACTTTTTCGTTGTTTATGGAGAATTGATAAAGATGTTAATGAAAAAGTATATTTATGGTTTCTATTGAATAAATTCACAACGTTTCTAACCTTTTAAAATTATGTTTAGGGACATGACTATTGTTGAAGATAATGTTTCCCTTTAGATGTCTTTTGGTTGTTGTTTTTGTTTGTGTTGATGTTTCATTAACATTACCTATCTTGTCTTTTATTCTTACATACATTTCAAACGAAACATAACCTGTTCTGAAATGAAAATAGAATTAACCGTACGGTCATCAATTAAAGGTGTTGTAATTTTACCAAATAAAACATATCCTGTGATACTCTATAATACAGGACAAAATCTATCTCCTAATTAAAAGGTACCATTTATTACTCCCTTTATAATAAGGTATCATTCGTAGTAAGAAACACCTATATTTCAAAGAAACACCGATAGGATTGACAAGCTCTGAAATATTTACGTAACTGGAACACATAAACATGTATTCCGTATAGTCCGACTCCGTATACAGGTTTTACTGGAATGCTTCTATCTAAATATGGAAAGTTCACAATGAAAAATTAAAGTCATTTCTCTTTATTGTTTCGGTTACTACACTGTCGATATATGACTGAGTCAAGTGTATTAAACAAACAAAGATGTACCTGCTATATCTTTTCTTTCAATTTTAGTAGGAAAAGTGCGATTAACAAAACTTTGAATTAATCAGATGAAAAAAATATTTTTAAACGATGCCACGATAAAACGAAACCACCAGTAATCAGGCCATTTAGTTTTGGTAATTATGTTTTCATTGACGGTATTTGTTATTATTAATTTTTCATTCCGTTTTATGTAAATATACGTTTGGTTCTAATTAATCTAGAGAAATGATGAGGTATGACTGAAACTAATATACAGATTAATTGTTAATTACCTAATTTACAGATTAGGATTTGCAAATTCAAGGGAAAAATGCTCTACCAACGAAAAGTAATTTAGTTTACCTATAAATTTTTTATGTATGAGTCTTTTTTTTTTTTATCGTTTGTGAATATCTTTAAGTAAAGGACTTGCCGTTCAATATTACAGTCATAAAACTTTACTGATTGTTGTACGCTTCCAGTGGCAAATATTGCATGCATACTAGCGGAAAATACAGTCAGAAATGAAACAAAGCCTGCAAAGACATTTTGTACGTCTTGCATTATTATCTGTTCTAGCTTTCTTCATTATCTGTTCTATATGTAGTTATAATTGCACTTTGATGTGCTTTTCTTTAAAATTTATTAGCCTTGTTATTCTTTCAAATTGTGAATGACGCAGATTTAATTAAGAGGTTTATAGCCATATTCTAAATTAAGGTATTTTATGCATATTTTATGGCGTTATTAAAGCACCTGTCAATTACAAAAGGAGTGACGTCATTCAAGCACACATCCGATATATGGTGATGAGGGGACTGTATTATGTGTTCAGTCCGCTAAAAGAGGGACGAAAGATACCAAAGGGACAGTCAAACTCATAAATCTAAAACAAACTGACAACGCCATGGCTAAAAATGAAAAAGACAAACAAACAACAGCACACACGACACAACATAGAAAACTAAAGAATAAACAACACGAACCCCATTGAGGTTCAACTATTAGCTCGTATATTTTCTTATTAAAACATATTGCATTTATAAATATTATTTAGACTTATATAAAATAGATAGGCCAGTCCTACACATGAGCAAAAAAAAAAATTTTCAATAGGAGTATTGCATAGAGATCTTGCAGATTTTCGACGCCTGCAGTAAATTTGATTACACTGTTTCTAAATCAAGTAGCCCTGCAAAATATCAAGGAACAATTTACTTGAACTTGATAGGTGAAAACTGACAACGAGGTTTAGTGCACTGGTTGCATCGCGGTTTGTTTTGACTGGAAGATAGTGTTTACATGTTCACCATTTAGCGGGAGGTATTTATCTGTTAGCTGATACAAATAAATCCTTAACATTTCCTGTGTTAACGTATTAGATTGTTATCAGTTATATAACATCTGATTCTGCTCACAGATAAAGTACCGAAGATGCTAAACTAGCAAAGTACAAAGAACGTGCTTTGATATTAAAATATTTAGAGTTTGATTTACTGCGTTTCTGATTTAGTAATGGTGTCAGGTACGCAGGAGATCTGCAGGTTGAAAAAAGCGAACAGTATTTGATCGTTAATGAATAGCTTTATTTTTGTATTTGATTTCTCGAATCTTTTTGACAACAGTGTACTCTATCAACTACAAATAGTGACAGTGACAGGAATATCATATACATGTACATAGTTTGCACCTATCCTAAGTAAGGAATCTGATGTTCAGTGGTTGTCGTCTGTTTATGTGGTTCATAAATGTTTCTCGTTTCTCGTTTTTATATAGATTAGACCGTTGGTTTTCCGTTTGAATGGTTTTACACTACTAATTGTTGGGGTCCTTTATAGCTTGCTGTTCGGTGTGAGCCTAGGCTTCGTGCTGAAGACCGTACCTTGACCTATAATGGTTTACTTTTATAAATCGTTACTTGGATGGAGAGTTGTCTCATTGGCACTCATATCACATCTTCCTATATCTATTATAGCTGGATTTAGCACAACCTTTCGGCATTTTAAATTCTCAATGCACTTCAACTTTGTACTTAATTTGGCCCTATTTTATTCTTTTTCAGCAAATTTTGTTTTACATTTATCGGACCTCTACATTGATTAGTCACAAATATTGCATCCCGTTTATTTGAGACTTTGACCAATTAAAAAAAAATGTCATATGATGCAATCTTTTACCTTGAAATCTGATGGCCTAATTGATTATTTCAAATATACATAATGTGCAAATCAAATATAACATAGCTAAGGAAATATCGTCTTCAATAATCAAAGCAGTGCTCTGAATATTATATCCATGCACGGGTTTAACATGTTTAAAGTTCTATATTTATCATATTCTGTATTTCAACTGAAACATACGATGAAAAGGTGAAGCTGTTTTTTTAAGTCGAAGTAAACGTAGTCGAGGTTGATATTTAATAATATGATTATTAGCAGACATAAAGTTAATATGTGATACATATTGCAGTCGCCCACGTGTTTCTAAAATGAACCTTCATCAGGTAAACAGACTTCGGGAAGCAAAATGTATAAAACATTTGATAGCGTATTACAATATCTGATCAAATCAAACGGTAGTCTACATCTGTTGAGATCACGAAAGTTGTAGAATAACAAGCCGTAAAGCTGATTTATAGTCCTTCTACATGTTGATCTTGGAATAATTGAACGATTTGCTTTGATTTCTGCTAATGCAGTTATTATTTTATACTGATTCATTCGTTAATTGATGTTTATACGTCACGGTTGTATACATGTATGTTTGGTCTCTTGTGGAAGTTGTCTCATTGGCAATCATACCACATCTTCTTTTTTTTATACAATTGAACGTGAAACTAAACGTATTTGACATGAAAAGTACACTTTAGAATGTAAAAAAAATAAACATACTTTTTGCAGTTCTATAATTAGCTAGTAAAGATTCACGTCCATAAACTAACAAGAGTGACACATCATTGTGAACCAAAATTCCCGTCCTCCAAACATAACAACTAGCTGAAAAAAATGACCAACCATTAGGAACTAACATTTCCTTCCCCCAACATAACAACAAGCCGACAAGAAAGACCAACCATTTAGAACAAAATCCCCATCTTCCCAAACATAACAACAAGCCGACAAAAATGACCAACCATTAGGAACTAACATAACAACAAGCCGATAAGAATGACCAACCATTTAGAACCAGAATCCCCATCTGTCAAAACATAACAACAAGCCGACAAAAATGACCAACCATTAGGAACTAACATTCCCTTCCCCCAACATAACAACAAGCCTACAAGAATGACCAACCATTCTTTACCTCCCCCGTAAAAAACAACAACACAAACATAAAAAACAAAAATACGACAAGAATGGTCCATCATTATGAACCCCCACCCCACCAGACAAATTTGAAAACAACCAAATTACACCACATAATCACCAAACTATAATCTGTTTAGCTCATACTATTATATGAAATCTAAAAATAAAATAAACTAGTTTCTCGTATATATAGCCTTAATTTATTTAAATTGAATTGTCTGTCAAAAGACGAAAGCTTCATTTAACTTTTAGAAAAAAATAGTTAACGGTCACTGCTTTGAAATGATTTCCAGATAACTTAAATTAAAACTGCTCGATCAGACTCATTTTCTTTTTAACTTTCTTTTTTATCTAAAATCTGATTTTTCTCAGGAAAAATTATGCTTTTTCATGAAATGCTTGATGTTAAACGATATAAATGCGATGTGTTGATCTGTTTCATCATACCCGGCATAGCTCGAACTTCCCCTATTTAACTGAAACTCATATTCAAATCATAGAACACATAAATTATACAAGGAAATGTAAAGTGATACTGGGGAAAAAAAACATTTATTTAAATTTTTCTCTCCAGGACATTGAATTTATCCAAGTCATATACCGATTTCTTCTGATTTAGATTTATTATTTACAAATTGACGAGTTTCTAAATTCTTTATTTCACCCTTCACAAAGGACACTACCGGCAATTGTAAACAAAAACGTGTTTTAATTAACAATACTTTATAAGACATTATAAAATGTACGTCTCTTTATCATCCCCTTTTGGAAAAGATCGGCAGCTTTTCAATATAAAGCAAGAAACGTACATCTTGAATACTTTTGTTTTTATTTCGAGAGTTTGTTTTTATTATAGTACATTAATATTGCAATGTATTTTTGGTGATTTTTCTGTTTAGATGATAGTAATGACTGGTTTGAAGGCATGTGTTATAAAGTCCAAGAGGCTTAATATCATATACTGGGATAGTTATTAACTTGTTAAAGTGACACATAAAAGATACTTTATTTAAATTAAAACTTGTGAGGAAAAATTCTGGGAAATAACGTTATTATCAGTTATTGTAAAGATTCTTCAGAATTTAATCTCTACAGGGAAATGTCTTGTTAAAATAGCTATTATTACATAATAATGTATAAAAAAAATAGTATTTATGATGAATAAATAATCTTTTGTCAAATTGGATGAAACTCAAAAGTCAATAGTAACGTTAATATTATTAAGAATATGAAGTTTGGGAGCAAAAGAACAATTGTCGAGGAATGAAAAAAATCTGTTATTAACATTTTATTGACATCTGTTGTTTTGATATTTTTGTAATAATTTTACAAAGGAAAATTCAGATTCATAAGTCAAAATTAAACGGACAATGCCATGGCTAAAAAAAGAAAAAGACCAAAAAGACCACCATTAATCATACACAAAACACAAAATAGAAAACTAAGGACTGAGCATTATGAACACCACAAGGTGCTGCAAAAGGAAAAGAATATCTTGCTCCACATGTGCAGCCCGTCATTTTGCTCATGTATGTACACGGTGATAAGTCTATTCACATTCGAAAAAAAGAGACGATAGATTGTGTTTGTGATCTGTGAAAGAGATATTCCCTGAAGATTTTAATGAATGTATTCCACACATAGATACATAAATCTGATTAAAAGCCCGGGTTTGTATACTTTTTGCACTTTTTGGTTCAATACTTTTATCAATTCTTCAACGTTTGTATTAAAAAATATCGAGCACCACTGACGAGTTCATATAAATCTACTTGAAATTTCCTTCCATTATACTTTTTTTCATTCTATGTTTTAAATTTTCAGGAAAAGCTGCTGCTAAGTGTACTCCCTCAACACGTTGCTATGGAAATGAAGGACGATCTTACGTCACAAAATACTCAGGGACAGTTTCACAAAATCTATATACAACCTCATGAAAATGTTAGGTAAGTGTTAAATAGTACCCATCACAATTATTTGTCCTATACGTGTTGAAGTATATAGCTGTTGTGAGGAATCGTAAAGGCTGATGCACATGTGAGTAATCATTCTCGATTACTCCAAAAGCCGACCCAACATTTTAGTTTTAAAGAAACAAAACAACAGAACATGGATAGCACAGCTATGAAAGCAATGTTTCTTCTTCCTTTCATATACATGCAGTAATTTTATGTCATTGACCATTGACAGTTGCATTATTGATTGGATATTTTTGCATTGTTCTTGGTGAAGATTCGAGGATAGACTATATGAAAATCTAAAAAATTATGTTGCACTCAATCTTACAAAACAGCAAAAGTAGTTAGAATATTTCTTTGTCACACGATTATGCTATTTTACATGTAAATATATTTAAAAAGGTGTGTATAACAATGATATTTTATAGTGTTTTTTTTATTTATTGATAACAAAATCAATATTTATACCGATTAGACAATATTCAATGATCCCATAACAGTTTTGAATTGGTAACCTTTTAAAATAAGTTTATTTAAAAGATCGATAAGTTTAACTAGACCGTATCTAAATTGACGTGATGTTTTGACTGTACTTTCCTTATTTTTTTACAGTATACTTTTCGCTGACATTGTTGGTTTTACTAACCTCTCGTCACACTGCACAGCTCAGGAATTAGTTCGAATATTAAATGAACTTTTTGGACGTTTCGATTATTTAGCAAAGGTAACTATGCTTAATGTTATTATTTAAGTATTTGGAAACCAGCACCTGATATTTAACACGTATTCACTTTGTTCTCTGAACTGTGGGAAAACGAAATTTACCGAGTCTGCAATTCATTCTTATAAGACAGCTGTATTTTCAATATTGGTCAGGATACAGAAAATATGCACTTTCCATTAAAATGTATACCCTATAGACAAGGCTTATCATTAAAACCTAGTTAGTAATTACACACATTTGTTAGTAATACATGGTCGTCATCACCTGGTACGATTTACTTTTCCATAAATTCTCCATTTTTATCCATTTTGATTGTTCAGTAAACTATGGTCCCATTCATGCATTTTTTGTATCTATCGGATAATTTATGCGTATCTAGGAAATACAAATTTCGGGGGCCTTTTTTAGCTGACTATGCGGTATAGGTTTTGCTCACGGTTGAAGTGCGTACGGTGACCTATGATTGTTAGCGTCTATGCTATTTTGTTTTTGGTGGAGAATTGTCTCATTGGCAGTAAAACCACATCTTAGATGTACTACTTGATCAAGCTCATTCCAGAAAAAAAGCCGTGTTGTATTTATCAAGTTTTATGTCGGTACACTAGTTTTGTGTCTGTACAAATTAATAGGTTGATTGACTGTTTTCTATCAAACAACTGACATCGTGATTATCCAAGAACTGACTGATGTGCAGATCAAGTTTGTTTTCGCCAGTCTCTATCATTTAGCTGTTAATGTAGCGTTTACCTCTTTCGTCAGTGTCATGTGGCCAATACTATATACTTTACTGTGCATAATCTGTTCTTCTTCTTTATAATTATATATATATAAAGTTTTTTTGCATTTATATATTTGTGTGTATACGCTTTTATAATTGTTTTCGAATGTTCGGTTATATTTGTATGCCCCTAATAATTAATTTGTATAATTGGCACTTCAATATTTATAACGATTGAACGCACGAGATAAATAAGATACTCTTGTATAAACAGAATATTAATTTTAGTATCACTATACGTCGATATGATGACTGATATTTCGACCGATGATATCACTCTACAGGAATATGTTACTTTGGTGTTTTTATTTACTTGAAACTTCAAATTCACAGTAATTTAAGTGATAGATTAAGCTTAGCATTATTCGCATACTTGTTCCTCAACATAGATTACCCAAAGTTTTAGGCCTAGATGGTTTATTATGCGTCATATGACGAATGTGTGTTTTCTTTAAACTTTCGACATATATATTATACCTGACGAAGGTTATTCCGAAAACACTTTTATCAAATTAACTTTTGCAATATGCTTGTTTTTAAGCATGTATTACTAGGTCGACCCTTCACTATTGGCGATCTGCCTTCTTGTGATTCATCAACATGGATTTGATACTGTTCACTTGATTCATATACTATAAATGCATCCTTAAAGATATAAATATTATGTAATTGAGCTAAATTAATCATTGTTGTGTTTACCTTTTATGTAAAAGCCTGTCCTTTTTATTGGCTTAAATGTTTTTAGTGATGACATCGAGGGTACCTGACGAAGGATCACCCATCCACTCGATTTGTACACAAACAAAGTTGGCATTTTTACCCCCAGGTTAACTTTACTGACTGTCCCACCATCTCGACACAGGTGCTGTATCTCAACAGTTATAGGAAGTTTTTCTGGATTCTTTGCTGTATGACAGATGATTATTTGGTTCTTATCTTTCTTGTTACTGTTGTCAGAATACCTTTATTTGTTTTGTGTGTTCCGCTAATAAAATGTTAATTTTTAAACCAACACATGCTTTGTGTACATCAAATATAGTATTGGTCAATATTTATTATATTGCCTTCAGAGACTTCTAGCAATTGATCATGCAAAAAGATCATGACCAACAATAGTATTTATCAATTATCTATTTATGGTTTTTCATGATATTCTTTCAGAAAAATAACTGTATGCGAATCAAAATTCTTGGGGATTGTTATTATTGTGTAAGTGGATTACCAGAAGAAAGACCGGATCACGCCAAATGTTGTGTAGAGATGGGACTTGACATGATAGAGGCTATACAGTAAGTATGGTTATGGTAACATATATACTTTGAATTAGGCTTACTGGAAGTGTGAGAATTTAAAATGAACAGCGTCAGACCATTTGGAACTATATATTATTGAAATATACAGTAAATGTGACCAATTTATGACAATTCTAACTGTATTGTATGTTTTTTTACTCACACATTATGTCTATATAGTGAAATTCTATGCGAAAGTCATGCAAGTGATATGTTAAGCTAGCTATAAAACATGTTTAATTCACCATTACCATCTATATAAGGAAATGCATGTACCAATTCAGGAATATGACAGGTGTTTTCCACTAGTTTGATGTGTTTGAGCTGTTGATTTTGACAATTGATAAAGGACAATCCGTTTTGAACTTTTCTTGGAGTTTGGTATTATTCCTGTTTTACTTTTTTAAGTAGTTCAACTACCGTATCCATATCCTGTCAACATCGAGGATGTGACTTTAATCCCCACACAAGCAGGTTCGTACAACAATCTTAATTGACTAGGATTGTTGATTTTCCTTTCCAAGGTCGGTGGTTCACTCCGGGCACTCCAACTTCCTTCACCAACTAATCGCTGTATTTATAAATATAGTCGACGTTGGTGTTGTTAAATAAGTGCACCTTAACGGTAAAGCTGTTTAAGTTTATCTATCATCAAATGTTTTTAAATCTCAAAATATATTCAATATATTGTGTAAAATCTGTTTGGCAAACTAGAGCATTGATTTAACCAGGCAATTCAATGTTGCAAACTAAAATTCCAGAGAAGTCGTACCGTCTGATCATTTATATGTTAATACTTTTTTTTTTTAATTTTAGTTCTGTATGTGAAACAAGTGATATACAATTGAACATGAGGGTTGGACTACATACAGGCCGTGTTTTATGTGGTGTTCTCGGACTTAAAAAATGGCAATATGATGTATGGAGTAACGACGTGACACTAGCCAATCAAATGGAAAGTGGAGGCATTCCAGGGTAACATATTTATGAAATATTATCTTTAACACTTATGAAAGTACCTTATAGTAGTAACAAGTCAGGAATATAGCAGTTGTTTTCAAATAGTTCGTTTCTATGAATATTGGCATACGCTTTATTGCACTTCAGTGTTCATGTTGTTCCTTTGTTTTCCTCTTAAAGCTGATGTGTTTCCCTTAGTTTTGGTTTGTAACCCGGATATGTTTTCTCTAAATTAATTTTTGACTTTTGAACACCGGTTTACCATTGTTGCCTTTATTTATAAAACAGTTGTCATAGCATTTTATGTCTAGAGTTCAATTATATTACTGAATTAAGATGTCTTCAAATTGTGTACATTTCTTGTACTCATTCTTGGTATCTTCTTATATAATAAAATGTTCAGGAACTATATCTGTGTTTAATTTTACTTCTAATTATCTAATTGGAATAGATGTAAAACCCCAAACAGATCGTTTGTACGTGGGAAATGTTACAACACACAATTACTGTTTCATGTTTTATCGATGTGTTACGGTTTTAACAACAGAATTTAATGAAACAAAATGAACATTTAGCAAACATGATTGTGGACTAAATTATCCTCCTGCAATTTGGCTTGTCATAGATGCATATTATGTTAGTTCTGTTACAGTAAATAGCAGATATATTTGAATTGCAATACACATAAATTCTGTTAAAAAAGTTTCCAAAGATATATTTTTAGACAAAATACTAGAGTTAAAAATAATCATTTTTTTTAACAATATCTTCTGTATTATATAATGTGAAATTGGTCTTTAGAGAGAGAATATTTCAATTTCAATGAAAGAGAGCCGTGGTGTAGTGGTTACTGCATCGAACTGCTAACACAAAGGTTCCAGGTTCGGTTACCGTTATGGATGAAAATTTCAGGGACTGAATTTTCGGCTCTCCTTTGACACCATTTGCGAGTATGGTCTTGAGGAAACGATGATAGTCGGTCGGAAGGGGACTATAAATGGCTGACCCGTGTTTAGAGAGAGCCATATATCTCACACGTTAAGTTGAGGACACCCTTGTATATTTCGATAAAGAGCAGACTAATGCCGCTTCAAGGCAGCACTCGCACCCGCAAAGTGGAAAGGGATTACTATAAGTTGCAAAACTTGTTTCCCAATCTACTATGATAAATATGTTTAAACTAAATTGGTGTTTCTTTCTGGCTTTGGACTCTTATTAGCTGCAGTGAACTATTTATTTTTTTCTTTCATCAAAAGCTGTTCACACAATGTTGTATTTAGTAACCTTTCTGAAGAAACACAATCCTGAACAATTAGTATTTTCAGATAAACTGAAATGTGTGTAGTAAATGTTACTGTCTAATGAATATTTCAAATAACTTGTAGACGTGTCCACATTACAAAAGAAACATTAGACAATCTTCAAGATGAATTTGAAGTAGAACCAGGAGAAGGCGGTGAAAGAAACCAGTTTCTAAAAGAGAAAGGAATAGAAACATATTTGATCAAATCTAATCATCCTCGAAGGGTATATATAATTTATGGATTTTATAGAAATAACTTATAACAACCTGAATATATTTAGATGATATATTTGAAATATACTCACAGGCATACAAGATAAAAAAAAGAACAAAAAAATTATGATGACAAAAGTCATATAAATCATAACGTTATTATAAAAAAAGAAGATGTGGTATGATTGCCAATGAGACAACTGTCCACAAGAGACCAAAATGACACAGACATTAACAACTATAGGTCACCGTACGGCCTTCAACAATGAACAAAGCCCATACCGTATAGTCCGCTATAAAAGGCCCCGATAAGACAATGTAAAACAATTCAAACGAGAAAACTAACGGCCTTATTTATATAAAAAACATGAACGAAAAACAAATATGTAACACATAAACAAACGACAACCACTGAATTACAGGCTCCTGACTTGGGACAGGCACATACTTAAATAATTATAACGGGGTTAAACATGTTAGCGGGATCCCAACCCTCCCCCCTAACCTGAGAAGTAGTATAACAGTACAACATAAGAACAAACTATACAAATCAGTTGAAAAAAGGCTTAACTCATCAGATGGACAAAAATACAAGTGGACATGGCCGGGTACTTTGACTGCAATTTTCCTACTTTTCATAATGAACTATAATTAATTTTTATTCAATATGTGGGGCTTATTGCCTTCATGTTTAAAAAGAAAGTCTCCAAGTATATACACAGCCTTATTTTACCAAGCAAAAAAGTGTTTCTTATGATTGTATTTTCATCAGGCTTTAATTTATACTTTTTATTGAACATTAACATCTTATTTAGATTACACTATTGCTGAAAGCTTATACTAAATAATCAGATTAGATATAAAATTTATTTTCATCTTAAGGCACAGAAAGGCAATTTCTCTTTATATCTTACGGCACCAGAATATTATGCAGTAAATTGAAAACACCAATTCAAACAATATTTTCAACCTAATTGGCAGTAAAAATCAATACAATAATTAACCAAATTAAAAATGGAAAATATGTTGTTAGGCTAAATAATTTGCTGTCTACACTGTTTAACCCTTCAAGTTATTTACATAAAATTAAGATATGTTCAAGTCCCACTAAAATGAACATTAAGCTTTGAGAATAAACCATAAGGGAATGACTGTAACATTTATAGAACATATGTCTATGTTCTTCAACACATCATTATACTATTTACAACAAAGGTCAAGCATTGCTTATCTCATCTCTATTATAGGCCACATATATATTTCTTTAAATAATAAAAATAAAATTTCTGAACTGCAGAAAACATGAATATGACCTTTTTTTTTATTCATGTTTGTGAAATGTTCTGCATCTGAATGAGTACATTTTATAGGCAATTATGCTATTTCTGAAATATTTACTTTTACATCAAAGAGCTTCTCAAATGCAAAATGAACAGTTGCTTTGCTTCTACGTCAATCTGTCAGTACAATTAAAAACAAAATGAAAATGTTTTCGTTGGCATTCAACATAATAATATTTATAGGAAACAGGATTATAACTATTGGCAAAACATATTGAACGTACTTCTGTATACTTGTACCATTTGTATAATTCTGAAGAAGAATTAACGAAAGACCAAGAAAGTTTTCAAATATGATTTGAAAAAAGTCCTTTGTGACCTGTAATGTTTAACGAAATACTCGTATTCAGAAGTTACTCCATAAGTGGCATTATATTTGTTTCACTAATATTTAAATTCAAGATATTTTTTTATTTTTACCATTTGCCGTCCGTCCGGCCTTCTTTCTTTCCGTCTTTCTGTTATTACCTCTTTCTGTCCTTCCATCGTTCTGTCCTTCCGGCCGTCCCATTTTCCAAACTTGAGCTGGGTCATTAATGACCTCATACACATTCTTTTATTTTTTCTATCTATCATTAATACAAGTTTGATAAATAGAATCCTTGATGTTGCCAGCATTATTAATAACCTGCCATAACATCTTACGAAAAACAACTGTGACACAGTATATCAGGATACGAAAGTTATACTGGAATATATATCTTTTATTTCTTTTTGTTATGTTGAATTGGAAAATTGGGATATTGGATATAAACATAGAAAATTCTAGGACTTCACTTCACCAGAATTGTAAACTACCAGGGTCTTAGAGTACTTATACAATCATGGTTATAGCACATCTATAGTAAGTCAAAGGTATTTAATTTACTAGGTTAGCACATGAAAGAAAAAAAATATGTCATCATATTTTAAAACGACTTTTATTCAATTTATGATTATTATAATTTTTCAGATACCAAGTAAATTTTTAAACAAGCCCGAGATGGGTAACATTAGAGCTAAGAAGTTATCATTTAGGAATGTATCTAGCTGTGTGATTCGCCTGATGCAGTCTGTCAAGTTTAATGCTGAAATTCCATTCTCTAATGTGTTGACACCTCAACCTGATGAGTTAAAACAATCTGGCTCCAAATTTGTAAGTATATGTCTTTTAAAAGTGAGATCTTGAATGCTAATTGACAACTGAAAACCATAATTAAAGATGTGATTATTTCTATTTGTTACTTTTCCATGCTTTTTGTAGAAACATTTTGAACCGGTTTACCTTGTCTGTGTCAGTTACGTTTCTGAATTATAATGCCAGACAGTGATTTGATTGTGGAAATTTTCCTATCGGAAATAACTTTATACTTAAAGCAATTGTCCCGCAAATGTAATAAGAATAGTCTTTATTCAAAAGTAATACAGCTGATATAATGATTTTACAAAAAGGGAGGATTTACTTAACTTACTCGATTAAAATCAACAAGATAATGAAGACGACTCCAATACCAAATAAAAAAATCAACAAATAAATGGCAGCTCACAAAACTTTATTACGGAAACAAACAATTGAGGTACACCAACTCTACAACACTAACATATGTGCTCCGGCTGGTAACAATGTTATTGCTCCCAGTGATATTTACGTGTTTCTGAAAAACAACTTATGAATTATAGTCTCGGATTTGTACCAGTGATGGTGATACACGGCTGAATAAACATTTTAATATTTATAACTACTCTAAATATCAACACAACAATGTTAATTCTGCAAATTTGTGGAAGCAAATTTTTGTCCCTCTCTAACTCATGCTATTGAGATATTGAGACAAAACCACCTGCACTGTGTCTAGCGCTCTATACCACCACTAAGCCATTTGGTCTGAACTAAAAATTCAGCTTTCAGTTGCCTAGTATTACCTTTCCTCGTCAGTAGAATCTAGAGTTGTAACATAGTACATGATTCATTAGACATGAAGATGGAATTATTTGCAGATTAGCTAAATTATCTATCTAAAGGATCGTAAGATAAAGTAACAGGAATAATTATTTGATATTGGATCACAAGTGAAGGTGATGCCCGGCTGAAAACACACATCATATTTACAATTACTCTAAATATAAGCATAACAATGGCAAATCTGAAAATTTGCAGAAGTAAATTGTGGTTTTTCCCTCGTTGGAGTTCGAACTCATACGATTGAGATATCGAGACAACACCGCATGCACTGTAACTACACTCGAGAAACGCTCTAGACCACTGCGCCACCTAGGCTGAATCTATGATATATAATTTCAAATTTGCGGAAGTAAATTGTTGTTCTTCCCTTGTTGGGGATTCGAACTTATATATAGTTTCAAAACCCTGTTATATCATTTGTAAAATGGTATATGCTGCTGTATCCATTGTTGTGTCTTTCTAACTTCATTTAGGTTTCAATGCTTTTCTTTTGTTGTCCTATTTCATGAAATTTGATAAGAAATTAAACTTTTTAATAATATTTATTAAAAAATGCATAGTAATACCTTTGTTAATCGCTTATATTGATATATTTCACTCGTAAATACACTCTTCATAGATACCAGGATTGTAACCTTTCTCTCTCATCTTCTGTTTTTTTTTATCAGTTATTTTATTGACCTGTTGTACTGATATCTTCTCATTTGAAAACGATATTTGCATTTCAAATATTCCTGCGTCATTGGACCAGTACTCAAAAATAGGAAATCTTAATGATTTAAAAATTGTGGAGCAGTAATTCCAACAAATAAAACACAAAACCAAATTTAGGAACACATGCAGGTTATAGGAAGAATACGTGAAGAATATGGTTCACTTAGAACCAACATAGCCGTTTATATTAGGAGACAAATTACATCTCTCAAATGCGAATTGTAAAGTATTCGATTGAGATGATTAAATGAACATTCGGTTACGTGGATTGTGCTGTAATGTTATTTAATGTCTGACAGAATTAATAAGTTTTAAACCTTCTTTAATGTCATTTTATAGTTACAGTTTTAATACAGTATACCAAATCAAGTCATGCATCAAATTAATATTAGAAAATAGCAATACAATCTGTGATTAGGAAACATGAAAGTTCCATTTTTATGCAGGAAAGTATTTATAATGTTGACTGAGCCTAACAGTCTTGTCAATATTGGAACTGGTAAAATATACCAAGCAGCATATGAATAAAGGGAATCAATTTAAGCTGATATGAAACATTAGTTCGATGTGATTACTTGTAATTATAACATTAAAATGTCATGAAATATAAGATGTTAGCTACAGAATTACACATTCGTTTTAAAAGATAAATGAACGATTGAGGTGTAACCTAAATGAGGCAATCTGTTAAAATATTCAAATCTATATTGAATTTCTTTTCCTTAAATATTGTTATTATTAGCATTGTACCGTTTTTAAGGCAGTTTCCATTACTATCAACAAATGACGTCGTTTAAGTTACTGACCGAACTCCAATTGATCAAGGTTTTTTTTTCACTTTTACATTCTTTGATTTTTTGAAGATAAAGTTAAAGTATGGAATTGTTTGATTTCATATTGAAAATAGTTTTAAGCGATTAAACTATCCTTTATCGCAATATCTAAATTGATTAATGACTGTTGATTTCCTTTCTAATTGACCAAAGAGGGACGAAAGATACCAGAGGGACAGTCAAACTCATAAATCGAAAATAAACTGACAACGTCATGGCTAAAAATGAAAAGGACAAACAGACAAACAATAGTATACATGACACAACATAGAAAACTAAAGAATAAACAACACGAACCCCACCCAAAACTAGGGGTGATCTCAGGTGCTCCGGAAGGGTAAGCAGATCCTGCTCCACATTTGGCACCCGTCGTGTTGCTTATGAGATAACAAATCCGGTAAATAGTTTAATTCGGTAGGTCACATTCAGGAAAGGGAAGGGAATTGTAGTTACGACGTAAGGAACATATCCGATATCATTTGGGAAACGGTTATCTCATAACGGTCAACCAACTCGTGATGGCGTCCGTAAAATTTACGAAGAGATGATTTCAACTTCACCATTTGGAACTCTTGATTCAATAGCTTCTGAGTGAGCAACATCCCTCTATCAAGATAATCATGATAGAAAATGCAAACACGGGAATATCGTATCAATTGGGAGATATATACACCGTATTCAGGTGCTGCTGGAATGTTGCTACTTAGAAATGGAAAGTTCACAATTGGAAAGCTGAAATCATCCCTTTTGTCGTAAAGTTTTGTTTTCAATCGACCCTCATTGCCAATTTTAGATGAAAGTCAAGATATGAGGCCGACGTAGCTGTATCTGTTGTATTCTTTATCTCTAGTTCAATGGGATAGATGCGTTCGACATAGTCACCAAATTTTGAATTATTATGTGAAAGAACATCATCTATATAGCGGAAAGTAGAGTTAAAGAATATTGCTAACTTCTTATCTTTCTTCTTAAGAAGTTCCTGTATGAAGTCAGCCTCATAAAAATAAAGAAACAAGTCGGCAAGAAGAGATTGGTTACATTAGAATGACGACGATACCCTGATTTAATCTCACATGGAATTAAATCTAATGAACACATTCTATTTAAAACTTACCGATGTTTCACCTAATGGCGAAATTATTTCTTCCCTGAATGTCCTTGGTGAGAGAGTTCATGTTCAAGTTCTTTTATGGTAATAAAAATTTGTTGATTGACCAAATTCTCAAGAATTGACCATGCTCCATGATTCTGTGACAGTACATAAAAACCGGGAGGAGTAGGTACGGTAAGGGCCGATTTTGGCCTGAAATTTCAGGTTCATCTCACGAAAGTTTTTGGACACTTTTTAAACACTTAAATGTCTATTTCAATTGATTCGATTAGTTTATGTGAAATATTTTAACTGATTTAGTCATTAAAAACGCTCTGATTCAATATGCCAAAAAAACGTCACTTTTCAGATGGTTTTTGTCAAAAATGAAAGTGGCCGCATCCGTGTTCATCCTCAACCTTTATATATGTTTTGTATTTTCATCAAATACAACTTACATTTCAATATAATGAATGAACACGAATGCGGCCACTTTCATTTTAGACGGAAACCGTCTAAAAATTAACCAAAATGCTAACATTTTGAAGAGTTCAGTAATTTAGCATGACTTAATGATGTTAGAACGCGATATTTGTGCATTGTATTGTCAAAAACAGCTCATATTTATGTAGCAGAAGCATTTTACTTTCCAAAATATAGCTTAAAGATTACATTTTCACAATTTTCTAAAACTGCTATATTTTGGGGCCAAAAAGGGGTCTTACTGAACTTACTCCTTTAAATAAAGGCAACAGTAGTATACCGCTGTTCGAAACTCATAAACGGGATTAAGAATAAAGAAAAAATTCAGGTTGATGACATCGCGTTAAAATAATACTCTTATCGAAAAGACCACTTCAGAAAGTCGAAGATGTCTGCCAATAATATTTTTAAGACATTCGAAATGTTTACAGTATGATGTTTACTTTGATTTCTAGTATGTTTGTTTTATCTTATCTGATATATTCTTAATTTGATAGTGCTATGATTGTAACCAATTAATGTAAGCCATCATATTTGCAATTTTGTAATTGAATTTATATCATGTTTGGTTTTTAATTATATTCACTGTGTTGATTGTTTGTTTAAGATGTTAAACATAATAAAACTGTCCATAGCCCTGTAGACTGTTACTTCAAGGTGTGATTCATTATTTTCATTAAGTGTAAATATATAATGTAGACATAGAAAATATTTGTATCATTTTGTTTAAGCTACTACTACATAACGCAGCTACTTGATATCCAGTGCAACCTCACATTTTTGGCTACACTGTTTGATACATTTTAATTTCAGTCAAAAATCAACTTCTAGTTTACACAAAATAGTACATCGAGTACAACTTTTTGATCAAAAGCTCCAAAAATATTCTAATCATTTAATATTGACAATGAAAACAAAAATATGAGGGGAAGTTAGTTATAAGCGCACATTATTACCAACAGATGTATCAACATGACGAAAATCGGAAAATATTACAAAGGTATGATAAGTAGATATAGGAAGATGTGGTGTGAGTGCCAATGAGACAACTCTCCATCCAAATAACAATTAATAAAAGTAAAACATTATAGGTCAATATACGGCCTTCAACACGGAGCCTTGGCTCACACCGAACAATAAGCTATAAAGGGCCCCAAAATTACTGGTGTAAAACCAATCAAACGTGAAAACCAACGGTCTAATCTATATAAAAAATGAGAAACGAGAAACAGCTTATTTTTAATTTCTTTTGTTTCGAAATTCGCAAAGCATTATAAATTCATCAAAAAATATTCTCAGGCAATTACCAAGAATTTTACAGGTTAGATATAAAAAAAAATAATATATTTGAACATGGTGTTACTTATTTTATAGCCTTTGTTATCATTCACTAATATATATATACATGACTTGTTTAATCAACAAAATTAGCTAAATATATTGAATTCAAAGATCAGTAACATAACTTTAGAAATCCCAACGCACACATACATCTCCCTTCCGAAAGGCTCCTTCCTTGTCTGGGTTCGGCTGTTCTTTTGAATCTTTTCGGTTTTATCAGTTGTTCAACTCTTTGTGTTGAATATTGGATTTCAAAGAGACATTAATTAAGTCTCATCTTATGTGTTATTGCCACTGTTTATTTTATTGTTAATCGGGTAATCAATTAAGACATTTGCAATAAGATATGGTATAGAAAGATGTTGATGTAAGTGAATATTGTTTAAGGTAAGACCGTTATTGGTATTTACTTGCTCAAATATATAGATCATGACCAACCTGCATTTAAATAATCAAAATATTTCATCAAATCATTAATCCGTATGAATTCAATGAACTTTTATCATTGTTGGTCAATTTGGGTGACAGATAACTTTTTGAACATGGCAATATATTCACAATCGTAGATAACAACACTTACTTAGTTTTATAACCTAATCGGGTGTGTTCTCAAAAGAAAAATCAAAAGCTCAAACACATCAAACGGATGGATAACAACTGTCATATAACTGAATTAGTATATATATGCATTTTCTGATTTGAATTGACATTGAACGGTATATTTTTCTGCACCAGATACAAGAATTCGACTAAACAAATAAAATTGTAGCTTTAGACAGCCTCTGACGAGGTTCATGACATCCGTCGAGCATCCATAGAAACAATTACAATGATTTAATAACTAATATGTACACTCAATCCACTTTTAAATTTTGCTCAGTTGAGAAACATGAACTGAAAAATAGCATGTTAAAATTTCACAAAAAAACAAAAATTACAACAAGAGAAAACTGTTTTGAATTGAAGTATACATTTCGTAAATTGTAGGTTTGTATTTAAATAATTTATATCGTATTACCACAAAAAGTTGGGTGTGAAATGATTCTTGTATTTATTATCAAGATACCGTAAGTTGTATCCTTGTGTCGCATTTTGTATTTCATTAAAACAATATAGCACTATCAAATACGAAATATGTGATATTCCATTGAATACATATTTACATTTATTCCAGACAAAATTTGGTTATTCAGTAACAGACAAACTTCGGAAAGCTTTCAAAGAAAGGTATGTGGGTGTGTTTGTTTCTTTTTAATATTCGACTGACTAGAAAGTAATCAATACAATATGGGAATGTGAGAAAGGCATGATTAGATGAATTTTCTTTGCTGAAACATTACCGTTTCTTTGGAGAAAATTTGATCCAATAAATGAAATTTGATAAATAAATCTGTATTTCTAACTTCATTTAAACATAAATTGTCAGTGCAGTCTTTTAAACATGACAATTTGTATGCAGACTTGGTAAACTAATTTCAAAGTAAAAAGAAACGTAGTATGTATTCATTTGAACCAACAAACATTATTCTATGTGATGCATATAATTCAATAATAAGTTACTGCAGCTAAACGTCATACATTATACTTTTCTTATACAAAATTGCACAAACAGAGAACAAATATTGAATTAGCCTTTGAGTTATTGTTGTATATAACAACTACGAACTAGGTTATCGTAATCGGGGCAATTAATATGTTTTATAAGCTGTTTAGTTTTCAATTTTTTTCTATTGAATGACTCACCTCAGACTATTTATAGGTGCCTATTTGATCCAATAAATGAAATTTGATAAATAAATCTGTATTTCTAACTTCATTTAAACATAAATTGTCAGTGCAGTCTTTTAAACATGACAATTTGTATGCAGACTTGGTAAACTAATTTCAAAGTAAAAAGAAACGTAGTATGTATTCATTTGAACCAACAAACATTATTCTATGTGATGCATATAATTCAATAATAAGTTACTGCAGCTAAACGTCATACATTATACTTTTCTTATACAAAATTGCACAAACAGAGAACAAATATTGAATTAGCCTTTGAGTTATTGTTGTATATAACAACTACGAACTAGGTTATCGTAATCGGGGCAATTAATATGTTTTATAAGCTGTTTAGTTTTCAATTTTTTTCTATTGAATGACTCACCTCAGACTATTTATAGGTGCCTATTTGATTCAGATAATTATAAAAACGATTAGGCGAGATGAATATTTTTATTTATATAAAACAACTTTTGTTGATTATCAATACGTTTCTTATCAAAAGTCATGACATGATGAGGTTGAATATTTGATAAAAAGATTCCCCCTTTTCATTTGTTTTATTTCTAAAAACTTCATTCTTTGTTTGATTTTTTTTTCTCATTTGAAAGAAGAATCTATCTTATAGCGATAGAAATTAAACATTTTGCTATGATAATGTATGTTTACTAATTTGTTTTCTATTTACAGACATTCAAACAAACCACAACCTCAGGACCGTGTTAACAAATACCTGGCCTCTGCATTGACAGCACGGAGTGTAGACAGAGAGAAGAGAGATCACGTCAATGTCTTTACTTTACGATTTAAGGAATCGTCGAAAGAACGAAGGGTACATTTAATACTTAGAAAAAAGTAAAATCACAAAAATACTGAACTTAGAGTAAAATCAATTCTGAAAGTCCATAATCACGTGGCAAAATCAAATAACAAAAGTATACAATTATGTAAATAGTTTAAGTAAATGTTGACACTGCACAATTTAATAGACAAGTTATAAAAACTCATCAAATGTATCATAATTTGATTTTAGAATGTAAAATCTATCTGATTTTGATTTAGCGGATACAAATGAATCACTGCTAACTGAAATAGTGTGTGGACAGTCATTAACGATAACGTTGAAGGCAAATCTGAAAAAAATGACAACTGTAAAATGTTGGCTTTGAAAAGACAATGATTGGTCTTTGCTTTTCCGAAAACATGAATTATGTGTGCAACATTACCGAAAATTCTATTTTAAACGCAACGAGAATCATTGTTATTTAATTTGTAGGAATCACTGTTTATAAATTGTTGATCTAATACTACGTAGCAAATATTAATCAAATTTGACTATTGTACTCTTTTATACAAGTCCCTCAATTCTGCTGATTGAATAATGCATATGCCTGCCATACTATAGAAAAAAAATTAAATTTTTATCGACCATTGATTTGAAGCTGTGACGTCAAACTTGGCTATCTAAATTAATACATATGATTAAAAACCTCCCACCAAACATTCGTTATGTATGTTGATTGTGCTGTTCTCTGCAATATTTGTTCCTAAATAGAGGCAACTGGTTTATCGATGTTCACTGTAATCATTTAGTTATTGTCGAAGTTAAGGTTCATTAAAAGGAATTGAAAAATATAGCTGTTTTTACGTCACAACATTTACTCTGAGTACAGCTAAACATGTAAGAGTTAAAAGGCATGGCAGGAACTAGCTGCATTCTAAATCAAACACTTCCTTGGAATTTAAAATTTCTCATTAGCCGGTAGATTGAGATAAACAAACACATCCGTTTTATTTGGTATGGTCAGCTCATATACACATTTTCAAACACTCATTATTGTCCAGATTGTCCCTCTACTGTTCAATTACTCATTACAAATCACAACAATTGTGTACATAGAGGACATTTTCAAAAAAAATTTAAACTTATTTTTTTGATAAGCCAAAAGGCTATTATGAACCTTAAATACTTCTAACATGATATTTTCCCGTAATATGGATGACAAAATCGGTTTATCGTACTGACAAAGTTGATAGGTAAAATAAAATTATTTTCTTATTTTTTAGTACCATGCTGCAGATGACTTTGCTTTTAGTAGTAGCATGATATGTTCCTTAATCATGCTTCTATGTACAGCTGGAATGCAAACAGTTGTATTACCAAGGTAATGATTCGATAAAATGCTTTGTTAAAAAGTTCGTGGAACTGACATGAACAGTACCAAATTAACTGTACCAGATGCGTTTTTTTTTTACAATTTATCTCCTTATGATGCTCGCGTCCAAAATATTCGAAAATCCAAAAGAATGTACAATAGCTGATAAAATCAGTTAGGATCTAAAAACTCAACTGGACAAAGAATTAGGAATAATTCAATCAATGCAATTTAAATTCTAACTCTTGCTACTTTCGATGTTTATGGTAGTATTTAAAGACTGCAGAACCTTAGGTCGATGTGATTTGTGATTAAATTGAATACTAATTTTCACATTTGAACCTTACATAAGGCGAGACAACTGTTCATTGTTTAAAAGTGTTTCTTGTACTTTTGGTTTGCTTTCTCGTTGAAGTTAACCCGATATCTGGTTTTAGTACAAAGTCAAAGGGGCCTTTAGGTTTGCACTGTGTCTGTCTCTCTGTATGTCTATCTGTACATCCACCAGTCTTGCAAATCAATTTGCCTACACTTTGTCTTGCATCAAAATATTAATTTGATATTTGGTATATAATTTTATGACAAGTTACAGATCAAGTTCGAATTTGTTCCGAGCTGAGGTTTTTGTCTAGAGTTATGGCCCACTTCTTTTTCATGATTCTTATAATTAATTGAGAACGCCGGACGTCTATTTCGTCGACAATTACACAGTTGAACATTGGTAAAAGTCATGACAAGTATATTAGTAATACCATCTTTCTAAGGGAGTAACACTTAATTTACAAAATATTTTTTTACCATTTATGAATACCGAAAAGACCACATCGATGATATAGCGAAAGTAACTAAAGGGACATTAAAACTTGAAGTCGAAAATCGACTGACAACTTCATTATTGAAAAAATAAATACAAAGAGAAAAATTGAAAAACAACCTGTCACAACACACCACACAGAAAACTAAAGAATGAGCAACACGAAAACTGGTGGTGATCTCACGTACTCAGTAAAGTAGGCAGATCATGCACCGCATGTAGCACCAGTCTTTTTAATCATGTTATTAAACACCCGGTGATAATTTAATTCGTAGGTCACATTTGAGGATAAGGGGTGGGATTGTAGCTACAATTAGAACACATCCGTCGTCATCTATGAAACAGATATTCCATAACGGTCAACCAACTTGTTATTGCATCCGCTAAATTTATGGAGGGATGATATCAACTTCACCAACGATTGGTTTAATAGCTTCCTTGTAAACTAATCATCAAACCTATATAAAAATATAGGAAATACAAGCCCTGGAGTGGTGCTACATAGAAATGAAAAATTCACAATTGGGAGGCTAAAATCATCTCTTTTGTATTAAAGTGTTTTTCCTGACCATCACTGTCAATTTCTAGATGTAAGTCAAGACATCCGACGGACATGTTTATGATTCTGTACGCAATACAATTTAACGGTTAAATTTGGTGTTACACAATAAGACATTACAATAAATGTATAAATTTGACTTAACACATATGATAACGATGTTCTTCTCGTTCTCTCATCTTGCTGTTTCAATATCTTTATATATGAACAACGAATACATTTGTAATTATTATATCTTGCTCTGAAAATATGTCATTTTTCAGTTTTGGTTCATATATTTTTATCACTTATAGTTTAGTTTTCTGTTCAACAAAACTATTCAATAATTGGTTTTCTAGGAGAAAGTCCAAATCGATAACACCATCAGGAACAATAGCTATAGAAATCAATTGGGCAGTTCACCTCTGAAGAATTTAAAGACCATTATATAAAGTAAAATCTATTGAAAGTGGTTGAATCAGCAAAAAACATTTCATTCTGACAATTTGTTTAATTCTATATTTAAAAAGAAATATTTTTCTTTTCTTTGCAGGACCATTTTACTACTTATGCTTTTCCTAGCCTCATTTGTGTGGATATCTCTTATCTTGATGTTACTTCTCAGTGTTAAACTCAAGGTCAGTAATGAAAGGTTTATGATTACGACCAATATTGTGTTCTTAGAAAATTATTATAGTCATTCAATAAGTCATTGCATTAAATTACTATAAGTGAATAATATTTTTGATATACACAGCAACGGTAATCATTTTACCCATTGCATACATAAGTATATTAACTATTTTTCGGATTTCATTATGAATAGCATTTATAATTTTATTGGTATATGTACAATTGAAAAATTGAATGAAGCATAATCTAAGAATCAAAATGTTGAAAATTATCAACAGTGTATATAACCATGGTCAAACAAAAGCAACAGTAGTATACCGCTGTTCAACAGTCATTAATCGATTGAGAGAAAACAAGTCCAGGTTACAAACTAAAAACGAGGAAAACACATCAGCTGTAAGAGCAAAACAACGAAACAACAGCTGAAGAGCAACAAAAACAGAAGACAGTCAATGTAACACACAAAGAAGCGAACTACAAGATAACAACATCCATTTTGAACAGGACATTTTTTGACAAAAATTGTGATTGAACCTGGATTTATGGTTAGCCAAACCTCGCGATTTTATGGTAATGTTAAATATACCATGTAATGTTTTTAACGTGCCAATGAGAAAAAAAATTCTGAGAAAGTTTATAATGGTTATGCCTCCGGGTGCGGGAATTTCTCGCTACATTGAAGACCTGTTGGTGACCTTCTGCTGTTTTTTTTCTATGGTCGGGTTGTTGTCTCTTTGGCACATTCCCCATTTCCATTCTCAATTTTATGCTTTATAAAAGACATTTCCATAAAACTAGATGGGAAAAGTTAAATCCATGAAAGAACTTAAATAATTTATACATTGGGAAAAATCGCAAATGACAAAATCAAAATGCATAGGGGAATTCTCATGATCGTTAATTTTCACGAATTTTCTGTTGAATTGGATACTATCCCATGTAGGACCGGCGTTTTATCTATTGAAACAACTGAATGGGATGATAAAAATAATCGCAGAGAATCATATAAAGAATTAATCTCCTCTAATATATTCAGTTTCTACTGACTCTAAAGCACTTATCAGGTTTTTAGAGATAAAATAGTATGAAAAATTTCAGATTCTAACCATAAATCTTCTTTCATTAAAACATTTTCTGCTTTCAACATAAATCTTTTCTTCAATCGATCTGTCTGACATTTTACTTCAATATCACGTCATCTCTCGCTCAGAATTATGTTATCACATTTAAATTAACACTGAACTGACTTTGATTTCCGCCAGATAACATCTTTTTCAATTAAATATCAAGTAATTTTTGTTATCACTATGGAACTGCATATCATCAAAATGATTCGTTCCCTGTGAGTTGTATGCACCAAGCACAACTTGACGTAACCTAACATTCAAAGACTTAAAAAACATCCATTACTATTAGCGCTTTAGGTAGTATCTAAACAACTTTTTGATCAATTATACTGACTTTATTTTCCTTTCATTAAATGATGTTTCAAGTATTTACGGTGTAATTATGGTAACCATCAAACAGATCAAAAATACATATACTTAAAAGTCTGACAACCAATTCTACCAAAATATAGTTTATAGCGATTACATGAAGTATAAAACAACTTTTCTGTGGTTTTAAAGGGCCATTATCTATGTTCACCAGTTAGAATCTAATCCTTAATTATAATTTATAACATAGTTAATCGTTTATATGAATTATAAAAAGTCTGGAATAAACAATTAACGATGCATGGACTCGATAATATGTATCAGCATTTCGTTCGTTTTCTAATGTAGACGCAATCTAATTTACCATCGAAGTGACCTCCAAAGACTGCCGACGGTCGTATGACTCGATATAAACATAATAAACATATAAATAGAAAGCAAACACGTGCAATTGGAGTATTCTATGTCTGTTTCACTTCGTTTAATAAATAGGTCAATCAGCGTTTTACATTTATAAAAAAGATTTTGTTTTTAAATCAAAACAGTCAACCAAATAATTTACTTTTGTTTCACCTTTAATGTTAACATTCTTTTCCTCTTAAGAGCTGAACAATTTATAAAAAAGAAGATGTGGTATGATTGCCAATGAGACAACTATCCACAAAAGACCAAAATGACACTGATATTTACAACTATAGATCACCGTACGGCCTTCAACAATGAGCAAAGCCCATACCGCATAGTCAGCTATAATAGGCCTTATTTATGTAAAAAAATGATCGAAAAGCAAATATGTAACATATAAACAAACGACAACCACTGAATTACAGGCTCCTGAATTGGGACAGGCACATACATAAATAATGTGGCGGGGTTAAACATGTTAGCGGGATCCCAACCCTCCCCCTAACCTGGGACAGTGGTATAACAGTACAACATGAGAACGAACTATAAAAATCCCTATTATATACGTAACCCAACTCCAGCTTATGAAATTAAATTGAAAGTCATATGAATACAGATTCATTAGGTATAATTTATCATTTGCATGCGAATAATTATCATCGATATTTGGTACTAAATTTACTATTGGTAATCTTAACCATTTTTTATACAAATTTTAAATGAATCACTTTTATTACATAGATGTATGATCAGTACAAGGATATACATATTAGAAAATTTCGTCGCATTTCCACTTCAACTTAATACATGAGCTTCTCGCATTTCGGTATCAAGCTTCAAATTTGCAAGTTTTACGGTGTCATATATTTTCGAATTCATCACGTATTAATTTCGGTTTACCGTTTTTTTAATGATATAAGATTAAAGTTACACTTTACTTAGCAACTACAAATTATAGATACTCGATAAGTAATGCTAAGTTTAACATTGACATGTGTTTATCTGTTTTCTTTTATCACCTTCACCTTTTTAAGAATGTGTTTGTTTTTTTTTTTTACTTCAGTCCAAATAGAGAGCAGATATATGAATAAGTGAGCGGTAACTCTCACTGCAACTTGTTTTTGCATATATTGAATCGTTCCTTGTATAATTTTCAAATAAAAATACTAACAGTATATGGTGTTTATAATGTATAAAACGTTTCCTGCAAATTAAGCCATTTTTAAAACTATGGCATATTTTAAAATGAATATTTTCTTTCAGTGTGCACCTTTTGATATACGTAAATCTTCAGGATTGAGATTGTTTGTAATGATCACTACAATAGTCCTTATTTATGCTACATCTCAAGTTAATATTGTAAGTATTATCAATTGTATACAGACATATGGATAAAATAGTGATTGTTAAATATACTTATACGTATTGGATGTGGTAGCAATTAGTTTTATTGGCAAATTCGTGATCTGGAGTAAATGAGTTTGCCACTTAACCGTACATTTTAAGCTCATGTTCTCGTCTCCTCACAACGCAAAACAACTCAATGAATTCGAACGTACAGAGAAAATAGAGAAAATAATTATTGATAAATCATTCAAGTTGTGTTTTGGGACGATTAAATGACAAAGTCAGAGAAATACGGAATGATCGTGATTGATCCCAGACAATTAACGATTAAGACATACACATAACTTAGCATCAAAAATATTTGGAACCTTCTTTTTTGACGATTTTTCCGTTCTATTGTCTGGCCTGTTCACTGTTTTCCGTGTGGTTTATTCATATTACTGAGGAAAATACATCACGAAGTCACAAGTCAAAGCAAAATACAAATAAAGCAGGAAATCAAATGCACATAAAAAGTAGCGAGATGTTTTTGTCGATAGGTTAAGCATGTATCATCCGCCGTGCAAATCCAGTATCAGTCAAGCTACCATAATCTTTATTCAAAACACATTCAGTTAATCTACAGATCAGAAGACTATTTTAACACTGAGAAAAATATCTGAATTGGTAATGCTGATGCTCCCATCAATATATTGTTGACCATGCATCAACGTATACTTATTGTAGTTTCATTAAGTGAACCTAGTCTTGGAACTGAAAATATTCATTTTGGTTAAGAAACTTCTATATTTGAAAGAATACTGTCACGTGATAAATATGTAAATTGTTTACGCTTCTCTTTTTTTTACAGCTATGTTGTAAAGATTCAGCTTTCTACAAAACGCTAACAAATGCCAGTATTACATATATTTCCTCTGATGAACACTTAAAATGTCCACTTCCACAATACATCTATCTGAGTGGTATTATGGGATATATATGCGTTTCCGTTTTCCTCAAGCTTGCAGCTGGAGTAAAAGTATTCATGATGGCAATTATTGCTGCGGTGTATATTTTTGTTATGGAGTTTACGCATGTATCTGTGTTGAATGCATTTGATAATATATACAGGTACAAACCTTAATATGACATGACGGTTTCTCAAAATAATTATTACATGTAGATAATTTTCTTATAACGGTATAACGATTCTTATAAAGAAATAATCAAAATATTCTTCTTAATATCCTTTAGCATACCAGAGTATTAGGAACAGTTGACAAAATTTACCTATTGAATGGCGTCCTACATAGTATTAGTAATTTAATTAAACCAATCGTTGTTTGACACATATAAGAGGAAATAAAATTTGAACTTCATTGTGTTTATGTTTTGAAACATGTAAATGTTCAGTCAGATCATGTAGGTTGTATCAGTATTTTCATGCTCTCTATATAGCACAGTTGCTCCAAATTTAGAAAGTTTATTATTGCGTTATATGATTTACCAAAACTAAACAGGAATCAAGAGAAATAACATTTCATCTATAATTGTAGACCAGCTATTCCAACTCATGTTATTGGTGCAGTTGTATTGATTGTTTTCATGGTAACCTTGTACCTGCAGGGTCGACAACAAGAATGGACTTCTAGATTAGACTTTCTATGGAAAACACAAGTATCTATTCTTTCATTAAATCTTGTTATACCTTTTTCTTTATATCTAGTATTTATAGGTTACGTTCAAGGAGTGCTGATGGTATGTTTTTATACGCCCGTCAACATTTTCACGAGTCGTATTATGCTTTACAAATGTCCGGCGTCCGTCTGTCCGTTTGTCCATCCGTCTGTCTGTTCAGCGTCCACATATCGCACCGTAACTTGAGAACCGCTTCTCCAAATTTCATGAAATTTAACATAGTTGTTTCTTAATGGTCAAACGATCTGTATACTTTTTGGTGAAAATAGGATTTAATCATTGTGAGTTATGGGACTTTATAACCAAAACAGGGGTGTGTATTTTCAACATGTCTGGCTGTACCTCAAAAACAATTTCTGATTTTATTAATCCAAAGATCTAAAATTGAGAATGGAAATGGGGAATGTGTCAAAGAGACAACAACCCGACCAAATAAAAACAACAGCAGGGGGTCACCAACAGGTCTTCAATGTAGCGAGAAATTCCCGCACCCGGAGGCGTCCTTTAGCTGGCCCCTAAACAAATATATACTAGTCCAGTGATAATGAACGCCATACCAATTTCCAAATTGTACACAAGAAACTAAAATTAAAATAATACAAGACTAACAAAGGCCAGAGGCTCCTGACTTGGGACAGGCGCAAAAATGCGGCGGGGTTAAACATGTTTGTGAGATCTCAACCCTCCCCCTATACCTCTAACCAATGTAGAAAAGTAAACGCATAACAATACGCACATTAAAATTCAGTTCAAGAGAAGTCCGAGTCTGATGTCAGAAGATGTAACCAAAGAAAATAAACAAAATGACAATAATACATAAATAACAACAGACTACTAGCAGTTAACTGACATGCCAGCTCCAGACTTCAATTAGACTGACTGAAAGATTATGATTTCATCATATGAACATCAGGCACAATCCTTCCCGTTAGGGGTTTAGTATCATACCATCATAACATATATGAGAAGAACATAACCTGTGTCATGCCAACAACTGTTTTTGGAATAAATGTGTTAAGTTCCGATGCAAAGACCTTATCAGTGACTCAATATTAACGCCAAAATATGCAATCTTTAATGACTTGACAACAGTATCGTAATTATATCCCTTCTTAATAAGTCTATTCAAAGGTTTTGTAAGTTTCTGAGGTGAATACTGACACCTTTGTGCTTTATAAAGAATATTTCCATAAAAAATTGGATGTGAAATACCTGAACGTATTAGAAGTCTGCATGTTGAGCTATATTTACGAATGATGTCTTTATACCGATGATAAAATTTAGTAAATGTTTTGACTAGTTTGTGATATCGAAAACCCTGGGGTAATAATTTTTCAGTAATACATAAATTTCTCTCGTTAAAATCTAAAACATTGTTACATACACGACCGAATCGTACAAGTTGAGATATATAAACACCGTAAGATGGTGACAAGGGAACGTCACCATCTAAAAACGGATAAATAACGATAGGAAATGAAAAATCATCCCTTTTATCATAAATTTTAGTATTCAGCTTTCCATTAGGGATATAGATATCAAAATCGAGAAAAGGGCAGTGGTCATTGTTAGTATTAGCTTTATTTAAAGTAAGTTCAACTGGATAAATTTCATTAATATACATACTGAAGTCGTCATTATTGAGAGCCAAAATATCATCCAAATATCTAAAAGTATTATTAAATTTGTTTATCAGATGTTGTTTCGATGGGTCTTTGCTTATTTTTGTCATAAATTGTAACTCATAACAATACAAAAACAGGTCCGCAATAAGTGGTGCACAGTTAGTCCCCATTGGAATTCCGATAATCTGACGATATACGGAATCCCCAAAGCGAACAAAAATGTTATCTAGTAAAAATTCAAGGGCATATATAGTATCAAAGCATGTCCAATTAACATAGTTTTTTTGTTTATTGCTACTAAAAAATGACCTAAAAGAGTTTGAAGATATATATTCACATTCTGATTTTTTGAATCCCCATTTAATGAGAATGTGAGGCAATGTGGTATACAGGGTAGAAAATCAAAACTTTGAACAGATTCAAAATCACCAATATAAGCATGCAATTTATCAAGTATACTTTTTGGTGATTATATAAAAATTTTTTTTAGAGTTTTTGATTTTTTTGTAAAAAAAGGGGGTGGGTTTACACATGTCGCGCCATAGCTCATAAACGATTTATAATTTTTGCTTTTAGAAAAATTTACACACTTCTTAGTTATATTAATCTAAAAAAAACTGTATACTTTTTGGTGATGATTCAAAATTAAATTTTGGAGTTATTGAGTTTTTTGTAAAAAAAAAAGTTTTTTTTTTCACTTGTTGCATCGTATCTTAAAAATCATTGATGGCTATTGCTTCAAACTTTACACACTTCTTAGTTATATTAAACTAACGATCTGCATATTTTTTGGCGATGATAAAACAAATTATTTTCATGTATTTCAGAGTTTTTGTAAAAAAAAAAATTTTCACATGTCACGCCGTATCTCAGAGACTATTTATGATTATTGCATACAACTTCTCACACAAGAGGAAGGACGTATTATGCGCTCATGGCGCAGTTGTTTATTTTAATTTTGAAATATACACCTTTTTCTCTAAATTGTATTGACTATTTGTTTACATGTATTACGTTATTTGATAAACATATAATGCATTACAATTAACAGGCAACTGAAGAAAAGATAGAAATGACAGACCTACAAACCAACAATAGACAAATCTTGTGTAATCTACTCCCAGCCCATGTTGCTGCTCATTTTATAGACCTACAGGCAAGAAGTAATCTGGTGAGTGTGTTCAGATGGATGATGAAGTATACATTTTTATTCGTCAAGCTTAATGATATTGACTTGATAATTGGTATACAATATTATCATGACAAGTTACCGATCAGGTTGTAATTTTGTTTTGGTCTGATGATTTTTTGCAGCGTTATGGTCCTTGGGCTAAGAAAACTTACTTAAATAATCAGTTTTCAACACTTTTTAGCTCACCTGGCCTAAAAGGCCATGTGAGCTTTTCTCATCACTTGGCGTCCGTCGTCGTCGTCGTCGTCGTCGACGTCGTCGTCGTCGTCGTCGTTAACAATTTTTCAAACATCTTCTCCTCTGAAACTACTGAATGGATTTGAATGAAACTTAACATGATTGTTCCTTAGTATATCCTGCACAAAATGTGCGCTTCGATTTTTGATCCGTCAAAAAACATGGCCGCCGTTACTTTAAATAGAACATAGGGGTCAAATGCAGTTTTTGGCTTATATCTCAAAAACGAAAGCATTTAGAGCAAATCTGACATGGGGTAAAAATGTTCATTAGGTCAAGATCTATCAGCCCTGAAAATTTCAGATGAATCAAACAAACCATTGTTGGGTTGCTGCCACTTAATTGGTAATTTTAAGGAAATTTTGCAGTTTTTGGTCATTATCTTGAATATTATTATAGATAAAGATAAACTGTAAACAGCAAAAAAGATCAGCAAAGTAAGATCTACAAATAAGTTAATATGACCAAAATTGTCAATTGACCCCTTAAGGGGTTATTGTCCTTTAATGACAATTTTTCACAATTTGTTCATCATATTTGCTAACTTTAAAAAATCTTCTCCTCTGAAACTACTGAATGGATTTGGTTAAAACTTAGCATGATTGTTCCTTAGATTATCCTGCACAGAGTGTGCTTTGATTTTTGATCCGTCAAAAAACATGGCCGCCGTTACTTAAAATAGAACATAGGGGTCAAATGCAGTTTTTGGCTTATATCTCAAAAACGAAAGCATTTAGAGCAAATCTGACATGGAGTAAAAATGTTCATTAGGTCAAGATCTATCAGCCCTGAAATTTTCAGATGAATCAAGCAAACCATTGTTGGGTTGCTGCCACTTAATTGGTAATTTTAAGGAAATTTTGCAGTTTTTGGTCATTATCTTGAATATTATTATAGATAAAGATAAACTGTAAACAGCAAAAAAGATCAGCAAAGTAAGATCTACAAATAAGTTAATATGACCAAAATTGTCAATTGACCCCTTAAGGGGTTATTGTCCTTTAATGACAATTTTTCACAATTTGTTCATCATATTTGCTAACTTTAAAAAATCTTCTCCTCTGAAACTACTGAATGGATTTGGTTAAAACTTAGCATGGTTGTTCCTTAGATTATCCTGCACAAAGTGTGTGCTTTGATTTTTGATCCGTCAAAAAACATGGCCGCCGTTACTTAAAATAGAACATAGGGGTCAAATGCAGTTTTTGGCTTATATCTCAAAAACGAAAGCATTTAGAGCAAATCTGACATGGAGTAAAAATGTTCATTAGGTCAATATCTAACAGCCCTGAAATTTTCAGATGAATCAAACATCCAATTGTTGGGTTGCTGCCACTTAATTGGTAATTTTAAGGAAATTTTGCAGTTTTTGGTCATTATCTTGAATATTATTATAGATAAAGATAAACTGTAAACAGCAAATATGATCAGCAAAGTAAGATCTACAAATAAGTCAATTTGACCAAAATTGTCAATTGACCTCTTTAGGAGTTATTGCCCTTTAAAGACTTTTTTCACAATTTGTTCATCATGTTGACTTACTTTAAAAAATCTTCTCTTATGAAACTGCTGTATCAATTTCAGCCAAACTTAGGCTAAATGAGTTTCAGAGTTTCAGAGTATCTAGTATAAATTTTATATTTCATTTCCTTGTATGTCAAGAAACATAGCTCCTATGGCTAAAATAGAACATAGGAGAAAATGATTTTTTTTTTGCTTTTGAAGAAAATAGGACGATTCAAAGAACATTTAAATAAATTGAAAAGCCAAAATAATCATTGATGAGAGATTAAACCAAAAAAATTCAGATGAGCGATTCAGGCTCTTGAGAGCCTCTTGTTTGTCATGCTTGTGTATATTTACTTGATATATGTTTAAACCATGACAAGTTACAGATTAAATTTGCATTGTTTTTCAATACCATGAATGTTTAATCTGTAGGGGACTATGTATTGCCATGCAATACTCTCAGAATGTTTGTTAAACAGTACATGATTAGAAAATACAATTTTTTTATAAACAAATATAGGATAATCTTATCCAGCAGTGACCTTGTATTCATTTCAACAAACTTTTATGTTAAGCTCAAAATAGAGATGAGCACTCGTTTTTATCAAATTAGATTTTCTAACAGCATAACTAATGACAAACGGGTCACTCTGAAGATCACTTGTTTTATCTATTTTCATAAACAGTGTCTCTTCAATTTCTTATTATTTAAACAAATGTTTAATTTCAAGGATACAGAAAGAAAGAAATTGTTATAAACGTTTTCTTAACTTTATTATAACTTAAGATAATTTTAGATGAGGAAGAATGGTTTTGTTAGCAGGAAATTAGTCGAAAATTTATGTTTTCCTCTTAGCTTTTTTCAATAAATTTTCATTGACATCTTTTTTATTTCAAATAATAATATTCATATACTTTTATCATTTTACTTATTCCTTTTTTTATTTGAAATTCTAATATTTGTCATAAAGTGATTTCAGAGACTTTAGTCTGCATGTTTAGTTATATTCCAATGATAATGTATTAGATTGAGTCTTGAAGAATTTACTCTTGTGAAATGTGTTACTTAAAAGTTTAGATTGAGTCTTGAAGAATTTACTCTTTTGAAATGTGTTACTTAAAAGTTTAGATTGAGTCTTGAAGAATTTACTCTTGTGAAATGTGTTACTTAAAAGTTTAAAAACTAGGCGTTTGTCGTTTATATATTTGTGCTTTTGCAAAACTATTTTGAGTTGGATACTAGAATATTGATATGAACGACTTTATGAAATAATTGTGGATACACATGTATGCTAATTGAATTGTTACACGGCTAGTGCAAATGCAAGTAGAGTGTTGAGTTTTTTCTATGAGCTAAACCAAACTGAAGAAAACTACGTTTGCTATACACATTTCTAAGTAAAAGTCTGTAATATTACATCTTTTTTGAGTAGTTAAGTTTAATATTTCAGGATGATCTCTACAGTCAGCATTACAGCAAAGTTGGTGTGTTTTTTGCCTCGATTCCAAACTTTTCTGATTTCTATATTGAACTTGATGCCAATAATCAAGGAGTGGAGTGTTTACGTGTTTTAAATGAAATTATTGTTGATTTTGACGAGGTAAAGTATTCACTCTTTGAAATTAAACATAGTAAATACTATGGAGCAGTTATAATTAAAGGGATAGAAATTTTGTTAAACTTCCTTAACAGTAAATATTATGAGAAGGACAAATCTTCAAAAATGTCACATTACCAAAATCATCAATTGACTCGTACGTTATTATGCTTTAACAAGTTTTGCGTTTTAGCAGGAAACGGTTGGAAATTTAAACTATTTTTTAATTGCATCGAATTAATTTTAGTCAAATATTTTAGCTCACCCTCTAGACTTCTTTTTTTTAAACTTGTAAGTACGTGCATGAAACTTTGTTTGTTATATTTCAGGCTCTTAACGAACCACGATTCCGTGCAATAGACAAGATTAAAACAATTGGAAGCACTTACATGGGAGCAGTTGGTCTAATGCCAGAAATGAAAATTCAGGTATATTACTCAGCTGCTTGAATCAAAAAGTTAGATTTTATCGCTACTGTTCAGGTCTAAATATGTTCGATTTTTTAGCCATGGCGTTGTCAATTTATTTTCGGTCTATGTGTTTGACTGTCCCTCTGGTATCTTTACTTCTGAGTCCACAGTATTAAATTTAGTAATAAAGACTTTTAGACGATTTTAATCATTATTACTGACAGCATGGAGTTTCTTGACACTGTAATGGTTTATTTATAAAGCGCGAATAATACACTACACCGATGAATTATATTTGTTGTAAAAAAACGACCCAACATGGTATGATATTATGGGAATTTTAACTTTCACATCACTTTCAAATTGTGTTGATGCTAATCAATTATACATGGAATACTAAAAAAAACATTTTTCCACAAGTTGAGTAGGATCTGATTACCCTTCAGTGTACCTGAGATCACCTCACGTTTTTGGTCGTGTATGTTTTCCTTAGTCTTAAGATTTTATGTTGTGTCTTTTTACTGTTGTTTGAGTGTCATTTTGTTTTTGCAATGTCCTCTTTGGTATCTTTAGCATCTCTTTTATGATAAGTTTATCACATTAAAGAATGTCACAGTATTGTCACTGACATTATCTTCAAATAATAATGTACGTGCTTGCAGGTGACTAGGAATGCCGAACAGTTATCTGGCTTAGAAAGGCAAGAAATAAGACACTTATTTTATTTATCCATGAATATGCTGTGTTTAGTGTAAAAGTAACAGAATCTAAGTCAGGGTCATAAAATATGTTTAAAGATTGTCAAGGTTGAGAACGCGTAGTAATTAAACGATTACGTAACTTTCCGCTATATAGATGATGTTCTTTCACTAAACAATTCAAAATTTGGTGACTATGTGAAACGCATCTATCCCATTGAACTAGAGATAAAGGATACTACAGATACAGTTAAGTCGGCTTCATATCTTGACTTACATCTAGAAATTGACAATGAGGGTCGGTTGAAAACAAAACTTTACGACAAAAGATATGATTGCAGCTTTCCAATTGTGAACTTTCCATTTCTAAGACGCAACATTCCAGCAGGACCTGCATACGGGGTATATGTCTACCAATTGATACGATATTCCCGTGCTTGCATGTCCTATCATGATTTTCTTGATAGAGGGTTGCTGCTTACAAGGAAGCTATTAAACCAAGAGTTCCAAATGGTGAAGTTGAAATCATCCCTTCGTAAATTTTACGGACGCCATCACGAGTTTCACAAATGATATCGAATATGTTCCTTACGTCGTAACTACAATTCCCTTCCCTTTCATGAATGTGACCTACCGAATTAAAATTTTGTAATCACATAAGCAACACGACGGGTGCCACATGTGGAGGAGGATCTGCTTACCCTTCCGGAACACCTGAGATCACCCCTAGTTTTTGGTGGGGTTCGTGTTGTTTATTCTTTAGTTTTCTATGTTGTGTCATGTTTACTATTGTTTTTCTGTTTGTCTTTTTCATTTTTAGCCATGGCGTTGTCAGTTTGATTTGGATTTATGAGTTTGACTGTCCCTTAGGTATCTTTCGTCCCTCTTTTAAATGAGTGTGAGTTTTATATTCAAATAGGGCTATCAGGATCGGACATAAGAACATTGTCCAACTCGAATAATTTATTGTTAATGAGCTATTAATTATGTTTTCTAATTTAAGCAAGAGTTATTATAGAGAATATTTAAATGAAAATAATTGAAATCATATATTCAAAACAATCCTGAGAATTTATACTTTCAATATAGACTGGCGTCATATTTGAAGAATGTTTTCTACAGTGGAGGGAAACGCTTCTGACATTTGTTCTAAGTGAAGAGCTTCCAGACAAAAATTTGTTTATCATATATATTTTGTGTATTTGTAATGATTTCTAATGTCGTTTTAACTCGCATTGTCGTCATTAAGACAGCGTTATAATTCTGTTATGTATAATCAATTTAATTACGTTAAAACGCATGTAAAAAGTCATCAAAGATACTAAGATTCCCATTTAGTACTCCAGTCGCGTATTTCGACTAATTGAGACTCGTTAATGTCACTCTTTTCAAAACAGGTGGAAGGTCAAATAAATAAAGCTGTTTAATATGAGCAATGAAAATCAAATTTTCCAATTGATGGTTATTGGAATCAGATAAATGTCAATCAATTAAAAAAAACAATCATTTTAACAATTTATTATCAATGAAAGATATCACTTATGAAATAGTGATTTAGATGTACACAATGTACAGTTCATGATTTGCAACGTTATTTACCAAAACTTATAAACATTTTTTTCATTTGACCTTATGCTAATTTTGATGGGTTTTTTTTATGAAGTAGGCTTATTAACAAGTAACCTGTTTATTTTATATTTGTAATTACGGGTATGACGTATGTTTTGATATGAAATGTTATTGACTTTTAATCAGAATGAACATATGGGCTTTTTTTTGAAGGCCGTATGGTGACGGATAGTTTTTAATTTCTGTGTAATTTGGTCTTTTGTGGAGAGTTGTCTCAATGGCAATCATACCACATCTTTTTTTTTATATTTTCGTTTTTTCAACAAATGCAGTTATTTGTACCTCACGTTTGCAGTGATGTATTTTCTATTAAAACTACACATCTCTTCTGATAAATTGTTATGTCTCCAGTTGGGAAAATCTTGTCCGCTTCCATTTGATTGAAACTGTTCCAACTCAGTTGTATTCTATTCGATTTACTAGTTTATAAATTTGTCCATTTGTTTTTTTAATTTGGTTTTATGGACTCCCTTTTTAGCTCACCTGGCCTTAAAGGCCATGTGAGCTTTTCTCATCACTTGGCGTCCGTCGTCGTCGTCGTCGACGTCGTCGTCGTCGTTAACAATTTTTCAAACATCTTCTCCTCTGAAACTACTGAATGGATTTGAATGAAACTTAGCATGATTGTTCCTTAGAGTATCCTGCACAAAGTGTGTGCTTCGATTTTTGATCCGTCAAAAAACATGGCCGCCGTTACTTAAAATAGAACATAGGGGTCAAATGCAGTTTTTGGCTTATATCTCAAAAACGAAAGCATTTAGAGCAAATCTGACATGGGGTAAAAATGTTCATTAGGTCAAGATCTATCAGCCCTGACATTTTCAGATGAATCAAACAAACCATTGTTAGGTTGCTGCCACTTAATTGGTAATTTTAAGGAAATTTTGCAGTTTTTGGTCATTATCTTGAATATTATTATAGATAAAGATAAACTGTAAACAGCAAAAATGATCAGCAAAGTAAGATCTACAAATAAGTTAAAATGACCAAAATTGTCAATTGACCCCTTAAGGGGTTATTGTCCTTTAATGACAATTTTTCACAATTTGTTCATCATATTTGCTAACTTTAAAAAATCTTCTCCTCTGAAACTGCTGAATGAATTTGGATGAAACTTAGCATGATTGTTCCTTAGAGTATCCTGCACAAAGTGTGTGCTTCGATTTTTGATCCGTCAAAAAACATGGCCGCTGTTACTTAAAATAGAACATAGGGGTCAAATGCAGTTTTTTGCTTATATCTCAAAAACGAAAGCATTTAGAGCAAATCTGACATAGGGTAAAAATGTTCATTAGGTCAAGATCTATCAGCCCTGAATTTTTTAGATGAATCAAATTAACCACTTAATTGGTAATTTTAAGGAAATTTTGCAGTTTTTGGTCATTATCTTGAATATTATTATAGATACAGATAAACTGTCAATAGCAAAAATGTTAAGCAAAGTAAGATCTACAAATAAGTCAATTTGACCAAAATTGTCAATTGACCTCTTAAGGAGTTATTGCCCTTTAAAGACTTTTTTTCACAATTTGTTCATCATGTTCACTTACTTTAAAAAATCTTCTCCTTTGAAACTGCTGTATCAATTTCAGCCAAACTTAGGCTAAATGAGTTTTAGAGTTTCAGAGTATCTAGTATAAATTTTATATTTCATTTCCTTGTATGTCAAGAAACATAGCTCCTATGGCTAAAATAGAACATAGGAGAAAATGAATTTTTTTTTTGCTTTTGAAGAAAATAGGACGATTCAAAGAACATTTAAATAACTTGAAAAGCCAAAATAATCATTGATATGAGATTAAACCCCAAAAAAATCAGGTGAGCGATTCAGGCTCTTGAGAGCCTCTTGTTTAGCTCACCTGGCCTAAAAGGCCATGTGAGCTTTTCTCATCACTTGGCGTCCGTCGTCGTCGTCGTCGTCGTCGTCGTCGTCGTCGTCGTCGTCTGTCGTCGTTAACAATTTTTCAAACATCTTCTCCTCTGAAAGTACTAAATGGATTTGAATGAAACTTAGCATGATTGTTCCTTAGATTATCCTGCACAAAGTGTGTGTTTCGATTTTTGATCCGTCACAAAACATGGCCGCCGTTACTTAAAATAGAACATAGGGGTCAAATGCAGTTTTTGGCTTATATCTCAAAAACGAAAGCATTTAGAGCAAATCTGACATGGGGTAAAAATGTTCATTAGGTCAAGATCTATCAGCCCTGAAATTTTCAGATGAATCAAACAAACCATTGTTGGGTTGCTGCCACTTAATGGTAATTTTAAGAAATTTTGCAGTTTTTGGTCATTATCTTGAATATTATTATAGATAAAGATAACCTGTAAATAGCAAAAATTATCAGCAAAGTAAGATCTACAAATAAGTTAATATGACCAAAATTGTCAATTGACTCCTTAAGGGGTTATTGTCCTTTAATGACAATTTTTCACAATTTGTTCATCATATTTGCTAACTTTAAAAAATCTTCTCCTCTGAAACTGCTGAATGAATTTGGATGAAACTTAGCATGATTGTTCCTTAGAGTATCCTGCACAAAGTGTGTGCTTCGATTTTTGATCCGTCAAAAAACATGGCCGCTGTTACTTAAAATAGAACATAGGGGTCAAATGCAGTTTTTTGCTTATATCTCAAAAACGAAAGCATTTAGAGCAAATCTGACATAGGGTAAAAATGTTCATTAGGTCAAGATCTATCAGCCCTGAAATTTTTAGATGAATCAAATTAACCACTTAATTGGTAATTTTAAGGAAATTTTGCAGTTTTTGGTCATTATCTTGAATATTATTATAGATACAGATAAACTGTCAATAGCAAAAATGTTAAGCAAAGTAAGATCTACAAATAAGTCAATTTGACCAAAATTGTCAATTGACCTCTTAAGGAGTTATTGCCCTTTAAAGACTTTTTTTCACAATTTGTTCATCATGTTCACTTACTTTAAAAAATCTTCTCCTTTGAAACTGCTGTATCAATTTCAGCCAAACTTAGGCTAAATGAGTTTTAGAGTTTCAGAGTATCTAGTATAAATTTTATATTTCATTTCCTTGTATGTCAAGAAACATAGCTCCTATGGCTAAAATAGAACATAGGAGAAAATGAATTTTTTTTTTGCTTTTGAAGAAAATAGGACGATTCAAAGAACATTTAAATAACTTGAAAAGCCAAAATAATCATTGATATGAGATTAAACCCCAAAAAAATCAGGTGAGCGATTCAGGCTCTTGAGAGCCTCTTGTTTAGCTCACCTGGCCTAAAAGGCCATGTGAGCTTTTCTCATCACTTGGCGTCCGTCGTCGTCGTCGTCGTCGTCGTCGTCGTCGTCTGTCGTCGTTAACAATTTTTCAAACATCTTCTCCTCTGAAAGTACTAAATGGATTTGAATGAAACTTAGCATGATTGTTCCTTAGATTATCCTGCACAAAGTGTGTGTTTCGATTTTTGATCCGTCACAAAACATGGCCGCCGTTACTTAAAATAGAACATATTGGTCAAATGCAGTTTTTGGCTTATATCTCAAAAACGAAAGCATTTAGAGCAAATCTGACATGGGGTAAAAATGTTCATTAGGTCAAGATCTATCAGCCCTGAAATTTTCAGATGAATCAAACAAACCATTGTTGGGTTGCTGCCACTTAATGGTAATTTTAAGAAATTTTGCAGTTTTTGGTCATTATCTTGAATATTATTATAGATAAAGATAACCTGTAAATAGCAAAAATTATCAGCAAAGTAAGATCTACAAATAAGTTAATATGACCAAAATTGTCAATTGACTCCTTAAGGGGTTATTGTCCTTTAATGACAATTTTTCACAATTTGTTCATCATATTTGCTAACTTTAAAAAATCTTCTCCTCTGAAACTACTGAATGGATTTTAATGAAACTTAGCATGATTGTTCCTTAGATTATCCTGCACAAAGTGTGTGCTTCGATTTTTGATCCGTCAAAAAACATGGCCGCCGTTACTTAAAATAGAACATAGGGGTCAAATGCAGTTTTTGGCTTATATCTCAAAAACGAAAGCATTTAGAGCAAATCTGACTGGAGTAAAAATGTTCATTAGGTCAAGATCTATCAGCCCTGAAATTTTCAGATGAATCAAACAAACCATTGTTGGGTTGCTGCCACTTAATGGTAATTTTAAGAAATTTTGCAGTTTTTGGTCATTATCTTGAATATTATTATAGATAAAGATAACCTGTAAATAGCAAAAATTATCAGCAAAGTAAGATCTACAAATAAGTTAATATGACCAAAATTGTCAATTGACTCCTTAAGGGGTTATTGTCCTTTAATGACAATTTTTCACAATTTGTTCATCATATTTGCTAACTTTAAAAAATCTTCTCCTCTGAAACTGCTGAATGAATTTGGATGAAACTTAGCATGATTGTTCCTTAGAGTATCCTGCACAAAGTGTGTGCTTCGATTTTTGATCCGTCAAAAAACATGGCCGCTGTTACTTAAAATAGAACATAGGGGTCAAATGCAGTTTTTTGCTTATATCTCAAAAACGAAAGCATTTAGAGCAAATCTGACATAGGGTAAAAATGTTCATTAGGTCAAGATCTATCAGCCCTGAAATTTTTAGATGAATCAAATTAACCACTTAATTGGTAATTTTAAGGAAATTTTGCAGTTTTTGGTCATTATCTTGAATATTATTATAGATACAGATAAACTGTCAATAGCAAAAATGTTAAGCAAAGTAAGATCTACAAATAAGTCAATTTGACCAAAATTGTCAATTGACCTCTTAAGGAGTTATTGCCCTTTAAAGACTTTTTTTCACAATTTGTTCATCATGTTCACTTACTTTAAAAAATCTTCTCCTTTGAAACTGCTGTATCAATTTCAGCCAAACTTAGGCTAAATGAGTTTTAGAGTTTCAGAGTATCTAGTATAAATTTTATATTTCATTTCCTTGTATGTCAAGAAACATAGCTCCTATGGCTAAAATAGAACATAGGAGAAAATGAATTTTTTTTTTGCTTTTGAAGAAAATAGGACAATTCAAAGAACATTTAAATAACTTGAAAAGCCAAAATAATCATTGATATGAGATTAAACCCCAAAAAAATCAGGTGAGCGATTCAGGCTCTTGAGAGCCTCTTGTTTAGCTCACCTGGCCTAAAAGGCCATGTGAGCTTTTCTCATCACTTGGCGTCCGTCGTCGTCGTCGTCGTCGTCGTCGTCGTCGTCGTCTGTCGTCGTTAACAATTTTTCAAACATCTTCTCCTCTGAAAGTACTAAATGGATTTGAATGAAACTTAGCATGATTGTTCCTTAGATTATCCTGCACAAAGTGTGTGTTTCGATTTTTGATCCGTCACAAAACATGGCCGCCGTTACTTAAAATAGAACATAGGGGTCAAATGCAGTTTTTGGCTTATATCTCAAAAACGAAAGCATTTAGAGCAAATCTGACATGGGGTAAAAATGTTCATTAGGTCAAGATCTATCAGCCCTGACATTTTCAGATGAATCAAACAAACCATTGTTAGGTTGCTGCCACTTAATTGGTAATTTTAAGGAAATTTTGCAGTTTTTGGTCATTATCTTGAATATTATTATAGATAAAGATAAACTGTAAACAGCAAAAATGATCAGCAAAGTAAGATCTACAAATAAGTTATAATGACCAAAATTGTCAATTGACCCCTTAAGGGGTTATTGTCCTTTAATGACAATTTTTCACAATTTGTTCATCATATTTGCTAACTTTAAAAAATCTTCTCCTCTGAAACTGCTGAATGAATTTGGATGAAACTTAGCATGATTGTTCCTTAGAGTATCCTGCACAAAGTGTGTGCTTCGATTTTTGATCCGTCAAAAAACATGGCCGCTGTTACTTAAAATAGAACATAGGGGTCAAATGCAGTTTTTTGCTTATATCTCAAAAACGAAAGCATTTAGAGCAAATCTGACATAGGGTAAAAATGTTCATTAGGTCAAGATCTATCAGCCCTGAAATTTTTAGATGAATCAAATTAACCACTTAATTGGTAATTTTAAGGAAATTTTGCAGTTTTTGGTCATTATCTTGAATATTATTATAGATACAGATAAACTGTCAATAGCAAAAATGTTAAGCAAAGTAAGATCTACAAATAAGTCAATTTGACCAAAATTGTCAATTGACCTCTTAAGGAGTTATTGCCCTTTAAAGACTTTTTTTCACAATTTGTTCATCATGTTCACTTACTTTAAAAAATCTTCTCCTTTGAAACTGCTGTATCAATTTCAGCCAAACTTAGGCTAAATGAGTTTTAGAGTTTCAGAGTATCTAGTATAAATTTTATATTTCATTTCCTTGTATGTCAAGAAACATAGCTCCTATGGCTAAAATAGAACATAGGAGAAAATGAATTTTTTTTTTGCTTTTGAAGAAAATAGGACGATTCAAAGAACATTTAAATAACTTGAAAAGCCAAAATAATCATTGATATGAGATTAAACCCCAAAAAAATCAGGTGAGCGATTCAGGCTCTTGAGAGCCTCTTGTTTAGCTCACCTGGCCTAAAAGGCCATGTGAGCTTTTCTCATCACTTGGCGTCCGTCGTCGTCGTCGTCGTCGTCGTCGTCGTCGTCTGTCGTCGTTAACAATTTTTCAAACATCTTCTCCTCTGAAAGTACTAAATGGATTTGAATGAAACTTAGCATGATTGTTCCTTAGATTATCCTGCACAAAGTGTGTGTTTCGATTTTTGATCCGTCACAAAACATGGCCGCCGTTACTTAAAATAGAACATATTGGTCAAATGCAGTTTTTGGCTTATATCTCAAAAACGAAAGCATTTAGAGCAAATCTGACATGGGGTAAAAATGTTCATTAGGTCAAGATCTATCAGCCCTGAAATTTTCAGATGAATCAAACAAACCATTGTTGGGTTGCTGCCACTTAATGGTAATTTTAAGAAATTTTGCAGTTTTTGGTCATTATCTTGAATATTATTATAGATAAAGATAACCTGTAAATAGCAAAAATTATCAGCAAAGTAAGATCTACAAATAAGTTAATATGACCAAAATTGTCAATTGACTCCTTAAGGGGTTATTGTCCTTTAATGACAATTTTTCACAATTTGTTCATCATATTTGCTAACTTTAAAAAATCTTCTCCTCTGAAACTACTGAATGGATTTTAATGAAACTTAGCATGATTGTTCCTTAGATTATCCTGCACAAAGTGTGTGCTTCGATTTTTGATCCGTCAAAAAACATGGCCGCCGTTACTTAAAATAGAACATAGGGGTCAAATGCAGTTTTTGGCTTATATCTCAAAAACGAAAGCATTTAGAGCAAATCTGACGGAGTAAAAATGTTCATTAGGTCAAGATCTATCAGCCCTGAAATTTTCAGATGAATCAAACAAACCATTGTTGGGTTGCTGCCACTTAATGGTAATTTTAAGAAATTTTGCAGTTTTTGGTCATTATCTTGAATATTATTATAGATAAAGATAAACTGTAAACAGCAAAAATGATCAGTAAAGTAAGATCTACAAATAAGTTAATATGACCAAAATTGTCAATTGACCCCTTAAGGGGTTATTGTCCTTTAATGACAATTTTTCACAATTTGTTCATCATATTTGCTAACTTTAAAAAATCTTCTCCTCTAAAACTACTAAACCAAATTCAATTAAACTTCAACTGAATGATCAGTAGGGTGTATAAAATAAATTTTGTGCTTTATTTTTTATTTCGTCAAAAAACATGGCCGTCATGGCTAAAAATAGAACACAGGGTAAAATGCAGTTTTTGGCTTATATCTCAAAAACTCCAGCATTTAGAGCAAATAAGACAAGAAGTTAAAGTATTTATTAGGTCAAGGTCTACCTGTCCTGAAATTTTCAGCCGAATTGGGTAACTGGTTTTTCAGGTATAATGCCCCTGAATTGATGATTTTAAAGAAATTTTGCAGTTTTTGGTTATTATCTTGAATATTATTATAGATACAGATAAACTGTTAATAGCAAAAATGTTAAGCAAAGTAAGATCAACAAATAAGTCAATTTGACCAAAATTGTCAATTGACCCCTTAAGGAGTTATTGCCCTTTAAAGACTTTTTTCACAATTTGTTCATCATGTTGACCTACTTTAAAAAAAATCTTCTCCTTTGAAACTGCTGTATCAATTTCTGCCAAACTTAGGCTAAATGAGTTTTAGAGTATCTAGTATAAATTTTATATTTCATTTCCTTGTATGTCAGAAACAGAGCTCCTATGGCTAAAATAGAACATAGGAGAAAAGGATTTTTTTTTTGCTTTTGAAGAAAATAGGACGATTCAAAGAACATTTAAATAAATTGAAAAGCCAAAATAATCATTGATGACAGATTTAACCAAAAAAATTAAGGTGAGCGATTCAGGCTCTTGAGAGCCTCTTGTTTTTAATTCACCCTTGAGTCTGGTATGTTTAGAACTTTTGTTTACTATCATTACAATCGTGTGTATGTTGGCCAAACTTTCGATTCTTAAACAAAAAACAATTAAAAGAAAATCTAGGTAGGTTATGTTGGTACAATAAGGGATAGATGTTCCCTACGAAATGCATTGATTTTGAGTGGTTCTCTAGCCAGTATAAATGTCTGTCACCAAGTCAAAATTATGACAGTTGTTATCCTTTAGTTTGATGTGTTTGAGCTTTTGATTTTGCCTCCTGGAAGTTTTTGTGATTTACTTTTTAGAAATATATCAGATTTACCTGCTTTTTGGTCATCACTGTTTACACATTGATATGATTATAATAATATAAATCATATATAGAAACAATTTGGACATATGAATAAGTTTTTGAATTCAAAGTGCCCTAGTCTGTTGAATATCAGGTTTCAACAACGAAAGCAATAGAATCAACTGTCGACTGGAAAAATATGTTACTCTGAAACTACTGAATATTTTGGAAGATAATAGTTAGAACACTCGGATGTTTCAATAGAGCTGACATTTAAAATACTATATTGTGGTTACAATTTGAGTTACACAGGGGCATATCTAGCTTTTCATTAGTGCACATATAACCTAATATTTATAAGCTATATCTAACATCGCATGGATGTTTCTATTAAACATTCTCGCTCCGGTGATGGCCAATGAATGGCCTTCTGTTGTTAATTTTGCTCTTTATTCGGGTTGATGTCTCTTTGACACATTCCCCATTTCCGTTCTCAATTTTATTAGAGAATACTAGTAATGCTAACTTTACATTTTTCTCATTATGGAATGTCATGTTGCAAATATAATTGCAAATATATATATATGCGAGTTCGACTCGGATGGATAGCATAGTCAATCGTATAACATCTCCTTATGTTTATGATTTTCACATGAATAAACCACATGGAAAGCTAAAGTTTACGTTCACAGAAAAATCATATATCTGATTATAAATGACATCAATTATGTCTTGTTTCACTGTTTCATCTTGGAATGCTTTTAACATCTGTTTAATATTATACCCTCCATTAGCTCTATGATACACAGCATACTTCATGGACATTTACATTAAGTATTATTTAATTATGAACATAACTCATGAAATGATACATACGTAATAGCAAGTCATAATATATTAATTTAATTGTACATGGTAAGCAGAAATGAAATAATTACATGTAACTCCTTTGAAAGCAGTTTGATAAAACAAAATATAGCATGGTGGACATTTTTAATTGAATCTTTCGCTGTTTCGTCGGAAAACGTATTACCCAAAACACATTTTTAAAAACGTCATTGGTAAAGCTGCTTATCAAAGGTCGCATATTTTACCTATATTGCTTATATTTTGTATGTCTAGGGACTATGGATCGTACTTTTTAATATTTTTGAATTCATGTTATTCTTATGTTTATATAGATAATATTGTTAGTTTCTCCGTTTGAATGGGTTTGCTCTAGTGATTTTTGGTCCCTTTACAGCTTTCTGTTCGGTGTGATTCAAAGCGCCGTGTTGAAGATCGTACTTTAACCTAAAATGGTTAACTTCTACAAATTGTGACTTGGATGAGAGAGTTGTCTCATTGGCACTCATACCACATCCTCTATATGTATTGTTGTCAAAAGAAAATATTTTCTCGTTTTAGGCTGACAGTGAGGTTTCAATGAGTAGTTACATGGAAATGTTGATAGAATTTATATTTACCATGAAGGAAAAATTACGAGTAATTAATGAGAATTCCTACAACAGCTTTGCCCTTAAAGTCGGTACGTATAGTATACAAGTATATTTAGTGTTAGGTAAAATTAGCTCAGTCGTGGCATTATGTTACTTATTTCTTGTTTTAATTTCCCTTTTGAAGTTCTTTTGGAAGGTTTCTTTTATGGAAACTAGAAAAGTCACATTTCGTGCTATTTTAATTTAAAAAATTTGTATATCACTGATTTTAGTGGACATATTAATGGATCATAAAATTAAAATTCAGTTATGAACACTTAGCATAGTATTGTATTGTAATCGCATGTTATTTTCTTGTTTTTGAAAGTGCATCATTTTTTCTCTCTAAATAAAGATATATATATAAAATTACAAATAATTATTTGATGTTTTTAAATTTATAAGCATTTTAACAACTTAGGTATATCTGTGTTTTAAAACTAAACTGCTTTTGAAATGCTTGCATGATCATGGAACTGTAATAAAATCAACGGTACCAAGTTTGTTGCACCAGATGCGCATTTCGACAATACATGTCTCTTCAGTGATGCTCGTGGCCAAAATATTTGAAATCCAAAGCTTATATAAAAGATGAAGAGCTATAATCCAAAAGGTCCAAAAAGTATAGCCAAATTCGTGAAAGGAATCAGAGCTTTGCATGAGGGAGATACATTCCTTAATTTATAATAATTTCTAATATTTTGTAACAGCAAATTTTAATAACACAAAAAATCCGTATTTTCATGCCAGTACCGAAGTACTGGCTACTGGGCTGGTGATACCCTGTAAATATACAAAACGATTACACGAATGTGCGTGTGGAAGTGGAAGATTACTTGTTAAATAATGCAATAAACTAAACGATTAATTTTGGTAGGTGCTAATATTGGACCTGTGGTAGCTGGAGTTATAGGAGCCAGAAAACCACAGTATGATATCTGGGGAAATACAGTCAATGTTGCAAGTAGAATGGAAAGTACTGGAAAACCAGACATTATTCAGGTAAACACATCTTCACTGCTCCATGTTCGATACTCGAGTAACGCTCGATAAATCAAATGAGTAATCGATTAGTAAAACCGAGTTGATATCCCTAATTCTTATACATCCTATACTCAAATATTCGGCTAGATGTGTTACTGATCTAGTTTAATCGCGGAAAGCGTTAAATATGCCTGACATTTTTATAAAGTGTTCTGGTTTTAATTTTTTTCCAGTAGTTAGTCGACACCACTGCTGGGGGAATTTCAATCCCAGAGGGTATCCTCAGTTCAGTTCAGTTATGACATTATTTATAACCAACCTTTCATATAAAATGTTCGTTTATAATTATTAATTATCGGGAAACAAAGGTTCCAACTTCCTCAGGCAAAATTCACCTTTTATGTATTGGGATATATTTGGGGTGCTTTTTTGGTCAATAGTTCTTCAACTGCTTTGGTTGCTACGCATTATTGGCTTTCACTTTTGACCGCTCATCTTGAGGTTTAGCCATAAAAGTGCCTCGGACTGATGAAACTTGTTACCGACCGTGCGATGGTTGTAAGGCCAGTCAAGGTCGTTAAACACTTCCATCATCAAATTTATTAAGTGTTGTTTTCGTGTTTGTCAACCAAATTTGAGGTGCATGATTCAGATCACTCATGATATAGTAATAGCCTATTTTGACATGTTTTACTTGGGTGTTTTCTTTGCTAATTGTCGCAAAAATAATTATAGACATGATGAAACTTTATTGCAAAACTGATCAGTGATACAAGGCCATAAAATATATCGACCGACATATAGATGATTTAATTAAAGAGATATGTTTCTCAAATGACGATGTTTACCTTTTTTGTGTTTTTTTGCCGACTTGTTCTCAAGAACCATATCACATAATTAATACAACAAAATGGATCAGTTTTCAGAATATATAAAACAAAATTATTAATAATCTCTTGAATTGATATGTTATTGAGATTCTTAACAGATATTGTCATAATAATCAATTATATCTCATGAAATGTAATCTATGCATTATGTCCCTAAATAGGAATATCAATTTTTTTATAACTATAGTATGTTTTCATTTTTATTTCAGGTAACCGAAGAAGTCTATAATTTACTGAAATTAAAGTACGTGTTTCAGTGCCGAGGCAAAATAAAAGTGAAAGGCAAAGGTGAAATGTTAACATATTTCTTACTTGGACGAAAAACTGGAAACGTTCAAAGTCCTTCATCCGTTGGTTCATTTAACAGCTCTCTTACTCTGCCTAGTTCTCCGGGATCTCCAGGAAGTTCATCAACCTATAATCGACCTTTACCCGAATTACCAGGCCAGCCGAGGCCACCATCTGCTGAGTCATCACAAAGCCACAATCCACAATCTGGAACTAACAGAAGCAGGGACGGGGTAACAAGAAATCCTAGTGCAGTTAGCTTGTCATCGCAAGACAGCACTACTGCGAAAGATTTTGGTCGAAATGACTCATTCAGATCTAATTCAAGATTACCACCGTGCTATGCTGCACTTGTAAGTGAAAGACAATCTACTATTGATAGTTCGAAGGGTTTACTAACACCACCTGGGAGTTTGAATCGAAAAAGAAGAAATAGTACTGATAGTCCACGAGCTATTACACGGAAAACTAGTAGTAATGCTCTATCACATTGCATATCTGGGCATATTTCAGAAGCCGAATCAACATATACACGGATGGATTCTCCTGAACTGCCAGCTGTACATTTTATGAATGTTAAATCACCTACAAGCCCACCTGTACAAAACTCAATGTTTCAAAATTTACAGAAATCAGACTCGAACACTGGTATTACTCGTGAAGATAATTATTCTGAGGTGCCAGGTTATGAAATGCCATATTTCGAACAACAAACACAATCTACTGGGAATGAACGCGAAGTTGCCAAAATAGAACAGTTACAAACGGCAAAGCCTAGGTCGTTAAACAAACAGTCTAAAATCCCACAACGAGTTGGTGTGTCAAGTCCTCCTCGTCCAAATAAACCTCCGCCCGAAAAGTCTTCGTCACATGGAGAAAGTCGGATTGATAGCATGTCATTGGCCAGACAATCACAAAATACGCCGCAATATGCCCAGATTCAGCCGATTCGAAAAGCTAAATTTGAAGTAGCAAAGCCGTTTGTGAGTTGTCCACCAATGACAAAACCTTGTCAAGTTGTAAATCCAACAGTTCCAATAATTCGGCCAACACCACTAGTTTTAACGGGCGCTGCGCCACCATTACATCATAAGATAAGGGCTGCGCCATACCAAAGACCACAAGGAGACTATGACTCTGCACTACATGCCATAACAGTTGATGCAGGGAATCAAACAGAGACATCAGAAATTTCACCAGAAAGAAAAGTAAAAATGAATGACATTTTAAAAGAATTGGGAAAAGTAATTAGGCCAGATGAACCAAATCGTCCAAAATTAAGTCGACAAAAACAGAAAAGAGAACGACCAATTTCTGGAAATGAGGATGTGTTTGTGACTGCAACATATAGAGAGCCAATCACAGCCAATGTAGCTAAAACACCATCACCGCTGACAAGTCCGCACATGTCTCCATCAAGTACTAACCAGCAATTGAGCAAACATTTCGTAGAGCAAACGTCTAATCCGTCATCGCCAGTTAAACATCATTCAAATGAACGTCGGGTTTCTGAGAGTTCAAGGGGAAGCAGTTGTTCATCCAGATCAACTCTCACTCCTACATCTGCCTTGGTCGTAAGCATTGATGGAAGGTCTATGTGTATAATGCCAAGTTCAAATTCACCGGATCAAGAACAACCACCACCTTTACCACTTCGAAGGGTACCGTCGGATATAACAAAAGAACGCACTGTTGAGGTTAAACCGTACAGCGACATTCGCAGGAGCAATTCAAGTCCAAGATTACGTCCAGTCACTTTCACGTCACCGAAAAAGCAGAGGAAAGAAGTACTTGCTGTACTTCCCCATTCAGACGATGACAAGGAATCTACCAGCTCAAAACCAATGAGTGATCAGTCTTCTGTACTGTTGCTACAACCGATAGAACTTAAACTCGCTCGACCAGCATTAGTAAAGCAATTATCTAGTCCGGATGAAAATAATGAACTATATACAAGAGCTTTTTTAGCAAGTGCAGATTACACGCCATCACATCTCAATCGAAACTTGTCTAGATCAAGTGATGTTTTGTACGGAATCCCGAAATGCCCTGCAACTCCTAAATTCCCAGTGCTTTCGACTGCAGCCTCGTCTTCACTTACTGAACTACTTCAAGAACTGGCTAGTGAACACCCTAATGCGAAACTGGAATCGTATCTTAGTCAACAGTACCCTGAACGCCCAGGAAAGAACATTCATGAAAATCGACATGTTGATCGAAATACACGGAAAAGTTTTCCACATGGGAAACCACCAGTGTGTAATGAAACCGTGAAACAGCGAATAGCTACACGTAACCAAGCAATTACAAGACGGAAACAGGGACCTTGCCCGAAAGATGTTTCATCACCTGAACATAGCGATGGCAGCGAGTTTGGAAAGTCACCACCCCAACCAAATCCTTTTCAAGTAAAAAGAAGAGGAAACTTTACGATGCCACCTCGTTATTGTAGAAGCTTAGATTATATACCAAGTGACAGAGAAGATGGGGCTTCGTCATGTACATCGTCTACTTATGGTAGTCCAAAAATGAGTCGTGCATATGCGGAGGTACTTCCATTATTTTCGAAGAAAATTGAACAATACCTTGCCGGAAGAAATGCTCTCGGAATTGATAGTCTGAGTATATCGTCAATAGCTAGCAGCAGTGAAATGTCAAGAAGTGACCCAAATATTAATATGGATTCGGGGTCAGCCGCATATGAATCTGAATATGACAATTACCGACCAGGAATGGCAAGTGACGAAGAGATTTTATTTGTCCCTGACCCAATTAGTGACACTGAAATCGACTATTTCGATGATATTAACATTGATAATATAACTGTGAGTGATTCGTTTAGTTTAGATATGCCTCTGTCGAGACTGACTAAAAAAATTACGGATGTGTAAATGCGTATAAACGTTGAACAATTAATACATTTGAAGTGTTAAGATGAGTATTAAGTGTTGATTGTGTGTATTTTTTAGATGTTTAAACTTGATTGTTGCAAAGATTATACATTCAAAAATCGTTACACTAGTATAAAAATGAAGTGTCAAGTAACTGAAATTCTGTACAAAAAAACATGAATAAACGGCATATTTATCTCCGCAATGAAACTGTTAAAGAATATTCAAAATAATCCGATGTTATTATAGAATTTAGTAATATTTTGAGTATTTGATGTGGTTACTTTTAAGGTGCAATTTTTTTTGGGATTGTTTTTAGATTGACAAATTAAAGCGCTATGTCTATTCTTTTTTTTCATGACAGACATGTTTACTTCATTTTTATTAAAATTACAATCTGGAAATATGATGATAAGTACTTTTAATACAGAAAAATGTGAACATCTAGTATGTACATATTGTATTTTAACAAAATCATCTACACTTTTAGTGTACATATTGTATTTTAACAAAATCATCTACACTTTTAGTGATATTGTTTTGCTATAACGTTTTTCTATGAATGAAGGTGCATAATCAAGTGATATTTGTGTTTTCAAAATGACTTATTTATTTATAAAAGCAATACAATATGTGTTCAATTTCCACTTGTGGATTTGTCTTTTTCAAAACCCACTTCCTTTTTTTTCTATTGTATGTTAACTTTTATTTTGGTTTTTGATTATTTTGTAAATTTGATGTGTAAATTTGAAAACAAATTGGAAACTAGGTATATGTCAAAGAGACAATGATCCAATCAAAAAACAGAAAACATCTAAAGGCTATCACAGTGAAAAAAATCCCGCATCCAGAGACAGACCTAAATTGGTCCCTTCACAAAAATGTGTACTAGTTCATCAAAAATAGACGTAACACTCCCAAACATATAAATGAACCAAAATTTTTAAAAAAACATGCAAGACGAACAAAGCCGAGGAGCTATTGACTCGTGTCTGACGCAAAAATGTCAACTCTGAATTGAAAAAAAACGATACTGTGTTTGACCTAAAAAAAACTTATTCCTTATAACTAAGTGTAAGATAGAAAGAAATTTGAGTTAAGAAACATCGGTTTTCAGATATACCTCGACTGACCTAAATTTTCATACGAGGTAAAAATATATTATCATCACTTCTTGATCCGTCGTCATTTTGACTTAAAACCATCTTTATTAAATGTTGATAATGTGGCAAACATGGCTACATAACTATAAGTTTCCCATATTTCTCATTGCAACATAATGCAAAATCAGATTGTATCCTCCTCTGAATCTACTTGACCAGCTTAAACTGTAAGCGTGGTGGTTTTAACACTGCAAAAATGACAATCTTTTAATCGAAGTTTTGTGGAAACTTTACAGTAAAAGAGGTATATCGTTCCTTTTGAAACCGTTTTTCTTTGAAATTACTCGCCAAATGTTAGATATTATTTCAATAAAGGATGCATGTACAGTCGTCTACAATAAATTCTTGTTTCATTCATATCTGATAAAAAAAAAAATATACATGGCAGTCAATCTTAGATTCAATAATTAGTCAATGTTCAAAAATCTTCTCATTCAATTCATTGAAACAAAAGGTAAAAGGCGAGAAAGTAAGGGCGCATTTCCCCGGAGCGCGATCTTTACCACAATAAAGTTGAGTAAAACCTGAATAACGATACTGTCTTCTGCCCTAAAAAATTATTCATATATTGAGAAATATTGAATATTCCTCCAATTAGCGAAAACAACACGATATAATGTCCCGGCTTAACTGAATAATATTTTTAGTTGATATATCAATAAGGAGATATAGTATTATTGCTAATAAATCAACTATTCACCTAAGTTTAAATGAAGCGGATGTTGGCATGCAAATAAAGGTGGTGTATGGCCTTCAACATAGAGAAAAATAGTAACCGTATAGTCGACTATAAAGGTCCTGACATAAAAAATGTGAAACAAATTCAAACGAGATAAAGATTGTGACTTGGATCAACATGAATTTTGTGTGTGAGCGCTCGAACCTCCCTCAAACCTTGAGCAGTGATTAACTTCACAACACAAGAACAAATTGTAAAAATCAGATGCAACTGGCTTAGCTCATTCAATCGGTATGAGGCACAAAACCAATAAACACAAAGCACCTAGTTCAAATTTATAAAAAAAGAAGATGTGGTGTACAACTATTCATCACATGAGACCAAATGACGCAGAAACTGACAACTTTAGCTCACCGTACGGTCTTCAACTATGAAGAAAGCCCATACCGCACAGTCAGCTATAAAAGGCCCCGAAATGAAATATTTAGCACAATTCAAACGAGATACATAACGGCATAATTTATGCACAAAATAATGAACGAAAACCAATCCGTCCCCGTAATCCTAGAATAGTGGTGCAGTGAATAGAACAATTGATAGGAACTGTACGAAACAAGAAACAAACAACGCATATGATCAACGGAAACAAAGAACAACCCCTAAATTAAAGGCTAATGACAAAAGACATATGGGTCGTTTTCAAAAAATGTCGAATTTTCAGTACACCCATGCTAACTTTTTTATTTCTAATGGAAATTTCAGTTGTAATGGTTTAAATGAAAGCTTGTCGGATTTGTGATTCAGAACATTAATAATAAACACACCTTACATCTATTTTGATAAGATTAAACTGCATTTAAGACCCATTTTGGGGGTATTTGTCTGCGTACAGTGTCAGAAAAACACATTTCAAATGATTTTTTTGCGATTTTCTGATCGCCTTGGTATCTACAAAAGGGACTTTTTAAGAACGTTAAATATTATTCTAACGAAAATTCGTAGCTTCTATATCACTGTATGTAACATATTATCTACAAACTAAATTGAATCTGCGTACAGGAGGTTCATGTCTTTCCTGTTACCGCTACTTATATCAGCCGTGAAATTAATCTCCCTATGAATATTGAATCAGTCAGTGTTGATTTCAAATGTGCAAAGTAATCTTTACATTTAAAACGCCTCGTTTCTTGAACGACAGTGTAGAGAAAAGAAATTTCAAGACATTTAGTGAAAAAAATATAGCGTACTTTTTTTTATGTCTATGCTGTTACCACCAATTTTGATTAAATACACCAACAGTATATTTGTAAAAAGTGCAATAACGTGTTGGAAACCAAATTCACAATAGAAAAACATAATCACTTCTCCAAAGGGAGTAGTTATTTCACAACAGCAATCAAAAACGAAGAAATTTGTCTATCCTGTTATGTCTATCCTGTTACTATGGTTGCTATGGTTACAGTAACAGCATAGACAATTGTAGACAAAAACGTCGTTAATTTTTTTATCTTAACATATAGGTGCAAAACGAATGAAATATTTCGTTGTTTGAAGTCATCTTCAGGTTATAACGTCTTAATCTTCCCAATTAAGCATTCGCAGGTGCAATACTGATATCGGTAACAGGATAGACAAAAAGGTAACAGGATAGACTTTTATATAGTAATATATCAGAAACGTACGTTCCTGTTACCAATGAAATATAGAGAAAAGTAAACTAACTTATGAGGGATTTACTTGATGTTGGGTTTATTTGAAAGGAGGAAAAATGCCGAACAATATAAATTGCTATCTTAGACTTGCATTACTGGTGCTAATATTTACATCCTTTGAAAACCAATTTTTAGAGGCATTTTTCAGTACAACCTGGAAAATTGGCAAATTATCTATTATATTACAGAATGAATATATATAGAAGTTTATTCTCTTGAAAACCATCTAATTGTCTACGTAAAACAAGCTTAACATTTTATCTTAACCCTTTCTTAATAACCCAAAATTTCTTTTGAAAATGGTAACAGGATAGACAAAATAATGTACCACCGATCAAAAAATGTTATAACATATTCTTGTATGACATCATTAAGATTGCATCTTTATATATGTTGTTCTTAAAGTACTGTTTGTTATGATTTGCTTATGTAGAGGGTTGTTTGAATAAGTAACTTTTAATAATTTTTTCAATTTCAAAATTCGACATTTTTTGAAAATGACCCATATAGAATATGGCGGAGTTAAACATGTTAGCGGGCGCCCAACCGTTCCCTTACCTGGAGCAGCGATGTAACAGTACAACATAAGAACAGACTATAAGAATCAGTTGAAAAAGGTTAACCTCATCAGATATACACAAATAGAAATAAATCAAGAGTTCCAAATGGTGAAGTTGAAATCATCTCTTCGTAATTTTTACGGACGCCATCACGAGTTGGTTGACCGTTATGGAATAATCGTTTCCCAAATGATATCGGATATGTTTCTTACGTCCTAGCTACAATCCCCTTCCCTTTCATGAATGTGACCTACCGAATTAGACTATTTACCGGATTTGAGATCTCATAAACAACACGACGGGTGCCACATGTGGAGCAGGATCTGCTTACCCTTCCGGAGCACCTGAGATCACCCCTAGTTTTTGGTGGAGTTCGTGTTGTTTATTCTTTAGTTTTCTATGTTGTGTCATGTGCACTATTGTTTGTCTGTTTGTCCTTTTCATTTTTAGCCATGGCGTTGTCAGTTTATTTTCGATTTATGAGTTCGACTGTCCCTCTGGTATCTTTCGTCCCTCTTATATACACAAGTAGAAATACAATGTACATCTAATATCTAATGCGACCGGGTGCGTTTAGATTTCAACAACAACAAAATGCAAAGTACAGATTTGAGAGAACCCGCAGTTACTGAAAGCTAGTTCAAAGCCAATTACAACTAATAAAACAATCGTACATATTAGACTAAATTATCAATCAGTTAAAATCCAACTTCCAATGAATTTAGTGCAGGGACGTCATAAACAGTCAGAAAAATCACGACCTTGTGCAATGTTAAGACAGAATTATCGACAAATTGTAGGGCTATGCATGTGCATATGTATATAACAAACATATTTTTTTTTGTTTTTTAATTTACTGATAACAAAATCAATATTAATACCAATAAAACAATTTTCAAAAATTACAGTGTTGAATTGGTAAACTTTTAGATTAAGTTTTATTAAAGGATCAATAAGTTTACCCGGATCGTTTCTTAATTTGCAGGTTCAGTAAACAACATCTCCGTAAAAATGAGGATATGATATCCCGTTTGAAATAAGTCTTGTATACCTTTGGGAACTTTTGGATATGAATGCTCTTTAACTTTGTAAATGATTTAGCCGTTCAGCTCAATGAATGGGTCTCGTGTTGGCAAAACACGTATCTTGTGAGTTTTTATAGGTATACATACTAAAACTAGTTACTAGCATGATGATGGTTATATTCTTCTCATATATTGTATGATGGTATATCCAAACCCCTACTAACCGTACGGCTTTCAACCATAAAAAGCAGCAAATCATATATTTGTCTGGTAAATTTCAAAGGTACCGTGATTGCAAAATGTAAGACAATTGAGAAGTAGAAAACAAATAGCCCCTTTTTCATACTATAACTATAAACAGAAAAAAATAAGACAAAGAACAACCATCGACAACTACTGACTTCAAGCTACTAGTAGCGTATGAACACAAATTAGAACAAACTGTTAAAAATCAGTAAAGGGTATGACTCACCAGATCAGTGCTAAGTACAAAATAACAAAGACGAAAAACACAAAGTACCAGTTACTAAAAGCTAGTCAAAAGACTAATTTTGTTTAAAATATAAACCATCTTATCTTACCTCCTATACATTTCTAGGAATGTGATTGGTTAAAAGCGCCCTCGTGGAGACCGTGTATTTTTGATATTCGGTTAGTAGGGAGGCGGGGCTTATCTCATACACGGTTAGTAGTGGTGTTACGTCCCTTTATATTCCGTATAAGGTAGAAGGGAGGTGGGGCTTATTTCATATACGGTCAGTAGTGATGTTACGTCCCTTTATAAAAAAAAAAACGGTTCGCTCTCACCCCATATGGAATTTACTGACCCATATATACCGTATTGGATTCGAGCTTCGCTCTCACCCCATATGTAATTTACTGACCCCATATATACCGTATTAGGTCACTAGCACACTATGTAACTAATAATACAACCCACAACGATTAAGTGTATTAATGCCGTTGTAAGCAGTTAAAGTATGTCCTTTTAATGCTAAACTGCGAACATATAACTAAGAGTAATCATGAAAATGTGCATTTTTAGCGTATAACAATTTCTTTAAGATTTAGAAAGTTGAAGTTTTGTTTTTCTCTTAATGTTTGAAGGCTTTAGATGGGATTGTAAAGCCGAAAACTGTTATGATCTATAAAACAGACTAAGTGAGTTGCAGTTAAATAATTTTCTGGTCGAAAATGCCACCGAAAACTACGGTGGCAGAATGCAGCCATGAAAGAAAAAAAAATATGTTGTTCCCTCAAGATACTATGTCGTTCCCTCAAGATGCTATGTCGTTCCCACAACAGAGTTAACTCGTTCCCTCAAGATGATATGTCGTTCCCTCAAGATACTATGTCGTTCCCACAAGATAGTTATGTCGTTCCCTCAAGATGATATGTAGTTCCCTCAAAAGAGATAACTATCTTGAGGGAACGACATAGCATGTTGAGGGAACAACTTAATATCTTGAGGGAACGACATAGTATCTTGAGGGAACGACATGATATCTTGAGGGAACGACATATCCTCTTGAAGGAACAACATAACAGCTTGAAGGAACGAGATAACTGTCCTGTGTGAACGACATAGTATCTTGAGGGAACGAGATAATTATCTTGTGGGAACGACATATTATCTTGAGGGAACGACATAACTATCTTGTGGGAACGACATAGTATCTTGAGGGAACGACATAGCATCTTGAGGGAACGACATAGTATCTTCAGGGAACAACATATTTTTTTTTTCTTTCATGGCCGCATTCTGCCACCGTAGAAAACGCATTGTTGGCTTCCGGTGGTATTCTGATATATGGATTATGTAGATCACTACAGCAGCCAATTGAAATGACTCCAAATCCGATTTAACCCAATTTAAAAAAAAACATACCACAAAAGTTTTAATATATGTCGTTCCCTTGTCGTATCTTGAGGGAACAACATAATTTTGTTTTCTTTCATTTAAACACTGTATTAAGATCTTTGAATACTGTATTCATTTATCTGTTCTAATATCGATTTTAATATTGATAATTTTTATTATTTTTTTTTTATTCACAATATATTGCACGCTGTTAACTATTTACTTCACTAGTCCAGCATTACAATAAAGAGTAATATAACTAAAATACTCAACTCCGAGTAAAATTAAAAACGGAAAGATTAGGGACTATATGAGGGTTTTTTTTACCAGAAATTCAGGTAATCATTATTATATTACACTACATCTCAGCTAAATCATAATATATCATGTTTAATCATGAAATAATTATAGAATATCGTTGATCATCTCAACGAGATTGATTTTCTCGCTTGAGCCGGGACGGCGAAATCGAGAAATGCAATCGAGTTGAGATGACCAATGATAATCTGCTTATTGCTATTTTTCCTATGAGGACGTTGTCGATTTCATGTCAATTTCGTTAGCAACGCCACGTGCCTCCCTAAAAAGACTACATGAAAGGCCCGAACAATTACAGAGAACCGCAAACCCTTCAACAACAATAGCTAAAACATGGCTGATATACAGTATAGTAAGCTGAATTGTGTATATCGTTATATTCTTGGCCTTCAATCCCTATGGGTTTAAATGTGCATTTCTTAATAAATGAATATAATTAAGGAGACCCAATATAACAAAATATAAAACAGATCAAAAGAGAAAATCCTGAAGCTTTATTGTTTTAGATATATGTTACCTTAAGCGATCTAATAAAATATAAGAAGCGATCTAGTGCTTGTTATCTAACATTTCTACAGTCACAAAGAAAAATATATGCAAGTTCTAAAGAAGTAACAAACAGCAACAACCAGCAACACACAGCAACAAAGAACAAGTCAAAATCAGGTCAATGTTAACTTAATACAAGTTTAACAGGCCACTTAGTCTAGTATAAGTTTTATCTTCAATCTTTACACGTTTGTCATTTTCGTGATCTATAAACGATTTATCTGTAATCTATTAAGAATATTTGACAAGCACGGACAATACATTATATTCCTCATTTGTCATGTACGTACTAATACACAGAAATTGTTACAAAATAAGAATTGAGAGTCGAATTTTTATTCATACAGTAATCTTAAGTTCAGACATGTTACTTTGTAGGTTGAAAAAACAATATTTCTGACACAATTTTGATAAAAGAGATAAACACTAAAAACGTAATACATTACCAAAAAATAGGATCATTCAACATTTGTTGAGAATTCAATGTCTACTCTTATTTAACAATAATTATTTTAAAGGATTCTCATAGCCGTGATCGTTACGTGTTTCCTCACAAATGATGCGTATGCAGCCCAGTGCGGGTGTGCAACAGAAGCTTTGCATGTTAGGTCTGGAGCAGGAACAACGCATCGACTTTTGGGAACAGTCCCTCCTGGCGAATGTCACACGGATAAAGGAGGCAGACAAACAGCTAATGGATATACATGGGCTAATATTGACTATAATGGACATGTAAGTTCGATGCATTGCCGTAAATTGAAGGAATAAACAACAATTGATAGAATATGTTGTGTGCTAAACGCTTAAAACGCAGATTAATCATTTTGTATTTTCCAAAGTGAAACTATAGGGAAATGAACGTCACATATTTTGTTTCGTCTTGTTTCGTGTAAATTTTGTGTTTTTTGTGAGCATTGCACTACACTTTGATAATTTACTAGTCGATAACTCTGATTAATGACGTTATATTAAAAAAAATAGAAATGGAAACAAACTTACTAAAAAAAATTAAGACATGGTAGGTATTGTGTAGCAGCATATCCCTACAATAGATATAAGAAGATATGGTGAGAGTGCCAATGAGACAACTCTCAATCAAAGTCACAATTTTTAAAATGTAAACTACTATAGGTAAAAGAACGGTCTTCAACACGTAGCCTTGGTTCACAACGAACAGCAAGCTATAATGGGCCTCAAAAATTACTAGTGTAGAACCATTCAAACGGAAAAACCAACGGTCTCATCTATATAAAAAAGAGGAGAAACGAGAAAACACTTATGAACCACACCAACAAACGACAACTACTGAACATCAGATTCCTGACTTAGGACAGGTGCAAACAAATGCAGCGGGTTTAAACGTTTAAATATGTACCAACCTTCATCCTTATCTGAAGCAATAGTGTAACATCACAATATAAAAATATACACTATATAATATTAATTGAAATGGATTACCCCAATCAAAAGACATATTAACACTAGTATCACAGAACGAATAAATTTGATCTATGAAACAATGTTAATACAAAATCATCAAAATCATATACCATAATATAAACAGGTAAATGAAAATTATTGTGTGGTAAGGTATACAGTTTAAGGTTGCAGACCTTGGTTCAGAGTGATTACTCTTTAAATCTGTTATGCGTTTGAAAAAGTCAAGTTTCATCAATGTATTTTATGCATTTACCTAAAACAGATTGGAAATAATCTATGTATTCTAGAAGCTTAGAATATATTTATGAAAATGGCTGACACAAACGTAGTAACGATTTTAAGAGTTATTCTTTTATTCTAGGTCTTTGTCCCTTATTAAAGAATGGAAATATATTTAAACAAATAAATAATTTTGTTGTTCATAGTACGAAGATGTGAAAATTTATAGTAATGCAAAACACATCAAATAAGAAAAAAATTGTGTTTTCACTTTTACCTTCATAGCTTACGTAAAAAATGCAAAAGTAGCCAATGAATTTAAAACACCTTTAGACCTTAATTTTATTCAATATTTTAGGATGCTTGGGCTGCAATCAATTGGCTGAATTTCAAAACTTGTCAGAGTAAGTCATACTTTAGAATAAGCTAAAGAACAAACATGGTTGTTCATACCATATGTTGTCCCTTCTAACGATTGTTAAAGAACAAACATGGTTGTGCATACCATATGTTTTCCCTACTGACGATTGATAAAGAACAAACACGGTTGTTCATACCATATGTTGTCCCTTCTAACGATTGCTAAAGAACAAACATGGTTGTTCATACCATATGTTGTCTCTTCTAACGATTGATAAAGAACAAACACGGTTGTTCATACCATATGTTGTCCCTTCTAACGATTGCTAAAGAACAAACATGGTTGTGCATACCATATGTTGTCCCTTCTAACGATTGCTAAAGAACAAACATGGTTGTTCATACCATATGTTGTCCCTTCTAACGATTGCTAAAGAACAAACATGGTTGTGCATACCATATGTTGTCCCTTCTAACGATTGATAAAGAACAAACACGGTTGTTCATACCATATGTTGTCCCTTCTAACGATTGCTAATGAACAAACATGGTTGTTCATACCATATGTTGTCCCTTCTAACGATTGCTAAAGAACAAACATGGTTGTTCATACCATATGTTGTCCCTTCTAACGATTGCTAATGAACAAACATGGTTGTTCATACCATATGTTGTCCCTTCTAACGATTACTAAAGAACAAACATGGTTGTTCATACCATATGTTGTCCCTTCTAACGATTGCTAATGAACAAACATGGTTGTTCATACCATATGTTGTCCCTTCTAACGATTACTAAAGAACAAACATGGTTGTTCATACCATATGTTGTCCCTTCTAACGATTGCTAATGAACAAACATGGTTGTTCATACCATATGTTGTCCCTTCTAACGATTACTAAAGAACAAACATGGTTGTTCATACCATATGTTGTCCCTTCTAACGATTGCTAAAGAACAAACATGGTTGTTCATACCATATGTTGTCCCTTCTAACGATTGCTAAAGAACAAATATGGTTGTTCATACCTTATGTTGTCCCTTCGAACGATTGGTTATAATAATTATTTATTCATGACCAGTTAAGGGACAAATATACTGGCATTATTGCAATGTATTCAAAATAAACTCATCATAGATACCATGATTAAAATTTTATATTTATGCCAGACGCGCGTTTCGTCTACAAAAGACTCATTAGTGACGCTCGAATCAAAAACTGTTTAAAAAGCGAAGTAACGTACGAAGTTGAAGAGCATTGAGGACCAAACATTCCTAAAAGTTGTGCCAAATACAGCTAAGGTAATCTATTCCTGAGGTAAACAAGCCTTAGTATTTCACAAATTCAAAGTTTTGTTAACAGTTAATTTATTATTATGAACATATCAATGATAACTCAAGTCAACACAGAAGTGCTGACTACTGGGCTGGTGATACCCTCGGGGAAATACATCGCCATCAGCAGTGGCATCGACCCGGTGGTTGTTAATAAACTCTGTAGAGATTTAGTTAGCCTTAAAACCTGGTTAAATCCACAATTTTCGACACAAGTAAATGTTTGTTCTAAGTCAGGTTCGTTAGATGTGTTTGAGCTTTTGATTTTGCCACAACATAAAAGACTTGGAGTTCTATATGCTTGTTATTTTACCTTTCACACCTTCTTTCAAGAATTAAATGTTAATAAAAAGATATGTCATTGTTAACTATAATTATATGCTTAAAAATAAACGGCAGACTTATTTCCATGTTTGTTTTGTATGAGATGTAGAAGATGAATTTGTGTTGCAGCCCATCAATCATCATCGTCTGCAGGCTGTCCGAACATTGTATCACGTGCTGGATGGGGTGCTCGTAGTCCAACACACCCACACTACCTATTAACGCATACCCCAAATCACGTGTATATCCATCATGGCGCCTCAGGAGCATGTCACACGAAGACAGCATGTATTGCTAAAGTCAAGGGGTACCAAAATTGGCACATGGACGGCCATCGTGAGTATCAGTAATTTGAATTCTTTTTCGTGTATAAAGTAGTAATTGATCTCTTACTTCGGTTTTATTAAAGGTTTTAATGAGTACGACTCTCTCCAAGAGTATTTCCTGTCATGAGCAATGTGATGAGTACATTTTGGAAAAATAACTTTCTACCTTCTTTAACTTTTGAGTGCAGCACTGGTTTTATGGTTCATTTCGATTAACGTAATCTTTTCATGTTGGGGTAATGGTATATTGCAAATTGAAGAGCTTGTTCTACAATATCCATAACAGACCCAAACTGTGTTCGTTGAAACAATCGAAGGAGAAATCGTAATTGAATAACCAGAACCAAAAGAACTCACACCTACACTTCTTACACTTCATGAGTAAAAGAAAAAATATTGTAAACAATTAGTTTCAAAACTTACAGATAGACACACAACTAGAACTCTTAGAACAAAATTTTGATTTTTTGCTGTTTTATAATTTGTTTGTGCTATGTAGAAAATCTTATGAGTAAAGTAAGCCCAACTCAACTGATTTTTAAACCTGATTTCCAAAGGAAAATATCGGTTATTAATTTGGTGATGTACGGTAGTTAGGCAGTCGGGTGTGTAGACATGTATACTCTCTTAAATTTCAATATATTGTCACTTATTAACTAGAGGCTTTTGGGCCAGGTGAACTAAAAATAGGTAAAGATTGTTTTTGTCTGTAAGAGAGTTGTCTTATCATGCTATATTTTAGTATTTTTACCCAAATATTATATGTTTGATAGCTTAATTGGTAACCTAGTAACCTCTAATTTTAAGATAATTTTTAAGAAAAAAAGGCAATGTAGTAAATACTTGTTGGTAATTATCAGTCAACGAAAAAGTAACAAACAACAAACATAATCAATTGACTTCCAGAGGACAACATGCAGTTTTCACGAATGTGATCTACCGAATTAGACTATTGACCGGGTTTGAAATAACATGAGCAACACGACGGATGCCACATGTGGATCACGATCTGCTTACCTTTACCAGGCACATGAGATCACCCCCAGTTTCTGGTTTGGTTCGTGTTGCTTCGTCTTTAATTTTCTATGTTGTATCTTGTGTTCTATCATTTGTCCGTTTGTCTTTTCCCTTTTTGACATGGCGTTGTAAGTTTATTTTCGATTTATGAGTTTGGTATTTTCGCCCCTCTATCGCAAATATCCAGGTGTTTTTAGTGACAAAATATCAAGATACTGTATGGTATTGGAGAGTTTTTGTCGTGCTATACGACAATAGTGCTTTACTCTTTTTCTTAAGCTGAAGTAATAATCCAAGAAATATTGATGTAGATGATGACAATGTTTCAACCCCTTCTCTGTACAAATTTGAATAGCAAGATTGGGAATTCAAGTTTATATGACGGACGATAAGATTGATTAGGCTATATGTATTTTACAGACTATAGTGATATTGAATACAGTTTTGTGGTCGGGGAAGATGGTAATGTTTATGAAGCCAGGGGATGGGACGCTGTGGGAGCTCACACTTTGCATCATAACCATGATGGTCTAGGTAAAAGTATTTTATTAATTAGCTAATCCGTTTATTCCATATATGTTGTATGAGCAATATATACTAGTATACATCTTCTAATGAACAAACATGTGACAGCAGTGTAGCCATCAGCATAGTAGATCATACGACTACAGCACTTACAAAAATCAATATAAACAATCGTACAATGGATCAAAAGTGTGACTGTAGAAAAATGATTCATCTGTAAAGTTTGACCTATATAATTTGGATTTACTCAAATATGACTGCCACTATTATAGGACTATGAAATTTCATACAATAAGGGAAAAATACGAAGAGTTGTTTGGTAAATATGTGAACATTAAGTAATTTGTTATTTGACAGTTGTTGAAGTAAGTAGAAGCTATAAATAATTAATTTCTACGCAGGACCTATTTATTTTACATCGTTTGCCTTTTACATGAAATTTTTGCAATTTTGTGATTCGTTGAAAGAACTTAACTGGACTGTTTTTAAAACTTTTCTTCAAACTTTTGGAATCTTCTACAAAAATAGATTCATTAACCATTCACAATATCTTACTTTTGAAATAAACAATATATAAAAACTCAAATTATAAAGACCAATGCGTTCATTTTACTTGCAACGAATTGTTTGGAGCGATGACATATTAGACATAATTTACGACTACATTTTTGCTACAGGTATCTGTGTCATTGGTAACTTCATGGAACATGTTCCAAATGCCGCTGCTCTTAATGCAATAAAGAATCTTATAAAGTGCGGAGTCAATAAAGGGAAAATCACAGCCAACTATATCCTTAAAGGTCACAGAGATGTCGGACAAACAGCTTGTCCTGGTCAGAAATTGTATGATTTAATTCAAACATGGCCTCATTATCACCACTGATAAATAAAGAATACAAAATATAGAGACTTATTAATTATTTTCAAAATGTCTGTATCTATGAAATCAGTTGTTCTATAACACTGCACATCAAGGCTTTGTGACGTCATTTAAACTATACTCGTATGTATTACCGACGTGATTATGATTGACTCGAAGTTTAAATGGGCTAGAATGAGTTTTGATAAAAAAAAAAAAGGGGGGGGGCAGTATAAGAGTTTGGAGTTTCATCGCCTATTATAATAACATTATAACGCTGCAACAATAAATTAGTTAATTCTAATTTTTTTCTTTAAATAAAGTTTTTCAACGTCTGAAGAATATCCATCATGTATTGGGTCTAGCAAACAAAAGTAAAATTGTTTTTGTATTGGGCACTCGCGTACATTGTAAATAAAATAACTGTTCAATTCGATTATTTCAACTGTTATTTTGGCATTCCACAAGATTATGCGTTTCTCTTGATCAGACTATTTTCAGATATGACGTGTTTCCACGAAATACGATGGATGTTTACATATTAATACTTTAGTCTGGGAAAACAGGATTTATTCATTAGTTGCAGTCGGCTTATATTTAGTCTGAAATGCATGATTTCTATATTAGTTGTTAGTGGCTTTGCACTAGCTGTCAGTGACTGCGAGTACTATCAGATCTGTACGAAGTGTCTTTCTGTTGTTGTTTAGAACAAGTACCCGGCCACGTTCACTCTGTGTATTTGTTAAATATATCTCTATTTGTATCCATCTGATGAGTTATGCCTCTTTCAACTGATTATTATAGTTCGTTATCATGTTCCATCGTACCAGGTTAAAGGGAGGATTTGTATCCCACTAACATGTGTAACCCAGACACATTCCGTATATATTTGCCTGTCCAAAGTCGGGAACCTGTAATTCAGTGGTTGTTGGTTTTTGTTTTTTTCACAAGTCCCATGTCCTTGACCTCATTTTCATGGTTCAGTCACTACTTGAAAATAAAATTCAAATATTTTGTAATGTTAACTTCTCTCTTAATATTTGTCAAAAGATAACAATATTTCCAGGTCCTCATTCCCCACAGTTTTCACTCGACCTCATTTCATGGATCAGTAAATAAGGTTAGCCTTTGGTGGTCAAGTCAACATTTTAAATATTTATAGCAATAGGTCTAGTATATTTTGTGTATGGAAGAATTGTAAAGTGTACATGTCTAACTGGCAGGTGTCATCTGACCTTGATCTCATTTTCATGGTGCAGTGGTTATAGTTACGTTTTTGTGCTTCGGTCTGTTTTTCTTATACTGTATGCAATAGGTCTACTTTTTTATGGTATTGAATGCTTGTTAGGTGTACGTGTCTAGCTGGAAGCTGTCTTCTGACCTTGGCCTCATTTTCATAATTCAGTGATTCAGTGGTTTAAGTTTTTGAGATTTGGTCTTTTTCTAGTACTTTATGCAATATGTCAACTATATTTGGTGTATGGAAATATTTAATGATATACATATCAGTCTCGCAGGTTTAATTTGACCTTGATCTCATTTTCTAGGTTCATCGCTCAGTTTGGTGTATGGAAGGATTGTAAGCTTTACATGTCTGCCTGGCAAGGTTAATATGACCTGGACCTCATTTTCATATTTCATTGGTCAATATTTAGTTTTGTTTGTTAAGGGTGTTTATTAGAGAAACTATAAGCAATAGGTCAACTATATTTAGTGAATTGAATGATTGTAAGGTGTACATGTATTCCTCGTTTGGTTTATATGACCCTCACCTCATTTTCTTGGATCATGCAAAGTTTATGTGATAGTTGTATATGTATATTTAGGACTATCAAAATTATATCAATGGTAAGTTAAGAAGGCGAGATATTTCAGCATGTGCAGTCTTGTTTTATGTGATATGTTGAAATAATCTTTGATTTTCTTATTTAAATTTCCTCTTATGGCATTATTATCCCCAGTTTTGGTTGGGACCGTGTTACTGTTGTACCCCTATGTTTGACATTTTTACTTTTTGTGTTTGTATTGTTTACACATCGTTGTCAAAATAATAGTATTTGATGCTACTGGCATACAAGTGAGACGTTAAGCGCTTAAAAACCAGGTTCATTCCACCATTTTCTACATAAAAAAAACCTGTACCAAGTCAGGAATATAACAATTCTTATCCAATTGTTTGATGTGTTTGAGCTTTTGATTTTTCCATTTGATTAAGGACTTGATTTGAACAGTTAAGTCTGCCTCATATCTTGGCTTACATCTAGAAATGGACAATGAGGGTCGCTTGAAAACAAAACTTTGCGACAAAAGAGATTTCATCTCTCAATAGTAACCTTTCCATTTTTAACCAAGAGTTCAAAATAGTGAATTTGAAATCATACTCCGTAACTTTTACATACGGCATCACGAGTTGGTTGACCGTTATTGAATATCCGTTTCACAGGCGACATCGGATATGTTCCTTATGTCGTAACTACAATTCCGTTCCCTTGTCACGAATGTGATCTACCGAATTATACTATTTACCGGCTTTCAATTAACATGACGGGTGCTGCATGTGGAGCAGGATCTGCTCATCCTTCCGGAGTACATGAGATCAACTGCAGTTTTTGGTGGGGTTCCTGTTGCTTAGTTTTTAGTATTAAAATTTTGAACTTGTTGCCTTTTGTTGGCTGTTGTTCGTGTGATTCTTTGTCAATTGTGTTCTCCAATTTATTTATATTGTAGTCCTGTGTTGTTATTTTGATCTTATATTTCACATGGCCATAAAAGTGCGAGGTTTGGCATGCCACAAAACCAGGTTCAACCCACCATTTTTTCCTTTAAAAATGCCCTGTACCAAGTCAGGAATATGGTCATTGTTATATTATAGTTCGTTTCTGTGTGTATTACATTATAACGTTGTGTCGTTTGTTTTCTCTTATTTTTGAGTGTAAATTCACATTGCGATAAGACGTGTCACGGTACTTGTCTATCCCAAATTCATGTATTTGGTTTTGATGTTATATATATTATTCTCGTGGGATTTTGTCTATGTGTGTTACATTTTAGTGTTACGTCGTTGTTCTCCTCTTATATTTAATGCGTTTCCCTCGGTTTTAGTTTGTTATCCCGATTTTGTTTTTTGTCCATGGATTTATGAGTTTTAAACAGCGGTATACTACTGTTGCCTTATTTAGTTATCTATGTTGTGTATTGGGTTTTATTATTTGTCTGTTTGTCGTTTCCTTTTTTAGCCATGGCGTTGTCAGTTTGTCTTCGATCTACGAGTTAGGCTGTCCCTCTGTTATCTTTCGTCCCTCCTTTATGGTGTTGCTATCAATTAAAACTGTGTAGCAATAGTAAGAAAGAAGGATAAGAAGCAACAGTTTCTACATGTAGCTCTTCTAATGTAGATGTAACCAATTTTATGAAGAAAATCGTTTAATATAGATTTATGTACTTTTTCTGATCAATTAAAACCACTTTGCAATCAGAGTCAATATTTGATTCTGATTGGTCACTTTTATAAAGTTTTCTCTTAAAATTTATTGAATAATAGGGGATTTGATACGGGGTTCAAAAGAATGTGCGGATCCCTGGTATTAAAGTGGTGAGTCTACTCTGAATGTATGGAACGCCACAGCTGTCTTATGTGGAACTCTGATATTACTTTATGTTGTTTATTATTACTTAATGATATTTTGTCTTTACTTGATATGGTTTTGACATTACGTAATGATGTTTTAATATAACTTAATATGGAATAGTCATTACTTAATGATATTTCGATATTACACGATATGGTTTCGTATTGACTTGATATAGTTATGAAATTACGAAATGACAAAACCACATCATGTAATGAAACAACTACATTACGCTAAGTCACATACACATCAAGTAATGTTCAAACCACATTGACTAATGTCACAACCATATTAAATAATGGTGAAACCACATCGAAAATGACAAAAACCTATTAAGTAATGACATATATATAACTATATCAAGTCAATACGAAACCATATCGTGTAATATCGAAATATCATAAAGTAATGACCATTCCATATTGACTTTTATATTAAAACATCATTACGTAGTGTCAAAAACATATTAAGTAAAGACAAAATATCATTAAGTAATAATAAAACAACATAAAGTAATATCAGAGTTCCACATAAGACAGCATTGCCGTTCCATACGAATGGAATAGACGATACTGTGTTCTGACCTAAAAACCTTATATCATTTAAGCAAAAGTAAGATGGAAAGATATTAATGTTAACATAAGCTTCGGTTTTTACATGTAGCTCGCCTGACTTAAATGGTCATATGAGATATTATCATCATTTCACGATCCGTCGTCATTTTTACTTTTTAAACTATCTTTTGGTGGGACCTCTACACACGATCAAATTGTAATGTTGATTTAGTGGCAAACATTGCAACACAATACCGGTATAAGTTGTCCATATTTATCGTTGCAACCTTATTGAAAATCAGACTTTAGTCTCTTCTGAATCTACTGGACCAGCAATAATTAAACGTTGTTAGAGGGATGTTTTGAACCCTCAATAAATGAACGTGTTTTAATCGTATCTAGGTGGAATCTTTACGGTAAAAAATGTTTTTAATTCTATATGAAACCTTCATTCTTTGAAAGTGCTTGGCAAATGTTAGTAAATCTTTCAAAGAAGGATGCATGGACAGTCGTCATCAATGAATTCTTCAATTCAATCCTTATTTGGTTATGATATAAAAATATTGAAACATAAGGAAAGAAAGTTAAAGTTAATTTTTCAGAAGCTCAATCCCTACCACATTAATGGTGAGTAACATCCGAATTATATAATTAGGTAAACGATAGTGTCTTCTATCCTTAACATATTATTCCATATCTTCAGTCATATAAAATTGAATATTTCATATATTTTTCTTGCTAGAAAAAAAAACAACAAACAACACTTAACTGACTTAACTGAATAGTTGAACTCCGAGGAAATTCCATATGGAAAGATCATAAGCAAAGGACAAAATCAAAAGCTAAAACACGTCAAACGAATGGATAATATGGGGACGGAGTCCCCAATAACAGTAGAAAATTCAATAAAAAAAAAAATACGGGAAAATTTCCCGAATTTTTCATTGTACTAATGAACTCAAAATCGTTCAAATTTTTTTTGTCGTATTTTGAAATCCCGGACCGGCGCAGAAATGTACAATATACTTCCTTTTTCCGATCTCGTTTGTATGAAACTTTGAGTAAATATATATATTTATCAGTCTAGTATAAAATAGGAAGGAACGCGCAATACCAATTTCATTTTTAATAATTCCTTGATATGAAAAAACGTTACCTAATGATAGCTTTTCTTTGTTTACATTGCATATGACGTCTTAATTTAAATAACGTCACAACTAAAATCCCTAACAACAGAACCAAAATCGTAAACGTTACAGTATTTCCGTGTCTTTTTTTTGGACAAATAATTAAGTTACAAAACAATAATTCATACAGACTTCGTCCCCATTTACAGGTAATGCCTGCCTCATATTAACTCTCATATTCCTGACTTGGTACAGACATTTCCGTATGTTGATAAAAAGTGGATTGAACCTGGTTTTATAGCGCGATCAAACCTCCCTCTGAATCCCTCTGAGGATACTTTTCTCATTCTCATTGGCAATCATACCATATCTCCTCATTTTTACAAAGCCGTGATGTGCAATTTAAGAACTGTGTACCGAGATACAGGCAAGGATTAGACAGGCATACACCTTGTTTTACATTCGATTAAGTAATTAAAAAGCCTCTTTATATTTAATTACTGAATTTCTTTCTTCATCAGTGGTGATAATGAGGCCATGTTTGAATTAAATCATACAGCTTCTGACCGGGACAAGCTGTTTGTCCGACATCTCTGTGACCTTTAAGGATATAGTTGGCTGTGATTTTTCCTTTGTTGACTCCGCACTGTATAAGACTCTTTATTGCATTAAGAGCAGCGTCATTTGGAACATGTTCCATGAAATTACCAATGACACAGATACCTGTAGCAAAAACGTAGTCGTGATTTATGTTAAATATGTCATCGCGTAATTTATATTTGTTTCAATCAAAAGTAAAATATTGTAAATGCGTCTCAGGCTAATGAATCTATTCTTGTAGAAGATTCCCAAAGTCAGAAAAAAAAACCAGTTCAATTAAGTTCTGTCAATAAACCACGATATTTCAAAGCCTTCTTGTCAAAAGTAAATGATGTAAAAAGAATAGGTCCTATAAAGAAATTGATATATGGCTTCTACCTACATTGTACTTATACAACTTTGCAATAACAGAACTCTTAATATTCATATCTTTACCAAAAGAAATCTTTGTGTTTTTCTTCTTTTCTATGCAATTTCATAGTCCTATGATAGGGGCAGTCATATTTCAGTAAATCCAAATTTATATAGGTCTGACCTCACATATAAATAATTTTTCTATAGTCATACCTTTGATCAATTCTACGATTGATTATATTGCTTTTGTGAGGGTTTAAGCCACAGGATCTACTAATCGTAATGAACACCATGGTGGCTGCTCTGTTGTTATTTTTTTGTTCATCGGAAGATGTATATACTGTCTCGTACTAAATATATGGAATATACCGATTAGCTTAATTAATGAAACACATTTACCTAGACCATCATAGTTATGATGCAAAGTGTGAGCTCCTACTGCGTCCCATCCCCTGGCTTCATAAACATTACCATCTTCGCCGACCACAAAACTGTAACCAATATCACTCCAGTCTGTAAAAACATTAAGCTTACACATTAGTATCGTCCGTCATATAAACCTGAAATGTCCAATGTTATTCCAATCTTGCTATTCAATCATGAACTGAAAGGTATTGAAACATTGTCATTATCTACATCAATACTTCAGCTTATAACAAGTAAAGCACTGTTGTCGAACAGGATGACAAAACTCTTCAATACCATACAACCTCTTGGTACTATGCCACTATCGACACCTATTATGACAAGGGTTCCATGAAAACTAAATGCTGTACTGAATATCGGATGTCCTCAAATTCTTGTGGATGTTCAAAGGCACTTGTCTCAGAAAAAATGCACATCTCTATATCTAAAAGTGAGTTACAGGTACATAGATATATTTTTTCTGATACAAGTTCGTGCATAAATGATGATTGAGTTTGAGTAGGCATTCATGTTTTCCCACAAAACGTTCTTAACATTTTCTTCCGCATGCGTTTACACAAATGTTAGTTATTCTTGAATTATAATTAATATCAGATACCTCTGTTGATAGAGTGCCTAGAAAATCAACCTAACGATGTTATAGTAGATCTGATTCTTTACCTAACGATGTTATAGTAGATCTGATTCTCCTCCCCGAACGGTTCTACGACGACACCGCCTAGCTTTGCAGTACCTTCTTTAACAATAGCTGATAAAAATCAGCTTTCGTTTCGGGAGGTTTTACCTTCTCGTAGATTTAAACAAGGACATCATTAGAAGCAATACACAAAGTATTTTTTAAGTGTACAGAAATGAACATCTACTCATCTCTTCAGTATAATTACAAGATGCTGTTCTATTTTAGAAGCATACAATCACTGTAAATCTATATATAAGTATATAAAGCTAATACTAACAATGACCACTGCCCTTTTCTCGATCTTGATATCTATATCACTAATGGAAAGCTGAATACTAAAATTTATGATAAAAGGGATGATTTTTCATTTTCTATCGTTAATTATCCGTTTTTAGATGTGACGTTCCCTTGTCACCATCTTACGGTGTTTATATATCTCAACTTGTACGATTCGCTCGTGTATGTAACAATGTTTTAGATTTTAACGAGAGAAATTTATGTATTACTGAAAAATTATTACACCAGGGTTTTCGATATCACAAACTAGTCAAAACATTTACTAAATTTTATCATCAGTATAGAGACATCATTCGTAAATATAGCTCAACATGCAGACTTCTAATACGTTCAGGTATTTCACATCCAATTTTTTATGGAAATATTCTTTATAAAGCACAAAAGTGTCAGTATTCACCTCAGAAACTTACAAAACCTTTGAATAGACTTATTAAGAAGGGATATAATTACGATACTGTTTTCAAGTCATTAAAGATTGCATATTTTGGGGTTAATATTGAGTCACTGATAAGGTCTTTGCATCGGAACTAAACACATTTATTCTAAAAACAGTTGTTGGCATGACACGGGTTATGTTCTTTTCCTATATGTTATGATGGTATGATACTAAACCCCTAACGGGAAGGATTGTGCCTGATGTTTATATGATGAAATCATAATCTTTCAGTCAGTTTAATTGAAGTCTGGAGCTGGCCTGTCAGTTAACTGCTAGTAGTCTGTTGTTATTTATGTATTATTGTCATTTTGTTTATTTTCTTTGGTTACATCTTCTGACATCAGACTCGGACTTCTCTTGAACTGAATTTTAATGTGCGTATTGTTATGCGTTTACTTTTCTACATTGGTTAGAGGTATAGGGGAGGGTTGAGATCTTACAAACATGTTTAACCCCGCCGCATTTTTGCGCCTGTCCCAAGTCAGGAGCCTCTGGCCTTTGTTAGTCTTGTATTATTTTAATTTTAGTTTCTTGTGTACAATTTGGAAATTAATATGGCGTTCATTATCACTGGACTAGTATATATTTGTTTAGGGGCCAGCTGAAGGACGCCTCCGGGTGCGGGAATTTCTCGCTACATTGAAGACCTGTTGGTGACCCTCTGCTGTTGTTTTTCATTTGGTCGGGTTGTTGTCTCTTTCACACATTCCCCATTTCCATTCTCAATTTTATGTCTGCCTATGTGTAGTGACAACTGTTAATTATACCTTGTCCCTGTTGGTATAGATATATATATTTATTTCTCGCGACAAAACATTTTCATATCGTTTATCTATGTTCTTAAAAATTATTTGCATGAATATGTTTTGAAGAAATTAATATACATATAACAAGCGATAAGGAATGTTTAGTGCACTCGATAATATCCGAAATCAGTCAAAAACGCAACTCTCGTGGGTAGAAATGCATGCGGCAACAATACATCGGAATGCCCTCATTGTAATTTGCTTTAAAAATCACTTGATCACACAACCGATGGCATAATACCATTACACCAAAATGTAAAGATTATTTATGTAACTCGAAATGAACCTGAAAACCAATGCTGCGCTCAAAAGTTGAAATAGTTTCTTTTCCAAAATATACTCATCACATTGCTCACGACAAGAAATAATATTGGAGAGAGTCGTACTCATTAAAATCTAAAGAACGAAGTAAGAGAGCTATAAGAGCTGTCAATTGGTAACTTTATACAAAAAACAAATATTCAAATTACAGATACTCACGATGGCCATCCATGTGGTAATTTTGGTACGCCTTGACTTTAGAAATACATGCTGTCTTCGTATGACATCCTCCTGAGGCGCCATGATGGATGTACACGTGATTTGGGGTATGCGTTAAAAGAGAGTGTGGAATTGTTGGACTACGAGCACCCCATCCAGCACGTGATACAATGTTTGGACAGCCAATAGACGTAGATGCTTGATTGGCTGCAACAAAAATATCTTTTATATCTTATACAAAACAAACATGGAAATACGTCTGCCGTTTAATTTAAAGCATATAAATATAGTTAACAGTGACATAATTTTATCAACATTTTTTCTTGGAAGAAGGTTTGAAAGATAAAATAACAAACATACCGAACTCAAAGGAAAATTCAAAACGGCAAGTCTTTTACAAAATGGTCGAATCAAAAGCTGAAACAGTAACGATAGTGGAAGATATTAGCAGGCAAAATCGAGGGAATTGTGCAAATGATGATACAAGCATGAAAATAACCACAAAGCATCATTATTATATACTTTTAAAGAAACAACTGCTGGCCATTAAAAAAAATCATTTTTTCAAGATGGCCACCGCCGTTTTCTAAAATGGCTGTTTTTTTCAGTTTGAAAATACTGATTTTTTCTGGAAAACTTTTCGTTTACCTTCTTTTAGTGAAAAACAGCTGTCAGGTTTGGTAGCTACCTTCTTTACATGTGAATAATTCACTAGACATGAGTATTTGACACATACAGGGTTTACGCATGCGCGAAAATGTAACAAAATTCATTAAAAAATATTTTAACTATTTACTATAAAATAAGTGATTTGGGATTTTCAATGATATTATGATTTGGTTTGATAACATTTTTCAAGGTTATGACACACATGATTTAACAATTTTGCGCATGCGCAAACTATTTATAGACATAATGAGTGATTTGTATGCACTACCAGGGCAAACTTGTATAAATCGTAGTTCATCTCATTACTCTAAAAAGCAAGTAAGTGTAAAATCTATGATGCCACTGTTTAAAAACAAGCCAATTCAGTTGCAATGATCAGATATTTCATGGATAAGACGGAAAATGTGGTTAAAACGAGAAAAACATCAATACTGAATAGTAACGGCAGATCAGCCACTTTTGGTACTGGATATTCAGTGGGAATTGCCTGATTTGTACAGAGAAGATAAGTTTATCGTCATGTAAGGTGGATTTCACATTGAAATGACTTGTTATAAAATTCTGGGTGATATATTACGTGAAGGTAGATGGACACAGATAAATTTGCAAGATCTAGTGGTTTGAGGCATTCTAAAATAGATGAACGACTTAAAGAACACACAAGGGTTTCTTTAAAAAGATCAAAGGCAAATAATTTGAAGATCGTTTGAAGCAAATACAAAACGAAGGAGAACCGGTTTCTTATAACCAGATTAAAAAGAACAACTCCTATTATGTCGGTAAAATAAAACTGTAAACGTTTTTGTAAAAAACAAAGCTAGAGCTCTTAGATATCTTTTCTAGACTTTTATTTTTTGTCGCAGTGGACAAATTGATTTGGAATATTTCTTAATCCATAAAGACAAACTGCTCCTCCGTTTTTTTCTTCGGATGTCATTTTAAACAGTGGTATTAAATCGGTGCAAATGGATAAACTTGAAACATTTTGTAATTTGCAGATCCAAATTCTGACGCATTTATCGTTGATAGAGCAGCAATGGTTAATTCCAGGCCACCTTATAGGGAATCAATATTGGATGATTTTGCAATTGCCTTAAATAAAATCTTGCATCGATAAGTATTCAAGAGTAGATATTGGGTTAGATTTACTAAATGAATCATTGAAAGGCTAGATGTGAGAAGACAAAAGTTGGGTTCTGGAGTTGTTTTCTCTATGAAGATGACAACGAAACGAAATTTTTCAAGTGTCTTGCCGACAGAAATGCTTCTGTAGAGACTGTATAAGGATACTTTCCAGCTACCCCTTGTAAGCATGGAGAAGCAGATATACGAATGTTTGTCCATGTTCGGCCTGATTATGAAAATTGTTGTAGGACGGTAATTTAAGGTAGCACCGACACAGATGTAGTAGTATTAAGAATTGCAGCACTCCAAAAATATGGTGGAACAAACTGTGAATAGGTTTTGGCAGGAATGAAGACTTTTGATGGCTTCCTGTACGTGATATATCAAATGCGTTTGGTCCTCGTGTAGCTACTCTTCTTTTCATTCATACATTCAGTGCATGTGACACTAAGGGAATAGGTCAGTTTGGATGACATAGGAAGTATTTCAACATGTAAGGGACGTACTTATTTCTTTGCTGATCCGAAGTATAAAGACACATACAAGGATATAAAAGAAGCATTTGTTTGCATCATGTATGACAGAACAACATCACTATTTGCTGTTAACGAGGCACGATGTAAATTTTTACCAAGGAAGCAGCGGCATTGTGATGTAGTTCCGCCTACAAGAGGTTTTTTTTCGGAGCACATCCAAAGAGCAGCGTATCAAGGAGGATAAGTTTGGGCTCTGCCTGATTTATGTACCAATTCATGAACACTGGGGTTGGATGAAAGAAAAAAATCGAGGACTTCTTCGGCTACCGTTAAAGTTGCATCCTCCTGTCGGGAACTTTTGAAATGAGGAGGCGAAAAATCCAGTTGTGTTGGTGACTGTAAATGCTACCGTTCTGTAATTCCTTGTACCAGTTTTGTTATTGGCTACTTTCCGATAATTTTAAGATAACGAACCTGTCTTTCTAACAAAACTAGGCTTTTCATCTTAACAAAGAAAGTGATATCACTTGTTAAGTTGATGAAAATTATAAAAAAATACATTTTCAAAAATTTTGCCGCCATTTTGAAACCGGAAATCACTCTTTTTTGTCATTTATGTGTTGTTTTTCCGTACTTTAGGAACTGTAATTTACGCTTAATAAAACCTTACATTGGATTATACCTATAACACAACTTTCAAAGATTTACAACTGGATATGACGCCATTTGCAAAATGATCGGTGGCCATCTTGAAAAAATGGAAATTTTTTATGGCCAGCACCTGATTTCTTTTAATTATCGTTTAGTCCACCTGTATACCAAATTTCATGCTTGTATTTCATGCTTGTGTTATTACTTGTTAAGTTGATGAAAATTATTAAAATATTTTTTACGTATTTGCATCTAATTTGGAACCGGAAACTACTATTTTTCTTCAGTTATGTGTTGTTTTGTCGTACTAAGGAGCTGTTTTTAACGTTTTATCATATCTTACATTGAATTATACATAACACATCTTTCAAGGATTAAAATCCCTTGTAAAATTGCTTGAAAGTAAAAAAAATCGAAATTTTTGACTCGTTAGCCGACATTTTGAAACCGGAAGTCACCTTAAGTTACATTAATGTATTGTCTAGTCGTTATTTATGAACTGTCATTTTCTTTTTATCAAATCTAACTATGGATTTTACATATAACACACCTTTCAAAGGATTAACAAATATTGGCTAATTTGTTATGACGCCATTTTCAAAATGTGTGGTGGCCATCTTGAAAAAATGATTATTTTTTCTGGCCAGCAGCGGATTTTTTATAAGTATCATTTAGTTAACCTTTATACCAAATTTCATGCTTGTATCACGATTTGCACAATTATGTCCATAATATCTCCCACTACGAATGGAAAACAGCTGTCAAATTCTTGACATGGAACCGGCATTTCCTTATGAAAAAAAGGCAGATTTAACTTGATTTTATGGCTGACTAAATTTCGCACTTGAATACATTTCAATAAGGCCAGTATATATGTCTCTTTGCCGTTCCTGAATGATTAATTATAACCAATCGTTAGAAGGGACAACATAAGGTATGAACAACCATGTTTGTTCTTTATCTTATCCTAAAGTATGACTTACTCTGACAAGTTTTGAAATTCAGCCAATTGATTGCAGCCCAAGCATCCTAAAATATTGAATAAAAATTTGATTTATCGTGTTTTTTAAATCATTGGATACTTGTGCTTTTTTTTTTAAATGTATGCCTATCATAGTAAACGTGAAAACCCAAATTATACTTGAAGCGATAAGCCGCTACACAATACCTATCTGTGGTAATTATTTATGAATTTAAAAAAGAAGATGTGGTATGATTGCAATGAAATAACTCTCCACAAGAGACCAAATGACTCAGAAATTTCGACAAAGAGCAGCTCATACCGCATAGTCAACTAAAAAATGACAAATGTAAAACAATTCAAACGAGAACAATTCTGTTCTAATTTGTGTACAAAAAAATAAAAAATAAACGAAAATAAAATATGTAACACATCAACAAAAGAGGGACGAAAGATACCAGAGGGTCAACAAACGACAACCACTGAATTACAGACTCCTGACTTGGGAAAAGCACATACATACAGAATGTGGAGGAGTTTAACATGCTAGCGGGATACCAACCTTCCCCTTAACCTGGGACAGTGTTTAACAGTTCCAAATAAGAACGAACTGTAAAGATTAGTTGATAAAATCTTAACTCATCAGATGGATACAAATAGAAATACATCTAACCAGAACACAGAGTGACGTGGTTAAGTTTGTTTCCATTTCTCCTTTTTGGCTAATTAATCAGTGTTATCTGCTAGTATATTATCTTGCTTAGTATAATTCTTACAAACTAACACAACAGTTACATGCAAACAAGAAAACTTTTGGAAAATACAAAAGCATAATTTAGCACACAACACATTCTATCAAGTATTGTTTATTCCTTCAAATTTCTGCAATACATCGAACTTACTTGTCCATTATAGTCAATATTAGCCCATGTATATCCATTAGCTGTTTGTCTGCCTCCTTTATCTGTGTGACATTCGCCAGCAGGGACTGTTCCTAAAATTCGATGCGTTGTTCCTGCTCCAGATCGAACATGCAAAGGGTCTGTTGCACAGCCGCACTGGGCTGCGTATGCATCATTAGCGAAGAAACAAGTAACGATCACAGATATGAAAATCCTTAAACATAGATATTATTAAATAACACGTTGCATGAATCCTTTTTTGTTATAAATTTAATCTATAGTTTTAATCTTTTCTTTTTTTTTAAATGCTTCTAAAATGTATTTTTTTTCAATTTACGAAGTAACTTGTCTAAGTCTTTAGATTATTATATGAATAAAAATCCGACTCTCAATTCTTATTTTTGTAAATAAAGGCAACAGTAGTATACCGCTGTTCATACTCATAAATCCATGGACAAAAAACAAATCGGGGTAACAAACTAAAACTGAGGGAAACGCATTAAACATTAACAGTTTCCAAATATTAGTACGTACATGATAAATCAGGAATATAATGAATTATCCGTGCTTCCTAAATATTCTTAATAGAATACAGATAAAGCATTTAAAGATCACGAAAATGAACAAACGTGTACAGATTGAAGATAAAACTAATGATAGTAACCTGTATAAACTTGTATAAAGTTAACGTTGACATGATTTGATTTGATCTGTTGCTGTTTGTTACCTCTAGATAAATTTACCCGTGAAGTCACTTTTGTAGCGTTTTTCAGTCGTGTGAGAGACAGTGCATGGTTTTTTGTGCTGTTTTAAGCAATGGTCATTGTTATATTATAGTTCGTTTCTGTGTGTGATGCATTTTAATGCTGTGTTTCTGTTGTGTCGTAGTTCTCCTCTTGTATTTGATGCGTTGCCCTCAAATTTAGTTTGTAACCTGGATTTTTTTTTTCTCTATCGATTTATTAGTTTCGAACAGCGGTATACTACTGTTGCTTCTATGTGTGGTCCTATGTTCTTTAAAGTGTTCTTTTTTTTTATTCTGTGGTTAATCACCACTTCGGTGTTAACATGAATTTTGTTTTTTATAAATGTACTATTTGCAAAAGTACGAATTATTCTAAATACTAAGGGTTCCTTATCCAATGCATAGATAACCTTATCCGTATATGGCACAATTTTTTGGAATTTTGGGTCATCAATGCTTTTCAACTTTGTACTGGTTTGACTTTCTTTACTAATTTAATCTGAGCGTCACTGATGAGTCTTATGTAGACGAAACACACGTATGGTGTATTAAATTATAAGTCTGATACCTTTGATAACTATTAGCATGTCGAAATGTCTATTGTAATGTTTATTTGTGTATTTCTTTGTCCGGAAAGTTTTTGCATTTAGTTGTACTGTAGTCCTGTCACGTAATGTTGTCATTTTAGAGTTATATTTAACATTGCCATTACAGCGCGAGGTTTGGCAAGCCCGCAAAACCAGGTTCAACACACTATTTTTCTTAGGTCGCAAATACCCGTTTACTGTCTCCGCTAACGCGTTGCCAGTAAACTTAATTTGCGTCGATCAAATCCCCAATTGATGCCGTCGGAGCTTAAAATACAATACAGTTATCTCCTAAATACACATTTAAATCCAAAGGGATTGAAGCCTAAGAATACAACGATATACACAATGCAAGCATTATCTATAGCCTACTTTATGGTATAGCAGCCATGTTTTGGCAATTGTAGTTGAAGGGTGTGTGGTTATCTGTATTTGAATTGTTCAAGTCTTTCATGCAGTCTTTTGACGGTTATTTTAACACAAGGAACTATACCACAACTCCTATTTGTTATGTTTTTTCAGCGACTTTAAAGTTAAAAGGCAAATGAGTTGATATTCGATCCAGTACATGTTGCTGCACGTTCTTTTGGCTTCACTATGATTTTAGTTATAGTGAACGACGACTGGTCGGCTCAGAGTTAAAAAAAAACATTGAACAGTTAGAATGACATATCTTCCTGCAGATTAAAACATCAAATAACATATAGAAACTATTTACAAGAAACAATTATACTACTCGTGATTGATTGTTGCCTGCTTAACGTCTAGTGACAATTATTTCACTCTATATCTAGAAAAAAAACCATAACATAAATCTTCCTCTCAGTCTGAATGACTTATAGTCTGAAGCGGTAACACCTTAGCATGCACTTAATCCTACAAAGTGTAGAAGGAAAAAAACTTATTGTACGGTCTTCAACATTGAGCAAAACCGATACTGTGAAAAGGCAAAATCATTCTATAATAAACTCACAGACTTTAAAAAAAACCCATCTATACATAAAAGCATGTTCTTAATCACTCTTAGTCTAGAAAATTGTCCAATATAAATACCTCGCTCTTTAGGGTCTTAATAAATCACAAACCACAACCATGTACTTAAATCAATGTCTCCCAAGTAAATAAGTTGGACAAATAAATCATATAAATACTTGGTTAACTTAATTTAAGTGGCTTTGCACTAACAAACAAAATAGACATTGATTAATACCATGTATGAAATAACCATAAATATGTTGCCAGGTAAATTTCGTGATAAACTATATCGAATAAAATTAAAAAATTAAAAAAAAGCTTGTAAACAGAAAAAAATATCATAGTTTTTTTATTCATTAAAAAAATATATACATAACTTAACACACATACATGCATTTATAAATAATATACATAACGAAGCACACACCAGTATGGACTGATAAAGTACATGTAGCTTCAATTTATTTTCCCTGAAGTATTGAGATTGGTAACATATTTAATTGAAATGTATAATGTATTGATGTATAATGGAAAACTAGTTATTATCATTGCTCGTACGTAAACTTAAGATTGGAACTTTTCATTTCATCATCATACAATGCACCAAAACACTCATTTTCTGCAACCGTAAACCAGTTCTTCCAGTCTCCTACCTGACCTGCAAGCAATTTTGAAATATATTCATTTATACATTGACTCCAAGATTTACCAAAATCTGAACATCCTTGAAACTCTGTTGTTTTCTACACACCGATTACATGACTTATTGACAGTCCAAAGTGTTACTTAAAACTTCAGTTATAGTTGCTGCAATATGCAGTGTTGGTATTAGCCATTATTGAAGTCTGTACGTTTACCTATAGTTGTTGATGTCTGTGTAATTTTGTCTCTTGTGGAATGCTGCCTCATTGGCAATCATACCACATCTTCTTATCTTAATATCTTTACTCTCTATTTGTACATTTATTTGATACTGATATTGTGGTAGTGCACATTTCATACTTTTATTAAAATGTTCATGATGTCTTTTACTAAATCTGCTGGATGTATACTGATTGATATTCTAGTGTAGGAAAGCATGGTATATTTTTGTTGAGAATGGATTTGAGCTACTAGGTTTAGTTACTGCGATCATGTTAGTACTTTTCTTTTGTTTTTCTTTTTGACAAGTTTTCTACATTACATGGAAATCTGATGAGCCAAATAAACTGTGAAAGATACCATGGAGATAGTCGAAGAGAAACTCAAAACGCCAAAAGAGAAACAAGTCCACAAAAAATTACATAGGACAATTATTAAAGACTAAGCAACGCAAACACTACAACAACTTTGAGGTAATCAAGCTCTTCCCAACTGTATTTTACAGTTTGTTCTTAGGTGGCAGGTACCAGTTTTGGTGTACCAGAAAATGTGTCCCACGCAGAAATTTTGTTATAGTTATGCATTGAGGTATATAATTGCATCATGTGGACTAAAAAAATAAATGAATGTAAATTCTAGGCTAGTATACTACACAAGTAAGTAGTTGCATACGCAGGTTGGGGATTTCTTTCACACATGGTCCAATCAGATGTCAAAATTGTGGTATCCTCACTGACGGCATCCAATCAAAGTGGGGAAATATTCATTTTTTTGTAAACAAAAATATCTTGAGATTTTGATGGTAAGGATAGGTTCGGACAAGGCTCTAATTCACAAAATATCCTTTGTCTCTTGATTTTTGCCTAAAATTATTGTCGACTTTTAGCAGGATTCAGCAGGTGAGCATTAGATTTGTATCAGAGCATCACTTTTTTTGCCTTATTTGCAATGCATTTATAAATTTTAAAATCTCCGTGCTGGACAGACACCCACATTTAAAGGTTTTCTATATATTTACATAAGCATGCACACATCTTAGTTCCTTGAAACCATACATTTTATTTGTATATAAGCTTGAATGAAATTTCAAGAAAATAAAATCATAAATCCATGAAATTCTAAAGATTTATTGTAAAATAACTGGTTTCTGCCACCTTATACTGTACTGTTACACTATTATCCTATGTTAAGGGAGAGAAACAACTCATCAAAGATACTAACTAGGCTTATCATTTTGAACAGCAGACGTGCCTTTCTTCTGCAAAATACTAATTCGCGATTCTTGAATAAAAAAGTGAGCGCTGTCATACTTGTTGAAGGACTCACTGTGTCTTTGAAATGTCAAACAACAACGAAAGCGCTGTTCCTTTGTTTTGTATATGTTGTGCATGTACTGATTTAGTGTCATGAATGTATATCCCATATCGTTTTGTTTTTCTTTGTATTTCTTACTGTCTACCATATTTGTTTTTCGTTTGGTTTTCTTTATTATTCCTATGTTGTCATGTTAGCGTCTTTGTAGCTTACTAAACTGTATTGGTTTTGCTTATAATTGTTTATGTTTGTAGGATAGTTGTCATATTGGCAACACCGCAATATCTACTTATTTTCATAGAGGCAAACAACTACGAACGACAAGAAGTTCAGATAATGCCTACATTTTAATTCTAAGAACAACATAATGATAAAAGGTATACTGAGAAATACCCTCTTATTTTTATCTTTTTACATGAAGCAATATATTTTCGATAGGGTGTGTATGTATGTGTCAAAATAGAATAATTAAAATGTTAAATAGTATCTGCATGTACTCAATCATATACGATACATTTTTTTCTCCATTATCTATACTATTAAACGAGAAGACCTCATTTTGGGTGTCGCTTCTCTTCTTTCCACAATAAATTAATCAACACGCCTCTGTGTCCTATAGGTACAGTGCATAGTCGCATTTGTCATCCATTCATATGATTATTCAGATTGAGTTATTTTGGGAAAAAATCGAGAAAAAGGGCATCCGGATATTGTCCCGTCATTGGACAAAATTTTAAGTCAGATTATACTTCCGGTTTGCGTTTTTCTGTTTAGTTTAGTTTAAACATATTTTATTGTCCAAAAAACATTGACAATAGGATTAGACACAAGTTTTGCAACTTAGAACGTCTTCTCCATTACATACAAATAATAAATAACCGAACAAAAATGAAATACATTATAATAACATCATAAACAATATTAATATGAAGACATGAAATTAACGAGAATTTAAACGACATGGCTCATCTATTTCTAAAAGTCGAGTTGACCGTAAATTTATGATAGACCTACCTGGTAGGTTGTATTATCTTGGAATAAATATTCCCTCAAAAGGTAAGTTTTTACTGTATTTTAAACAAATAAGTTAAATTGTTGTTGTCAACTGATGAATTATGTACTAAAATCAAATTGATGATCCATGTCTTGGGAAAAAATGAACAATTTCATTCGAAGTCAACAAAAAGTAATAACATTGTTATTGGTATATATTTAACCATAATGTCTATAAACTATGAAAAGCGATTGGTCTCTTTAATATAATTCTGCACTTTTATAAAAATTAGCCTGTTTATGTTAATAGTAAACAAAGCATTGCCGTACATTAAATTTTCAAAGTCGGTAGGTATATTTTCTTTTCTAAGTTCAAAAAATAAGGTATTCCTTTGCACTGTATAATTTTTACACGAGAGGAAATAATGTTGGGCATTTTCGTATAAATAACCACATTGACACATTGCGTTAGTTTTAATATTAGCGTGATACAGATCCATGTTCAGGGCACTGCATTTGTTTCTTATTCTTGCGTGTAAAACATTTAAATATCTATCGCCAATATTGAAATATGTAGGGGGTGATTTGTTTTTATAATATTTCTGTTTAATTTTTAATTTAAACATATTTAAAGAAAGTTCATTTCTAACACTTAAATCAAGCGAATTCCACAGTTTGATACTAGATGGAATAAATGATTCCTGATAAAGAGACAGTCTGCTAGAGGTTTGGTATATATTTTGACTGCCTCGTAGATTGTAATTGTTTGTTTCTGCAACTGTAGGGGGTATTAAATCTAATAAGTATTCTGGGGCATCCTCTTTCATAATTTTGTAAAATAAAGTTAATTTCTTAACTTCCCGTCTAATCTTTAATTTTTCCCATCCCGTCTCTAAATAAAGTGATTGAGTGCTAGCATAGCTTGTTAGACCAGTGACAATACGTGCTGCTTCCAGTTGTAATTTTTCTAATCTTTCAGAATTCAACTGTCCGCAATTATCCCAAACTTCAGAAGAATATTCTAGAACAGGCCTTATAAAAGTTAAATATATTTTTTCTAAATATTCCCTTTTTAGTCGGAATTTCAAACGTCTAAGAACATTTAATTGTTTTGATACCTTTTCTATTAAAGAATCGACATGCTTGGTCCACTTACAATCACTGCTAAAAAATATGCCTAAATGTTTATGACTAGTAACTGTATCTACCTGAACTCCACCAAAATTAAAAATCAGGTTATTTTTTGAATTTTTGTTACTAAATAACATGATATTAGTTTTATTTGGATTGAATTTAACTAGCCAATCATTTGCCCAGGAATTAATATTTTGTAGATCGATATTTATCATAGATTGGAGAGTAGTTACATCTGGAGCAGTATGTCCAATAGATGTATCGTCTGCAAACATTCTACTTAATCCAATCATATCATCTGCAATGTCATTAATAAATATTAGAAATAAAAGAGGACCCAGTACCGAACCCTGTGGAACACCAGCTTTAAGATTACCTAATTCTGAAGTCGCATCTTTTAATACTACCCTCTGAGTTCTATTTGTTAAGTAACTTTCAATCCATAATAACAGATTGCCTTTTATACCATATCTTTCTAACTTAAGAAGTAGACCCCTTATCCATACTCGATCGAATGCCTTGCTTACATCGGCAAAAGTTAAACTTGTATAGAATTTATTGTCTAAAGCATATACGATAGAATGATACATCTCAATTAGTTGATGAAAAGTAGAGCAGCCGGGTAGGAAACCAGACTGAAATTTATACAAAAGTTTATTAGAAACTAAATGATTGAATATATGTTTATATATTATTTTTTCTAGTACCTTGCTCACGCAAGAAAGAAGTGATACTGGTCTATAATTACACGGCATTGACTTATCTCCATTTTTAAATAAAGGAATAACATATGCCAATTTCCAATCTTTAGGAAATATATTTTGAGAGAGCGATTTGTTAAAAAGAATACATAAGGGAAGTGCAATCTCATTTTTTACTGCTATAAGCATTCTATTACTAATTTTGTCTGGACCAACAGCTTTATTTGGATCTAAAGTAGAAATAATATCTTTAACGTCTTCTAAAGTTACTGTAATTTCAGACAAAATGTTAATACCTCTATCATCGAAGTCGGGCAAATTTTTGTTTTCTTGATCTAGACTAGCTATTGAACAGAAATATTTATTAAGAATATCAACTTTTTCTTTTGCATCATAAGAAAATTCATAATTATTACTAGGGTTTTGCATCGGTGGAATATCATTTGAAGATCTGTCTTCTTTTAATAAGGAGTTTATTATTTTCCAATATACTCTACTATTCGTTTGCTTTAGTTCATTTAAGTTTTCATTAATATTATCATAAAAGTTTTGTTTAATTTGTTTCTTTAAATTATTCACTCGATTTCTTTGGTTTTTAAATTTCTTTTCGTTTGTCATGCTTTTATTTTTTATAAATATTTTACGAAACCTGTCTCGTTTTCTTATTTCTTTACGGAGGTTTGAATTAAACCAAATTTTATCATTTTTTTCTGTATACTTTGAACATACATATACTACGAATAAAGCGTATTTTCAGAATTCTATCTGCTATCATTTTCAAGTTTACTATCCACGGTGGTCACCGAGTTTATTAAATAGAGAGGGTCTGTATACTATATCAATGACCACCATGGATCGATTAGAAAACTTAGAATTGAAAGTAAATACACTTTGTTTATATAGTGAATGTTCATATAATATACAGATAAGCGCTAAAATTATTCATGTGCACTTTTGATACCTTTTCTGAAATTCTCCAGTCATTAAATCTTTTACAAAATTCATTGATTACAAAAAAAAGAAGATGTGGTATGATTGCCATGTTGACAACTCTCCACAAGAGACCAAAATGACACAGAAATTAACAACTATAGGTCATCGTACGGCCTTCAACAACGAGCAAAGACCATACCGCATACCCAGCTTTAAAAGGCACCGAAATGAAAATGTAAAACAATCCAAACGAGAAAACTAGCGGCCTTATTTATGTACAAACAATGAACGAAAAACAAATATGTAACGCATAAACAAACGACAACCACTGAAGTACAGGCTCCTTACTTAAATGTTCATAACATACTAAATGTATTTTCATATTGAAATTGATAGAAAACCACACATTGGGAATTTTGGAAATAAAGGAGGAGGGATTAAAAAAAAATTCCTGTCCCCAATAACCTATGATTTATGATAATTTTGCTGAAATTCTCCGGTCATTCAATATTTCACAAAATTCTTCCAACAACACTTTACATACTTTAAACTACGCTCTGAATGCCCGCGATTTCGCGGGTGTGTTCTAGTATTATTATATAGTAAATAAATACCTTTTCGGAATAGGGTTGACTTTCTGTTCTTATCCACTAAGGCTGTATAATCTAATTTGTTGTTCTTTAGCTTATCAAAACTGCATTTATCTCCAACTTCCATGGCAAATTCGTTTTTACATGGCACGTTCAAATATTCAGCCGTTTTCAATATGTTTCCAGTTGTGTCCTGAAAAGAAAAAAAAAAGTTTAATAATTACTATCTCTGATATAGGTATTCTCGGCCGATATTTTGAAATATTATTATTAATTTCTTTGTTTGTAGAAAATTTGGACTTGTAGTAAATTATTTTATCTATAGTGTTAGCAGGTTTCGTGTGATTTCAATTGTTCTATTCTTTTTAAAGAAAAAACCTGACAATAGAAGAAGATATTTTATTTCAAAACATAGGTATTTTGAAATTAAAATTTCGATTTAGTCTGAAGGGTAACCGGGCAATTCTATGATATCTGACTAGGATAATTATTTACTTTATAAATTTAAGGCGTTATATGGCAAAATAGTTTCCGCGTAGTTATTTAAAAAAACAACTAGTAACATCAACTTTGAACATGACAACACTTAGCCTAGATTATGTTAGACTGTTTTACCTGTTTCATCTCTTCATAATATAATGGCAATATGTTCTTCTTTATATTGATTTCTTTTTCCCAATCTTTACTGAACTGAAACCATCCACCAAACATTTTCACTATAAATGGAACACATAAACGTTAAAGCAAACACCGTTTATAACATTTTTTTTATTTGTAGAGGCAAAACCCTAAGATTCGAGGATAATAAAGCACTCAAACGGCAGAATTTGCTTTTACCTAGTTTTTTCAGACAGACCGACGGAAAGAAAAACCATTATTTTTATGAAACACTAATATTGGAATAGAAACCATTGAACAATAGAAATGTGATTGCTGCTAGTTGTATGTGTAATGTTTAAATCAAATTTATCAGCACATTCGACGCATTCCGTATTTAAACAACTGAATTAAAAAAAAAAGGATATATAAAGTTGATCATACGCCATACTGTATTAGGAGACATACTCGAGAGAGTTTTCATATAGGAATCCTCTTTTGGGGTATACTTTCACGTTTGGTTGGAAACCTCATGTATGGAGAGTGGCACACTAACTGCACTTAATAGTTTGTCTGTTTCAAGGCAAATCAAACATATATTCTTCAAATGAATGTAAGGATGATTTTTAAATGTATAAATGTATTTTTTAACATGTGAGTAAAATCATCAAAATGGGAAGTTACTACTCATGTGTTGTTCCCAAGTTATCAATCAACTATTAGATGGTCAGTTGGGCAGTAACTACTGCCCCCTGTTGAAATTATGTAATATTTCTACAGTTAATAACGTCACTTACATTGACCGGTAAATATTTGTTCAATAAACTCATTCCATGTAGTACCCTCTTTCATGATTCCCTTTCCTTTTAAATGATTATACATTGACACGTGAAGATCCTTCGGATTTCTTTGGACGTATACTATCTTTCCAGTTCCGTTTCGCAACTGTTCAGGGAGGTATTTGTACGGTAAGTGTGTTACTAGTAGCCTTCTAGAAGGTGCACTATTAATTTTGTCTAGTGTGCTAGCTGCTTCAATCATATTTTCAATTGTATTGTATTGGTTGTATTGTGTTGAACCAGAGAGCAGCATAGACAGTATTTCGTGGGTCCAGTGTGTGCCTGCAAAAAGTACAGATGACTTTTCATTTGGTGAAGTGAAGGCAAAATGAATAATTATTTGAATGTTAGAAAGTAAGAAAACTCTTTAAAATATAGATTTATAATATCCTTTGCTATGAACAGAAACAAAGGTTTTAATTGTTCATATAGCAAAAAGTAAAATCACAAAAATACTGAACTTAGAGGAAGATCAATTGGGAAAGTCCATAATCACATGGCAAAATCAAATAACAAAACGCATCAAAAACGAATGGACAAGAACTGTCATATTCCTGACTTGCAAAGGTTTGAGCTAAAGTTGTTATCTTTTTTATCTCGTTATTCTATACATGCTAAGGAACACTCACCAGCTTTTGGAAAGGAACACAAGAATACGTCTGAATCACGACACTCCATATCTCGTATCTGTTTAAATTTTTTCTCGGGTTCTGGGTAAAGCCCTGGGAAAGGGATCCATATTATACCATCATACATAAATGGACCTCCACTAAGCTCCATTTTCTTGTTGGGGTCAATTCTTTAAAACAAAATTAACATCTACTTACTGCTAATACATTAACTATTTGTTTCACTCATTAAATTATTTTTTCTGTGAAATTAGTCTTTGCAAGTAGTCAAATTAATAAAACGAAGAGTTAATGCTATATTGTACCAAATAGATCACACTGTTAACGATAATCGATTGCCCATGTACTTTGTGGTCACGCATTTAGACAAAAGAAATTTTCAGACACTATCTATTTTTTCTACTATTGTATTTTATGTCTGATTTACATGACATACATATTATACTAAGTAAATAAAAAAGCGCAATTATAAGAAAAAAGAAAATCCCCGAATAAATGAATCATAGAAAAAACTTACTTGTTTGCACTTTCCATCTCTACACATGTATGGTATTTAACAGAACATGTTAAAGTATTTATATTCTACATAGAAATACCTAAATGACGCGTACACTTTAAAAGTTCAGAAGGTGGAATAGAATGTGAAGAGTAGGTATGATAGGGTAACATATTTTAATTCGTCATTCATGTACTAATAATGAATTTAGTTTGGACGACATATGTCTATGCTATGTAAATAATAACAGATTCGCACAAAGAATCATCCTATTTGTATATTATAAATCGATTATTTCATTACGAAATAAAATATGTTACCCAGTCAGTCGACTATTAATCATACAATCAGGTTAGCATCGTTTGTTATTACTCGGTTATTTATCATTCCACCTTCTAAACTTTTAAAGTGTACACGTCATGTGTAACCTTGATATGTATTTTATGTAGAATATAAATAAACTAACATGTTCTATTGAATACCATAAATGTTTAGAGATGGAAAGTACAAACAAGTAAGTTTTTTATATGTTCTACTTATACATGATTTTTCTCTTTTCTTATAGTTTCAATTGTGTATTACTTAGTATAAGACGAGTTCTATAATAAATCAGACATAATTAGAACAACTACATAGTACCCTAGGTTTTCATTTTCTTATATATGCGACCATAAAGTACTCAAAGTAAACGTCAGCAATCGATTATGTTTGACAGTGTGATTTATTTGATATCATTTTTTTAGTAGTAACACTTAGTCTCTGAGCATTTAGTTTGATTATCATTTTGACTACTTGTAAAGTCCAATTTGCAAAATTGATCTAATGACTGAAACAAATGGTTAATTATAAGTTTTTCCCCCGTTTTTTCTATGCTCTATTTTATTTTGTATAAGCAGCTAGTACATGTACATGTAACATAAATCAAGACAGGAAAATATACGAAAAATTAATGAGATTAGCAGGGGTATGTGGTTTTCACTCCACGACATGTTGTCAATTGGTCTAGACACAAGTGCAACAAATTCATCTTAATTAATTGTTTTTTTAACTTTTTTTGAAAATAATGTCCATGTCTCTTTACATGGGACCCCCAAGGGTGACTGGAAACACGAAATATGGTCACCTTATCTGTTATCGACCAGCAGTAAAACGCTTGCCAAAGTGGGGCGTCCGTTTGGCTGTGCGGGATGTGTCAAGTTTGCAGCGATGTCCGGTCAGAATAGGGACGTTAAATCCTATGCCTCGGGTTAAGAGAATGCCACGCTCTTTGCACATTAAAAACCCTTGCAACAACTGTATGAGGGGTCCGTAGGTGGCCTGTTGCAAGCAAAGGCAAAATTTCTGTCCCTATCCAATCTACCCTCGTTTTCCTGTGGCAGTCCAAATTTCCCAGACCATCATCCATGATGGCCTCTATTTTTACAAGACCTACTTATTGTATTTGGGGTTAACTTGTTCTCGTCCTAAACATGCATGAAATATTTGCCACTGGACGGTAAGCAACCAACAATCAATCAATCAATCTGTATATGGGTATATTCCAAAAATAAAAAGCAGACAGGAAGGATACATCAAATAATAAACTAAATGCAACAAACAGTTAGACGCCATTGAAAAATAAAACTCTTGTTAAGGTTTTGACTCCCTCAGGCACAGTTGATCTTAATTGAATTAAGCTATTCATGTTTTTATTCACAGCCCCTTTTTAGCTGTTAATCTTTCTCCTTATTAACCCTCCTCGTTTTCAAAGTTTATGTTTAACCGTTCCAGAAGAATGTAAATTGAGAAAAAAACCTGGGACGCATTTTACGAAGTGTCACTAGTATTTTAATCGATTATTATCAAACACACTTTATATCTGTGTAGGGTGCTTTTATTTTGAACTTGAATTTAGAATGATTAATACTGAAATGTCTTCTTAAAATCCTTAAATAAATAAACTACCTGCAGACAACACAAATGTGATCGTACAACGTTTGCCTCATTGGATAACCATGGTTCATAAGGTTGAACGACAATTTGCTATAATATTATTGATTCATTTACTAAGATGGAACAATATAAAACGTAAGTCTTACTAAAGTGCATATTTTAAGTTCCTATTAATCTGGTGAAGTAAAAGTTTTATACCAAACTGTTAAGATAAGTTGTATATACAATACTTTTGTTGATACATTATTGTTGTTCATTGTAGCATGCACTTCGATCATAATGTAGACAGGTTTCCATGTGATTATTTAGCAAAAATTTGTTAAAGTTCTTTTCATAATGCTAGCAAGACAAAGATTTGTTTGACTTGCTTGCTTAGTTTCTATAAATGTTTTCTCAAGGACTGTAATAAAGATTGACACATGAAAACTACATAAAAAGGCGTTTTTAAACTGTGTCATTTTGGTCTTTTTTTGGATAGTTGTCTAATTGGCAATCATGCCACATCTTCTTTTTTATATCGTATACATTTTATTTAAATTTGATTGGACATTATCAAATTTACCTATAGTACACAGGATTGAACTCCGCTTACTTATATTGTTTGCAGATGAATCAAGTCAAACAAACAAACAAACCTTTGTCTTGCTAGCATTATAAAAAGAGCTCAGCTACATGCATAAACAAGGGGTACAATCAAAATCACGTGATGGATATACACACACCGGAAGTTACAGTCGAACTCGCCGCTTGAAAGGTTAGTAGTTGCATTTTCTTGTTTATATCAATTAAATTTTGATTAATAAGTTGGCACACCGAATGTCGGATAGTATGTAGTTTTAAAATACACAATTGTTTTTGCTAGAAAGCGTGCAGTTATTGCAAACACTTCGACGGTGAAATGTTGGAACTGTGTCGAAGTGTTCGCATTAACTGCACGCTTTCCAGCAAGGATAATTGTGTATTTCAAAACTAGATAGTATCCTACATTCGGTGCACTACCTTATCTATTAAATTTTATTGATATAAACAAGTAAATACGACTACTTACCTTTCAAGCGGTCTGCTCGACTGTTACTTCCGGTGTGTGTATATCCATCACGTGATTTTGATTGTACCCCTTGATAAACGTACACTGTATATCAAATTTCATTTCAGAGAGATGAAAAGTCTTGGAGAAAAAATAATGAAAATGGGAGGGCCATTTGTGTATGATAATGTGATGTGGCCACCTTTTCCGGGTTTGTACCCTGATTCGGAAAAAAAATTCAAAGAAAAACAAGATATGGAATGCCGTGATACTGATGTTTATCTTTGCTCCTTTCCAAAAGCAGGTAATATATGTAAATACATGTATATGTCTTCTAAACATTTAGGATTTTCATGACACATTCCCACTGCAATACGATTACTAGCACAATCTATCCCTTAAAACAGTCGGAAACATCAGTATGACAACGTACAGCTATAGAAAAATGTTGCATTTTTTTCTCAGTAACAAACTGTTGTAATCTCAATGAATAATTGCCGTTTTCCTGTTAAAACTGCATTCTTCAATCACCAAAAAACTCACGAGTATAATTCAAACGGGAAGGTCCCTGATCAAATGGCAAAATTAAAAGCTCAAACAGATCAAACGAATGGATAACAATTGTCATATTCCTGACTTGGTGCAGGCATTTTCTTATGGAGAACACTTTGAATAAAACCCGATTTTATATCTAGCCCTCTCACTTGTATGACAGTCGCATCAAATTCCATTATACTAACAACAATGTGTCTGCAAAACAAACAGAGTACTGGCACAGATCGTTTTGGATACTTCGATGATTTTAACAGCTTTATCTTATTAAAAAAAAAGAGGCATATTAAATATTTTGAGCTTTTTTTGTAGGAACAAACTGGACACACGAAGTTTTATCCATGTTAATATCTCAATCGACAAGCTACAACTTATGGGTCAAACAAAAGAGCCTTTTAGAATTGTGCGACCCTATAGATAGTGTAACGAAGAGGCCATCACCAAGACTTCTCATGACACATATGCCATATAGATACCTCCCTAGTCAGCTTCAAAATGGAAAAGGGAAGATAGTGTATGTTCAGAGAAATCCTAAAGATCTCTTCGTTTCCTTGTATAATTTTGAAAAGGGGAAATCAGCTATTGGGAAACATTTGTCATGGGAGGAATTTTTTGAAAAGACAGTTATTAAAGACGAAGGTTTGTACACATGACTTACATAACAAAACTAAAGAAACGATACAGGGCAATGTATTTTCCATATATATATAATGAAATTGGATACACAATAAATTGATTTTTAAAGTTTTTTTCTGTATGTGTTTGCACCACTGATTGACCCAGGAAGTGGGAGGGTCGAGCAACACAAAAAAGTTTAACCCGACCAGGCTCTTTATATGATTGTCTAGAGTAGGCGTCGTTGGTTGCTGTCTGTCAAATTTGATTTTCGTTAACTTTTTTATATATGAGATCGTAAATTTTTTTTGTAAACCTCTTTTGCACTTTTGGTCATACCAAGGCCTTTGATAGCTTTCTATGGGCTATTAGTTTGGACATAGTTGAAGACTGTATAGTGACCTGGAATTATTAAAATCTATCAATAGTTTTCTATAGGCTATTAGTTTGCGCATGGTTGAAGACTGTACAGTGACCTGGAATTATCCAGTTCTATTGATAGTTTTTCCTATTTGCAATTTAGTTGTATAATATAAGCCTTCGTAGGTCCATATCGTTTGCTTTCAATGTTGTTTATCGGATTTTTTTATTACTTTCAAGGCAAAGATACGGATATTTGGTTTATTTTTACAACCAATGCTCAACCACCGATATTTTTATACTATCAATGCCGAATAACGTGATTCAGCATTGAATGGTAAAAAAACTCCGAAAATACGCTTAAAAGTAAACGATATATAATATAGTAGCCTATTTGAAGTATTATATTATAGGACTAATTTGCAATCATACCTTTTTTTAAATCAAATTCTTTTAGTTTAGTACAGGATATAAAATGGTAAAAACTATTAAAATCATCATGTTTATTTCTGTAAAGGTGCTCTTTACGGCGGATGGTATGAGTATACGAAAGAATGGGAAAAGCAACTAGGTCATGATAACATCTTACAGTTGTATTACGAAGACATGAAAAAGGTAGGAATTAGCATTGATCTATTATGCTTTATTATATTTATCATAGTGCAACATATTTTCGCTGGAATGCTATAATGATATAGTTTTAAACAATATTTTTAGACATTGTCCCTTTGTATATCACTATAACTATGTGCAAAGATTTGATTTCATATGAAGAAAAAAAATATACACACCGCTGTCCTGTCGTTTAAACAAATACACGATCCTCTAGATCGATCAAAAATATTATTTTATGTATAAAAATAGAAGTGTATACGTCCCAATGTTATAGCATATTTCCTTTCTCGTTTCATACTAAAAGAAACAACAATACAACAATTCTTATTTTATCAATGTTTAACAAATGTTTAGTGACTGTTCTTACTGTCATCAATAATCTGTCTTAAAGTAGCATTTGCTGTAAATATTTAAAAAAAAAAGCAATTAACAATGCCTGGAGTCGTTATAGTTTATCATTATGTTGTGCGTATCAAATTAAACCTTGAGGTGTCCCCTCGAAATTATCGTTTATCGATGGCTTTGTCACCTGATATAAATACAAATATGAATATAATTAGACAGGCAAATGATAATTTGTCTAGGTCTGTATGATTTCATCTCATATATATATAAAAAAAATCATCATTTTACCTGCATAAGAAGGATTTTTTTCTTTCGTGGACCGTATCCTTCACAGAAATGATTCTTCTTATATGCTTCCCTGTTTTACTTATGAAGTAATTTCGATTCTTCTATTAATTACTGAACATGCTCAGCTCATACATAAATCATCTCAGAGATCTTAGGATTAACTTAAAGATTACGTCAATACGAATTCAAATAAGGCTGAATTATTGACTTGTAATCAAATAATACATCAGCGATTGGGGTTTTTTTTTTGGCATATTTTGACCAAATTTAACCAAACTTACAGCATATATCCGCATTTTTAAAATTTAATGTTATAAACAAACAAAACATCATATTCAATTTTTTATTTCTGAGAAATTTGTTCTCTTGTGGAGAGTTGTATCATTTGCAATCATACCACATCTTTTTTTATATTTCGGCCGGATGATATTGAAGTCTTAGTACAATTTTAATAAGATCTACAGTCCTGACATTATGGCAATTCTTATCAGCCTAATCACATCACAATGAAATAAAAAAGTCAAATCACAAATTAACTGAACTCTGGGGAAAATTCAAAACGGAAAGTCCCTAACTAAATGGTTTAATTAAAAGTTCAAACACATCAAACGAATGGATAACCACTGTCATATTCCTACAGGCATTTCGTATTTTGAAAATGGTGGGTTAAACCTGATTTTATAGCTAGCTAAACCTTTTACTTTTACGACAGTCGCATCTAATTCCATTATATTGCCAACGAGATATAAACAAAACATACAGACATAATAAATGTAAAAAAAAATATGGGTATATCCGTCAACATTGTGTTACTATGGATTCTTTTTTTCGTGGGTATCAATTTTTGTGCACTATGGAAAACTTGCATTTTCGTGGGTATTTGATTTCGTGGTTTTGTCAATCTCTGTATAGAAAGCCTATATAAAATGTGTAATTCGTTCAAAATTTGAATTCATGGTTCACCTGTACACACGAAAATTGGTATTCGACGAATAATAATGAATCCACAGTATAATCACAATCACTACAAAAACAATCAAATATATAACATAGAAGCACAAAACTGCATATAGAAAAAGCACATATAAATACAAATATGAATATAATTAGACAGGCAAATGATAATTTGTCTAGGTCTGTATGATTTCATCTCATATATATAAAAAAAATCATCATTTTACCTGCATAAGAAGGATTTTTTTTCTTTCGTGGACCGTATCCTTCACAGAAATGATTCTTCTTATATGCTTCCCTGTTTTACTTATGAAGTAATTTCGATTCTTCTATTAATTACTGAACATGCTCAGCTCATACATAAATCATCTCAGAGATCTTAGGATTAAGTTAAAGATTACGTCAATACGAATTCAAATAAGGCTGAATTATTGACTTGTAATCAAATAATACATCAGCGATTGGGTTTTTTTTTTGGCATATTTTGATCAAATTTAACCAAACTTACAGCATATATCCGCATTTTTAAAATTTAATGTTATAAACAAACAAAACATCATATTCAATTTTTTGGGGTCTTTTTATATCGTAGCTAATAACCCTTTTCTATTTTATGTTTACTATTAATTGGATCTAATCATTTTCATTATAATTAGGATTTAACTGGAAACATTTTAAAAATAGCAGATTTCATTGAAACATCATGTTCCAAAGAACTAGCAGAAACCATAGCTGATAAATGTAGTTTTGACAATTTGAAGGCCAACAGAATAGACCCAACATCATTCCTTACAGACGGTGGCAAATCAACACTTTTTAGAAAGGGTAATTATTTACATACCTTAGTCAGAGGCAAAATCATTTTACAATTAAGTTAGAATTCAATAATTTATTGTTCGTGAACAATTAAGAGAGCTTTCCTCTCATAATGTAAAGTGTATGTTAAATTAGTCGAATAACGATTCGAAAAGCGTTAAAACAAACACAAAATACCCAAAATAGGATCAAAAACACAAAATTTGCTATTAAGACATTACCTTGGCTTTTGATCATGCAACCCTTTTCACGTTCATTGGTGTCCGATGTCATTGCAAGAGACTCGATGGGTCTAGGACCTTTGTTATAGAGTTTAAGCTGGTCTTGTCTTTTAGAAACTGATGATGGGGTTTATGCCATTTACAGAAAGGTCAAATCTCATCGCTAAAAAAAACAACGTTGCGCCTTAATGACATGAAAAATGAAATCCCATTATTTACGATTTCAATAAACAACGGTTTCTGAAATTATCTCCTTGCAAGGTTCCAATGTGAGTTATTGAAAAAAAAATTCCTCCTTCGGTTTTTTTCCAATAACGATTACTGTGTTCATCCACCAAAAAGGTTTTATGGTTTTGGGCAGACAACTCTTTCCCGAAAAAATTTCAAAACACACAGGGTGCATTCCGTAAATGTTTTTGGGCCACCGATTGATGTACACAGTGTGAACTTCAGAGCAAAATAAATCGCATTCATAATGTATAACAGAATATTATCGTTATCAATATTTCAGATATTCGCACAGTCTAAACTGGGGAAAAAAAACACATCATCATGTGATCACCACTCATGATAATGTTTATACTTATATTACAGGTCAAGTTGGTGATTGGAAGAACTGGTTCACAGTTGCTCAAAATGAAATTTTTGACAGAAATTACAAGGATGTCATGAAAGGCACGACACTCAATTTTCTCTATGAATTATGATTACTAATAGTTATATGTTACTATATCAAATAACATTTTCACCATGATTAGAATATAGACACTACAATTTACTCAGATGTACATGTCATATTGAATCAATTTATGTTGAATAAATTACTTTGAAAGCTAAACTGTAGTCTTGTTCCAAAAATGTATTAAAATTATCTTATATTATTATAATACATGATATTTTTATAAGTTGTTGTTGGTTTTGAACCAGCTTTCAGTAACTGTCAGTTCTATATGTGTCTCTTGTGTGTTTGTATGTTTTTATTGGTTCTTAGTGTCGATCCAATAAGTTAATCCATTTTCAATTGATGATTTATAGTTTGCTCTTATGTTGTACTGTAACCCCGCTGACCCAAATCAGGAATATGGATAGAGTCAGGAGCCTGTAATTCAGTGGTTGTCGTTTGTTTATGTGTTACATATTTGAATTGTTTTACATTGTCTTATCGGGGCCTATTATAGCTGACTATGCGGTATGGGCTTTGCTCATTGTTGAAGGCCGTACGGTGATCTATAGTTGTTAATGTCTGTGTCATTTTGGTCTTTTGTGGATAGTTGTCTCATTGACAATCATACCACATCTTCTTTTTTATATTAAGCGCCAGCAAACACGTTTAACTCCGCCACAGTCTGTATGTCTTGTCCCAAGTTAAAAGTATGTAATTACTTGGTTGTCGTGTGTTGCTGTATATCATTTTTGTTTTTCGTTCATTGTTTTGACATGAAACGAGCCGTTAGTTTTCTAGTCTGAATTGTTGAACATTTGTCATGTCGAATTTTTGTTAAAGCTTGCTATGCGGTATGCGTTTTACTTATTGTTAAAAGCCGTACAGTAACCTATAGTTAATAACTTTGTCTCTAGTGGAGAGTTGTCTCATTGTCAATCATACCACATCTTCTTATTTTAAATCGAGGAATTCGAAATAAAAGTCATTATTTTGAATCCAGACCGAAAAATACGAACGATGCATTATTCAGACCATTAGTTTTGAATTGTTTTTATTTGTCATTTTTAGGCATTCAAGGCTGACTATGCGGTATAGGTTTTACAATGTTGAAGGTCGTACATATATTAATATAGTTGTTTATTTCTGAGAAATGTGTTCTCTTGTGGAGAGTTGTATCATTTGCTATCATACCACATCTTTTTTTATATTTCGGCCGGATGATATTGAAGTCTTAGTACAATTTTAATAAGGTCTACAGTCCTGACATTATGGCAATTATTATCAGCCTAATCACATCACAATGAAATAAAAAAGTTAAATCACAAATTAACTGAACTCTGGGGAAAATTCAAAACGGAAAGTCCCTAACTAAATGGTTTAATTAAAAGTTCAAACACATCAAACGAATGGATAACCACTGTCATATTCCTACAGGCATTTCGTATTTTTAAACGTTTTACTTATACGACAGTCGCATCTAATTCCATTATATTGCCAACGAGATATAAACAAAACATACAGACATAATAAGTAAAAATGTAAAAAAAATATGGGTACATCCGTCAACATTGTGTTACTATGGATTCATTTATTTTCGTGGGTATCAATTTTTGTGCACTATGGAAAACTTGCATTTTCGTGGGTATTTGATTTCGTGATTTTGTCAATCTCTGTATAGATAGCCTATAAAAAATGTGTAATTCGTTCAAAATTTGAACTCATGGTTCACCTGTACCCACGAAAATTGGTATCCGACGAATAATAATGAATCCACAGTATAATCACAATAACTACAAAAACAATTAAATATGTAACATAGAAGCACAAAACGGCATATAGAAAAAGCAGATCAGCATAAATGAAACACGAATACACAAATTTATAATAGCACAGTAACACAATGACGCGATGTATATTAGTACTGAGCCCCGTCATATGTATCAAAGAAATAAAAAGGCACATAGACAAAGCTCATAAGCAAAAAATGAAAAACAAAAATACAAAAAGTATCATAGAACAATAACATATGACGGGATATATAAGTACAGAGTCACGTCAAATGGATATCACCAAAACAGACTAAACAGTAGAAGTAATATGCATGAACACAAATAAAAGAATACTCTTACAAGGTCTTGGTACCTACCGATGAACTTTTTTTTTTAAAGGACAAGGCGATCTTTGACTTACCCTGGTTCATCAACTTTTGCTCAGACACTGATGACATTTTTACAAAGTCTAAATAGTAGCTGCAAGCTCATGAACACCGAATAATTTGGGAAATAAAAATCCCATATGCATGCAGGTGAAGTTTTATATAAAATCTCTTTCGGCTTAACATAATTCATCAGTATTTTGTCAATATTCTAACAACATATTAAACAATAGCGTTGGCCAAACACATTGACGGAGACGTACGCACAGTTGTAATATATCTGATTTTAATCGTTCCACCTTTTGACAAAATTTAAATATCCATGATTACTCATCTTTGCTATGTTGAAAAATTCAATGATTACATTCCACCTTTTGGTCCTCTTTTGAGTAATGCAGATTGTATAGATGTTCCGGTTTTTATAAGTGGTACATATAATGAACTGAATTGGTTGAAGACATTATCCTTAATATGCAGCTTTTATTACTTCACTTGCAACATCGAAAAAAATAATACATCTTGAAGTTGCTGAAGGCATTTTGAAATAACAAATCTGCTGAAATGAAAATTTCATGAATGTAAATTCCGTAGCTGCACACCCGTCAACTGGCATATAAATGGGAGGTTTAGCTAGCTATAAAACAGGTTTAAGTCACACACTTGTTCCGTATTTTGATAACGTTTGATTTTATCAGTTTTTCTTGACATACCCTTATAGAATTTACATATGAGTTTAGTATTTTGCTTTAACGTTTTTATTTTCCAAAATGTACATGTAAAAAAAATTACCATCTGTTATTTATCCCTAAGAATGAAATAACATATTTCAAAGTAGAACAGAATAGGCTTATACAGAATTTATATTGCTGTCATCAAACAATAAAATCACAAATCGAAAACTAGGCAGACTTGTCTGGTTGACATTAAACCAATAATACTGCTGACATGCACATACGTAAAATAATAATTATGAAGGCAGTAATTTACCTCTATTTGTAAACGTTTTTCTATAACGAAGTATCCATTTTAAGTAGCATTAACTCTATAATACAACTGAAAGGAAAAACACAGCCGGTGTCTACGCGATGAAGCCATTTCAAAACCAAATAGGATAAAAGTAAAACAAACTACAAAAATATCTTCGAATACTTATAATGCAAATGTCCCCCCCCCCCCCGAATCCGAATGTGACATACCGAATAAGACTTATTACCGGGTTTATACTTTTATGACCAACACGAAGAATGCCACATGTTGAGCATGATCTGCTGACCCTTCCTGTGCACCTAAGATCACCTCTGGTTTTGTTGAGGTTTATGTTGCTCAGTCTTTAGTTTTCTATGTTGTGTTTGGTATACTGATGTTTGTCTTTTATTGGTCTTTAATCTTCTTTTTATCCATTGCCATCTGAAAATTTTACAGTCATATCGCAATTTCTGACAATAGCGCACACAATTAAGGCGAACAAATTGCAATCTTGCTGTAATGACTTTTGCGATTAGCTAGGTATCTAGTCATTAAAATGAAAAACGGAATAGCATCATAGGAATTTAGTTTTGATGTTGTAGGCCTATGAAAATAAAGATCCTCAATGTGATATATATGTCTGATAGTATATCATATAATGTTTTTTCTTCTTTTAAATATCGAATTGACTTAGGTCAATGAGGATCCTCTTTCATTTAAGAATTATGCACAAAAATGAGTAAAAAAAAACAGTTATGAGTTTTCTAAAAGAGGGACGAAAGATACCAGAGGGACAGTCAAACTCATAAATCGAAAATAAACTGACAACGCCATGGCTAAAAATGAAAAGGGCAAACAGACAAACAATAGTACACATGACACAACATAGAAAAATAAAAGAATAAACAACACGAACCCCACCAAAAACTTGGGGTGATCTTAGGTGATCTGCTGACCCTTCCTGTTCACCTAATATCACCTCTGGTTTTGTTCAGGTTTATGTTGCTCAGTCTTTAGTTTTCTATGTTGTGTTTGGTATACTGAGGTATCTAATTTTAAATTAGATACAAGTTTGGCTTTATGGTATAACACGGAACAAGAAAACATAATAGAAACACTACCATCTTCATTATATTCTAATTGATTATTAAAGTTAGTATACGACTTAAATCGTTCCTAGTTCTTTCTGGTAGCTTCTCAGATTCAACCCATCACCTCTTTATTTGATCAAACTAATTTTGCGTTGTTGCCTTGAAGTCTTTAAAGCTGACCTGAAATAGACACATAAAGTTGATTTCTAAATATAGTATGTTCATGTAACGACATTTATAGTGTTAAACATGGGAAAAGTACAAACACTAACTGTCTTCTTTGGTATATGGTCATCTAAAGAAAAACAAGCTACTATTATTTTTGTTAATTGCCTTAGTTTTCTAATTCTCTATCAATGTTGTCTATAAGATAGGTTATTTTATTGAAAATAAAATAGTGTTTCTTCTATGGCACTTTTATTCCTCTGTATGTTCTTTTTTCCAGTTAACGTAACATTGTTGATCAGAAACAAAGATTCTGCTCAACATGCATAATCCCTGGAATGTCATATGAACTGGGATATATATATACTCTATATGCTGATGATACTGGAGTGTTTCTCATTTGGACGCTGAAGTCATATCTTTTGTCGTAAAGTTTTTGTTTTAAACCGACCCTCATTCTAGATATAAGTTAATATATTAGATATTCTTAATTTTTGTTTCCCAAGTTCGAAGGGATAGATGTCTTTAAAATAGTCACCAAACTTTAAATTATTTAGTAAGAGGACATCACTTGTATAGCGAAACGTAAAATTATAAGGATAATGTTAAGCTCTTTTCCTTATTTATAAGAAACTTCAGTCTCGTATAAATAAAGAAACAAGTCGGCAAGGAGAGAGCACAATTGATTCCCATGGGATTGTTTGCTGTAATACACGTTTTCCAAACGTGCGAACATGTTGTCTGTTTGAAGCTACTATGATTTCCCCAAACAATTGTAAGTGCAGCATTTTTTATTTATTTTTTATAAATTTGAAGATAAAAAATATTATAAATATACCATATAACATTATAAGAGGGGGACGAACGATACCAGAGGGATAGCCGAACTCATAGATTGAAAATAAACTGACAAAGCCATAATTAAAATAAATAAAAAGACAAACAGACAAATAATACTACAAAAGGCACAACATAGAAATCTAAATCTATGCATCTTGAGTTGGGGAAATAATGATTGAATAAACGCACGACCTAATCGTTAGTCTGTAAATTCAAATTACACCACTGTCCCAGGTAAGGGGAGGGTTGGGATCCCGCTTACATGTTTAACACCCCTCACATCCCCCGCATTCTGTATGTATTTGCCTGTCCCAATTCAGGAGCCTGTATTTCAGTGGTTGTTCTCATATAAGTATTAAATATCTAATGTGTTTCGTTCATTTTTTTGTCATAAATTAGGCCGTTAGTTACCTCGTTTGAATTGTTTTACGTTTTCATTTCGAGGCCTTTTATAGTTGACTATGCGGTATGGGCTTTGCTCATTGTTGAATGCCGTCCGAATATCAATAGTTGTTAATTTCAGTGTCATTTGGTCTCTTGTGGAGAGTTGTCACATTGGCAATCATACCACATCTTCTTTTTTATATATAGCAATAAACTATGGACAAGGAAACATCAGGACATGTACCCGTAAGTTATAAATTACAATGAATAATAGAGCATTGATTTTTGGATAATAAAAGACAGCAAACACATTTCATATGATTCCATTACCTTTGATATTTAACGACCTTATTTTTCGCTGAATATTTTGGAAGCCACAATACATCATTTGGCCAGTGCATTGTTTGGTTTAGTTTCAATGGTTCTGTCATTCCACTCAATTTGTAAGGAGCAAAGTTCCATCCAGCCATCAAATTTCTTATTGTACTTTCAGCTTCGTCAGAAAACCACTGCCATTCCATAACAATTCCTCTCACTGACTTTATTTTTTGTTTCATGAACTGTTTAGCACCTAACAATACTCGATGTTCATGCCCCTCTACATCAATTTTGATGAAGATGTTTTTCATAAAGGCTAAGTGAGGTAGACTAAGCAAATCGTCTAGTTTTACTGTTTCTACTGCATCTGTACGCCCATTGTCAAAATAATTCTTGAATTTTGTTTCCATTTTTGAGGAAATACCGTCTGCATTTACATGACCTAAGCCGAAATCACCTTTTACTCCATGTTTGAAATCAACTTTTCCATGTGAATCAGACAATGCATTATAAATAATTGCAACTCTATTAGAAAAATGTCCATATTCAACGGATGCACAGATGTGTTGTATATTTTCCATTGCGGCATCTATTGCTATGACCTGCCTACCAAACAACGCAGCAGATAACGCATATATACCAACATTGGCTCCAATGTCAATCAAAGACAGCTGTTGATCCTTCCGTAACATTGACATAACAGCATCTACATTCTCTGATTCAAAAGAACGCCGTTGTTTAATTGTACCGGATATTGCATCATACTCAGGATTGTGAACAAAGAGATTAACTGAACCGGCCTCTGAATGAGCTTGAGTCAAATAGAAATCTTGATCATTCAAATATTTCTTGGATATGTTACACACATTTGAAAACTGCCATCCACCTCCTGTGAAACTATAAACAAATAGTGGATCTTCATTGTTTTGTGACAAACGTGCATTGTTCTGAGTTAAATTTGAGATTTTTAGTGTATGACGCATCTTACCGAAGAATATTTTTTCCCTGTATTGCGTCTTTTCTTTTGCTGAGCTCAGATTAATCCCAGCAAAGCCAATAACCGTGAATAGGGTGTAAAACAGGATTACAGTTAGTATAAAGACACCTGTTTTCTTTTTTCTGAGCATGAGTATTTCCTTTCATAAACTAAATATACAGAAATTTAGTCTACGTCTAAAATAGAAATAATAGATTTACACATGGCAGATAACAATTGTAAAAGTAGTATATACATTTTCTAACCTTAACTTATATTTTTGCATTCTCAGCCTATGAGATACACATAAACTAGTGCTTGTTTCATAATGACGATTTTCTAATTTGTTTCTTAGAAAGTATTCTGGACGGAAACAAGGAGTAAGTGAAATTGCTGCAATGAGTATATGTGTCTGATCATCTGATTTACGTAAACGCAGTTGGTTGCGTACAACGTATATCGTGAAGAAACAGACCTTTTTGTAACTTTAGTATTCATATTTTCCAGTTCATTCGAATTTTGAGATTTTTTAAATAGTCACTGAACAAAGTATTGTATACTTGAACGAGCAAAGCAGTGTACTTTGCGTCGTTTCATACTTGGTGTGTCTGTATATGTTTTTAAAAATGCAACAAAGAAAATGATAAAACGCCCTTAAAGATATTTTTTAAACATTTAAAGAATATTTGAAAATATGTTAGTGTTGCAAGCTTTCAGATTTTACTGTAACTCTTCGGTGCCTTTGGTGGTATTGGGAGAACGAAGGAGGACCTTTTCATCAATATTCAAACAGACGTTTTCAAGTGATTGTAATATATATGCACGAAATAACTGGTTGTTAAAAAATCCATAAATTGTTTTGATAGATCACTACAGTAATGCTCTATGCTGGAATACCTATGTTTTGAAGTTCTTTGAATACATGTCTACGGTTTTCCTTTTAATCAACTACCTTATAAAGTCTTATAACACTGTCACATGCTGTTTGTGTCTGTCACAAATCAGGATCAAATAATTCAGTCGTTGTCGTTTGCTGCTGTATAGTATGTCATTCTGGTACTAGTATTTGCTGTTCGTTTATTGTTTTCTTTAATCAGGTCGTTAGATTTCTCGTGTTTTGCCTTTAAAAAATAAGATGTGGTATGATTGTCAATTAGACAACTCTCTACAAGAGACCAAAATGACACAGAAATTAACAACTATATGTCACCGGACGGCCTTTAACAATGAGCATAGCCGATACCTCATAGTCAGCTATAAAAGGCCCCGAAATGACAATGGAAAACAATTCAAACGAGAAAACTCACAGCCTAATTTATGCACAAAAAATGAACGAAAAACAAATATTTAACACATAAACAAACGACAACCAATGAATAACAGGCTCCCGACTTGGGACAGGCACATAGATAGAGAAATAGCGGGGTTAAACATGTTGGATGGGATATCCACCCTCCCTACTAACCTTGGACAATAGCGTAAATTCGGGGTTCCTGGTGACTTTGAGATGAAGAACAGCAATATAAGCGCTGTTCCCTTATGCTGAGTTCACACGTAATTCGAATTCGATTCGCATTAACTAATTCGAATTAGTTTAATTCGCATTCAAAACGTTTGACGTTAATTCTAATTCGAATTACAATGCGCGTCAAATTCGCTTTACTGTCCAAACGACGTTAACTTTTTATTCGTATTGACAAAAACGTATTTCTAATGCGAATTGGATAATTCGAATTAGCCAATTCGAATCAATTCGAATTAAAAAAGAAGAGTGTGTGAACGCAATTAGCGAATTCGATTCGCATTCGATTCGAATTCAATTCGAATTAAATGTCCGTGTGAACGAGGCATTACTTTCTCTAATTGTTGTGCTTGTTTTCTTGTTTTCTCCTGAATTTTCTTATTGTGCCGTCATGACAAAAGGCGACCATTCATGATGACGTCACATCAAAAGTACACAACTTTCCTCAAATCTGTGAAAAGGAAGGATAAAATCATTAAAGGAACAGATGCCACCACGTAACTCGTGTATTACGATATTTCTCCACTCTCAACAGTTAAATTTTAATTATACAAGAAGCTCGGCAAGCCTCGCGCTTTAAATATTAAAATTTAACTGTCTTTAGTGTAGAACTATCGTTATTCACTTGTTGCAGTTGTGGAATCTATATTTGTGTGTGTGTTTTGATGTGTATGTACTGATTTTTGTGTCATGGATGGATACCCCTTATCTTCTGTTTTCTATTATTTTATTATTATAAGGTTAAAAATCTCATCAATTAGAGAGTATTCGGAAAATTATCAAAATTGAAAAAAAAAAGAGTATGAATTTATAGACTTTGGCAAAAATATCAAAAACTCTTATCAAAGAGTTAAACGTTACAAGTTCCATAACTCTAAAAAGACAAATTGTTTTTATGAGATTCTTTAAAAATATAATTGGAGGGATATCAATATAATATCAATTAAACAACATAATACAACAGCCGAATGCCACTTCAAAACACCAATTCATCATGTCCCCTCCATGCCAAAATAAAACAACTGGTCAAATATTTTATCATAATTAGTTTATAAGCTATATGCCGAATATCATTTTTTTGTATTTGTAAATAATTTCAGTTTTTAGCTCACCTGGCCCGAAGTCGTCGTCGTCGTCGTTAACTTTTTACATTTGGAAATTCTTCTAGAGAACCACTGAATGGAATGGAACCAAACATGGGATGAATGTTTCTTATGCTGACCATGTGTTGTAACTTTGTAGCCGATCCATCATCCAAGATGGTCGCAAGCGGGGCACTTAGTTTAACATAGCCCTTACAGGAAATACATACAAATGTTTTCTTTTAGAGAACACTGTATGTAATAAAACCAAACATAGTATGTATGTTCCATATAAGCTGCTGACCAAGTGTTGTTACTTTGTAGCCGATCCATCATTCAAGATGGCCACCAGCGGTGGACTTAGTTTAACATAGGACCTTACAGGAAATACATACAAATGTTTTCTTTTAGAGAACCACTGAATGGAATGCAATATTAAACCAAATTTGGCCTCAATCATTATTTAAAGTATCTGTAATGATTTTTATCTTTTTTTATATGATTTCAAAAACCCAAGTAACCCAGGTCAGGTGAGCGACACAGGCACTTTAGAGCCTCGAGGTTTTTTTTTTGTAATCTTTGAATTTAAAAAAAAATGTGCATGCTGTGGAATGTTTCTAATTTTGAAATAATTTGATTCAGAAATGTTTTTCATAGTGAACATAATTATTGTCCTCCATCAGACATAATTTTATATAAAATATTATATTTCATGGTGAATAAACTCATCATAAATACCAGAATTAAATTTTTGTCGGTGACAGTAGCTTAGTATGGAAAAGTGTCCGCGGACAATATTTTATATCGAATTTTGTCCGATCGACAATATTTTAAGGGAGCACCTTTTTATGTTATAAATGCTCTAAGTCTTGTTTACATAATAGAGTTATTTTGTTACAAATTTAATAGAATACTAAGGAAGATTATTTTTCTTACCTGACCCTCGAATAAAAAGTATTCATTTGTAAATATCACGTGTATGGCTTCCATACCTTAACACGCTTTCATTTTTCTTTTATCTAAAACTAAAAGTAGCATTCAATTTATAGTCCGTACCAGGTATGTAAATTATTTATCACTGGTGCAAAAACGATACAGGTAACCTAAATATATGTATATACATGCATTTTGTAAATCATTTTACTAAAATATTAAAACGACAAAGTAAAAGTAAATACCTACCAATTTTCAGCTTGATAGCCTTTCGACTACGACAAACTTTCTATATGTGTCACTAATTTCTCTTTCAGTAGGGACATTTAAGTAAACTATTTTAGTATATATCTATTGTTTTTGTTTTGAATAAATATAACAATATTCTGACAATAAACTCATCAAGCGTTTAAGATAAGTTTACAATTGAATAATACGGACCAGCTCTCTATTAAGCAATTGCCCAATCGAACATATTTTTACTTATTTTTAAGGTAATAAAAAGGATAGGTGGACACACATCTTGTAAAAGATGGAAAATAATACCCATTACTAAAGTATCGATTGTTTTTCTACAATATGTCATTTTTGTTATTTTGGTCCAACAGTACGTTACAAAAAAAGAATGTGCCGTTTTACACTATAAATATAAAAAAGAAGATGTGGTATGATTGCCAATGATACAACTCTCCACAAGAGACCAAATGACACAAACATTAACAACTATAGGTAATCGTATGTCCATATTAACCACGAGCAAATCCAATATCGTAGTCAGCTATAAAAGGCCACGAAATGACAGTGTTAAACACTTCAAACGAGAAAACTAACTAACATTTATGTACAAAAAATGAACGAAAAACATATCATTCACACAGAATGTGGCGGGGTGAAACATGTTAGCGGGATCCCAATCCCCCTAACCAGGGACAGTGGTGTAACAATACAAAATGAGAACGAACTATAAAAATCAGTCGAAAAAGATAAATATGCTAGATATACTTACTGGAGGTGTGATGAGATGATTGAAGCTATTAATTTTCTCCTTGATAATATTTATGTATGTTTCGGCAACACAGTTTATCGACAGGTTGTAGGTATCCCTATGGGCACTCATTGCGCCCCGTTAATAGCAGATTTGTTTTTGTACTGTTACAAATCACAGTTTATGACTAAACTTAGTAAAGAAACGTCTAAATTGCATTTAATTGATAAATTCAACAATACTTACCGTTATCTTGATGATATTTTTTCGTTAAATAGTCAAGATTTTTATCAATATACTGCTGAAATTTACCCCCAGGAACTTACTTTAAATAAATCAAATTTAAACAGTATTAACTGTCCTTTCCTAGATTTAGACATTTCCGTTCTAAATGGGATACTCCACACTAAAATTTACGACAAAAGGGACGATTTTTCGTTCCCGATTGTTAATTTTCCATTTTAAGATGGTGATGTTCCTTTGGCACCATCTTACGGTGTTTATATTTCACAGCTCGTTCGCTATGCCCATGTCTGTTGTGACGTTTTTGATTTTAACGAACGTAATCTATGTATTACTTGTAAATTATTAAACCAGGGATATCGTTACCATAAATTACTTAAAACCTTTACTTAATTTTTCCATAGATATAAAGATTTGGTTTTGAAGTTTGGTTGTACCTGTAGAAAACTTATTTCAAACTGGATAGCATATCCTCATTTTTATGGAAATGTGTTAACCGTGCACGGAAATTAAGAAATTATCCTGGTAAACTTATCGCTCCTTTAAATAAACTAATTCTAAAAGGTTACCAATTCAACACTGTAAAAAGTTCATTGAATATTGTTTTTATTTGTATAAATATTGATTTTGTTATCAGGAAATTAAAAGAAAAATAAATATTACTAGTATGTCATATACATATACACATTCATGGATCTACAATCTGTCGATACCTGTATCTTGGCATTGCATAAGGTCATGTTTTTCTCTGACTGTTAATGAGGCTTATACTAAATCCATTGGATGTTGGATGTGTACGGATTGATAATTTAATCTTAGATGCATGATTATTTTAAATAGTTCTTACTGGCTTTGAAATAGCTGCCAGTTAACTGCGAGTACTTTCAGATCTGTTCCTAGTGTCTTTTTGTTGTTGTGATGTACAAATACCCGGCCATATCCACTTGAATGTTTGTCCATTTGATGAGTTAAGGCCTTTTCAACTGATTTTTATAGTTCGTTCTTATATTGTACGGTTATACCACTTTCCCAGGTTAGGGGGGTTGTTTATGTATGTATGTGGTTCTAGGGGAGTTTGCAATAACAAGAACTGGACAGATCAAAACAAAACAAAACAAAACAAAACAAAACAAAACCTTATGAAATGAGACTGTCAACAAAATCAGAGGTTTAGCGCTATAAAACCAGGTTTAATCCAACATTTTCGACATTTGAAAATGCCTGTACCAAGTCAGGAATATGACAGTTCTTGTCCATTCGTTTTTGATGTGTTTTGTCATTTGATTTTGCCATGTGATTATGGACTTTCCGATTGGATTTTCCTTTGAGTTCAGTATTTTTGTGATTTTGAATTTTTATACCCGATGCCAAAATTGCGGTGATGCTCAAAAGTAAAGTCACAAAAATACTGCACTCCGAGGAAAATTTAAAAAGGAAAGTCTCTTATCAAATGGCAAAATGGAAAGCTCAAACACATCAAACGAATGGATAACAACTGTCATTTATATTCCTGACTTGGAACAGGCATTTTCAAATGTAGAAAATAATGGATTGAACCTGGTTTTATACCTAGCTAAACTTTTCACTTGCATGACAGTGGCAACAAATCCAATTTATTGACAACGATGCGTGACCAATACAAACAGACTCATTAGGTTAAAATGTCAAAATAGGGATACAGCAGTCAACATTGTGTTATCATCTTAATCACTTTAAAAACAAACAAATGTATCAAAGCACAAAAAAGCATCCATCAAATTTAACAACATCATTTTGCTTTCTTATTATACGATTTTATTTATATATGTATAATCAATCCCTACAGGATTGAAATATATTAAGTACTGGGGCCGAATTCTTACCCTGAAAGACACATGGTTACATTAAAATTAACTTAGACGTAGAATCGTGCGTTTGACGTCACACAGGTAGAAATACAATAATTTTATAGTTCATGTATGACAAGATGGATAAGTACAGAGTCACGACAAATTGATATCACAAAAACACTTAAAAATATGAAGTAATATAGATAAAGACAAATATAAGAATACTAAACACGTTATTAAGATGATAAACAACGTCTGTACGCAGAATCTATACTTCAAGACCATCGTGTATTATTTGTGAAGTTGATATTGAAGTCTTGATACTTTCCGATGAACTTTTTTTTAGAAAAAGACGAGACGTTCTTTGACATACCCCTGGTTCATCAACTTTCTGTTCAGACACTGGTGACGTTTAACAGAGTCTAAGTATGAGCTGCAAGTCTTGAATATCGAATAAGTTGGGAAATTTATATCCGATATGCAGGTAAAGTTGGTATATTGCTTCTAAGGTGGGGCAAATTGATAATTTCAAAATTAAAATCGTCTCATTTGTCATAGATTCTGTTACTGAGATGACTGCAGAACACAACAAATGACAATATTGTATAAACAACACAAAGAACTACTACGTAATTTCGATTATATCATCCTAATTCAAAGCGTTGCAACCACTATCAGGATGATGGGTAATATTGAGAATGGGGATATGCCAAAGATACAACAAACCGACTGAAGAGTAGACAGCAGCCGAAGGCCACCAATGGGTCTTCAACGCAGCGGAGGTGGGCCTCAGCTGGTGTATATATATCAACCTTCATATTTCATTTCATTGTGAAAAACGTTTTGTGTATGTTAATGTCATGCAGAATAATTTGACAACTTATATATACATTGTATTCACTTCGCCAGAGTCGCCGGATGGGGATTCTCTCTTTCAAATCAAGAGTGGATTTGTGGCAGATTTTATCCCCACCTTTGCTATTCTTTGTCACTCATTATTTTTTTTTCCATATATTATCTTATTATTTATGTAATATAATTTCATATTAATTATAAAGTTTTGTGTCAAATGTTCTATTTGCCAAATGTATTTTTTTGCATTTTATGATTTTGAACAAATGGCCTTTTTACGTCAGTTTTATTTTGTATTATACAGTACAACTATGTCCTGTGTTTATATTATGTTGTCTGTCTCTCTGTCTGAAAAAATATTTTCATTGTAATGTTAATGATATTGCTCACGTGACGACACCAGAATCATTCATATCGTAGATAAAGTCGAAAGATAACAAAGGGACAACCAAACTCAAAAGTCGAAAATAAAACTTTTTTTATATAGATTTGACTGTTGGTTTTCCCGTTTGAATGGTTTTACACTAGTAATTTTGGGACTCGATGTTGACGGCCGTACCTTGACCTATACTGGTTTACTTTTATAAATTGTTACTTTGATGGAGAGTTGTCTCATTGGCACTCATACCACATCTTCCTATATCTATTGACAACGCCATGGCAAAAATAGAAATAAACAAACAGGCACACAATAGTACACAATACACAACATAAAAGACTAAGGACCGAAGAACACGAATCCCACCAAAAAACCGGAGATGAACGCAGGTGCTACGTAAGAGTAAGAAGATCCTGCTATGGCAGAAAAGTCCGTTATTAGTTTTTAAGCGCCAGCCACCATTGATAACTGATAAACAATCATTATGTGTAGATCTTTTTAAAGTAAATATTTTGATTTGTTTTCATCGACATCATTCTATTGAGATGTGCTGTAATAGACCATTTATACTATTACATATTTAGTCCTGACATAAATCCAGACATACAACTGCTTCCTTTCTTTTTGTATTAGTTGATATTGCAAGCTATTTAATCCTTCATACTTCCATGTTCGTCCTACTTTTCGATACACTTTAAACCTGCAGTGAAAACGTGATACGCATGCAATCATGTTTATAATATATGATAATCCATAAGCCAGAAATCAACGAAAATCTTAATTTATCTTAAAATCGGTTTTTTTATCTATTTTTGTTATATATTTAAAACTAATTTTTGGACTTAATAATGTTCAATATTGAATATGTGAACCAGAACTTATACACATAGGTACCATTACTGTTTTGATATTAAAATCATATTTTAATTGAGCATGCCAGAAGGTCATCTCTTGTTTGTGATATTTCATTTAAGCAGAATAATCTAATTTATTTAGCAGTCCAATGTGATCTTACCTTTCTTTATGGAACATTGTTTTTATTTTATTTTTCAGGATAGGGAGAGAGGCAGATTGATTGCTCACAATCATGTTTAATCGCTGATTAATTTAACTCTCCTGTCCAAACTTTGCACCATATGGTGAGATTTTTGTTGGTTTTTTTTTTCTTTTGTCATCTATTAATTTTTTTTAATTTTGTCACAAAATATGTATAAATATATAGATATATGTACCTCTGCTTTGCTGGTTCTGCTTTTATATGTTCAACATCACCACAGTGAGAAAACTTTTCTAATGGTCTGCTGATATGAAATCCAGCATTGTTTAATCTGAATATAAAACCAGATTACGACGATCTTTATAAAAAAAATACTCACTAGCATTGCCCTGTGTCAACAGTTTTATTAAAGGTAAAAGGTTTTAAAACATGCAAAAGTGATATCTTCAACAGAATAAAAAGATCCGACTTAGAGAAAATATTGGGGAAACATAGACTTTTTATGGGAATAAGCAATCAATATCAGAGTGTTGATAAAAAAAGATTATTTTTGTGTTCTTGATTTTTAGCAATATCTGAGAAAGATGCTTTTTATAAAATATAAAAATGGACGGATTACTCTTTTACAAAAGTAGGACGATGTTAAGTTCAAAGAAATGATTACCATTGCTTTGAAGCAACAGTATGGGAGTGAAATGTCTATAAATATGCGTGCAATAACAGAATATAGAAATTCGGGTAAAGGCAAAATATGAGGTGAAATATATGGACTTAGTATAGAATAAGCAATCAATACGGTTGTTTGTATCAAGAAAAATGTTAATCATGTGTTGTTTTTTTTTAGCGATATCTGACATAGATATATTTTTTTAAATATGATTATATAAATAAATATATAAAGGGGTCTAAATACAGAACAAACAAAAAAGTGAAAAATTAAGGCAACAGTAGTATACCGCTGTTCAAACTCATAAATCCATGGACAAAAAACAAAATCGGGGTGAAAAACTAAAACTGAGGGAAACGCTAAATATAAGAGGAGAACAACGACACAACACTACAATGTAACTAACACACACAGAAACGGACCAAGCATCAGACAAAATCGCACGAGAATAACAAATATAACATCAAAACCAAATACATGAATTTGGGATTGACAAGTACCGTGACACGTCTTATCGCAATGTCAATTTACACTCAAAAATAAGAGAAAACAAACGACGCAACGTTAAATTGTACCACACACAGAAACGAACTATAATATAACAATGGCCATATTCCTGACTGACTTGGTACAGGACATTTTTAAAAGAAAAAATGGTGGGTTGAACCTGGTTTTGTGGCATGCCAAACCTCGCACTTTAATGGCAATGTTAAATATAACATAGAAATGACAACATAATATTACAGGACTACAATACAAATAAATAGGAAAACGTATGAGACAAAGAAACACATGATTAATGAATAACAAAAAGCATTAGGTTTAAAATTTAATACGCCAAAAACGCGCCTCGTCCACACAAGACTCACCAGTGACGCCCAGATATAAAAGATCGAAAGCGAAAAAAAGTACAAAGTGAAAAAAAAGTATATATTTAACAAAACGCATTTGACTAGCAGGTCGACCAACGGGTGTTCTTAAACCCTTCTGACTATCATTGGATCCCCAAATGTAACAACATAGATCTTAATTATTAATCTAATGTCAAACAGTAAACAATAAACTTGCTTTAAAGTTGGTATACCACAAAAAAATAGTACAACATATCTGGATTAAAATGCGTTCTCGAACATCGGACTTCTAGATTGCCTATAGACGTACACTCTTTCGATATCAATATCAAAGTTCTAGATAAAAAAAAACCTGCACAAACTTAAAAACAGACAGTAGCACTATGTATAAATTGATCTGTAAACTTCTGTTATTTGGTCTTTGGCGGAGGGTTGTCTCACTATTGGCAATCATTTCGGATCTTCTTATTTTCTTTATACTTATCGTCCACAGTGTGTATTGAATCTGTTAATGCATCTTTGTAGTGCATGGTAATTGAATATAATGCTGAGTTCACACGTAATTCGAATTCTATTCGCATTAACTAATTCGAATTAGTTTAATTCGCATTCGAAATGTTTTACGTCCTAACGTCAATTCTAATTCGAATTACAATGAGCGTCAAATTCGCTTTACTGTCCAAACGACGTTAACTTTTAATTCGTATTCACAAAAGCGTATTTCTAATGCGAATAATGATAATTCGAAATAGCCAATTTGAATCAATTCGCATTAAAATAAAAGACGAGTGTGTGAACGCGATTTGCGAATTCGATTCGCATTCGATTCGAATTCAATTTGAATTAAATGTACGTGTGAACGAGACATAAGTATGTGTATCTTCATGATGTAAGTCCGTAAAAACAAATACAAAAATAACAACTTTTGACAAAATGTAAGTCTGTATAAGTAAGAAATAATTAACCAAAGCAAGCCTTTATCGCTAACTATCTCTGAAAAAGTAAAACTAATCATTTCAATTTGTTGAGGAAAAAAACACATTGAACACGTCTTTGACTCGTAATTTGTTTTTATGGCACCATTTTATTTACATTTACATTCTCGTGTACTTTCTGAAAATTGTACCTTCTTTTGAAATCGTCATCCTCTGCTCCCCATCCAAAGAAAGCATTCGAAAAACCATTACACTTTTTATACTGCTCCGTTGATACCGAAGATATACCACCAAAAAATCCGGGATAGATCATGCTAAAGAATATAAGAAAGAGATATTTTCCAACAACATTATATGAAGTATCTATACTACTAAAGGAAGATACCGATTACTTTGAGCCGCAATTCCTCTGAAACAATATAAGTATGAACTGTTTGTGATATGACGTATAAATGTAGTGTTTCATACTTACTAAATTTGACTTGGAAACAATCTTTTTTTCAATAGAAAACGTCAATTTTTATACTTTTCTACACCTAATTTATCCATCAGTTTTTGAAAGTATGTTCAGTATATGCTGTTTTTTTGTCCAATCATACTGGTTAGGTACATTGTCCTAAGAAAGGTACACTAAAGAGCAACCAAAATTCCAGAGTGTAAATACTACCGTGCTACCTTTATATATAGATATTACAGGACAATGGTGAAGATTAGAAATTACACTATTCCAGGCCCTTTAGTAGCATGTATATTTAAATACATTGAACTTTTTGTATTGTGAATATAAAATTGATTTTACACATCTTGCATTTATTTCATCAATGCATTGTCTTCATAAGTAAAGCGTATCTTTTACCCTTTTCGATTATTTGCAATCTCTTTTCATAGAAATTCATAATTGTCGGCACTGAGTATAACTTACACGTGCGTCTGGCGTGCTAAATTATAATCATAGTACCTTTGATAACTATTAACACCACTGGGTCGATACCACTGCTGGTGGACGTTTCGTCCCCGATGGTATCACCAGCCCAGTAGTCAACATTTCGGTGTTGACATGAATATCAATAATGTGGTCATTTTTATAAATTTCCTGTTTACAAAACATTGAATTTTACAAAAAACTATGGATTTTCTTATCCCAGGCATAGATTACCTTAGCCGTATTTGGCACAACTTTTTGGAATTTTGGATCTTCAATGCTCTTCAACTTTGTACTTTTTTGGCTTTATAAATATTTTGATATGAGCGTCACTGATGAGTCTTATGTAGACGAAACGTGCGTCTGGCGTGCTAAATTATAATCCTAGTACCTTTGATAACTATTAACACCACTGGGTCGATACCACTGCTGGTGGACGTTTCGTCCCCGAGGGTATCACCAGCCCAGTAGTCAACATTTCGGTGTTGACATGAATATCAATAATGTGGTCATTTTTATAAATTTCCTGTTTACAAAACATTGAATTTTACAAAAAACTAAGGATTTTCTTATCCCAGGCATAGATTACCTTAGCCGTATTTGGCACAACTTTTTGGAATTTTGGATCCTCAATGCTCTTCAACTTTGGTCCTTTTTTGGCTTTATAAATATTTTGATATGAGCGTCACTGATGAGTCTTATGTAGACGAAACGTGCGTCTGGCGTGCTAAATTATAATACTGGTACCTTTGATAACTAATTAGATATACAATACAACTAAAATAAAAACATCGTATTTGGTTCCATCATACCTTTATTCAAATCAGCAGAGAAGAAAGATAGTGAATCAATGTTTAAATGCATCAGTCGAAAACAAACTGACAATTCCATTTTAAAAACCGATAAACGACGAAAGGACGAACAACAGAACACATTACATCACAACATAGACAACTAAAAAGTGTACAACACAAACCCCACGGAAACTGCATGATGTTGTTAACCTGAACTCAAACCAATCGTTCACTTCAATTAATACAATTACCTGTAATTTTTCCTCTCCATTTTACCAGCTAAATGGTAAGCTACTGTATCGTTACAGAAATACAAATTTCTGTCGTCTTCCGGTAGCATATCAACGTCATGGATTACAATGCAATCATACGAATACATATCCTCCTGCATTGCATGCTCATATCCAATGTTTGATAACATTCCTCTGTTAAATGGGTGGTCATCTGCCTAATATCACAAAAGAATAAATGGCCAATGAGTTTTATTGTTATGCAAATGATATAAGAATACTTTTATTGTCTTAAATAAATTTTGATTATTAGTTCAGCATTATCACATACAACTAAATATCCCATGTTTTGTCTGTATTTTTTTTTTACCTCGACTACATGCATCTTTAATCATCTGCTCAATTTAACCTATATAACAATTGATCAGAAAATCGATTTATAAAAAGCATCTAAACTGAACCTAGTACAATGCACTGGTTACTTTCAGTACACAAAACACCTTAACATCCCCGCTTTCTATCAGCCTATACTACTACTAAATGTTCTGTCCTAATTACTAGTGAACTTATCACCATTAACAATATTGCATCAAAGTCTATTAAAACAAGCGTCAATTGTTTTTCGAAGGTGCATAAACTCATCATAGATACCAGGATTGAAATTGTGTACGACAGACGCGCGTTTTGTCTATAAAAGAGTCATCAGTGATGCTTGAATGAACAGTTGAAAAGGCCAAATAAAGTTCTAAGTTGAAGAGCTCTGAGGACCCAAAGTTTCTAAATATTTTGCCAAATACAGCCAAGGTAATCTATCCTTGTGGTAGAAAATCCTTAGTATTTAAAAAAAAATCATTTTTTTTAAGAGTTAATCTTCAATCATGACCATGTCAATAATAATACCTGTAACTAATTTAATGAGCTATTGAAGAGGAAACACTACTGAAATGGACACTTCGTAAGTTTACGGAAAAATTAGTTGACAGATACGAGATGAATGCTCCTTTAATCATTAGTGAAATGTATTTCACAATCTCAAATCTGTAGAAATAAAGATATTTGTCTGATCACAAAATTTTCCTATTGTGTCCTATTCCCATTTGTGACATTTGTGACATTTTGACTAAGTGAGAATTTGCATGGCGGATAATGCGTGTATATCAACAGACAATCGGTTTCGTTCCTTTTGGAATTCGTGTGACTCCCTTTTTTTTTTTAGTTTCTGATTCATGAGACTTGAACATCGGTAAATTACTATTGTCTGTAATATTGTGCATACCTTGAACCGGATACACTTTTAAAATTAACTGAACAAAAAAATATAAAATCACAAAAATACTGAACTCCGAGGAAAATTCAAAGTCCTTAATCAAATGGTAAAACAAAAAGCTCAAACACTTCAAACGAACGGATAACAACTGTCATATTCCTGACTTGGTAAAGGCATTTTCTTATGTAGAAAATGATGGATTAAAACTGATTTTATCGCTAGCTAAACCTCTCATTAGTACGACAGTCGCGTTTCATTCCATTCTTTGACAACGATGTGTGAAAAAAACAAGATATAATACGTAAAAATGTCAAATATAGGGGTACAGCTTTCAACGTTGTGTTATTGTCTTAATCATTTTAAAAAACACAGATATATAATAATAAACAAACGTTTACCTGTTCTACAAGATATATTCCAAATTCTTGTTTTTGACGATATATTCGGGGCAGAACATTATTAAAGAAAATTTTAAGCTGTTGTTCTCTATTTCTGTATGGTACAATTATTGCTACTTTTTGATACGGTCGACAACTTGGTATATGATGACCTTTTTTCATAAAGGAATAAATACGAGCTAGATCATCATATGGAATAACAGTTTTATTCAAAACCTCTCTTCCGTCTGAAATATAAAATTAACATCAATTGATACAATCAAATACCCAATTACATTAATCACATTTAATTTAATGAACAGAATACATCGAAATATGGTACAACATTTATAAATGAAAATAGATGCAGATAAGAGATTACAGACTCAACCACCCAACAAATGTCATAGGCACCAGGTTGTGTAGTATTGACGATATTGCGGCCATCTTCTGTTCTTTTGGTTGTTAACCGGCACAATCTTTTTTTAAATATCCAATAATCTGTAGTGCTCATATACACTAAAAATATGGAACCTTTATCCGTAATTTTGACTGTAAAACAACATATTAAACTCCATCTAAATCGTGGTACTGCCTACGTATACATCCATACTGCAATATTTACGAAAAAATGTTTATAGTAGCACTTATGAATTTCAGATTGCGTTATCTCAAACTACATTCCAGAACAATGTGGTTAAACCCTAATTGCTAGTACTTCCAAGAGTTTGAAAATGAATAAATAAACTCATCATAAATACCAGGATTAAATTTACGAAAGACTCATCAGTGACGCTCGAGTCCAAAAAAAAAAAAAAAAAAAGGCCAAATAAAAACGTAAAAAGTTGATGAGCATTGAGGACCAAAATTCCTAACCATTTTGCCAAATACAGCTAAATCACCTATTCCTGAGGTAAAAAAAAGACTTATTATTTCAGAAATTCCAAAAATTTTGCCAAAATACAGCTAAGGTAATCTATTCCTGAGGTAAAAAAAAAACTTAGTATTTCAAAAATTCAAAAGTTTTGTAAACAGTTAATTTATAAATATGACCATATCAATATCAAGGATACTTCTTGTCAGCACAGATGTGCTGACTACTGGGCTGGTGATAGACCGAAAACATCACTCTATAATAATGAAAACAATTATTTCCAGTCAAATTTTTAATACCGTATATCTCAAAAATAAAGTACGGAAAGTTTATTTTTGGGACAATTTATTACTTTTTTGCCAAGTGTCTTTCAATAAATTATGAAACTCACCCTACCAGATATTTGAAATCCACTGTAGGAAGATGGTATGATGTGGACGGGTGACACATTTTGCCTTGCAAAAGGTAAACTACGCTGTTTGGCTTTATAACTATTTTGATCTGAGCGTCACTGACGAAACGCGCACCTAACGTGTAAAATCATAATCCTAGTACCTTTGATAACTTGTTGTCCATTGGTCTATATTACTAAGTATTAAACGTGTTTGATTATTGCTAATGCGCTTAGAACTTTATATTTTCACAACATTTGATTTTGGAATCTATAGAATAAATCAGACTGATCATTGAAAGAAAGCAATAACTGAATTTCTGCAAGCTTTAAACATTTTATAATTTGTTTTACCACATAATGACTTACACAATCCAACGGGAGGCCATTTACAAGAATTAGCTTTTTCTGATATCGTTATTTGGTCTTTCAATAGTTCTTTCAATTCTATATCTTCATGTTCAGGATTCTTATAGGTTGATTGAATTGCATTATTCCCAAGAACTTGAAACGTTTTATCAAATCGATTAGATTTCAAAACATTTTTATAGAAATAAACGTTCATTATATAAACTGTGACAACTGACATAGAAAATCCGCTGAGTAGTAAACAAAACGCTTGCTTGAACCTGGAACCCATGATTCTGTAACTAAAACGAAAGAAATGAGTTAGGTGGTGACGATTTTTTTTTTATCTTAACTTGGCTTAAAAAGACGAACTCGACTAGATCGCTTTTAAAATAAGCTGTTTCCTAATTTTCTCATTGTCAGTAAATTATTCATAATCATGCAGAATTTCTTTTCTGGAGTGATGAAAACTACGTACGTTAAAGGAATGAACTTATTTGACTTTGAAAAAACAACAATATTATCTTGATTGTTTTCCGGATTGATCATTTTTAATGTTAACATATTGATACGGAAACGGTCATCCTCAACCAATCCAAAACAGGTCTTATTAAGAGGGTGGGAAAATATACCAGAGGGACATTCACACTCGATAGATCGAAAATAAACTGACAACGCCATGACTAAAAAAGAAACAGACAAACATTGTTTCAGAAAAAGGGAGAAGGTTTGGATCCATTAAATCGTTTAATCCCGCTGCAAATGTTTGTATCTGTCCTAAGTCAGGAATCTGATGTACAGTAGTTGTCGTTTGTTTATATAATTTATACGTGTTTCTCGTTTTTTTTTTTTTTTTGTTTTGTTTTTTTTTTATATATATAGATTAGACCGTTGGTTTTCCCGTTTGAATGGTTTTACACTAATTTTGGGGCCCTTTATAGCTTGTTGTTCGGTGTGAGCAAAGGCTCCGTGTTGAAGGCCGTAGATTGACCTATTATGGTTTACTTTTTTTTAAATTGTTATTTGGATGGAGAGTTGTCTCATTGGCACTCACACCATATCTTCCTATATCTAAACAGACAAATAATAGTACACAAGACACAACATAGAAAACTAAATACTAAGCAACACGAACCCCACCAAAAACTGGGGATGATCTCATATGCTCCGGAAAGGTAAACAGATCCTGCTCCACATGCAGCACACGTCGTGTTGCTATTGTAATTACAAACCCAGTACCTAATCTAATTTCGGTTGGTCACATTCGTGAAAAGGGAAAGGGATTGTAGTTACGACATAAGAAATATATCTGATATTATCTGTGAAACGGATGTTCCTTAACGGTCAACCAACTCGTGGTGGCTTCCGTAAAATTTACGAAGGGATGACTTCATCTTAACCATTTGTAACTCTTGGTTATATAGCCTATTGTGAGCAGCAACCCTCTATCAAGGAAATCATAATAGGAAATACAAGCCCCGGAGTATCGTCCTCATTGTCAACTTTTAGATGGTAGTCAAGATATGATACAGAATGAAGCGACATCATAATTTAAGGACCTAACCTTATAATTTTCAAATATTTTACGCTATAACAGGGGAAGAATAGACTATAAAAGTGTTTGCGAGCCAATAAATCTAAATCACTGCTTTTAAAGAACAATCGAAGTACATGTAGTTTATAAAATATTGATTTTATGTGTTTTAAGTTAAGTTGCCGGTCACGGTGAAAATATCTTACTATGCGGTATGGGTGTTGTTCATTGTTGAAGTTCGTACAAACCCATTGTTGTTAATTAATAATTCTTTATTCTCTGTTGAAGAGTTGTTGAGTTGTTGCATAACAGTCATAACATATTTTCCCATTTTTATATATGGGTGGTTTTTATTTGTTTCTTTTAGTCAACAATTGTGTAGAATATACATAATAACTATTTATAAACAAGACATTATTGTTTTATAAACTGCATGTGACTTTTTTGTTGTAATACTGGTTATTTCAAGCATTCCTGTCAAGTTTTGTCATAATCAGTGCAATAGTTTGAGTAAACTCTAGTATAATAAAAGACGACATCTACAGCGATTGGAGCAAAATGTCTTCGACAAATCCAAACCAAGCCGCATCAAGATAGAATATAGTGTGGACCAATAAATGATCAAATATCTATCTCATATGCCTACAAACAGTTGAATATAATACACAATATGATTTTAGGAAGATAAATACCACTAATGGACATCTTTGTCTTCTTTTTATAAGGTCTCTTTTGGTCAATTTATACCTCTCATTTCCTCAAAATTGCAACTTTTCAGGCCAATAAATAAAAATGATGGGGTAACTTTCACTCATTTATCATAGAAATGTTATAAAACATGAGTAATTGAAGTATTCAAGCAGAATGAACAATTCATATAAAAGTTTACTGTCTCCAAGGAGGTTTCAATAAGTCCTTACGTAAAAATTAAATTTACGCAGCGTTCCAGAGAGGGACTAATAATTTGTTGTAACAGCATTAAAATAATTTCATTTACTTATAACTATATATTCACTAAAGTATTTTCTAGGAAAATGTTCTATCATAGAATAAAAGAAATAAGAAGAAAAAGCTCCCTAAAACACTAAGTATGGTTTGTTCTGTGAACTGAATATTCATGGTAGAGTCCTATTTCAAGGAAATTTCCTCATAAAATGTGTTTTGAAGACTCAATCCACTCAGAATATTTTATTGTTTTTAATATTTCACTTAAATAGCAAGAAATTTTAACATATGAGAGTACTCACAAGGTCAAAGGTGCATGCACAGCTTCCCATATTAGGTGTAATACCACCATTGATTTGTCCCTATTCGTCCTTGTTAAATTTGCACTTTTTATATTCTAGTTAATTTAAAGGCATTTTTTAAAGATCTGTATTTCCGACAACAAAGTTACATTATGCTCTGAATGTGAGGAAGTATTGCATGTTAACATTTTTTTCATACATTTCCGCTTTATAATTCAAATTTTGTTGTTTTTTGTTTGTTTTTTGTTGTTTATTTTTGTTTTTAAATTAAAACGGTTCAACTAACGTCTAATTTTCTGTAATAAAATCGGAGAGTTATTCTAAAAAATAATAATTCATCTTTTGGAACATTACTTAAATGATACAAAAGACTAAAATCTTCGGATGACGAGCCTACTGTTAACGTATATTGAAAACTTACCGTTTACATAAACACAGACGTTGTAGTGAACTGAAATTGAAGATTTTATTTTACATTTTGCATTATTTGACGATATATTTCACCTGAACTGTCAGAATAATAATACCTTCTCACCGAGATGATATATTTTTAATATAACCCTAGACTCTTTCATCTGCTATTGTACATCTTATGCTTCATTTACCCCTATTGACAATTTATACAATTTCGGCAATAGTTAAGATTTAAATTAAATTTTACACATCAATCCAGTTTTAACGCAAAAAGTATATCAACATTGATTGACAAACAGCTTTGATTTTCTTCTGTACATTGTAAATATACTGCCCTGACGTGTTGTTAGTGCTACATATTCAGAAATATTACGCGTACCTAATATTTTACTTTACACATCACTGAAACAATTCCAAAGGAAGTACTTATGCTATTACTAACACTCCAAAATGTTTTAAGACTTTTAAAGATCATGGTACTATTTTTTGACAAATTTCCGACAGATGATTCATGTTTTCGAATGAAAGGACATACAAGTATGAAATCAGACATTTTCTTTAATATTTTAGTTTATCCAATACATTAAAAGATTTATATTTTTGGTAATTCTTTTTTTTTAGAATTACTTACACACGGTTAAATTCTTATCATTTTTCTAATAAAAATTATCTAAAATATGAAAAATTAAACAAGCACGAGAATTAAATGGTCATATATTATATAGACTTCATAGAACATGTACAAGTTTAGCCCGAGGAGTTTATGATATAAGCATACATTCTATTTTGAATATTATACTTGTAAAAAGTAAAATCACAAAAATTCTGAACTCCTAGGAAAATTCAAAAAGAAAAGTCCCCACTCAAATGGCAAAATCAAAATTTCAAACACATCAAACGAATGGATAACAACTGACTTGGAACAGGCATTTTCTTATGTAGAAAATGATGGATTGAACCTGGTTTTAATGCTAGTTAAACCTCTCACTTCTATGACAGTCGCGTCAAATTCCATTATATTGACAACGATGTGTGAACAAAACAAACAAAAACAACAGGTAAAAATGTCACAAAAAGGGGGTAAATAGTCTAATTCGGTAGGTCACATTCGTGAAAAGGGAACGGGATTGCAGTTACGACATAAGGAACATATCCGATATCATCTGTGAAACGGATATTCCATAACGGTCAACCAACTCGTAATGGCGTCCGTAAAATTTACAAAGTGATGATTTCAACTTCACCATTTGGAACTCTTGGTTTACAAATGAAAATACACACAATTTGGAAGCTGAAATCATCTCTTTTGTCGTAAAGTTTTGTTTTCAACCGACCCTCATAGTCAAACACACTTGAGGATTGACCATGTTACGCAAACTTCATCACACTTGATAATTTAGAAAAGACCTTTTTTTCAAAAGGTTCATCAAAAGGTACCAAGACTTAACAGATAAATATTCAGTATCTATTTAATAGAAGGTGGCTTTACCTTATAGATGTTAGGTCTTAAAGTTTTGTATCTTTTTAATTATTTTATAGTTTTGTCATTATTAGACTATTTTCCTTTTGGTCGATTTGTTTGCATGACATTACATGGCGCTGTCTTTGTACATCCAGCTATTATATATCGGCTATTTGGCTTTAATCCAGATTTTTTTTCAAACACATTTAGATGCATACTATGTTTTTTTCTTTATTTAATCCGTATCTTACAAAAACAACCACACTGTTTAATATAAACAAATATGTGTGCAAGTGTCTTTATCCATGGTCTTATGTAACAACATTTTATAAACAGCTAAATAAAGTTAAAACACGACGACGACGCTCAACTGTGTAAAGTAATAGATATAATTAAACTAAAGAAAAGTCAACTTTCATCTGTTTATCTCGTCTTGTATCTTCCTGGAAAAAAAAGAATACAATAACCGTAAATAATACTAATAATAAATCAAACACAATTTTGACAGTCGAACCATAACTTGTGTATCAATATAAAATAAATAGTGTATGATTGGGTAATTGTAAATGAGACATCTTTACACGAGGAAATTTCGAGTTGTTCCTCAAAGATTTAAATTGATGTTATTCTAAGTTATTGTAATCTATTATATATGTCGTGTACATGTTATTATTTTGTACAGGTTATTACTTGTACAAACATTTTATACAAGTAATTACTTGTATGAAGCCATCATACAAGTTATTACCTGTAAAAATATAATTGTACAAGTAATTACTAGCACAATTTTTACTGAGAAAAAGATAATAACTTGTACAAATCATAATTCTACCTTGGCCTGTTTGATGTTCTGATCAAATCGTTTTCCTTTAAACAAATAATTTAATTTATGACTTAAACCTAAATGTATGAACTTTCAACATGTTTGTACTTTTTGTATAACAAATATATATGCAAAAAAGTCAAAACTAAAGTGTAAAGATTGAAAACAGTGTAGAGAAAAAAATAACATGATGACTAAATTAACTTGACGAAACTTTTCTAATTATTCAGTATTCACATGGGTAGATACATGAGAGAATATATGTAATGTAAAGGAGGTCAAATTACGTTACAAAAAGACAGCACTTCAACGACGAAAGACGAAATTATTCATTAATGTACAGATGATTAACTTTACCCTTTGATTAGAACAGCAAATTCCAAAAGATGATTAAAAGATTTAGAAATTTGAGACAATATTATAATACCAGTGCAAAGATGGACTGTAGAAATATCAAAGGAGTTGTGCTGAATAAATGTAATCATGATTGGTTTAATGAGTCGAAATCAAATCGAAAAGATTCAGAGACAATGTTAGACATACCAGAGAACACTGAGGTTAATCACATGAAAAAAGTACACTTGCTTTCTTTAAGTGGTGACCAAGGCCATGTTTTAAACAGCTTTCGGGGTGGCTGTAAGACAGTAAATGTAATGGCAAAAGATTGAGCTGGCTTATTGTGCAATTCTAGATGTCATGCTTCTTTTCTTGTGCAAACAAATAGGCTATTTGATTTAAGATTATGCTAAACTTTTGTTTCCAATATGATATTACATAATATGCTACTTTTTATCATGATTTATGTATGAAAATAAATGGTAGAAGGGTTTTATTTTATTTTATTTTTGCTTTTAACGACTTTGTCACTTTCGACCATTAGTCCGTATGTGGCATATTAGCTTATGGTGTTACTTTGCGTCCATCGTTGGTTTGTAATCTTCCAACATTTAAAAAATTATAATAAAAATGAGAAAAAAAACCCCACATTATAAATTTATAAAAAAACACACGCTGAATGATAAGAAAAAATAAACAAACAAATAAATAAGTAAAAGAAAAAAAATACCCAACAATTGACAAAAAAATTCCAGATTTACAAACACAAAGAAAGGAGCTTTTGAATAAAACAGTTAAGGCTAAAGAAGAAACAAATATAACTCAACGATAATGTGTTGTATAAGTTCTTATCTTTTTCTCAACAAAAATGGTACAAGTAATTACTGGTACAATTATATTTGTACAAGTAATAACTTGTATGATGACATCATACAAGTAATTACTCTTACAAAAGTTTTGTACAAGTAATAACCTGTACAAAATAATAAAAAGTACACGACATATAACCAATTTTATTTGCTAATTGAAAATTAAGCGGAATAAAATAATTTAAGACAGCAGAGAAGATAATTCTGTTTTAATTGGTTATTTCTAACCGACTTAAATAAAAGAGTCAGCTTTTAATACTGTAAATGTATGATGTCTCTAGTCTGGTCAAAGGGTCAGAGTGTTCTACTAAATTAAACGATAAATTGTTGAAATTAGATAACATGTTTTCACGTGCAGAGAAATTTCACTTATGACCAATGCATGATTTGATATCATCTTTCTTATTGGTCAATGATCTTGCAGGTCAGTACGAGTTCACGTGTAAGTGTATTGTGGTCACTTCCTTTTATCATCAGCATTTGATGTGTTAACTTGTGATTCTTATCAAACAATTTGTTCAAAATTCCCACCCACATACCGCCCTTATTGTTATCTTTTGAAGTAGATATGTATATATGTTTATTTATGGGGCAGATTTTTCTCCCCACCTTTGCTATTCTTTGTCATTTATTCAATTGACATGATATTAGTTGATGTAATTTCGTATTAATTATGTATTATTATTTCATATTAAATATGAACTTTTATGTCAAATGTTTTATTTGCAAAATGTATTTTTTGCATTTTATGATTTTGAATAAATGACCTTTTTCGTCAGTTTAGTTTTTATATCATATAGCAAATCAAGCTCAGACTCTGGCATGTGTATACATAGTATGTTTATGGTATCTAGCTGTCTGTCTTAAATACTAATTCACAACTTATCTAGAGTAAGAGTAAAGTTTTAATGTACCATGTGTTGTATAACCTTGTCTATTGTTAAAGTCGATCTATGCGGTTAGTCAGTTGTAACCTTGGTTTCTATTAGGCTAGTATCTTATAAATAACCATGTTCGCCGTACAAAACCGACTCAAATTGCTCAAAAACAGATACTCCTATCATAACAAACGTATGTAGCCAACGGTCAGTCGCATTATAACCTGTTGATCTTGTACTTGTGTTATATACAAAATCAAGACACACATCAGTGTATTGGTCTAGTTCAGAGCGCACGCAAATATCGAACAACAGACCTTGAACCTTATTCTCGTGTGGAAATTCCAACGGTGTTGATATCTACATGCATGACAATGACACCAATCTAAGGCGTGATGATGGTTAAATGTAGAGGAATTCTGATAGAAGCAACTTCTGTATTTTGCTTTATTGTTTTATCAACACTAATTTTAAACGTTTTTACTCGATTTCCTCATCAGTTTTATCAGCAAATTATCTTGTACTCTATCTTAAGAACTCATAAAACTGTTCGCGCTAAATGTTATATGAATAAATCATAAGGGGACGACCATCTTGGGCAGGAGGATTTTGAAAATAAATAACTCAGCCTTGATAATCACAAAAATATATGTTTTTTTCTATGGTAGATTGAAAATAAATTACCTGACTTGCAATGTATTGAAAATAAATCACTCAGCAGGTCTAATCGAAAGTATGAGATGGCACTAGATTCTTCATAAATTCATCTTTTTTCCCAAAAAAAATCGGGAAACACTTTCTAATTTTTTCTAATTTTTTTTAATAATAAAAGTATAAATATTATTTAAATATACTTGAAATGTCTGAAAACTGGTATCATTTAACTTGAGGTGTATTGTCTCAGGAAACCTTACCTCACTTTTAATTAACTTGAGGTGTATTGTCTCAGGAAACCTTACCTCACTTTTAATTAACTTGAGGTGTATTGTCTCAGGAAACCTTACCTCACTTTTAATTAACTTGAGGTGTGTTGTCTCAGGAAACCTTAACTCACTTTTAATTAACTTGAGGTGTATTGTCTCAGGAAACCTTACCTCACTTTTATTTAGCAGGGCCTTAACTACATTGAGGCAAATGCCTCATGTAGTAAATTTCAAAACCAAACGCTTGTCTCCATATCAAATTGTGTTCATGGCGAGTGACTTGCAAGAGCAAGTTCTGGTTTCCCTCAGACGTTGGCCTGATTTTTCGGGAAAAATGTTTCTTATTTATTTGTCAATTGTTCAATGATTGCCCTTTTGTATTCTGTTAATGTTACATTCCTTTTGTATTCTAGTAATTTTGTTATGAACTTGATCATTAGTTTAAAAAAAAACAGCAGCCACAGAATTAACTACTAGTACGTGAATTCAATTTTTACTTTATCATGCACATTGGGCTTTTGATGTTGTCCCTAGAAACTTAAGTTTTACACTGAATTTATACATTTTGCTTTGAGACCAAAATATTGTCAAAAAATTATTAAAACAAAACTTACATTTTCAGATTATGAAAGGGTCTTCGGAACACCCAGAAAGCATGATTTTGCATCATTTGTTCTATAGATTCTTGGGCCTTTAGTGGCTCCAAAACCCTCCAAACAAAATTTTGCTTCACTCTGCTCGGCAAAATATGTTTGACATTACTTTTAAAAGAGGCTTGTAACAACCAAACTTTATTATATGTATGTATGCAATACATGTATATCAGTTGGGAATATAAAAGATTTATTTCTGCAGAGGAGGAGGATTAATTCTGATTAAATGGTACATAATGACTTAACTATTCATGTATTATTTATAATAAACAAATCATTTAAAAATCATATGTTTTTGAATATCATAAATATAGTTGTGAAAATGAATAATCAGTCCCTTGCTTTAATAAAAAATGAAAAGTATTGCTTCAATAGTGCAGAAAATGAATAATATGTCCTCTTAGTTTACAAAAATAAATAACCGATCAAAAACAAATCCTTCTGTCCTCCCCCCTCCCCCCCCCCCCCCCCCCCGAATATCAAATGGTCGTCCCCTAAGGTCGTGCAGTCAGTTGACAGAGCATTATAACCAAAACCAACACACGTGGTCAATGGATGGACCATTTGATGGACGTCATGATTTAAAAGGTTAAACGTAAGTCATTTGTGTTTCCAGCGTTTTATCCTCAATACGGTCATCATAACTGTTTACCTTGAGCTCAGCGTTAGCTACGTCTTTTGCACCTTCAGATTGTTGAACCGATGCATACATGTAACTCGCTAAACTCTCTTCATAACTTATACATCGTTGCATCATTCTAATCTGTGCTTTAAGCAAACTAAAAACCTGTAACATCCCAAAACTTTATAATCATTATAATTTTACATTCATTGCTGTGAAGTTTGGCACTGTTAAACCAAACAATTTCTATTCACACATTGGCCCATTGGCCAATTATTAAATATTTGTGTACACGTAATTGAACCGTTATCATTGATTTCTTAATAATATCTAGTTTCTCTGAATGCTTTTATTGGTAATGTGTTGAAACTTTTCGGTATTTTGTAGCTGTTTTTTTCATGAAGTTTTCATTTATTTAAGACTATTTCAAAAGAGCACGAACATGAACAAAATTTTCCTGGTCAGCTAGTATAATATCGGTATTTTATTAAAGTCATATGAAACGAGTTAGTGGTGAAAAATAATGTTTATCCAATTCTTGAACCAATGAATCTATATATCATAAACTTAGTTCTCTGTGCACGATTTTATCATTTTTTACGCAAATATATCGTATAATCGTCAATTTTTTTCCCTCCGAAGTTTACCGATTGTCACCGTATAGTAAACAAATAACAAAAAGCATGTGTATTGAGCACGTGTTTAACATTTACAATCAGATAATTGTTTATTTTAATGACAGATCCATGCGTATTGCGATCACCGGATTTTTACGAGGAGGGTTACGCTCAGGTCACTATGCATACGCAAAATTTGTCGGCGAATTGCCTCCTGAAAGCAAGCAATTAAAAACAAGTAAACTTCTTCTAAATGTGGACAAATTAAATAATTTTCCTCAGAAAAAAGTATATGTGCATAAGTTGTATAATGAAAACTTTCCATTTTGTTATAAATAACATATGCATAATTTTTTTTTAATTTTAGGTTTCTTATGACTTTAACCTCAAATATCATGTTCATATTATATATCAGATGCAATAAAATCATACACAGTTTAAGATACTCACTTCTCCATTCAAGAAACAGAAAAGAAGAGATACAAGAAAACCCTGAAAATAATCGATACTTTTTTTCTTCAAATGTTAAAATATTAACTATATAGAAGGAATTAATTTGGTATCTTGGATAAAACCTTACGAGTGTACGGCAACATATTTGTGACATTAATTTAATCGGTTTTTTTTTCTATATTTTATTAGAAGGTTATGAACTTTTGGCATAAAAAGCATGCATTTATTTTATATTTGTATGCAAATACAGCTGAGTTAAATTTTTCCTCAATTGATATTCTGTTTGGTGGGCGAGTAGAAACCTACGAAAGGAGCATTTAGTTATAAATATCTGACTCAACCCAAATAACTATCACCCATTTGTGTTTTTTAGAAAATACAGTCAACTATGTAATAGTATAAATGCAAAAACTCCTATTTTAGCACAATTCAGATACTTTTAAACAGGTTTGTGATCTTTGCAAGCACTATTGATTAAGAAACTATGAACATGAACTGTGTGTGTATAAAAGCAACTTTCAATATACAAAGTTTTTAGCTTGGTAAAAGATTCAATGTAATGAATAGATTTTTAAAAAGCATAAAGATTGCATACATAACTCACAAATAAAGCAAGCTCTAGCCATATTGTCAATGAAAATGTTAGTTCGTTTTCGTTTTTACTTTCGAAGATTGAACTCATGTAAACAAAAATATTAAAAATATACTTTTCCCATTGTATCTTTTCATTATAGTTAAACCACATGTACCTGAAATGAAGAAAGACAGGCTGACACCATATCATACACATATTGTCCATGTTCGTTTCCATCGTTTGGACGGAATGGTAGAGCTATATACTGAATGCCCAACAAAGGTATTAAAATACAGGTTGCTTTTAATGATTGCCTGAAAAAAAACAGTTCTTATATCAAACAAAGTACCCAGTATAAAAAAGCGTCTATTTTTGCCTACCTTTTTCGATAATGAAAAAGTATTTTAAACAGATAGATACTTCCCATTTTAAAAGATATTAGTCTGTCCGACAACAGTATTTATATCTCTTACATATTTGTAAAAGAAGCTTCATTCTAAGATCTTATTATAACGGTATACTATCCAGGGCATCGTAGTGACAACACCAGTTACATTTCTGCACGTATAATATAAAAACAACACTTTGTACATTTCATGCGTCCAAAACTCTTTCTGCATTTGCCTACATTAGGACCACCCAAACCCGAATGTTTAGAAACCGAAACAGCTGAAATGAAATAATTACCAAACAAAGTGTTCAGATTATATATGACCTGTTCATTTATATATTGAAAGAGTTGAGGTTTTGCAATTTCAAGGCGCAAATAATGATGGTTGTTATTTTTCTTTATTTCCAAATATGATACTATATTACAAATTGTAGTACAAAAAAAAAGATACATGAATTACCAAAAACCTTTGACAATACAAGAAACCAAGAGATAAAAGAAATCAGAACCGAATGAAATTGTTCTGATAACAAGAAGAAATTGTCAACTATTCTGAACACAATCCACAGACAAAATTTGAAAAATTATTTTATATAAGACAATTATTTACCATTGAATAAAAGACTGGGTTAATTATAAGTCACCGTATGAGCTACGGAAGGACCCGACAAGAATAAAAAGAGGAAATAGTTCTAAAGAGATACAGGCCAGATTAATGAGTTATGTTATATTCACATTTACAATTTAGTCACAGCTCTGTATAAGAACACAAAGTTAACGTTAACGGAAAAAAAGTTAGATGTATGAAGACATATCTTTATCTGCTTATTTACATTCTTCGATTATGAAATATCTATGTCCATTACATTTTTTTGTTTATTTCATAAACCTATAATCTAAACAACATACCTTAAAGATTGTAATGATTGTGGTCTATTAGCATTTACTTTCGAACAAAGAATGCGTATTATATTCATTAGGAAAATAACATTTATCTACAATATAAAAATTATTATCTTGAATACAGAACTTAAACACTAGTAGATTAAACAATACAAACATACAATTCACTACACTTCCACTGTGTTTAAACCACACCGGCAAAAATGTTTGGACTCGATGGTATCTTATATCCAGCACGGTGACGGAAAATTATTGGACAGAGAAAAGATTGATTTCTGTTTATTTATTTGTTATTTTTATAATATCGAGGAATGTGTACACATCTATAACTATTTTCTATTGTGAGGTGTAATATTTTCTACAACCGTTCTATATTAACGGAGAAATGAGTAAAAATACATGTCAAAATGACGAATTGAGTGAACCTTGCCTTTTTTTTACCTAACTGATCAATAACTAGAAGCAGGATCTGCTAACCATCCTGCGATTTATGGTGGTTTTCGTGTTGCTCAGTCGTGAGTTTTCTTTGTTATGATTTGTGTACTATTGCTTGTATGTTGGTCTTCTTTTTTTGGCTATGGCGTTGTCAGTTAATCTAATTATGAGTTTAAATGTCCCTTTGGTATCTTTCGCCCTCTTTTTCAATACTAGCGGGTTAGTTTGAAATCAGTTAAAATTATATTTAATGCCCTCTCGATATTCGTAAAAATATTCTCACCGCAAGATAAAATATTCTCGCCATAAGATATATGTGCAAAGTTCTAACACCAAAACAATTGGTTTCATCCAAAGGAAAACTAAAGCACATCAGTTCCATTTTTATATTTTTGTACTCAGACTATACCATAATATGAATTTAACATTGAGGTTATGTATATTTATTTTTAATTTTGTGTCGATTTTTAATACAACATTGCAATTTTATGTAATTTTATACAAGGTCATAGTTACTTACTAAAAGTGACAGAGCAATAGGTCCCACAAATGTCCATATTAAGACTGTATCATCATGCCAACAGCTATGGATATCAGATAAATAAAGCATATACATAAACATTATGTAATATAGAAATCAAATGTATTGAATTTGTATAGCGAATACGTTTCTTCACGTTGTTTAGTGACCTCAGGTCATGACTGTTGTTTAAGTATCAAACAGTAAATGAATTAAAAAATGAAAACCAAAACTTATGGGAACTACATAGACACATGACAACTTATGTGTAAGTGTAGTTTTTATCAGTTGTTATCAAATAGTCCGTTTCTATGTATGCTGGCGTTTGGTTTTTTTAGCACTTCAGTGTTTCTGTTGTTTTCCCCTGATAGATGATGTGTTTCCCTCGATTTTAGTTTGTAACCTGGATTTTTGTTTTTTTCTCGATCGATTTATGACTTTTGAATACCAGTAAACTATAGTGACCTTTATTAACATTCCCTATTTCCATTTTCCAATTTGAAATATAATCACGATGGTTAATGTTATTATATTGATATTTTTTTTTATCAAATCCGCTGTTATAAGATTTTTAAGTTATTTTGATTAAGGGATATATCGTCCTCATGCATTGCTCTTATTCCTATTCAACATTGGGTTATACAGTGGAAGTAGTTGGTGTTGTTTTGAACAGCCTTTCATATTCAGAAATTCTCAGACTCTAGTTCATACAATTGTAAATGCAGAAGCCATCATACATGTACACGACAGACAAACAAGTTAACACATGAATGTGTTTGCCAATCACAGCATCCAAAATGATCAGAATAATTACAATCATTATTTTCAAACAAATTAAAAATGATAATAATAAAAAGAATGATAGTGCAAACGGAGTATTACATGATTAGTTTGAATTTAATTTATAAGCATACTATATCAAAACATACCTATTATCAATATCTTCGTTTGTTGAACGTAACGCTGTATATATAACAGAAGGTATCACTGGAATCCCTGTGAAATACAGAAATGTGATTAAGTTTAATTTCTTAGCAATAACCCGTTCCTTTATAGAAAAATATGAGTGTGGTAATTTAATCATTCGATATCAGTATTCTATACATGGATATGGAATATGGGATGTACAATAAACTCATCATATATACCAGGATTGAACATTTGTATTTGCACCAGAAGCGCGTTTCGTCTACAAAAACTCACCAGTGACGCTCAAATAACAAAAGTTAACAAGAGGCTGTCACAACGACAGCAAACCGGATTTATTGACATTTATTCGTGTCCTGCCAATATCACAAGAACTATAACTGATGAAAGGTGAAAGTGAAAATCGTCAATATCAAATTTGACATCCATTTTGTCATCAGTATCTACATATTAAAAGGAGTAGGTTCAGTAAGACCCCTTTTTTTAGCAGTTTTACAAAATTGTTAAAATGTAAACTTTAGTTATTTATTGGACAGTAGAATGCTTCTGCTACATAAATATGGGTTGTTTTTGACAATACAATGCACATATATCCGGTAGTAGCACCATTAAGTCATGCTAAATTACTGAAATCCTCATAATTCTAGCATTTTAGTTAAATTTTAGACGGTTTCCGTGTAAAACGAAAGTGGCCGCATTCGTGTTCATCCTTAATACTGAAATGTAAGTTGTATTTTATGATAATACATAACATATATAAAGGTTGAGGATGAACACGGATGCGGCCACTTTCATTTTTACCAAAAACCATCTGAAAAGTGACAATTTTCGGCATATTAGGTACATTTTTCATATTTAAGCTTGAATCGGATAGTTTTTAATGACTAAATCTGTTAAAATCTTTCACATAAACTAATTAATTCAAATAAAATAGACACTTAAGTGTTTAAAAAGTGGTCAAAATCTTTCGTCAGATGAACCTGAAATTTGAGGCCAAAATCGGTCCTTACCGGACCTACTCCTTTGAAAAGCTTAGGTTGAATGGTTCATGAGTAAATGCAACAACATGAATGGAAACGCCATTTTTCGATCTTTCAAGAACCATAAATGATGAACAGTAAATATCAAAATCGACATTATTGAACTTGACCTCCATTTTGTCATCAGTAACAACATATTAAAATTTTAAAAGCTTTGGTTGAACGGTTCATGAGTAAATGCACGGACAACATTTGGTTGCCGCCCGCCCGACCGCCCTACTGCCCGCCGTACATGCTATTTTGTTTTGAGAAAGAAAAGCCGAAGTATTTCAAAAACCTCAAAGTTTTATCAACTGTTAATTTATAATTATGACCATAATAATTACTCATGTCAACCCAGAAGTGCTGACTACTGGGCTGGTGATACTTTCGTGGAATAAAAACTCCAACAGCAAAAGATATATATATATATGTATATAGTATACGTTTATTAGACAGCATCTAATAATATCTAGCAATCAACATAAGGACCCCCTCCCCCAAAATAAAACATGGAGTTCAGGATAGCATGGTTGTCCAACATTTGTGCCAAAATAGTTGTAGTTTCTGTTGTTTTGGTCGACTAGAAGCTTTTCTTCTTACATGTTCAAATTCGTAAATAAATACGAACTATCCTAACAAATCTCACTGTAGAAATAAAGAAATAAAATTATATAGCATTTTTTATTACTTACTGTTAAAAAAAACCTATAATTCCAGAAATGCAGATCTATGACGTGTTCCTGGATTGTCATTTAATTGCATTCAACAATGTTCTCTTACCACTTTGGCATTTTAATTTGAGTGCTCTTGTAATAAAACCTTATACAGTAATTGACATCCTGTCGCATTAAATAAAACTGATATTTTATGTTTTCACTTATTCATGATAGAAATGCAATAACTTGGCAAGCCATTGTTTGAAAATAAATTGGTTTATTGTGATGTTACAGTATTGTAATTACACTGAAGGTTAATGTTTATAGTTTACAAACATGTTTACATAATTGACATGAAGTAAGAAGATACGTCATCTTTAAGAAATAATTATCCAAGATCACTTTGTAGAAACGGAAAGAGCTGTCAGAAATGATGAAATCGCGTCTTTAACAAGTTAACGGTGGTCTTCAATTACCCTATAGCGGGTTATTTTCGCGGTGTAAAATTTCGCGATTTTCATTGAATAAAGTATACGAAATATTTTGGCGGATTCTGTCCGCGAAATTAAGCTAACATTTGAACCCCGCGAAAATAACCCGCTAAACGGGGGGTATCATGGTGTTGTATTCCCCATAAACTGCACACGATCTATAAAGTTTTTGTTACAGTTCTAGCAAAATACAAGTTTAAAAACCTCCTTTTATGCATAATATACCAGATACATCTGATTGTCATACATGTCAAATTATAAATATAACACAGTAGTCTTATTTCAATAAATCGGTTCAGTCATGTGCAATTCAATATCGTTCGCCCTTTAATATCTAACTTTAATTGAAGTCGTGTCTGACTTCTTAATTGAAGGAGGACAGATACAAAATCATTACCGAAAGAAAAACAACTTCGAAGAGATGACTGCAAATCTACCGCTAATAAAACCTTGTTTCAGTAATTTTCTTGTAAGAAATAACACTGTAGGAAACCCAAGACTTGTCATTACTACTATGTGCAAGTGATACTGGAATGATTATATCAAATGGAAAAGGTCGCGATTGCCGGAAACATTGAGATGATCTTGTAAGTCGTAAAGTTGAGTTCTTAATAGGTTTTCACTGTCAATTTCTTGATTCAAAATATGAAGCGGGCAAAACTGTCTGACAGTAAATGTAATGTTTTTTTCTGTTTAAAGATCAGTTGAGAAGAATATATCAATACAGTTACCAATTTTATTACAATGCAATCTGCATATTTTCATTTGCAGGATTATGGTAGCCTTTTTCTTTTGATTTCCATAGATTTACCGACTTTCATGTTAAAAAAAACCCCGTTTTGTCATCAAAATTAGAAGCAGCTCGATGTAAATTTCAGAGAACTTTTTATCTATATTAGTGCGTTTTTCAAAGATATCGTGCATTTCTTATTAATGATGCAAAGTTCTTTCAATATGTGTTTCAAGTTTAACCTAATCGATAATTGTGCAATTCAGGGTGAATTTGTCAAATGTTTCGCCATCGATTAAACAGACGGAATAAGAAAAGATTACAGATTTTTGACCAAGCAATTTGACCATAAGACAGTGATTCGAAGTTTTTGCAATTATTAAACATTAAGAAAAAAATAAGGGATTGGTAAACCTGACACAAAAGACCCTTACAACAAGAGAGTGTAGTCATTAACCAAACTTCATAGCTCTTCCTTGTCTTTTAAACCTCTAACATTCCATTCACATTGTTCTTTAACACGTCAACGACCTTCAACTCTAGAATCGAAGTAAATCTTAGGTTACCCTGGCCAATGTTAATGGGATCTCTGTAGGATTTGTTTAACAAACTATTCCTCAATGGAAATATGATGAGTAAGTAGTTTAACAATGAGGATGTATCTCACGCACACAAACTGGAAACATTCGGTCCTTTTTTTTTATTATAAAAGAGAAGATCTACACCACAAAAATAAAAGAAGAAAAATATATTGACTGATATCCACAGAACGAAAGTCCTATAATAGTGATTGGTGATAAGCTTATATAAATTAGTTTATATACTAGTAAGTCAATGTGGTTCCTTTACTGTATGTCAGACCAACCTTCAATACACTGTCAAAATATTCAATCATTACTGTTAATGTCGGACCTTTCGAATGACAATGGAAGAGAAAATTATACAGCTAATTTTGTTGTAGAAGTGTCAAATGATAAAGATATATTGGGTTCGTGTTGCTTATTCTTAAGTTTTCTATGTTGTGTCATGTGTACTATTGTTTTTCTGTTTGTCTTTTTCATTTTTAGCCATGGCGTTGTCAGTTTATTTTCGATTTATGAGTTAGACTGTCCCTCTGGTATCTTTCGTCCCTCTCTTATATAAATATTAAGAAAATACTTGAAATTAGTTATATATTTTAGATGCAATAAGTTGATAAACCGTGTTTACCAAATATGTCCTATATCCTGTTGCGACATTTTGACTGAGTGTGGATTGCATAGCGGGTGTTGAATGCATAGCATAAGAAACTAACTTGTTGACGCACTAGTTCAAGCTCCTTTTGAGTTCATGCGATTCTCTCAGGTTTTATGTATTACTTTGATTTGTATGTTCTAAATGTATTTATGAGATTTGAACATAAAAACATCGATAAAGTACTTACCCCATCCAACAAAGTAACATAACATAAAAACATCGATAAATTACTTACCCCATCCAACAAAGTAACATAACATAAAAACATCGATAAAGTACTTACCCCATCCAACAAAGTAACATCGATAAAGTACTAACCCCATCCAACAAAGTAACATCGATAAAGTACTAACCCCATCCAACAAAGTAACATATAAAACATCGATAAAGTACCTACCCCATCCAACAAAGTAACATAAAAACATCGATAAAGTACTTACCCCATCCAACAAAGTAACATATAAAACATCGATAAAGTACCTACCCCATCCAACAAAGTAAAAACATCGATAAAGTACTTACCCCATCCAACAAAGTAACATATAAAACATCGATAAAGTACCTACCCCATCCAACAAAGTAAAAACATCGATAAAGTACTTACCCCATCCAACAAAGTAACATATAAAACATCGATAAAGTACCTACCCCATCCAACAAAGTAACATATAAAACATCGATAAAGTACTAACCCCATCCAACAAAGTAACATATTTTTAGCAATGTCTTTTCGTTTGTAAAAGTCATTACAAGTACAGTATGAAGATAAAATCCTTCACAAAACATCCAGGCATAGTTACAAACTGTGACATACTGTGAAAGAACATGCAGTATCCGGCACCATACCTTGTAGAAAATATGGATAATAATAAAAACAAAGAATTAAAAATTTCTTAATGTTAATTGCATAATTGACAACGTTACCAATGCAAAGATTAGACTTTAAATACAAAATACATAACAAGATCCCAGTACAGGTTACATTGCATCAGCAAGAGTTTTATTATAGATCATAGTACATTTCTAGTTAATGTGTCTAGATCAATACAACTAACTTATCATATCACACTGATTTCTCATTTCACAATAGTTTTTCAAAGAGATAGTACGGTGACCGAGTAAGGAAAAGTCGCTTATTTAAGGAGTTTAATTGTCATTCGGACTATATGGCTATAAATCACAGTATTGGTAGTTCAAAGGTTAAAGTTAACATTTTGACTTGTCGTCAAACAATCGTACGGTGCAATTTTCGTAAAATGGACTATGAAGTACGTTAGTTTACTTGAACGAAAAATCAATTTAGAAAAGTTTTGAGGTCTACATTGTAAAAGAACATCCTTGTTATGATTTCTGTTGTTATATACATTGTTGTTACACCTTATTTCAACAATTTAAAATAAGTTAAGCAAAATTAAACCGTTATTAAAGAGTTTTTGTAAAAGATTACGACTACGAATATTTTGCATTTAATAGAGTGTTTCAATTTAATTTCTTCTTTATTTTCTAATGCAAAATGTAAAATAATCAACATTTATATGATATTTCATACCTTTATTAATCAATAATATTAAATTCATTTATCTCAGACGCATATTTCGGCAATTCAAGCCAGACACAAGTCATAATGCTCATATGACGGAGCTATTTGAAGCTCATACACAGCATCTTATAGATACATATAAGCAATTGAGGTGTGCTGTATCACTTACATTCAAATACTTGGATGTTTTCCTTGAAGCAGTAGACATTTTGCTTTCAAATATTAGTGCAGAACGAGAGGGAAATGATCAATTCCTTGAGATCGTCATCCCAAATGTATCCTTATAATTTGTGTTACCAAACGTACCAATTACTGAAGGTGGATGCAAGTTTACATACTCGATATGCTTCAACTTTCTGAGAAATTTATAGATGTCTACTTTGCTGTAAGACAGACTCCTGAACATTTTAACGGTGCATGGGCGACATGGCAACATAAAAGACCGTTATACAAGCCCAAGGAGGTCAGGTGGCACTGTAGGCATAACAAATCAAAAGTCCGCGCTTGTTAGATTGACCCCTACTAGACATTTCTAGGAATCCCTTAGTCGTGTAACGCTAAAAAGAGCTTGAATTGCTACAAAACCAACAGCAATGAAAAGAGATGAAGAACATGTTATTGCCATTGTGAACTAGTTGAATGATCCATGACTGATCAGTTTGACATCTTCTCCATGTCTTATTACTAATTCTTCTAGAATGCATGCTACGAGAGATATTCGATTTCTTTGCTCACAGCTGTAGATGAAGGCTTGAACATGTCTAAACATTGTATCACTAGTGCTCTTTCTTTAGATCCAGACAAGGAGTTTTCGTAGTCCAATATCAAAGTCAAAACTAAAAACGTTTGAACACATGACCACAAAAACATACCTTAAATATAGATCGGGGGAAATACTTTTAGGTCACATAAAAACTTGTATTTGGACGTGCACTGATATTTTGGCCTAATGTAGAGATAATGTTACCGTAGAACATGTTCTGTCGCACCCTGTAGGTCCCATTCGAATTTCCTTTTTTCAAGATGACGGCACTATAAGAAAATCATGCACGTCTGATTTGGTGAAGCAATAAGAATCTGAAGTCTCTTGTGCACTTTCCTTACCTTCCTTTGTACCATCTCTCTCAACTTACATTAGAGATGGTATGACATTGGTTCAATGTATTGATATTAAGCTTCCACAAAAGTGTATCAGATTATTGAGGGGAGAAGTATTCCTGACTGCAAAACTTTGAAATATCCCCTATGATTCCAACTGATGTGAAATTGTCAAAGGCATTTAAACTAACACTGTTAATGGCTGTCGTAACTTGTTTAGCACTCAATGTGAGAAGGTAGATACTCACTGCCTTAAACTTTGACACGAAGTTTAGAGAAATGGGAAAGAGCGGAATAACAATCATACGGACCTCTAATACAAATGTGATTGGTCTGTGTGTTCACTACTTTAGATATATGACACATTCAAGTGAGTTGTGATTGCAGATGGGGAACATTAGCAGTGTAAAGGATGGGCGGAGATTTTCACCTATTCACCAACTATATGTCTGTTTTCCCACTATTAACTGCTGTACATGCAGTTAACGGATGAGACACAACTTTGTCTCTGTTTGGAGTAGGTAAACACACTGTTTACAAGATTTTGAAGGACACGCTCGACTATTTCAGTGGTTTTTAGAGTTTCGGTAATATTGACAAAGATAAACCCCCTGCTTTGGCATGAACGTTTATTTCAAAGTTTTATGATCAGAAAACTCTCTTTAAAACTTGCCACCAGTAGAGATATAAGTTTATTCGGGTCACCTCCCTATGAGGCGGCAGTGAAACAGCATGTGACACGTACTTCGTTTCAAACTAAAAATTTGGACCCGTTACATTTGCTAAAACTTTATTCCGTCAATTTTACAATACGGTTGGTGAAAGTTATATAATTCATTACACCCCGTGTATTTTAAAGGGCATATGTCAGCAGATTTCCTGCAGGATCTTGTGTTTTCTTTGAAGGGAAAATCTCCATGTCAAAAAGTTAGGTGTTTGTTCACAACAAAACCATACATGTCCGGAGCTTTGCTACTGTAAAGGGTCAGCATTATGTAGAAATTTGAAATCATGTTCCTCGCGAATTGGTAGATGACCCAGAAGATACTCCTGGTATAATTCTGTTGTGTGGATCTCTTTGATTAGATTTTCTAATTGTAACTGTTTTCGAGGTATTCAATGCTTTTTGATTTTAATGAATTATATGAATGAGCTTAGGCAAAATACGCCTTCATTATAGAAGGTTTCTTCATTTAAAATAATGATATTTATCTTTTATTGCTGAGGTTGAATGTCAGCGGGCAAGGTAACTACTGTAACTTTAACAGAAATTGTGTAGAATAGATCAAGTGTTTGAAAAACGCTAATTACAAGAATAAATCGATTTCCTAATTTGTTTTTTTATATTTTCGAGATAATTCATTGTTAATTGATTTGAAAACATGTCCGTATCAGAAATTTAACCTTAACTGGTGTATATATCTTCAAATTTTAAAAGTATGGAAGAAAAAAAAGGAAACACAGAATTTGATCTTTGACCTTATTTCATTCAAAACTGTTACCACATTTCTTTTTGACGACATCGATATTATAAAAGTACTCATTTTTTCCGAATCCAATGATATATAATATAGCCATATAGTATGTTTGACGATTAAATATAAAAAATATTGGGTCTGGTCACCGTACTAAGAGTACATATTCTCTAAAAGAATCCATCATCATACAGTATTAGTCTCTCTGACGTAAACACTACATCAATAATTTTTATACATATTATAAGTGCTCTTACAAATCAAGATAAAATGTAAAAACTACGTAATTTCGAAGCGGTTTTCTTCCTTTGCCTTCACCAGGAACGCTCCCCAAGCACATGTATTAAAACTGAATATTCGATGAGCTACTGGTATATGAGTAAAATGGAACTAAAATACAAAGCAAACTTCAACTTTGCCTTATGGAGTTGTAACTTTAGTCTCTTTTAAAAAGTTTCTAAATTCAACAATAATGAATGACAGAATATATACATTAATCTCATCAAAGAGAACAGATCCCAGCATAACAAAAATAAAAAAAGTCAAACAACAGTCCATATACCATCAACACAAAATAAAACATTTAGCAACATTAAGGAGGTTGTATGAGGCAACGCATTTCCAATTGCTCTATATTTTAATTTAAAAAAATATCCCACAACACATACAGAAATAGAAAGAACACTCACCGGGTTATCTGCGACGACATGGGGGTCAAATGAAGTAGTAGCGTAGTATGTTATCCAAAATACAGCTGTTAATATATACGATACAAACAGGTGTTTGTGTATAGTCACCCGTGTGCATTTCAACTGTCTGAAATAAGATAAATTGAAAACTGTTTTGTGGTTTAAGTTGATAAAATACCCTACAAGAAAAATGATCATATTTAGACTATCGAATAAAATTGAGAATGGAAATGGGGAATGTGTCAAAGAGACAACAACCCGACCAAATAAAAAACAACAGCAGAGGGTCACCAACAGGTCTTCAATGTAGCGAGAAATTCCCGCGGTACACATGTAACAAATTTAAAATAGTTAAATTTGCAAAACTGACAAAATGTCTTGCAATACTAAGAACTAAAAAGTTAACTAGTAAACTTTTATGAAAGGAGTTTTCGTATTCAAGAGAAATTTTATTTTATAAATTAAACTAGTGTTCCTGATATTGACCATTCAATCAGATGTAAATGCAGTTACAGGACTGAAATATTCTAATCCTTTATGGGTTGATTAATTTAGTTGTTAAATTTGATAGATGCTTTTTGTGCTTCTTTGTTAAACATTTGTTTGTTTTTGTTCTATTTGAGATTGTGACACAGTGATGACTGCTGTACCCCTATTTTCACAAGTGTACCTTTTATGTCCGTTTTGTTCATGCATCGTTGTAAATATAATGGAATTTGATGCGACTGTCATACAAGTGAGAGGTTTAGCGCTATAAAACACGGTTCAATCCACCATTTTCTACATTTGAAAATGCCTGTACCAAGTCAAGAATAAGACAGTTGTTGATCATTCGTTTGTGTGTTTTATAATTTGATTTTGCCATTTAATCGAATTTCTAGAAATACTTATTGTTAATAAAATTCCCCATTTTCATTACGGACTTTCATGTGTTAAATTTCTGAGTAATCTAGTGATATTTGTGTTAATATTGTATGATAAATTATAATATAAATAATGTATTATATTTTTTTTTCGATTTTCATTTGTGTAACTCAGCCGATATTAAACGAAATACTGAATTGATATACTATCGAGGTCACACTTCAGAAAGATTGGACCATTTGTTAAGTTCGTAATGATAAAAATGAAATACCTTGATCATTTTCAATTTTGAGATCGAAATTGTAAATAGTGATTTATAAACCTTCTGAGCTTCGAAACATTTTATGTATTATATGGTGGTTTATCTGACATATGATCGTAAAATATTCTAGTTAATCATATTAAAAAGGAGGAGTAGGTGTGGTAGGGGTCATTATTTTGCCCTTTAAATGCAAATTGTTATTTAATTCAATTTAGAAATAATAAGAAGATGTGGTACGATTGTCCATGATTCAACTATCCATGAGAGAGCAAAAACATGAATTTGATGATTTGAGATGATTGAAATATTTTGTAAGGTACAACGAGCTGTAAAAGAGAGGCGAAAGATACCAGAGGGACAGTCAAATTCATAGATCGAAAATAAACTGACAACTCCATGGCTAAAAAAGGAAAAGGACAAACAGACAAAAAATTATAGTACACAACATAGAAAACTAAAGACTAGGCAACACGAACCCAACTAAAACTTGGGGTGATCTCATGTGCTCCGGAAGAGTAAGCAGATCTTGCTCCATATGTGGCACCTGATAATCCATTATACTAGTAAGAAAAAAAAATTCAGTGGTATTTGTGACTTACCTGAAATAAGCCAAAATTAATAAGGCTACAGTCAAAACTACAATGGAGAGACTATATCCACTGAAGTAAGCATACAACACATTATTGGCTCTCTGAGAGAAAAAAAAAATAAAAAAATAAATCAATTGACTCAAGAAAGTTATGGAAGTTTTCCGACATCGATGAAAAAATCTGGTAACAATGAACTTTCTATTTAGTTAAACATTTGTCACATTAACAAAACTAGAGAAGACAGCAAATCTATTAACAATATAATATATATTTAGTTAAAGATTAGTCAATAAATATAGCAGCAAGTTCATGAGCAGTGGAATTTGGTTAGAAAAAAACGTCAGTTTAAAAGTTCAGAGAGCAGTTGAATATCTATTCACATTAAAACATTTAATTAGATAGTTTTATTCATTCAAATGTGACGTCATTTTTTTGTGTGCTGTTTTACAAATTCAAATGTGACGTCATTTTTTGTGTGTCCTTTTTTACAATTTCAAATGTGAAGTCACCTTGCGTTGAGGCCTTGACTAATTTGGATGTGTCTATTTTTTGTGTTGGATTTTGTCGGTTTTATGTAATGTATACGGTTGTTTTCTGTAATTAGTTAATACTTCATTTTTATCATGTATATCTTTTATATAGTCATTTTATCAAATTTACTGTTTGCAAAAGTATAAATTATTCTAAATAATAGGGATGTTCTTGTCCCAAACAGAAAACCCTGGCCGTTTTTGGCACAACTTTTTTGAACTTTTTGTCCTCGATGCTGTTCAACTTGTTTTGGCTCTCAAACTTTTGAATCTTGGCGTCACTAGTGGGTCTTGTGTGGACGAAACGCACTTTTGGTGTATTAAATTTTAAACCTGGTGCTTTTTGTTAGCTATTATTCGTGTTTTTTGTCAAATATGTTCTCCTATTTATTTGTATTGTAGTCCTGTCATGTTGTGTTGTCATTTTAATGTTATATTTAATATGGGCATTAAAGCGGGAGATTTGGCATGCCACAAAACCAGTTTCAACCCACCATTTATTTCTTTAAAAAATGTCCTGTACCAAGTCAGGAATATGGTCATTGTTATATTATAGCTCGTTTCTGTGTGTGTTACATTTTAACGTTTTGTTTCTTTTGTGTCGTTTGTTTCCTCTTATATTTGATTGTGAATTCACATTATTATAAGACGTGTCACGGTACTTTTCTATCCCAAATTCATGTATTTAGTTTTGATGTTATATTTGTTATTCTCATCGGATTTTGTCTGATGCTTAGTTCGTTTCTGTGTTTGTTACATTTTAGTGTTGTGTCGTTCTTCTGCTCTTATATTTAATGCGTTTCCCTCGGTTTTGGTTTGTGACCCGGATTTGTTTTTTTCTATCGATTTATGAGTTTTGAACATCGGTATACTACCATAGACGGATCCAGGGGGCCCTGGGGGGCCCGCCCCCCCCCCCCCTTTCGTCGGAAAAATTTGGTTGATTATATAGGAAATAACTGAAGCATGACAAGAGTGCCCCCCCCCCCTTAGGTCAGTCAGCGGGATGGATCCGCCACTGACTACTGTTGCCTTTATTTATCCATATCAGAGTTCTGAAATCTATTAGTACCGATTATCAGGTTGTCTGCATGTTAATGTTATAAAATACCAGGTGCGAGTCATAGTATGAGGATTTTGTCGAGTGAACGAGCAGCTGATTATTTACAAATATTATGCAGGCAAATAGACGATATTTGCGTATCTCAATGATACTGGTTCACCAGGTGTCATACCACCAATTAAAAGTCCCTATCTGTTCAACCAAATATTGCAATTTTCACAGCTTTCTAAATATTTTACCTTAAGTTTAACTTCATGGAAACTAGGTATATCCTGAATTGTACAGGTGTCACCTTTCTGCATGCCAATTTTCAACATACATTCAAAATCATATAAGAAAGCAGAGAGCTTCCGAAAGGAGGTACCACTAAAAATAACCCCTGGTTTTCTGGAAATCTTAAATTAGTATACTATGGAGCGCATTAATCCTCAATTTTTAATGCAATCTCATAGACAGGTAAATTTTGGCTCAAAATGGTCTTAATATATTTCTCTTTCAACAAAACTTTCATTTCTGCAAATTTGTTAGTTAGTTTTGGTGAACAATGACATCAAATGCACTTTTTTTTGTCCGAGTAGGCCTACTTTCACATACGTTCTAAATTTGAGGGAGTAATTGGTGGTATGACACCAACAGTACACAATCGGAACAACTCGGCCTTTCTGGTTGCACGAAGAAATAACTATTGTACTGCGTAGCGAGAATGGCCGAGTAGTTACGATTGCACCAGTACACCGGAAGATACAAAGTCGGGTCTAACAGATCAACAACAGTTTATTTATTATGACGTCAATGATATGTACGGGTCAACATATTTGATGTCAGAAATCTGTGATATGCAATTTTATTAAGAGCTGAGAAAAAGTAATACAGACAGAGAGACGATTGATAATTATAGTCAAAGCATGTTATGCGATTTTATCATTGCAGATTGAAATTATCTGTTATATATCTAAAACAAAATCAATAAAGGGTTAGATGCGGATTATCTGTTGTAATGAGGGTATCAGCAAAATACTTGTAGTCTTCAGCATAAAAACAACGATAGTATGTTCTTTAGTATACTTCGTAACTAACAGAATAAACCGAAATTGTAGCTTGCTAACAGTTTTTACTTTATACTTTGGTAAGGATGGAAATAAAAAGAGAGCTTTATTCAAATTATTCATTCTTGTTTGTTGAAATGTTGGTGCGTCTTGTATATCTATAATTCTTACCTGTACTTTAATAGTATCAGAGCATGGAGCGTAGTTTGTCCATGACCTTTGTGTATGAGGATGTTGATACCATGTCCCATCAGTATTACATTCTTTGAACGGTTGTCCTTTAAACCGAAAACATGTAACATGTATGCATTTTTTTAAAATAAACTGCACAAATCGGATTGACATATTGCAAGATAAGATATTATTAATTTTGTTAATTTATTTATTTTTGTTTGTTTGTTTGTTTGTTTTCGTTGTATTTAATTTTAAGGGGGTAATCATAATTTTTATTTTGCAATAAAACATTGTCTTGAGACTTGTTTACAACTTTTTTTACCAACAATGCGTATATCATCCTTTGTTGATGGATGAGTCCTGATCTCCGGAGAGAACAACCGACATTTGACAGGAAAAGTGACAATCCTAGTCATATAAGATTGGAGCCGAACGTACCTGCCATGATTCAAACTCAAATTCTCAGTGTTGACCGGCTAGCGATATCTGTAAATAAACCTCTTGGACTACTTGACCACCAAGGCCCCAAATTTGTTGATTGTCAACCGTAACGGTTTCTTATCCTAGAAGATTCATGTAACAACACAACGTAAGAAGAAAGTCAAAAATATTGTTGATACGTTGGCTTTCTTTTAACCTAATTATGGTCCTTGCTAATAACAAATATTTTGTAAACACGTAATCATGTTTTCTTTGTTTGTTATAAAACAACGATGTTAAATGATTGCTGAAAACTCTCGAAAACCAAACCTTTGAAGTGTAATTTCTTTAAAATTGTAAAACAGTACAAACATAAGCATAGTAGCGTATCATAGATCTTAATTGGTGTGAAATAATCTTATTCATCAAAGAGAGTAAAATGTTATCGTGTGTCAGTCTTATCAAAGGGATTCAATATAAACTCCTTCGCCTAATGAATGATTTGACAATTCTAAATAGTTAACTATTTTTATGTCATATTTTTGTTTCACTATCTCTTATTAATGACGATCAGAACGGAGCATATTTATGTTAGATTGCATTGTGTATCATGTCAAATTAATATTAATGAAACTTAAACCAAAAATGAAAATATCAAAAAGTATGAAAAAAATATAAAAAACTCTTTGTTTTCAAAAATCCTAAAAATATATTTTGGATCTAATACATTCTTGACGTTCAATATTCGGTTACAAATATGTTGAGCGTTACATTTGCTGGTAAATACAGAAAATCGCTACAGCCGCAAGAAATTTTTATAGTGTTCTTGACTTGTATTCATTTTAGGACATACATTTCTACTGGTATTAGTGATACTTGGAGTAAATTATTACATCTAACATAAATGAACAGAGTTTAATTATTATGTTCCGATTAGATATTAGATACTGCAATCATTTGACAGTACATGCTATTTCAAAACTATTAATCCATCATTTCTTGTATAAGATGCAACAGTTTTATTTATTTTTCACTTCCATTTGGGATTTTATTTGCCTTTTTATTGCAAATCGGTATTTGATTGTGCATTTGGGAATTCATTTAAAACAATTGATATTGATATGATATGAGATAGGAAACAAAATATTACCAATGACAAATGCTCTTGGGAGACAATTAATTATATTCCGACTCTTACATTCATACGCGATTAAACTCAGACATCTTAATGATAATAATGACTCGAATATTCCCAAGATATTATGGCTAGCGAATTAAGGACACAGATTTTAATCTCCCGATAGACTACTGTAAGTAACATGAAGTCGTTTTTCTAATGTCCAGTGTCAAATATTTCAGCCACATTCACATTGATAGCATTTTTAACATTAACCATGTTTAAAGGGTCTGACGACTCGGTAGGTCTTTGGTTCGAAAGTGGCAACCAAATAAAAAAAAAAGGTAATAGGCACTCTGCAAACGCAGGATAAAGAATTGTTTAAAGTCGTTCGGACAAGACGGTGTTTAAAACAATAATACAAGCAATATATTTGCAATCATATCTCATCTCCTTATTTTCATGTTATATCTCTAATTGGTTTCCCTACTATTCCGAGTAACCGGTATTCTATATTCACGTAACCTTTTATTGTGTATGTAGTATGAGAAAGTAGTTGAAAGACCATTGATTGCCTTTATTATTACTTTTTTCCTCAAAAATGTAATCGATATGCGTTTTATTATTTTCTTATTTTCAACACTATATTTTACGATTTTTTCAGTAGTTATACATCAAGTTGAAAACAAAACCTCATTCTTTTCTTAACGTGATGATTTGTGATTTTCATACGATGTCTATTGAAATAATATAGTATATAAAATAGTGGCCCAGTTGAATTTGTTCTGATGGGGGAGGTATACAAATAATAATTTCTATTCGTATGCCTAATCAGTAGCGGACCCTGGAAGTTATGAAGAGAGAGAGAAGTGGTCAAATGTGAAAAAAAGAGGAAAGGGTAGAGGCCAAATCTTATTTTATACGCGATTTAAGGAAGAAAAACACATTTCGAACCATATGGACTTGTGAATCATGGACCATTACTTTTACATGACTGTATATTTTTGTTTATTTGTTAAACATTTAATACTATGAAGAAAAATCAAAAGAAGAAAAAATACATCTACTACACATTTCTTTTTGTCCGTAATAATAAGAGTACAGGGATTAGTATAAAAATACGCATCTGACATTAAAATACCTAAAATATTTGTAGAACTCTGTACTCAATATAAAAAAAATCGATTTGGAATTTTCTGTTTTCACATAAAAATAAATTTGCTAGTATCATAGTGTTTTTAACTTGATATAATCTATTTTTTCGGCATTCTCATTTAGATATATTTCGTTTAGAGATGGTGTTACATATCAACTGTTACATTGAGTAGTATATTTTTTGACTTTTGTGAAATATTTACAAGATTGTATTTTCTTTTTGAAGAAATGGTCATAAGTAAATTGAAAACTTAATCAGTCTAATGATGTTGGTTTGGTCCTCTTTTGAGAACGGTTTTCATGAAATCATAGAAAATAACAAATGTATCTAATCAATATGAATTCTATGGGTTTGGTTTCATTTTAATCACTAGAGAAACCAATCTTCACATAAATGTGAAATTTCATTACTTGATTTTTGTGTATTCATCATAAAATCGAATTAAGTATTGCTATATCTGGTTTAATAACACTTGCACTTTACAACGATAGACTAGAATAGCATAATTGTTTACCGTGTGGTGTAATCTTTCAAAAAAGATTTATTTAATATTTACTTTGCCCTTCTTATAGGCATGTTAAATGTGTTTCAATCAGTATTAAAATCAATTGTGTTTGCTAACTGCATGTTGAGGTCAAACTAAAACAATTTCGTAGCGCTTAAAACATCATTCGAATAAACAGATTGCAAATAATTCATTACAGTGAAATAAAACCCGAATGTAAAAAATCATTTTAGCGAACCAGATACAGAAATCAAACCATATGCGAAAAAAACTTCCCACTTATGTTATACCTATGGATTTCACAATAAAAAACAAATTGTTTGTCAACTAACAGTGTACCTAGACACTTATAATACATTGACAATTGCACTTTGATTTACGCTTGGGAATTGCAACATCATATGAGTACTTTTCAGTCATATGAGATTTACAACTACTATTATAAGACCAATCACGACGTATTATATGAGTTATGGTAAATTTGAATTCGTTTATCATATATCATTCGTGTTTTATATATATCTGTCATTTTGCACGAATTTTGTCTTCCTGGTTGATTATATAGACTTGGCAGGATCTCCCACAAAACGAGTCCATACCAATTGCTGTTGTTTCAAATTACCTGGTTGTTGGCCAAATTTCTCCACCATAAACACTGGACAGTTTCCATAGGTCTTTGTCCCTGCTTTGGTATGGTTCCAACAAGTGTATCCATCAAATGTAGCATTGCAGTACAATTGTCCTGAAAATGAGAGAAATTAAAGATCTTATTCGGCAACTACAGACATCAGTATCTAGAGGCCTAGTACCTACATTGTATTTTGGCATACAAATGGTAAAATTTGAACCTTAACTTTTAATTCAGTTATGCTTTTGAATATTTTTCTTTTCCATAGATTTCATATGTTTTTCATGTATAGCTCCATTGTTGTTTATGTCTGCATCACATGTACTTACGTTTTTATATATGACATTTATAAAAACAACTTTTACAAACTCGTATGATATTAATGGCAATCAAAAACCAAAAGACAAAGAAAAATAAACAACTTGAACTTCAACTAAAACTCAGGTGCTCTGGGGACAGTTTTTACTGGTAACCGACACCCGTTGCGTTCTAAAATATAAGACTTCGACTAGTAATAGTCGGTGTAAAGGCATCACAGCTGTACGGGTTGTTATAATAATGGTTCTCGTCAGACACCACAAATTACATAAACCAAAAGTTAGAATGCACATGAAAATTCTCTTATCCCAAAACATGGCCCCATTTGAAAGGGTGAGATAACCTTCACTGTTACCGTATACATTTTGAAGACTAATACACTGTTTTTACCTGATTTTATAATTGTATATGATAATTATCTTGATGACAATGAAGTGTTGTAATTTATATCGTCTTTTCGGTTGCCTCAGTGTTAGTTCTTCTAAAATTGATGTTCAATACAAAAGTAACTTTTTTTCTTAACTTATTAACTATTCATGAGTCAATCATAAATAAAGGTTAACAGTAGTATACCGCTGTTCGAAAGTCATAAATCGATTGAGAGAAAACAAATCTAGGATACAAACTAAAACTGAGGTAAACACACGAAACAACAGAAACACTGAAGTGCAACAAAAAACCAAAACGACAATGCAACAAACACAGAAACGAACTATAAGATAAATACTGCCATTTTCCTGACTTGGTATATAGGACATTTAAATTAAAAAAAAAATGATTGGTTGAACCTGGTTTTGCGGCTTTCCAAACCTCCCGCTTTTACTGTTTACAATTTTTTAATTTTTTGAAATACTAAGGCTTTTCTACCTCAGGCATAGATGACCTTAGCTGTATTTCTCAATGCTCTTCAACTTCGTACTTTATTTGGCCTTTTTAACTTTTTTGGATTCGAGCGTCACTGATGAGTCTTTTGTAGACGAAACGCGCGTCTGGCGTATATACAAAATTTGATCCTGGTATCTATGATGAGTTTATTTGATGGCATTGCTAAATATAACACTTAAAATGATAACATTATATAATAGGACTACAGTACAAATGAATGCAAGAACATTACGGACAGAGAAATACAAAAATAAACATTACAACAGGACATTTCGACATACAGCCCGTAACAGAGTAGTGATCGAATTCGCGTTTCTTTACCGTCAGAATAAGTTACGTTATCAACAAACTTATTTCAGAAGTGACATAATTTAATTTTCTTCATCACAAAATATTTCATGTCCAACGTGTAAGTTTTCATTGTTTAAGTCGAAGTTTTTACATTGGCATTTTCATTTTAACGGTAAAGGATCAAATACGGGATCTCCGAAATTTCTATCATTTGTTACGAGGAAATCATTATTCAATCGAACATATGTCTTTGTTCATGACACATATTATGGAATACAAAGGAGTTGAAATGATCAAATACTTTCGAACTGACGGAAACAAAAATACATAATCTAGAAAGTGTGTTCTGTCATAAACAATGGCTTCGTCGTGCGAATCGACGAGATCATGTTACATGTAACCGATCTTAGCTGTAGAAACAGTTTGCTTGACCTCGATAAAATCTTTATCAATTTAATATAATCGATAAATATTCATGACTACAATGATAATGAATTTATTGCAGTCGGAAACCAGGTTGAAATTGAACAAAAGAATCGAAGCTCTTTGTTAGAGAAGGCGATAAATGTTTACTGTATTGTTTACTATAGTGACAAAATTTTAAAAAGTTAATAGAAACAAACAAAATTGCAATTTTCTTCTCAATTACGAGGTGTTTTATTTTAAAAACACCATTTGCATAAGTTTTCATTTTATCTAGTACATAGTTAAGCAGAACAATTAGATATCAAGTCGACGACATGGGTATCTTTCAAGTTGGATGAAGAAAATGCATAACCTCCGATTTTTATGAAAAAATTACCACGGACGGAAAACATATCAATCTATTAGTTCAGTAATTTTCGTGTCTGCCCTTCCATTATGTGACTGAAGAAAAAATTCCAAAAAATGGGTAACAATTGTATCGAAAAGAGAAAATCGAGTGCACCTTTTTATGTTAGGGCGTGTTTGAGTTTAGTATTTTATCTTGATATCGTACAAAATAAGAATATTTCATACATCGTCTCGCTTCAGATTCTCTCATTTTTATATATTAAAGCTATAGGTTGACTTTATAACACAAAAATCACAATACTAAAAGATGAAATATATGGGTCAAGTGAAATACCTATCAAATGAGTCACAAAAACAGAAAAGGTGTGTTCGAATAGCTATTTTTTTACTGAAAGTACTTGACGACAGTCTTTCAAGTTGGATGATGAAAATGCATATCTTCGAAAAATTCTAATTTTTTGTGTGTGATTACTAGGGTTTATAGTCTTCATACGCTAAAAAAATCTAGTCTGCCCTTCCACGAAATATTTAATTAGAATTTTTTTAAATGTTTATGAATTTTCGAAAATTCCACCTGACAACCGATCAGACAATAGTTTTAAGTTGAATCAATGCAGACAAGATTATTAACTGATGCTAATTAGCTAGTTGATACATTTGTCTTTTAAAATACAACTGACATATAAGGATCGTAATGGTGCAATGTGGATAAATTTATCGGTTTCCAAGAGCAATATTGGTAGCGCGTCATCCATACAATGGCTTCCATTTCTACGATTGTGAAAATGAACTGGCGTAATGGGGAGATAATTTTAACGAAGTAGACTCCTGACTGTATTGGAGTCACATCCACTGTTTCTACTGTAAACATGAACTCGTCGGTTGGTGCAATGAAGACACTTTTAAAGATTGAGATTGTTGGTTTATTCTTTACACCTTCGAGGTATTAAAATTATTTCAGTGTTTATTTAAAGTTAAATTTATTTTCAAATCTCTTCTGTTTAAAATTGTCGAAACTTCCGTTTAAGATTTCTGTGGTAAACTATCTATTCTATAGTTAGGACCATTTTATAATAAATACCCTTTTGTACAAGAATACTTTCTTTATAGAAGTATAGATCTGCTGGTTATAGATTATTTTTTTTTATAACTTTCATTATTGTGACGACGCGCTATGAAATTCAGATTAATTTATAAATGAAGTTGTATATAAATTTTTGGTCATAAACACAAATCATTTAAACAGTTCGACGAGTGCGTCAATGTTCCAGTAGTCTGTTTACTGTAAGTTACTAAGCTTGGCCCGATTCATCTGTCATTTATGGAAACTAATTCACCACTTTCTGAGACATTCATTTTTATTTCACCATCAGACATGGAGCTACATTTGTAACTAAAGGAAAACTCTCAAATTAAAGAAATTTGACATGATATACTGAAACTTTCTTATAATCAATTAAACGACTGCTTTTCTTAGATATGTGATTTTTCATGGTCAAACTTTTTCATTGTTAACGGCCATTTTGAGATTTTTTATTGTAAAAAAATGGTGATTTTTTAAAGAAATCAACATTCAAAATATAGAACTTCGATCTGTTGCGACCTTAAAATGTTCTGAGCGTCCTAAGATTTAATGTACGGAAATGTTTCGGTAAATTAAATTCAAATCCGAATTGAATGTTTATGACACACAAAAAGAGAAACCAGAATCTCTTGATGACCAAACGTATGTACCCGTTGGGGCGATTTAGAGCTTTTCAGAAGGAGTGAGATTCCACCCTTGTTGAAAGGTTTGTGGAGACCTCTAGATTTTTAAATTCCCTCCGTTTTTCTCATGGATGGAGTGTGGTCTCTCTGTAAATTACCCCATATCTTTTCATTTTCCTATTTACCGAAGGTTCCATGTGAACATTTCCATTGGATCATATATATATCTGTTAAACTAAATGTACAAAACAGGCTCAAGAAAAGGCGAAATTTCTTTTTCAAACCCGAACTAGAAATCCATTTTTTTCTAATAGAGCACCTTACATTATCGTCAATGAGTTCAGGCATGTGAAAAATGATATAATCATACACAAGAAAGAAACCCTGAACAGGCTTTCAGCAATAATTTTTACCTATTTAATATTAAGTAAATATTAACATGTACATGTATTTGATAAAGTACAGATATAACAAAGAAACTGCCCGGTATCCGACGTAAGAGTACACTTTTTACTGCACGCGTAGTCGGGTGTGTTCACTACGAGGATACTTGTACTCAACTACGCGTGAAGTATGAGTACAGAATCGTCCCATACAGGACATTTTCTATGTTATCCTAGTATATTATCCGACAGTTAAGAATAGAATCTGGTCAAATTTTGAAGTTGAACATGTGGGAATTTTTGCCACGGACCATTTAATTTTCATGGAGGAAGGGGTCTGGTAGTTTTTAGAATTAATATTCTGACCCTGATTTGACTTAAAAATCTGCTGCCCCAATATTTTGTCATATGACAAAAAAATTGTCAACAAAATTTTCCTGTATGAACTGTAATAGAAAACAGAGAAAATGTGTATATGAGACACAGATGCCCCCGCCAAACAGGAAGTAGACGAATGACAAACCTGAAAAGAAGAGACACGGTACAATTCACCTTGATAAAGCTTCACACCAAATATCAAACCAATCCGACATACACAAGCCGATATATATTTGACACAAATTTTATATACCGGACGTACAGACAAGGGTGAATCTTAATGTCCCGTCGCCTAAATGCGGGGGCATAAAAATCTGACCAGCGAAGCGTTTATTAAAATATTCTGAGATATATAATTATTCCCCCCCCCTTTTTTCCTCTCCTGAAAATCAAATGTTTCGTGCCTTAGCAGATGTGTGTTAGCACTAAGTTGTTCAATTAACGCGGTTAAGCAGAAATGTATGTGTATTTCGACAAAAATTGGTAAATTAACACCAGAGACTTCTTCGTTTGATCGAAGAGTTTTCTTGCTTCAAGCTGAATAATTCACACCGTTCTACATGAAAAAAATATTTAAAAACCAAAGTTCCGGCGGGCTTTCTCACGTCCTAAATTTCGAGACCTGACAATCCGGGACATTTAAATTCCTCTTTACCAACAAAAAGATAATCCCAGCTTTATTTCTTGATAAAGGGTCTCTGGTAATAATTATACGAAATCGGAATTAACTCAGGTTTTAAGAAAAACATACGTGTACATTCTGGATTTCAAAAGTAAGAATTTTTTTACAACATATTTGGCCTTGGATAGTGCCTATGTTCAGAAAAGAAGGTCAGATGTTAAACTAAGCTGCCTAATGGCAATCGTCTTGGTTGAAGATCGAAGTCGCCGGATTCAACGTTTGAAGGAGACTAATTAAGAGTAATTTCAGCAGATATGTCGAGATTTGGCAAGTAGCTTAAAAAAGGACTTTAGCAAAATTTTATTTCAGCGTGGCGACCAAACAATTTCAAGAACTCACTGGAAACGATCAAGATTCTATCAAAATTTGGTTCCTATTTAATTAGTTGTTTCATTTACACAAGAACGGTTGGCCGTGGAAGTATAAATGCAAAATGTTCACACTTCTTTGTCTGCTATAGAGTACATTTTTCTTTAGAAATACAGCGTCTAAAATGAATTAATAGTACTCGATATACAATGCAATGAATTATTCCAAACATTTAACAAGTATTCATATCTTCAAAATTTCTGTGCATGAAAATACCAAACTGTATACTATTATTGAGAGGACTGCACTTGTTTAATGAAATACATGTTTTTGTTTGTAGCCAAAACTTCCTAGATCAAAGACATGGGAGTGCGATCCCCTGACACCTGTTTTTTAAGCAATAAAAATGTTTCGTTCTAACAATATAGCTTTGATTATACGAATGTAAAGTTTGGTCTCCCCCATAAAAAAATAAAACACTTCAATTCTATCAAACACCTTTTTAATTGTTTACCAGTATATTTCTTTTAGTTTTGGGTAAAATTGTAAAGGAAATAATACTATCAAGACGTCCTGCCATAAATCTTTTTTTTCTGTTCTGACTTTGAAGAAATTACTACTTTTCGCCCAATCGAAATGGTGCATGGACATATTTTGTTTCATATTATTAGAATTATTTTCAATATTATCAGTAAACTTGATTATCGACACATGAAAGTTTGTCAGCATTGTCAATTTTTCAACGTTAAAGTATCAATAGTTCGGTCACTACTCAATTAAGTTTGTCGATAATGTAGCTAATTTTGACGGTAAAGAAACATCAATTCGATCACTTCTCTGTTACGGGCTGTACTAATTTTTATCAAAGGTACCAGTCCTACATTTTAATACATCATATGCTCGCTTCTCCTACATAAGACCCACCAGCGATGCCCAGATCGAAATAGTAAGGAAAGCCAAAAAAATACAAAGTTGAAGAGCACAGAATAAAAACGAACATGTAAAAAAAAAACCTAGGACGGTACATAAAACAGCTAGAAAAAACACTGCATTGTTACACGACACACGATGATAACGCTACAAAAGTGACGTCAAAAGTAATTTCAATAAAATTTTGATATTGTTCAAATTCAGGTTTGTAATTATGGTATTTGATGTAAAATATAACAATTACAACTTTATTGATATAGAATTGTGTTAGTAATAAGATAATGAATTGTATTATGTAGCTATGTCGGTATTTCTTAAGTTGCCCCAAAATAAAATCTTATAACCTAACTGGGTGATTACCGGAATTGGAATATTGAGTTTTATTTTTCTTTCATTATGATTGATGGGTGCTTCTTCCATGTAAAGCACATGCATATTCTTATTAATGATACTTCTTTATGTTTTACAAAAAGAAATGCCAATAATAGTTAACATCCATTTTTAACAAGTTAGACTCAGACTTTCTTAAACGGAGACTCATACCCTAGTTACTGCAAATGAAAAAAGGAAATGAATCTGTAATCATGTAAATGGACATGAACATAAACACATTAATGGGTAAAAAAACCAACATTTGTCAATACAAACTACTTCAGTTATAGCCGACTGTGACATCAGCTGTATAAATTGGTAATCAATTGCTTTAATCAAGTCGTTTTGTCGTTCAAACTGGACCGGTTTATTTAATTCAAAAATTATTCGGCAATTATACTTTATGTTATAATATATAGGTTTATATGTTCTGTAGCAAGTAAGTATTGGTAGTGGAAACCTTGATAATGAATTGATGACAACAAAAACATTACTTGTTATAAGGCTTGTGTTAAAATATAAATCTTGGTTCGTATGGATAATATGCTTCGTACAAATCACTATTACACGACATACATTTTCAGTTAATTGAAATTCAAGAAAACTTCGAAAGACATAATTAAATTTTCATGACTTATTGCTTTGGGTTATGTCTTTGAAGGCGTCCGGTGTTGTGTTTATTGTCACATCTCATCTAGTGATGGCAATATAACGGTATTCAATCACTCAAGCATAAAGCAATACACTATCCAACAATTTCCTAATTCGTAGTTATTTTTTTAAAGGATGAGCCTATTAAAAAAGCACGTCTGAATGTTCAAGGTTAAAATCATAAGTTGAAAACAAACTGATAAATAACATAAACTGATAAATAACAGTTGTATACAAAACTCAACAAAGAAAGACTGAAAAACACAAACCTCTACAAAAAACGTGAGTGCTCTCGTGTACTTCGTAAGAGTAAGGATATCCTTCTCCACAACAGGCACTAATGTTGTTCATGTATAACAAATCCGGTGATATGTTTTATTTGGAAGGTCACATTCGAAGAAAGAAGGAAGGGATTGTGGTTAAGACAGTTGAAACATAACCGTCGTCGCCTGTGAAACAGATATTCCATAACGGTCAACCAACTTGATATGGTTATAATCATAAATTAACGAAAATATTAAGGATTTCTATCTGGTTTTATAGCTAGTTAACCCGCTGACTTGTACGCCAGTCGCATAAAATTCAATTATATTGAACAATACAAACAGAAATAATAGATAAAAATGTTTAAAAAAAAGGGGGGTTAAGCAGTCAACATTGTTTTATAACCTAAATAACTATAAAAACAAACCAATATGTAACAAAAAAGCAAAAACAGGCATATGGACAAAGCACATTATCAAAAATGAAAGGCAAGAATACAAAATTTACCATGGTACAATAACATGATGACGGGATGTACAAGTACAGAGCCACGTCATATGTAACACCCAAAAAAACACATAAAGACATATAGACACAGAATATAAGCAAAATTGGGAGACAAGAATACTAAAAAAATCAAAGAACAATAGTATGTAATGAAGGGATGTATAAGTAAAGAGCCACGTCAAATGGTTATCACCAACAACAGACTAAACAGTTAAAGTAATATTCATAAAAGACAAATAAATAAAAGAATACTAAAATACGTTATTAAGATGATACACAACGTTATTGCACATAATCTAGACTTCATGACCATTCTGTATTATTTGTGAAGTTGGTACTGAATATTTATAAACAAGGTTTTATGTTTACAAAACTTTGAATTTTTCGAAATACTAAGGATTTTCTTACCCCAAGAGTAGATTACCTTAGCCGTATTTGGCACAACGTTTTGGAATTTTGGATCATCAATGCTCTTCAACTTTGTATTTATTTGGCTTTTTAACTATTTTGATCTGAGCGTCACTGATGAGTCTTATGTAGACAAAACGCGCGTCTGGCGTATAAAATTATAATCCTGGTACTTTTGATAACTATTTACACCACTGGGTCGATGCCACTGCTGGTGGACGTTTCGTCCCCGAGGGTTTCACCAGCCCAGTAGTCAGCACTTCGGTGTTGACATGAATATCAATTATATGGTCATTTTTATAAATTTTCTGTTTACAAAACTTTGAATTTTTCGAAATACTAAGGATTTTCTTACCCCAGGAGTAGATTACCTTAGCCGTATTTGGCATAACGTTTTGGAATTTTGGATCCTCAATGCTCTTCAACTTTGTATTTATTTGGCTTTTTAACTATTTTGATCTGAGCGTCACTGATGAGTCTTATGTAGACGAAACGCGCGTCTGGCGTATAAAATTATAATCCTGGTACTTTTGATAACTATTTACACCACTGGGTCGATGCCACTGCTGGTGGACGTTTCGTCCCCGAGGGTATCACCAGCCCAGTAGTCAGCACTTCGGTGTTGACATGAATATCAATTATATGGTCATTTTTATAAATTTTCTGTTTACAAAACTTTGAATTTTTCGAAATACTAAGGATTTTCTTACCCCAGGAGTAGATTACCTTAGCCGTATTTGGCATAACGTTTTGGAATTTTGGATCCTCAATGCTCTTCAACTTTGTATTTATTTGGCTTTTTAACTATTTTGATCTGAGCGTCACTGATGAGTCTTATGTAGACGAAACGCGCGTCTGGCGTATAAAATTATAATCCTGGTACTTTTGATAACTATTTACACCACTGGGTCGATGCCACTGCTGGTAGACGTTTCGTCCCCGAGGGTATTAAAAATCTAAAATATCTTACTATCATATACTACAACACAGCGGAGGAGAGAATTAATTTCGAAAGATTTTTTATAAGTAACAGTTAGCACAAAAAGGGAGTAACAAAAAGATGTAGTTCAAATCGTGATATGTTAACCACTGCAGTGTTAGTTTCATTTAGGATGCATAGACACGCAGTTCTATTATAAATATTGAAATTTTCGAAATTCATAAGCGTGGTTCTGTTTTTTATTTGTATTACGTTCCAGATTGTTTTATTACAATCAGAATAAATTCATTAGAATCATTTCAAATCATACTGATGAAAGATGTGGTTTGTTTAGGGTCTTCTCATAGTTTTTTGCTTTGTTAGTGTGAAATTTTATAAAATTACTCATTAGAAATAATATGAATTAACAACATTTTATTGCTCATCAACTTTGTACATGTTTGGCTTTCTAACTATTTTGATCCGAGTCTTATGTAGACGAAACCCGCGTCTGGCATATCAAATTATAAGCCTGGTACATTTGATAATTATAATATAAGTCTGAACCATTTGATTTTCCCAATATATCGCCGATACATATACATTTAACGAAAACATGTATAATCTGCAGTAATGTATCTTCCCTCTGAGAATAATCTCCTGGCAACATACTATAATATTGCTATTTACTGAAATTAATTCATCAGTATGTAACGTATACAGTAAGACTGGCTTAGGTGTGTTCAATATAAACATTACATTATAATTAATTGTACCATTATTAATTATATGGGACTTACCCAGTCCATGTGATTTTTTTTTGTCTCATCGCATCACTTTTTTATGTAAAAGCATGCATACAACTTTACGTGGTGCTTTTTTTAGGAGAAAAATCACACGTATAACGGAACTGTATTAATTTGACAAATGGACGTTACAAAGGTCATCGACAAACCTTTCTGATAGATGTTTGTATAAACTGTATATAGCTAGTTGAATTCCGAATTAACAATTGTGTTATGTTATATTGCAAGACATTGACTCTGTTCAAGTTAAAGACAATGAAGGGGGATGGCGAAAAATTGGCATTAATCTTATCGCCAAAAGAAAGTCGATTTACGCTCTGGTGGGATTTGATGACAGTTTTGTCTTGATTTTTTTAAAAAATAGAAATGATCGTCTCGCTTCAGATTCCATTATGTTTGTATACTAAGGCTTCATGTTGATATAATAACATTAAAAAATCACAGTACCGAAAATGAAATATATTGGTTAAGTGTAATACCTTTTATATTAGCCATTACAAGTTACAAGTGAGTATATGAACACACAAAAAGAAGCTTCGTTTTACTATGCGTAGTTTTAATTATTACTTTTCAAATTTTTGTTTACTTCTTTTTTCAATAAAAAATTAGGTTAATTAATTAATCTTTTTGTGGAATGTATGAAGAAAGAAAAGGCGGATACATCGTACCTTCACACCCACTTAAACTTTAACCTAAAGCCCTTAACGACAGACTTTTACTTATGGATCTTAATAATGCATTACACCAATAAAAAACATGGGTTGTGTTATCTAGTCTACAAATTTCTAGTAGTCCCTTCCACTGAATAATTGAACGGATTTGTTTGATTGATATTTCGAAAATCCCCCCTGACATTCCAATCAGACAATATTTCAAAGTTGACAAAATACCTAAAAAGACGGTAATTGATGTTTAATAGATAGTAGAAATACAACTTTTATGTACTGTTTAGTAAGCATTATAATGAGTCATGAGAATGAAATTATTTGTTAGCAAGAGCAAAACTGACAGCGAGTCATAATATATAAATCAATTAGACGGAATAATATTTAATCTGTGTTTCATCCTCCTTTGCATTTTGAAGAAAAATAATATTTTCAATCTATAATCGGTATCTCATGCTTGATAAATCATATTAAGTTAAAGTATAAACATAATTTATTTGGGGCACTAGCTATCTAATTTAAGTTAACCGATTTGACCCAAATTCTCCAATTGATAACAATGGAAAACATTTATTCAAATTTTAACAAGGTTTAAATAAACAATTTACAGGGCATGGGCTCGAAAATATGTAGTTTCTTTACGTGTATATTAAAGTCTAGACGCCGTCTAATAAACTATCGAGTTGACATCCGATGGTCATATAAGCGATGTTAACAACATATCATATGTTTCATTTTTTGTGTACTGTTTAATTTCATACTACATATTAAAAATATATGTTTATCTTCGTTTTAACCTGTATAAAATAAAGTAAATGTGGATCGAATCAGTAATCAAATGATTTACGTTTTTTTCAATGTTGACATTCTTTTCCTTTAAATAACTGAACACGCTTAATTCCTGTGTTTTATATCTCTAGGTTAGAGGTTAAATTGATGTTCACATGAATACGGATTCAGTGAGTTTGAATTATTCACTTGCAAGTGAATAATTCATCGTCAACGTTTCTTAGGTTATTTTGACAAAACTGAATCAAACGGCAGCTTAAAACGAATTGTTATTTCACTATATAACTTTCATTAATAATTGAACAATACAAATATATACTTTTTTTATATGTCTCGTAGCTCATGCCCCTTTAAGAATCAGCGACATAATAAAAAAAATGATATCCTGATCATGTAAGACTACCTAAATCTGTTTAATTAGAATTGTTGGATCCTCTATCCTGTATTTTGTGAGGACATTTGTACAATCCAAATTATAAAGGAGTAGGTCCGGTAAGGGCCGATTTTGGCCTCAAGTTTCAGGTTCATCTAACGAAAGTTTTTGGACACTTTTTAAACACTTAAGTGTCTACTTCAATGGATTCGATTAGTTTATGTGAAAGATTTTAACGGATTTGGTCATTAAAAACGCTCTGATTCAAGCATAAATATGAAGAATCTATCAAATATGCCAAAAAATGTCACTTTTCAGATGATTTTGTCAAAAATGAAAGTGGCCGCATCCGTGTTCATCCTTAACCTTTATATATGTTTTATATTATCATAAAATACAACTTGCACTTCAATATTATGAATGAACACGAATGCGGCCACTTTCATTTTAGACGGAAACTGTCTAAAATTTAACCAAAATGCTAAAATTTTTAAGATTTCAATAATTTAGCATGACTTAATGATGCTAGAACGCGATATTTGTGCATTGTATTGTCAAAAACAGCTCATATTTATGTAGCAGAAGCATTTTACTTTCCAAAATATAGCCTAAAGATTACATTTTCACAATGTTCTAAAACTGCTATATTTTGGGGCCAAAAAGGGGTCTTACTGAACCTACTCCTTTGTAATAAAAAATATTATTAAGTTAGAAGTGATATAATTTCAAATGAGACTTTGGACATATGCATGAAAAATGTGGCGGTATTCTATTTTTTATCTTAACCTTTCCCAAAAGTGGGACAGTAGTGTAACAACAAAGTATAAGAACAAACTGTAAACGCCAGTTGAATGGCTTACCTCAATAGCTATGAAATGGTAGGAATCACAAAAAAACACGAAGTTACATTCAAAACCTGATTTTGCATACTGTTGCAGGAAAATAGAGATACTCACAACAAAATGGTCAATGTTGTATTGTTTAATCCCCTCCCGCAAGACAATGAGTTAGAGAGCGTATACACTGTACAGTGCACGGTTCACAAAAAATGCGTGATGCCATGTCCATGAGTGCTCGTCTTATTGTATATAGATTTTTCTTTTTAAACTTAATAAGACATGAAACACATAAAAACGATATCTGCTTAACTAAGAAAAAAGTAAAATCACAAAAATACTGAACTCCGAGGAAAATTCAAAACGGAAAGTCCCTAATCAAATGGCAAAATTTAAAGTTCAAACTCATCAAACGAATGGATAACAACTGTCATATTCCTGACTTGGTACAGGAATTTTTTTATTTAGAAAATGATGGATTAAACCTGGTTTTGAAGCTAGCTAAACCTCTAACTAAACTAAATCGAACCTTTATATACATCTAATTGAATATGACATAAGGTTTGCCTTTTTTATTAGCATGAGTGCTACATACTATTCCATGATATTGTGTATGATTTTTTTCATTCTTACCAGACGACCATTAGATTACTTTAGTCTCCACTTTAAGCAACTTTTTAACAAGCGTTTTGCATTATGTCTTTGAATTTAATTGTATGTTCTTTAAATTGATAATAATAATTTGTAAATCGTTAGAATGCAAATATAACCCAAACGTATTACTCATTTGCCAAGGAAATTTCGACTTAAGAACAGAGATATATGAAACTTTGTCCTTAATTAGAAAGAATCAATGTGATAAATGATATTTATTTTTCAGTCTGTCTTAATATTTTAAGATATTAATTAGCATTACAGAATAACTGAACTTATTATAACTTTCTTTTTTATCGTTGGACAGTTATTCCATTAGATATTATGCCAAATATCCTTATCTTTTATATTTTTCTAAAAAAAATATATTATGCGAAAATGCAATTTTGATTGTAAAAAAATGAAATAACTGAGCTGATTTCGTTTTAGGTATGATATGGTTCAAATGTACCCAATAAAGCTGTTATTTCAAGTTTAGTATATATTTAACCCTAAAAAAGTACTAAATAATAAACAAATGAAAAAAAAATCGTGTGTGCTTTGTTACTCAACATAAGAAAATAATTAAAGATACAAAACTTTTTCACTTGCTATACGTACCGTCAATAGGATATGGTTTCTGCAAAACAGTTTCATTGCATTGTATAAAATTGATGAAAATTTCCTTCTGCATTATTTGATCAAATGATAGATTTTCACTTGACAGACTATTTCTAGCTGCCATTCCGAACAAAATTCTGAGTTTTAACTCCAATAATACTCCCAGAAAACTACAGTTCACTTTCTTAAGTTAACATTAACATCACGATGAGATGCAGGCGTAGAAAGTATCCACTGATGTTCCATATCACAGTAATCTAATTATTTGGCATGTCAATTGTCGTATTATTTCATTCCCAGCTTTGTATTTTTTTAATAAAACAATTATTAAACAATGTCCCAAGTAAAAGTCATTTGACAGTTATTATTTAGATACAGATTAAATGAAGTACTTTTGACAACGTAATCTCTATATACTATTTAGTATAATACCAATTTGCGCAGAACACTTGGATATCGTTAGTGATCAATCATTCTTATCCCAATGAAGTATCGAGCAGTCAGTTCTATCTAAAAACATAAATGATAGTTCAAAGTATGATAGTTCACGAGCTCAGATTAATTTATCCTTTGTAAATCTTTCTTGATGAAACAAAAAGTCGCTGCGATTACATTTTTTAACTTTAACAATTGATATTTGAAGTTAATTGTACAAATGTGGTGTATAAGGCAACTTCAATTATGTTAAATCAAAGTTCGAACTCTTCTTACACATGCATAATGATTTACAGATGGAAATTAATCTTCCGGTGGTAAACATTCAACCAAGAGGTGAAACAGAGTTTTTCCGTGTATAAGTGTAATATATGCGAACATCATACAGAATTATGAAATGTATGTGATTAATTTTGTATATAGTCATTCAATTCTTCAATGCAGCTGCTCTTGATTTTTAGCTTGTACGGGGTATCGGTAAAACATCCGGTTTTGTTTTGATAGAGTAAGAATTACTATGTTATGGATTCACCTAGCTACAGGTGAATATCATTTGATGTATGTGTTTATTAAAATGAAGGTGTAGTGTAATTGCCAATTAGAATACTATCCACAAGTTACCAAAGGACGAGAATGAAAATAACTATAGATTACCGTACGGCATTCAACAATTAGCAACACTTATATCGTCAGTAAACTTTAAAAGGTTACGGTATGGAAAAACTAATAAAATTCAAAGGGAAGATAATTACCTTGTGAATGCTAAAAACATAAACGAAAAACAATTATAGTAGATAGCAACGATCGACAACAGTTTCCTGATTTTGAACAAGCACATCATTGAAATATTGTAGCGTTGTTAAATATTTATGCAAGCGCACAACATTCTTCTATCCTAGGACAGCAGTTGAAACTTGGGAGTAATAAAATTAACGGTACCAATTTTCTTGCACCAGATGAGCATTTCGACAATACATGTCTCTTCAGTGATGCTCGTGGCCAAAATATTTGAAATCCAAAGCTTATATAAAAGATGAAGAGCTATAATCCAAAAGGTCCAAAAAGTATAGCCAAATCCGTGAAAGCAATCAGTAAACTGAATTAGCAAGAAAAAAACCAGGTATGATTAGTTAATGTATATTTCTTCTTGACATTGATAAAAGAAAAAAATATGGAGATAATTGTACTCGCCAATAAAACAACTATCTATTAATATCAAAGTACAAAATCAGTTGTTTGTCCGGATTGAACATTGAATAGTTCTAAAATATTAAATATAAAAAAAAACGTTTTATGAGAAAATAATTGTAAAATCTCTGAAATTGTAAAATCACTGAAAATATTGCTAGAGAACTTTAAACTTTTGGGAGTAATAAAATTAACTTTTTAAACTTGTAAAATAACTTATTACAAGTTTAAAACTTTATAATAGAAATGTGTTTTAAAAAATGAATCAACCTGTCCTCGGGAATATAAACAATTTGCCGATTATAGGCTCAATGGCAATTGCCTTTACTAACACTTTTGAGTTGACATTTCTTGGCAAAGTCCTTAATATGACGTTCTTAAGATTCTGATGAAACATTTGCAAACTGTCTATTTATCCCTACCACCATGACCTAATAAAAAAACTAATCATTTGCACTATGTTGGACATACCTCTAAATAAAGGCAACAGTAGTATACCGCTGTTCAAAAGTTAAAAACTGATTGAGAGAAAACAAATCCAGATTACAAACTAAAACCGAGGAAAAACATATGAGAGGAAAACAGAAACACTGAAGTACAACAAATACTAGTACAGGATATATTAAGGGGAAAATGATGAATTGAATCTGGTTGTATGGCTAGCCAAATCTCCCACTTATTCGGAAATGTTACAAAAAAATTATCGCGACAATACTACGTGATACACAGGCAAAATTTTCTCACATGAATTTCACATGAATCTCACATGAAATTCACATGAAAAATTTCACGTGAGATTCACCTCAATCGAGCTTATACATGAAACTCACGTGAAAATGTTCATGTGAATTTCACGTGAATTGAGATTCACATGAATTTGATGTGAAATTTTTCACATGAATTTCACGTGAAATTTACAACAACAAAAAATGATATTTTTCATGAATTTAATTAAATTTGAAAATTTAAAAGTTATTTGAAATACTCTTTTTTGAAAATTCATGTGAATTTCACACGAAATTTTTTTACGTGATTTTCACATGAGTTTCACATGAGATTCACGTGAAACTCACAAAAACTGATTTCACATGAGTTTCACGTATAAGCTCGTTTGAGGTGAAATTGATGTGAATTTCACGTGAGATTCACATGAATTTAAATTCACGTGAAATTGATGTGAGTGAAATTTGCCTGTGTAGAGCACAAAATAAACGCAAGAACGTTCAACGTAGAGAAACGCACAAATAAATAATATAAATGTCGTTAATTGTAAACCACAGAATAACAACGAACATCTTCCTTTAACGACAGCACATCACAGACATCACAAACAGTGACGTATTTTTTAAGGAATATATAATCTTGAAAATCATACAATTATTTTAACAATACTCATGATTAATTTATGGCAGTATTGAAAGGCTTTTTAAATAAATTTTGTAAGGACGTCATCATCATTTGAACTAATACAATACTTTATCAATAGAAAATGGAAATTAACTCGACTACACTGAAAAATAAGACTTGTGTTTTCTGCTCTTTGTTAGGGTTGTTGTCTCTTTGAAATATTATCATTTCGATTCTCAGTTTTATAATGTGAAATGTACCGAAAATGTAGAATTCAAACCACAAACGATAAGTCATGACACAATATCAAATCGAAACCAAAACAGACACATCATGGATAAACACATGAACGTTGGATGCACTAATACCGAGACACGTCGTATAGCAATGCAAATTCACACTCGGCAAAACAGTTACAGTCGAGAATAGGTCACGTTCGGTACTTCGGTAGACATAGATGTTAAACCACAATCTAAGACGATGTGAAAATGTCATTGTTAGTTTAGACACAGACACATCGTAAAGATAACCAATTCGTGATGTTGTCCATTAAAAATTTACGGAGTGCTTTTTTATCTTTCTTCAGAACTTGGAGCAGTTTCTGCGTAAGGAACATACTCATGTTTATGAAGTCCGTATAGTGTGATCATACACGAGTATAGCGCATTAATTGTGATAAGTAAACACCATACGAGGGGAGGGTATGTTACTGGTGAGAAATGGGAAATTATAATTGGGACGTTGAAATCATCCCGTTTGTCATAAATTTTAAATGTGAAGTCGTCCGTCTGTATCAATACCGATGATAAGATCAAGGTGTGAAAAGAGGGACGAAAGATACTAGAGGGACAGTCAAACTCATAAATCGAAAATAAACTGACAACGCCATGGCTAAAAATGAAAACAGACAAACAGACAAACAATAGTACACATGACACAACATAGAAAACTAAAGAATAAGCAACACGAACCCCACAAGTAATCCTTCTAATATCAGCAATATCCTTAATTTCAAGTTCACTGGGATTTATGAGCTGAACGTACTAACTGAAATATGGGTTATTCAGTGATAGGACATCATCACTATATCTGAAAGTAAAATTAAAGAATTTTGCTAGGTGCTTTTTCTTTTTGTCTTTTAGAAAGTTCTGAATGAATTCTGCTTCATACGAGTACAAAAAACAATTCGGCCAGAAGGGGTGCACTATTAGTAACCATTGACATGCCGACTGTCTGTTGACATATCAATCATTCAAACTTAACAAAAGGGTCAAGGTGACCAACTTTTGACTGGTTGGTTACTTATCTTCAGAAATACAGGTACAAAGTATTGCTTACCCAGATAATCTATTGGGGATTTTTATAACTATTATTTTGTGGATATAAATGTCTAAATACTAATAATACAACACTCTAGTCTTATTTAATTATTACATAGACATAAGAAGATGTGGTGTGAGTGCCAATAAGACAACTCTCCGTCCAAGTTCAAGTTACAATTTGTAAAAGTAAACCATTATATATCATTGTGTATGTCAATGTTTTGTCCCGATATAAAACTAAGAACGAAAACAGGGAATGTGTCATAGAGATCCGACAAAAACAGAAAATCTATTCTTAATTTGCCAGAGGATCATATGGCCTAAACCAATCAATTTCTATATCTTTACATGTTGTTTTTTTCACTCCCTCTTATGACGACAATCACTTTAATGTACTCCCTTTAAATTTGATTCTAAAATATGATACAACTAGTGTTATTCTTCTCTGATAATAGATTCACGACAATAAACATTAACTCACTGTCAAAGAAGGTAGTAATATGAGCTTGATTTGTCTTCTTTCTGTGGTAATTATGTAATAAGTTTCACAATTTCCTCATAATTTCGACGGTTCCATATATAACATTTTAATTTCTTTCGGTCATTTGAAGTCACTTTATTGTGTAGGTTTGTCCTTGATTTAACGACATCTGTGTCAGAGCCATTTCTCAGTTATGTATGCCAGTTATTTAGTAAAAACTGTTCACAGTATTAATAACAAGAATGTGTCCATAGTACACGGATGCCCCACTCGTACTATCATTTTCCATGTTCAGTGAACCGTGAAATTGGGATCAAAACTTTAATTTGGCATTAACATTAGAAGGCTCATATCATGGGGAACATGTGTACTAAGTTTAAAGTTGATTATACTTCAACTTCATCAAAAACTACCTTGACCAAAAACTTTAACCTGAAGTGTCGAACGGACGAACAGACGAACAAACGAACAAACGGACGAATGAACGGACGGACGAACGCACAGACCAGAAACATAATGCCCCTCTACTATCGTACAAAAAAGATAGAGTAAACTAAAATAAAATTATTTTCCTTAAATATGTTGTAGACTGTTGTTGTTTGTTTGTTTGGTGTTTTTGGTCTGTTTCTCATTTTTTTTTTTAAAGGGGAGGTTGTTTGCAAATAAAATTGATTATGTTGAGGGTTACTGCTGAAGTTTTTTTTCCATTTTTATCAATGACTTTTTTTAATAATTTTAGTGATTTTGTAAAGTCACTGGTCAAATCAGGGATAAATAAAGGCAACAGTAGTATACCGCTGTTCGAAATTCATAAATCGATTAAGAGAAAACAAATCCGTGTTACAATCTAAAACCGAGGGAAACACTTCAACTATAAGAGGTAAACAACGAAAAAACAGAAACACTGAAGTTCAACAAAACACAAACGAAAATGCAACACACACAACAACAACAAGCTATAAGACACTGATAACCATTGCCATTTCCTGACTTAGTACAGGACATTTTAAGAAAAAAAATGGTGTGTTGGACTTTGATTTGTGGCTAGCCAAACCTCGCGCTTTTATGGGAATGTTAAAAATAACACTAAAATGACAAAATTACATGACGGGAAACAGTAGCATTAAATGAACATGCACAGTAAAATAGTACATTTCGACATGCTAACTACAGAATTAAAACGAACACGTAAAACAAACTAAGATTGCACACCAGAACCACGAACTGTCAATCACACGGCTGGATCAACGCCACAAAAGTGACGTCACATGTAAAATTCTAAAAGTTGGATATAAATCCAGATCAGGTTTGTAATTATATTATTTGATGTATTTATAAAAATTACAAGAATAATAATATAGAATTGTTTTAGTAATCAGATAATTAATTGTATTATCTAGCTTTGTCAGTATGTCTTCTATACCAAACTGTTAAACAAATAAATCGTTTACATATAGTTGCTTTAAACTAAAATCTTATAAATGAACTTGGTGATTAATTATCTTTACTTTCTACAAAACATCCACAAAATTTACACATTAAATATATATACACAGAGAAGGTACACGGAGACCATCATCTAATACGGATGGTTTTTTTTGTAAATTTAAATATATTTTAGTTTTATTTGGTAAACAGATGTATCAATATTAAGAAAACGATAAATTTATAAATCAGATTATAGTATTTAAATCCATTTCGGTGATTTAAATTTCTGCAAAAAATTCTGAATTGTATATAGTTTACATGTCTCCGGTACCATTGAGTTTTATAAAGGTAATACGAGAATTTCCCCAATCTTGGACCGTAAAATAGCCGAAAGCAATGTTTTCAGGTTTTCAATGAAATAAGCAAATTTTCAGACAGGAATGCGTGCAAGTTTACGTTTAATCTTAAACATTATCATACTAATAGAGCATTTGCATTATTCACGTATCAGGATACGTGCATGGATCGACGTATACGTATCGACCAGATTTGTTTACAATAATGATTTTACCACGATCTCAATTAAAATAAAATGCATTATACAATATTTTCATCGGGACCAACTTGACTTAATTTATCCTTTCCTCATATACGTGTTATACGATACGTCGATACGGATACGTCAGCAAATACTTGATTAATGCAAATGCTCTAATAGTCAGTATAAAAAAATATACTTTTTACACGAATATCCAAGTTCAATATATTTTTATTGACTATCATCCAGATTTTTTGGTTTACTCTGAAGGTTAATATCACATAGATAAGTAAAAATAGAAATATAACTTGTAAAATATTATAGAAAGGTCGAAACTATACCGGTACAATCAATGCACATCCTAAATTATTTTTTATGTTAGATAAAAAAGATGTAAAAGAGGAAAAACAACAATAACAACTACTTTGAAATTAACATAATTCCATCATCCTTTCCTCCCTAATGACAACGCTGATAATTACCTACATGTTACAACGGATTGCACAACGAGTGCCGACAGTGGAGCAGAATACTTCCATCCTTTTTAATATATGTTAATGCCATCACGACCTACATGTAACATCGGAATGTACAATTATTTTGTAGGGTTCATATTTTTTAATCTTAAGTTTCTATAAAATATGTGTTTTTTTTTGCTCTTTTTTCAATTTTTTTTTATAGAGGTTGTTTTTGGGGAGGATGATAAGCTGTTTTTCCTTTAGTCGTGATGTTGTCTGGTATCATCAGACCCTAAATCATAAATGCTTGATCAAACTATACTTTGCTTCGATTTGACTATGGAAAATAATAGTTAAGTATGTATTCGGTTTGTTGTCTGCTCTATGGTCGGGCTGTTGTCGCTTTGACACATTCCCTATTTCCTTTCCCAATTTTATTGTCAAAAGTTTAAAAGTCTGCTTACTTTTTCGCCATTTAGTTTAAAGTTAATATTTTGTTTTGTAGTAATATCCCTATTCCATAGGTTCGGTGTCACGATCAACTATCAGATGTGGTGTAGAAGTTGACAGTAACTAAAGCACATATTGATAAAGCTCAAAGAATGCAGTCGTTATGTTACACTGATCTTCTCAGGTAAGGGGTCGGACAGATTACAAGGAGGGACTGAATTGTTCGGTTATGTTTTGCTTTCCCTCTCCACAGTTCCATGCTCTTTAATGCTTACAAAATGTATTGTCTACTAAACTTTTGACCCAAGAGTATATTGGAAGTAAGTGGCGTAACAATTCCGATCGGTTTCATTTATTGACATAATTTGATGTTTGTGTAAATTGGCTCATGTAATTGATAGTCTTCAGTATTCTCACACATACTCAAAAGTAATTATCCAAATATTCTGATGATATTTTCCTTTGTGTCGAAGATACATTTGGTTTACAACAAACACCTTAATTATACAACGAGGTAGCTTTATATCTGCGATTATTCGATAACTGATGTATTTCTGCAACGAATGATTGATCAAGATCATGCCGTATTTACGTAATGTATAAATATACAGAAAGAGCTTATAGTATTCTATATGCAATGGATATATAAAATTTATAAACAAAACGCGACAAAATATTTCTGGTAATAGTTGCGCAATATAAAAAAATTTAATTTTTCAGATATTATCATGCAACATGACTTACTTTAAAATCGAGTAACAGACGTTTTGAAGTGAATAGAGAAACAGAAAGGGAGCGTCTAAACACCACCTAGGCCGCCTTGGTGCACTAAGCTCCAGGAAGTGCACTAAGCCCATGATGGGGTGGTGCTATGAATGAAAAAAACATACCATCGGACGTAGTTTTTCATGAAGATAATGTATCTGATTTTTTTAGTCATTAAAAATTGTAGTTAAGCCGTTATTTGATTTTTTCTACCATCAAAGGTTTTGTCCGACGGCACGTGCCAGTAATTTACCAGGTAATAAAATCACTGATCCATGAAGAAATAAAGAAACAACAATTACACGGCTTATATATAATTACACCTTTTTGTTTGTCGTGTTATTGCGTGTATTTTGTTTTTGTAGGATTTAAAACAAAACTTTGTATTTCTTTCTTTTTTTGTGTGTGTATTTTTTAATACGTTATTTTGTTCGTTGTAATTCGAAAGTGCACAATAAACGACTATTATCATAAATTCATTTATTAATATTTCATTTTTATAACTATCAACAGATATAAAATATATAGTTTATAAACATATGTAAGTAAGTAAGTAAGTAAGTATGGATGACATTATCAATAAATAAATAAATAAATATAATAAAGAGTCACAAGCAAATATAAGTCATGGTTTGTCTATATAGATACACATCAAAGATTTAATATCTTGGTTTTGTACGACACATTTCCGTTCTGTAAAACCATATAACTACATAACCTAAATTATTTCAGTTCTGTAAAAACATAACAGCATATAAAAAAAAATTCTTCTACTATTTAATTTTGATTTAAACTTTTTGGCTAAATCTGAAAAATTAAGTTGACTAAACGGTATGCGTTTTCTCATCTTTTAAGGTTTGTATTGCCCGACCTTTATTTGCTTTTATCTTCGCCGTTCCACTATGATCTCTGGATAGTGGTGGATATTTGTCTCATTTGCAATCATACACGAACGATCTATTTATATGAAATATAAATTTAATAATAATTACCTCTTGCAGAATTTCAAGCGGTCTGTCATACTTGTTGAAAATGGGTTGCATTGAACCCAAGGACGCCACATTTTAACTCTTATATATTTGAAGTAAGTCTGTATTATGATTTGTGTCTATTCGTGTAAATATTGAAACAGGAAATGAGCCAATTTCTATTGTTTTTACTATTTTATTTCCGCAAATCTTTTATTTCCAAAAGCGCAAATAAACACTTTTTCCAAATATTTTTTTTCCAACAAAGCATCAAAGAAAAGATAAACAGCCCTTTTATCATTACTAATTAAGAACAAAGAATATAATTTACTGGTTAAAAGATAATCCATCAGAATTGATTGGATCAATTAACAAGGTGATCAGACATTACACAAGTAGAATGCGTGTCACGTTAAAAATGTTAATAACTTTTAAATCTCTTTAAATCATCGAACCAACTTTTAACATATTTTATTTAAAATAATGATTTATCTTAAATTATGATCTTGGTGCATATTTAACCTTTGCTTCATATCCTTAGTGCAGTATTTACAAATTCGTCAAGTTTCATTGGATTCAATCAACAATGTGACAACTGGACACATTACACAAAATCGGCGCGTGCCATATAAAATGTTAATAACTCTTTTATTTCTGAATATATTTACCCCAGAATTTAAATATATGCTCTTTATTCAAATCTGTATCGTACTGAATGACCTTGGTGCTTATTTGAATGGTCCATCATGGGCTTAGTGCACTTCCTGGAGCTTAGTGCACCAAGGCGGCCTAGGTGGTGTTTAGACGTACCGAAACAGAAAGACATTTCTGACCACTATACTATTTACTTCACAAGAAATTTGTCTACAAAATGTTCTGTTTCTTGAACATAATCGAATCAGATGATAAAATGAAACCATGTGGTAAAATAGGCACTAGATACGAAAGGTAATTATATAGTCATCAACAAAAAAGTAATAAGTTGGAATCTTGTTAAACAGAGGTCACGAAATAAGTACCTCTTAATTTTTTTCTTTTTTTTTCTTTAATTTATTGTCAGGTATATATACTATCATAGTTTTAATAAAATGATTTATGAATAAAAGCACAGAAAATCCAATGTACACGACTATGAAATAAATCATCACAAATAATCAAACAATTGCCTTTTCTTGAGCCCTTGCAACTGTTATATCAAAAGCGTCTTCCCAATTGATTATTCCTTGAACTGTTAAATCAAATAAATGATAACAGGGGTACAAGATCAGCTATTTCCATATATGAATTGTTGTTTAGAGTTATTATTTTGTCGATTATTGCTAGTCATGTCCCTGGCATGCTGTATTAGATTTGTTTATTTCTTTGTTTTATTGTGGGGAAAACACAAATTAATTGGAAACAATCGGTCAGAAAACCAAGGTTCCAGTTTAATCTTGACTCATGTTACATACCTATTGAGTTGACCATCACTAATAACGATAATCATTTATTTAAAGCAGTTTCACACGAACCAATCAGTAGAAGGAAAATGAGATGTAATTTTAAACGCATCATTTTGTATTCATATATATTTTTGAATATAGTATAGTGATTCAAATTCAATGTACAAATGGTAATGCTTGTTATTAGATCTCTACCACTCTAAACTATCAATTTAAACTGATTTATTTTTCTTTGATGGGGACACAATAGTTTCCATAATTTCCTTAGCGTCCCTATACTCCTCAGGTTTTACTCCAAATAAGTTAAGTTTTCTGTAAAGTCTTTCGCAATGTCCATTGTAACATTCGACATATCAGTGTTTATAAAAGCGACTGTTACCCTTGCCTTCGACATTTGGACATCTGTAGCCCTTTTCACAAAAATCTTAAGTGTAAAATTAATCTTACGATAACATTATTCAGTTGAATTGTTAAGTAATATTTTAGACTTACGATAAATTTTACACTTAAGATTTTTAGTGAAAGGGCTACCTGCATGGTATGTCTTGGTTTGTCATTGAAGTCTTAGGCAAAAATCTACTAACGATATGGAGATTTGGTATGATTGTTAGTATGACAACTATCCATAAAAATTCAAATGAAGCTTTTTTTAAAGCCAACATTATAGGCGAGTGACTTTAACCATAAAATTAAATTTTTAATGCACCCACCTAACACACGGCTAAATTTTATATCATTTGAAAGCTACACATCTGTACTATCTGTTTTGTCCGGTCGTAAAAAACGGTGCAATTTCCGTCAAATCAAGATCAGAGGCCAAGGACGAATAAGTGCATATTTTCTAAGATTTCAGCTTGATTGCATAATATGACTTTTATATACTAAATTCACATTTGCAAACAATTTAAACTTTAAGCAGAGAGAATGAAAGTCATTAATCAAAGTTTTTTTTTAAATATTTAAAGCGTGTTTTTGATAGACAGCACATGTTTACTAAAATTCGAGTAAAAGTTAACAAAATGTGTGACTGGCGTATACCTGTACGCTACACGGACGTAATACATACGCTACAAGCGCGTTGAAAACGCTACAGATAAGTTTGAGACACGTTTAGGGCACGTTGGATACGTTTCAAGATCGTTCGACTTTAACTAAAACGTATGCGTTATGCCGGCGTCACACATTGGCGTATAGACCGGCGTGCACAAAACGTACAGAGAAAATTGACAAAGCCGGTATACGTTAGTTGGACGCCAGAGGAACGCTACAAGCAATCGTTTAACGCGCGTTGCATAAGTTTGAAGTACGTCGAAATACAAAGGTATACGTTTGGTGAACGCTACAAATCGAGGAAATTTTCATGCAGCATAAAAATTTTCATCCAGCTCAAGCGTGTGTCTAGCGTATACCTGTATGCTACAAGCACGTTATAAATACGCTACAAGCGCGTTTAACGCGCTACAAATAAGTTTGAGACACGTTAAGGGCACGTTGCATACGCTTCGAGGTCGTTCGACTTTGACGAAAACGTATGCGGGTGTGTTTGTAACAACCACGCCATAATAGAACGTCCAAGATACGACCGGGACGCGTCTCAAATACGTTCAAGAAACCTTTTTCCTTCGTAGCGTGCATTTCATTTACGTTAGACCAACGCCACGCATACGCCAACATACGTTTCTTGAACGCCCGATAAACGCTTAGGTACGCTTCTCGTACGCCAAATACTCGTTAAAGACTCGTTGTGCACACGTTACAGATATGATTGACAGGTTGAATGCATCCAAAATTACTAGTGTATTGGCAGCGTACATGATTTTTTAACACGCCCGGCGCACGTCGGAGCTATACGCTGATGTGTGACGCCGGTATGGACTTTCCATTTTGAATTTTCCTCGGAGTTCAGTATTTTTGTGATTTTACTTTTTACAAGCATCCATTTGTTAAAAAAATAATGCAAAGCGTGAATTAATGTCAAATTGTTCTAAATATTTGAATGAATGAAATAAATCGTCTGTAATTCGATTTTTTCAGGGTATGACTTTAAGCATGGATCCAATTTGGGTGTTCCTCATTTTAAAGTTATGGATCGTTTGGAGGTCGGATCAAACCCATTTTCTCTATGAGTCAATGTGGTTTCAAAATTAAATTGGTGAAAATACATAGATAAAAGGATATCTACATAATAAACATAGAATGGAAACTTCTGTCTGGATCATAAATAAACGTTGGTTAATATAACTGTCAATATAGGTGCAATTTGGATACCGTCACGGTACACGTCCAATTCTGACCGAACGTGGCTAGATCTACATGTACTTATGCATCCCGCATAATGGTTTATTTTTATAAATTATGCCTTGGATGTTAGTCATAAACGTCAACGACATTGAATTGAATATCAATAGCACGTTATTAATCCAAGATTTTTTTTACACTTTATTTGCATATGATTTATCAGAGAATTTTATATAAATTATATTAAATAGATGTCAGCGACTGAAAGATTACTTTATCAGAACACTTACTGAAAATTGATATATTTGACGGATTATCGCTGTTTCATTTCGAAAAAAAAATCATATGAAAAAGAAAATGTGGTATGATTGCCAATGAGACAAATCTCCAAAAGAGACCGAAAGACACAGCAATTATCAATGGGACAGGCACGTACAAAATGTGGCGGGGTTAAACATGTTAGGGACCCAACCCTACTCTTACCTGGGATAGTGGTGTAACAGTACAATATAGAACAAACTATAAAAATCAGTTGAAAAAGGCTTAACTGATCAAATGGAGACACATAGAAACAACTGACATTCGCATATTTCCTTATTTTTTAACATATTAAACTACTTATTGGGAAATGAGTCTCACCAATTTGTGATAAGACAATACAAATTGTGTGTGTTCTTATTTTATTTTCTGGTTAACGGGCGACAAATCAAATAGCTCTTTACGTTTTTTGCGTATTTATTCATTTAAATACATCCTGATGAAGCTAAATTTTGGAAATCTAGAAAAGCGCATCGTACGCACAAGTTTGTAATATTTTATTTTCCTTTTATGTAACTTGATTCACTTTATTGCACTTAAGCGTCCCTGAAGTGTGTACATTGACATTTACATAAACTAACAAAATATAAGGCTATTCTTTACCAAAAGCGATATTCTATCGGAAAATATACATTAATTCTTCTCCTTAAGTTTTCCAGTTTTCCATCTGAATAAAGATGATCATTAACTGGTGCATACGTGGCCTATTTATCTAAGACTAGTTAATATTTAAGTTAAATGAAAGTGGAGAGAACAGCATATGTAAGCTGCTCTCTGAAAGAGTCGGCCGTCTGTGTATTTACTACTGTAGTTGGTAAAAGATTCCATTGCGTTATTGTGTATGGGGAAAGTGAAAATCTGTACGAGTCTTTGGATGTATAAATGTGTCTGAAGGTGTTAGAATGATGTTTTCTGGTTCTTGAGTCTGATGGAATTGTGCTAGATGGTATAGCAACAACATGATGTGTGATCTTGTACATCATAACCAGGCGTGTACGCAGTCTGCGTTGTGTTAATTGAGGCCAGTTGAGTGTGTTCAGCATGTTTGATACACTACAGGTGTTATGAAACCTGTTGCAGGCATACCGAGCAGCTCTCCTTCGGACCATCTCTATCTTCGAGATAGATTTTGAAGTGTCGGGGTCACAAACCGAGCAAGAGTACTCGAGTTTGGGACGGACAAGTGATTGGTATGCCTGGCTCTTAATGTTTTAATTTTATGTTTTCAGGTTTCTTCGAAGGAAGCCGAGTGTTAGTTGGCTTTCGAGATATTGTCATCTATGTGTTTATCCCATTTTAGGTTTGATTGTAATGGGACGCCTAAGTACTTAGCAGATGTAACAGATTGTGAAGAGTGTAATTATGTTGTAAAGGTTGACGTTTAGTCTTTATAAACAACATTATCGTACATATCATACAAACAAGATTCCACAGCACGATATGTACGATAATGTTGTTTATAAAGACAGTAGTATTCAGATAAGATTAAATAAAACTCATTCATCATTTGAGTCGAAGCTTATTCTTAAAAAGGTCACAAGTTACACATTGTTGTGTTATAGTGTTCTTTTCATTTGTCTTTCTATATTTCCAACCTTTACTGTTTAGTATTTTTTATCTCACCTGGCCCGAAGGGCCAAGTGAGCTTTTCCCATCATTTTGCGTCCGGCGTTCGTCGTCGTCTTGCGTCCGTCGTCGTCCTGCGTCGTTAACTTTTACAAAAATCTTCTCCTCTGAAACTAGAGGGCCAAATTAAACTAATCTTGGCCACAATCATCATTTGGGTATCTAGTTTAAAAAATGTGTCCGGTGACCCGGCCAACTAACCAAGATGGCCGCCACGTCTAAAAATAGAACATAGGTGTAAAATGCAGTTTTTGGCTTATAACTCAAAAACCAAAGCATTTAGAGCAAATCTGACAGGGGGTAAAATTGTTTATCAGGTCAAGATCTATCTGCCCTGAAATTTACAGACCAATCGGACAACCTTTTGTTGGGTGGCTGCCCCTGAATTGGTTATTTTAAGGAAATTTTGCTGTTTTTGGTTATTATCTTGAATATTATTATAGATAGAGATAAACTGTAAACAGCAATAATGTACAGCAAAGTAAGACCTACAAAGAAGTCAACATGACTAAAATGGTCAATTGACCCCCTAAGGAGTTATTGCCCTTTATATAGTCATTTTTAACAATTTTCACAAAATTTGTAAAATTTTACTAACATTTTCCACTGTAACTACTGGGCCAAGTTCATTATAGATAGAGATATAATGTAAGCAGCAAGAATGTTCAGTAAAGTAAGATCTACAAACACATCACCATCACCAAACCACAATTTTGTCTTGAATCCATCTGTGTCCTTTGTTTAATATTCACATAGACCAAGGTGAGCGACACAGACTCTTTAGAGCCTCTAGTTTTTTTTGGGCAATATACTTTGACGTGGCTCGGTATTTAAACATTCAGCTGTTATGTTATTGTGCTATGGTCAATATTTATAATCTTGATTTTCATTTTTGCATTTGTACTTTCTATAAAGTGTCTATCTGCCATTTGGTTTTCTTTGTTGAAATAGTTATTTGTTTTATATTTATAATTAAGATTATAACACTATGTTGACTACAGAACCCCAATTTTGGACAATTTTACTTGGTATGTCTGTTTGTTTTGCTCACACGCTGTTGTTGTTAATATAAAGGAGTTGGATGCGAATGTCATACAAAAAAGGGGTGAAGGATACCAGAGGGACATTCAAACTCATAGATCTAAAATAAACTGACAATACCTTTCGATGAGTTGTGCTAATGAATTAAACACACACACCTTTAACTGCATATAGCAGCTCACGTGTCCCCCGGGAGTCAGGAAGTATGATCTGAGATTCTTTTTCAATTGAACTCAACTTTTTTAATATGCTAAATACAAATTCACCAAGCTGTAACAATGATTCCAGGTCTATTAAAAAGCTTCCCTAATTTCATACTAAACATACCCATATGTTTAAAATACGTTGAAAGTTACAGCGATGCGTATTTTGTGTGACATAAGTACAACTTTCTTAATATGTCTTTCCTAGTAGGTACGAATTAGTGGTTCTATACCTATCTTCCAGGAACTTTGAGTACTCTTAGGTCGGTTCTTTGTGTCCGTTGTCTTTATCATACTAGTAGTTGTTTTTGTGCTCCGTGTCAATCGTATATGACAAACCATTTCTGAATATTTTATAGTATGTTCTTATGTTGCGCTGTTACACCACTGATCTAAGAAGGGGAGTGTAGAACGCTCACAAATATGTTAAATCCTGCAACATTCTATCTATGCTCGTCCAAAGTCAGGAGTCTGTAATCTGTATGGTTGTAGTTGGGAGCTGTTTGTCATATTAGTTTGGGATTTTTTGTTTTGCCATAATCATTTTTTTTTTTATCAATTTAAATTTTGTTGTGTTTTTATTTTTTATGTTTTTTAATTAATTTTTTGCCATGTTGGCGCCTGTTATAACTGACATCTTATCAAACTGTAGTGGGTTTGATCGTCGTGCCAAAGACCTAACGGTGACATAGTGTTGCTTACATCAACGTTCGTTCTTTTGACTGTGTTGTTCAGGTAATATTAAAAAGATATCTACAAGTTAACAAAAGCCTAAAAATTGCCAAACCACTCAATTCTAGATACAAAGTTTTAAATTATTATAATTTATGAAACGAAAGATACTGTAAATGGGGTCACTTTATGATGGTATTCTAGCAAAAGTTGAATTACCTCTGTTCAAAACATTGCACTAAATTTTCTGTCTTCGCACATATATTGATCCATAATCTACTTTTAATCTATTGGTTTTGGATTCCATTAGTGTTCAGTCTAATATCAGTGCATTTACAAGGTAACTTCATTGTGAAGAATTCACTGAACAGACGAACAATACAATGTTGTTTTTTTTTTGTATTTTTTTTTTGTGTTTTTAATTTCATTATTTTTATAAATAAAAAAAAAACTAAATATGAGCACGTGCCTTACTAAAAAGATCACCTCACATCAACAAGTCGGTAGAGGACAGTGGTTGTCTTATGTTATATCGTTCGTTTTTTTTTATGTTGGTGAATATTGTGTTTAAATGACAGATATTTGATAGTCTATGATGATTTTTTACAGCGTTTTTGAGCTTGACATCTTGAATAGAAACCAATATATTATTGAAGACACTTTGTTGATATGATGTCTTATTTGTTCGTTAGCCGGGTTTATGTCTCCTTGACGTATACGTCTTCTACCAATATGCATCTCGATAGTTTTTGAATACATTGAATCCAAATAATCAGAAAGTTTGAAAGAGCAAACTGGAGGTGGACCCCCTCCAGTAACTCGTGTTTCAGTTACTCTGGTAGCCTCCTTTTTCTTGGTGACACTCTTTACGTCCTGCCATTTTTTTTTTTTGCAGTCTGCAACACTTCTTATGACACTGCTGGCATTGACTGCATTAACACTGTACATTATACAAATAATAAATGTAATCAAACTTTTAAATTGAATAACAAGTCATGTAAACAAAACTTTATTAAATAACAGGCAGGTACAGGAAGCATGTAGTTCTTACATTTTGTACCTAACTATGCATTTTTTAAATCTACCTTACCAAATTACTCAAACACAATTTCTAATTGAATCGACCATAACTAATTTTACCAAGTTTAATGCCTTGTATATTCTGTGTAAAATTTATTACTTTCTAATCATACATTGGGATGTATAAATACTGGGTCATGCCAATTTGTAGAAAAATATGTATCCATCTGATTAATTCAGCTTTTTTCAACTGACTTTTATAGTTGGTACTTATATTGTACTGTTACACTATTGTCTCTGGTTAGGGATCCTGTTAACATGTTTAAACCCGCCACATTTTGTATGTTTGTGCTTGTCCCAAGACATTGACCTTTAATTTAGAGGTTCCTGTTTGTTTAATTAAATGTAACATATATTGAAACTTACTATTGTCTGTATACAGAACTTTACTTCATTATACTATAGTGTTTTTGCAGCAGTAGCACAAAAAAAACGCTTGTTTGCAGGTGATTGTATCTTATACAGAAACATAACAAATCAACAAGATTGTTCCATACTACAAAATGATCTAAACTGCCTAGCCAATTGGGAACAAACTTGGGGTATGCAATTTCATCCAGAAAAATGCAACTCTTTCACTGTGACAAGATCACAGTCACCATTCAAACCTGACGTATAGTCATCAATGTGCTGATGGATCGTCGTATGATGTAGATGATGTATCTGTATTTGAACGTTGAAGATACCAATTCTTGATGTTCTATCAGTTATGTAACGGATAAATGTGGGCAATGAGAATCAAAGAGAGTGAATATATTTAAATTATTATTGTAAATACACATTAGCAGAATTTCCTTCCCAATGCCCACATTTCTATTATCTTTTTAAAGAACTTTAGTGCCTGTTGTCTGTAATATGATTCATCTTTTTGACATGTTTGAGTGAGGGTCATAATTGAAGACAATATTGTATTTTGGGATGCGATGACGGTATCGGCAAACACTTTACGGATATTTTGTGTTTGGAACTTTCATATTTGTATTTTTTATAATATTTAAATACTTTGAGTTCACAATTTTATAAAAAAAAAATATCTAAATAAAACAAATCCAGTCTTACAGTTTAAACTGTTTTACCTTTCCGCAACCTGTGTCCATGTCCTGGTTTTATCGTGGCTAGTCAGGCTAGGCCCGAACTGTCCTCTGATTATATCTATGTTGGTGTTCACTGTGGCAGAGAGTGCAAACAGCTCACTCTCTGACCAGTTAGGCTTTCTTTTTGTTACTTCCATATTTTTTGTCTTGTGTTTTCGTCTGCTAGTCAGTCGCGAGCAGATGTCAATGTTTTTGTTTACATAGGAAGTTACCGCTGCGCATGCTTCGATGAAACGAAAGTACGTTGCTACGGTATTTATATCTTAAGAGTGGTCGTAAGATAATACTTAAGATTTAATCGTAAGAGCGGTCCTAAGTGTAGGATTAAAACTTACGACATGTTTTGTGAAATTGTCTTAGGACTGTACTTAGGAAAGTCTTAAGTATAACACTTAAGAATTAAACTTACGATGTTTTGTGAAATTGGCTCCAGGTGTCACGCAAAGAATTGGTTGAACTCTCCGTCTTTCTTTACTCTTACTACATCACATTTTAAAAATTGTGTGTATTCAGTATTTAACTATATTCACATACTTCAAAGTTAAACAAACCAGTTTCAAGTTTACAGATGAAAACAAGGATTTATCCCCACGAAGGCTCAAAGTAGAATATGTGAAAGCCAAGAATAAATAAGGACCGAAACAGTTGAAAATGACCAAAAAGGATCTAAAACATATGTCATCTATCTAAGACCAGATTTGCCTGAGAGAGTTGAAACCTTATTTTCATCCTAACTTTGAAATTTTTGAACGGAGTTTTTTAGAAAGTTTTTTTTTTAAATCATGTCTGTAACAAAGTTCTGTTTACCATGCTGATAACACCCTCGGGGACTGAAAGACCACCGGCAGAGGTATCAACTAAGTGCTGAAAATAATGAAAACAACACGTTATAAATTCCATGTGCTTTTCTGGATTAACCTACACTAGGAACGCTGCTTTTCTGGATTAACCTACACTAGGAACGCTGCTTTTCTGGATTAATCTACACTAGGAACGCTGCTTTTCTGGATTAACCTACACTAGGAACGCTGCTTTTCTGGATTAACCTACACTAGGAACGCTGCTTTTCTGGATTAATCTACACTAGGAACGCTGCTTTTCTGGATTAACCTACACTAGGAACGCTGCTTTTCTGGATTAACCTACACTAGGAACGCTGCTTTTCTGGATTAACCTACACTAGGAACGCTGCTTTTCTGGATTAATCTACACTAGGAACGCTGCTTTTCTGGATTAACCTACACTAGGAACGCTGCTTTTCTGGATTAACCTACACTAGGAACGCTGCTTTTCTGGATTAACCTACACCATGAACGCCCAAAGTCGAATATTTAAAAAACAATGACACATAAGAACCGAAATAGTTGAAGAAATATATGGCTAAAAGCTTTTTTTTATATGGGGACGAAGTCCCCAATAACAGTAGAAAATTCAATAAAAAAAAAATACGGGAAAATTTCCCGAATTTTTCATTGTACTAATGAACTGAAAATCGTTCAAATCTTTTTTTGTCGCCTTTTTGAAATCCCGGACCTGCGCAGAAATCTACAATGTTCTTCCCTTTTCCGGTCTCGTTGTTATGAATCTTTGAGTAAAATATATATATTTATCAGTCTACTATAAATAGGATGGAACGCAATACCAATTTCATTTTTAATAATTCCTTGAAATGAAAAAACGTTACCTGATGATAGCGTTTCTTTGTTTACATTGCATGTGACGTCATAACTTGAATAACGTCACAACTAAAATCCCTAACAACAGAACCAAAATCGGAAACGTTACGGTATTTCCGTTTCTCTTTTTAACATTGTTGATTTTAAAAAAAACAAAGACTTCGTCCCCATTCACAGGTAATTCCTGCCTCATATTAAATATATATGTACAAAACAAGACCGTGATTGACAATGGATTTATTGGATTTTCAAAGGACAACTCAATGACAGGGGATAAAATCCTGATGTCTGTGACGTCACAATTTCGTTTTCTTTCTTTTTTCGATCTTTGTCTGAAACAAACTTTAGAAAGTACCGGTACTTCTGTCATATAGGCATCCTTGGTCTTACATCTAACTCGAACGTATTCTTTCTCTACATGGTCACTTAAGTTGTTCTAGGTAGGAAAACCTGGGTATTGGGTCACCATATTATACGCCCAACAATCTTACACTCCTTCCTCAAATGACTCCTTGACGACATCTTTCTTATGTGGATCATCAGATGTTGTGAACTGGATCCAGGAATTGACTATGTCTTTCAGAGGTATCAGTCCATCTTTGGGATTCAGCAATTCAAAGCTTTTTCTTACCAAGTTCTCATTTTCATGGCCAAATGCTTGGAAAGCAATAATATATTCACTTAGTTCAATCGATCTATCTTTATTTGTGTCAATGACGTCAAACAGAACATTGAAACATTCGGTCATCTTTGCAGTGTATTTTGCTTTATCTGCTTGGTATTCTGACCCACATCGCTCCAAGAATTGTTCCAAAGATATTTCTCCGTCCTTAGACTGCAAGATGTATTTGATCCACCATCCTTCCATGTCAATCTTTACCCCACTTGCTTTGTCGCCAAGAAGTTTGTGTAGTTCGGCAAATTTACTGCGGGATTCCTCAACATCTGCAAATGAGATTTTGCCATCATGATTCACATCCAGAGATTTATACCAGAGCTTCCATTTGTGGTTCAAGAATTCCATTGTTCTGCAGAGAGAATGAAATTATGATATAAATGAATGTTTTAATCTGTGGTAATCTGTCAACAATATATGGTATATCTATTTTAGAATAAGGCATCGTAAGATATAGTTCTAATAAATGATGATATAGAATAACTAGTACTACACCTGTATTTATAAATTTCTATGTCATTTGGTCTCATTGGCAATCATACCACATCTTCTTATTTTTATTTTATAAAGACAAAATATAGACGAGTATCGGAACAGTGACCCAGTAATATATCATACAGGGGAAATATATAACACGTATTCGAGGAATAAGCTTCATCAAGTAAGCACGTGTCTTTATATATATATGTTGGCATAATCAAAATACACAAAACATTTCAGAGCATAAAACCAAAAAGGTCTAAATAGAACAGATAATGTCAATTTTATGTCAGGTAGTTGCAATCTTAGTTTCACCAAATTTGACAACCGATTTAGAGAGAGAATTAAGACAGTATAGGTACAGACAGCATTGTTATCCAGAGATACAACCGATTAAGAATTTATAAAATAGATCTATAAATGACATACGATCTATCCTGGAAACCTTAGATCTATAATTGACATACGATCTATCCTGGAAACCTTAGATCTATAAATGACATACGATCTATCCTGGAAACCTTAGATCTATAAATGACATACGATCTATCCTGGAAACCTTAGATCTATAAATGACATACGATCTATCCTTGAAACCTATAAATGACATACGATCTATCCTGGAAACCTTAGATCTATAAATGACATACGATCTATCCTGGAAACCTTAGATCTATAAATGACATATGATCTATCCTGGAAACCTTAGATCTATAAATGACATACGATCTATCCTGGAAACCTGTAAATGACATACTATCTATCCTGGAAACCTTAGATCTATAAATGACATACTATCTATCCTGGAAACCTTAGATCCATAAATGACATACTATCTATCCTGGAAACCTTAGATCTATAAATGACATACTATCTATCCTGGAAACCTTATAGATCTATAAATGACATACCTTCTATCCTGGAAAACTTAGATCTATAAATGACATACGATCTATCCTGGAAACCTTTTTTTTATAATATTTTGTTTCTACTGACAACTTAACCATGATACAGAAGTAAGAATATCAAATGAAAATATGTTTTTTAATATTTAACAAGAGTCCTATCTTCGATTCAAACTATGGAATTAGAAACAAATATATATATTCTCAACACTTAATTTGTAAGTGTATAAATGCCAATGAAAATCACAGAAAAACACATTTTTAAAACGTTTATACAAGAATACAAGATGATACCCATTGATAATAATGAATACTAGTTTGAAAACGGTGCGTTACGGTTAGATAATGAAAAAGACATCACATATATAGCAGTAAAGCATCCACTATCAGTCTGATTATGAAAATACAAAAACTCTTGTCTAGTGGACGACATGGCTTTTATTGTCAACAACGACTTGGCATTATAAACTAATTATAACAGTCTGTAAGAAATATATGAAAACCCTTCAGATATGATCAATTTAAACAAGCTTTTGTTTTCAGTTGTGTTTGTTGTATTTTGTTTGCATGGGTAGTTTTGTTTTTGTATGTTATAAGTGTAAGTGCACCTGTCCTGGCAATATAATTGTATAATATGTCTTAAGTATGAATAAAGGCAACAATAGTATACCGCTGTTCAAAACTCATAAATCCATGGACAAAAAACAAAATCGGGGTAACAAACTAAAACAGAGGGAAACGCATTAAACACAAGAGGAGAACAACGACACAACATTAAAATGTAACACACACAGAAACGGACTAAGCATTAGACAAAATCCTATGAGAATAACAAATATAACATCAAAACCAAATACATGAATTTGGGATAGATAAGTACCGTGACACGTCTTATAGTAATGTGAATTCACACTCAAAATAAGAGAAAACAAACGACACAACGGAAACACAACGTTAAAATGTAACACACAGAGAAACGAACTATATAATAATATAACAATGGCCATATTCCTGACTTGGTACAGGACATTTTTAAAGGAAAAAATGGTGGGTTGAACCTGGTTTTGTGGCATGCCAAACCTCCCTCTTTTATGGCCATGTGAAATATAACATTAAAATGACAACACAACATTACAGGACTACAATATAAATAAATAGGAGAACACAATTGACAAAGAAATACACGAATAATAGCTAACAAAAGGCAACAAGTTTAAAATTTTAATACGCCAGAAGTGCATTTTGTCCACACAAGACTTACTAGTGACACCCAGATACAAAAGTTTGAAAGCCGAAACAAGTACAAAGTTGAACAGCATCGAGGACCAAAAGTTCAAAAAAGTTGTGCCAAAAACGGCCAGGGTTTTCTGTTATGTACCAGATAAAGACAACAGTAGTATACCACTGTTCAAAACTCATAAATCCATGGACAAAAAACAAAATCGGGGTAACAAACTAAAACCGAGGGAAACGCATTAAATATAAGAGGAGAACAACGACATAACACCGAAACGTAACACACACAGAAACGGACCAAGCATCAGACAAAACACCACGAGAATAACAAATATAACATGAAAACCAAATACATGAATTTGGGATAGACAAGTACCGTCCCACGTCTTATCTCAATTTCTCAAAAATAAGAGAAAACACAAACGACTCAACGTTAAAATGCAACACACACAGAAACGAACAATAATATAACAATGGCCATCTTCCTGACTTGGTACAGGACACTTTTAAAGGGGAATAAAAGTGGTGGGTTGAACCTGGTTTTGTGGCATGCCAAACCTCGCACTTTAATGGCAAAGTTAAATATAACATTGAAATGACAACATAATATTACAGAACATCCCTTTTATTTAGAATAATTAATACTTTTGCAAACAGAAATTTTATAAAATGACTATACAAAAGATATAAGTGATAAAACTGAAGTATTGACTAATTACAGGAAACAACCGAAATACATGACATAACCCGACAAAATGCAACACAAAAATAGACACATCCGAATAAGTCAAAACCTCAACGCCAAGTAACGTCATATTTGAAATAATACCTAAAATTACAAAACACTATATAAGATCCGATACGTGTTTAAACAGGTTTTTTTTAAATCGCTCCGAGTTGGGGTATTCATTGATTTAACACAGCGCTACACATAATTTGGTTTCGAGAGTAATGTATGATCATCAACTTTAATATGTCGTAGAGAGTTTGTGTCATGAAGAAAGGTAATCAAATAGAAAATTACACTAGAAAAACAGGACCGTTATTTTCAGACAATTAACACCTTCACTCTGGATATCGATATTTCTAAATGCTTCTTTATCAAATTAGTTCTCTGTGTGTCACTTAACATTTTGTAAGGCAGCGTCAAGAATTTTAGAAAAATCTTTTTACTCGTACTGTAAGAATAAATTTTCAAATATGGAATAAAATTGAGAATGAAAATGAGGAAGATGTCCAAGAGACAACATATCAGCCAAAGAGCAGCCAACAAGCAAAGGTCACCAATGGGTCTTCAACGCAGCGAGAAAATCCCGTACCCGGAGGTGGGCCTCAGTTGGCCACTTAATAAACATAAAATTGAGAAAGGAAATGGGGAATGTGTCAAAGCGACAACAACCCGACCATAGAGCAGACAACAGCCGAAGGTGTGTACTTTTGTTCAGTGAAAATTAACGTCATACTAAACTCCAAAACAAATAAATGAACTTATAATAAATTAGTTAACCGGGATTAAACATGTTTTGTGAGATATCAACCCTCCTCCTATACCTCTAGCCAATGTAGAATAACTAAATACGCAGTAATACGCACAATAAAACCCCGTTTAAAAGATCTATGTCCGATGTCAGAATAGGTAACAAAAGAAATGGTTTGTACTTTCATGTCATCTTACATCTAACTCGATCGTGAGGTTAATTAAATGTAAATACTCAAACCACTTACATTGGTTTGCAATTGTATACACGAGTAAGACAATGTTTGCCACATGTGGAGCAGGATGTTCTTACACTACCGGGGCACCTTAGATTACCCCGGTGTTTGGTGGGGTTTGTGTTGCTCAGTTTTTAGTTTTCAATGTTGTGTTTTGTGTACTGTTGTTTTCCTTTTCGTCGTTTATGTTCTGTGCCATAAAATTGTCTCTTTTAATTTTCGACTTGCGAGTTTAAATACCCCTTTGGTATCTTTATCTTTAGTCTCCATTATTCGCTGCAAGCAATTCATTACCTATCAAAACAAATGTACAAATCGTTCGTGTCGAGGGACTGGTGTTGTACAAATGTACAATGCAAGCCGCCCTGTTGATTTGACCATTGCAGTAAAATAACTCAATGAGAACAAATCTTGAATGGCAAAACATTGATATTCGATATTCGTACATTGTAGGGAAATAAAAAAAAAATGCATTTAAACAAACTGTGTAAACTGGGAAAAAACGTTTATATTATACCATAGTGTTACTGTATATCATATTTGTTTTGCGTTTTATTTGTTGCTTTGTTAATACATCAGGCCAATGGTGTTATGGTGGAAGTAATTTTGTCGCGCAAATACCTTTTGAAGCATGCTGTGTGGTATAGGTTTTATTTCGCGGTTGCAGGACGAATTGTGACCTTTACGTCATTTGGTCTCTGGTTGTTAACCGTCTCATTGGCAATCATACATCTTCTTATTAGATTAATGTTGTATTCAATTGAGAAAAGATTTTGAAAACGATTAAACTTTGCCTTATTTGTTATGTAATATTTTCTTTTACCTTCGAATATAAGGCATCAACAGTGCTAAGCACCCACTAATGAGAGGGACATAAACAAGTGTTATTGTATAAGCCTTCAAGCATATCTTCGTATTAGGGAAATGCCTTTAACGACTCGCCCCATGATTAATAAAAAAAAACTAACAATAGATTTGAAAAGTGTGTTAATGGTCTGTTCCAAGAAAACATTTTACTCTCTAACAAGAATTTCATCTGTCTCTAGTGGAAATCTATTCTCCTGTCATCAACCTAAACAAATCCACTTTGCATTACCTATTACCTAGTTTGGATTTTGTAATTTGTTATCGTGCATGAAATATTTGCAAATGAAAATACAATTATCAACAACCAAGCAACCTTTTAACAAATGTTTTGAATAAAAGTGTTGACCAGCAAGATACAATCTATAAAGACAGTTCGCATGACGCAAATCGTCAGTCGATTCAGTATTGGAATGACGATTTTTTCCTTTTTTAATTGCGTTTTTTATAAAGAGAAACTTGTATAAAGCCGAAACTGATCAACATAAAGAGATCTACAAATAAGTTTAACCTTCGAAATGGCCTTGTAGGAGTTGTTCCCAATAAGGAAGGTTTAACTCATTTTGGTGGTTTCGTTGGTGAAAACTATAGCTATGTAGTGTCAAGGAAAAAGGAAATACAAACAGCTTCCGATGGCCTTAAATGAACAAAGGTTTTACACTAGTATTTTTTGGGGCCCCTTTATAACTTGCTGTTAGGTGTGTGAGCCAAGGCTCCGTGTTGAAGACCGTACCTTGACCTATAATGGTCTACTTTTATAAGTTGCGACTTGGATGGAGAGTTGTTTCATTGGCATTCATACCACATCTTCCTTTATCTATATATAAAATTGAGAATGGAAATGGGGAATGTGTCAAAGAGACAACAACCCGACCAAATAAAAAACAACAGCAGAGGGTAACCAACAGGTCTTCAATGTAGCGAGAAATTCCCGCACCCGGAGGCGTCCTTCAGCTGGCCCCTAAACAAATATATACTAGTCCAGTGATAATGAACGCCATACTAATTTCCAAATTGTACACACGAAACTAAAATTAAAATAATACAAGACTAACAAAGGCCAGAGGCTCCTGACTTGGGACAGGCGCAAAAATGCGGCGGGGTTAAACATGTTTGTGAGATCTCAACCCTCCCCCTATACCTCTAACCAATGTAGAAAAGTAAACGCATAACAATACGCACATTAAAATTCAATTCAAGAGAAGTCCGAGTCTGATGTCAGAAGATGTAACCAAAGAAAATAAACAAAATGACAATAATACATAAATAACAAGACTACTAGCAGTTAACTGACATGCCAGCTCCAGACTTCAATTAAACTGACTGAAAGATTATGATTTCATCATATGAACATCAGGCACAATCCTTCCCGTTAGGGGTTTAGTATATTCTACCTATTTCGCGTTTTGGCGCCATCTTGTAATCTATAGTAGATATCATCAAAGGTGAAAATAAATATTAAAATTGCATATACTAAGAAGAGCCTATAGTTAAAAAAAATCCATCACTAGCCTAGAGGCTTCTATGTTCATAAGATACTAAATCGCTAACCTGCGAAAACTGTGCCATTTTGATGCTTATTTTCAACTATATTGCTATCAGTTGTGTTTGCCCATTTCTAGATCATAACCGGTTTATCTCTATCTATTATAGTTATAAAGTGTCTTTTCCACTGACTCTATTTCTTTTTGTTTTCAAGAAACAGAAAAACGCAAAGCATTGGTAAAAATTGATAGTCACTTCTATAAGGAGTATGTGAAAAACAAAAAAAACGAGAAACACTTATGAACCACATCATTAAACTACAAACACTGAATGTTTTTTTTTCTTTTGCTTACATAACCATCGTAGTTAAAAAATATAAAATACTGGTAGATGCAAGTATTTTGTCCAATATCTTGAATGTTACAGTTACAACTAAAGACAATCTGAAAGGCGGCGGGCACCAAACTGCCAAGCATATCCAAATCTACCTTATTTGCTATTTCAACAAAAATATCAGGCAAATCTTCATAGTAATTATTGTCCTTAATTTGCAAAGAATACCAATTTTTGCGTGTTTGTCATTTATCGTGAAAACTTTAAAAAGAAATGATAAAAACTAGTAAATTAGATCGTTGTTAGACCGTTGTTTTACTTTTTAAAAGGTTTTACACTAGTCATTTTGGAGACCTTTATCACTTGATGTTCGATGTGAGCCAAGGCTCCGTGTTGAAGGTCGTACTTTAGGCTAAAATGGTGTACTTTTTAAAAATTGTAACTTGAACGGAGAGTTGTCTCATTGGCACTCGTTACACATCGTCTTATATCTATAAACATTATACTAAATACCATAAAGATTATTCAGTGAATTTTTGGTTTGAATGTAGTCGTGTGGTGTCAGAGGAAATACTTTTGAAATGTTTACGACGACGAACACCAACTGGTGACAATAGATCACATGGTCCAATTGGGCCAAATGCGTCTAACATAAAAAAAAAATGAGAGTATATTGATAAAGTCGTTTGTTTGTATTTAACTGTATTAAGAATACTGTTTGAGTGAACTTGTGTAATTCAAGAATCTACTTTCACAAAAGAAAGTCCTTCATCAATGTCTGAAATATTATTGCAAACCATTTACTATATATATATGATATAATATTCAAATCATCTCAAAGCGTATATATACATGCGTTAAGCAGAACGAATACATTATACAGTAAGCCATGCTTTATATTTATAAATGCATTGTGGATGATCGGTGTTCACTATATAAATTACATATGTTATTAACAGAATACGGCGAAGATTTTCAGTATAACCGACAGAACAGATATGAACCTATCCTAAGTTTAACATCTATATATCAATGATTTAAAAACGAAATTATTTTATCTAGGCTTTTATTAACATGTTAATACATTGAACATATTAAGTAATTTGCAATGTGACGTCACGTTTCATTCTTTCATGATACCTCTACAATTCCCAGGAAGACATATTTCACGGAGCGCTCCTTACTTTAAAATGGCATAATTAATCTAATGGTTGTCACCGGTGAGGTAGATCACATGGAAGAACGTTTAGGTAAAAAATGATGTTTGTAGTTCTTAAAATCCTGTTTCAAAAGCCTGTTTAACTGGATCAGGCTTGCTAGCATCATCTGACGTCACGAATGTTATCCAGGCGTTAACAATATCACGGAGTGGAATGAGGCCATCCTTGGGACCCATCAGCTCAAAGGCTTTTCTTACTACAGGCTCGTTTTCATGTCCAAAAGCTTGGAAAGCTATCACGAATTCGTCAGCTTCAATTGATCTATCTTTATTTGTATCAATTACGTCGAATATTTCGTTAAAACAATTGGAAATAGTGCTCACAAAAGCAGCTTTATCCTTATTATACTGTCCAGAAAGATCGGCCAAAAAATCAGATTCGGATACTTCTTTCGTTGGGTTTTTCAGGATATAAGTATTCCACCATTTTTCCATATCGGCCCTTACTGATTCAGCTTTGTCACCAAGAAGATGATGAAGGTTCGTAAATTTACTACGAGATTCTTCTACGTCGGCCATGGAGATTGTACCATCATGGTTGACATCTAATGACTTGTACCAAATTTTCCATTTTTGATTGAGGTATTCCATTTTAGTCTGAAATATTTTATTATGTAAGCTATGAAATCAGTAGTACAGGTATCTTTTTTATTTCCTGTGGCTGTATTGGTTTCGAACTGGAAACGGTGAAACGGAGGATAAAAATAAATGATACGCAAGACAAAAAAGGGGTTACATGCACATGAAATTATGATGAGAAACACACGAGTAGTTAGTTTGTATTTGTCCTAAATACTCATTCAATTGAAGCTACTGGACGTGAAGCACTCTTAAATATAAATATAAATTGCATTGTATTTATTTAAGATTCAATATGCTGTGTTCAAGTGTAAAAACTATTAACACTGTAATAGAACAATCGGCGGGTATGTAATGATATTCTTGAAATAGCAGAATGCCCGCTTCCCTTTCATTACTGATATTTTAAATGAATTCAACGAAACAGCAACTATACGACACATCTAGACGCTTACATTGTAGCCTTTAACAAAACTTAAGGGTCTTAACAATATATTAAGCAGTAAATCTTCCCAAATAATAAAAAAAAAAAAACTCAATGAATCAAACAGAAAGTATTAAAGACCAAATTATCCTTATACAAAAAAGTTCTTTGGACACTCAAGCATGAAAATTGCTGCACTTTTGCTAGTGAATTTAAAATTGCTGCACTTTTGCTAGTGAACTTTAAAATTAAACATTGACTTGTATTTCACAATAAAAGCAAATCATGTATATTTTCATTTGGAATTTTCTTCCTTGCGTTCATGTAAATATATAGTTGAAGTTAGATGCATACGGTAATGCCACGCACAACTTATGAATTAAAAAGAAATAGTTTTCTCGACAAGAAAGGTTATTCAAATACTTATCAATTTGTATCTTGAATATTAAGCAAACCAAATTTGATATATTATATTTTCTTTTCAAATCTTCTAACCTTATACCAAAAGAAAAACAAATAACGTACAACACGATCGACGCCAAAACAAATATAAATGCGTAAAGCACACGGTCTACAAGTAAACTTTTAATGTTGCAATATTTCCGTAGTCCAACTTATGCATAAAAAACTATCTAAGCATCCATCGTGTGAAATACCAACAGCCTGAGATATTTTATTTTTTTATGTACTGTAAATTAAAATATCAAATGTATTTAATTTTTTTCAATATTCAAAACAGATACTGAAAGAAACTCTAAGTATAAAGTCCTCATAGATATCAGGCTTAATATTTTGTACGGCAGGTGTGAGTTTCGTCTACAAAAGACTCGTCAGCGATAGTCGAATCAAAGGTTAAATAAAGTATATTTATATGTAAATATATATACATAAATACAGCTTATGGTTTTATTCGTGGGAAAGAAAGGTGTTACTATTCCGAAAAAAATCAAAGTTTTGTAAATAGTTAACTTTGAATTATGACAATATAGATGATAATTCATGTCAACACAGAAGTGCTGACTATGTTGGATAAAGGCATACTAGAAAAAAAATAGTTTATACCTATCATACGTACAAAGAAATTCTCTTAATATCAAAAGGTATCATTTTATTTGATGCAGCTGATTTTAAACTGTAAAATTGCATTTCATCTTCTTTTTTTAACAGTTAATTACTTTGTTTATGTATTATCATTTTTTCTTAATGGCAGACGTTCAACAAGTTTGAGGTGTAATTTATTAAGAAAACGAATACCATGTGCCAATAAGTGCGAGTTTTCCATATAACTGAATTATAATACTAATTAACATCACACGTATCTAATTAGAAGATATGCTTTGGCACATTTACTGAATGATTTTCGTAATATATCGTTAATACTTAACACGTGAGGATCTCTTGATTGCTATGTCCATTTAAGATGATCTATGCGGTACTGTATTGGAATCAATATCAAACATTAACCTGTTAACCCCTTTGTAAAAAAAACAGTGAATTTTTAATGACTTTTTTGTCTGTCCCATTGCGTAAGTATGCGCGGACATAAAAACAAATTTAAGAGATTGTCGAAATCTATGCGGTACTGCGTTCAGCAGAATTGGTTTTTATATATATAATATGCAAAAACGCCATTGTATTCAGTTTCCTATTCATTTTTTTCTTTACTTTCGATTCTGTATCTACCAAAGGGCAAGGAATTATAGACCAGTTTCATATAAGCGACTTATCAAAGCTGATCTCGAAATCTTATGCGGACTGTTAAAGGATCATTTCCTTGAACGGTTTACTTTCCTTTTTTTAAATTTAATTTGATTTGATTTGATTTTCTGTGTTTTAACAACTTTTAAGAACAGTTTTGTGCTTTTTTGTGGCGGCCAGTTTTTATTGGTGAGGAATCCATAGTGCCCGGAGAAAACCACCAACCTTCGATAGGAAAACTGGTAATCCTAGTCAATGAAAATTTGAGTCGAATGCACCTGCACGAGTGACACTATAGTGATTACAGTAGTATAAACTACTTAGACCACTCGACCACCTTTAAAACATAATAGTCAGTAATACATAATTGAGGTCATAATTCTTTTCTCGTTTTATATAGCGTCATCGGGAATTCTATGTGATATTATAGAAACAATTCAACCTTTCGACCTGTTGATTTAAAAGGGTGCATCTGTCTTCGCATAAAAGAGGCTTCAAATTTTGCTGTATATCAAAGCGATTTTATAGAATGAAAGTTGATGAGCAGTGAAAAGCAAAAGATGTGACTTTAGCTTTTCAAGAAAAATTACTAAACATAATGGAAAATTGATATGGAGATAGAATGGATGAAATATAATTTAACAAATATAATAATTTTTGGTCCATGGGTTAACATGCAAATGACTAAATATTTAAAAAGCAAAAAGAAGCATACATGCAAGAACAAGAACAGCCAATCAATTACTGATATATAAGAATACAATTAATGCATATATAAAATAGATTATATTGTAAATTCATGTGATATGCTTGTATTAAAAAAATCATGCATCTTTGCAAAACTATTTCATGTTAAATGTTAAACGCATATTCTCTGAATTGTTTCTTATTTTTTCATATGCTATCAAGTTTAAATGGATGAAGAAAATCGAATGAAAGCTTAAGCAAAGCAATACGCTGACAGCCTTTTATGCATCACTAACTATAAGCTACTAGTAAAGTTAAGTATATGATTCTTACCGTGTGGAAGTAGATAAATCCTAATGTCAGAGGAATGAAGTGACCTTTGCTTGTCGATGGAAACTTGACTAGTGACCCTCACGGTGCTGGTGGTTTAAATGCTATGACAGATTATTATCAGTTGGACCAATGATGGCCTTGCTTTTTGGTAATTAGATCGGTACTTTCTTATCTTATCATATTTGATGCCATCTTTGGTATACCGATTTGTAACGTCACACCTGATTGGTTAGTATTGATTTGTCGTCGAACGATTTGGAGGTCCTTGAGGTAAATTATCATGAAACTAATCTCGATAATTAATAAAGTTACCACTTCGACTATGCAATGTCAGATGTATGCTTGTAATTACTGTTTAGACTTGTGATATTCTTTGTGTAAACATTAAGTACCCTGGTATATTTTCTCACTTCTTGAAGAAAAATAAACATCATGGGATGTTTAGTGGCAAGTCTTCCTTTGATTGCCAATCAAGTAATTCAATCAACTGAGGATTATCATTTAGACAATGAAAAAATAAATATTATAAAATAATCAAGACTGTAACATTCTATAATGATAAGAAATATCTAAGACTAAGCACAGTTTGAGGATAACCCTCTACTGACCATGCAATAGAGCATCATTAAGAAATATCATTTTGATTTTTTTTATATTATGTGATATATTTTATATGAGCGAGCTAGTATAGAGAAGCATCTTGTAAGAACAATCGTAAGCATAAGATGAAAAAGCATGAACAATCAAGTCGACCAACGAAAAGTCAGACAAAAAAAGTAAGCAACATATTGATGTAGCGATTATACACAAAGGCACTAACATTAGCTATGTAAACCTTGAAGCTATACGAGTGTCAAAACAGAAACAGCCAGTCAATAACACTATAGTATCGCATCCATATGTTCTGACTATGTATGTTATATTTGAAGACTGACGCTAAAATATCAATACATCAAACAGCGCTACAATAAAAAAGATTAAAAAGAATACATGAAAACTTTAAAATTGAGAATGGAAATGGGAATATGTCAAAGAGACAACAACCCGACCAAAGAGCAGATATCAGCTGAAGGCCACCAATGAGTTTTCAACACAGCGAAAAAATTCCGAACCTGGAGGTGAGCCTCAGCTGGCCCCTAAAAATGTGTACTAGTTAAGTAAACTAGAGGCTCTAAAGAGCCTGTGTCGCTCACCTTGGTCTATGTGAATATTAAACAAACGAAGCAGATGGACTCATGACAAAATTGTGTTTTGGTGATGGTGATGTGTTGTACATCTTACTTTACTGAACATTCTTGCTGCTTACAGTTATCTCTATCTATAATGAACTTGGCCCAGTAGTTTCAGTGGAAAATATTAGTAAAAATTGTTAAAAATTGACTATAAAGAACAATAACTCCTTAGGGGGTCAATTGACCATTTCAGTCATGTTGACTTATTTGTAAATCTTACTTTGCTGTACATTATTGCTGTTTAAAGTTTATCTCTCTATAATAATATTCAAGATAATAACCCAAAACAGTAAAATTTCCTTAAAATTACCAATTTAGGGGCAGCAACCCAACAACGGGTTGTCCGATACATCTGAAAATTTCAGGGCAGGTAGATTTTGACCTGATAAGCAATTTTACCCTGTCAGATTTGCTCTAAATGCTTTGGTTTTTGAGTTATAAGCGCAAAACTGAATTTTACCCCTATGTTCTATTTTTAGCCATGGCGGCCATCTTGGTTGGATGGCCGGGTCACCGGACCCATTTTTTAAACTAGATACCCCAAAGATGATTGTGGCCAAGTTTGGATTAATTTGGTCCTTTGGGCCAGGTGAGCTAAAAAGGACGTCATACTAAACAGCAAAAAGCATGTTAAGGAACTAAAATTATTAAAAAAAAAACAAGATTAACAAAGTCAGAGGCTCCTGGCTTGGGACATGCGCAAAGAAGCGGCGAGGTTGAACATGTTTTGTGATATCTCAACCCTCCCCTATACTTCTAGCCAATGTAGAATAAAGAAACACACAGCAATACGCACACATACAAAAAGTTTAAAAGAAGTCCGAGTCCGATGTCAGAATAAGTAATAAAAGAAACTAAACAAAACGATAATGATGCTTTAACTAACAATGGACTACTAGAAGTTACCGATATGCCAGCTCCTGACCTGAATCAAACTGATTGAAAGATTATGTTTGCATGTATATATAATTTAAGTTGGCATTATTCATCAAAGTTTTAGTTCGAGAAGCTTTGAAATAAAACGCGTAGTGATGAGACGAAAACATATTTTCACCAGTATAAGAAATTGCTATGAATAATAATATAATATTTATCAAAGAGGATAATATGATTTACAAAACTAATCTTCCTGGAATCCTTAATATAAGTTAAAGGTACATATGGTATACAACATAAGGAATACTAAAAGGATATCACTACACAAGAAAAACTCCATCCTCATATTATCGTTTACACAAAATACAAAACCCCAATATTTAAAGACCATGCACTCGAAAAAAAAAGAAACAACAACATTTATCTGTAACAACGAATCGTACTTCCGATGGTTTGATATTTGTACACTAGAGTACATACATTTTTCAATTGATCTTCACGAAACTGTGCAGTAGCTTTGACAGGTGTAAATATAATAATAAGAGGAACCATATGATATAGAAGTAAGCAACTACAGTACACCTGGTGGCCTTCAACAGTGAGCAAAACCCATGCCGCATAGCAAGCTATAGGTCCCGGTATGACAAATCTAAAAACCATTCAAACGAGAAAATTAAGGACCTTTTTATATACAAAACAATTTACAAATAAACACACAGCAACAAACGTAAACCCAAAAAATTACAGGCTCCTGACTTGGGACAGGCACATATATACAGGCAAATTTTGCTCACGTGAATTTCACATTAATCTCGCAATAAAATTCAAGTGATAAATTTCATGGAAGATTGGTATCAAACGAGCTTATACATGAATCTCACGTGAAAGTTTTCATGTTAATTTCACATGAATTGAGATTTGGATCTAATTTGAAAATTTGGATGCTATTTCGATAACTTTAATTACATTTAAAAGTTCATGTGAATTTCACGTGAAAAAAAATCATGGGATTTATCTTGAGTGAATACGAAGAACGATGGATAATAGGTGAATACGATGGATGATAGATGAATACGAAGAACAATGAATGATAGTGAATACTAAGAACGATGGATGATAGTAAATACGAAGAACGATGGATGGTAGGTAAATACGAAGAACGATGAATGATAGGTGAATATGAAGAACGATCATCATGGATGATAGGTGAATTCGATAACAATGGATGATAGATGAATACGAAGAACAACGAATGATAGTTAATACGAAGAACAATGGATGATAGTGAATACGAAGAACGATGGATGATAGTGAATACGAAGAACGATGGATGATAGTGAATACGAAGAACAACGAATGATAGTTAATACGAAGAACAATGGATGATAGTGAATACGAAGAACGATGGATGATAGTAAATACGAAGAACGATGGATGATAGTGAATACGAAGAACAATGGACGATAGTGAATACGAAGAACGATGGATGATAGTGAATACAAAGAACGATGGACGATAGGTGAATACGAAGAACGATGACCTATGAAGAACGATGGATGATAGTGAATTCGAAGAACGATGGATGATAGGTGAATTCAAAAAACGTTGGAGTATATAGTGAATACAAGGAACGATGACATGATTTGTAATCACATAAGCAACACGACGGGTGCCACATGTGGAGCAGGATCTGCTTACCCTTCCGAAGCACCTGAGATCACCCCTAGTTTTTGGTGGGGTTCGTGTTGTTTATTCTTTAGTTTTCTATGTTGTGTCATGTGTACTATTGTTTTTCTGTTTGTCTTTTTCATTTTTAGCCATGGCGTTGTCAGTTTGTTTTAGATTTATGAGTTTGACTGTCCTTTTGGAATCTTTCGTCCCTCTTTTAATAGTAAGTACGAAAAACGATTAAGAATAATAGAAAAAACAAAGAACGATGGATTATAACACAGAAATAAACAACCCATACCGCATAGTCAGCTATATAACAATATAACAAATGTTAAACAATTCAAACACAGCAACAAACGACAAACACTAAATTACAGGCTCCTGTCTTTGGACAATGAACGATTACGGGATATTAGTAATAGTAATTTAGCTGGCCCCTAAACAAATATATACTAGTCCTGTGATAATGAACGCCATACTAATTTCCAAATTGTACACAAGAAACTAAAATTAAAATAATACAAGACTAACAAAGGCCAGAGGCTCCTGACTTGGGACAGGCGCAAAAATGTGGCGGGGTTAAACATGTTTGTGAGATCTCAACCCTCCCCCTATACCTCTAACCAATGTAGAAAAGTAAACGCATAACAATACGCACATTAAAATTCAGTTCAAGAGAAGTCCGAGTCTGGTGTCAGAAGATGTAACCAAAGAAAATAAACAAAATGACAATAATACATAAATAACAACAGACTACTAGCAGTTAACTGACATGCCAGCTCCAGACTTCAATTAAACTGACTGAAGGTTATGATTTCATCATATGAACATCAGGCATCTAAGGTGAATACTGACACCTTTGTGCTTTATAAAGAATATTTCCATAAAAAATTGGATGTGAAATACCTGAACGTATTAGAAGTCTGCATGTTGAGCTATATTTACGAATGATGTCTTTATACCGATGATAAAATTTAGTAAATGTTTTGACTAGTTTGTGATATCGAAAACCCTGGTGTAATAATTTTTCAGTAATACATAAATTTCTTTCGTTAAAATCTAAAACATTGTTACATACACGAGCGAATCGTACAAGTTGAGATATATAAACACCGTAAGATGGTGACAAGGGAACGTCACCATCTAAAAACGGATAATTAACGATAGGAAATGAAAAATCATCCCTTTTATAATAAATTTTAGTATTAAGCTTTCCGTTAGTGATATAGATATCAAGATCGAGAAAAGGGCAGTGGTCATTGTTAGTATTAGCTTTATTTAAAGTAAGTTCAACAGGATAAATTTCATTAATATACATACTGAAGTTGTCATTATTGAGAGCCAAAATATCATCCAAATATCTAAAAGTATTATTAAATTTGTTTATCAGATGCTTATTTTGTAATAATATTTTACGACAGTTTTATTAGGATTAAAAAACAAGTGAATATGTTATCTTTTACAAATTCCTCTTCTGAAGTTCTCTGTTTGTATCAGATGATTACAAAAACGGTGTCCACACAATTGTTATAACGCCAAAGTTAGTTAATATATAACACAAAGAATTAAACTGTAGCAAAGTAAATCACTAATGCAAGTGCCACTTGAAATGTTTTGTCGTGCTTGAAGAACACACGTGTTTTTAGAAATAAGTTACGTTAGATAGGATAGTGTATTACAATGGATATCGTGATTATTAGACCTTTTCAATATCTCTCGATACCTACAGTTGAGAACGACTACGACAGGTAAAATGTGAGGGTCGTCTCAAAAATTAAAAAAGGGAGATCATTATTGATTTTATTGCTTTCATTGACAATGATACAACTTTCCTACAGAGTCCAAATGACATGGATTTTTTAATTTATCTAAGTCACATTTCATGTTTTAAGACGTTGAGCTTTCAGCTGTCCTGTTGAAATTTGGAAAAATGAAAAGAACAAAGCACGTTTTATTTTAGTAAATATTTAATCAAACAATGTTTTATGTCTGTTGACAAGGGCAGCACATGTTTCCACAATGTCTGTCAGTTTTGGCCTTGAGTGCCTCCATAATGTACTCAATACTTTGTATCTTTTCAATTCACCAATTTGATGTTCCACTTCAATTCTGTATTCACCAATCACTCGATTAAGTTTTCTGCATTTTTGCGCCTGTCCTAAGTCAGGAGCCTCTGGTCTTGTATGATTTTTAATTTTAGTTTCTTGTGTACAAATTGGAGTTAAGTATGTCGTTCCTTATCACTGAACTAGTATATATATATTTGTTTAGGGGCGAGCTGAAGGACACCCCCGGGTGGGGGAATTTCTCGCTGAATTGAAGACCAGTTGTTGACCTTTTGCTGTTGTCTGCTCTATGGTCGGGTTGTTGTCTCTGTGGCACATTTCTCTTTTTTATTCTATAACCAAAACTATATACCGGAATTGAACATAGAGAAAACAATATTGACCCGATGAAAACAAAACAAAATATAGCAATGGCAGAGTATAAAAAAAATCAACACAATTTTTTCAACTTCTTGTAAGAAACCAAAAGGTCATTTTCAGGAACGGGGGAAGGACACTACGACGGAGGGACAAGGTATGCTGTTTTCTTGTCCAAAATGAGTTTGAAATGTTTTAAACAAACTCTATAGTATAAACCAACAACTTAAAATATAAATTTAATATCATACGCAACTATGTACCAAAAAAAATGCACTTCTTAAATGTTGTTACCTTGAAACGAGAAGTCAATTATATATTTTTTTCAAAATTCATCAAGGAAAAACATCAACTCTCACAAGATATCTTGAAGCGGAGAAGTCCGTCGATGAAAAATAGATGTGATATTTTCCTTCCACTTTAACAATCATTATGTGATTTTCGCTCTAGAAATTGAATATGTACATCAACTAAGGTGAAGATCGGTGAAAAAACACCAAGTTGGTCGTGTTCATATGTGTGAAACGGACGGACGGACAGACTTGAAAGTAATTATTTTTTACAAATTTTGAAAAATTTCATAAAACCTATTACACCAACGATCATTACTAGCATGCGTCAAATATTTGGTGAAGACTCACATAATCATTAAATTGAAGGGATGCATACTGATTGCAGTATATTTTTTTTATCAATTCAACATGAAATTTCTTTTAAATACATACAAAATAAGAAGATTATATGATAGATATATAAATATATATATATTTATTTATTTGGTTAAAATATATCCTGAAGCTATATATAGTTAACTCAGTATATAACCGCCAATCCAATATGTTACGCAATGAGAAGCGGGATGTTTTTTTGTCTTTGAGACGACCCATCCATTTTACCTGTAAACTGTAGGTGTCATTAGTCGGTTTCGAGAGATATTGAAAAGGTTTATTGGGAAATGAGATAATTATGATGACATGCAATCGATTTTATATTCCTCACATGCAGTGTATTTATATAAGAGCAGCATATTGTATGCATCTGTCTTCTACGAGGAACTTGTAGTGATTTACTCAGTCCATTTATTTAGTGTGTATGTGGTTTTATGTCCATTAATGTCTGTTGTAAAACATTAGCCTTATTTAGATATTTAAGTGAAAATCTTTTCAGGAAAAAACCTTCGGTAGTGTGGCAACTGAGTAGCATATCTCTTACACGGTTTCCAAACTATCAGATATTTTACTTTGAGTTTAACCCCAAAATCTCATTCTTATGATGGTTTTATTCCAGTCACGTTAATTTTTGTTAGATATACCTTGAAATTTAAATTTCTTACAACATGCTTTGTTCCTGAATTGCAAAGTCTTGTCGTTTGGAGCAGATAAGTACCAAACTGAAAATTAAAGACTCTGTTAGATTGCCCTAGGTAGTTCTTATGTTGCAAGTCTTAGTTTTCTATAGAAATACAAACTTTTAAAATCCTTTTTTTTTTTCGTTCATGTCAGAGGTGACATATTCTTGTTTTAAAGTCTATCGTTCGTAACGATCGGGTATCAGGCCCTCTGACTTCCACTCAGGTGAATGCGAGAGCCTGGGCTGTCATCAAATGATAAAAAATATGCAATCTGTGATTGTGTTACAGGCATGCACATAACTTTTATCTTTTTTTATGTGAAATAGTAAAAAGCCATTAATACTAGGAACTGACTTATGAAAAAGGGTAATTAAATGTTGTTTTATTATTATTGGTGATTACGGAGAATAAATTACATATTACCAGATGAGAGAATGTGTAATAATATCACACAAATAGGCCTGTAATCAATGTAACGAATTAGTGCAGTATTATACGTTTGTAATTAACACACTGTCCGTGAAAATGTATATAACCCTGACTACTTTCCACAAGATACATGCTGTTTTCTCTCATCATGGAAGTATTATGTGTCAGTATAATACTTCGATGATCTGATTTAACACGCAATATTGCGTCCAGCTATTCTGACCAGCTTGTAGTACGCCTGCACCAAACATGCCAACTCCTTTGGCCAGCTGCCGATTAGTACTATGTTAATTATGCTAAAATAGCTTTTTATCTAACCTGTAATTTATTATTATTTTATTCTAACATAGCTTTTATATAGCGCCTATCTAATAAACATAATACACTAAGTGCTTAACATATAAAATTTAAGGAAAATATATATCACAATGCATATATACAACTCGTCTAAACATCAACCCAACAATGTTAGATCTGTAAATTTGCTTTCGCAAATTTTTGGTTCTTCCCTCGCCGGGATTCAAACCCATGCTACTGTGATATCGTGACACCAAATCGCCTGCACTGCAGCCGTCCCGCTAGACCACACGACCACCTGGGCTCTCAAATAAAAGAGCTTTCGGTGGGCATGTGTTACCTTTCCACGTCAGTTTTAATCTAGCGGCGTACTACAGTACATGATATATAAGGCATGAAGATGTTATGAACATAAGGATGAAACAGAAATTAAATAGAATAATGATGTAAATTAAAAACATATTAGAATATAACAGTCAACCAAAAATTGAATAAAATAATGATGAAAATTATAAGTATTTACATTCCCTGCGGTATATACACAAGCAAAATCTATAAAAATGTGCATATATAATATAATAAATAATATCCACATCATGCAATTAAAAAAACTGGGTCTTGTGTATCATTATCATCTTTTTGTATTAACTACATTTCAGTGAATTGTTCACTGAATAAATTAATGAGGATTGAGATCGTGTCCATGTAAGCATTAGTAACTCATATGGTATTCAATGAATGCTAAAAAGTGAAATGATCACGGCATGTGGCCATACTATGGTGATATGTGGTGCCAATCGTTTAAACCATACTTGAATTAGTGTGCTACACGCTACCTCTAAAAGCCGGAGAGACAACGGTAAACTTCACTGGAGGTAAGCGGATGGTCGTAACTAAAAGTTACTAAAAGTTACGACCATCCAGAGATGGGAGACAACTCTAGGGATAAGTTTTTCTTTTCCGATTTTCGCGCAGTAAAACGTTTATTTGAGCCATTTGGCAGTTCGGTGATATTGAAACCAAATTTGATGCATTAAAACATTCAAATTTTCGTAAAATAGTCATTAAAAAATTCGAACATGATGGTCGTAACTATAAATCAAAAATGTTAAGGATGGTCGTAACGTAAATTTGTGATGGTCGTAGCTCTGTTTTAAATAAGACAGAATAAGGCAAGTCAAAAGTTTTAAATGTGTCTTATATGCATATATTATACGATGCATTTCTGAAGATTTATTTTTTATTTTTACATAAAACGTATAATAAAGCAAATTCAATCCTTGTAACACTTGTCAATTTTATAAAGTTTTCAAATATTAGTTTTGGGGGAATTTTGATTTAAAATTCTAATTTTTTTAAATGTTTTTGACCGAACAAGGCAAGTCAAAAGTTTTGAACATGTCTTTTGTTATATGAATATATTATATTATATATTTGAGAAGTTGTTTTCACCAAATAAAAAAAATAAAAGGGGTGAAGAGAGGGGTACCTGTATAGTGCGAAACGGATGAAAATTGGAACGAATGGAACGAAACAATACAAAATGAAATGAAATGAACAGTCATATAATTATACTGAAAATATAATGAATAAAATTAATAAAATTAACCAAGAGGCAAATATATATAATCGTTATGTTACCGATGAAAAATAAAGATAGTTCACGTTAGAAAATCTAGGACTCCGAAGTGCATTTGCGGATTTAATTTCCGCATGAATGACCAAAAGCCTAATATTTGAAGGCCAATAGTTTATAAGAACTGCAATAGCTGTTTAAAAGTTAAAGATGATTGTTCAGAATTGCACATTTCATTATTTCATCTGCCGACATGATTGCAGATAATGAAAAGTCGTAAATTAAAAAAAAACTTAAAACAAATATGAGGGAATACGTGTGTGCATTTAATAATTTAATGCCTTAACGTACAGTAAAAAATATATTGATACTCAACCCTAACATACTTTTTGGCTTAATGCGAGTTGATTAGTGTTCACTGTTGCTCCTAAATGATAAGCGTTTGGAATACATCAGAACTGTGTATGTTTACCATGTAGATATTTGCCACAATCATTTACATATATATATTAAACTTTTCGTTCTTTTGTACGCCGACGACACTATAATTATATCTGAAACGGCCGAATCAATGCAACACGCCTTAAATGTTTTTGAAAGATACTGTGTCCAATGGAAGTTAAACGTTAATTTATCGAAGACAAAGGTTGTTGTGTTCTGCAAACGGAAATCAAGAACATTACCAAAGTTTCAAATATTTAACCAGTCTATTGAAATTCAAGATTCTTATCCATATCTAGGACTAACCTTTAATTTCAATGGTTTATTTGCAACAGCGAAGAAACGTCTTAGCGAACAAGCACAGAAAGCTCTTTTTAGTCTCAGGACATGTAATTTGTGTTTAACTGCAATTGGCAATGAATACCATTTATATTTATTTGAATGCAATTCTTTATTAGTAAAAAAATATCAGAAATCAGCATATTCTAGAGTACTATGTGAAATATCCGAGTGAAGCAAAAATGAAAGGACTACTGTCATTGACTAATATTAACGTACTTAAAAATGTGTCTTTATTCATTTCAAAGTTAACTAAAATATTATAATATAAAGTAAAGTAATTTTCTACATATTTCATTTGTAAGTTGTTTTATTTATTTCTTTAATTGTATGTGATATTATTTTGTAATTTACCTCTTGTTTCACATGTCAATGTGACTGAGTGTTTTTGAAATAAAGCATATTGTATTGTATTGTATATTGTATTTAATAATTCTTTAGCTTAATTTCTGCATACCATTATCAGAGTAACACATATTATTGTTTATAGCAAATCATATATGACATCTGAGTTGATTACTTTTACTTTTAAAATACATTTGTGACAAAAATGCAGTTTAGGCATAAGACAATATTTGTAATTTATCGTTGAATTGTTATCCATAATAAATTACCCGTTTGAACAATGCGTTAACGAATTATACATATAAAATCAGTCTTTTATCCTTGGTTGTTATGAGACGCGTTAATTGTTGCTAGGGTGCTCTCTTCGAGGTCCGCGCTCTTGGTATATTTTGTTTGAAAAAATTGTTTGATTGTTTAGTTACTCCCATTCTTACATATTGTAGTGAAATTTGGGGGGTGGATTCACATTTTAAAGACTCTGATCCATTTGAAAAACTTCATGTTAAATTTATCAAAGACATATTAGGGGTTCACTGTAAGGCATCTAATGATGGATGTCGAGCTGAACTTAATAGAATTCCCTTGAAAAATAAAATATTATATTCAATATTCAACTACCTGAACCATATAGTTTCTTCGGAAAATTCTTTGGCATATGATATATTCACTAAATCTATAGATTCAAACCCTTGGGTCATAAAGGTCAAGAGTCTTTTGAATGAACTTGGAATGTCTTATATCATCAATAACTTTAATTATGTTAAAGGTAATTTAAATTCTATTAAACAAAGAATGACCAATGTTTGCAAGTTCAAAATGCAAATATATTTGAATCCAAAAAGTTAGACTTTTTCAAAAGTGTCTACATAATGGGCAGAAGACCACCCTATGTTGATATATTAAAAAACAGAAGTGACAGAGCTGCAATATGTAAGATCCGTATAAGCGCTCATACACTGATGATTGAAAGAGGGAGACATCTAAATATTCCCAGAAATGAGAGATACTGCTCTGTATGTAATTCTGGTCAAATTGAAAATGAAAAACATTTTCTTTTACATTGTGAAAAATACTCAACTAAGAGGGACATATTTTACCATAAAGTTTCAAATATAATCGTTGATCCTACAAAATTTCAAAAACATGAAAATAATATAATCTTTTTATTAAATAATAATTCATACACAATCCTAAATTTAACTTCCTCTTTCATCTCAGACAGTTTGAACCTGCGTAAAGCAGAACAAACTCTATAAAATTGCTAATAATCATTGTTCATAATATTACATATTAATATTGTCATTATTTTCAATACTTAATATGTTTGACCAACTATGTAATTGATATATTTTTTTTTAATCATTTACTGTTGATGATATTGATATCGTTCGATGATATTGTTCTAAATATGCCTATTGCTATTCTATGCATTATTACTATTTGTATACCAGTTGTATGGGCCATTGCCAATTATTGTAATTGTGTTTGTGCCAATAAAATATTTGTATTTGTATTTGTATTTGTATATAAAGACATCGATTCATTGCAAGTCGCTCTTACCGACCGTGCAAGGGCTGTATAGCCAGTCAAGGTCGTTAAAAACTTCCATTTGTTGTCAAGTCGCTCATTTATTAATTGGCCGTCGACGGATGAACATCGGAAAGTGAATACCAGCCAATAAAGTAGTTTAAAAGGAAAGTTTGTAAACCTAGCTGAGTTGAAAGCTTGTGGTTTTGAAGCAAGCGGTTTTTGAAGTCTTTACGATTGTTGCAAGCTACCGGGTTGTTCCGATACTGTAATTTCCCTCGGGAATTGTCGCAGTCCCTCGAACAGGTGGTTTGTAAAAGTCTGGTGACTTTGGTGCTTCGGAGACTAAGTATTACAATTATTGCAAGCTACCGCGTTGTTCCGAAACTGTAATTTCTCTCGGGAATGGTCGCAGTCCCTCGAACAGATAGCTTGTAATAATCTGGTGACTTAGGTGCTCCGGGGACTAGGTGCTTCAAAACTAGTTGTCTCAGGAACTAGGTGCTTCAGAGACTGGTTGTCTCAGAGACTGGGTGTCTCAGAACTAGGTGTTTCAGGAACCTAGGATTTTTGAAGCTTATTCTTAAGTTTAATATTTATAATTGTTTGTCAAATCAGTTGGGACCTCGGAGTCAGTGAAAGGATCAAGGATAAATTGAGGTTCTAGTTTTCAGACTACTTTTTGATACAAAGTTATTTGTGTAAATAGTGTTATTTCTTTATTAAGTTTCAAAGTTGGTCTTGTAGTTTTAAGTAAAGCCTCCAAGTTGTAGTTGGGTTTTTGAGTTAATTAAAAGATTGATATTGGAGTATCTCAGATTCTGTGAAAACGGATACGAACATATAGTTCATAAGCCAAACACGTTACACATTCATAAAAGTTTGTTTAAATACTCGAGTTACGGTCATCTTTCAAACTTACGACCATCTTGTTTCGGTTACGACCATCGTCCAAAATACCATAGTTGAATTTACGACCATCACACATTTAAAGTTACGACCATAATGCCCGAATTTTTTAATGACTATTTTACGAAAATTGGAATGATTTTATCTATCAAATATGATTTCAGTATCAACGCACTCACGATAAGTGAATATGAGACAAGCGGTTTTGCTCAAATAAACCTTTTACTACACGAAAATCGGAAAAGAAAAACTTATCCCTAGAGTTGTCTCCCATCTCCGATGGAAAAAGTTACGACCATCCGCTTACCACCAGTGAAACTTAAGATAGATGATCATACCGGTATTTTGAAGGAATTCAAGCATGTTAGATGATGCAAAATTCAAAAAAGCTCATTGGCAAGTACCGAGACCTTATAGGAAATTATTCAGTGTCTACTTCACAAATAATATACAGGATGGACTTGATTTATTATAGATTCTTGGTCGGCTCACGGTTTGTGTCATTTTGTTAACGATATAGTTTTCCATTTGTTTGCCATTGCACTATTATGTTTCTTTTGGTCTTGTTGGTCTGTGAGTCTGGTTAGGGCTTTACAGATGATTATGGGTCCGAGATATTAGTGTATAGATGTATCGAGCTAAGGTTAAAGCAGACGCCTTTGCGATTTGGTTATGAAGTATTTAATAATATGGTGGAACAGAATTATCACAAAGATTTTCGAAAAAAAAATTAACCGCTTGTTTTCTCTGTAAAGTAATCTCACAAATGTGCACCAAGTTATTTTTGTATCAATGTCATATGAAACATTTAACACGACAGTTATCAAGACCTGGTATTATTTTTTTGACACTCATGTAATACTAGGTTTAATTTGTTTATGTTTTGAAAGCATTAGGAAATTGGTTTAAAAATATTCTCAGCTAAACATGTTATACCAAGAAAGAATTTGAATATGTATATCTAAAACATTAGTTATATCTGAAAGTTAAGAAAATTAAGCACCTTCTTATATGTAAAGGTATATAGAGAGACATTTTCATAACATCATGGACAAGACCATTTCTTGGCGCGGTCAGGTTGTCAATTGACTTTGTCAGATTAGGTCACGGAACGTTCGTCTATAACCTCAACTTGTCATATGGTAATCGTGTTATAGACATGTAAACTGTGGGGTCGCCAAAGGTTCTAAATGCCTAAATTTAATAGTACAAGTAACAAGTAGAGGACTTAACCTTATGTGTTGATTTAATTGTTGAATACTTCAGTAAACTTTCTTCTTTTTTTCTTCTGGTGCACCTGCATGTACTTTACTCTTTTATTCTATATAAATTCCCACTGGAATGCCTCTGAAAGACTGAGTGGGCATACAATCACTGTTACCAATAGCCGATTACAAACAAAGGTAAAGGATTCAGTATTATTAACAAAATAAGAATTGCGGTTGTCCACGCTGTTATGAATATGATTCTATATAGGAACAACGAAATAGATTGTTATGATTTTACGAAAATAAAAACCATGCAATCGAAGAAGAAGAGACGGGGAATATTTCTACATAATGCTTTATATTCATATATTTAGCAAATTTCTCTATCGGAAGAAATCTGGTCGCGCCAAAAAATGCATCCATTTGTGCAATAACTCATTTGCGCAAAAACACTTTTGCGCCACTTGTTTTTTAAACACCTTGTATTAGTTGCACCAAAATTTAGAAAAAAACGGTTAATCTAAACTCAACAATTTTGAAAATGCTGTTTATAGAGAAAAATTAAAATAACAGTAATCAAAATTAAAACAGACAAAGTCAGTACTTTTAACGTTCCAACAGAGAAGTAACAATTAAGCTACAAACAACAAGGACAATCAAAAACATTCAATAACATTACATACACAAAGTCGTCATCGTTATTCGTGGATACTACAACTTTTTGTATTTTCTGAAATTCTTTTGACATTTTTTTGTCTGGCTTGTATAACAGTTTTCTGTACATTTATTTAGAACACATTTTACAATTGGTCCTCAGTTTAAGGCTTTTGTCAATACTTAAACAAATCTAACAAAGAATTTTGTAATATGGTCTCTAAATATCATTTTGAAGTGTTTTACTACTCAATGTGAGTTAATCTCGTGTAGATATATATTTAAACATAGATACAATAAAAACAGGAATGCATTTACTCATCTATATATATTCTTGCAGTTTACACCTTATAAATCTATATAATTCTTATATGATTTGCATACTAGGGAGTACGTTTATACGATTGGTCGAGAGGGCTTCCGGTAGTGACTCTTGAGTTATTAATATTCGATAAACGACGTTGACCTAACTCGAATGATTCAGCGCCCTCTATCGGTCAGTGTCCTCTCGATAGGTAGTTGGAATATAACGACTGGATTAGTCGGTTAACGTTGACCATACTACTTTTTGTAACCAATATATTAAACAAGATGGCGGCGATAATACCACAATCCGTTATAATCAACGTTAAAAATGTTTATTTTTACTTCGCGTTAAAAATTAAATAAAATAATAAACACAAAACATTAATTCATTCGAATGATAATAAGTTAAGTTTGTAGTTTATCAATTATCAGATAGAAAATGTCATGGAGTACATATTTATGCGTTAACCAACAAATATACTTCATGTGCCAGGCCATTCCACTAACAAAAATATACAATTTACGTGTGATAGAGGTTAGGAGTGTAGAAAAATATATTCATGATCTCCAATTTTAAAGAATCATAAACTAGACTAAGTCTCTTACGAACATATCATAAAAGTCATCTGGACTTTTAGTTGTTTTAAGTGAATTGGTCGAGTTTGTACATCAATAATTTCCTTAATATAGAAAGGCGTTTAATCCAATACTATAATGAATATTCCAAAAACAATACTGCTTATATTTGTATTATAGTAGCGTAGTATGTTTTGATACTAATGGTATGTGTCTTCTAAACTTCGAAATAACAAAAAGAGCGTTTTTTTAATCTTGTTGGTTTTCTTTTTTTTTCATTTTAAAAAATACAAGAAAAAGAAACCAACTAAATCTAAGCATTTTCTTTTTTAAAAAAAAAAGGCTTATTGTAAACAAAACTGAATTAGAAATAATTTGCCAAGTATGAAGAATTATATAATTTAGGATCACGAATAGTATTCGAATACAGTGTAGAATCATTCTATCATTGCATTAGGGGAAACTTTCAGTTCGGAAACTGATATAACCTGTTTTAAGGGTAACTATGACTACAATGTGACAGATAGGTCAGATATATTTTGTACTACACCAAACGTTATAGTCATTAACACATTCGAAATAGAAGTTGTGAGCCAAATAGAACGCATACCATTGAAACAGATGTGAACTTATGGTTACCAAGTGCGATAAAAAGTGCGAATTAGTGTAGAGAAAGTCTTTTGGGATACATTTGGCTCACTTGGAAGTAAGAAAAAAGGCCAAGGAAATGATAAACAACATTATTATTTTGCCCTGTTGGTTCCTCGCCTAATTTTATTTTTGTCTAAGAAAAATGCTTTTGACTCAAAGAAAGCCAATATTATAGCGATTGTCACCTAATGCAAATATTTGAGGTAACTGTTTTCAGTGTTGTTAGCGGCTTGTGATGAGTGTACCAAACGCTGTCTCCAATTAAACATCTCTGCATATGCTAATTTAATATATGTTTTTTTGGCAATGTATAGTTTACCAAAGAGGTGTTAGCATCGCTGTTAAACATCACGATATACAATTTACATTCTTTCTAGTAATAAAGTGTATTCATGTTAGACGTAACAGTTTTTGAAAAAAAATGTAAATCGTTATGTAAGAAATCAACTGCTACCAGGTGCTCCCACATTTTAACTATGAGAAGCCGTTGGTAGTGGTTATAGTTGCCAAAAATATTCGTTATTACTTCTACAGCGTATTTTGAAATAGGGCTTGATCAGATTATTATTGTATAAAATAACAAATTAAAATTATTTAAAAAAAAAACAATAATTGTTTAAAATTAAAAACCAATTGTTCAGAGAACAATTGAAAGTCTTTCCACAGCAAAGAAATTTGGATAAGAAGGTAGTTTCTTCATACTGATGCGATGTATAATGGTTTAATTATATTAGTGAGTGATATAAGGGAGATAACATGCTACTTCCGGTGAAATGAATGTTACTTCCGGTCTCATATGACAGCTTCTTTCACACTGATTCCGAAAATATATAGTTTCTATATACTTTTGTATGTAGAATGGGAGATAATTGACCACTTCCGGTTTGTTGGAAGTCATTTTTAGTCTTCAGTAATCAGTTTCTGCATCCATATGACAAAATATATGGATTCTGAGTTCTTTTATGTGAAAAAATTGCAAAACAAACTACTTCCGGTTTTCTCAAGGTCACTTCCGGTAGCCATTTTTCAAGGTCATTTGTCACTTAACCTTTTGTTTAAGGTCAAATGTCTTTATAATGAACTTAATTGAAGTTATAATCAAATAACCTCATATCAAGACATTTCAGGGGCACCAACTCCTTTAAGGTGCCATTTAATTGTATAAGACTAAATGTAGCATATCTTCATTACAATTAAGCAGACATTTTGAACTTGTTCTTTTATATGTATCTCTCACAGTGTTGGAGAAAATGCAAAAACAAGCAAAAGTCACAATTGAGAACTTGACCTTGACCTTTGACCTTGACCTCATTTTGTAAGTTAGGACCTAGGGGCCTCAAATAAAAACATTCCAGGGTTATACGGTTAACTGTTTATGAGTTAAAAAAACATACCGACAAATTTATTTTGTAAAGGTAGATAACTCCTATAAAATTTCATCGAATCGCTTCGATCCAAATAAGCCAAAAATTCCTGAGGATGTAACAAACAATTTATAAAAGGAATTTTGTCGATATCTTTTTTTGTTACGAAGGAGATGCACACAGATCATAAACAGTGAATAGGAAGATAACTCTTACAAAGAAAATGGTTCGACTTAGCAGGGTGAAATTTAAAAGCGCATAAACTATACGATACCATATGAGAAATATTTAAGCGACACATTGCGAAACAAACATTTATCGCAAGAACAAAATTTGGCGGAAAAAAAAAAAAAATAATAATAATCAGAAGAAAAACAATAAGTCTTTCCACAGAAAAGTGGAAAGACTTAATTACAGAAATCGATATTACATCAAACGACAAAATCAAATTTATGTATTAATTATTTTTCTTTCTTTTTTTTTAAATTTGGGTTTGGATACTTGTATTAATCATTTGGGTAACTAAGAGGGTAATGAAAGAATTACACTGATTGGTTGTGTTATCTTGTGTGTATTGCCTTCACTAGATAAGGCAGCTTGCTCTGTGTCATTTGAATAGGATGTGCAGTGACCCGTAATGCCATGTCCAGTTTTGTTTAAGAAATAATTGATTGTAGTTTTAACATGGGTAAGCATTATATTTTTGTCCGAGCGATAGTGAGGGCTAAAATAACACGAATATAATGCATACCAATGTTAAAATAACAATAAAGTATAGCTTGCATCAATTATTTCGATTCTGATTAGGAAAATTAAGGTAATTTATATGTCCGATGTGTATAAGGATTAAGCGATTGTGTAGGCTCTTCCATGAACCTCCCTCTTTTGTTTGTAAAGAAGATTTTTCAAAGGGAGGAGTTTGGAACAGCCAGCATGAACGGTTGTCGCATCTAGGTCAAACATGTCAATTTCGGAATGCAACACATTAGTCAAATAATAAATGAATTAGTAACAACATGTGCATCTTTAAAGAGTTTGGAAGTGTTTTAAGTTAATGAAATATATTAAAATGCTTGCCAATTTGATAAAATTCATTATTCTGCAGTAGACAATATACGCATGTGCAAACAAAAAATTGTTGGATTTAGAGCATGGGTTTATTCATAAAGGGAAAGAAGCACGTCATATAAGAATATTCGTTAGAATGTGAATAAAGCGGATAGGTGACCATCAGTATTTGGTATACGTCACACAGACACAACAAAACAACACCATCAAGAAAAACAAAATATCGGAAAATAAAAATATATGGTTTTTAAATAATATGGACAAGTGTACAAACCATAAGTTTAGCTTTTACTCGTACATGAAGCTATGAGGAATACCCTCTAACACATGTGGTAGTACAGACAATGCATCATTTGTTTGTAAAAATGTTTTGTGGGCTGTTTTTCGAATATTTGAAATATGTGCTCTTTATTCAATACAATTTAATACTTTCATAATTGCATAATTAGGTAATATAAAGTTAAGATGAAAACAAGTTTAATGTATTCATGTTAGGTTTTCCTGAAATGGTAGCTGAACAAAAAACACAAAACTAGTACCAAAAAGTCTGTTGTCGCAACATAATTCAAAACTTTACCTATTAAAATCAAATTGTCTTCAATTCTACAAAAACATATATGGAATTTTGACATCATAAACAACGCCAATCGGCAGGGGACCTATCGCTCTTGCCAAATCTCGGACCCTATCCAATACTCCAATACGTCTTTTCTATCTGTTCAAAACTATCTGCCAATTCATTCTTTTTCTTAATGTTAATAAGCATGTTGATCATGTTAACATATACCACTAGACATAACTCAATCACAAATTACTCTTATCTTACATAAACAATATTTATATTACTTGATATACTTGAATGTGAGAGATCGTTGACTTCTTCACCAAGCGGTTCTGGAAAGATAACATATGATTTATTAATGCATGGCACAACGTCATTTGACTGATATGCTTAAATCCAAAATGGCAGTTTCAACAAAGAGAAAAATAATACACAGAGTTATTAAAAAAGATGTTACTTTGAAATATCATACAGAGGACTGATAACGCCGCTTTTTTATTTCATGAATTCTAAAATCCAATTTTTATAAATTAATCAACAAAGTCCCCTGAACTGCCACAAATAGTTGTTTGACAACAATGACTTATATGTGTCATAGATGACCACGGATATTACATCGCCGAGTGAGACGTTAATTTCTACTTCACATGAGCAAAAACAACGAGGTCCACAGGAGAAGGATATGCTTACCTTTGATCACCTTTCAGGAGCACCTGGTATTTGTTGTATGGTCCGTCTTGCTTAGTCTGTAGGTTAAATTTAGTGTTTTATAGACTGTTGTGTGTCTTTTCGTTTCTTGTCATGATTTTAGCCGTTCTCTGTTCGACTGATTTTTGTTTATCCCTTTGGTATCTCAGTTCAATCTTTTTTTTATAATTGTCACAAGAAACAATGTATTAGTATTAACATTTTTTAACGTACTTGTAGTAGATATTTGGTTTAGGTATTTGTACATCTTACCGAAAAGAATAGCTTGATTAATCAATACAAAGAAGTTGTATGGGTGATTTTCCCCCCTTTATTAAGTTGTTAGTGAACATCATATTATCATGACGTTAGAGTTATATAAGAAATGACTAAAGTTATAAGTTGACTGTAGGATCTATTTTAATAAAATTCGTATTACTTTGAAAGGACTGAAGATTTCCTCAAGAGATTTCAAGTACTATATTTGGTCTTTTTACAGTATCTTAATTATTCATGTATAAAGTAAAATCACAAAAATACTGAACTCCGATGAAAATTCAAAAAAGGAAAGTCCCCAATCAAATGGCAAAATCAAATGTTCAAACACATCAAACGAATGGATAATAACTGTCATATTCCTGACTTGGTACAGACATTTTCTAATGTAGAAAATGGTGGATTGAACCTGGTTTTATAGCTAGCTAAACCTCGCACTTGTATGACAGTCGCATCAAATTCCATTATATTGTCAACGATGCGTGAACAAAACAAACAGACACAATAGGTAAAAATGTCAAAAATAGGGGTACAGCAGTCAACATTGTGTTGTCATCTTAATCACTATAAAAACAACAAATGTAACGAAGAAGCACAAAAAGGCATACATCAAATGTAACATCCTCATTTTGCTTAAATTATACGATTTTTATGTATAATACTTGACGATGAAACTTATAAAATCAAAAAATTGTTGTATCGTATTTAAAACACATATTATTAGTTACATAGTGTGCTAGTGACCTAATACGGTATATATGGGGTCAGTAAATTCCATATGGGGTGAGAGCGAAGCTCGAATCCCCATATGGAATTTACTGACCCCATATATACCGTATTACGTCACTAGCACACTATGTAACGAATTTATCTTACCGACTATCTTAACGTTTGAAATTAAGACTAGTGATTCTCAAAACGAGCAAGTCTTCAATACTGTTAGCGCTAGGAAAATACTTCCATTAATCCTACAAAAACAGATGCCAACAATAACGACTTGGATAAATGTGTTTTATGAATTTGTTTCAATCTGAATCATCAATTTCTTCGTCTGTTGGAACTTTTAAGATTTTTTCTCAGTACCGTTTTGTTTTTAACAAAGGGACATAACACTATTACTAACCGTGTATTAAATAAGCCCCGCCCCCTTCTTACCTAATAAGGAATATAAAGGGACGTAACTCCACTACTAACCGTGTATGAGATAAACCCCGCCTCCCTACTAACCTAATATCAAATATACACGGTTTGCACGCGGACGCTTTTAACCAATCATATTCCTGGAAATGTATAGGAGGTAAGATAAAACATGTTTCCTTCTCTGTGTGTTTTTCATAATCATTCACACTTTATTATATATTACATCTCTACTCCGATTTTGCTCAGGAAAGCGGCTATTTTATGTATTTCCCCGACCAGAATCATTGTTAATAGTCGCTATCAGTTTTGATGTTTGTTTTAGTAGCTTTGTAATCGTATGATTGCCAATGAGACAACTGTTTCCACCAAAAACTAAAGGAAATGGATGTAAAATAAAAAATAATGATGAAATATGAGCAAAACCAATACCAGATATACATGTATTAAATTAAGGCATTCGGATTTAAGGAATGGGTATCAGTTCAAATATAGAAAGCTAAGGGCCAGATTTAAATTAATTACATAAACCATAATATAATTGTGACTGAAAGCAACTAACCAATACCTGAGACAGCGCTAAATAACAGTACATCAATTGAGATCAAACCGTGAGTAAAAAAAAAATGAAATGATCTTGACACAAGAACAAAAGAAAAATGATTGACAAATTGACAAAATAAATATAATGGTGATACCAATCTTAAAACAACAAAGACATGTGAACATAAAATTTTTTCTAAAATTACGTTATTATATGATTTTAGAACAGCAACCATTTGCCTATAAAAAATTAAATCACCAACATCCATACATCTACAGAAAGGCCCGGACATTTTTTTCTTATTTTAAGTTAAGTTCTATAAATTTTTGCACCATACATTTATTTTATTGAACTGACAAATCTTACTTTTGCATTGAAAATTGTATGTCCGGCGTAACATTTCAGATTAAATTAAATGCATTTCTTTATGTTCCGTTGTAATTTTGCTCATAAAATCTGCGAAATTTAGTATATCAGCTTCCTACTAGATTTATATTATAACATCATACCCGTTTTGGGGTATTGGCTGAACTTTGAACGAAGCTTTCAACGAAATATTCAGCAGAGGAACCTGTCTTAATGAGTTTTGAGGAAAGTTTATCAAAATTTCAGTTTTATTATTATCCCTATAAAATAATCAAATCATATTAAAACTATACTCAATAGAAAGTTCAGAAAAAGATAAACATTTTCAAAGTTTCAAATGTAAAAAAAACCCATTTCTTAAGCAGATTTTTTAAAAATCGGATGTCTAGCCACTATGTCCAAACGTTATTTTTGTCCATTCCTTAGGTGAAACATGTTGTATTAATACTAAATGTGCATTTATAATACAAAACTAACATATTTATAAGATACAAACTATAAGTTCATACAAATGGCTAAATGAGTCGGGTGTTTTCACAAACATGATGACCTTACAACTTTTTTCGGAAAGTATTCCCTATGTCTAGCCATTATGTCCAAGGGTGTCATTTTGACGTTTCTGCACAGTGGCGTCTTTTATACAAATACACACTATTTACGAACTGTTTATGCAGTTAAAATGATGCCGGGAAATGTTTATTCCAAAATGGTCTGCTGAATCAAAATAACACTCAGATTAGAAAAACATACACACATAAGAAATAAACCCGTTATAGACACAGGGGAAAAGGAGGATGGGCCGAGGGATAATTTGTTATGGACAAAAGTTTTCATGCAAATCTAAAACACCTTTGTAGATTAGAAACCGATTGGAATCCGAGTTATAAAGGTTTATACATTTTAAACAACTATATAAATACGTATTTGTAAAATTAAACCATCAATGCTAAAAAGATCGAGAAATAGTCTGAAAACTCGCACAGATATTGGACAAAATTGAGTTCAATCTAAAAAAAAAATCATTTCAACTAAAATCATTATAAAAAGAAATATTACTGAATTATTATATGACCGATTTTTATGAAATAAATACCATAAATTTTTATGTTCAATTTGTCAAAAAAATGTTCAGGCTTTTATCTTATCATGTGTCCCTCCGGAAGCAATATTTTTTGTAAAGGGTGCTATGTATTCTATCCAAAATAAAATTGGAAAAATTTGCATTTGTTTTCATCTATAATCACAGATCAGAAAATAGAAACTATCCTTACGTAATTAATTGCCTTATACATGATAAATTTTGAATTTCTTCAGGTTATGGTATTTATTTGATGAAAGTCGATCGAGTAGGTACTTCGCTCTTGATAACAAAATGTCAAAGTTAATATATGGCGTCACATTTGTCAATTATACATGTTACGTCTTGCGACGCAATACCGTGAGTTACGTCATAATGGTAATGCATGTAACGTTGTTCATTATTTTTATTTATCTTTGGCGTTCTAATGATAACCGTATATTATTTATTATAAATTACATCTCCCAAGCTACTAACTTAATGTTCTTTTAAAATAGAGAAAAGACAATGAAACTTGCATGACCAGTAGGCCACTCACAATTGGCTAATAACTCTACTCCGACCTCGCTCAGGAAAGTAGCTATTTTATTTATTTCCCCGGCCAGAATTATTGTTATTAGTCGCTGTCAATTTTGATGTTTGTTTTAGCAACTTCGTATTTGTATGATTGCAAATGAGACAAATTTCCACCAAAAACTAAAGGGAAAAGTTGTAAATTAAAAATAATGGTTAAAAAGTTAGTAAAACCAATACCACGTATACATGTACTTGTATTAAAATAAAGAAATCCGGATTTATGGAATAGAAAGTCAAGGGCTAATTTGGCCACGAGCATCACTGAAGAGACATGTATTGTTGAAATGCGCATCTGGTGCAGGAAAATTGGTACCGTTAATGTGATTAAATTAATAATATAAACCATAACACAATTGTGACTGAAAGCAACTAAAGAGAACACAACTAATCATGAACATTGCTTAGGAAAGGCACATAGTACCAGTACATCAATTTAGATCAAATTGTAAAAAAGTCGAAATGACTTTGAAACAAGAACAAAGGAAAAATGATTGACAAATTGACAGAATAAATATAATGGTAATACCAATCTTAAAACAACAAAGACATGTGAATATATTATTTTTATATAATGACAATGCATGTAACGATGTCATTATTTAGTTATCTGTGGCGTTCTAGATAATGATAAGTGTTCACACGATCAGTAAGTAGAAAGTCATCATGTCAATGTTCTAATTTTCTCTATGAAAGTTTCATAAATAATAACGCCGTTGTCTGATAAGCATATTCTTCGTCGATGTAATGACTAATTGCCATTCTCAGCATCTTACACCACTTACGAGACCTCCCTTTAATTGAAACATCTTTTGGTGATGTTGATCGGTACCATATGATAAAATTTGTGTATTGGCAGCTATAGGAAATTCTGATTACCAAACGACGTCATCATGTTCAATTGATTGTACTGGTAATAATACGCTGCAATACCCAAAGTAATACAATGTTTATGACCTTAGTGCACGTGTTCTTGAACATTTATTAGAAAGACACATCGACCTGTACTTATAACATATATTATTCTTATCTGCTGTTTTCTCTTCGATATCTCCACAAAAAAAAGATGTGTTCATTAGATTTCTTAAAAATATCTATTGTTAGTAAGTAGGTGACAGATATGTGACAGATATATATGTATAAAAGCCAGAATTGGTAGCTACGACGTACCCATACCATAGGAACATTCAAATGCATACATTAAAAAGAAACTATCAACGCCATGACAAACAAAAGACAAAAAAAAAGACACGCAACATTATACAAATCAACATAAAAAAAAGTAATGGCTTAGCAATACGAAGGGTAACTGCACCGTTGTATCCCGGGATTAATAAACTCTGACATTTCTCCTTTGACACCATTTATACTAAAAAAAAATCATTGCAACGTTACATCAAAAATAGCTCGAATATACTGACATTCAATTCTGTGATTTAATGGCATTTTAGAGTTTTAGATACATGATTTTTTTTTATAGGCTTTGGACTCACTGATAGTAATAGTGAGTACATCTCAGCTCTATATTTTGTGAGGGTTTTTTTTTTTTTTACGTGATGTATAAATACCTTGCCCGTAAGGTGTGGTCTGTTTTTATAATATTTTTTTTCTTATTTAATGTATTAAGCCCTTTTCAACTGATTTTTATAGTTTGCTCTTATGTTGTGCTGTAACACCACTTTTCCAGGTTAGGAGAGAGTTCAGCGCTCACAATCATGTTTAACCCCGCCATATTCTTTATGTTCCTGTTCCATGTCAGCAGCCTGTAGTTCAGGGATTGTCGTAGGTTCGTGCCTGTCATATTTGATTTCATAATTTTGTTATAAATTAGGCCGTTAGTTTTCTCATTTTTTCTCATTTTTTTCAAACTTTTCAGGTCTGGATATACAGTATGGGATTTGCTCATTGTTCAAGACAGTACGATTGCCTATAATTGCCAACATCATTTCATTTGAATACTAGTGGATATCTGTCTCGTTGACAATCATACCTCATCTCTTATTCTTAAATGTATTCAACATGAAACTGTTTGTACTTAAAAGAAAACGTTCCACATAAACCATGCACTAAGATGTTTATGCACGACTTTCAAAAATAAATTTAGCATTCACACAATTAGAAAACAATACCAGTTTGCTACATTAAATGAAACAAGAATGAAATGGTAGTCGACAATCTGAAGAAAGGGAAATTAAAGTCTTACATTAACAGAACGGCACAAGATGCAGGCCTTGAAACATTACGATGTACACAAGAGCAGGCACGTGTTGCAAGCGTCAATGACATACAGCAACTTAACGGGCAAAAAACACCATAATTATTACAACATATGGTTAAAGTTAAGGACAAACAACGCTTTACTTCATGAGAGCAACTTTTAAGGCTTAGACAATCAGAGACATAAAAAAAATCTCATAAAAGATGTCATATAGTAAGTATTTAGATGTATAACCAAACACAAATGTTTCAATTGTGAATTAAAACTAATTGGACAGCAGTACAACCAAAACACATTTTAGATAAAATAACAGCTTTGCCAATAGATAATTAAAGTACTGAAGTGCTGAACATCGGACGACTGCAAGTACTTGTGAATGGTTACAAGCACTTGTCTCAGAAAAAATCTCTAGACCTGAAAGTGAGGTTAATGTACAAATAACTTTTCTGGGACAAGTTCGTGCTTGGATGATAAATTGATGACAGGGAATTCAACCTCACCGTAATGACTATAGTCTATTATATTGTAGTGATACAAATCAGTTTACTCTGGTTTATCGTTATATAGTATATTAATACTATATATCACAGTTACATGTATATATAATTTTCATGCATTTGTATATCATTCTATTCTACTATATTAATAAAAGTGCTGTGCAAGTGCATGGTGGACACTCTTCTGAAATAACTCGATTATTCTAACAGAATAGATTTGTGTAGGCATTCATATTTTCCCTCAACAAATGGTTAATCAGCCATGCAGAGTTATCGTACCTTGAGATTGCAAACGTTCTTGAGATATTCTTCCGCATGCGTGTGCATAGATACTAATGATTTTTTTACTTATACATATCATTATAACAAAACATTTTAATATCATTAATGTATCTTCTTTAAAAAGTATTAGATGAGTATTCATTAAAAATGAATTTATGAAAAGCGATAAGGAATGTTAGTTTGCACTTGATGATGTCTACGTATTCATCATGTCAGTATAGATCGGTTAAAAACCCAAAACGAATAATACCAGAGACATATCTCTGATAATACGTAATGGATATCTAGGCAATAGAAATACACCAAAATGCCCTCACGGTCATCCTCTTTAAAAATGTGGACATCTTACTTTTCAAACAGCGAATGCATAACATCGGTACAAAGATTCAAGAATAGATAGGTGTTAATGCAAAATGCCAAACTTTAAATCTTTCAGAGTTCTAAAAATTTGAAAAACATAACTTGAGTATCAACGTTGTACCCTTGTATATAGAATTTTCTTAGTATAAAAAGAATGCATGAAGATATGCATAAGACAGCCTCTGACTTGGTTCAAGACTTATGACATGCACATTCGCCCGAACGGTATTGGAACACGTTAGCTTTATTTATGATCATTCTTTGCGGTAATCAGATAGACGCCAAATTTAAAGGTAAATAAACTCATCATAGATACCAGGGGTTGAAGTCATAAAACTTTGCTCAGTGCTCGGAGCATAAAGATCATGCTCGAAACATGAAATCAAGCATTTTGATTGGTTGATTCTCGAGTCTGAGTACAAAAATCGTACTCGAAAGTTTTATGACCGCAAGGCCAGGTCTCGATAGCTATTCATCGTTGAAATTAAAAAAAAAAAAAGAATATGATATGCTTCTCAAATGTTTTTTTAAAAATTCCAGAAAAAAAACGAAAAACAGGAACGCCAAAGTATAGTATTGATTGTCACATGTATTGATTTGTATTATCTCCCTTACTCTATGTATGATTGATGGGTTATTTCCCTTTATTGTTTACCGCCTCATGTTCATTATTAAGTGTGCCTTTCTAACGATCACATGTGTTATAGTTTTCTCTGCTTACTGGCGGAAAGTGTTTTCTCGCCTGTCGTGCTGTTGAACAAAAATTAAGACTTAGCCAATTACTCAATTCAGACATACTAGCATAACACAAAATTGAAAACATTACCGAAACAGAGGGCAGAAATATTGCACTCACAACTAAATTCAAGTCATTTGAATTATGTGAAAATTTTAATTAAGCAAAAATATTAGTTTTCAAAATAAAAAATAGTGAATGTGCTAGACTACACCAAAAAAAAATATGCTTAACTTGAAGAAAAGAAAATTCTTTGATATAAACATGTTGTTAAGCGTATTTATTTTTTCGTGAAAAAACACGCACATTTTTTTTTTAAAAGATCCATTTCTTCTAATTTATCTAAACTGCAAATAATCAATCATTTTTTAGAAATATTCATAAATATCTTACAAGTTGTTAACAATTTGATTCTATATAATATTGTATCATAAAATTTGTATCTGCAAAACGTCACATTCCTGTTGTATGTTATCTTAGATAATTGAACACATCTGCAGTTCAGCTCTGTTTTCACAACACCTCGTTTTAACGTAAACATTTGCACTTAATTAAAGAAACAATAGGGAATAACATCTCTAAACTCTCGTAATGATAAAACCTGTTAAAAAATATAACACAGTTGTTTTACCAATATATTGTGTTTATTTAACCTATAAAAAAGAAGAAGTGGTATGATTACCAATGACACAACTATCCACAAAAGACCAAAATGAAACAGACATTAACAACTATAGGTCACTGTACGGCCTTCAACAATGAGCAAAACCCATACCGCATAGTTAGCTATAAAAGGCCCCGATAAGACAATGTAAAACAATTCAAACGAGAAAACTAAAGGCCTTATTTATATGTAAAAAAAAATGAACGAAACACAAATATGTAACACATAAACAAACGACAACCACTGAATTACAGGCTCCTGACTTGGGATAGGCACATACATAAATTATGTGGCGGGGTTAAACATGTTAGCGGGATCCCAACCCTCCCCTAACCTGGGACAGTGGTATAACAGTACAACATAGGAACGAACTAAAAAAATCAGTTGAAAAGGCTGAACTCATCAGATGGACAAACATACATGTACAAGTCGACGTGGCCGGGTACTTATACATCCCGACACAAAAAGACACAATGAACAGGTCTGAGAGTACTCGCAGTTATCTGACAGCTAGTTCAAAGCCACTAACAACTAATAAAAAAAATCATGCATCTAAGACTAAACTATCAATCCGTACACATCCAACATCCAATGGATTTAGTGTAAAGACGTCATAAACAGCCAGAGAAAAAACATGACCTTGTGCAATGCCAAGTTACAGGTATCGACAGATTGTAGATCCATGAATATATATATGTATATAACATACTAGTAATATTAGTTCAGCAAAATAAAAACTTAAAGTAATATAAAATCCCCAGATCGGATGAGATTCATATTACTAACTAGCGTTATGAAAAGTTTTCCTAAGTGATCCCTCAGATGAGAAATTAATATCAACGCGTGTCCCTTATTTCGCAGTCGTACCAGCCTTGCTAATAAAACTCTTTACTATTTACAAATGAAATTTATAAATTACCATTTACAAAAGCGTTTTCCTTCCTCTTAACTGGTATGTCATTTTAATGACTATTTATGTACACAAATTATGTTCATCTTGTATGTCTTGTGAGTTAAGACAAAAAATCTTCAAAAACCACTCCCAAAAGTAATATGACATTTGTAAAAGTATTGGTTTTACTTCGTTAAATTATTTTTTTTTACTCAAAGCAGCTTATTACACCAGTCAACGAGCGACAAATCTTGACCAATGCCTACGAAGATGATCAACATTTTTTTTTACAAGATACAAATATGTTTTCTTTCTTTTAAAAACTCGAAAATATGTGTATTTTTTTCTATGCATTTTGGATAAAGTTCATGGACAAAAAGTGTACATTAATAAAATAAATAAAAATGTTAAGCAGTAAACAGAAATATTGACTTCAGTGTAAGTTAATATTACGCTTTTGTCCCGAATTTGTCAATTACAGTTTAACTTTTTAACGCAAATTGTAGATTCATGTCAAGTAAAAATTATGTAACGGGAGTAGAGATATATGATAGGCTTACCAATGAGACAACTATCAGAAATCAAATTGAGAAGGTTGCAAACAGCTTTAGTTCCCCAAACGGACTTCAACAATGAGAAAACCATATAGTAAACTTATAAAAAGGCGCAACATGACTTCAAGTAAAACAAATTAAATCAGGTCTTCCTTAACACCTGAGACCACTCACGGTTTTTGGTGGGGGTTGTGTTACTCATTGTATACCATATCTTCTTAGAACGAAATTCATAACAGTGTAGCTATGGCCATTCATTGACTGGGGAAAATTAGGTGAACGTTCGTCTGTAATGCCCACTGCTCACGACGTACGTATCATAGAAATTTAAACTGTGAGGTCACCAAAGGTTCTAAACGCCTAAATAAAATAATTAAAAATATTAATCAGGAATAACCTTTGTAATTTGAAAATAAATAAAAATGGCCTTCAACACGGAGTCTTGGCTCACACCGAACAGCAAGCTGTATAAAGGTTGAATACTTAAAATTCTTTACTTGATTTTTTGTTATGGTTTGACCATCAATTTTCCTAATATGATATCGCACGTTCTTTCAGATTATTTTTTTTACTTAATTGGCTTTAAAAGTTACAATGCATGATGTCGTCTGTTTATGTAGTTCATATGTGTTTTTCGTTTCTCGTTGGTTTTCCCGTTTGAATGGTTTTACACTAGTAGTTTTGGGGCCCTCTATAACTTGCTGTTCGGTGTGAGCCAAGGCTCCGTGTTGCAGGTCGTTCCTTGACCTATAATGGTTTACTTTTATGAATTATTACTTTGGAGGAGAGTTGTCTCATTGGGACTCATACCACATCTTCCTATATCTATACATTTTTTTTCAACAAAAGAATACATTACAAGAGTATAAGTTTTGTAAGAAACGTGAAAAATTGTGTTGGACTTGAAGATAAGGCAAAGTGACAAATATCTGAAAGAATGAATCGTTTTATGGTATTAAACAAAGAAATCAAATGATTTTTTAATTATCCAGAACTCTTCACAAACAAAACCCACATGTATACGCATTGAATAAATAGTAGGCCATTCTTAAATGATCACACCGTAGAAGTAGTTGTGCTCTTAATCAATGAGATATTTTGTGAATTAACCCCATCAACTTAATAGTTTTTTTTACAATGGATAAACCTATTTTTTTTTATTATTATTAAATAACATCATCTCGGAACATTATTATTCTTATAAATGACACGGTTGTATGTGATGATTATAATAAATATTTAAAACAAATTCCTTTCAAGCTTTGTAAAAAGAAAGTTTCATTTTATGTATCGGAATGTGTAACAAGTGAATATTTCAATCCCCACTTGAAGGCCTCTGACAGACTGGGTGAGCATAAAATCATAGCCGTTGACAAACAAGTTACAACCTACAAACGTTTTACTGTCGACCACACTGTTATACAATTAATTCTATATCTATATTTTGTATAATTTTGTTAACTTGTTTGCCATTTTGTCGTCCATGGCGTTGTCAGCATTAAGCCATGGCGTTGTCAGCATCTCTCAACTAATGAGTTTTGAATGTCCCTTGGTATATTTTTCTATAAATGGAGTGTTCCATGTGAATTTCCACAATAATGTCCATATATATATGTTCTAAAAGTTGTTTAACGTCTAGATCAATTTACGATATTCTGTGAAAGATTTAGATAATGAAAAAAAATCATTTGACGCTATGGGCATGACAGTAAATAACTAGTCATAGAGGAAAACCATTCAGTTTGGGTTTTTTGCTATGTTGGAATGCAAAGAAACATCAAACAGTAACGAATAAGCCTTCGATATTTAAGGCACAGCTTATAATGATATAAGTTTATCAAATATAGGTACCAATGTAAGTCTTGAAAACTATTCATATAAGATCGTTTATAGTGCCACACAGAATGCATGACGCTTCCAAAAACTTATTCCATAGGATTGTCAACTTAAAAAGGGAAATAAAATACAAGTAGTGTGTTTTCCCCTTTAAAATACAAGTTTGTGCGTGTGTGGCTATATAACATTAATGTGGATAGTTGGCAATCATAATAATTATTTTCTGTGACTGTATATTACATTAATTTGTAGGATCCTTTACTATAGATAATTTAGCTGATCTGTAACAATAACATCTTCATGTCTTATATATCATGTACTGTAGTACGCCGCTAGATTAAAACTGACGAAGAAAGGTAACACGCGGCCAGCGAAAGCTCTTTTTTGAGAGCCCAGGTGGTCGTGTGGTCTAGCGGAACGGCTGCAGTGCAGGCGATTTGGTGTCACGATATCACAGTAGCATGGGTTCGAATCCCGGCGAGGGAAGAACCAAAAATTTGCGAAAGCAAATTTACAGATCTAACATTGTTGGGTTGATGTTTAGACGAGTTGTATATACATTATGTACACAGCCATGTATCACCATCATTGATGGCGATCCGATGGATACATCTGTTGTAGAGTTGTCACTGACTCAGACGTACTTATAAATATAATTATTTTCTGTGACTGTATCTTACATTAATTTGTAGGATCCTTTACTATAGATAATTTAGCTGATCTGTAACAATAACATCTTCATGTCTTATATATCATGTACTGTAGTACGCCGCTAGATTAAAACTGACGAAGAAAGGTAACACACGGCCAGCGAAAGCACTTTTTTGAGAGCCCAGGTGGTCGTGTGGTCTAGCGGGACGGCTGCAGTGCAGGCGATTTGGTGTCACGATATCACAGTAGCATGGGTTTACAGATCTAATATTGTTGGGTTGATGTTTAGACGAGTTGTATATATATATATATAAGTACGTCTGAGTCAGTGACAACTCTACAACAGATGTATCCATCGGATCGCCATCAATGATGGTGATACATGGCTGTGTACAAGAGTTGTATATATATACCACATCTCCTTACTTTTATTAGTCCTTTTTGTATTTTTTGCTTGGTACATTTTTATTAATTGTCTTATAATGTAATATATATATGCATGCCTTTTCTAAGTGGTTATGTATATTTATGAGGTAATAAAACTGTTCACAGATAAAGACTGCACAAGTTGTATCTGATTCTAGGTCGGTGTATATTCTTCTTACCTCTTCAAAATATCGTTTTGCTTAGCAAGAGTAATACAACAATATGAAGGTTCAAATCTGATATTGCAAAATAACATATTTATCATTAATCATGTATAATGATAAATCTAAATACATAATGTTTGAAATATTATGCAATCAAAATTTACTCTTACTTCTCAGCAATTAGTTTTTAATGGAAGCAAATTTTGCTATTTATTTTTATTCATTGATTGCATTCCTGGTCATATTATAATTCCTGGTGTGGCGCAGGATATGTTAACCCTTCTGGAGCCCCTGGGGTTTCTTTCTTGTTGTTCATTCTTTGGTTTTCAATGTTGTACACATGTATAATGATATTTGTCTTAAATGTCCTTTCATATGTTAAACCTCTCTGTAACCGTGTTCACAAACGCCGTAATTGCGTTTTATACACCTTGAATCATTAAAAAAATTCAAAAAATAAAAATGCTAACAACCATTTAAATTCAAGACTGTAAAAGAGAGGCGAAAGATACCAGAGGGACAGTCAAACTCTTAAATCGAAACTGACAACGCGATGGCTAAAAAAGAAAGATATGCAGGTCAAGGAATACAACGAAACTAAGTTCGGTTTTTATTGTTTATTCAGTTACTCCCATTCTTAAGCGCAACTGATATACTATCGATGAATGTTTATATAATCACTCTGATTTGATTTTCGGTTTATAGCATAGCATAGTGATCAAACATGTGAATATCTGAGGTCATTGTCACATACATTCCATTAGTCCAGCTTCAATGGTGTCCATCACTGTGTCTGGCTTTGTCGGGTCATCATTAGTCAGAAAGAAAAGCCAAACGTTGATAAATTCCTTGATTGGAATAGAGTGGTTAGCCGATTCATAAAGTTTGAAGGATTTTCGGAGAAGTTCTTCATTATCATGACCTAATGCCTTGAACCCTTTCACATAACTATCTACCGATATTGAATTAGTTTTGTCGGTATCTAGAATTTTTAGAACTTCTTCTTGACAATTTTTCATTTTGTCAATGAAAGCATTTTTGTTCAATGTGTATTCATATTCAAAATCTTTGATTAGTTCTTCTTCTGTAAGAATTTCCCTGCCTTTCAATATATAAACAGTCCACCATTTTTCGATATTATCACAGGCTAATTTGGCATCCTCTTCTGAAAGACCTTCTACTATTGGGAAGTTTTTGATCATTTGTTCCACATCTGCATGCGTTATGAAACTGTCTTGGTTGACGTCTAAAATTGTGAACCAAATAGACCATTTGTATTTTAAAAACTCCATTGTTTAATCCTAAAATGAATAAACCATTACCATCAATACATTTCTTACGTATCCCAATTACATGAAGAATGGGTCTGTAAATCTGTAAAAGTGTCTAGAAATCATGGAAGTAAGAATATAGGCATCAGCCTACATGTTTATGTCGATGACGATACATTGAAACACTTAAGCCATTAGAAAATACATGTTTTTCTGTGAAAGAACCAACTAGTCGATCAATGACAATACAAGAACAGAGTTCTGATGTCTCCCGCGTTGCACATATTATACTATCCAAGGGCAATAACACTTTTTGTTCAGAGAAATGAAGGCTTCAGGGCAAATGCAATGTAATTTCCGTTATAATTAATTTTTCCTAGGGCATTACAATTTCAAAATATTTGATCAGCACTTATTTTTAGAAGTGTCGAAGACATTGCTGATAAAAACCTATGATACAACTCAAAAAATCGGTCTAGAATTGTAAACGTGGGAGTGCTAACGATGCAATTTTCTTCGTAAATTTGACGGACGCCATCACGAGTTGGTTGACCGTTATGGAATAACTGTTTCACAAATGATATCGGATATGTTCCTAACGTCGAAACTACAACCCCCTTCCCTTTCATAAATGTGACCTACCGAATTAGACTATTTACCAGATTTGTTATATCATAACCAACACGATGGGTGCCACATGAGGAGCAGGGTCTGCTTACCCTTCCGGAACACCTGAGATTACCCCTTGTTATGGTGGGGTTCGTGTTGTTTATTCTTTAGTTTTCTATGTTGTGTCATGTGTACTGTTGATTGTCTGTTTGTCCTTTTCATTTTTAACCATGGCGTTGTCAGTTTATTTTCGATTTATGAGTTTGACTGTCCCTCTGGTATCTTTCGTCCCTCTTTCATATAATAATCTATGTAAAGGGCATGCTAGTAACTGGTTTAAATAATCTATAGGCACTGATTTTGGAACTCATCCAAAACATTGTTGATATAAAGCTGATGTATTTAAAAAATTCTGGTAAGAACTGTACATGTTAGAGCGCCAACAAGACCTGACGAATGGACACACAGACGGAGGGGTGCGTTCGCAGGGGACAAAATTTGTACGTTTAATGTGTTTAAGAGGGTGTAATTGAGGTATAGACAGTATCTTATGTTTGATGGATATTCACGACACTTGCTATTCTGTATATCATTTACACACACAATGAAAGAAATCGGAATGTCAGGGAGAAACAGTCAACTTTTAACGAGTAAATAACTTACTGAAGAACATATTCATAATGGTTAACAAATTACACAAATCACCAGTCGTTAACTTTTATATGTTATCATTTATTGTCAGCATTAATAATATCCAACTTATGTCTCGGCATTTTATGAACTTGATTATTCAGAAATTAACATCAAATGTTCATTAATATAGAATAAAACATCATCCAAAATAACCTAGTCTGTATGTGTATTAGTCTTCTTTCAGTTCTTCAAGAGAATTATGCTTGATAAATTTTAAGATTCAGAAAATAACATAAAATAAATAAAAATTGCTTACCTTCTTCCAAAAAAGAAAACAATGAATTGGATGCCTAAGTAAATTTGGTAATACAATATGTGCTGTTCTAAATAAGATAAAAACGCAGTTGTTTTGAAAGAGAAAAAAGTTATAAGTGCATAAAAGTAGGATATGTCAGTCAACTTTTACTCTAATGGTTAGGGAAAAAAAGAACTGTCAAGTGTCCGTGCGAAATAGTGTTATGAGGTATCATCACGTATACGCTGAAAGTGGGAAGGAACATTTAGCTATAAATGGAAGCGACTGTTGTGACGTTTTCAATTCAGTTCTTCAAGAGATTTATGCTTGATAAATTTTAAGATTCAGAAAATGACATAAAATAAATAAAAATTGCTTACCTTCTTCCAAAAAAGAAAACAATGAATTGGATGCCTAAGTAAATTTGGTAATACAATATGTGCTGTTCTAAATAAGATAAAAACGCAGTTGTTTTGAAAGAAAAAAAGGTATAAGTGCATAAAAGTAGGATATGTCAGTCAACTTTTACTCTAATGGTTAGGGAAAAAAAGAACTATCAAGTGTCCGTGCGAAATAGTGTTATGAGGTATCATCACGTATACGCTGAAAGTGGGAAGGAACATTTAGCTATAAATGGAAGCGACTGTTGTGACGTTTTCAATTTAAATGAACGTTACCTATGTATTAATGGTAAATTGTTAAGTCAGGGATTTCGTTACCACAAATAACTTTAAGCCTTCACTAAATTGTTTCATAGATGTAAATATTTGGTTTTGTAGTTTGGTTTGCTTGTAGAAAAGTTATTTCAAACGGGAAAGCACATTCTCATATTTACGGACATGTTGTTGACCGGAAACTTTGAAAAACGATCATGGTAAACTTATCGATCCTTAAAAATAAAATTATTCTACAAGTTATCTGTTGAAAACTGTAACTCGTTCTTTGAATATTGTTTTAATAATTGGTATTTATATTGATTTTGTTTTCAGTAAATTGAAAGCAAACTGAATACTATTGTCATATACAAATACACATTCATGACTACAATCTTCGATACCTATCTGTATCTTGGCATTGCACAATATTTATTCTCTGACTGTTCATGACGTCTTTTAAACTAGATCCATTGGATGTTTGATGTAAACTGATTGATGATTTAGTCATAGATGCATGAACTTTTTTATGAGTTGTTATTGAATTTGAACTAGCTGTCAATAACTGCAAGTACTCTCAGATCTGTTCTTGGTAACTTTTGGTTGTTGGGATGTACTAATATCCGGCCACGTCCATTCTGTGTTTTTGTTAGATGTATTTCTATTTATATCCATCCAACGAGTTAGGCCTTTTTCAACGGATTTTTTTTTATAGTTCGTTCTTATGTTATACTGTTGCACCACTGTTCAGGTTGGTAGGAGGGTTGGGCGCCCACTAACATGTTGAACCCCGCCACATTCTAAATGTGCAGGTTCCAAGTAAGAAGCCTGTAATTGAGAGGTTGTTGTTTGTTGCTGCTTATCATATGCGTTGGTTGTTTTGTGTTCTGATGCACACCTGTCCCAGGATTAGGGAAGGGTTTGACTCCCACTAAGTAGCCTGTAATGGAATGCAGTGGATGTCGTTTGTGTTTATGTTACATAATTGTTTTCGCTCATTATTTTGTTCATAAGTTAGGCCGTTTGTTTTCCAGTTTGAATTGCTTTACATTTGTCATTTCGGTGCCTTTAATAGCTAACTACGCGGTATGGGATTTGCTCATTTTTGAAGGCCGTACAAAGTGACCTATAGTTGTTTATTTCTGATCATTTGGTCTCTTGTGAAGAGTTGTCTCATTGGCAATCATACCACATCTTTTGTATTAAAACTGCGATTTTGCAAAGTCAAAAAATCTTTTATAATGAAAGAACACTGTGACGACAAATCTTAATCGATGAACAGATGCATTATAATTGTTTTGATCAATTATAGGATGGACTGTCAACTTGTCTGGGCCGGACAGTATTGATGAAAATTCATAATTATTGTAAGGGTACTAAAATTTGTTCCTCATTCATACTCGAATAAAAATGTATTAAACAACACACAAATTCAAATATACGTTTGAAGCAGGAAATTAATTTAAAACTAATATGGTACACTAATCCGACGTTTGCTGTATATACATTTTTACATGCATCATACCATTTTACAATTACTGAATGTAGAAACTATGCGTAATATGTCTCTTAATACACCTCATAAAATGTTACATAACAATCGAGAATAATCATTTTATTATTAAATGCTATACTAGCCTTGTTTGAGACGAGGACTTTGTTTATCATAAATTACTTTTACACTTATGGAAGTTCAAGGTTTGTGAATGAAGTATATGCAACTATCAAACGTGTAAGTTTCCGCACTAGAATGGTAAATTAACAGTAGTAATGATTTATTTCCGAAACTGTAGGAAAAAACATAAAAGCGGGTTGACACAAAAATATATAAGATAAACACTTAAAAAAGAATAAGTAAAAGGGTTTATTCTCAAGAGAACGAAAACTACAAATATGACTAAAAGGCAACAATCAACATCAAACATCAAAGACAGGGCTATATTGGTATACATACTAGTATATACATTTATCAATAGTTCAGGTAAGTAAGTAAGTTAATTGTTTATTATAACTTAAAACGTTATTTGTATTGGTTTCACTTGCTTGTTCTATAGAAATCCAGCCTCATACGATTTCAATACCGGGTCCGGATTGGCGGAATCAGTACTGGAATAAAAAGTAACCCAATCAGCTTCATATTGCTTAACAGGAATGGCACCATTGGTCGGTTTGTAAAGTTCAAAAGACTTTTGAAGTTTAGCCTCATCTTCATGACCCCATACTTTAAAGGCTTTGATGTAATTGTCTAATGTGATAGATTCTGTTTTATCTGTATCGACAATTTCTGCCACATCCTTAATGACAGCCTTCATTTCAGTGACAAATTTCTCCTGGTCGTCGGTATATTCCTTTTCTAGACGACAAAGAAAATCTTCTTTTGTAAGGGAAGTTTTACCCTTCAAAATATATTTCTCCCACCATTGTAAAATTTTCTTAGCTGCAAGTTTCCCAGACGTTTCATCTAGATTCTCTTCACCTGGGAAATCACCGGCTGTTTGACCAACGTCGTCCCTTGTTATTAAACCGTCATGGTTTACATCTAGAAGAGTAAACCAATAAGACCATTTTGTCTTTAGAAAATCCATTTTCTGCAAAAGTAAATGTATTTTATGTGAAATTTTGTCGAAAAGTACATGTCAAGACGTAAAAGAGGAAATCCATTGGACATTTCCAAAAACGATTTAGCTGTTTACCCCAAAAAAAGACAGATGTAAACTAACCTTGAAATGATAAAAGAGGATAATTCTAAAAAAAAAAAAAAAAAAAAAGAAGAACATGAAACAACTATTACCACAAGAGAATTATCCTAAGAACCAATAGAGCCTCTTTTTCAATATTTTTACTGTTTGTTTTAACCTGCATATTAAACGACTATTTTTAAACTAGAGACTCCCAGGAGTCTGAATTACTAATTTTGTAAAATGAACCACATTAATTAAAGTCATAACAAACAATTTATTTTTAGAAACTGATGATCACTGTCGTATTAAAAAGACAATTAGTCCAAAAAAGACTTCACTCACGGTTTATTTCATTTTTTTGTAGATTTTTTCTTGGCTTTAACACATATTAATTGCCTGTTAATTGAAAATAATGAAAAGCGCAAATATCGACTTAAAGGGAATATCAGGAGATTTCAGTAATATAAACATATTTGAAGATCTTATCTTAATGTTCAGTGAAGGATCTAAAGTGGACCGCTGTTGTGATCACTTATCGCTTCACGGTGCGAAGCAATAGATGGAACGGCGGACCAGTTTAAGAAGGATCAATGGTGGGGGTGGGGGAGGTGTTCCACTCCTTTCTGTTTGACAAATTATGCTTTTGTATGGGTGCATAAGTTGGAACCACTCCTTTCTGTTTGACAAATTATGCTTTTGTATGGGTGCATATGATTGGCATGGTCTTTTAATAAAAGAGGGACGAAAGATACCAAAGGGACAGTCAAACTCATAAATCTAAAACAGACTGACAACGCCATGGCTAAAAATGAAGAAGACAAACAAACAACAGCACACATGACACAACATAGAAAACTTAAGAATAAACAACACGAACCCCACCAAAAAACTAGGGGTGATCTCAGGTGCTCCGGAAGGGTAAGCAGATCCTACTCTACATGTGGCACCCGTCATGTTGCTTATGTGATAACAAATCCGGTAAATAGTCTAATTTGGTAGGTCACATTCATGAAAGGAAAGGGGATTGTAGTTACGACGTAAGGAACATATTCGATATCATTTGTGAAACGGTTATTCCATAACGGTCAACCAACTCGTGATGGCGTCCGTAACATTTACGAAGGGATGATTTCAACTCTTGGTTTAATAGCTTCCTTGTGAGAAGTATGACTAAAAAATTGATAAGACAAAAAGTCCCAGTATATAAGTTTACAGTAGTTTGAAAAAATAAGAGGAGTTTCTTGATTTTTTTTTAATTGATTTTACACTTCGGATATTATTCTTTGCATGGTGTAATTAAAATTAATATTATCTAAATTTTGCAAAATAAATGTACGTTCCCCGACGGAAAATAATAATGAAAATATTTCTATCTTACCTTCAGATGTAGTTCAGACTTTTGTTTGCAGAACCTGTTGAAATGTGATAGAAATTAAAAAAAAATAATGTCAATCACGAAATGTAAACATGTAAACTCTTTCAATTGATTGTGTTTAGTGAGAAAATATGCATTATGTAGTTGTATTTTAAAATGTCGTTGAATTAGGTCAGGGAGGGGGGCTGACAATATAAAAAGGTCATTATGGACAAATTTATTGAGCACCAATAAAAGTAATAACGAAACGAATTATAATGTGTACAAAATTGCACCAAAGTGTTGGATCGTGACAGACATAAAAGCTCAATTCCTGTGGGTTTTTTTTCTATTGATCATTATCTAAACAATCATTTTGGTTTGTCACCAGCACTTATTTGTTCGACTTATGTCGTCTTATTTCAAGATATTCAACGAATTCGTTATTTCTGCATGTGTCTCCTTTGTTTCAATTTTGCAATGCTGATATGCATTTATTCTTAATAAACCAACCCAATGCTGAAAACAAACGATTTATTCCCCACTACATTTCAAATTAAAGGTTGCATGAATGCGTATTCAAATGAGATGAGTTATTGACTTGCAAGCATATAATATATTCGACGATCCTTATTTTGCCCGCTGAATGTGACATAATTGAAACAAACTGCTTTTAGCAAAAAGTAAAATCACAAAAATACTGAACTTAGAGGAAAATCAATGCGGAAAGTCCATTATCACATGGCAAAATCAAATAACAAAACGCATCAAAAACGAATGGACAAGAACTGTCATATTCCTGACTGGGTACAGGCATTTTCAAATGTAGAAAATGGTGGAATAAACCTGGTTTTATAGCGCTAACCCTCTCACTTTGATGACAGTCTCATCAAATTCCGTTATATTTACATTGATGCGTTAACTAAACAGACACAATAAATAAAATAGTCAAAATATGGATACATCAGTCATCATCGTATAACAATTCCAACAGAACACAAAAACACATCCACCTACAAACACATATATTGATTTGTGTGTCTGGCGTAAATATTGTTTTTATATTCCGGTTTTATAATTATCGGATACAAATAAAATCATAGCTTTTGTTGTAATTATGATTTACGCTGTAGTATTTTAGAATTCAAATATGACAATTCAAGTCAAATCGGTGATGAATTTGACAGCTTATTCCCTTTTAATTGACACCATGTTAGTGTGATTAAAAAAAAAAAGAAACAAATTACATTTACAACTTCATTAAAACTATTCCCAATTATACAGTACAGTAAGGTGTATGTCTGATGTGAGATTAAACATTAGTTTGACCTCTGCAAACTAAAGCTTCTGAACTAAGATAGCTATGTAAGCAAATTTGGTATCGAATAAAATAGTAGAATAATTTGCATAATTCATGATATGTTTGACTTGCCAAAAGAGAATATGTACAATGCAATTTCTTGCAAAGAGTACCTGTACCTACATCTCGTACGCTTTTGGGACTATTTCCATTGTATCTGAATTGCACCAGCTTATCACGGAATGCAGTTGTCGAAGGTAAGATAAACCATAATCTGAATTGAACATAAGATGAAAAGATCAGAATTCAGTATTTGAAGCAAGTTGTTGCATGAATCATTAGTTTGATCAAAACTGTATGTCATACTGGACAATTCCTTACACTATTCCCCATTCAATAATATCATACACGTATTTTGGTAAAGTTAACACGGATCAATTGCTAGTCTCATTGAAAATTTAGAAAATTTGCAAATCAGTTTTGTCTTTGAATTCTATTGACAGACTTTTTTTCTGAATTGCTATTACTTAAGTCGTTAGTATAAGTTTGACTATTTTAAAGCTGAGTGACAAACAGACGTCAGCTATCGGAATTACTAAGACTTTTTTCTAGTATGATTGTTATTTCGCGTTCTGTGCCGTCTGTGTTGTTGGCTAGGCCTTAAATGAAAGGTTTATTTTTGAAGTCTTTAGATGCTTTTTAAAGGTTTTGAACAAGGTTTCGTTGATATCTATCAAATGTCATTGACATTCGACATAAATTTCCCTCACGCCAGCTGTTTTAACGTGTCCTTGGATTTTATTGTTGTTTGAATACATAACACAATATAAAATTTATTTATTCGCTTAAGACTTGTCAGTATTAGACACTTAACTATATGCTACACAAGTTCATGTAAGTAATGTTCTTTTATTTCGTTATTTAAATCACTGTTAATAGTCTTTGTTAATGCTTTATTTTTCTAATTTAAATATAAAATATATAAAAAAAAACTAAAGACTAAAACGTCTTGCCGTTTGGTAATGCAATTTCTAAATTGTTTGTTTGTCTTACATAACTGGCCTTCTGATATAGTGTTCTACCAAAGACACTTTATGTTATTATTGTAAGTCATATTGCATTTTTATTTTGAACTTGCGTGTATTCAAAATTAGTTGTCTCAACGATCTCGTTTTAAAATTTTACGGTTTAAATAATGACCCATATCAAATGTCTTCCATTTTAATTTTATAACAATGTTTGAATAGTTCAGTACAAATAAAGACAACAGTAGTATACCGCTGTTCAAAATTCATAAATCGATAGAGAAAAAACAAATCTGAGGGAAACGTATCAAATATAAGAGAACTACGACACAACACCGAAACGTAACACACACAGAAACGAACTATAATGTAACAATGGCCATTTCCCTGATTTGGTACAGGGCATTTTATGAAAAAATGGTGGGTTGAACCTGGTTTTGTGCCATGCCAAACCCCCGCTTTAGTGGCAGTGTTAAACTATAACATTAAAACACGACAGGGCTACAATAAATAAACAGAATCATGGGAGAAAATATTGGACAGAGAAACAAACGAATACTAAAATAATATCCATCAAAAGGTAACAGGTTAAAAAATAGTTTTATACGCCAGACGCGCGCTACGTCCACATAAAACTATGCTCAGATGTAAAAAGTTTGAAAGCCATAACAACTACAAAGTTGAAGATCGCCGAAGACCAAAAGTTCCAAAAAGTTATGAGACCAGGGTTATCCGCCTGGGACAAAACATCATTATTATCAAGAATAATACATAGTTTTGCAAACAGTAAATTTTATAAAATGACTATATAACAGATATACATGATTAAACTGAAGTGTAACAAAAACGAATCAAGTTATCTTGTTGTAATAAGAAAAACATATTTTAATCTAAAATTTAAAACATAATTCTATATTCACCAAAGATATCTAGTTTTAAAACCAACTCGACAACATTTAATAATTGCTTCAATTAAAAAATTGTTGAAGGGAGATATGGAAAAATGTGTGAGAATTTACGTCTCGTACCAAGACCTTGTTGATAAATTTTCGTATCAAATTCACAAAAAAATAAATGTGTATAGATTCAGCGTACTAACGTTGTTTATCATCTTAATAATGTGTTATATTGTTCTTTTATTTGTCTTTGGTCTATTATTAGCTAATATAACTTTTACTGTTTGATCTGTTTTCGAGTATATCAATCTGACGTGGCTCTGTACTTTTAAACATCCCGTCATTATGTAGTTGTTCTATTATAATACCATTTTGTTTTTGTTTAATTATAATTTAAAAATACTTAGAACGACAGAGTAATTTTATATCTCTCCCTGTATGACGTCTACATTCTGACGTTAAACACGGGACTGTACACTAGAGTTGATGTGAACCTTGTCATTCAGTCACATGACCTTAATCCTTTATGGATAGATTTAAAATACTCATATTAGTAACAACGAATGTGGTTGTTAAATTTGATATATGCTATTTTGTGCTTCTTTGTTAAATATTTGTTTGTTTTAGTTCTAATTGAGATTGTGACACGGTGATGACTGCTGTACCCTTATTTTGACAATTATGACTACTATGTCTGTTTTGCTCATGTATCGTTGTAAATATAACGGAATTTGATGCGACTGTCATACACGTGTGTGGTTGAGCGCTATAAAAACAGGTTCAATCCACCATTTTCTACATTTGAAAATGCCTGTACCAAGTCAGGAATATGACAGCTGTTGTCCATTCGTTTGAACAGCGGTATACTACTGTTGCCTTTATTTATCATTTGATTTTTCCATTTGAATTTTCCTCGGAGTTCAGTATTTTTGTGATTTTAAGTTAGGGTATATAAATGTTGAAAATATGCCGTACAGCCTTATGATTTGACCTTTCAATAAAATAGTAGTGCATATCAATATTCTATTCTATCAATTCTAGGATATAATTATTCACGAAACTTCATAGTAAATGTGGCACAGTTTTAGCCGTAAAGGGAAGTTGTATGGGGAATTGCATTGTCTACATTCACATAAATGCAACCTATAAATACTATTATTTTGAACTACACATTAACTGCTGTGTATAAAGATTTCTTTCAAACGTTTTGATATTCTACCGATAATAAAAACGGTTTGAGCTAACAAGTATACACTTTTCTACATTGGTTAGAGGTATAGGGGGAGGGTTGAGATCTCACAAACATGTTTAACCCCGCCGCATTTTTGCGCCTGTCCCAAGTCAGGAGCCTCTGGCCTTTGTTAGTCTTGTATTATTTTAATTTTAGTTTCTTGTGTACAATTTGGAAATAAGTATGGCATTCATTATCACTGGACTAGTATATATTTGTTGAGGGGCCAGCTGAAGGACGCCTCCGGGTGCGGGAATTTCTCGCTACATTGAAGACCTGTTAGTGACCCTGCTGTTGTTTTTTATTTGGTCGGGTTGTTGTCTCTTTGACACATTCCCCATTTCCATTCTCAATTTTACTATTATAACTTTAAAAAAATGATGGCCTGGCTCATATATATTTTCTTTTATTTCACAGAAGTCAAAGGACATGAATACAATTGTTTACTTTTTTAACTTTTACCAAGTCTTTGTTGTATAATACTGACTGTTAGTACTTGTTTTATTTTTTTAACAGATAGAAAACACTGCTGTGTGCTCAAAGTCAATCACTATCACTTCGAGTAAGTATTTATGCATTGTCAAATAGTACATTTGGATGCGTTTCAACTTCACTTATAATACATGATGGTCTTGAAGTATAGATTCGACTTCTAGGTACTAGGTACTGACATTATTTATCATATATTTTCCGTGATATAGATCCCGTTTTTCTCCTTGTATATTTTAAACGTTTTTTTTACTTATGATCTGGATTGTTACTTGTCCTATGCTCAGTTTTTATTTCTTGTCCTTTATAATTGCTAACATACTTTTCCTATATGACATTTTTGGTTTCTGTATTGAAACAGCTATACGTTTTTATAGTGATTAAGATTATATTACAATGAACATAGCTGTAACCCAATTTTTGACGTTTTGATCTATTATGTCTGTTTTTTTGTTTTACTCACATATTGCTGTCAATATAATCAAATTATATGCGACTGTTTAGGGAGAGGCTAAATCAGGCTAAATCCACCATTTTCTATTTAAAGAGCATGTACCAAGTCATTAATTTTCCATTCTTTATATGCGTTTGAGCTTTTGATATTTTTTGATTTTTTCAATTTTATAAAGTACTTTCTGTTATGAATTTCACTTGGAGCTATCTTTTCTTATGACAACTATTTTATTACTTTTGGAGAAAGAAACTCTGAAAGGGAAATATTAAGCATTCAAAAAGGATTCCATGACATTATATGTCAGCTGTACAACTTAAATGACAAAACTTAAGATTAATTTAAATTGCATTTTCAGATTTTAATAACATGTGTCGTCCAAAAACGATGGCAAATCAAAAGTTTCTGGTTGTATCTTTATCTCTTTTTTTTTTTTAAGTTTCATTACTTACAAATAGAAAAATATCTCTTTTTTTGCCATACAGTGTCTTCTGGTAACATAGAGTTCTTGCGGGAAAAGTGGAGTTACTGGTTTGACTCACTGGACGTAAATCACGATGGAAAAATCACAAAGGCGGATGTCGACTTTACGCTCAAACAGTTTCCTGTTGTGGAGGGTCTCAGCGAAAAAGAAGGAAAACTTGCTGATGATCAAATAGAGAAATGGTGGAATACATATATTCTCAGAGGAAAGCATGAAATTTCAAAAGAAGAATTCCTTGATGACTTCGAGAAAGAATATGCAGAAAATAAAACAAATTTCCTGGAGACAATTAAATCATTATTTGAACACATTTCAAATGTAATCGATACCGACAAAACTAAAATGATTTCTTTAGACAACTATGTGAATTCTTTTAAAACTTTAGGCCATGACAATGAAAAAGTACTTCAAAAAGCATTTGAGCTTTACAAACCAAGCCACGGCACAATTCCGATCCAAGAATATATTGATGATTGGGTTGTTTTTATTGCTAATGACGACCAATCAAAACCTGATTGTGTGTATGATGTGTACAAAAATGGACTTCTATGATAACTATTTTACAAAAAAAGTACGCTGCATGCCATATTCCGAGATGAGTGAGTTTGGTCCGTCTTGTTAACATTTGTAATTTCTATTATTTTAGCATTAAAAGACATTAAAATGACATTAATTTTACTTTGCTTTATTTTCTTTTTTCTTTTTGTATCTTATACTTTTTATTTTATACTAAGAAAATAAAGTACGAAACACAGAAATGGATGAATTTTTGTTGTGCTGACAACTTGTAATTTAAACATATGCCGTGTACTAATTTCAGTACAAGCTACATCTAGTAAACTAGACAAAAATTTTGGAAGCCAAAATTTATACATTTATTCATATCATATGTTGTTTTCAACAGCATAAATATAAATAAGGAACGCAACAGATCAACTAAATGTCAGCACTTTCCCATACAAATTTGTTCCCATAGATTCAGTACTATACTATTTATTTCCTAACCAAAGAAATGTATAATAGCAAAACCAAACCAAACACTGGCCCTAGTTTGGATGGATCCCTGTTGGGCCATCTAACTACAGCAAATAGTGATCTAAAAGAGGGACGAAAGATACCAAAGGGACAGTCAAACTCATAAATCGAAAATAAACTGACAACGTCATGGCTAAAAATGAAAAGGACAAACAGACAAACATTTACACATGACACAACATAGAAAACAAAAGAATAAACAACACGAACCCCAACAAAAACTAAGGGTGATCTCAGGTGCTCCGGAGGGGTAAGCAGATCCTGCTCCACATGTGGCACCCGTCGTGTTGCTTATGTGATAACAAATCCGTTAAATAGTCTAATTCGGTAGGTCACATTCATGAAAGGGAAGGGGATTGTAGTTACGACGTAAGGAACATATCCGATATCATTTGTGAAATGATTATTCCATAACGGTCAACCAACTCGCAATGGCGTCCGTAAAATTTACGAAGGGATGATTTTTGTTAAAAGTTTGGTACAGATTTCAGTACCCACGAGACGAGTTTTTTTATTTTTAGTCCGTTCTGTCATGAAATAAAAGTACCTTTATAATAAATGTTTGAATTAAAATATTGCCGTATTCCTTCCTGACAGTACTGAATATTTCATCAATATGAATAAATATTACAGCATTTTATCAGTTTTTATCAGTTTCCATAATAACTTCTTTTCGGCGTAAAAAAACCGCGTTGGCATTTCAAAGTAAAAACTTCAAAATAAGTGGTTTGTCGTCCTTGTTCAATATGTTTACAATATTTCAGTATAACCCAGTATGTTGTGACATAGTTTGAAACAGAGTGTTTGTTGCTGTTGAACAAAATGTTTTTAAAAAATGTGACAATCGGTGTTATCCTGATTGATAGTTGGAGTGTGTAGGGTTATTGATGGTATATATTCGTTTACTACTTATGATTTAGATAGACAAAAACGGATGAGTGTTCGTATGAAAAGAGTTATATGAACCATATGTTGACAATTATTGTTTGTCTTTATTTGTTCATTGTTTTGAAATTGTGGTTTGTTGTGCTCTCCCAATATGTTTTTTAATTGGTTCTTCATTTAATTTCAGAAACAACTTTGAAAAGTTTCCAATGAATTATTATTAATTTAGAGCAATAAAATCGATACAAAGAGAATCATTAATGGACTAACACGTTCCTTTTAAGTTTCAATTAATTTTCAGAAGTTGTGGTTCATTTATTATCTGGAAATCCTAACAGTTTGAATTGTTCGAACAGCCAAGTATCAATACTCTGGAACAGTAAGAATTAACACGACATAAATCGATCTAAAGCTGTCCTTAGTTATCCAAAATATTCGATTAAAATATAAATCAAATTGAAAAAGGGCGTAAAGAGAGTGTATCTGCACGGAAGAACGCAAAATAAAATTGCCATGTCATGATGAATGAATAAAAACATTTGCTTGCACGTTGATCTATTTACCGATTTCACGAAACACGGTGAATAACGAACCCTTTTCACGACTGCACGAGAAATAATAGTGACAAAACACGTTGCACGAAAATAACCCTTTACCACCCTCTTTAAAGTTTGGAAATACAGTGAATTTTGAATACTTCAAACTATCATGTGACATAAATCAAGAGCATTACATGTAAAAGTGAAATGAACCAAATTGGAATTTAAGAAGTGTTAACAGATCCAAGGAGTCCATTTAAATTTCAACTACTTAAGAGAAAAACAACGGTTCTCTATTTATCATATGGAAAACGAAAGATTGAAGGACGGAGGACAATCATAAGAATACCTGTACTCTTTCGGGCGGGTGTATACAACATTTCTGTGATATAATAACAAGTATAAACTTGAGTTTACCAACTTGAAGATATACCCCTCATCTTGTTTGTTTTAGCAGCCAATTTGGTACAATTTTGTCAAAATAAGCAAAGTAATATTGCTGAAGAATTATTCACCTGCAAGTGGATAATTTGACCTCATTAAATCCGTATTCATGTGACATTCAGTTTAATCCATTGGCTAGAGATTGGATATACATGCATAAGTCGTGTTCAGCCATTAAAAAGAAAAGAATGTCAACATTGAAAGTGAAACAAAGGTAAACAATTTCATTTACAGATTCGACTCACAAGTAATCATTCATATACAGGTGAAAACTTTAATTACTCTATTTTCTGTTTAACCATAAACATGAAATCAAACAGACCTATACAAATCCTATTGCACGATGTCGCAATCTATTTATATTTATGTTTATGTTTATATCGGGTTATGTGACCATCGTCAGTATTGAGAGGTCATCTCAATAGTTAAATAGATGGTGTCTTGACTGAAATACACAAATTCTGATATTTATCATCGAGTACATGCTTTCTTAGCAGTTTTTTCAGAATTACTGTTATTTGGATTTACGTTTTAGTATGTTATAAATCAATAATGAGAATTTGAGACAAATAAGTGAACATGACTTTGACAGCTAGTTCCCCTTTTAACACCCAAAATTTAATTATGTAAACATTTCTATCCTACCTTCAGTTGTAGTTCAAACTTTTGTGTACAAAACCTGCTGAAATGTGATAGAAACTCAAAAATAATGTCAAACCCGATATGGTAACATATAAACTATTTCAACTGTATTTCTATTTAGTTAGAAAACATTCATTTTGTCGTTTTATTTTAAAGGTTATTGTATTAAGTAAGTGAGAACAGTACATGTAAAAGGTCATTGATGACACATTTGCCGAACATCAATAAAAGTAATAACGATATGAATTATGATTGCGCAAAAATGTGCCAAAGTGGTGCATTATGACAGACAAAATCTTGGATCCCGAATAATAGCTCAATTGCAGTTACCGTTTTTTTCCCTCAAATATCTAAATAATAATTTTGGTCTGTATTTATTTTTTTACCAGAATATTTGTATCGGCTTACGACGTCTTATCTTAATAATGTAAGAATTAAATGCCGGGTTATTCAATAAAACGGATATCCTTGTATGTGTCTCCCTTGTTTCATTTTTCAATACGACATGCTTTTCTTTTAAATGAATTTACCACATGCTGAACACATGCAAAACTTTCTCCGCTACAGGCCAATGCCTGAAAATTTATTAAAATGAGTTGAATTAGGGGACGACCATTTGATATTCTGGGGGGGGGGGGGGGGGGGGGGGGCAGGAGGATTTTGAAAATAAATAACTCACCCTTGATTATCACGAAAATAAATGGTTTGTTCTGTGGTAGTTTGAAAATAAATTACCTGACTTGCAATGTATTGAAAATAAATAACTCAGCAGGTCTAATCGAAAGTATGAGATGGCACCAGATTCTTCATAAGCTCATCTTTTTTCCCAAAAACAAGAATGTGTCCAAAGTACACAGATGCCCCACTCGCACTGTCCTTTTCCGTGTTCCAATGACCGTGAAATTGGGTAATTTGGCATTAAAATTAGAAAGATCATATCATAAGCAACAAGTGTACTAAGTTTCAAGTTGATTGGACTTCAGCTTCATCAAAAACTACCTTGACCAAAAACTTTAACCTGAAACTCCCACTTTCATTTTCTATGTTCAGTGGACCGTGAAATTGAGGTCAAAAGTCTAATTTGGCTTAAAACTTAGAAAGATCATCTCATAAGCAACAAGTGTACTAAGTTTCAAGTTGATTGGACTTCAGCTTCATCAAAAACTACCTTGACCAAAAACTTTAACCTGGACGGACGAACGGAACCACAGACGGACGGACGAACGGAGCCACAGACCAGAAAACATAATGCCTCTCTACTATCGTAGGTGGGGCATAACAATTGTCAAATTTTTTTAATAATAAAAGTATAAATATTACTTGAATATACTTGAAATGTCTGAAAATTGGTTTCATTTAATTTGAGGTATATTGTCTCAGGAAACCTTACCTCACTTTTATTTTAACAGGGTCGTAACTACATTGAGGCAAATGCCTCGTGTAGGAAATTTCAAAACGAAACGATTGTCTCCATATCACATTGTGTTCATGGCGAATGCCTTGCAAAAACCAAGTTCTGTTTTCCCTCAGACGTAGCCCTGATTTTTCGGGATCAATGTTTCTTATTTATTTGTCTTTTGTTCGTTGATTGCCCTTCTGTATTTTGTTAGGGTTGCATTCCTTTTGTAATCTAGTAATTTTGTTATGAACTTGATCATGGGTTTAAAAAAACAGCAGCCTTAGACATAACTAAGTGAATTCCATTTTTACTTAATCTGACATGCACTTTGGTCTTCTGATGTTGTCCCTAGAAACTTAAGTCTTACACTGAATTTATACATTTTTTTAAACAAAACTTGTATTTTCAGGTTATGAAAGGGTCTTTGGAACACCCCGAAAGCATGGTTTTGCATCATTTGTTCTATAGCTTCTTGGGCCTTCAGTGGCTGCAAAACCCTTCAACAAAAATTTGCATCGCTCTACTCGGCGAAATATGTTTGCAAATTATAATAAACAAATCATTAAAAAATTGTATATTTTCAAATATCATAAACATAGTTGTGAAAATGAATAATCAGTCCCTTGCTTTAATGAAAAATCTTGCGTCAATAGTGCAGAAAATTAATAATCTGTCCTCTTAGTTTACAAAAATAAATAACCGATCGAAAACGAATCCTCCCCCCCCCCCCCCCCCCCGAATATCAAATGGTCGTCCCCTTTTACATTTATTTGAAACAAGGAAATCGTATTTTAATTTATTGTCCAGTTTGAAGCTAGTGTTCCTGTATGCGATGGTGTCTAGTCTTAAATACGCACGAAATGTTCTGTTTATTATTTCTTTTGCAATCAGGATTTACCTTTTAATATGTTATTAATCAAATTTGAGAATACTTGTCCCATCAATGATGAGTTTGTCAGCTCATTTCGTTTCATTTGAAAACCTTTTTTGTACGATTTTTTTTAACTGAAACAAACTACATTTACAACTACGTTCAAATAAATGTGACACACCAGACATTCACACCATTACCGTAATTCTTAGGTCCAGCATGATATATAAATACGACCATTGCATATAAAAAAAAACATTTGAACTGTCGTAGATATGTAAGGCAATTTGTTATCGTATAAAAGCTTATAATGTGTCATTGATTAATTTCCCTACGTTCATGTTATGTTTGAGTTGCCAGAGACTGAATATGTGTACATTGCAACTTCCCACAGGAAGTACCTGTTCTAACATTCTGTACTCTTTTGGGACAATTTCCTTGTATATGAATTTAATGCAAATTTCAGAAGCAGATTAGTATTATAGGATAGAATCTTGATATGATTTTCTCATAAGGTGAAGTGAACAGACCTCAGACATTTTAAGGCAGCTGTTGTTAGAATTATTAATACTACATTTCATACTAAACAATTCCTTGCATTATTGTGTCCCTTCGTTGTATCATTCCTCATTCTCAATATTAACATACACGTCTTATCGGAAAGATTAAGCTGATCCATTGCTTCCGTTGAAAATTTAGAAAATTTGCAAATTCGATTTGTCTTAGCATTATACTGAATAACTAATTGGAAATTGAGGAATATATACGATTTATATTTGAACAATCAAACAAGGATTTGTACTAAATACAAGCCACCTGACATTATATAACACTTGATATTGTTTTACTGAAGTGGTGTTATTAATGTGTTGCATAAAATCGTCGTTTGACTGCACATTTTTATCCAAGTGATGTTTGTCTATTAAGAAGGTTAAATTATGTAGGGTATTTTCTTTCATATGCTCTTATTTTTATTTTAACTCAATTTGTTAGAAAACAACAAATACAATTGGACCCAACATATACTATTAAATTCTATAAAATATTAAACTATAAAACTTTAAATTAACAATATATTACACAGTTTTGACGGTCAGTAACTTTCATTCACATTCCCCTCGGCAGTTAAATATATATCAGTCGAAATGTCATAACTACAAGTTAACATTAATTATAACATTAATTTTGCATACGCATGACTGAGACTTCTACTGGTTTGAGACGATGTAAAGTTTTAAGTTTAAGACTCTATATTCAAAACTGATTAAAAAACAGTCATAAGATATTTTAATTATATCACGTCAGGAATATGACAGTTGGTATCCATCCGTTTGATGTGTTTGTGCTTTTGACTTGCCATTTGATTAGGGATTTTCCGATTTGAATTTTCCTCTGAGTTCTGTTTTTTTGTGATTTTCTTTTTGCAAACTTTTTTCTAGTATGATTACAATTTCCCGTTTTGTGTCTTCTATATAGCTGACTTGTATTAAATAAGAGGTTATGCTTTGTATTCACAAGAGTCTTTATAAAGGTGTTGAATAAAGCGTCGTTAGTATCCATCAAATGCCTTGACATTCGACCTAAAATTCGCTAACGTTATCTGTTTTAATGTGTCCTTGGATTGTTGTTTTTTTGTTGTTTTCTATAACATGATTGCTAGTATATAAAAATGTTTAGCTTAAGGTTTGTTAGCATTTGACAATACAGCACAAGTTAAAGTAAGTAAATGTTATATATTTCGTATCATGATTTTCATCAGTTTGTGACCCGGATTTATTTTTGATTGATAGATTTATGGCTATTGAACAGCAGTATAATACTTTTGTCTTTATCATAACTGTTAATATCCTAGATTAATGCCTTATTTTTCTAGTTCAAATCTCAATAACTTTTTAAAGTATTTGGACTAAAACGGTAATGGTAATGGATTTTCATGATATGCATGTTTTTCTTACATAAATTGCAAGCTGATATAGTAAACTACCTTCGACAATTGATGTAATATAGTTTAGGGTTATATTGAATCTTAACTTTGAATTTGCGTTTTGGTCCACACAAGTTGTCTCAGAAATGTAAATGAAATGTCTTGGTTTGCTATTTCAGGGTTCAAAATAATGCACCATATCAAATATCTTTGCAAATTATTTAATGATGTTGAAATTTCGCATGTCTCACGATGCTCTCAAAAATTACATTGCTAAACCGAGAAATTATATTGTTAGTTCCTATGCTATCATCTACACATTTCAATTAGCACCTCAGTACTGGAAATTATTGGTTCAACATACTGTGAATAAATGAAGGCTTTATTAGAAATCCAAAAGTGGGAGAACAAAGGGTATCGAGTTAAAGATAGTTATAAGACGAATCATTTTAAATTAGAAACACAATTCTTCATTCAACAATGATCGTCTTGTTTTAAAATGGACTCGACAACATTAATTAATTGTTCCAATCGAAAAAGAAAAAAAATGTATAATTAAAAACCAATTGTTCAAAGAACAATTGAAAGTCTTTCCACATCAAAGAAATTTTGATAAGATAGTTTCTTCTTACTGATGCTATAAATAAAGGTGTAATTATAATTTTGAGTGAAATAAGGGAGATAATATGCTACTTCCGGTGAAATGAATGTCACTTCCGGTCTCATATGATAGCTTCTTTCACACTGATTCCAAAAATATATAGTTTCTATATACTTTTGCATGTAGATTGGGAGATAATTGGCCACTTCCGGTTTGTTGGAAGTCATTTTTAGTCTTCAGTAATCAGTTTATGTATCTATATGACAAAATATATGGATTCTGAGTACTTTTATATGAAAAATTTGCAAAAAAGGCTATTTCCGGTTTTCTCAAGGTCACTTCCGGTAGTAATTTTTCAAGGTCATATGTCACCTAACCATTGTACAAGGTCAAATGGCTTTATAATGAAGTTAGTTGAAGTTAAATTCAAATAACCTCATATCAAGACATTTCAGGGGCACTAACTCTTATAAGATGCCATTAAATTGTATAAGACTGAATGCAGCATATCTTCATTACAATAAAGCAGACATTTTGCAATTGTTCTTTTTTATGTATCTTTCAAAGTGTCTGAGAAAATGCAAAAACAAGCAAAAGTCACAATTGAGAACTTGACCTTGATCTTTGACCTTGACCTCATTTTCTAAATTAGGACATAGGGGCCTCAAATAAAAATATCCCAGGTTTACGGTTGATGAGTTGAAAACACATACCGACAAATTTATTGTGTAGGGGTTGATAACTCCTATAAAATATCATCGAATCGATTCGATCCAAATTAGCCAAAAATTCCTGAGGGTGTAACGAACAATTTGTAAAAGGATTTTTGTCGCTATCTTTTTTTGTTACGAAGGAGATACACACACATGTTAAACAGTGAATAGGGAGATAACTCTTACAAAGAAAATGGTTTGCATTAGCAGGGTAAAATTTAAAAGCGCGAAACAAACATTTATCGCAAGAACAAAATTTGGCGGAAGAAAAAAAAATAATCAGAAGAAAAACAATAAGTCTTTCCACAGAAAAGTGGAAAGACTTAATAAACAAATGTGTGATAATTTATTTATAGTTGCACGTGTTGACAATTATCGGGTGATTTACTAAATACGATAAATACTATCCATTTGTTGGATCCTGCATTATACATATTACTAAGGTGGACTAAAAGAATGCATGCAAAACGGTTGGTTATCTACCGAGAAAAGAAATATGATTTAAAGGAACAGCTATGCTCTAGTCCACCTTCCGAAGGTTATGACCCTGGTACATATTTTTTTGGTATTTCAAGAAAGTCACAATACCAAAATGTTTTTTTTTTGTCTTTTTTACCTCATAATATTTACCACATTTATTTTTTTACAGACTGAAAGCATTGCTGCTTATGCAAAAAAAAAAAAGACAACCACTATCACTACAAGTAAGTATTAATCTATTGTCGATCATTACATTTGGGGTTTAATTTGGAGAGGGCGAGCCTAAATAAAAATAGAATAAATTGAACCAGTCAAATGAGTCCATTCCGTTACATGTTAATTAACAACCAGCTTGAGATTTTTAAATTTGTTAAAACTATAAGCACTAGTCTATTTGATTTTAATGAATAGTGTCGTTCAAAAGTGAAGAAAAATACAATATAGTTATTGTATCATTAGCTAATTTGTTTAGTTTTACTTCATACACAATAAAGCATAGCTTTCTCTTTTTGATACATAGTGACATCTGATAACATAGAATTCCTGCGGAAAAAGTGGAGTTACTGGTTTGACACACTGGACGTGAATCACGATGGCAAAATCACAAAGGCGGATGTTGACTATACACTCAAACAGTTTCCTATTGTTGAGGGTCTCAGCAAAATAGAGGGAAAGCTTGCTGATGATCAGATAGAGAAATGGTGGAATACATATATTCTCAAAGGAAAGCATGAAGTTTCAAAAGAAGGATTCCTTGATGATTTCGAAAAAGGATATACAGAAAGTAAATCCAATTTCATAGCGATAATTAAATCCTTATGCGAAGACATGACAAATATAATTGATGCCGACAAAACAAAAATGATTTCTTTAGATAACTATGTGAAAGCTTTCAAAACTGTAGGTCTTGACAACGAAAAACTACTTCAAAAAGCATTTGCGCATTACAAACCTAGTCATGGCATGATTTCCATCCAGGAATATATTTATGACTGGATTGTTTTTATTGCTAATGACGACCAATCAAAACCTGATTGTGTGTATGATGTGTACAAAAATGGACTTATGTAATAAATCATTTAAAAATGTACTAGTTTGGTACGCTGCATGCCATATTCCGAGATGGATTCATTTGGTCCTTCTTGGTAACACTTGTTATTTTGCATTTTAGCATTATAAAACATCAAAATAGCTTTGATTTAATTTTTGTTTTATTTTGTAAATATTTTATACTATTTATTAAGTAAATAATGTAAGGACGACAAAAATGAAGGTATTTTCCTGTACTTACAGCTTGAAATTTAAACATATTTTATATCCGAACTAATATAAGTACCACCAACAATGTGTTTCTAGTAAACTAGAATATGTTCTACATAGTTTTATATTTACACCTTTGCGTAGGATCAATTTTGTCTTAAATATGTTCTTCTCTAGTATGTTCTTCTTTGTCCGGGCCTTATTAGGTGTCGACATATCTTGCAAAGTCTGTGAAATATTCTGCTCAAACCAATATTAGTGGACGTCTTAAACTGGTAGTGAAGTGGGAGCTTATTTTACTCCGTGTTTATAGGGCCTCACTTTGACTTTGAGATGAAGAACAGCAATAAATGCTCTTTTGTTTTGCTTTCCTGAGTTTGTTGCTGTGCATGTACTGAATTTGTGTCATGGATGGATATCACATATTTTTTGTTTTCCTATAAGAAAACAAGTTTGGAAAGCATACTTGATAAAATTAATCATATCATATGATGTTTTCCACATGACTGATATCTATATAGAGGGCAACAGATCAGCAAACACTTTTTGACAAACGAAGTTGTTCCATACTGGGCTATAGTTTCAGTACTATGTTTTCAATTTTCTAACAAAAACATGTATGACAGCAAAACAAAAACAATGACCCCGGTCTGGATGGATCCTGGCAGAAAACCATGCAATGGTTAATAAACATTACGTGAAAATAAATATGAACTGAAATTCCGCAAACAATTTTAATTTTGCCCTGATCACCATAAATTTAACATTTTTGAAAACAGCTTTTTTTTCCTCAGCCCCGAATCCAACCATGTGTACAGTTCACAACTACTAGACGGTTTGGGCGGGTAACAGATACGACGACAGACAGTTATTATCAGTATCATAATGCGTCTCATAAACAGATACTGTAACTCACACATCTAGTCAAGAATAATGTCGTAAAAAGAACTTCAACATTGAAAAAGAAATAACATATTAAAACTAGGAAAGGTTCTTGCATCTTTCAACAAGAAATAATACATGCGAAATATACTAACTAATTTATGCAATTCAACTGGTTACAGTATTCAATTACAGTATTCAACCGTCAGCTGGGCTATCCTGACTGTATTCTGAAAATGCAAGCACACTTTTACACTGTTGTCCACGTAGTATGTCGTATTTTATACTGGACATCGTATCAGTGGATACAAAACAATTTGTCGAAATCAGCTGTATGTAAATCACAAGCTTGCACAATAATGTACATCACATTTTTATGTTGATGTAGCTGTGTCCTAAAACTTATATCATTTTCCGCCATGTTATAGTGGTCATCCTGAATAATTGTTGGGCAGTGGTGTTATTTCATTTTGTTTTTTACTCTCCGACATATGGTCTAGACAGGTAAAAGAGAACGATTGTTCGTCTGTACCAAGAATTGCTATCTTGACCACATGTTTATTATTGTTGTTTGTTTGTACCTTTATTTTTGAAGATGTTGATGTGGTTTATTGTCCTGTCCCAATACTCTTTATATATTGATGTTACTGCTTTTCACGTTAGAAGTCCTATAACTCTAGATGAACTATCCAAGATTGTGTTAATCAAACGGTAGCTTACTAAGTAGTACTTAAGATAAATTTTTTAAGGGTTTCTCAATTAATTTTCAATAACCAACTCGCTTTAAAATGTTTAAAAGTGACAGACTTATTAATATACGAGTTGACGGTTGTTTGTCCGGCGTCTAAAGGCCATAACTTGATGGATATAAAAGACTTCAGACTATAGATAAAAACAAATGCACCCGAATTTCACCCAAAAAAAGATTCAACAGAACGATTTTGATAACTTGACCAATTAGTATTTAGTAGAAATTGTCCTCTTTATAATACTTTCCAATGATTTGAATTGAAATACGCATATAAAAAAATGACCGGTGCCTTTTTTTGTACACATTACCTTAAATGAACAAAAAAGTAAATAGACAGATACTATATTGGTTTATTACCGAATGAGTCTGTAATGGTTTGTACATCCCATACTGCATGCATTAGTACAATTTATTTGATAAACATTTTAAAATATAATCTATCAAATACTTGCAGATGCAATAACTGTAATAATGATTAAATATTCAAATAATAGAATTATTGAAGTGAAGCGTATGGCATTTGAGTACACCAAATAATACTAGTAGTGTAAAGAAAAAGAAATTAAACACATGATTTAACATTATGTGATCTAAGCGTATCAAAATGTTATTAAAAACCTTCACTACTGAGTCGATGCCACTGCCGGTAGACGTTTCGTCCCATAAAGTACCACCAGCCCAGTGGTTAGCACTCTGGTGTTGACATGAATATCAATAATATGGTCATTTTTATCAAATTAACTGTTTGAAAAAGTATGAATTATTCGAAATACTAAGGATTTTCTTATCCGAGGCATAGATTACCTTTAGCCGTATTGAGCATAACTTTTTGGAATTTGGGGTCCGCAATGCTCTTCGACCTTATAATTGTTTGGCTTGATACCTATTTTGATCTGAGCGTCACTGATGGGTCTTGTGTAAACGAAACGCACGTCTGTCGTATCTAATTACAAGACTGGTTCCTTTGATAACTATTAACAGACTGAATGTTATTCATGGTATATTGTTCACCAGCTTCATTTTCAAGATAAGAATAATTTCGTTACAAATGATTTCAAAAAGACTAAGTAAACTACTAAATATACAACTACTGAATCATTTGTGGTTTTCTGAATTACTTATCGTAAATTATGTCATGATTGAGTAGCAACTTCAGTCGCTGATAACTTTAATCTTCATACAAGATCGTTTAGATAAAACATTTGCTTTAATAGTGGAATAGTGTTAAAGGGAAGGTTAACATGGAATTGTTTTGCTGAAGTGTTTTTTTCAGTATTCATGTAAACATTGAATACTTCACTTATTGTCCCTATTTCTATTTAATTTGTGGAAAATAAGGATATTGGAAACGCATATTTAAACCGTTTTTTTAGTAATATCGTATGGATAAAAGCAAGAACAATAAGTTACTAGTAGACGAAAAAATGTTTAAAAAAATTATAGAACATCTGTATTTTACAAAAGGAATCAATTAGATGGAATTTTGGGAAAACGAATGTCAACTTGAAACTAATATAGTTTAAATAGTACATGCTGTTATCTCATTCTCGTATATACAGGGTAAATATAATTCTTAACCAAAACTATGAATTTGATTTTTAGGTCAGTTTTGAAAATTAAATTCTCCCAACTTGACGGAATTTTCAAGAATCCTCCTTGACATCACACATATTCATATTGTATGTACTGAGTTGTAAAGACGTATCCGATTGTGAGTTACCATTATCGTATCTTCGATAAGCACCCATCTATTCCTTTTGTATTCGGTATAACAAATAATTCCTAACAATTAATACATTCAGTTATTCATATTGTTTCCTTTAGCATCGATTTAATTATGATATTTTTTTTAATATTCGGATTACATTCTCGGTTTTTTTTCTTCAAAAAATTAAGCAAACAAAGAGATAATAAAAAAGTTGGAATATACAACAAGCGCCTGAGATTTCGGGATGAGCAAAAAACGTCTTACAAACACATTTAAATGACCAAGATTGAAATGAAAAAGTTGGAGATTAAATAAATCCGTATAGGATTAACTACACCTGTGCCTGTTAAAAGTCGGGTACCTAATTAGTGACTGTCTAACGTTTTGACGTTAAGCACGTTATTGCGTCAATGCCGTGAAATGCGACATAGCAATTTGATAAATAGCTCTTCTATGAAAACTAACTAGTTCAGCTTTATGAAATTTATATCCGTAGATTAGGCAAGTATTACTGTTTACAAAAATATTAAAAATATTCTTTAACTTTTCATAATAATTTCAAATAATGATACAAATATTACCAAAACGTCAAAAATATGCGTGTCAGACGTAACAAATTATTCGCAAAATAACTTTTGCTGGAATTTTGTGGTCTAATAAAAAGTTTAAAATCCGCGAAAATTCGCATGAATGATAAAAGTCTAATATAATTTATGACGCCATTGCTGCTTTTTGTGTTGATCGAACGGTAAAAATTTATTTTTTCAAAAATGAATAATCCTCGCCATTGTCAGGTTTCTGAAAATGGTAAGTTATCAAAATTTATCGCTTTTTAAAATATCAGATGATATAAAATTTTGTTTTTATAAATTATTCCTACAAATGTGCTTAGATAGACCATTTCAAATCCGGAATTTTACAGCACTCGCACCGCAAATAAAAACGCATTGGCCTCGGGAAAATGTCTTGCAAGATTGTCCAATGTCGAATTTCGCCGCTTTTTACAAAAACACTGTCAGTTTCAACGTCATTTTATTAAATATTTAATTTGTAGCATATAAAACAGTGCTTTTTCGAAATTGTGCTTTCACCCTACAATACGATAACACACTTTTTGATAAGCTGTTAAGTCGAAATGACTTCGTTTTTTAACAAATCAAATGTCTTGCAAGTTTGTCCACTGAGCAATTTTCTTACGTTTTGAACGTTTTCGATTCGGGACGCTATACATATATGTATTTTCAAATTATTTCTAAAAGTTTGTTCTTTGTTTTGGTTTTAAACACCACATCATGTATAAGCGACATTTGTTGTATTTTATTGATCTGTCATCAAAGGTAGAAGCCGGACATCATGCAATAACTGTCGATTAGCATCGGAGTCGAACAAATCTCGCCACGAGCGTGTCTTAAAATTACCATGCTTTTTATCCCTTTATATGAACTCATTAGGCCAATCATCCTCCTAGGCCATCGAATTTGAAAGCAGTTCGTATTATCATATATGTGAACGATATTTCATTGTTTTTAAATAACAAGTACGGTTCGATTTTATGTTTTAAGATCAGAGGACAAAACAAAATAACCAAATTACAAATTTCGAAAATAGATAGAATCATAGAAACCACGATATTAAAGAACTGCAATATATAAAAGTAGTTATAATCAAATAGAAAATGAATAATTATCTAAAGTGAAAAAAACAACATATGGTAATTTGTAAATATATATAGGTAAAATATTAATTACAGAACAAAAGAATTTCATATCCGAGACAGAGACAATTAAATATTGTAAAGAGATAAAGAAACTAAAAAGAAAAGAGCAAAAAAATAAAAGTTACAATACATATAAAGAAAAATACAACACAAGCCGGATCAGAAGTCCGAAAAGTTCATTTACTTGCGTATCTACCAGTAGCAAATATTTCGTACATATTCAAGACTTTGAAGTATCCATATCGATCAAAAATGATTACAATCAAAACGAACAAAGTATACTCGATTACCGACGTAAAACGTCGAATTTTGACGTTACCAATTTGGACGCAATATCGTGCGTAACGTCTATGTCTTCCTTTTTTTTTAATACATTTTCACGGCCGACACTCGGCTAACCGAGAGTTTGGTCGGTTAATCTATATTGAGTATGCGGCTATATCGGCGGTTGGTCTGTTAATCGGGTTGGCTAAAGTCTGTTAATCAGGTGTTATCGAGAAAATCATTGAAAGTTCAGCATGTTTCATTGTATAACTTTCTAGATATATTTTCATCATAAAAAATATTCATGTCTAACAAAACAATTCAATGTACTGAATCCAGTGGTGTAATTATTATTTTTCTAGCTTCAATGTACGATGTATAAAATGAAAAGGCGGGTTACTCATCAATAAATTTATACACATTTTACACACAAACTGTACACAAAATGACACGTTGGTTGAATTTACGTGCATGCAATATTTTAAACATCGAAAAAAGACAGGCATTATGTTTGTTAACCATACTGAAATCATTGTGTGAAAATCTTCACGAAAATCTGTATTTTAGTGACATAAATCAATCTTTAATTAAAACATGGTCTGTTAATGGGTCGGATGTATAAAACCCGGTCTGATAATTGGTCTGTTAAGAGTTATGACTGGCAATAAAAGTATAATTTTATTGCTATATGTGGTGTTATCGGATCAAATGGGTAGGCTCAAGACAAGCGGCTAAAATATACGGAAACAACACATGAGCAATGAAACATAAAATATACGGAAACAACACATGAACAAGTGGCGGATCCAGGGGGGGGGGGGGGGGGGGTTCTGGGGGTTGGAACCCCCTTTTTTTTGCCGATCAATGCATTTGAATGGGAGCATATAGTTGGAACCCCCCCCCCCCCCTTTTACTCTGGGTTGGGAACCCCCCTTTTTAAAATGGCTGGATCCGCCACTGTGAACAATGAACAATTTAAACAATGGAAATAGAAAATTGATAAAAACGGTTTCAAAAATTGTAATATTAAAGTAATGTTAATTTCATCCAAGAATGGTCGCATATGTCATGTGGATTCTGTTTAATTGTCATGCATGACACCAACTTGTCATCTACATTGGTAACCAGTATATAAATCAGAGATAAACGTCGTAATGTAACTAAACATTAGTAAGTAAAATATATTGGGATGCTAAAATATAAAGAATAGAGAAAGAATAATGAGTAAGATAAATAAAAGGTAAAAGGAAAAAACGTCACGGAAGAAACGTGACATAACAATTTAAAGAATACAGAAATAAACAACACCCCCAATCCGAACCCTCATGGTATACACGATAATCTGGATGGAGTAGCAGAATATAGAATAATAGATAAGGACAGTAGAGAGTGATGCATTGCTAAAAAAGAGAGAAAAAATAATAATTGTTTAAGAATACACACATGAAACACCCCTGGGTGTTGAAACAGTAACGGATTGCGATGTACTCATATTGGTGACACATGCTAGAATTTTACATGCGGACAACTGCCGTTCTCCTCTACACTTATGAAGAAAGATACTAAACGGAATAAAATGTATTAAAACTTAAGATGACCAAATGTATCTGCATTCGTTCTTTTCCATTTACTTCTTGAGAATGACTAACATTGCCTATGTAAAATTTTAAAATCGTTTGTATGCACATTGAACAACAAATTTATGTGACGTATAAAATGTTCTGATGTCAGACACTCAAATCAATGAATGTGTTCGTAGATAGTAGATGTTTTTGTGTTCTGTTAAATTGTTCCTTTTAAAATTGTTATACGATGATGACTGATGTACCCATATTTTGACTATTTTATTTATTGTGTCTGTTTATTTAACGCCATCAATGTAAATATAACGGAATTTTATGAGACTGTCATTAAAGTGAGAGGGTTAGCGCTATAGAACCAGGTTTAATCCACCATTTTCTACATTTGAAAATGCCTGTACCAAGTCAGGAATATGACAGTTCTTGTCCATTCGTTTTTGATACGTTTTGTTATTTGATTTTGCCATGTGATTATGGACTTTCCGAATTGATTTTCCTCTAAGTTCAGTATTTTTGTGATTTTACTTTTTTTTGTAAACAACATATGATTAAGTAATAGAAATAAAGAACCAATTGGAGGATGCATAAGAATTAGGGTTTTTCGTCCAGTGACAAATATCATGTGCATATGAGAATGACAACACGTTATATGCACTGGACAGATGTACAGTTTATATTGATATTACCGGTACCCTGTGTTGTATTAGAAAGACACTTTCAGTCGGATTTGAGAACGTGCTACTTTGAACAGACACAAAAATTGAGGCTGATTGAAAACATTAATAATAAATGCATGCATATTCCAGCAGCCAATTTATATCACGCTATATTGAAGTGACATCCTTCAATAAAATGCAAAGAAAGTCAAAATAAAAATGCTCTTACTAGTAAATCACAACCGAAATGAATGACAGACGGACATTTTTTTACAAAACTTAATGAACAATTGCAATCAAGATATTTGAGGTTTGCGTTATAACGCAAATATATGTAGAAAAATTTAAAAAAAAAGTGTGGCGGTAATTCGCTTCCGTAGGATACTGTTGCACCGTATTATCATTTTATTTTATTACTTAGGAACATCTCATTCTTAACTTTTTCTATGGGAAAATATAAAGGTAGCAAAAATAACTGTGGCTAAATAACTCTTAACTGACACAATTTCAATTGTCCAACCCATTAACAGACTTTATTCCCATAATTTTCACTAAAACGTGGTAATATTCACGTTATATTACAATTATGAAATATTCACCAATGCAAATTTATTTTTTAGACCCAAAGTACTATTTTTTGTCCTTTAAATGATATCTAAAATTGTTTGTTTCGACTTTTATTAAAAAATTCCTATGCGTATAAGCATAAATACTACATACTTGCGCGACGCCTTTTATTTTTACTGAAAACTGCGTAGACTTTGAAATGTTTTTACAAGTGGAAAATGTTCTATGATAGATATCATTTTGTCAGACACTTTTCTTTTTTTTTATTTGGTTCTTATAATATGCCAAAAATCTGTATATTTGATACAGTTTAACATTAAATTGTACGTTTTACTCTTAACAGACGTATAACCAACCCGATTAACAGACCAATCTCCCATATAGCCGCATACTCAATATAGATTAACCGACCAATTTCTCGGTTAGCCGAGTGTCGGCCGTGATTTTAGACATAAGATTTAGATATAAGCCTGGTACCTTTAATAACTATTTGGAGACAGATATTAAGAATCTGTGTACATTTATTCTCAACGATTTAAGATACGGGACTTTACAAATATTGAAGGGGCTCAAGAGGTTTAGGTAGTTCATATACAACGATCACTAGTCTGTCAACACTCACTCGGATCAACACTGAGGTTGTGAGTTCGAGACCCGTACAAGGTATGTGCTCTTAACTAACTTAAATTGAAAGTTTTTCTGTAAAAGTCCAGTGGTTCTCTTCGGAAATTCCAGCATTCTCCACCAAATGAAACTGGCATTCACGACAAAACCAACAGTGAAGAAAGTGGCGCAAAACACCTACCAACAATCATCAAATCAATCAATCAAAGCGTGGTTGTTATATAAAATTGTCAGTGTTTAATTGAATACGACTTTATTTTAGGGTTTTTTTTTCTGACGGTTGGACGCTTTTTCATTTAAGTATATCAATAATCTTTAATCACAAAAAATACAAGTCTTATGTGGTTTTACAAAATAATATAACAAATACTTGTTGTCACGTTAAGAGTTCTTTTGTCAAGTGAAGTAACCCTATTAAAACCGAAATATGGAGATGTGAATTTACTTTTAAGAAATTGAAACTGAGATACATGTCAAAATAATATAAAAGATAAAGCCCACATAGTTATAACAAAGTCCAAATTTAAGGGATTTAGGGGAAAATATTTAATTCAAGCATTTAAATCATGATTTTTACATCTACATCTATATCATTGATCTGCAGTGAAAATTCATAACGCAGATACTGCTATGCAAACTGTAACCTGCGTGTAAGTGCAATTTAAATTGGATAAAAATAGGTGGTTTCTGAATACATCTGTAGTCTCCGGAGATGCTTCTTGAAGCATTACATAGATGTAGCTTGGAAGGCGTCAAGAGGCAGGCTTTTCCAGTCGGAGATGGTGCGTGGTATGTAGATCTATTTATAGGCATCTGCGGAGGTACTGATCCGAGAGAATTAATCTGGATGGTATTGACTTGTTGGGGTGGATGGTCTTCTAACGTATGATGGTATGTTGACTGCCGCCTTTCCATGTGTGGCCCTGAAAACATGCAAAGTCTACTGTATATTAGTCTACTAAGATTCTAGCGTTTGTTATTCTAAGGTTTTCATGATATGTGTAACAGTGCCTGGTTCCCGACTGTATGTTGATGTCGCAAATCTGACAGCTCTTCTTTGGACCATTTCTAATGAGTCAATGTGATGTTTTCGATACGGATCCCGAACTGCAGAGGCGAACAAAAGATATGGGCGTACTCGCGATATGTAGGCCTGCGCATTGGTGTCTTGTGGACGCTCCCAGATGTTGCGTCTTATGTATCCTTCTACTCGGTTGGGTTTTGTGGTCACTTCTAGATGTGAGAATCCCAACTGATGCCTTCTGATAATTCGACTCCGAAGTATGGATATTGGACGGTGAACTGTTGATAATCTTTTATTGTTTAGTTTTTCTTTCTTGATACCCATCAGTGTGTAGCATTTAGATGAAGAAATGTCATTTGCCACCTCACCGCACTTTTGGTCAGTTCTGTCAGATCTTGTTGAAGTTGTAAGTTGTCCTCACTACCATTGGTGGATCTATATAGCAGCGAGTCGTCAGCAAATAGCTATAGGGTTGATTTTGATGAGATTGTTTCTCTTATATCGTTGATACATAATATTGCAACTTATCATATAAAAATATCATTTACCCGTTCGTGTATTAAGTTCTTTTAAAAGGTCCCCTTTAAAACCACGTACTGTGCTTTTGTTTATTGTTCTCGACAGTAACGGTGAAAATTTCCTAACCGTGGCACTAGCTAGGGCTATTTTCGGCAGCATATTTTCCCATTTGTAGTCTTTGACTTGGACTTTATGTAGCATATTTCCCACGACAACAAGGCTTAGGGCTTTCGAAAAGCCTTTGCATCTATTCATTGGCAACTTCAAATTCTTCATTTGTGGGAGTTTGGATTTGTCAGTAACTAGATAGTTAAGCAAAGACATGTTGACAAATTTGATCAACACATACTACTGACTAAATACGGGTATAATAATTATTTTTACCTTCAGTTTTTTAAAACAATGTTCACATACTTGTATTTTCATTATTTACTTACCCGCATGACCGTATATGGAATGTTTATAGAGAGACAACTCCGACACTTTAAGGGAAATTTTTGCTGGGATTAATATTCGTGATTCGATTAAATCGCTAGCGCGAACAAAGCGGAAATTAAACACACGCGAAACAGACCCGTTATACTGTATATTAGGAAACAAAGTGGTCCCAATAATGTACCTTGTTGAACTCTTGATCTCACTGGCGTGTCCATCTATACATACTCTCTAGTGTCGCTGAGTGAGCCATGCCGAAATCCATTGTAGTGTGTTGGATGTTATCCAATAGTGTAACATTTCCTTTAGAAGTCTTTGGTGGGGAACTGTATCGAACGCTTTCGAGAAATCAAGGATAAGCATGTACGTTTGTCCTCGATGGTCCAGTTCTCTTGTAACTGTTTCAATGGTGTTAATGAGTTGAGTTTCGCATGATCGGTTACGTCTGAATCCGTGTTGGAAGTCGTATAAGACTTGATGTTCTTCAAGATGTTCCATGATGTGCTTGTAGATTATGTGTTCCATGACTTTACAACATATTGTGGTTAAAGATACGGGTCGGTAGTTTACTGCTTGACTTTTGCTTTTTATAGATGGCTGTGATGTTTGCTTGTTGCCAGTCTTAAGGAACTTCTCCATTGGCATAGGAATGTTCATAGAATTTTGTTAGGAACGGTGCAATTTCGCAGTGTGCTTCTTTCAAGATTCTAGTTCATCTGGACCGTTTGTTTTTATTGTGTCTATTTGTTCCAATTTTTCTTGGTGTTATGTTTTTAACTTTGCTGTCTAGGTCGTATCAGTCTTTTGATATGTGTAAAGATCATGGCACACGTTGTTTACTACCTATCGTTTTCTGTCGGATTAATTCTGTAGTTGCTTGTAGTATGATCATTTTTGAAGCATGTCCAGTTTTCTTTTACAGTGTTTTCTTCCTTGTTTTTCATAAGGTTTCCAACGTAGTTTTCTTCGAGTCCATTAATATCGCCCTTTTTAAAAAGGTGCACCAGTCTGGGTTTCTTTTTTTTATGTTTTGGCTTTCATATGTATATTTGCTATGACTATTTGATGGTCACGAGTCATTCCCGGATGTACTTCGATTTTACTTGAAGTGCTGGATTGGTTGTCATGAGTAGGTTTAGTGTTTCTTTGTCTCTTAGCGATTAACCAATTATATTGGGTTTTTTTTATTTGCAGCTTTTGATTTGACGTACAATAATTGTATACTGTAAATCCTTTATATATTAGTTTTATTAGAGACAAATGATTTGCTATGGTCAAATTGCATGGTCTTGAGGTATATATTCAGGGTACTGACGTTGTTTAACATCTTTTAGAAAACGTGTTATAGTATTCTTTTATTTGCCTTTATGAATATCACTTACTGTACAGTCTGTTTTTGGTGATATCTATTTCAAATGGCTCTGTACTTAAACACCCCGTCATAGTATTATTGCTCTATGGTAAAAACATTTGTATTCTTGTCTTTCATTTTTGCGAATGTGCTTTGTCTATATGCCTTTTTGTGCTTCTTTGTTACATATATGTTTGTTTTCATAGTGATTAAGGTTATAACACAATGTTGACTGATGTACCCCTATTTTTGACATGTTTAAGCCGCCCGGTCATAACGAACCCACGACATATATATGCAGCTCCACGACATTAAATTTTGTCAAATCGCGGGTCATTACATCGTGGGACGAAAATCGGACATGAACCTTTTCTGATCCACGATTTTTTGTCGTGTCACTGTCTTGTGGCTGTCGTAAGAGTGTCACTACAGTTGTGGGACTGTCGTGCGATAAATACATTGTCGCGTGTACCAACATAAACAATTTTGATAAAAAAAATAATCTTAAGACTGTCGCACGACGGTCGTAAGACAGTCTCACGACTGTCGCAAGACACTCGTGATACAGTCGCACGATTGCCTCACGAATACCAAATTTCGTTTGATGCTCGCACAACATCGAAACGCCTGACGTTGGTGAGTTAGGCCATGGACCGAACTGCGCCTGATGTTTGGGCAGTATAGTAAATTGTGACCTCGTGTAATTGGATTTTTATAGGTCTGTTCGATTTCATGTTTTAGGTAAAAAATATAAGTTTTTTTTATGTTTTTACCTTTATAAGAATGCTTTATTGTGGATCGAATTACTGTAAATGTTGACAATCGTTTCCTATTAATGGCTGAACACGACTTTTACCTGTTCTGTATTAGCTATTCCTAAGCAATTGAGTTGCCAGTAATCAACACTATAATAAATAAGAGACATTGATCAGAAGAAACGCGATTTCTTATAGCCTATAGTTGAATAGAATTTTACACATCAAACAAAACAATATTTAAGTTTTTAGCATATCAATAGGATTGATACCATTAATAATGCACCATTAAGAACTTCGAAAAGAAGTCGTCTGAGGCAATAATAGACATATATGACATCCAAACGTTATGTTGATAATACGAAAAAATAATAAAATGTAAAGCCAAACCTGGACAAGAAATGAGAGTTTTGTACGAAGGCATACATTCTTGAATTTAAAATGATTACCAAAACTTTAGAACTGCAACTTTAATACTACTAAATCAACTAAAACAGTTAAAGAAGTAATTCTATTTAAAAATTTCTATCGTTAAACACTTTTTTGCATGATTGTGTCATCACTTACATTTTCATCTTAAAATTACAATATTTTGTGTCTAATTATAGCAAAGATCTTGTACACCATGACAATACAGGGTGATATGAAGTTTTTGACTAAGTACACGTTGCCCTTATGATATTGCATCCTTGAGGTTTTTGTACATAAACAACTTACAGTTTCAAGGTAAGTACCTTCAGCATAAAAGTATATAATATGAAGCGCAATTGATGTCTTCACTATGCATTTAGGTCAGATCCCTACCAGTTTCGGTAAGTTTGTGTTTTTTCATATGTATGTAGTATATTGCAAATTGAATTTTGTAAAAATATCTTTGATGAAAAAAAAAGAGCGATATAATTGTAAAAAAAATAGAGGAACTGCATGAACTGTGGTCAAATAACAGAATCCTCCTTGATAAACTGTATGTGTAAATATGAATTCATCTTGTTCTTACGTAATAGATCTTTTTTTTCCAACGGCTACAATAAGATACCGCAGCAATGATTTGCTCTTTTTTTAATTATGGGTACACACACAGAGCCATGAAATATTTATATTTTCTTTTTGTAAAATACACAAAAAAGATGAATTGTTGTAGAGGAGAAGATTTTTTTTCTAAGTTTCTTACAATGAATGCAAAATGATCTGCTTACATCAAATGTTTTCGCATCCCGAGGAAAGACAAACTACAACGGAGTTATTTAATTCCATTGACAAATCAAGATCTTTTTTTAATTTTACTATATTTTTTTTCATTTACAGATTCCGTAATCAACAACTGATATTGCGACGAAAAACACCATCATGACGTCGAAAGCTGCCCCTATGCAAACAAGGACTACCCCTATGCCGATAAAAACAACCATAACGCCGGAAAAAACTAGTAAAAAGCCGACGAAAGCTGCCATAATACCAGAGAAAACAACCCCCTTGCCAACGAAAACTACCATTACGCCGGAGAAAACTATGCCTAATCCGACGAAAGCACCCATTACGCCAGAGAAAACAACCACTAGTCCGACGAAAGCGCCCATTACACCAGAGAAAACTATGCCTAATCCGACGAAAGCGTCCATTACACCAGAGAAAACAACCAATAGTCCGACGAAAGCGCCCATTACACCAGAGAAAACTATGCCTAATCCGACGAAAGCGCCCATTACACCAGAGAAAACTATGCCTAATCCGACGAAAGCGCCCATTACACCAGAGAAAACTATGCCTAATCCGACGAAAGCGCCCATTACACCAGAGAAAAGAACCAATAGTCCGACGAAAGCGCCCATTACACCAGAGAAAACTATGCCTAATCCGACGAAAGCGCCCATTACACCAGAGAAAACAACCACTAGTCCGACGAAAGCGCCCATTACACCAGAGAAAACTATAATAACACGGGAGAAACCTATACCTATTCAGACAAAAGCTATAATTACGCCTCAGAAAACTACCACTCTTCCGACAAAAACTGCAATAACGCCGGAGAAAACTACACCTATGCCGACGAAAACTACCATAAGTATAACGCCAGAGAAAACTACACCTATACCGACAAAAACTACTCCAGGTGAGTCTTCGTATTATGCATTTACATTATATTGTTCTCCAACGTTTTATTTTAGTGTAAAGAGTTTCACTTTTTTTTTATTAAAATTTTTGGATATATAAATATCAAATTTGTCACATTGTATAAATGGGGGCGGTGTGGTGAGAGTCAATGAGACAACAACCTAACAACAGCGAGATCATCCTTCTCACAATATCTTCATACCACTAGTTAATTACATCAGCAACCTAACAACACCGAGATCATCCTTCTCACAATATCTTCATACCACTAGTTAATTACATCAGCAACCTAACAACACCGAGATCATCCTTCTCACAATATCTTCATACCACTAGTTAATTACATCAGCAACCTAACAACACCGAGATCATCCTTCTCACAATATCTTCATACCACTAGTTAATTACATCAGCAACCTAACAACACCGAGATCATACTTCTCACAATATCTTCATACCACTAGTTAATTACATCAGCAACCTAACAACACCGAGATCATCCTTCTCACAATATCTTCATACCACTAGTTAATTACATCAGCAACCTAACAACACCGAGATCATACTTCTCACAATATCTTCATACCACTAGTTAATTACATCAGCAACCTAACAACACCGAGATCATCCTTCTCACAATATCTTTATACCACTAGTTAATTACATCAGATGTGGTTGCCTTAACTTAAAATGACTTTAAATTTCAACTAGAATAGTCAACGTCTTCAGTTGTGTTCATCGTGTTGTATTGGTCCGGACTTTGCAACTGCGGTTAGCTAATAAAAAATGTTCTTCTTAAAATTTCAAACCAGGAAAATCCTTGGCCAAACTGGAAAAGGATGTATATATTAAACAATAGATAGCGAAACGCCCAATAAAAGAAAAAACTACTTTCTATTTTATTTTTACAGTGGTGTCTGGAATTGAGTTCTTGAAAGAAAAGTGGAATGTCTGGTATCGCACTCTTGATGTGAATCATGACGGGGTTATCACACGTGCTGACGTTGACTACACACTCAAGCAATTCCCTCTAGTTGAAGGCCTAAGCAAATCTAAGGGAAAGGTGGAAGCTGCTAAAATAGGAGCATGGTGGGAGAAATACATCCTTAAAGGGAATAATAAAATAACCAAGGCTGACCTCTTAAAAGATTTAGAAAAAGGGTATACCGAAAACAAGAAAAATTTTATCGCAAAAATGAAAGCCTTGTGTGAAGACATTATTTGCATTCTGGATACAGACAAGACTAAAATGATTTCACTGGATAACTACGTCAAGGCATATAATGTATATGGTCATGACAACGAGGCTCTCATTAGGAAGGCATTCGAACTTTACAAACCAAGCCATGGTATGGTTCCGATACAGGAATACATTGAAGACTGGCTTGTATTTCTCACCAATGATGATCCATCGAAGAATGATGTTGTATATGAAACATACAAGGCTTGTTTGGTATAAACAATTGCACAGAAGGATGAAGTGTATGGAGACTAATTGATACTCCAATTTGTCTTTGTTGTCCAATTTATTATGTTTAACTTTTAAACGTAACTAATAAATCATTTGTAGTCACAAAGTTGTCTTTTATTTAAGTAACAATCTAATGAATGTTATTTCCTAGGTATCTTACACCAATGGAAAAAAAATACCGGAGTGAACCTTTACCATCAACCACGAATAGTTCAATAATTATGATAGAAGAGCAGTCTTCCTGTTTTGGTAGTCTATCGGTTATTAATCCTTTAGTTTGAAGTCGTGTGGTCATATTGTAGATTACAATGTCAGGTTACTTGATTTAGCTCATTTTGCTTTATATTTAGGTATGTTGGGGTGCATTTTTAGATACAGATTTTTTTTTATAGAGTTTGTAGAGAAAATGGTTAATTCCTTGAGTTAAATTGGTGCAATGATGTTTTGCCTTTTGTATGCCCCACCTACGATAGTAGAGGGGCATTATGTTTTCTGGTCTGTGCCTCCGTCTGTTCGTCCGTTCATGTCAAATATTTTGGTCAAGGTAGTTTTTGATGAAGCTGAAGTCCAATCAACTTGAAACTTGGTACACTTGTTGCTTATGATATGATCTTTCTAATTTTAAAGCCAAATTGACTTTTGACCCCAATTTCACGGTCCACTGAACATAGAAAATGAAAGTGGGAGTTTCAGGTTAAAGTTTTTGGTCAAGGTAGTTTTTGATGAAGCTGAAGTCCAATCAACTTGAAACTTAGTACACTTGTTGCTTATGATATGATCTTTCTAATTTTAAGGCCAACTTGACTTTTGACCCCAATTTCACGGTCCACTAAACATAGGAAATGAAAGTGGGAGTTTCAGGTTAAAGTTTTTGGTCAAGGTAGTTTTTGATGAAGCTGAAGTCCAATCAACTTGAAACTTAGTACACTTGTTGCTTATGATATGATCTTTCTTATTTTAAAGCCAACTTGACTTTTGACTCCAATTTCACGGTCCACTGAACATAGAAAATGAAAGTGGGAGTTTCAGGTTAAAGTTTTTGGTCAAGGTAGTTTTTGATGAAGCTGAAGTCCAATCAACTTGAAACTTAGTACACTTGTTGCTTATGATATGATCTTTCTAATTTTAAGGCCAACTTGACTTTTGACCCCAATTTCACGGTCCACTGAACATAGAAAATGAAAGTGGGAGTTTCAGGTTAAAGTTTTTGGTCAAGGTAGTTTTTGATGAAGCTGAAGTCCAATCAACTTGAAACTTAGTACACTTGTTGCTTATGATATGATCTTTCTAATTTTAAAGCCAAATTAGATTTTTGACCCCAATTTCACGGTCCACTGAACATAGAAAATGAAAGTGGGAGTTTCAGGTTAATATAAAGTTAGTAAAGTCAGCATATGTTCTCTATAGTATAATCTTTCTTATTTTAATGCCAAATTAGTTTATTACCCAATTTCACGGTCCATGGAACATGGAAAAGGATAGTGCGAGTGGAGCATCCGTGTATACTTTGGACACATTCTTGTTTTAAATGTTTTTATTCTATATATAATTAAACACTCGGGAAGTAAGTCCAGCAAAAAATGTGAATTGTTATAAAAAAAAGGTCTACCATCACGAGGGATAAGGTTTTTATATTTTCACAATGAATTTAGAACTACAAAGGAATTCTTAATATATAAAGATTTATGATCTGTTTTGCTATTCATTAACTAATCGGGTAAATATTTTAAGGCATTTTAATGTCAAAAAGCATTAACTATATACCTTAAAGAATTTTAAAAGATACCAAATGAATCCATAATATAAAGATATAATTTAGCTCTATATATTTCTATGTAAATATAAAAAAGGAGGTGGTGTATGATTGCTAATCCACAAGAGACCAAAATGACAGACACAGAAATTAACAACTATAGGTCACCGTACGGCCTAATAATAAGCAAAGCCCATACCGCATAGTCAGCTATAAAGGGCCCCGAAATGACAATGTAAAACAATTCAAATGAGAAAACTAACGGCCTAATTTATGTATAAAAATAAACGAAAAACACATATGTAACACATAAACAAACGATAACCACTGAATTACAGGCTCCTGACTTGGGACAGGCACTTACATACATATTGTTGCGGTGTTAAACATGTTAGCGGGATCTCAACCCTCACCCTAACCTAGGACAGTATAACAGTACAACATAAGAACGAACTATAACCAGATGCTCCGCAGGGCGCAGCTTTATACGACCGCAGAGGTTGAACCCTGAACGGTTGGGGCAAGTATGGACACAACATTCAAGCTGGATTCAGCTCTAAATTTGGATTGTGATTAAATAGTTGACACAGCATAGGTTTCTGAAACAGAACCAAAAATTAAGAATCTACATACACAGTTAGATTTGGCATATCAAAGAACCCCAATTATTCAATTTTTGATGAAATCAAACAAAGTTTAATTTTGGACCCCGATTTGGACCGACTTGAAAACTGGGCCAATAATAAAAAATCTGAGTACATTTTTAGATTCAGCATATCAAAGAACCCCAAGGATTCAATTTTTGTTAAAATCAAACTAAGTTTAATTTTGGACCCTTTGGACCTTAATGTAGACGAATTTGAAAACGGGACCAAAAATTAAGAATCTACATACACAGTTAGATTCGGCATATCAAAGAACCCCAATTATTCAATTTTTGATGAAATCAAACAAGGTTCAATTTTGGACCCTTTGGGCCCCTTATTCCTAAACTATTGGGACCAAAACTCCCAAAATCAAACCCAACCTTCCCTTTATGGTCATAAACCTTGTGTTTAAATTTCATAGATTTCTATTTACTTATACTAAAGTTATTGTGCGAAAACCAAGAATAATGCTTATTTCGGCCCTTTTTGGCCCCTAATTCCTAAACTGTAGGAACCAAAACTCCCAAAATCAATCTAAACCTTCCTTTTGTGTTCATAAACCTTGTATAAATTTCATAGATTTCTATTTTCTTATTCTATTAAAGTTATTGTGCGAAAAACCAAGAAAATGCTTAATTGGGCCCCCAATGCCTAAACTGTTGGTACCAAACTCCCAAAATTTATCCCAACCTTCCTTTTGTGGTCATAAACCTTGTGTTTAAATTTCATATATTTCCATTTACTTATAAACTAAAGTTATAGTGCGAAAACCAATTTGTCTTCGGACAACGATGATGCCGCCAACTTACCAATATATGACCGCAGAAAAATTTTGCAGTCGTATAAAAATTTGAACTATAACCACTGAACCATGAAAATGAGGTCCAGGTCAGTTGATACCTGCCAGTTGGACATGTACATATTACAGTCCTTCCATACACCAAATATACAAGACATATCTGAGATATGGACTTAACCACTAGAACTTAATCTTGTTCACTGATCCATGAAATGAGGTAAAGTGCAAACTGTCTGACGGGCATCTGGAGGTTGCAAGGTACACGCATACCAAATATAGTTATCCTATTACTCATAATAAGAGAGAAATCAACATTACAAAAAATCTTTAACTTTTTTTTAAGTTATCACTGAATCAAGGTCAAACAGAAACTTCATATCATGAGGCATCTATATACACAGTATGAAGCATCCAGGTCCTCAAACTTCTAAAATATAAAGCTTTTAAGAAAATAGCTATTAACACCGCAAGATCACCCTCCCTGTCGAGTTTTCAGCGAAAAAAACTTGAACTTTAATCATTGAACCATGAAAATGAGCTGAAGGTAAGATGACACCGGCTAGTTTAACATGTGCACCTTATAGTAGGGTGCCCAATCAACAAATTTTATCGATTTGCCTTAACGGAATAACATACGGCTATATTTTATATCCTTGTAAAGAGGAGAACAAGCCTCATCGAAATAGCGTTGTCGTCGTTGTCTGCCGTGGTCACGTTTTTTTTTAATCAGGGTCAAAGGTCAAAGCAAAAAATCAAGAAAAATGCACAGTCACATTTAGATAGCTAGTTTCTCCTACATATATGCGTTTGGAGGAAAATAAAAACAACTAATTTAGAGAAAAATATCTTTTGTATCTACATTTAGAACTTATTTTATATTTTTATCGCCAAAAATGACTTTAAATTGACTTTTTTGCATATAGGGTGCAAATTTGAAATTTTCGAATAGCTGTTCAATAACAGTGACCTTGACCTATTTCAATTTCTAAATTTAATTTTTTTGTATTAAATTCGCTACAAGTACGATCTAAAGATGTTTTTTAGATCTTAACTTTAATCATTTGTCGAAAAAAAAATGTGATTTTCACGTCTTTTGATAGTAAGGTGTTCGTCAATTTCTAGGTAAAAATCAAATTTCTGTTATTGTGTGTTAAAGAGTATATATAAATGATTTGTTTCAAAAGTAACATCACATTTGGTTGAATATAAAGCTCTGTGTATAGCTTTGCTTTACAGAAGTAAAAATTACTGCAAACAGAGAAAAAGGGGGAGGGGAAAAAGTTTTGAAAACAAAACAGGTATTAGAAACAGGTAAAACACCCTATCCTACATATACAGATGACAAAATAAGCAACAATTGGCTATAATGTTTACAAGTATTCCAAAAATATAATAAGGGAGAGGGTTATGTTCAGCATTAATGTATTTTACAAGCAATTGCAAACAAAATAGGCGTGAGAAACCAAAGGAACATTAAAAACTTATAAACTGAAGACAAGCAGACTTCAGCATGGCAAAAACACGAAAAAGAAAAAGAAATGCAAATAGAAAATTATGATCGAGGTTAGTATTACCTACACTAAATTCTATGGTCTCCTGTAGTTCCCCGGCCAACGTCAAAGAACATATTGCAGGTTTTTTTATTATTATTTTTTTACATATCTTTCCCCACTAGATAGATTATTACTATATTTCCGACGATTTCAAAATTGAGAAGATGTTTTATATATTGTTTAGAAAATATTATGGAGTGCGTTATTTTCATTCGATTGCTAACAATGATTTATAAGACACATACAGAAAAATGAAATCTTATACATCGTCATCTTCGTCGCCATCAATGTGTCTAACTACAACCACACGAGTATTTACATTTTGACATATGTCATTTGCCTGACATGGGCATACATCTATACATGATAGATTTTGATCAAAGCAAATGCAACCCTTTGAAAACACAGAATTCCCCTTACAAGTAGAAACTAAATCTTGCAGAAATTCGGATGACATATGACCTCCGAGATAGAAAGGAACAAGTCATTGCCCATTTTGAAGAATGCTAAGGTGTAGTTCTGCTACACGGGAAGACATCAAATTTACGTCTGAAGTGAAACTATTATTACATATTGTTTAAAAGTAGATTCACAAGCAGGAAGTTTGACTAGGGAGAAATTTTAAATTGTAGCCAATTTTACGCTCAAATTGTTTAGGTCGCAGTGATCTATTTTTAGTTTTGACTTGAGATCATTCAACCTGACAACAAGATCTCGATCTGCATCTATAGGTCCAGCGATGTCACAATAAGAAAGGTTTGACAAATCGGTAAAATCATCTGGGCTGTCCTTCAAGACTACTGATCCTAAACAGGGTCCAATACGTTGTATTGCATCATGTAACAGCACGTGTGGTAGAAAGTTACAGATAGCAAACCCGAGACTTTTACATATTTCGTGGACAGGTATACAGTATTTGTCAATTGTTTATGTAATTTATACGTGTTTCTTGTTTCTCGTTTTTTTTTATATCGATTAGACCGTTGGTTTTCCCGTTTGAATGGTTTTACACTAGTATATAGCTTGTTGTTCGGTGTGAGCCAAGGCTCCGTGTTGAAGGCCGTACATTGACCTATAATGGCTTACTTTTTTAAATTGTTATTTGCATGGAGAGTTGTCTCATTGGCGCTCACACCACATCTTCCTATATTTATATAGATGCGAAAATCTTGTATTCAAGTAATAGTGTCTGTTTGAAACCATAGCTCATGTGTATGCTGCATGGAGTGGATGTAAGGAACGCATAAGATTAAAACATATGTATCTTGTGACTTTGTTATTATCCTATCCTTGATTCCTTTCACACCTATCTCTTTGTCTACATGAATAGCATGCATATGTAAAATCATGCGAGTATCTACTTCATCGGGAGTACCAAATAATTCTTAAAACATAAATACTATTTCTGAGCTAATTTAGGGTCCTTTGAAGTGCTAGCTAGAATATGACTTTCTCGTGTTTCATAGTAACTGTTGATCTACCATGATGCTGAACAATCGATTCCCCAAGAAATCTGATTAAGGCCTGCTGTATCTCACTGACTCAAAAAAACTTTTTCCAGGCAGGAATTTGACGACCTTCTATATGTTATGTCCTGAAACACTTTAACAGACGATCAAGAACTAGATTCAGCTTTAAAAAAAAAACTTCAGTTGTGTCTGCTAGTGTAAGATTTGTAGCAAGAATGATGCTACAACATTTTGTAATCATCAGTACGAAAATGGTCTAGGTCTGAAGTATTAGGCAATAAACTCAAATATTTCCGTGCTCCCATAGCCTCGATAAAGCTTTTGTTTGTTCTTATTACTCAATTATTAATAAGCAATTCAGTAAAAGAACCTTGACATATAACACACTTATCCCATTGTATTTCATTCTTACTTCGCTTATGGTTTGATTAGCTTAGTTTAACAGGACTCTAAATGTGTGCCATATTCCGGGTCCGAAACGTGATCGAAGGATTTGATTTGTATATTACAATTATAACAAAACTATCAATAAAAAAAACCAATTAAAGTTATGGAAACCAACAAAAAATATTTCCAATTACAAAACAACGATCTTCAAACTGACTGGACTATTCCAAATATACAATTTGACCATACGACAAGCAAAAAATAGAAATGAAGTTAGTGAAAATTGTCCTAGTTAATGACCTGGTGGTGTAAGCTACAAAACGGTTAACGGCACGAGAAAAGGCGTGTTTGAAACAAGGCAGAATGATCACTAAATTTGTGTTTTAAATTGCTATTTTCTTCTCACCGATTAACATTACACAATAGATATTTGGCACACATATGAACCACGTGTTATTAATGTAATCAGAGTAAAAATCCCGTGAAAGTAACACGTAATAAATTTTCTTTTGTTCAAAATGTGGTAAATTTCAGCTAAAAAAATAGCCATACTAAAATCATGAAATACTTATTTTTAAATTATATAAATCTTTTCAGCTTTCATTATATGATAAATTTAATTTTTAAGCTAAATGATGAGTATCATTTGAACAAATAACATAGAAAGCAATAAATTTTGTTTTCGTGTTGAAGATGGTCTGTATGATGAGTTTTCTGTGGGTACCCTAAGAAACCACAAAATTTTGAAAAACGTGACCACGGGAGCATACGACGACATTCATGATTAAAAAATATAATGATTTTCCAATCGTTTGCATATAAATATAGCCGTATGTTATCCGTTAACTTAAACTCGTTAACTAGACGTCTTTTTCGATACTGGGCACCCTACTATTATCCTCATTCCATAAACTAAGTATAGTAGACCTTCAAGTTGTTAATATTTTAACCACAGAGTGAATGTATCATTAATTGGCAGAAAAAGACAAGTCCATCATAAGTAAAATACGGAAAACAGGGTGGTGTTTTTTAACGAATATACATCTGGATACTGTCTTATAATCACAAACAAGAATCTGTCCAAGTTTAGTAGAAATCCAGGATAGATTAAGAAAGTTATTAAACCACTGAGTGAATAATTGTGGACCATGACAATGTAGGATCGCGGTCTCACTTTCGAGACGAAAGTTGTTAACAAAAATTCTTTGGTGGCTGAATTTACATAATTTTATAGGACTGATCATGCACAAAAATTAGAATAAAATTGATACAGTGTACATCTCCCCAAGTAGAGCAAATGACAATTAAACCTGGAACTCCTACCCCTAGCAATGGATTTTTTTTTAATACTTTCCCAATGAATCAGATACAAATATGAATACTTAACTTTGTTACATGTAATGCACATAATTATGTCCGACATGGTCTATAATAGAACTTATATACCAAGTTAATTTTTTTCCTGATGAGAAATAAATTTTTGGATCTAGTTTTACGATTCGCTCGTGTATGTAACAATGTATTAGATTTTAGCGAGAGAAATTTATGTATTACTGAAAAATTATTACACCAGGGTTTTCGATATCACAAACTGGTCAAAACATTTACTAAATTTTATCACCGGTATAAGGAAATAATTCGTAAATATAACTCAACATGCAGACATCTTATACGTTCAGGTATTTCACATCCAAAATTTTATGGAAATATTCTTTATAAAGCACAAAAATGTCAGTATTCTCCTCAGAAACTAACAAAACCTTTAAATAGACTTATTAAAAGGGGATATAGTTACGATACTGTTGTCAGGTCATTAAAGATTGCATATTTTGGCTTTAACATTGATTCACTGATAGGGTCTTTGCATCGGAACTAAACACATTTATTTCTAAAAAAAACAGTTGTTGGCATGACACGGGTTATGTTCTTCTCATATATTTTATGATAGTATGATACTAAACCCCTAACGGGAGGGATTGTACCTGATATTCATATGATGAAGACATAATCTTTCAATCAGTTTAATTGAGGTCTGGAGCTGGCTTGTCAGTTAACTGCTAGTAGTCTGTTGTTATTTATGTATTATTGTCATTTTATTTATTTTCTTTTGTTACATCTTTTGACATCAGACTCGGACTTCTCTTGAACTGAATTTTAATGTGTGTATTGTTATTCTTTTACTTTTCTACATTGGCTAGAGGTATAGGGGGAGGGTTGAGATCTCATAAACATGTTTAACCCCGCCGCAATTTTGCGCCTGTCCCAAGTCAGGAGCCTCTGGCCTTTGTTAGTCTTGTATGATTTTAAATTTTAGTTTCTTGTGTATAATTCGGAGTTTAGTATGACGTCCATTATCACTGTACTATTATGCATATTTTAGGGGCCAGCTGAAGGACACCTACGGGTGCGGGAATCCTCGCTACATTGAAGACCCATTGGTTGCCTTCGGCTGTTGTTTGCTCTATGGTCGGGTGGTTGTCGCTTTGACATATTCACCATTTCCTTTCTCAATTTTATTAAAAGAAATATGAATAATCTGATAAATTCAGGATTTATCCAAGACAACCTGAGTGTTTTCATCAGCTGGATTATAATATGACTCACACAATAGAATAGCTAGGGACTATGGGTTATTGAAATATTCATAACAAATAGTTTTTTTATATTTTATTTTTGACACTTCAAAGTTCCTTCATTTCTCTAAGACGTCGAACTGCACTTCTGACTGTGGCTGCAGCATTTGTACTACAAAAGATTAGAAATTTGGTGTTGAAATAAAATTATTAGTATTTAAACAAGATATCAAAACAACTACATGTATCACATTAATAAAATATACACCATACTCCATGTAGAAAATATGCCAATTAGTAATCTCTTTCACTTGTTTGTCTACAATTTATTTTCAAAAATAACAAGCATGAAATAAAAAAAGTTTGGAAAACTGATTTGCCAGACTGATTGATGGACAGACAGACAGAGTGCAAACCTAAAGCCCCATTCGATAGCAGACAAAAAAGATTCTTCACACAAATGAAATTAAAAGCCATAATTTTTTCTCTTTCTTCAGTGCCAGTATTCTATTAATATGTTACTTGGATATTAAAAGATATTTAAAACTAAGAACTGTAAAAATGACGCTACCCAAATTTGTACTTGATCTGAGTTTTGTGGTAATAAGCATTGAGTTGTGGCAAACTTAAGGTACAGAAGGGGGGAAAAAATCAACAATTTTTCAATTTGTAAAGGAGCTTTACTCTAAAACAGTAAAAGTAATGCCACCAATATTCGGACTTGATCTGTTTGGTGGTTTTAAGCATTATGTATAGGGATCATTACATTTGGTTGAGGCATACTTAAGTCAGAGATTGGAAACAAAATTCAGCAAAATTTCCATTTGTAAAGGGGCGCAACTCTATAAGCGTGTAAAAGTGACACCACTAAAATTCATCTGGTTTTTTTTCGGTAATAAGCATTGTGTATAAGTTTCATACCATTTGGTTAAGGCAAACTAAAGTTAGAGAATGGAAACCAATTATGGGACATACGAACAGACATGAGTAAAACTTAATGGCCCTTCCCTATGGCTAGGGCATAAAAATATCTTTGAGACTCCCTCCCCAAATCAAATTGCACCGAAAATATTTCATATCATTGAAATCAATTGTGATCCTCAATTTTCTTGTTTATTAACGTTGATCTCTACAATTCCTCTATCCATTATTGTTTTGACAAAAACTTTGAAAATATTTCATATAGTTCATCACTCAGAAACAACTCAAATAAACAGTCAATTCACAGTTTCAGCAATGTAAATCAATTCTATTCTTGTCTTGATGATCATTTGTTGTATTTGATTATGTCAGTTCACCATTTAAGGGCTATAACTCTAATAATACTGTTGACTTACATGTCGCATATATATCATTGCGAACCCAATTATACCTTTCCATAGATTCACCTGTCCATTTAAACTTTTGGATGTTCTATTGTCAAATCTAACAAATACAACAGGTATTGTTCTTTGTGTAATTTATTCACTAAGACAAAAAAAAAAAATTCTAAGAGAAATCTATCACTCATTGATTAATCTATCTGAGTAAAAAGTTTATCTGCTAAATAGATAGAAATAACAGGTTTACCATTATAAATAAACAGCTGCGCCATGAGCGCATGATACGCCCGACGTCTTATGTGGAAGTCTTATGCAATAATCATTAATAGTTTATGAGAAAGTTTTAAGCAATAACCATATATTGTTTTAGAGACACGGCGGGACATGTGAAACCCCCCACCGTGGTTTTTTTTTACAAAAACTAAATATTACCAAAATAAAATTTTGAATCAAAACCAAAAAGTATACAGATCTTTAGATTAATATATCAAAGAAGTGTGTAAAGTTTTAAGCAATAATCATAACTTATTTTTGAGATACTGCGCTACATGTAAAAAACCCTCCCCTGTTTTACAAAATACTCAATAACTCAAAAATAAAATTTTGAATAATCACCAAAAAGTATACAGATATTGAGATTAATATAACAAAGACATGTGTAAAGTTTTAAGCAATAATCATAAATAGTTTTTGAGATTTGGCGCGACATGTAAAAAAACCCTCCCCCTTTTTTACAAAATACTCAATAACTCAAAAATATAATTTTGAATCATCACCAAAAAGTATACAGATATTGAGATTAATATAACTAAAAAGTGTTTAAAGTTTTAAGTCATAATCAAGAATCGTTTTTGAGATACAGTGCAGCATGTGAAAAAAACACACCCCTGTTTTAGTTATAAAGTGCCGTAACTCAAAAAGTTTAAATCTTATTTTCACCAAAAAGTATACAGATCATTTGACCATCATAAGAAACAACTATATTAAGTTTCATGAAATTTGGATAAGTTGTTTTCAAGTTACGGTGCGACATGTTTACGCCGGACAGACGGACACCAGACATTTGTATACCATAATACGTCCCGTCAAAATTTTGACGGGCGTATAAAAATTGCATGTGAGTTTGTATATTCAATCTGTTGAATGTAAACACTTATGCAAACATAAATAAAAGTTGATTTCTGACACAATTTTCAACATTATTCTTACTTTTCAAAAAACATTTGACATAAAAACCCTAAAAATGATGATATTTATGTTAAGGCCTTCTTAAAAGTATGCTATAACTTTTCGGCATTATTTCAGTGAAATTCTCAAAATTCTGCTTATTGACCCCAAATCGTAATTTTTTTAACCCAAAACGGCAAAACTTTGAAAAAAATTATGAGGCTGTACAAATTCCTCACACTGAACGATGTCCATTCCAAGTGTTTTGAACATAAAACGACATTTTATGTCAAAAAAGTATACTAGTTTGGCTTCAATTCTTCCATATTCTTTCCAAAAAATTGTTTCCTCATTTCAAATTCTCGTAAATTCCGTAAATTTCCTTTGATTTTGACACGGTTTTCAACAAACTGAAGCCCCATATTTACACTTTCATCCGGGTTATTCATCAAAGAAAGATAACTCATGTTTGCACTGTTTGAGCGGGAAATATAAAAGATGTATTCCGATCCCGGTAAAACGGGACTCGTCGTCAGCAGTCTGAAGCGTGAATCCCGGTAAACCGGGACTCATCGGCGAAAGGGTTAACAAAAACAAAAAAAATGAAAATTTTGATTGGAACAATACTTATGTTTTTAAAAATTTACATTTTATGATTAAATTAGTGTTTATTTTGAACAGATTGAAAACAAAATATTATTAGAATTGAATAAGCACAAAATCACATGCATTCTTAATGGTAGACCTGTTATTTCTATATATTTAGCAGATAAACTTTTTACTCAGGTAGATTAATCAATGAGTGATAGATTTCTCTTACAACATTTACAAGAAATTTAAAGGTCTGAGTGAATAAACTACACAGAGAACAATACCTGTTGTATATATATATAGTTGAAATAGACAGGTAACTATCAGATGAATCTATGGAAAGGTACAATTGGGTTAGCAATAAGTAGTTCCCTTTTTAGTGACTTTATATAAATTGTGTTATAAATAAAATCAAAGAATGTTCAGTTGTTTTTGTTAATACATCTTTTGATTGAGTTGAGCTATTGCAATTGATATTTTATAGTGTGTCTTTCTATGTTGTGATGATGTTCCACTTTGGTTTAAGGTTAGGGTGAAGGTTGGCACCTATCAAAATGTTTAAACCCCCTGCTTTTGTTTGCTCTTGTCCTAAGTCGGGAACCTGTAGTAATAATTGTTTCTCCTTTATTTTCATATTGATTAGAACGTTGGTTTTCCTGTTTGAATGGTTAAACATGTACATGTACATTTGTCATTTTTTAGGCCCTTAAAGGCTTGCTGTTCGGTGTGAGCCAAGGCTCTGTATTGAAGGCTGTACTTTGACCTATAATGGTTTACTTGAACAAATTGTGACTTGGATGGTGAGTTGTCTCATTATACCAAATCTTCTAATATCTATTAACATTTAAACAATACAAGTTTTCAGAGTCAAACAACCATGAATACTAGCATATAAACTCAGCAAAAGCAATAATACTTGTCTACTCCATCACCACCCAAGGCTTACTTTTGGGACTTGGTTGGTTGAGGCAAGGCTAGAAACACTACTATGCATTGTCGATATGAGGACTTTTATGAACAGTGCTGCATTGAAAACCCATTGAATGCCTTCGACCATTGTCTGCTCTTTGGTCAGGTTGTTGTTTGTTTCTTGGACACAATTCCCCATTTCCATTCTCAATTTTAATTTTATTAGTGTATAGAGATTGGGAAAGTAGTTTTATGTAAACTAACAAAAAACACATGAACATGTACCTGTATATCCATGCACCTCCTGCAACAGTCTTCATACACTTGGTGCAGTGCCAGATTCCTACAGCTCTTCTTTTCATAGCGTCCTGTAAATTATAGAATACAAAATTTAAAATATAACGTTTTGTAGAAAACAGAAGTTACGTCACAAAATCAACATCCTTCACCAGTCTGCATGGTTAGCCACTAGTCTGATGCCCCAGACTAGAAAAATTTTGTTCAGACTAGTAAGTTTTTGGTTCAGACCGATTCACAGTCATTTTGAACGATTGGTGTACAACACCACTTTCAACACTTGTGCTATTTTAAGGCAGTCACCTTTTTTGGTAGAGGAGGTTGGAGTACCAGATTTTTTTTTTAACTTGAATTATTCTGTTAAATGGAATTATATTGTCCTTTCTTGTGCTTCTACAATATGTATAATATAGTGGTTATAACAGCTCATTTTTTAAATGAGACCAAGAAAATAAGCTACTGACCCAATAATTTATATTAAAACAAACTCATATTTTTATTGCTTTACCTTTCCACAAAACTGACATGTGTACTTGGCATGCTGTTCAATTTCCATCTTTTTGATGGTCTTCCTCAGTGAAGCACCATATCTGGTACCATACTTTCCAGTAATGCCAACCTTTCTTGTTCTCTTTGCCTGAAAAAATAACATCAACAATAAGACACAAATATAAAATGTATTTTGTTTTATTGAGGATGACATGCAAAAGTGATGCACTTGTCAAGCCTGTATAATTAGGTTTATCCTGTTAAGTATTCTGAGTTCTCTGCTTTTTCATTCTTTACTCTTACACTAGTCCGAGATTACTCTGACGTCCAACGGCTGTTTTGCCAGACAAGCTGGGGCCGTGGGACGTCAGAACTCGTCCCATATCAAAAAGTGGATATTTGCCCACCCAAAATAGATGCGCTGCTTCGTCGCTTCTCGTGTCGACTGACTGCCTTGGAATTATATAAATCGGGCACCAATCTGTTCATTTTTTCATTTATCTCTTCATTTATGTAAGTTTCACCTACCTGCCAACCTTTATTTTCTCATAATAAGACAGTTTTATACAGATACATGTCAAAGTAGTTAAAGACTGTAAATATCGAAGATTTAAGGAGCTTTGTGACCCTATATGGCCATGGTTCATTTTTGGACCAGTAGAAACTATATTCGTCCGAGCGACCCGGCCTATCAACTATTTACAGTATTTTAAGAAATTTATACAACTAAAAAACAATGTAAAATAAATACAGAACTGACAATGTGGGTTGCAATTGGAAAGGGAAGGAAAACATGGTAAACTTCTGAATATTAGTGAAGAAATTTAGACAAGACATTTAACCCGTTGGTAAATTTTATATTATTGCAGCCGTTCATAAGCTTTTAAATGATTGATAGACATTCGGGATATTCCTCTAACAGTGTAATGTATTAAATTTATTCAAAAGTAACAAGATGGCATAGATTAAGATGGATTTTAATTGGCATGTACCATTTCGAAGGCTGAAAGTTGGATAGAGGAAGCGGAAAAGGCTGGCGAAAGGGAAATACGGTTACATCTCCGGATTCGGACACGCTTTTGATTTAACCAGATTTTTTTTTATAACATGATTGACAGTCGATTATGTGTAGATTTTATTGTAGATCAATTGAATTTGTACATTATCATTTAATAAAATTTAAATATATTGATTGTGAAACTTTAAATAATTTCTCTTTCTCCTACTGCCAAATATTTGTTTTCGGATATTCAAACCGGAAGTAGTATGTACAGATTTTAGGATTGCAAAACACGTTGTAAGTTATCTTTTGACATAAATATTGTTCAGGTAATTTCTTAACATTTAGCTTTCATAAAGGTCTCGAAGAAAACTCGGATATATTATTTGAAGGAGTAGAAGGTATATAACGTTTTCATTGCTGTATTCTGCATATTTTTCTGATTTGTTTATATTTTGGCTTATTTTGCCACAGGCACGTTTCTATTCATGGGAATACCCACTATCAACGTATATAGATATATATATTCGTTTTTAGTCTTTTTGGCCACACTACCAGTGTGGCTAAAGTTGATTTGGCCACACTTTTTATAAACCTGTTTATGGGACGTTTTATGGTATACCGTTGGCTTTCATGTCAATCCAACCCCGAATCGATCTGGCCCAACGTCGATCAAGCCCCAGGTCGATCCTGAAAAGAAAAGAAAGTAGATTTCTGCGCAAATGTGGGGAAAACCGGAACAGGAACTAGATCTGAAAAAAAAATTAACAATTTTGAGTTCATTAGTAGAGTGAAAAATTTGGGAAATTTTCCCGATTTCTTTTTTTTTTTTATTGATTTTTCTACCATAATTGGGGACTTCGTCTCCATATAATGTAAAAGGTGTACGGTAAAAAAAATTGAATTGGACAAATATTTTCTTTAGATGAGTATAAAACAACTAGGTTAATCATGTTTTCATTACAAGTTTTCAAGATTATTGGGTATAATTATAATATGAGGCAGGCATTACCTGTAAATGGGGACGAAGTCTGTATGATTTTTTTTTGTAACTTATTTGTTAAAAAAAAAGAAACAGAAATACCGTAATGTTTCAGATTTTGGTTCTATTGTTAGGGATTTTAGTTGTGACGTCATATATGCAATGTAAACAAAGAAACGCTATCATCAGGTAACGTTTTTTCATTTCAAGGAATTATTAAAAATGAAATTGGTATTGCGTTCCTTCCTATTTTATACTAGATGGATAAATATATATTTTACTCAAAGTTTCATACACACAAAACCGGAAAAAGGAAGTACATTATAGATTTCTGCGCAGATGCGGGAATTCAAACCATGACATAAAAAAATTGAACGATTTTGAGTTCATTAGTACAATGAAAATTTCAGGAAAATTTTCCCGATTTTTTTTTTTTGATTTTTCTACTGTTATTGGAGACATCGTCCCCATATTAAAAACGTATATACCAGAATTTAGTACAATCAACAGACATCAATGATTAATCAGCAGTAACTAGCATTTTCTTTCTATAAGTTATATATATTGTATTTTTTTGTTAACATCTTTATCAAGGTGATAATTTAATTATCTAATTTTACTAATTAGTTATGGGGCCGGATCGACTTTGGGCTGGATCGACTTAGGGCCAGAACAACGATACCTACCGTTGTCGTTTGTCCGACCTTCTATCCGTCCGTCCATTGTCAATATGTCGAACATTAATTCTGAAACTTTTATGCAATATTTATTACCACGATATGCAAATGATTATTACCACAAAACACAGACTAAGTACAAATTTGGATAGTGTCACTTTTATCGTTCTTAATTTATCATAAAGTTATGTTCCTCTATAATCATATACATGTACATGTATGCAAGGAGGGGCATCATCTGTGTCTCACGTACACATTTCCCAATTATTTTATAAATATTAACCCTGCATTACAGAAGTGCAGTATTTTGTCATGTTTCATTTGACTGATTTACAGGACTATTCTATTTTAGGACAACTGTTGATGTCATGTCGGGCCTGTATACATGTATAACATGCAGAGTAGGATTTTCCACATTGGATCTTCAGAGAGGACATTATAAAACTGACTGGCACAGATATAACTTAAAAAGAAAAGTAGCTGAGCTCCCACCAGTCACTGCAGATACTTTCCAACAGAAAGTACTTGCACAGAGAGAAAAGGTAAAGTAATGAAATGTATGTCTGAAATAATTTTAACATTAGGAACTTAAAAAATAACATGAATAAGCTGGAAGTATGTTTTTTTATTTTAAATCTTATGAAAAAAACATATCAGAATATCTATTCAAGGATTGAATTTAGTAAAAGCATAATAATAATAATAATAAATTCTTTATTTAAAGAGGGTAAACACAGCTGTAACATTAGTTACAATAAACTAATCTTTCTTGCGGCCCTCACATAAAAATCTTGAAAAAATTACACATGGTAGCAGACAAGTAGTTCAAATTACAATGAACTTTTATTTAAACCTGATCAAGAGATAAAACTGGTCAAGAGGTACATGGAGTAAAATTTTTAAAAAAATCAAATAAAAAATATGCAAATCAAAATAATACATTGTACTTTGTTTAAAAGTACAAGTGTTTTGTGGTTTAGGCATTTTATATGGTAGTCCATTTCTTAACAATGATCCAAAAATAAGATTTCTATAAACCTCAGCTTTTTACTCAGGAACTATCAGATCACCTTGTGTTAGTTACATCTCTCAAGGAGAGGAATTATTATCTGATTTCACTTTAAACTTTTGAACTAGGGACTTTGGTGCTTCCATACACACACAATTATATAGAAGTAAAATCAACAGTATTCAAAAGAAACAAGTTAAAATTGTATCAGCAATGTTTCATTAAGTTTGATTTGGTTTGTTAACAGGCTATTGAAGATGAGGAGGCCACCACTGCTACATGTGAGATATGTAATAAACATTTCAACTCAAAGAACCAGTATGAAAATCATTTAAAATCTAAAAAGCATAAAGATGTTGTTACAAAACACACCTCAAAGCTGAGAGAAGAAATAGAAAAAAATAAAGAAAAAATCACAGAAAATGCAGAAGGAACAGATAATTCTGATTTGCCAGAAAATGAAAAAAGATTGATGAAAGATTGTGTAAACATGGCACTGAAAACCAAAATATCAGCTACTGCCAGTGGCAAGGGAGATCAAACTAAACCTGGAAGTAACAAAACACAGATGGAAATATCTGATGACGGTAACTTCATACATTTACCTTTGATAAACCCATATACCCATATTCAATTTTACCATTATTGTGTAATACAGTAAAGGGTATTTACATCTACTATTAAAAATCACTGGTTCAGCATAAAATTGCATCTGCAAAAATAGAAGTTCTTTAAAATGGAAAGTTCACCAAAGAAAATTTAGGATTATGGTTAAAATGCAATACTTCTCAATTGAAAAGTTTCAATCTTTTCAGTTTTTAAAGGAGAGATGTCTTAATGACATGTTTGAATATTAAGGATTTACTATTGTAAAACGTGCATGATAATAAGAGATTCCCATTTAATCCTTAAAGTATTTTTATGTCTGTATCTTATTTTCTATAATATATAAAAGTCAACAGATTACCAAAAAAATACTGTGAAAGATATTTGAAATTTATTAGGTTAATAATTGTGTGATCTCTATTTATTTTACTTTTTATAGATGATTCTGATGGAGAATCCGTGGAGGATTGGGAAGAAAATGCCCTAGGTATCGAGGAATGTTTATTCTGTTCACATATCAGTTCATCTCTAGAGTCAAATGTCAATCACATGACTAAGAAACATAGCTTCTTCTTACCGGATGCAGGATTTATTGCTGATTTGGAAGGACTTGTTGTGTACCTAGGTAACATTAATATGATTCACAATATTTTGAAAAGGGGGGCGAAAATGTCATTTTAAATAGTCTGAAGTTGATTTTCTATCCATTTGAGTGACACCTTTCCTGAAACCATTTATCAAGAGTTCAAAGGAAAATCATATATGCATTAGTGTGTAAACAAATTGTTTGTAAACACTATAATAGTTTCTGTACTTATGGCCAGTACTGATGTGAAACAACTGAATGTCAATTAGAAAATGGCCAAAAACACATGCAAAAGATAATCTTGATGTTCATATAAACCACTTTGAAGGCTTTATTATTTGTAGGCTGTCTAAAAAATTAAGTTGATGGCACAATAACTTTCATAATTGAAAAAAATCAGCAGATCAAAATGGGAAATAAAACTGTATATTGCTACCTAAGATCTCTGAGACAAAAATTGAAAAAAAAAACATTATTAAATGAAGGATAAAGAAAATGATGAAAATAATGTATTATTGTTCAATGTTTTTACTTTTATATATTTAAATTTTGTAGGTGAAAAAGTAGGAGTTGGTCATGTTTGCCTGTGGTGTAATGAGAAAGGGAAGGCTTTCCACTCAGTACAGGCTGTACAGAAACACATGTTAGACAAGGGACATTGTAAACTTCTACATGATGGGGATACAATGTTTGAATATGCTGATTACTATGATTACAGGTAAGATTATAAACTTCTACATGATGGGGATACAATGTTTGAATATGCTGATTACTAGGATTACAGGTGAGATTGTAAAACTGGCAGGAGACCATCAATTAAAATTGAGAATGGAAATGGGGAATGTGTCAAAGAGACAACAACCCAACCATAGAACAAACAACAACGGAAGGTCACAGGTATTCAGTGTAGAAACTTCTGCACCCGGAGGCGTCCTTCAGCTAGCCCCTAAACAAATATATATTCTAGTTCAGTGATAATGGACTTTAAACTAAACTCTGTATTATACACAAGAAACTAGGATTAAAAATCATACAAGACTAACAAAGGCCAGACAGAGGCTCCTGACTTGGGACAGGCGCAAAAATGCGGCGGGGTTAAACATTTTTTTTGAGATCTCAGCCCTCGCCTATACCTCTAGCCAATTTAAAAAAGAAAATTGTAGATATGCCTTCTTAATGAAATATTTCTTGGTATATTTTTTTCTGTATATGATTTTATATCAGAAATAGTGCAACTCCTCTGAATTTTTTTTTGGGTCTATTGCTCTGTCCACTCAATTTCTTAACAGTGCTGTTGATAACAGACTTTTCAAGCTCTGCATTTATAGGTCATGACAGCTAATAATTTCATCACCTGTTCTTGTTCTCTATAAGTAATCTGATTTTTTTGTTACAGGAGCAGCTATCCAGACTTTGATGAAGCTGCAGGAGGGGGTGAGGAAAGTATGGAAGTGGATTCTGAACAAGTTGACCCACAAGTTCTGCTTGATGATGGATATGAATTGGTATTACCTTCAGGTGTGTAATGCCTTAAATGAGGATTTTTACCATTGTTATGCTTTGAAAAAAACAACTATAGTAGGTAAACAGAATTAACAAACAGGGACTCTTCACTGGAATGCACAAGCACAACTGTTAGCGCCATGTGTTGCATAGGGCGCTAATCTTCCATCGGAGTCTGTCTGCTGCTGTTTGTTATACTTCTCTCCATGTTCTCTATCCAAATTCTGTTCTTTCCTTATCTACCATTCGTCTCCATGTCTCCTTTGGTCTTTCTACATTTCTCTTTCCTGGTGGTGTCCACGTCAAAGCGATTCTACAATCATTCCATGGGTCCATCCTCAGAATGTGACCTATCAAACTCCATCTCCTGTTCTTAATGGTGTTGGTTATGCTGCACATGTTGGCTTTTTGTAGCAAGTTCCTGGTGTTAAAGGTGTTAAGTCTATCTCCATCTCTCTTGCTTATCTTCCAACATTCTGACCCATATAGCAACACTGATATCACATTGCTTTTATAAATTTTCATTTTGGTGTTTCTACAATAACTGTACATGTATTGGTTTGATGTCCATAGAAGAACGACTTTTTGCTGGAATGCTGGACTAGTGAAATACATTGTTGACAGCAGAAAGTGCAATTTGTTGTTGAATAAAAAAAAAAATGGTAAAGAGAAACATCTAACAGCATAAATTATAATTAAGATTTGATTTATACTGAGCCAAAAAAGTTAAGCAACACTTTTTTTTTATAAATTTTTTTTGTTGTTTTTGGAAAAAATTATTTAAACATCATTGATATAATCCTAAGTTTTACCTGTAATTTAAAACAGTCGTACTTTTTTCCTGCTGATTGATTTCGCGCCATTTTGGCTTTGCATGTGTAAATGATGTTTTACCTTCTGTACCTGTACTTTTAAAACGATATTAAAAATTTCTTTTTCACTAACGTTCAGAAACACACCATTGGTAAGGAAAACACAAACACGTTTGAAAAAATTGCATGGGGCGTCAACCAGGCCTCCCCGAAAATGGCAGTCAGAAAGGTCTTGAAATGGTTGAAGCCGGAATGAGGGTTGCTGACATCATGGCTCGATTTAATGTGCCCAAGGCAACAGTTTAGAGACTAACAAACAGATATCGACAAATTACAACTGCACAGGAACGGTCGATATCTCCTAGACAAAAAAAAACTATTGTCAAGGAAGGAGCGCTTCCTTCGCTCTACGTCACATGTGACAAGTTTTTTTCGGCTAAAAAAGTAGTGCATTGACTAAGGGAAGCTGCTGGTGTGCCTGCTAATCCTTCATTGGTGCACTTAGGGTATGGCTGAGAAATTGATTTTGAGAAACACTATACTCATTTACGCATTTTGACCCTCTCGCGCTCCATACAAAGAAAATCCTAATGAGTCTGATTGATAAACATTCATGTTGCTTCTGACATATAATAATTCCATTTTGTTATTATTAAAATTATATGTTGTTATGATTTTGTAATAAAATAAGATTTCACATTTTTGTTGCTAAACTTTTTTGGCTCAGTATATATATGAGTTACTGAGTTTATATTGTCAAGACTCTCCTTATAGGGGACATTTTATAGGAGACATGCCTTGAATGATGATATTTTTTTATCCATTTTTGCATATTCTTGGCTTAAACTATAGTAGAGAGAAACTATCAACAACAATTATGATCCTCAAAATCATGATTTATATTCTAGTCTTTAATGTTGGAGAATGGCCATTGTTGATTAAGTGGCACATATATTCAAATGAGTGACAGTTTAAAGAATCAATTGTACTTGGATGTATAACTGTAGAACTGCAGTGTGTCTCTGCATAACAAATACTTATTAATATAATGCAAAGAAATTGTATTTCAATAAAATTATATATTTCAAAGAGTTCAATAAATTTTAATTTCATTGATTTTCCAGGTGCAACTATTGGGCATAGGTCATTGATGAAATATTACAAACAGAATTTACCACACAGAGACTTAAGCCAGAACAAGAGCGTTTTACCTAAAATGTTGGCTCAGTACAAGGCACTTGGGTGGACGGGTTGTACAGGTAATTATTTAATATACACAAGTGTTGATTGGTTAAATAGGTCATGTGTCCATTATACACAGGACTTCACTTGACTAGTTAAACAGATAAAAAGCAAGCTACAAAAAGCCCAGAAATAACAAATGTAAATCAATTCAAAAGAGAAAACCAACAGCCTGTTTGAGGTAAAAAACTAACAACAACCATTAAATATCAAAACTCACCTAAAACCTGGCATCAACTGAAGTGCTTTTGAAGGATCAGCAATTCAGTCTGTTCATGTTGTATTTCTATTCATTACTTTGGAGGAGTACTATAATCAGAAGAATATTAAACGAGGAAGCAATCATGGGACGATATGAATTGTTATGTCCCCAGGCCAGAGCCTTTATTTTTACTTTAAAGAAAGTACCATGTTTATTTTGTCAGAAAGTGGGGTGTGTGAGCTTGCTCATTAAATTTACTTTGTGTGATCTTTGTTATAAGCAGGTATCCCATTTGTATTTCATATGATGTAGAAGGTGTTGGTCCTCTTTGATAGTACTCCAACATTTATAATTAGGTTTCATTTAAATTGCTATTTAAAAAAAAAAAATTGCCCAAAGTTTTTTGTAATTGTGTCATAAATGTTTCATTGGTAAATTGCTAGAATGTTACATCTATACAAAAATTCACACATAAAATTCCATGATTTAAAAAACTTGTGTTATAGAATTAAATTTGTCACATAGAATAATATATAATATGACGTCTCTTTATTTTTAGGTGAGGTGGCACAGAAAAGAGTTAAAGATCTTGGTTACATGCAGAGACTTAAGAATAAGCACAGATTAAGACTTGGTAAAAAGGCAAACAAATTTCAACCTCACTACAGACCACAAGTGGTGTTCTAGAATGGATACCTTTGTTATTAATAGTCAGCATTGTGATTTTGATGAATTAAGTACAATTCTAAAAGAAAACAAACAATTATTGTTACAATTATAATTTATTTGTTACAGCTGATTAATTATGATACTAATGTATGTGATATGTTTGAAAAAAATCAGTGTTATGCAGAAAATGATGTATACATATATTAAAAGACTATTAACAAATCACTGGCTCAATCTTTTGAAACATGTTGCCAAATATCTTATATAGTTTTAACTTTATATTTTGATGTGAAATATTCTCTGATCTAGTTCCTATAATTGTGCTATATCCTCCTTTAAATCCCCTTCATTTTTAGTGGTAGAAGATTTTAAAATCTTCTGAAATCCAATACTGAGTCAGTATTACTGACAGCTGGTCAAGTCTATCATTATACATTTCCAGGAGTGTTCCCTTTTTGTGGTTTTCAATTTAATAATCTGTAATAAGATTGTAAAATAGTTTCTGCATCATTTTATTATTTTGAAAAACAAATGTACAGCTGATTTCAGACAGCTATTTCTTACTCTCAAACTAAAATTCTCAATACAGTAACAATAAATTACAATAAGCATTAAATAAGAGGAACACTCAGTTTCACTAGGTTTGTTTACATCATTTATGTTTGTCACTAAAGTAAAATTGTAGATAACCGTGATGATATTATTATAAAGTGTATAAAATTATTACAGGGGCCCGGCTTGGAACAAGCAAATACAGAAAATGACTGGGTAGTTATAAAGATTTGGATGCTTCAAATCTTGTGTGCAGATACCTTGTGTTGAATTGCGTCTATTGTCCTTGATCTCATTTTTTTCTTGCTATGACGATGTTGAAAAAAACTAGCCTTACATTCTGTTTTTGTCAGCATCATCAACAATGTATTAGTTTGTGATAAAGTCCAGGTTATGGGAAACACTAGTGATAGGTCAATAATATTTGGTATGCAGTTGTATTAGCATTGGCACATTTCATTTCCATGGAGATTTATTTGCCCTGCCCCCTCAGTTATGGACAATTGACTTTAGAACTTTAGTTTACATGTACAATTGTATTAGTCTGTGATTATGTAAGAACTGTTAGAGGTAGGTCAGTGATATTTGGTATGCGGATGTATTAGCATTGGCATATCTCATTTCCATGGTGATAGTTTGGCTGCCCACTCAGTACTAGTTCATGGACTTTGAATGTCTTGCATTTTTTACATGTAAACAGTTTGTGACTAGTTCAGTTTGAGATGAACCAATAATGTTACCAGTTAGTCAATAAAATTTGGTATGCAGTTCAACTATCATTTGCAAGTTTCATTTTTGTGGTGATTATATGGCCCCACAACCTCAGTGAAACACATAGCTTTCAACTTAAATTTTGTTGTAAAGTTAGTCAGAAGGGAACCACTTGTGATAAGTCAATGCTATTTGGTATGCAGTTATAAAACCATTTGCATTCACATCTCCATGGAGGTTATTTGGCCCTGCACCTCCAGTCATTTTTCATTGAATTTGAATGATATGCTTAGATATTGCCTCTTTATTTCAATCTGCATTTTACCATCAAAAGTACAAAATGCAAGACATGTTATTTTATCTACAGTTTATCATGGATCAGTTACTGCTTGAAAATACTCACTTATTGAGAAGATACCTATTCTTGGGTATATGGGTTCCTTGCAAGGTCTTTCAGGGCTAATGGACCTCGACTTCATTTTATGGAAAACTGATCAGGGTTAAATTTCGGTTTCAAGTTCATAACTCAAATAATACGAGCAATAAGTCAACTATATGTGGTGTAAGAAATTATAGTAAGTTGTAGATGTTTTACTGTCGGGTTTCATCTGACTTGGGATCTTATTTTCATGGTTCATTGGACAATGTTGAGTGTTTTGTGATATGGTTTATATTTAATATACTATATTTTACCAATTATATAAGCAAGCTATTAGCCACTATATATGGAATGGTTGTAAGGTTTACATGTATGTCTTAAAAGATTCATCTGACCTTGACTTCATTTTCATGGTTCATTGGTCTATGTTAATTTTACATGGTTTTGTCAGTTTATCAAGTACCAAAAGCATTAGATCAATTATATTTGGCATATGACTGATTGTAAGGTAAACATGTCTGTCTGGTTAGGTTCAACTCAATGTGACCTCATTTACATTGATCACTGACAAATGATAATGCTAAGTTTCTAAGAAACTGTAGATAAATCTTCATATTTCAGACTTGCAACATAAATTCAGTTATAAGTAATACAGGCAAGACAGTTCATTGTGTGTATATATATATATATATAAGTACGTCTGAGTCAGTGACAACCCTACAACAGATGTATCCATCGGATCGCCATCAATGAAGGGAAGAACCAAAAATTTGCGAAAGCAAATTTAAAAGATCTAACATTGTTGGGTTGATGTTTAGACGAGTTGTATATATATATATATATATATATATATATGTTTGTATTATTGAGAAAGAAATAAACTCTTTCCCCAGAATCAGTTAAGTGTTTACCTAGCAATTTAAATTCTTGCAAATAGGAATCTCCATTGAATTATACTGTACTTATTATTTCCTTTGAGTTGATTCAATGGAAACTTTAAAATCTCTCCTTGAATAACCCATCAATCATTACTAATTTGGCTGTTTACTCTTGGTATTGATTCACTTATTATGAAATCAGTTTTGACTGTACAATAAGAAAGACCCAAATCACTGTTAATAGTATCCATATAGGCAAATATTTATCCTCCTTCCCTCTTCTGTGTTTCCATCAGTATATTTCTATGTTCTTCTGTCAATTCCATGATTGTTTTGTCGCATTTGTCTCCAGAATACTTCAGAGCCTCATGTGTGATGTATTTTAAAATTCATTGCTCAACAACTTCCTATTAACCAATACTAATACATGTACTGTTCATATATATTCTTGCACATAATTAATTGCCTTCTGTGACATTTTGTCCAATTTGTCTTAGGAACAATAAATCAAGGCTTTCAGAAATTTGAAATCAATCTGACATGCATTTCAGATCACCAGTTTGAGCGAAAGTTGCATATTTTTACACCCCCTTCATGTTGTGGTATTTACAAAAGGTTTTTACTGTGGATTCATTTATTTTTCGTGGGTACCAATTTTTGTGTGCCTTTGAGTGGCGATGTTATTTCGTGGATTTGCCAAAATCTACATACAACCTGATAGAAAACCACGAAAATTGGTATCCAACGAATAATAATGAATCCACAATAGGACATTAAATAAAATTAATCAAAGTGCTGGATAGCACCTCTGGAAAGTTTGCAACTGTAGCTGTGTATTATTCCAAAAAGGTTATAGACATGTATTATTTCAAAAATGTATTTCATCACAGCTTGGATGTTTTAAACTAAACCATTGTCTTGTCAGTAATTATCAAAAATCACTTTTTTCATGTTTGTCATAAAAAGTTTTGATATTTTCTATTGCAACCTAAAATGTAGATCTAAAATATTGAAATATACAGAAAGCTCTGATGATTTCTTTTTAAGTACCCATGCCATGTCAACATCAAGGGCCTGTGAATTAGTATTTTGGTTTAGATCCTTCATATTTGTTTTTAGTCAATTAACACGTAAGTTTTTTTGTTTGAATTGCTCCACATGTTTCCTATCGGGGCCTTTTATAGCGTTCTCCATGTATATGGTACAGATATTTCTCATTATTGACGACCATATGGTGGCCTATAGTTATTAATACATTTTCCTCCTTTGAACTCTTTTGGATAGCATTGGTTCTTTGCAAAAAATACCACATCCTTTTTTATAAATAAGACAGTTACAGTAACTTAAATCAATACAAATGTAATGAAAGTGAATTTATATTAAAGGCTTTTATCAAAAATAGGGACACAAATGATGCCCCCGTTAGCATTAATGTTATAAAGGGTCACAACTCAAGAACTGTAAATGTGCATGACGCTACCAAAATGTGTACTTGATCTGAGTTATGGGGTAATAAGCATTGTGTATACATTCTAATTACACAGTATTGCGCAATAGATTTGTTAGATCTTGACATTTGTTTTGTGTCAGAAACCTATATATTATGTCAAAAATTTGATCGCAATCCAAATTCAGAGCTATCAAGCTTGAATGTTGTGTCTATACTTGCCCCAACTGTTCAGGGTTTCGACCTCTGTGGTCGTATAAAGATGTGCCCAGTGGAGCATCTGGTTCCATTTGTAACGCGGCACAACCCTAGAGCAGTAAAAATTACTCCACCAAAATTCAAGATTGATCTTTGTTTTATTGTTAAAAGTATTAACACTGTATAAATTTCATAACATTTGGTTGAGTGAACTTAAGTTAGATAACTGAAACGAAAATAGTCAGCAATTTTTATACGACCGCAAATTTTGAAAAAATTTTCGTCGTATATTGCTATCACGTTGGCGTCGGCGTCGTCGTCGTCGTCGTCGTCGTCGTCATCGTCGTCGTCGTCGTCGTCGTCGTCGTCATCGTCGTCGTCGTCGTCGTCGTCCGGCGTCCGAATACTTTTAGTTTTCGCACTCTAACTTTAGTAAAAGTGAATGGAAATCTATGAAATTTTAACACAAGGTTTATGACCACAAAAGGAAGGTTGGTATTGATTTTGGGAGTTTTGGTCCCAACATTTTAGGAATTAGGGGCCAAAAAGGGCCCAAATAAGCATTTTCTTGGTTTTCGCACTATAACTTTAGTTTAAGTTAATAGAAATCTATGAAATTTTGACACAAGGTTTATGACCACAAAAGAACGGTTGGGATTGATTTTGGGAGTTTTGGTCTCAACAGTTTAGGAATTAGGGGCCAAAAAAGGGCCCAAATAAGCATTATTCTTGGTTTTCGCACAATAACATTAGTTTAAGTAAATAGAAATCAATGAAATTTAAACACAATGTTAATGACTACAATAGGAAGGTTGGTATTGATTTTGGGAGTTTAGGTCCCAACAGTTAAGGAATTAGGGGCCAAAAAGGGACCCAAATAAGCATTTTTCTTGGTTTTCGCACCATAACGTTAGTATAAGTAAATAGAAATCTATGAAATTTAAACACAAGGTTTATTACCATAAAAGGAAGGTTGGGTTTGATTTTGGGAGTTTTGGTCCCAACAGAATAAGGGGCCCAAAGGGTCCAAAATTAAACTTTGTTTGATTTCATCAAAATTGAATAATTGGGGTTCTTTGATATGCCGAATCTAACTGTCATGACTGTGTATGTAGATTCTTAACTTTTGGTCTGTTTTCAAATTGGTCTACATTAAGGTCCAAAGGGTCCAAAATTAAACTTAGTTTGATTTTGACAAAAAATCAATCAGTTAGGTTCTTTGATATGCTGAATCTAAAAATGTACTTAGATTCTTGATTATTGGCCCAGTTTTCAAGTTGGTCCAAATCGGGGTCCAAAATTAAACTTTGTTTGATTTCATCAAAAATTGAATAAATGGGGTTCTTTGATATACCAAATCTAACTGTGTATGTAGATTCTTCATTTTTGGTACTGTTTTCAAATTGGTCTACACTAAAGTCCAAAGGGTCCAAAATTAAACTTAGTCTGATTTTAACAAAAATTGAAATCTTGGGGTTCTTTGATATGCTGAATCCAAAAATGTACTTAGATTTTTTATTATGGGCCCAGTTTTCAAGTTGGTCCAAATCAGGATCTAAAATTATTATATTAAGTATTGTGCAATAGCAAGTTTTTTCAATTGCACAGTATTGCACAATGGCAAGAAATATCTAATTGCACAATATTGTGAAATAGCAAATTTTTTTTTAATTAGAGTTATCTTTCTTTGTCCAGAATAGTAAGCAAGAAATATCTAATTGCAAAATATTGTGCAATAGCAAGATTTTTTTTTAATTGGAGTTATCTTTCTTTGTCCAGAATCAACTTAAATCTTTGTTATATACAATATACAATGTATATTCACTTTTTACTACCAACTGATAAATTAAAATAATCTTTACCATTCAGTGATAACAAGCAGTTTTTTTACATCTTATTTCCTTATCTTATCTAAAATGTTTTTAGATAATGTATGTTGGACATTTGCCAGACATGACTATGATGTCATTTTCTATTTTTATTTGCCCATTACTTTATGTAAATAACTTCATTGGAAATTTGCCAATATAAAATGTTGCTGATGAAGTTTTTTTTTATTGTTTTATACAATAAACAATGTATATTCACTTTTACTACCAACCAATCTTTACCATTCAGTGATAACAAGCACTTTATTTTACATTTTAATATTTTATGATGTATTTAAAAGAGTAGTTATTGTTGCAAACTCCATTAGAAATTTGAATTGATATCAGTTTTGGAAAAAAGGAAACGGGGATGTGAAAAAAGGGGGGGGGGGGGTTAAATTTTTCTCATTTCAGATTTCATAAATAAAAAGAAAATTTCTTCAAACATTTTTTTGAGAGGATTAATATTCAACAGCATAGTGAATTGCTAAAAGGCAAAAACAAACTTTTAAGTTCATTAGACCACATTCATTCTGTGTCAGAAACCTATGCTGTGCCAACTATTTAATTTTAGATTTAAAAAGTTTGAAGAAGAAATCTTTAATTGTAAAATTTGTAAAATCTTGACATTTGTTTTGTGTAAAAAAAAACCATGTAATGTCAAAAATTTGATCACAATCCAAATTCAGAGCTGTATCACGCTAGAATGTTTTGTCCATACTTGCCCCAACTGTTCAGGGTTCGACCTCTGCGGTCGTATAAAGCTGCGCCCTGCGGAGCACCTGGTTTACATATGTAAAGGGGCATAACTCTAAAATGGTATAACTATCGCCACCAAAATTCAAACTTGATCAGTGTTTGTGGTAATGAGCATTGTGTATAAGATTCATAGCATTTGGTTAAGACAAACTAAAGTTAGAGAACAAAAACTTAAATTTCAAGCAACTTTCCTTTTTGTAAAGTAGCAAAAAATGCTAGAATGGTAAAAGTGACGCAATTAAATTCAAACTTGACTTGTGAATTGTGGTTATAAGCATTGCGTATAAGTTTCATACAATTTGGTTCAGGCAAACTAAAGTAAGAGAACAGAAACGAATTTTGGGATGTACGGAGGTACATGTACGTACAAGTAAGGGAAGGACATACATACTTACAGCAGAACAAGGATAAAACTCAATACGGTGGGAGCATAACAACAGCAGTATGACCACAGGAATAAAAAGTTTATATACACTAGATTCATAGAGGTGCTTATAACCTGTAACACATCTAGTTGCTGTTGTGAAATTAAGCATTGTCTTATGAGTTAAGAACATTTGAGAATTTTTGTTTTAAGCCATTCATTTGATATATTACGGTAATCATTGCCTCTGTGTTTGGGTGACAAAGCAATTGAAATCTATTAATATAGGGCATGTATGCCTTAAAACTTTTCCAGATGCACAGGTTGCTATTTGTCTGTAATCTATCTAAATTTTGAGGTGAAAATGCAGCCATTTTAGCCAAAGGGTACACATCATGAACCTTATAATCATTTCTATAGAACTTGTCTTGATACCCTGAGCTATAATATTCGAAGAAGTAGTTGCTGACTCGGTTGCTTTTAATACGGATGCTATATGATACGAATTTACAATAACACACCAGAAGTGGTATGATGTAAATTATTGGAAGAAGACTGAAGAAGAACTGACGTTGGGTCAATGTTTTTCTGCTGTCAGTTTGATCCACTTGAGTATGCTGAACGAGTAAAGTTCCTTATATCCACATTGGAATGTGAAACAATTAGTATACGGAATTAAGTTTTCAAATGATTTTTGGCATCAAAATCTTCCGATCGATGTTTAGACAAAAACAATGCATTTTTTTTTTTTTTTTTTTATTAAAGCCGGTCATTTTTACCTTTACTCGTGCTTGGTGTGAGACGTGAGACATATAATATAATTATCCAGTATTTTATATTCTTTCACCTGTGTTTTGTTTAAACAAACCATTATCACTTTTTAATTATCCGACGGCTTGGTCAAAATGTCAACTTGTTCTGGCATTTTAATCAGTCATTGGTGATTCTTTCGATACACTCGGGATTTTACCACGTTTACGTATATAGTAAACAGGTAAAAGTAGAGCGGGGAAATGTTCATTCATGAAATATTCATGAATGAATGAAAACGCAAGATTTCTTGTGATTTTCTCTACAGCGCATGGCAGATCCGCAAAGTAGTGTTTGTAATACTCATTTTTAAAATGAAGTTAAATTCATCTGAATCGTCGGTGAATATTCATTTCTTTTTATTCAAGCTGTTATATTTTCAGTCAAAACAGTAGTTACTCAAAATTTTAAAAGAATCTTCCAAGAATCAGACCTCAAACACTAGTACTACACTATCTCGGAGCAGAATATATTGTGATAATCTGTCAACCGGAAGTTTGAGGCCGACGCCTAAGGAAAGTAGCAATAGCAAGCTATAGCAAACTTTCCAAAAATGGAAATGGGGAATGTGTCAAAAAGACAACAACCTGACCAATGACTGAAAAACAGATGAAGGCTACCAATGGGTCTTCAATACAGCGAGAAAATCTTCCACCCCCCGAGGCGTTTTTCACCTGAACCCTAAACAAACCTGTGTACTAGTCCAGTGATAATGGACGTCATAATTTTAAAATATGTAAAAGAAACTAAAATTAAAAATCATACAAGACTAACAAAGGCCAGAGGCTCATATAACTGAAAAAAGTCCCTTTTACTGAATGAACATTTTTATTATAAGTATTTGTTTTTTTCATGTATCACCAAAAACAGATAGCACCTTCATTAGATCTTTTGATTATTGCACAAAATCAAAATATTAGTTTAAGTTTTAAATTTCTTTTGTTGTGGCTCTTCATCCCAATCATCATCCTCCATTAACAGTTCAAGGTCATCTTCAAAATCATCCTTTGAACTCTGACCTTCAATATTAACACATTGTCCACTCATTTGTAGAGTATTAGTATTTTTTAATGAACTACTTGCTGGCACATTTTTAGAAGAACCCTTTTTCTTACTGGAAAAATAGTTAAGTAATGATCCATCTTTTTTGGAATGTGAATCATCAACCACTGAAATAAATAAAAAAAAGTTCAACAGAAAGTAAACCATAAATTCATTTTTAATCGGTTCTTCAAAGTGAGTTTAGAAATAAAACAATGTATCTATTACTGCAAATTCCCGATTATTGGTAAAACCTTATCAATGTGATTACCTACACAAATTTTGCAAAGAAAAATAACTACTGAAAAGGGAACGTAAACTCTTATTCTGGTAGGCAATGAAATGAATAAAAAGGAAATGGAAAATTACAAATTAAAACTTTAAAAAAAAAGCATATTATACATAATATTTATAAAAAAAAAATGTTTCTCATCCATTTTTCATTTCTTTTATATGTCTAGATAGCAGCTTTAGTTCAAAGTTCTGTTTTGTTTTCAAATAGGATGTCCAATCAAGTTTGTTCAAGAGTACAAATGGACAATGAAAGATGACTGATGCCTTTAGCGTCATTTTATCATAACTTTCTATTTAAGTAAGTTGTGGCTAACTGTACATATTTTTTGTCCAATTAAAACTTAATGTTGATGTCAGATGTTTATTCATGAAACCATATTAATAACTTGTCCAAACTTGAAGCAAATTAGAGCTTGCAATATAGCGAGTGCCTTGATGACAATATTGTGACATGTAGATGTTTATTTTTGATTATAATTGTTCACTTTGTCAGTATCTTATGAATCAAGACTACATAAAAACCCACCATTGTCATCATGTCCTTCTATTTGGTCAACATTTTCAGCAATGAAACTGTCATCCTCTTCTATAAAGGATTCCTCAAAGTACTGCATCAAATCTGTTTGCCTGCTATCCTGTAGAAAAATAGTTATTAAATGAAATCTCAATTCAGACAATACTTATACTGTTACTGTAGCCTGCACACATTCAAATAGAAATCACACACTTCATCGTGTCATTTGAGAAAAGTTTGACAAAAATCATAATATATCTGATAATATCCTCAACCCTAGAACTTTGTACTTGTTTGGCTTTATTACTATTTTGATATGAGCGTCACTGATGAGTCTTATGTAGACGAAACGCTTGCTGGCGTACTAAATTATAATCCTGGTACCTTTGATAACTATATATGTACTCATGACATGTGAAATATAAAAAATTATAAAAACTTTGTAAGTTATCCTATGCAGTAAACAGGAAGGACAAAGGGTCAACAATATGCCACCTCTCCCCACAACATAAAAAACATTGAAGAATAAAATTACAAACTTCAACAAAGAAACCAAAAACAAGGATACTTTGAATTGTAGATACCTTCAGTACTAATGTTGTTGTATCTGCAGATGAAAAGTCATCTTTACTGAGGCCAGCCTTATTCAAAACGTCTAATTTCTTTTGTACCAAGGGCCTATAAATAAGAAGATATAGTAAAATGTCACTTATTATTAAAGAATTTTTACCATTGAGCAACACATTAATTTCTTCATTATTTTTATACAGTCACTTATCATTTGTTTGGATAGTGCCAAGTAATATTCCTTCAACATATTCATTTTGAACTTTGTTAAAACTTGTTTTTTTTTATATATCTATAATTATGTAGAAATATATTTTTATAGCTATAAACAGCCCCAAAATGTCAAATGTAAAACAATTCAAATGAGAAAAATTAATGACCTTATGTATGTACAAAACAATAAACAAAAAACAAATATGATTGATGTACAGCAAAAAACCATAACTATTAAAGACACATTATATAGCCATTAAGTTTATCTAAATATAACAAAAATATCCACAAAACACAAACTATTGACTTTCTCTTATACTCCACTTAATAGAATGATCTCCGTTTTACTTGACATACCATATTTGGTCATCAGCAGTGTTTTGAGCCACTAAGTAATGTACACTGACCATGTCCTGTTGTCCCATTCTATGGGCTCGGTCTTCAGCTTGTACAAGTATCTAAAATAAAGTCAATCTGGTAATTCATGTATTTTTCATTAAGAAACAAGAATGTATCCCCAGTACACGGATGCCCCATCCGCACTATTATTTTCTATGTTTAATGGACTGTGAAAATGGGAGAAAATATCTGATTTGGCATTAAAATTAGAAAGATCATATCATAGGGAACATGTGTAAAAAGTTTCCAGTTGATTGGACCTCAACTTCATCAAAAACTACCTCGACCAAAAACTTTAACCTGAAGCGGGACGGACGCACGGACGAACAGACACTCAGACCAGAAAACATAATGCCCATAAATGGGGCAGAAAATAACAATTACTGTGGATTCATTTATTTTTGTGGATAGAGGAATGTATGTTTGTGGATATTTGATTTGATAGTTTAACAAGTCCCCATACAGACCAATAGAAAACATAGTTTAATAAGTCTCCATACAGACCAATAGAAATAGTTTAACAAGTCTCCATACAGACCAATAGAAATAACAAGTCTCCATACAGACCAATAGAAAAACAGACCAATAGAAACCAGGTGCTCCGCAGGGCGCAGCTTTATACGACCGCAGAGGTCGAACCCTGAACAGTTGGGGCAAGTATGGACAAAACATTCTAGCGTGATACAGCTCTGAATTTGGATTGTGATCAAATTTTTGACATTACATGGGTTTTTTTTACACAAAACAAATGTCAAGATTTTACAAATTTTACAATTAAAGATTTCTTCTTCAAACTTTTTAAATCTAAAATTAAATAGTTGGCACAGCATAGGTTTCTGACACAGAATGAATGTGGTCTAATGAACTTAAAAGTTTGTTTTTGCCTTTTAGCAATTCACTATGCTGTTGAATATTAATCCTCTCAAAAAAATGTTTGAAGAAATTTTCTTTTTATTTATGAAATCTGAAATGAGAAAAATTTAACCCCACCCCCCTTTTTTCACATCCCCGTTTCCTTTTTTCCAAAACTGATATCAATTCAAATTTCTAATGGAGTTTGCAACAATAACTACTCTTTTAAATACATCATAAAATATTAAAATGTAAAATAAAGTGCTTGTTATCACTGAATGGTAAAGATTGGTTGGTAGTAAAAGTGAATATACATTGTTTATTGTATAAAACAATAAAAAAAACTTCATCAGCAACATTTTATATTGGCAAATTTCCAATGAAGTTATTTACATAAAGTAATGGGCAAATAAAAATAGAAAATGACATCATAGTCATGTCTGGCAAATGTCCAACATACATTATCTAAAAACATTTTAGATAAGATAAGGAAATAAGATGTAAAAAAACTGCTTGTTATCACTGAATGGTAAAGATTATTTTAATTTATCAGTTGGTAGTAAAAAGTGAATATACATTGTATATTGTATATAACAAAGATTTAAGTTGATTCTGGACAAAGAAAGATAACTCCAATTAAAAAAAAATCTTGCTATTGCACAATATTTTGCAATTAGATATTTCTTGCTTACTATTCTGGACAAAGAAAGATAACTCTAATTAAAAAAAAATTTGCTATTTCACAATATTGTGCAATTAGATATTTCTTGCCATTGCGCAATACTGTGCAATTGAAAAGACTTGCTATTGCACAATACTTAATATAATAATTTTAGATCCTGATTTGGACCAACTTGAAAACTGGGCCCATAATAAAAAATCTAAGTACATTTTTGGATTCAGCATATCAAAGAACCCCAAGATTTCAATTTTTGTTAAAATCAGACTAAGTTTAATTTTGGACCCTTTGGACTTTAGTGTAGACCAATTTGAAAACAGTACCAAAAATGAAGAATCTACATACACAGTTAGATTTGGTATATCAAAGAACCCCATTTATTCAATTTTTGATGAAATCAAACAAAGTTTAATTTTGGACCCCGATTTGGACCAACTTGAAAACTGGGCCAATAATCAAGAATCTAAGTACATTTTTAGATTCAGCATATCAAAGAACCTAACTGATTGATTTTTTGTCAAAATCAAACTAAGTTTAATTTTGGACCCTTTGGACCTTAATGTAGACCAATTTGAAAACAGACCAAAAGTTAAGAATCTACATACACAGTCATGACAGTTAGATTCGGCATATCAAAGAACCCCAATTATTCAATTTTGATGAAATCAAACAAAGTTTAATTTTGGACCCTTTGGGCCCCTTATTCTGTTGGGACCAAAACTCCCAAAATCAAACCCAACCTTCCTTTTATGGTCATAAACCTTGTGTTTAAATTTCATAGATTTCTATTTACTTATACTAACGTTATGGTGCGAAAACCAAGAAAAATGCTTATTTGGGTCCCTTTTTGGCCCCTAATTCCTAAACTGTTGGGACCTAAACTCCCAAAATCAATACCAACCTTCCTTTTGTAGTCATTAACATTGTGTTTAAATTTCATTGATTTCTATTTACTTAAACTAATGTTATTGTGCGAAAACCAAGAATAATGCTTATTTGGGCCCTTTTTTGGCCCCTAATTCCTAAACTGTTGAGACCAAAACTCCCAAAATCAATCCCAACCGTTCTTTTGTGGTCATAAACCTTGTGTCAAAATTTCATAGATTTCTATTAACTTAAACTAAAGTTATAGTGCGAAAACCAAGAAAATGCTTATTTGGGCCCTTTTTGGCCCCTAATTCCTAAAATGTTGGGACCAAAACTCCCAAAATCAATACCAACCTTCCTTTTGTGGTCATAAACCGTGTGTTAAAATTTCATAGATTTCCATTCACTTTTACTAAAGTTAGAGTGCGAAAACTAAAAGTATTCGGACGCCGGACGACGACGACGACGACGACAACGACGCCGACGCCAACGTGATAGCAATATACGACGAAAATTTTTTCAAAATTTGCGGTCGTATAAGAATTACTTTGTTCAACATTAAATTGCATGGTTTACATTTAACTGTGAAATCTACAAAACATTGTTTTCCTACAAATAATTATGAATCCAGGGTACCCAGTATTTTTCATGTGTGTTTCTATGTGGGATGATAGAATTATTCCATTCAAAAAATGATAGTAAAATTAAGCAGAATTATATATTTTACATTAGAACACAAGCTCACATAGTCTGTTCATTCGCTTTGATTTCTGAAAAGATCATTATGTTTTAAAGTCCTTTCATGCAAATATAATCAAAGAGCAGATTGCTCTGAGGGATACGATTGCCATTGTTTTCATTGACACATGTTTTTGTTATTTTTAACTTGGCGTGTACTGGTTGACACACGCACACAGTATATCTGCGTTATGGAATTTCCTACTGCAGATTAACCACATAGAAGACATGTATAGCTGAATAGTATTACATGTATTTTCAAAACTAATTCAACTGCATATGTAAAATGTAATTTACATAATCTGAATAGTTACTCAATCTAAAAATAGCCAATCCAGGATACAAGTGTATGAACAATGTACTGATTGTGTTTTATTTTTGGACTATAATACTAAAATTACGAGGTCCAATTTGTCAGCCGTCATCACGTAAAAACGACAAATCAAAGAATTCAACTTTATATACAACTAATATAGTACAAAGGTGTAGATTAAAAATTACACCACTCCAGGCCCTTTTGTTTTCCACGTAATTAATATCGCCAATAATTAGGAAGTTCCGGGTCGAGTCCGATATCGATACCAATAGTATAATCACCTGTTACCTATTACCTTATCTGTACGTTCCGCATCTGACAGGCGCACCACCAAACGGTGTTTTCAGGATTTATATGCTATATAAACGGGTCATAATCACAGGGTTGACACTACTAAATTGTCAAATTGTTACCTATTGTAGTATTTTAGTCCGTAAGACTTTCTAAGATAACAATACGAATACTAAAAATCTGGACTAAAAATAATTTTTTTAAGTTTCAATTTGTTAGCGGGCATGACTTAAAACAGCGAATCACAGAATTCAACTTTATTTAAAACTAATATAGGACAATGCTGTTGATTAAAAAATACTCCATTCAAGGACCTTTTGTTTTCCGAATATTTAATATTACCAATAATTGATAAGTTCCAGTTCGACAGGTTCAAACAGAAAGTGATTTGAAAGCAGAGAAAATTGTGTATCTTATAATCGGCATGACTTTATCAGATGACAGTACTAACACTAAGATAAGGCTTGCGCATAGTTATATACTTTAATTCAGTCACGGACCCGCGATATCACGGGTGTGTTCTAGTATGATTTAAAATTATGCAACAACAATAACCCTCAATAGCAGACAAACATAGAAAGGATCCCATGAGTTTCAAATTAATCGATGGAGAGGGGAATCCAGAGCAACCATTCAATCTGATACCCCTTGAAGTCAAGAAAACTATACGCATGCGCATAATAACATAAACAAACCCTAGACTTGTGATTTGGAGCAAGAATGTATATTAATTAAACGACCTAGATGGTTCTCCATTTCTTTATGAGAGTACAATATCAAATATCAGTTTCATAACGGTGACATATAAGAAAAACTCCACTTCAGTTCTTATATGACAGAAATAGATTTATCGGAATTCAGACTCGGAACTCTCACATTTGATCAAAACTGGGGAATTCCCTCTGACGTGTTTCTAAATTCATAAAAACACTAAATATAAGTACTATTTAATTCTGATTTTCTGTGTTGTTAAAAACACGCATATAAGTCAAGGGAAATATCAAACATGAGAAGATTAAGAGAACATTATAGGAAAGTTATTTAAGTTCAATCCTTTTGTTTGTTTTAAAGCAAGACAATCATAAGAATCTGAGATGTTCCTTAATGTTTAGAATAAAACGGTTGACTTGACCGTAAAAAAACCCATCTTAAACAAGACTTTAATGGTTTTCTTTTACAAATTGTGACTTAGATCGAGAGTTGTCTCATTGGCTCTCGTACCACATCTTCTTATATCTATTTGATAACAATTTCTATAAATACAAACCCCAGGATTCCAGAAAAGTTCCCCAAACACAACCAAAGTAGCTGCTGATAGATTAATGCCTGCATTAGCAGCTGTGATGGATAAAATAGCCAGTTTATAATCTGGATTTTCCTGGAACTTCTTACAGAAAATATTTCTATTTTCTGGTGATGTCTTTCCATCTATTCGGATATAGTATTTTCCAAGCTGTATAAAACAATTCAACAGCATAAATTAATTCTTAATAATTTTCATATTTTGAATTCCAATTTGTTTTTAAATCAAAAGAAAAACTGTTATGAAATTAGTTCATATTTAAAAACTCTGCAAGGTCTTATTTGCAAAAAACATGTATTTGTCTGTCAAATTTTAAGATGTCTTTTTATTATTGATCATTTGCGAGCAAATTTATAGCATGATATTTCTATGAGAGTGAATACAAATTTGAAAATGGGTATGACTTATCCTATTTTTCTTATATAAGTTTACCTACTTTAGATTGTGCTAATTCTTCAACGGAATCTAAAAATTCTTGGTGATGGGCAAACATTAGAAATTTTCTGTCTGTTTCAAATAAATCTGTCAAATAATCTCTGAAATAAAAATAGAGAAATATTTTATCATATTGATGTCAATACTATAAATTACAAACTTGTCAAATAAATATAATTTCAAATAAGTTGTTCCACTAACAGTACATATTATATCTTTGACACTCTGTTTCCAACACTTATAATGAAAATCAACTAGCAACTAGTGTTTCTACTGTAAGTAAAGGAAAGACTTATCTTGTCTTTTTTTAATCTAAATGACACAAAAATAAATATCATATAAAGAAGGACATAAAAATTTGAGAAATTATGAATCACTTTTGTAGTTAATTCTCTATTCTTTTTCTGCAACTATATTTTTTTATTTACATATTTTATCACAATGAAAGTCAGCAATTAAATAGTTTTGACAACAATTTCAGTTTTATTGTTATTTTATTATTAGTTATTTGGTAGGGTAGGCCACATACAGATATGTTCAAACTGTTATTGTCATATTCTCTACTGAAAACTTCCTGTATGGTGAAAATATTCTAACAGAAAAATTCTATTACAATTCTTACTTAGCAGCTTGTATTTTGGCGGTTCCTGTATGGTGGAAATATTCTAACAGATAAAATCTATTACAATTCTTACTTAACAGCTTGTATTTTGGCCGTTCCTGTATGGTGGAAATATTCTAACAGATAAAATCTATTATAATTCTTACTTAACAGCTTGTATTTTGGCCGTTCCTGTATGGTGGAAATATTCTTACAGATAAAATCTATTACAATTCTTACTTAACAGCTTGTATTTTGGCCGTTCCTGTATGGTGGAAATATTCTAACAGAGAAAATCTATTACAATTCTTACTTTACAACTTGTATTTTGGCCGTTCCTGTATGGTGGAAATATTCTAACAGATAAAATCTATTACAATTCTTACTTAACAGCTAGAATGTTTGCCGTTCCTGTATGGTGGAAATATTCTAACAGATAAAATCTATTACAATTCTTACTTTACAGCTTGTATTTTGGCCGTTCCTGTATGGTGGAAATATTCTAACAGATAAAATCTATTACAATTCTTACTTAACAGCTAGTATTTTGGTCGTTCCTGTATGGTGGAAATATTCCAACAGAGAAAATCTTTTACAATTCTTACTTTACAGCTTGTATTTTGGCTGTTCCTGTATGGTGGAAATATTCTAACAGATAAAATCTATTACAATTCTTACTTAACAGCTAGAATGTTTGCCGTTCCTGTATGGTGGAAATATTCTAACAGAGAAAATCTATTACAATTCTTACTTAACAGCTTGTATTTTGGCCGTTCCTGTATGGTGGAAATATTCTAACAGAGAAAATCTATTACAATTCTTACTTAACAGCTTGTATTTTGGTCGTTCCTGTATGGTGGAAATATTCCAACAGATAAAATCTTTTACAATTCTTACTTAACAGCTTGTATTTTGGCTGTTCCTGTATGGTGGAAATATTCCAACAGATAAAATCTATTACAATTCTTACTAAACAGCTTGTATTTTGGCCGTTACTGTATGGTGGAAATATTCTAACAGAGAAAATCTATTACAATTCTTACTTTTAAAACAGCTTGTATTTTGGTCGTTCCTGTATGGTGGAAATATTCCAACAGATAAAATCTTTTACAATTCTTACTTAACAGCTTGTATTTTGGCCGTTCCTGTATGGTGGAAATATTCTAACAGATAAAATCTATTACAATTCTTACTTTACAGCTTGTATTTTGGCCGTTCCTGTATGGTGGAAATATTCTAACAGATAAAATCTATTACAATTCTTACTTTACAGCTTGTATTTTGGCCGTTCCTGTATGGTGGAAATATTCTAACAGATAAAATCTATTACAATTCTTACTTTACAGCTTGTATTTTGGCCGTTCCTGTATGGTGGAAATATTCTAACAGAGCACCTCTTCTTTCCATACCCTGAAATATGACATAATCCAAGTAAAGTAGATGACTTTCAGCCATCTTTGACACCATATCATATCATGTCGGTTTGATTAAATTGTCAGTTTTGATCTTCTGTATGAATAATATACACTGGCATGCATATAGTGTGTTTTGTTTTGTTTTATTCAGGAATTAAGAATTTTTTAGCCTTACACAAAATTTTAGTGGATCCTGTTTTGATCTCTTTAGTTTCTGTATCAAACGGGAGTCAGGCCAACCAATGTGAACATGGAAGGAGATAAGTAGTTGGCAAAACACCACACAACAAAATACTTCAGATGTTGATGCTCCTTATCTTTATACTAACTATCTTACTTATCAAACAAACGAAATACATAAAATCTGTGAAGGACCAGTAAATTTCTGTCAAACACTTAAAGCTTCGTACCTTTTCATGATTCATCAAATAAGTACTTGAGAGAACATACAATTGATTATTTAACTAATTTATCTTTATATTTAAATGCAAATTCTAATATGACTTGCTTCTTTCGCTTTGTAAACAACACCGTGATAAAATTCTCGATATATCTATACTTAGCGCAGACTCCAAGATGTACACAAATGGCTGTTTAAATATGCCTCCCACGTAAATCCACATGTATCGTAACCTATGTGGAAACGGTTGTGGATTTCGCTGTGTTAACAATTACAATTGAATAAAACCCTACAGAACATTTATTCTGATTCTGACGCATAACAAAAAGAATTTACACATTAGAGAACGGAAAAATGGACAAAAACAAAATAAATTAAAATTCCGCGAAATTCCAGTAATGATTTTGGCGCATTAACGTCATTTCAAAACATGACGTCATTTCAAAACATGACGTCATACGTATGAAAACGTCAAAGCTGAAGGTTTTTCTATTGCGTTTACCTTCTAAACTCGGATACAATTGCATTAAAATAAATTATTGAGGTAGGTGTTGCTTGTTTTCTATTCTATTGCATTATTCGCACATTTACTGATTTCAGCAAGTCAACATGGCGGCTCCTTGGTTACAACATGTCAACAGTGAATTTGACGGTAGCTTACGATAAAAAATGTAAATTTAAAATTGCAAATGTTGGGTTTACTGAGAAGTAACAAAAGGAATCACATTTTTTTTTCTAACGGTTAGTTAAGAAATCATTCATGCAGGTTTATTAAATTTGTTTTACATTTATCGAACAGTGGGTAAAATAGAACAGCCACACACACGGTATACCCATTGTCGCTTCAGTTTTTTAATGATCGTATTTGTCCTATTAGAATCGAAATAATTCATGGAAGCCATAGATTTGTTGGAAATTTACACATGGCCTGGGCCGTGATATTCGTTAATTTTATCCCTCGCTAACGCTCAGGATAAAATTCGAATATCACGGCCCAGGCCATGTGTAAATTTCCAACAAATCTATGGCTTCCATGAATTATTTCTTAATTTACCCATCACACTTGCACACACATATATATATGCAGACAATGTAGTTCTGTCAATCTTTTGCTAAGAAGAACTTTTACTTAGTTTTGATACATGTACTGTTTTGACAAATATTTTTTTGCTAGAAATTAATTACTGTGGATTATTTTTTTTGTTTGTACTAGTTTTAGTGGATTGAGAACAATTTGCAGTTTTGTGGATATTCTTTTTTGTGTTTTTGCAAAGACTGCATTTAAGCCTATAATTTATTTTCATTCAGGGTTGACTTGTTTGATCCACGAAATAAATTGATGATTACATAGTAGTTGAAAACCAGTCAAACATAAAAAACAACTTCATAATAACTGATCAACTTCTGTCAGGTATACAGATAATACAGCTATTTCTACAGTAATAACTCCTTGTGTCATTTCAATGACCCACAATGTGTTCCTGAAAACAGTTTCCATCTACAATTAGCATATATTTCCTCACCTTCAAACTTTTTAGGTCCATCACTTTTGAAGCCTTCTTTAAATCTTTAGTACTTTTAATTGCACCAGGATCTAAAAGTACCATTTGTCGTACTTTAGCTGGTAATTCTTTAAGAACATCCTTCTTTAATCTCCTAAAAGTATTAATAATAAATACTAGATTTGCCATTGCAAGCAATAGCAGATCTAACCATGGTCTGCCAATTGTCATGTCATGGTAGCCTTTTGGACAAGTTCAAGGTCAAATAGCGCATCTACTTTTTGGTTGTGGGTGCTTTCTTGAGTGAAACATGTTTTTGTAGAGATAAATCAGGAATCAAGTGAAAATGGAGGCTTTTCCACATATAATCTGTTCCCCTTTCAGTAAATATCAATGCATCAAACTCCTCATATTATCCATTTTATATTTTCTATAGATGGTTTTATTAGTGTGTATACAAAGGCAACAGTAATTTACTGATGTTGAAATAAATTAAATAAAAAGAGAAAGAGAAGGTAACCAACATGAACGGATGGTACTGCATGACCTCTTTAAGGGAGAAAAAAGTGTGCAACAATTGTAACATTGTTGTATCAAGTAAATTCATGAAAAAGCAACCCTTGTGTCAAACAGCAACATTACAAACTGTTCTGACTTGCCTTCTGGCAGATTTGTAATAATTCTTTGGAAAAAAAAGGAGACTTAATAAATTATAATTTTGTAGTTAAGATAACAGAAGAACAATTTTCATTTCAAGTTTTCCCTTTCTTGACTAAACATAAAAAAGTATGCTGATTATAATTTCCCACTGAAGCTTGTGTAAATATCTTCCAAAATATACCTGATCATAATTTTTTCTTCCAATAGTATCTGGAGTTCTGCCATATTTGAGGAACCAGAAAAATCCCAGCCCCATGGTTGCTGAAAACAACAAACACTTCTATAAATATTATTTCTAACATTGAATAAACAAATAGTTTTCTTTCATCTTATTTCTAAATATTTTTATTTCAACTTTCATAAGGCATATACTTTGCAGAAATCGTTTATGAAATACATGTATACTGTTGTAGAAAGTTTTGTAATTTGTATAACAATAGAAATTTAAGTCTTTGGTCAACAAGTAAATTAACATGTTTATTTGAGTTTGTAAAAGGTTATTATTAAACATGTTAAAGTTTGAGTCATATTAACAGTATGAACGCTCTGCTATTTTTTTTTAAGGTGGGTCATAAAAAGGAATATTTAATGAAATAGGATACAGGGTGGATGTACATGAGATAATGTATTTACATTTATATCTTCAAATATCTAAAAGATTGACAGGCTTCTATTTAAACAATATGTATAGATTATCAGGTTTTCTACACATTGATATCTAAAAAAGTTCACATTGTGGCTCGCGGCTGATATTTTAGGATATCTATACGAAGACAACCCGATTATCTGTTTATTGTTTAAAATCGGTCTTTTCCCACTGCCTAAGACAGTTTTACGCTTGACGAAAGCAAGCTTGATAACGTCTCCTCTTGCATTGTGACTTTGCTGATAACTTCTCCTCTCACCTTGTGACGTTGCTGATAATGCCTTGTCTGGTTTTGAAGCCTTGATACGAGAATTATGGATCGACAGAGCAGGATGATATAGGCATAGGGAAGGGCAATAAATATCAATATCTAAATGCAAAACTTAAAATTTTAAAATTCAAATTCTAAAGATTCAGATTTTCAATAAATAGTTTCTACCTACATGTTTACCATCACAGTATCGAATACCAAAATCTTGGAACTTAAACATGAATGGCGAAATAGCTGATATCTGTGTATATAACTCTGATGGTCGGGAAAGTGCTGGAGTACCACTAAGTAATATCACTCGGTGAGCATTCTGAAATTGAAATGATTATTACTAACTGATTACTTGATAATTTGTCACTTTTTGTCCATTTGCTATAACTTGACTGTTATATATATATATAACGTTTGTGTAAGAAAAAACTTTCATGCAGCTTAACCCTTCAATATAAAATGCAAGCAATCTCATGATAAAAAGACAACAAGCCCAAATTGTACTGCAAATTTCATAAATGCATAAAACCTTTAACATTTCCTATTATTTCATGAATCATCTGATCTTAAAATAATTTGGGGTGAAAATTATTTTTTGTATGTGTGAGCAGTTATCAACTTTAAAAAAAAAGGCTGAAGATCTTATAGTAAAATAGTTATGAATAGGAAATAGGTTACAGATTCACTATTTAGTTTTTTCAAATATTTAAAGGCTACCATGGATAAACTAGTTTGGACAGAGGTGTAAAAGAAACAACATAAGAACAAACTATAATATATGGGGAATATGTTCATGGGACACAGATGTTGTCCTCCAATGCAAATCATATATAGTTATAAAGGGACCAAACTGAAGAACAGTAAAATTGATGTTACCCAAATTTGTACTTGATCTGAGTTTTGTGGTAGTAAGCATTGTGCATTTGGTTGTGGCAAACTTAAGTTAAAAGAATGGAAAATAAAAATTTTGCAATTTCTACATTTGTAAAGGGGCATAACTCTAGAACAGTTGAAGTGTCATCCCTAAAATTCAACCTTGATTTGTATTTTGTGGTAATAAGCATTGTGTGTAAGTTTCATAACTTAAGTTAGAGAAGAATTGAAAACTTCAGCAATTATTCCATTTGTAAAGGGGCATAACTCTGAAACTGATAAATAGACACCACAGAAATTAAAACTTGAGCTATGTTTTGTGGTAATAAGCATTGTGTATAAGTTTAATAGCATTTAGTTATGGCAAACTTAGATGAGGGTGAAGGTTGGGTACCATTAAAATGTTTAAAACTGCTCCAATTGTTTGCGCCTGTCCAAAGTCAGGAATCTGATGTTCAGTAGTTGTCGTTTGTTGTGTTGATGTGGTTAATAAGTTTTTCTCGTTTTTCTTTTTTTATATAGATTAGAACGTTGGTTTTCCTGTTTTAATGGTTTGACACAAGTATTTTTTTTGGGACCATTATAACTTGCTGTTCAGTGTGAGCCAACCCTCTGTGTTGAAGACCATACCTTGACATATAATGGCTTACTTTTATAAATTGTGACTTGGATGGAAAGTTGTCTCATTGGCACTTATACCACATCTTTCTATATCTATTAAGTTAGTGAATGGAAACGAAAAGATCAGCAATTTTTCTATTTTTAAAGGGGCATAACTCTTGAACAGTAAAAGTGACACCACCAAAATTCAAACTTGATCTGTGTTTTGTGGTAATAAGCAGTGTAAAAAAATAATTTGAAAAGGTCTTAACTCGTCAGGTTGATAACTAGCAAAATACAAATGGTGAATGTGTCCATTGGACACAGATGATGCCCCTGCTCGTATATCATATAAAGTTATACAGAGGGACATAACCGAAGAATGGTAAAAGTGTCCCTATCCAAATTTGTACTGAATCTGATTTTGTGTTAATTAGTATTGTGTATAAGTTTCATATCATTTGGTTGAGGCATGCTTAAGCTTTTTTCCATTTGTAAAGGGGCATAACTCTAGAGCGGTTAAAGTCAATCTTGATCTGTATTTTATGGTGATAAGCATTTTGTTCAGTTTCATAACATTCAGGTGTTAAAGCTGATAAACTAAAGTTAGAGAAAGGAAACCAACTTAACAATGTACAAACATGCATACTTACAGACGGACGAGGGTAAAACTTAATGCCCCCTCACTTACAGCAGGGGCAAACAAAAATATGAGGTTTTTTTAAGACAAAAGTGAAGTTCAAACTGATGTAAAATCATTATAATCCTCTTGTCCAATAAAAATTGTTCTTCCAATTAAATAAATGTACCTGTAAAATAGGTAATGCTGCTTTACATCTTGCTGTTTTGTAATTTTTCAGTAAATGACATTCATCCTGAAAATATATAAATTAGGTTTCAGTTATACCAATAATAATTCACAATCAGTTAGGTCATTTTATTTTTCATTTACTTGAATTTAGACAAAGGCATGCTATTTTCAATGGTGTTAACTTCAACAATGTATAGTTTGTGATTATGTCAGTTTAACAGGAACCACTAGTGATAAGTCAATAATATTTGGTATATATGCATTTGTATTTGGATTGGCACATTTCATTTCCATTGCGATTATTTGGCCATGTCACCTTAAACATGGTCTATTGGCTATGAAACTTTGGATAGTTGACTTGTTAAATTGTGTGACTACATTTTGTAGGTCAGTTTCCATATGATCCACTAAAAGTTGATCAATTATATTTGGTATGCAGTTGTTTAAGCATTTACACATCTCAAATAATATGACCCAATTCTTCCGTCATGATTCATTCTTATTTTTAAGAAATCTTCACTGTCACAATCTTTCGCAATAACAAAATCATCTGAAAAAGAAATGAATTAACAGTTCCATAATATTAAGCAAAGCTTACCACAATAACAATTTTGAAATGTTTATCTTGTAAATATTTAGCTTTTCTGGCCACAAGGTCATAGGTCACAATGTTTACTCGATTAGATGATGTGTCCTTTCCTGTTGTTGCTACAGAAATTTCCTGTGGGTCTATACTTGGTACCCATCTTCTAATTTGCTAAAAAATAAAGAATAAGTTTACCATCCTGTATACTTCCATTAACCATTACATGATATACAATTTGTTTTACACAGATCAACTAAAACAGTTCTTGATAATTGAAACCTACAAATATTCCTGTGAATATCAATCAGTTGATAGAAGCTAACAGTTTGATCTTACAATAAGGCATGAGCAGTTAAAGACATCACTAAAAAATTCAAGCTACAATAAAAGCCTTTGATTTATTGGTTATTTCTGAATATTAAATTGTACTTTTGTCTCATGTACATTCATCCTCTCTCCTTTCTTTTTGAATTGTTTTACAAGATAAACTAACCTGTGCCCAGTCAAATCTAACAGAAGATGGTACTATAATTAGTAATGGCCACTCCTCCCTGTAGTAACATGCCAAACAAATAGCCTGTATTGTCTTCCCTAGTCCCATGTCATCTGCTATCAACACCCTTCCATTCTTTGATACACTAAAACTAAAAGCACAAGACAGAATCAAAATATTACTGTATTTTAAGGTTCTTCGTGCAAGTCTAAGGTTTCAAAAATATGTTTACTTTTTATTTTTCAGTATAATATTGGAATAAGAATTAATCATAAATCTTGCTTTATGTAATGAATTAAGATTTGAACGTGAAGTTATTTCTTTCATGTCTTCAGCAAATGTTTAGCAACCGATAAATTTCTTCTTTTTTGGTAGGGTCCAAAACCAGCTTATAATATGCTGATGACAGGTAGGTGAGCTAGGAAAGTAGGTACCTAATTTGTGTCATCAACTCCTCCTACAGTTTGAACCCAGATCCATGAAACTTCAACATGTTCAAGGGAATATTGCACATATGTTGAAGTTACTTACTTACTTGTTTTCTTCCTCATCAGTGGGACATAAGGCTACAAACTGTTGAAGTTGTGCATCTACTATTATTCATTTGTTTGAGGAATCTATAAATTTCATATTTCAATTTTCTGTATAAATGGTATAGAGCATTTTATGTTTTTAAGAAAATTCTGAGCTAAAGTATACAGGTTAATAAAACAGAATCATACTTGACTCCTTCCCTCTGAAAGGACAATAATGAGTTGACCAGTGATACGTCTACTTCAGACAGGTCAGCATTAGGGATGTCTTTACTGGTGTAATTGCCTTTTAACTGGGAATTGAACACCTGTAAAATGGCCTTTGGTAAAGGCTCTATTGTCACATGTGGTCTGAACACTGTCACTTCCTTCACTGAAAAATATAAACAAAAGTACTAAATTAAAGAGAAACGAGATCACTTATGAACCACATCAACAAATGACAACTACTAAACATCAGATTTTTGACTTAGGACAGGTGCAAACAATTGCCAGTTTAAGCATTTTAATGGTACCAAACCTTCACCCGTATCTGAAACAATAGTGTAACATCACAACATAAAAAAGACACACTATAAAATATCAATTGAAATGGCTTAACCCAAGCAAAAGACACATTTACACAAGTGAACATACACTGAATGAATAAATTTGATCTATGATACAATGTAATTACAAATCAATAGAATAAGGCATGAATAATTTAACAGCATTATACTGCTGTGAAATATTAAACAATTGCAGAAAAACAACAATAAGCTTGAAAAAAACTCTGACATTTGCAATGGAATATTATTTACAGGTACATGTAAATGTTAATAATTTTGTTGTTTGTAGAGAATTTTTTCAATGTAACTCCTGTTGCTTATTTCGTATTTTAAATGATATTTTTCAATTTGAAAGTTGCTGCAAAAGAATGGCCTTCAATATATGTAATCTTGTAACTTACTGAATGCTTCATACTCTTCAAGTTTAAACGTCCATTTTTTGGTAACAGCATCTAAAAAATACAGTGAATATTATAAGCAAAGATACACATTTTTGTATCAAGATAATTTTGAAATTACACAGCTTTCTATGATTTCAGACATCATAAGAATGTCAGAATAGTTCGAACTTTCAACAAAAAATGACAAAAGAAAACATTCAACAAATAATCCAATGTTAGGTTATTTCTACATAATGTATCACAATTATGGTTTATCAAATATATTCCACTAAAATTAAAAAGAGGATACCACAGATACAGTTTTGGTTTGCTTCATATTTTAAAGTACATATTTAGAAATTGTCATTTCTTGGCCTTTTACAACTGACTATATGGTATATAGGGCTATGCTCATTGTTGGAGGCTGTACAGTGACCTATAGTTGTTAATTTCTGTGTCATTTGGTCTCTTGTGAAGAGTTGTCTCATTGACAGTCATACCACAACTTCTTTTTTATATTGAGTTTGTTTATAAACTGAACTTTACAACAAAAGACGTCATTTCATGTTTCCTGTTTGCAAACTTTCTATTTTTATGATGCACCAGCAGGCAGATGGAGTATCATTAAGGTAATGTCATCTCTTGGAAAGTTTAACAACTTCATCATGATCATTATGATTCTGTTGACTGTTTCTAAATATATGTAAATTAATTTCATTTGCAGTAGCCCCCATCCCATCCTACTTTCCTTTTAATAAAACCAATGTGACTAACCATCAGGTTTAAATTTAGACTTGTCATGTGCTGTCATGTGCAACAACATGACAGTAGCCACTGGTGTAGCAGAAACAAAACACTCTTCCAAGAGCAACTGTAGTTTATGTGTAATATTTTGTTCATTGTTTATTTCTATTAATTTTCTATATTTCATACTGTCTTTCTTCAACTTATGGTTTTGTATTGCCAACTTGGGATCCTTTTTCAGCAATTTATTGGGAATTCAAATAGCATAATTTAAATCAAACACTGCTTGTATTTAATTTTCTTTACATACTTTCATCTTAATTTATGTGTATGAAGGGGAACATCAAGTGTAAAACAGATGAAAATTGATGAATATTTTCAAAAGCAGATTGTTATCATGTGAGTTTAAGTTGGAGTTAAATAAACCAGACTTTATAAGACAATAAATGCTCATCTAAATGTCATTTATACTAGTAGTTCATAATATGTAATTCACTGATCACTTTTAAATTCATCTTAGAACATAATAAACATTATTATGGTGACAATTCTTATTTTGATATTTAGTTTTGACGCTCAAAAATACTTTTTTAAATGGTTTCCAATTATTTAACAATTATAAATGTATCCTTACCATACATTTTGGTCTTCATTTTTTTAAACAGCTCAATCAATGGCTGACTATAACCAACTTTGACTTCAAATCTCTCTCTAGATATCAATATACATTGTCCTTTGATTGGCTTAACACCAGCACCAAATATATTCCTCTGTTTATCTACAGTTTTTTCTTGTGATGGAAGAGTTCCTGTAAAGTTCTGTGTTGGTTTTGAGTCGGTAATGTGTGAGGTTGTTGAAGAAGGTGGTTTATACAGACCAGAACCTGAAGCATTATTCCCTTCAGAAGTGCCACAGAATGGTTTATTTGAACTGTTACTTGAACTAGCATTATTTGAAGTCCCACCACTAGTACCAGTATATGGTCTATATGTTCCTGTAGAACTGTTTTGACTCGATGAACTAACTACATTTTGATTAAAGAGAGTATGCGCACTATGTTTATTAATTTGATTGCTAAGGCTATTCTTATTGTAGGATGACGAGTAAGAGGTCTGCCTTGGTACATTATTTCCTTTAAACAAATTACCAGAATGTTGTACTTCTGTTGCAGACACTGGTTTAGAGGTACTTGTAACAGATGTTTTGTTTGTTGATGGTGGAAAATTTACTGTTTTTTGTATATTTCCAGATGTCCTGTTATTATTGACCCCATACTGAGATTTGTTTGGCGATGTTTTCTGGGCTCGTTTAGCCAAAGCTTTCTGTCTATTTTCTTCTATCTTCCTTTTCTGTTCAGCAGTAAGCCCTCCACTTCCAGACATTTTCAAAACATTATAATATAACAACTATATCTAAAAAAAAAAAAACTATTCATTGATATCATTACTGGTATCAGTCACTAATATTCTGTACTGTCATGACAGTTAAATATATAAAACCAAAATTTTCACCAAAATATTGACAGTGAAATTGAACTAAGGTCAAGCAAAATTTTACAAAATATTTGAACAATGTTGAAATGAAAGACAAGACTTATTTTTGTTTTATAATTCAGCACTAGTGCTTCTTTTAATAAACTTTTAGATAGCCTAAACATTTATGAGTGCTCCTTGAGAATAACTTTCTTCTGGTGTTCTCTCAGGTGCAATGTAGAAATATGTGATCATTTTGCTTTGGAATTTTATGGAATAAATGATTGCTGTGTCAGAGCACTGAAGTGCCATTTTTAAATATGTGACCCTCTATTTTCAAATCCTAGCTGGACCACTATAATATCAAGTAGTTATTCTATTGAAATTGATTCCAAGAGCTATTTTCAATCAGGAAGTGTATCTAAAATTTATGTTTTTTCACTGAAGTAATAATGAATTTATGTTAAATTAAGATGCTTGTTTGTATTTTCTATGATGAAATTACTTTGTGTTTTCTTACACACCACCAAAGTTCTTCATTGCTACCTACTTGCTTACTCTAAGTTCTTACATTAGACGTTTTCTTCAAAAGGTAGTATGAACATAATGACTCATCACAGAGTGAAATTGCATAGGTATGAAATGTCTCAATGCAGGTACAACAGGGATTTTCCTACCCTCATTTGGGTCAGAATTTGGGCCCAAATCCAAAAGAAAAATATCCTTTTTTTCCAAATAACAACTCTAAAACTCACAATCATATATAGACATCATTGCAAGATTTTACTGGTGTCATATCATGATATTTTGTTTGCAAATCTCTTAAATCTTGTTTGCAATTCATGCAGTTATAATAAACAGTTATTCCTCTCAGAATGCAGAATTTTAAACCTGATTTTTTTTTTTTAATTCTTTGGGGCATGTCCACAAACCCCCTAGCAAGTTGCTGATGATGTGTACCCTCGGTAAAAAAGGGACTCATGTATTTTCCCCAAAGCCAACATTTGTGAACATTTATTTCCAATTGCATGGCCCCTTTCCCAAAGCACTAGGAAAACACTGTACAAATTCATCATGAATGTAACACTAATAACCTGGCACTTATTTTATTAAAAGGAATTTTTTATGTGTTTGATTGTTAAGACAACAAATGTTAAGTGAAAGCATTATTCTAAATGATGATGACCCATTTCAAAGGGAGTATAAATAATGATCTCCAGCAGCAGTGTTTATGATAATATGTCGGTTTTGGGCTACATTGGATACAACTACCATCTGAGAAACGTACATCTAATACATATGTTCCTGCTACCATGAATTAGAGATCATTTATGATCAGATCATGGCAGAAAAAAACACCAACCAATACATGTGTCAGAATTTATTTTCCAGTGTTCATACGACTGCAAAACTTTAGTTCCTTCCCTAGATTTTTTGTATTCCTGCTTTACTTTTTGGAATTTTGAATTCTCAATGCTCTTCAACTTTGTTCTTGTTTGGCTTTATAAATATTTTGATTTGAGCGTCACTGATGAGTCTTATGTAGACGAAACGCGCGTCTGGCGTACTTAATTATAATCCTCGTAACTTTGATAACTATTATCATTAAAAAAAACTAAGAATTGTAAGTTCTATATGCGAGACATATTTATATTGGTCTGTCTTTAATCAACTGAGTCTTGGGTATCCCTTTAAAGTTCATCATAACAAACGGACAAAAAACGGCTGTATTTACACCTCAAAAACTAGTCTGTGCATGTACAGACTGACCTGTGCAGTTTGGAAAGTTTTAAGGCCTGGAATCCACTAGATATACAAGTTAAATGCATGTTGTGTTTCAGAAAAATTATACTGTTTCTGCAAAAGGTGTAAAAATAAACAAACACCTGAATTGCCTTTGATACTGTCCACTCAGTTACACCCTTTAACTGACCTATAATTAGATGTGTAGATATCTATTGTCAAATTGTTAACAGCTATAGTGTGCAATAAAATATATAATTAGTAACGTTTTAAAAAAAGATATCTATTGTCTGTGTCAATCAAGGACAATCAATACCAGGGATATCACTAGGTTTTGAAGTAGCAGGATAAATAATAAAAGTAGCAGGCAACGTTTGTGGACTGCATAGCCTCATGGCAAGGGGTCTGGGGGCCGTTCTAAGCCCCAGATTTTGTTTTTAAATGGTGCAAAATCCTGCATTCTGGGGGGCTCCTGAACTTTAATTAAGTTCTGTGCAAACACCATTTTGTTAATGATGATAAGGTAAATGAGCATAAATATTATTTTCAATATATCAAGAGTTTCAGCTAACAAGTAATTTAAGTTGTTTGAGGAAAATGATGCAGGCATGACTCTGAAAGACATGGTGATCATTCAGGAAAAGATTCAAATTTGATCTTATTAGTTGAAAATATTTTTAATTTAACTGTAGACATGCAATTATTCAAATAATTCTTACCCATAGACAACTTTTTATTTTTATTTCTCAGTATTAATAATTTCACATACTTATGACAATAAATCATATGATGAATTGGACTGTTTCAGGCACAAAGGTGAGTCTTTAAAGATGTACTTTGGTGAAATTAGAAAAATCTAGAATTTAAAATTGATACTATACATGCTATAAGTCAGAAGAGCATTAGTTAAGGAGTTCGCTTCTCAGTTTCAAAGTAATGTTAACTATTCAAATAACTAGTTAATATTGATAGGGGATTAATAAAGGAATCCAAAGAGCAAAAAAAATATATAGGTCACCATGCTTGTTTTCGAGATATTAGCCTGGCATTGAAATTTTTGTGCGAATATATTCTCTCTTTACTTTTCATAGCTTTATCATTGACAAGTTTAAGTTCTCAAAAACTATTAAAAAATAATTAAAATGTTCTAAGACTTTTACAGTTGGCTTATCATTATACATGTAAATTCATATCTGAGTATACAATTATAGTAACAGTTCAAATTCAAAGTTGAATACAATACAAAACAGTTGTTTAATACCTGAGAGGGAGCACCTCAAAGTTGTATCCCAACTTACATGACAGTTGTGGTATAATTGCCAATGAGACAACTCTCCACAAGAGACCAAAATGACACAGAACTTAACAACTATACATTTGTAGGTCACTGTACAGCCTTCAACAATGAACAAAGCAGTTTATTTTTACACCTTGAATGAAAAAAAAATGCCCTGTAACAGGAGTGGAGTTTCCACTGGCTTCGTATCCCGTTGTCTACCCCAAGTTCCGGGATATTGGACAAACTACGTAAAACACGTAAATATTAACAAGATGTTTATTTGAAGACATACATTATGGTTGAACATACGATTACATATAAGAAGACTGAATAAAATATACGGTGGTGGCTAGTCTACTTGTTGTTTAAATAAAGGTTCCATATTTAAAGCCAAACATTATGAGCGTCTGCTCATTTCAAATCCTAAGTGTGGACTGCACCGAACCTGGTGAGTCACGTCATACTTATAGTTCCTAGGGACAACCAGCCTGGCCGGGCCGGATGACAGGCACGTGCAAGATTAGAAGCAGGAAGTCCTAACAAGAATAATTTCATGGCCGGTTTCCAGAGAAAGAGTTACGGAACTATAAGTAATACTAGTATTAACCTATTTCTCCACAAAAATAGAATATTCAATATATACAAGTAAACAAAGTGACCACTATTACAGGCCATTAAGGTTCATCATAAGGAATTGAACAAGAGTGCACACGCTGAAATGTCTCGCCTTCTATACTAATCATTGATATTATGTAGATAGTCCTAAGTATAAAGCTTTATTACAACTGTCTCATGAACTTAACATTAACCAAGATAACCAAACAAAGACCAATGAACCATGAAAATGAGGTCAAGGTCAGATGAACCATGCCAGGCAGACATGTACAGCTAACAATGCTTCTATACAATATATATAGTTGACCTATTACTTATAGTTTAAGAAAAATAGACCAAAACACAAAAACTTAACACTGTGCAATGAACCGTGAAAATGAGGTCAGGGTCAAAAGAAACCTGTGCTACTGACATAAAGATCATAAAATATTTCCATACACCAAATATAGTTGACCTATGGCATATAGTATTAGATAGAAAGACCAAAACTAAAAAACTTAACTTTGACCACTGAACCATGAAAATGAGGTCAAGGTCACATGACATCTGCCTGCTAGACATGTACACCTTACAATCAATCCATACAACAAATATAGTAGACCTATTGCATATTAGTATGAAAAAAACAGACCAAAACACAAAAATTTAACTATAACCACTGAACCATGAAAATGAGGTCAAGGTCAGATGACACCTGCCAGTTGGACATGTACACCTTACAGTCCTTCCATACACCGAATATACTAGCCTTATTGCTTATAGTATCTGAGATATGGACTTGACAACCAAAACTTAACCTTGTTCACTGATCCATGAAATGAGGTCGAGGTCAAGTGAAAACAGTCTGACAGACATGAGGACCTTGCAAGGTACGCACATATCAAATATAGTTATCCTATAACTTATAATAAGAGAGAATTCAACATTACAAAAAATTTGAACTTTTTTTTCAAGTGGTCACTGAACCATGAAAATGAGGTCAAGGACATTGGACATGTGACTGACGGAAACTTCGTAACATGAGGCATCTATATACAAAGTATGAAGCATCCAGGTCTTCCACCTTCTAAAATATAAAGCTTTTAAGAAGTTAGCTAACACCGCCGCCGCCGCCGCCGGATCACTATCCCTATGTCGAGCTTTCTGCAACTAAAGTTGCAGGCTCGACAAAAATATGGCCGTGTTTACACCTCAAAAATTACTATGAGTACAGACAAACTGGTACATCCAGGAAAGTTTTAAGGCATGGCAGGAACTAGATATATAAAAGTTTTATGAAGTCTACGTTTCAGAAAATTAAAAACTTACCTGGATTTTGATGTTCATTTTTTTCCAGTCTGCAGAAGATAGCAAAATAAACAAACACCTGAGTTTCATTTGATACGGTCCACTCAGTTACACAGTTTAAACCTGTTAAATAACCTATTGTTTACAGGTGTCTATTGTCCATCTATTGTCCATTTAAATCAATACTACTCACAACATTGATTATATGAGGGGAGCTTCTCAATCGTTTTCACTACTTAGTTAATTTTTGCACCTTCTGCAGGAACGAAAAAAAATGGATAGCAAAATCTAGAAAAGTTTATAATTTTCTGAAACATAAAATGCATTTAAAATTTATATATCTAGTTCCTGCCATCCCTTAAAACTGTTGCAGGTGTATAGGTTAGTCTGTACTCAGAGTAAAATTTGGGGTGTAAATACGGCCATTTTAGCCAAAAGGTTATGTCAGATGAACCTTAAAATCAAAAAAAGATTTTATCTTTCTGAAATGCAAAATGCATTTAACTTTTTTTATATCTAGTGGATGCGAGCCCTTTAAACTTTCCCAACTGAACAGGTATTAAGTCTGTACACAAAGTAGTTTTTGAGGTGTATTTTTGTTCGTTTTTCATTTTAGAAAATTATGGTCCAGAGTTGTTCAAGGAGCTGAGCTAAAGATTATGTGTGGCTATTTACAGCAATGGCAAGATTTGGTCTATTGCAGTAATATGTGTTTGATAATAGCAGTTACTAACCCAATAAAAAAAGGCATAACAAAATATTGAAGAAAATCAAACCGAAACCAGTTGCTGAAATTCGGTATTGTCGTAATTATTAAGAATTTCATTTTTGAATCTATTTTCATTTTTTTATTATTATTAATTTTCCATTTTAACACAAAAATAAGCAGTTCAAAAATAGAGTATTACTAAATATACATATAACTAGTTAGTTATAGTTCAATATATTACGACAGTTTAAGGGGAGATAGTATATTTCCCGCCAATATTCAACTCGATTTCATCCAACCAAATAAATGAAATATCTTCTTCTTCTTCTTCTTCTTTAGGTTTATAGATCTTTATAGCGATCCTTCAATTATTGAAGATTATTCACCGGGCGTCGACTATAAAATTTATAATTTACACTTTAGCAACAAAAAAACTCACATGCTCACATGCTCAATAATTCATCTTCAATATTTCTTAGCTTATTTTGACGAACTTGAACCACGCTGGCTGCTAACAGCAAATAAATATTTGACCATTTCACTTTAATTAATGGTTGAACCAAACTGGCCAGACTGCAAACTGGCAAAAAAAAATAATTTAAACTTGTATAAATCTCGTAGCTATAGTGCCCTTTTAATCTGAGACTACTTTGTGTTCTAGTAGTCTCAGCTTTTATACATTTTCTCGAGTACATTTTACCTCTATGTTTAAATGTAATAACTGTTTTATTCTATATAGGATATCAAGTCTCTTTGAGGACTAGACACGCTTTATAATCATACATTACCTATTCAATGATGTTTCCAAAAGGCTGAAACCTAAAATTAAATGGTGACATGTTCACCAGAAAACTAACATTTCAATGTGTTGAATTATGACGTGTTTAGCTAAAATGTGTGTTGAATTATGTTTACCAGAAACCTGAAATTTTGTTTATTGGTGGCATGTTCACCAGACACCTTTTACTGATTTGTGCTGAAAGATCACATGTTCACCAGAAACCTAAGACTTGTGTTGAATGATGACATGCTCTGAGATGACATGTTTACCCGTAATTAACCTATCATAAGTGTTGAATAGAGTCATTATATTAAATGTTCAAAGAAACCTAACATGAGTGTAAAAAATGACATATTCACCAGAAACCTAAGATTTGTGTTGAATAATGACATATTCACCAGAAACCTAAGATTTGTGTTGAATAATGACAGTTTTTCACCAGAAACCTAAGATTTGTGTTGAATAATGACATATTCACAAGAAACCTAAGATTTGTGTTGAATAATGACAGTTTCACCTGAAAACTAAGATTTGTGTTGAATAATGACATATTCACCAGAAACCTAAGATTTGTGTTGAATAATGACAGTTTTTCACCAGAAACCTAAGATTTGTGTTGAATAATGACAGTTTCACCAGAAACATAAGATTGTATTAAATGATGAAAATAAATGTTCACCAAAACACAACATAAGTGTTGCATAATGGCATGTTCACAGAAACCCAAGATTGCTTTTGAAAGATGTCAGTCGGCAGTTCACCGAAACATGTGATTTGTGTTGAATAATGACATATTCACCAGAAACCTAAGATTTGTGTTGAATAATGACATTTTCACCAGAAACCTAAGATTTGTGTTGAATAATGACATATTCACCAGAAACCTAAGATTTGTGTTGAATAATGACATATTCACCAGAAACCTAAGATTTGTGTTGAATAATGACATATTCACCAGAAACCTAAGATTTGTGTTGAATAATGACAGTTTTTCACCAGAAACCTAAGATTTGTGTTGAATAATGACATATTCACAAGAAACCTAAGATTTGTGTTGAATAATGACAGTTTCACCTGAAAACTAAGATTTGTGTTGAATAATGACATATTCACCAGAAACCTAAGATTTGTGTTGAATAATGACATATTCACCAGAAACCTAAGATTTGTGTTGAATAATGACATATTCACCAGAAACCTAAGATTTGTGTTGAATAATGACAGTTTTTCACCAGAAACCTAAGATTTGTGTTGAATAATGACATATTCACAAGAAACCTAAGATTTGTGTTGAATAATGACAGTTTCACCTGAAAACTAAGATTTGTGTTGAATAATGACATATTCACCAGAAACCTAAGATTTGTGTTGAATAATGACATTTTCACCAGAAACCTAAGATTTGTGTTGAATAATGACAGTTTTTCACCAGAAACCTAAGATTTGTGTTGAATAATGACATATTCACAAGAAACCTAAGATTTGTGTTGAATAATGACATATTCACCAGAAACCTAAGATTTGTGTTGAATAATGACATATTCACCAGAAACCTAAGATTTGTGTTGAATAATGACAGTTTTTCACCAGAAACCTAAGATTTGTGTTGAATAATGACATATTCACAAGAAACCTAAGATTTGTGTTGAATAATGACAGTTTCACCTGAAAACTAAGATTTGTGTTGAATAATGACATATTCACCAGAAACCTAAGATTTGTGTTGAATAATGACATATTCACCAGAAACCTAAGATTTGTGTTGAATAATGACAGTTTCACCAGAAACATAAGATTTGTGTTAAATGATGAAAATAAATGTTCACCAAAACACAACATAAGTGTTGCATAATGGCATGTTCACAGAAACCCAAGATTGCTTTTGAAAGATGTCATGTTGGCAGTTCACCGAAACATGTGATTTGTGTTGAATGATGATATGTTTACTAGAAACCTAACATTTGTGTTGAATGATGAAAGTTCCATTTAAGATTTATGTTGAATTATTACATGTTAACCGGAAACCTGAGATTTGTTTTGGATAATGAAATGTTCACAAGAAACCTTACATTTGTTTTGAATGTTGAAATGTTTACAAGAAACCTAAAGTTTGTGTCTAATGGTGACCTGTTTACAAGAAACACAACTTAGTGCCTAATGATGACATGTTTACCGGAAACCTAAAGTTTGTGTTTAATGGTGATCTGTTTACAAGAAACACAACTTAGTGCCTAATGATGACATGTTTACCAGAAACCTAAAGTTTGTGTTAAATGGTGACCTGTTTACAAGAAACACAACTTAGTGCTTAATGATGACATGTTTACCAGAAACCTAAAGTTTGTGTTTAATGGTGATCTGTTTACAAGAAACACAACTTAGTGCTTAATGATGACATGTTTACCAGAATCCTAAAGTTTGTGTTTAATGGTGACCTGTTTACAAGAAACACAACTTAGTGCTTAATGATGACATGTTTACCAGAATCCTAAAGTTTGTGTTTAATGGTGATCTGTTTACAAGAAACACAACTTAGTGCTTAATGATGACATGTTTACCAGAATCCTAAAGTTTGTGTCTAATGGTGACCTGTTTACAAGAAACACAACTTAGTGCCTAATGATGACATGTTTACCGGAAACCTAAAGTTTGTGTTTAATGGTGACCTGTTTACAAGAAACACAACTTAGTGCCTTTAATATGATGACATGTTTACCAGAAATCTAAAGTTTGTGTTTAATGGTGATCTGTTTACAAGAAACACAACTTAGTGCTTAATGATGACATGTTTACCAGAAACCTAAAGTTTGTGTTTAATGGTGATCTGTTTACAAGAAACACAACTTAGTGCTTAATGATGACATGTTTACCAGAATCCTAAAGTTTGTGTTTAATGGTGACCTGTTTACAAGAAACACAACTTAGTGCTTAATGATGACATGTTTACCAGAAACCTAAAGTTTGTGTTTAATAGTGACCTGTTTACAAGAAACACAACTTAGTGCTTAATGATGACATGTTTACCAGAAACCTAAAGTTTGTGTTTAATGGTGACCTGTTTACAAGAAACACGAGATTTGTGTTGGATGGTGGCTTGTACACTAAACACATTATGAATGTTGATTGATCAAAAGTTCACCAGAGACCTTAGATTGGTCAGTGTTAAATGAAAATATGTTCAACAGAAATCTAAGATTGCTGTTAAACGATGACATATTCATCAGAAATCGTAGATTTGTGTTGAATACTAACAAGTTCATCAAAAACAAAAGATTTGTGTTGACTAATGGTTTGTTCGCAAAACCATAAAATAAGTGTTGAATGATGACCTGTTTACCAGAAACATCACACTGGTCAAACTGTTGAATGATGGCCTGTTTACCAGAAACATCACACTGGTCAAACTGTTGAATGATGGCCTATTCACCAGAAACCCCAAGATTAGTTTTCAATGATGATATGTTAACAAGAATCCCCGAACTGGTGTTGAATGAGGAAAAATGTTCAGAAACTTGTTCTTGAATGATGGCCTGTTCACAGAAACCTAACATTTGTGTTGAATGGTGGCATTTTCACCGGAAACCTTACATTGGTTTTGAATGATGGCATGTTCACCAGAAACCTAACATTGGTGTTGAATGATGACCTGTTTACTAGAAACTTAACATTGGTGTTGAATGATGGTATGTTAACTGGAAACTAAATATTTTTGTTGAATGATCAGTAGCATGTTCTCCGGAAACCTAAGATTTTTATTGAATGATAACATGTTCACCAGAAACCTAAAATTGGTGTTCAATGATAACATGTTCACCAGAAACCTTAAATTGGTGTTCAATGATGGCAAGTTCACCAGAAATTTAACATTGGTGTTGAACAGTTGCATTTTCACCAGAAACCTCACATTTTGTCGGTGTTGAATGATGGCATGTTCACCGGAAACCTAACATGGGTGTTGCAATGTGACCTGCTCACTAGAAACCTCACTTTATTGGTGAATGATCACAGGCACTCGTCTCACAAATTATAGGGAAAAAAAGACGAGTGCCTGTGTGAATTGTGGCCCGTTTACAGAAACCTAACATTGGTGTTGAATGATGGCCCGTTTACAGAAACCTAACTGGTGTTGAATGATGGCCCGTTTACAGAAACCTAACTGGTGTTGAATGACAGGTTCACCAGATACTCAAGATTAGTGTCGAATGATGGCATGCTGGCCAGAAACCCCAGATTGGTTTTAAATGGTTGCTTGTTCACCAGAAACCTGCAATTTGTGTTGGCTGATGACCTGTTTACCAGAAACCTAACATTAATGTTTTATGATGACATATTTACCAGAATGATGGCCCGTTTACAGAAACCTAACTGGTGTTGAATGATGGCCCGTTTACAGAAACCTAACTGGTGTTGAATGACAGGTTCACCAGATACTCAAGATTAGTGTCGAATGATGGCATGCTGACCAGAAACCCCAGATTGGTTTTAAATGGTTGCTTGTTCACCAGAAACCTGAGATTTGTGTTGGATGATGACATGTTCACCAGAAACTAACATTAGTGTTGAATGATGACATGATAGGAAGCAATTCACAGTGAGAAGTTTGGTTTCACAATCTGGCCCTGTGAATTTTTAAATATGAAATGTATTGTCAATGCAATACATTTTTTTTAAATAGCTAATGGACAATAAAGGCTTTAAAGTGGATTTTTACGAACATCAAGCTTTTATTGCATGTACAATAGGGTACTTTTTGTTTGATAGTCCGTTTTTTCACATCTATACAGCCCATGGGTCCAGAAGTTATTGTAGTGGTTTTTCAGGAAATATTTAACCCTAAATATTTTCAAATCAGTTTTATTGAAAACTGATGTGAAGCGCATATGATTTGTATTTGACCTAAACATAGATAAGTGTCAATGGTTTCATAAAAGGTATCACTCTTATTGATTGAAATTCTACTATAATTCAATTGCATGGACTTTTGTGACATTTCTACACCCCCTCTTTTAGCAATATGTGTATCAACTGAATGCATATTGTTGTCATGGTTATACCAAAACAGAAATCAAATCAAATCTGTTTTGATATAAACACAAAATATCATCTTAAAAAGTTGTATTCAGATATATTTCTAGAGATTCAGATAAAAGAAACTGAAAAATAAGGATAACAACTAAAAGATTAAAAGTACTAAATATAACTAATAAAAATATCAAATATAGGAATTACAATGTTCTGAAGGATATTCATAAAATATACCCTGTTTTTCAATGTCAATTTTACTACCTATTCAAAATTTAGTTTTTAAAGTTCTATTTGGTTATACAATAATATGTTCTTTAACACAAGAAGACATCCTTATTCTTATCTAAGTTTTGCAGAATTTTCCAACACATTCATTATTGTATGTTCTGGTGTTTGAAATAACAGTGCATATATTATATTTGTTATTAAATATTCATGACGGATACCAAAAAGGGTATACCCTGAGATATGGGTTTTGCTCATTGTTGAAGGTTGTCCATCAAATAAAAGTTGTACACTTCTAAGTCATTTGGTCTCTGTTGGAGAGTTGTCTCAGTGGCAATCATATCACATCCACTTATTGTCATATTAGTTGCTTTGGCCATGGACAATATTGATTGTAGTTTGATAATGTCATGGCTCTGAAATCTGAATTTTAAATTTTGTTACTTCTTCTAATAAGCTTTAAGGCATAGAAGGGGAAATATCATGTTTTTAGTTAAGACAACATAGAAGATTTAAATTAACAAATGAAATAGAAAGAAAAATATTCAAAATTTATGAACACAATGTAGTTAATTTTTATTAGCTTTGTAGAAATCATGTTCTCCTACAAACACTCTGTACATACCTTATGCAAAGCATTGACCCTTGCTTACATGTATGGTATGGCCATCACATTGTAAGTCACACAAACCTAATTTCATCCCAAATACGTGAGACTTATCCAATAAAACATTAAAAATAACATAAAACACAAACCTACATGTACATATAGCTTTGAATATCTTAAAAAAGATTACATACACCATTGACAACATATATTTACACTTTCTACAGACCATATGTACAATTGGACCTATATACACATACCATGGATATAGCACCAGTGTGAGTAATGAAGAATGAAAGCTTAGGGTTATTTACACAGTCACATCCAATGAATATTTAGATCTTAGTGCAGTGAAAGTAATGTATACAAGCATGTCAATTGTAGTCAAAAGTGTATTTATATATATATATTTATTCTTGTCAATATATCACTAATCTAAAAACTTTTTAAAAATGTAAAATGGTAGAAAAAGATCAATTTTATAATATAGTATATCTCTTAAATTATTGAATTTATTAACTTTTAATATCAAAAAGTTTAGCTTTATCATAGGAGAAATCTGATCAATATACAATCTAAATTTGAGGTAGAGAGGATTTCATTTAACATGAATAACTGGGAGAAATCAGATAGTGTATGTAGAGTTAATATCAAGTAAACCTATGAATTGTGTTTAACCTTAAAATCGATATAAATTTTATCCTATGAATTCACAAAAAATTCTAAAACCTACATATTTCAGTTCCAAGTAGCTTTAATCAAGAACTTGAAGTAGGATTATTATATCTATTCTTGCTTTAACCATTTACATGTCTTTTACCACCTTAATATATGGAAATCAAGCAAGCATCAGAAGTCACATTTTAACTGTGATATTATCAATTGTTATGTCAAAAAATGTCTACAAAAACATAATGTAAAATATTGTACATACAAAAATATATACAATACAAAATATTTAATCCAGTGATGAGATGTTAAATTATTAGCATATAAGTACATCGCCATAGATGAATGAATCGGCATCATGATTATTGACTGTTCTGTTACATGGTGATATGGGTACACTAATTCAGCATAGGTGAAGAGAAGAAATGGCTAGGCTTTTTGTTCACTTGTCTACTCTTGTTACCAAATCTGAAAATAAAATAAAAAAAGTCTTTAACATGATATTAACTTGCAATCGTGTACAAATCTTTAAATATTTAAATAAATGTTGTATTTAGAGTCAATACCTTAATATCAAACTTGTGGGGAAAACAAGGGCAAAATAACCATTACATTTGCTTGTATGTATAATTTCTACCATATTTGAGTTCTAACCCTAAAGAAGATGTTACCTCTAATTTCAAAAATTAAAAGGACTCCATCATCAGTATTTACTAATGAGGGCACAATTAAAAGAACTTAACTTCCCTTTAACATATACAAATTGTTGTTTCACAATCTACATACTGTAGTAGTTTAAATGATATTTTCAAAAAGTATATGCCAAAACATGTTGATATGTTAACAAAGACTTCCACAACTGAAACTCAACAAATGTTGTATCCATATGATTTTTTGTGTGTGTGCTGAATTACATACAATGAAATAACTTGTAATCTTTTAAAATGGAAAATCACTTTTTTATTTTCCTGTTGAAATAAAAAAAAAAATGACTTGCATAAAAGTACAATACAACAAGAAATATAGATTTCAGCACTGCAACAAGTGTGTTACGATAATTTTCCTCGAGACAGTAAAATTTTAATATTTCAAACTCAAGACTTGCAGAGGTTTTTAAATAATTAAAACTTAAATGTTGCGAGCGGTGAAATATTGTTGTACACAAGTTATAGAGGTGAAATCTTTTTCTCTATTGATTTTTCTCTATCCTTTTCAAAGATTCACAGAAATTTGTGTTCTTTATATGTGACTTCACAAGGCATGATCGCCTTGTTTCTTGATGTCACAATAGGGAAATTCAGAAGAAAACAAGAAATATTTTGTTGTCATAATTAAATTTAGACCTATTACCGTATATATTCTATTTAAAGCCCCCTTCTAATTAAGACCCCCCTACCGAAAATACTGTGTTCAGAACTTTTGACTTCTAATAAACGCCCCCATTTGGTAGTTAAAAAATTTAATTTGGTCTATTTCAGTAAAATTTTAAGCTTTTCAATATCGGTATCATTCCCGGAAAATGTGTAGATGCAAGGTATTTCAAGTCCGATATTAAAAAACTTGCTTCCAGTCACAGTCGCGTTGATTTTACCTCCTCTTTTTAAGAAAAAGTTGAAGATTTTACTATGTTCAATCGGCACGTGGCCTACACATGTTTCTTCATTTCCAATGACAAAGACGAGTTTGACGGCAAATTTATCGTTTGGATTAGCTTCCTCTTGTTCACATCTTAGTTTGTCGCCGATTGCATAACTCCAGATACTTTTGGATACATAATGACCCCTAATTCAGCTGTTGAAATTATGTTCCATTGATGTTCACGCTTGTTCATTCGAAAATTTTAACAAATTATTACATGAGGTCACAGTTACCGATAAACGCTATTTATAGATTATGGAGACAATAAGAAACACGCGTGTATGTTACTATAGTCTGTTTCAACAAAATTCAGGTTAAGGTCAATGAAGTAAGGTACGAAATTCGTTTCTCTTATTGACGCCCCCCCTTTCGGAAATTGTCTTCGCCCCCGGGGCGTTTATTAGAATAAATACGGTAATTGCTGAGAACAGTAAGGAGATACACTTTTCTCACACTGATCAAGAAATGTGAAAATAGCACAAAAAATAAGGAAATGAATATTAACAGATTTTCATCCTATCATATCATACAACATTGAACATTTTATCTAAACTACCAATAATACAACTATACTATAACAAACTCATTAATATAAGTAAACCAAACACATAAAATAAGTAACAACTCTAGCTGATGTAATTGAACTATCTAGCATTTGGCTAAATGTATTTACATTTTGAGATTTTTTATTGTCATTTCAGGATTTCCCCGTAAAGTAGTTGTTTTACATGAAGGCTAAACGCTTGTTATAGTGTAAAATCTAACTCTGATATTAACTTTTTATCATGTTGAATTTATCTGTTCTGTAAATATTCAAAGAAAAACAAAATGTTGTGAATCACAACCACACATGTTCCTGCGATCATTTTCCCCAAAAATTTTACAACTAGAGTTGTTTGCAAGTGAAAACACTAAAGCCATCAATGCTGGAAATATATTACATGTTGACAACACAAAAATATGTTAAAAATAATAATAAACTTAAAAAAAATCAATACCCGGACTGTGTTTACATCTAATTTCCTAACTACAGCAGATATGGCAAGAAAAAATCCTCAATTCAACTTTATTTTATCAATCTGTATGGCTAACAGATGCCTACCTGGTATAATAGAGAATTATCTCAAATAGAAGTCTCACTCATAGACCGTCTCAATGGAACTAGAGGTGGCATTAGTTTGGATTTTTTGCCCTTTCTATAAACATGAACATTTGTATCAATGATTTTAGAAGATATTTACACAATTCTTATTTTCACTTGAATTAAATGTATTAAATTAAGTTTCTAAAATGTCCTTCATTTAAAATAAATTAACATGTACAAAAATTATCTTTTATTTTCCTCAGAAATAATAAGTTTAAAAATTTTACTGTCATTTATTCGATTTCAAACAATTTTTATTTTGTCATAAAAATACTTTAAATTAAATAATAAAGATACTACATAATGTATATTATGTAATCCCCAATCCCCATGCCTATTTTATATCTGTATAATGGTTTTGCCTAAAGTCTTGTTATAATTTATACTAGCTGAGCCTGTGATATATATATCTATATCATTTAAGTCAGTTTCAAATAGATTTTTAATACAGTTGAACCTCAAGGAGTTTGTTTCAATCTTTTGAAAGCACATGGTTATTTTTATCATTACTTAGAGGGCTGTTGATGTATGTATGTAAAACAGATATGTATCTGATGAACAATGTTGAATAAGTTAGCTATATGTTTGGTAACTGTGACCAGGAAATATAAATTTATGAAAGGTCCAGTGACTATTAAAACCAAACATAGTTATGTTCTATAGGAGAAATAACTTATTATTCTGAAACTTTCTACAATCAATAATTCATTTAAAATACAAAACTTATAAGAAGCTGAGGCCAGGACTGAAAGGAGGTTCAGCTGTATGTATGTATATTACTATTAGTAATAAGTCTATATCCATAAAGGTGTCATACCACCAATTACTCCCTCAAATTTAGAACGTATGTGAAAGTAGGCCTACTCGGACAAAAAATAGTGCATTTGATGTCATTGCTTACTTAAACTAACCAACAAATTGGCAGAAATGAAACTTTTGGTGAAAGAGAAATATATTAAGACCATTTTGAGCTAAAATTTACTTGTTTATAAATATGCATGCAAAATTGAGGATTAATGCACTCCATAGTATACTAATTTAAGATTTCCAGAAAACCAGGGGTTATTTTTAGTGGTACCTCTATTCGGAAGACCTTCTCTTTTTTATATGATTTTAAACATCTGTTGAAAATTGGCATGTAGAAAGCTGATACATGTACGATTCAGGCTATACCTGGTTTCTATGACGTTAAACTTAAGGAAAAATATTTAGAAAGCTGTGAAAATTGTAAAATTTTGTTGAACAGATAGAGACTTTTAATTGGTGGTATGACACCTAAATGTTCTTCTTGATTATTTTAAATGTATCAGATGTAAGTTATATTCAAGATTTAAAGGTTTTTTTTAGGTACATGAAGCAATTATGTTTATACTTTATTTATGTGTCATTCAAATATAGTTCAATACCAAATACCTTATTTCAAAATAGAAACCTCAATTCATTATTTTTTCCATGTAATTATACCAAAAAGACTTGCTAGCACCATATCAAACTTGCAATAAATAATCTTCAATATCAAAATTAAAACTGAAAAGACAAGCAGATTATTTTTCCTAGTATAAAATCGTGTTGCTTTTTATTTTGTTCAAAACTTGACAAAAGTTATTTGCATGCTTATAAAAACTCAATCTCTATTTCATTTATACCTCCCTTGAATGGTTGATTATTTTTTTAAATTTATAATTTAAAACTTTTTCAAGGAAAATATTTCTTTATTGAATATCATAAATTATTTATCCTCATTCTGACTTTGTGCGTTTAAATAAATGCATTGAACAAAAGTTTTGTGAATCTTGTATGCTTTGGTTATCATGGTTATGCATATTTGGTTTCCTGAGAAAGGACATAGTTATTTGAAATACCATCAACCACTTATCTACTATATCTATGTCAACATAAAGCAAACACCAAAAATCAGCATCTTTAACCATCTACAAAATGTGTGTAGGAAGTTATTATAAATATGTTCAAACCTATAAAAGCTATAATTTATATAAGATGCAAATATATGTTCACACTATTCCAAATATATATATATCATGCAGATTGAAACCATTTTGTGAGGAACAGATCTTCAATCAAAATGATTGAGTTAAATTTTATACAGTGAAGTAAAATAGTATGGAAAAGAACATCATATAACCTTGAGGAAACTGTTAAATCATGCACCAGATGTTTTTGTAGAACTCTACAGTCTGTATGCTCTAAGATAAGCTTGCCAACATTAACCACCTTAATGAAACCATTTCAATTTTGAAAAGCATATCAAAGGTGCTTGGTGTTTTATTCTATTGTTTATAAATTGTGGCAACAATGGTTAACAGCAAATCATCTTTGGATATATAAGAATACATATGTGTGACTCTACTGACCCTTACATTTTCAGGGAGATTTTTTACCATTCAGTTATTTTATTGCACTCCACAAAGCAAACTGAAGCAGATGTTGAAAGCCAAGAAAAATACATATTGCCATTTTCACCTGTATATTCTTATAATTATTACAGAGGCCATACTGTATGTAAGTTGTATCATTGAAAGCATAGTTCAAAGTGACCCCCAGGATGATTCAGGTCAAATTGAGATTAAATTGGCACATGGGTATGAAAAATGATGATCTTCTAAAAAGTTCAAAGTATAAACAGTTCATTAAGACAAAAGTAAGGCCAAAGTCATACACAGCCTTAAGGATGTACACCTCTGAGGAGCCAAAAATTTCTAGAATTAAACTTTTTTTCTTAACCTGATTTTTAGGTTTATAAGACTGTAACAAAACAATTGGTGAAGAAAAAATCATATGGTGGTGTGCTTCTTTTTTTGCTACGGCCCTTTGAAAATGCCCAATTTTGATGATTTTCTCACTTTTTATCGATTTTTACCTATTTTTGGGCTATTATCTTGAAAAAAATCACAGTTCCACAATTAAACTTTTTTTCATACTTTCCATAAAGATGAAGTGGACCAATCTGAATAAATTTAACTAACAAAAACTATAGGTAGGTGTTAATATAAGAAAGTTTTATCATATTTTGATGCTTTTTTGTGTAAAATTTACCATACTGCCAATTTTGTATTTTTATGATTTTTCTCATTTTAAAGAACAAAATGCATATTAATTCAACTTTTTTGTTATAAATGATTGCAAAAATACATATCTAAGAAATTTGAAAAGACCAAAATGAGATGGGATGTATATTATTCTTGTAAAATCATTTTTTGTATCCCTCACCCATTTTCTCAAAATTTTGACTAAAAATACTGACTTGAATGGTTGTAAAATTTGAAAACTGGATTATTAAAAAAACGTTCATGGTAAATACACAATTTTTTCACAGAGTTATGTTTGATTATAATATTTTTAAAATTCATTGATATTTTCCACTTCTATCATATGTTTTGGAAATAATTTAAGAACGAGATTTCAACGAGACTGAACGAGACTGAAAAGTCAGAAGAATACATCCTTAAGCCAGGTCTGCTGAAAACCTGGGACTAATATAAAATAGATTTGCAAGTACATTTGTTTTCAATCTGCCACAAAATGCTTTCTATCCATTTGATAATTTATACAATACCTTGGTGAGCCAAATGTGTTAAATTTGCTGGATGAGCTGCAATTCAAGATATTTAACATTGTATCATGCATACAGAATTTGGCAGTTATTATAAAGGTGGTTTAAGAAAGGAATGAAAACAGACATTAAAGAATTAAAAAAAAAAAACATGCTAAGATTTTACAGGGTAATTAAAGTGAATTTCAAAGTTACTTCATTATAAGAACTTTTCCAGAAACAAATGTATGAAGGAGGTTAGGTGTCAATTCATAAATGGTTAGTAATCTAGAAATTAAGATAAAAGAAATAAAATGTGTTTCTGGAATGGTCCTCAATAGGAAGTGTATTGAGAGAGGCATCCAGAAATAATGAATAAACCAAAGTGATTTTGCTTTTAACAGCTGTTTTCAGTAATTCAGTGAAAATAGGATTCCATCTCAGATAGAATACTAACCGTGGAGTCATTGCATTCTTTCCCCAGGTCTTGCTCTTATTTTCATATGTCTCTGGTGTATGAATTGGCCCTAGATAGCTCTTTGGAACTGTAAAATAAAAAAAAAATTTTTTTTTTCAGCAATTGAGTGTTTTCGATTATAACCTTCAAGGGGTACAATCAAAATCACGTGATGGAAATACACACACCGGTAGTAACAGTCGAGCAGACCGCTTGAAAGGTAAGTAGTCGTATTTACTTGTTTATATCAATAAAATTTAATAAATAAGGTAGTGCACCGAATGTAGGATACTATCTTGTTTTGAAATACACAATTATCCTTGCTGGAAAGCGTGTAGTTAATGCGAACACTTTGACACAGTTCCAAAATTTCACCGTCGAAGTGTTTGCAATAACTGCACGCTTTCTAGCAAAAACAATTGTGTATTTTAAAACTACATACTATCCGACATTCGGTATGCCAACTTATTAATCAAAATTTAATTGATATAAACAAGAAAATGCAACTACTAACCTTTCAAGCGGCGAGTTCGACTGTAACTTCCGGTGTGTGTATATCCATCACGTGATTTTGATTGTACCCCTTGACCTTTATCATTCTGAAATAAATAAGATTTAGTGTTCAGTATAATTATTCATCATACATATTTTTCATTGTTAAAGTTAACACTTAATAATAGATGCCATAACAATTTGATTATCCTTAGGAACTTTGGAAATAAGTTGAATATTTTAAGGTAGAGAAATGTTCCCCTCCTCACAGAATAAACAAAATAAATCTCATGGAGATTAAAGTTGTCACGATTTGTAGACAAATAATTTGATAATTTTGATAATATGTAAAAGTTGTGTCTTTTCTCATACAAAACATCAAAATATTTTTTAGAAAAATCACTTGCACTGTTGTCAACCAGAAAAAGGCTGAAATTACACTGTCTTTTGATTAAAAAATATACTTTTCAATTGTGCTATCTCCTGTAATTTCAAAAACGTTTTTATCATGCAAAAGATACAGCCATTGATATTTTAAAGTATCAGAAACAGAAAATAGTTGTACAAAAGATCTGAAAATACACATGCTACAACTCATCATTTCCAGCTGCTGATAAAATATGAAGTAATTTTGTTCAGGGCTATTCCCGAAAAAAATGTATGGGGGGGTTGGAAGGCACTTTATTTTTATACCCATCACCCACTAAATTACATTTCATCATAGGACAACTACCCATACAATTCATTTTCAGTTTGACCCCACTACCCATATAATTTTAAAAAGTTTAAGCTAGCTTTTTCAAGTTCACAAATTAGCAACAAAAATAATATGCATTTTGATACCAGAAAGTGGCTATATTGATGACAGTATATATGTTAATAAGTTTTTGAATTCTTAAGGTTTTTTTTGCACTTTTGACAATATCAGATATTTGATATAAATTATTGGTGACAAAGTTTTTTTGCGCCTGTCCCAAGTCAGGAGCCTCTGGTCTTTGTTAATCTTGTATTATTTTAATTTTAGTTTCTTGTGTACAATTTGGATATTAGTATGGCGTTCATTATCACTGAACTAGTATATATTTGTTTAGGGGCCAGCTGAAGGACACCTCCGTGTGCGGGATTTTTTCGTTACATTGAAGACCTGTTGGTGACCTTCTGCTGTTGTTTATTCTATGGTCGGGTTGTTGTCTCTTTTATACATTCACCATCTCCATTCTGAATTTTATTTCAAGCTTAACATTTTATATTTTGTCCTGATACTCTTGGCATTAAAAATAACTTTTATTGCAGATGTGTCCATAAATGTGTTTTGTACTTGTCACTGTCAGTGTCATGAAAATAAACAACTATATATACAAAACTATCATATTGCATTTATTATTTAAAACAGTGTTTGAGTTACCTCTGAATGTTTTTTTGTATTGCTGTTGTCTAATATGATTTCTTTAAAAGCTGCAGTATATATTAATTTTCATTAATTTCAAATGATTTAAGTGGTGTGGACCTTCTGCTCAAGGATTTGAGAAATATTCAATTCAACTTTTATAAATTATTCTACTTGTGTTTTTAAATATTAAAATAGTCCTTTTGGTCTTTTGTGGATAGTTGTCTCATTGGCAATCATACCACATCTTCTTTTTTATACTTTGAAGCATCTGTGAGTGCAGAAATATTTTTAACTACATGTACAGGTGGAACACTGTAACAGAATATAACCCATCATAAAGAGAGGCAGGCAATAATTTCCAAAAGGGTCAATCAAACTCAAATGTGGAAAAAATAGCTGTGCCAAGCCAATGCAAATAAAGAAAACAAAATGTAAAAAGATATGAACAGAAATCCACATATAACACAACTAGAAAATGGCAACAGAGCAACATATACCCCCAAAACATTGTTATCTCAGGTGCTCTGGAAGGGTAAGATCCTGTCCAACATGTGGCATCTGTCATATTGTTCATTATACTGTATGTATAAATTCAGTTACAAGTCTCATATGGAGGAGTTGGGTTTGCACACTATAAGTTATCTCCCCTAGGATGCATTGGACAGGATTAATTTGCCAGATGCACATCTTCAGGTGGTATAAGACAAATGCAAAGTTTCATTGATCATATATAGTTAAAGAATGGTACTTAAAAGCTTACATTCAGCACAAACAGTCCAAAGCACTGGGTGATTACTATAATTATGCATTCAAATATAAAAAAGATGTGGTACATGTATGATTGCCAATGAGACAACTATCCAAAAAAGTACAAAATGACACAGACATTAACACTTATAGGTCACCGTAGGGCCTTCAACAATGAGAAAAGGCCATACCGCATAGTCAGCTATAAAAGGCCCAGATAAGACAATGTAAAACAATTCAAACGATAAAAACTAACAGGCTTATTTATTTGAAAAAATGAACGAAAAACAACTTATGCTGACAATTAAAGTTTGGTTTTAACAGGTTTTTTGGTAAAATTGTGAAAGCCATCAAGATGAAAAGCAGCAATAAAACAATTACCTTTTTTATCTGGTAAACATCATCATCATTTAACATGTGTATTGTAAACCCATGTAAATAAACCCATGAAACCTTATTTTCTGCTGTCAGATGTTAAATAATGTTGGATATTGTGTTAAACAAATTTATTCAAATAAGTCATCTTCTTTAAGATTTCTATTTTCGAGCTCCTTGTCTTCTAATTTAAGAATGTCAGCTCGATTGTTCTGTTGTCGTGTGTATGAAACATTGAACTTCTCAAGTACTTTTTAAAGTTCTATAACTGTCAACTTTCCTAACAAACGATCTAAGAATGCTTTTTAATTTCAGTCTTTTTCACTGAATCCTCCTTTTTTTCTTCCTTATTCCTAATGTATGCCCTTATTTCATCAGAGCTGAGAGAACAACAGCAATAACATCACACTGTTCTGCCATACTGTTTCCATGCGGTAAACAATCTGGTAACCGAACATGTCATATCAGGGAGAACAGTTGAAAAAGAAATTCTGGAAACCAGTTACTACTCTGACACTTCGTATCTCTCTTCCTTTTAGGAGCACAGATATGCATACATAGTTCCATTCGAAACGCTCGGGCATTATCCAACGGATTTAACATGTGCAAAAAGTAAACAAAATCGCAGAATAAAACACTTTTTCTATCGATATTTAAAGGTTCTATCAACTGAAAACGAAGAGATTTTCTTCTCTTTAGGTACAACCACCCATCTAATTAAGTTATGTAAGAGAACAACTACCCACACAATTTCAATTCCTCCTCCCCCCATCACCCATGCAAAAAAAGATCAACTGCCGTCCAACACCCCCATACATTTTTTTCTGGAATAGCCCTCAGTAGTCTTTTAGGTAAATGTGATGAAAAACATTTGATCATCAAACTGACTGATGGCTGGACAAACAAGGTGATTGCAATAATGCTTTTAGAATGGCAGTATAATAAAAGTGTATCATTGAGGGGACATATAAACCATTAATAGACTACAGCATTCAACAAAAAGCCATTTGCAAAATACAAAAAAATACTTGTTGAATGTTGAATTCCAATTTTACTACTGACAATCAATATAAAATTATTCAGACTATTTTGTTATCAAAAATTTAAACCACACAAACAACTTAAGCATTTGTACAATGAATTCTATCAAAATATGCTTTAGACAATCCAAAGAAAAGAAAGGTTTTACATCTAAATCTGTCATGAAGACAAAGCAGTAGCTCTCCTAAGACATTAACTGACTACTGATTTAAATTGAACAATTACAAAAAATGTCTTCCTACCCATATGACATGTAACTGGTAAAGATTTGGGTCTTTTTGTTGAACAACTCACAAATTATAAAATTTATATTTATGTTGTAAAAAGCCTAATATATCTACTATGAACCCTATAAGGTACTACATAAAGTACAAACCATCTGGTGTCTTTGGAGTATTGTAGGTGTTGGGATATAAATTTTCCTCATCGATGTTCAGGAACTTCTCCCAGTAACTCTCTGGAACCTCAAAAAACTTGTCCATCACCTATAAAAACACAAACAAATCATCATTTTCTATTACGAATGAGTTGAAACATGCTCATAATTTACAACCGATCACTGTCATGATGCTGACCATACATTAAATCACTGTGTGCAGATGTTTCTGTGAGAACTGATGCAAATATTTTTTGGAAAAACAATAGATTGCAATATAGCCTTCACTCTTAAAGTGGGTCATAACAAATTTGTTTAAATAACTGCATTTATCTCTTCATTTATTTTATCACCAATTGTCAAGACCAATGCCAGGTCTCAATCTGCTTGGCTGTATGCAATTGACAGAGGTAAAAAATATACTGGGGCACAATTGATCATGCTCTTAAAATGATGCTAAGAAGACAAATAGTTTTCTTGTACAATGTGAGTTATAAAATTTCAAACATGAGCAAACAGGAAATGGCTACACAGCAAATGTACAGCAAATGTAAAAATTGCCTACTCCCTAGGGGAGATAACAGCTCAACATTATCAAGCTGCAGACCAAATATCAAGTTATTTCCTTTCATAAAAGTCAACAAAACTTTGAACAAAATTTTTCTTTCAGACTGACAGAGTCAAGCGGTTACAAGACCTGCCTTTGCCATTGGGAACACATGTTATATATGAATACTTAAATTAACTTTTTTTGTCTGTTTGTGCCTAAACATTTAAAACTTTTTAAACCTTTTTTCTGCTGAATGAGTTTTGTTAAAAAAACAAGTGTTGAAAAAATTCTATGGAAGACAAGATCTGACCTTAATGAAACATAGTTTTTGAAAGAAGTGTTTCCAAACTTTTGCCAATAAACATTACCATTGCTTGGTATTTTGTTTCATTAATCATCTGTAAAGGTTCTGGATCTGGTACTGAATATCCTATGACTGTTGGCCCAAACACTTTAGCAAGATTACTGGCAGGCATCTTACACTCTTTACACTCAGATACCCTGAAATAGAAACAGGCATGAATAAATAATACATCTAAGATTTATTTCTTGAATCTCAAAATTTTGACTACTGTAAATTCATAAATTTATTAAAGAGTTTATTATTGAGATTATTGGATAGAAATATGAGATTGATTATAGCTACTTCAGGAAATGATGCATACAATTAATGCTATCAAAATACAATCAATTTTTAATTTTGCCAAAAAAATTAAGAAATTTCTGGGGATAATCTATTTTGCGTTCAACCTTTTGTAGTTGACAACAGAACAAGTGATTTTCTAATTTTCTTGAGGGCTATTCCAGAAAAAAATGTATGGGGGGGTTGGAAGGCACTTTTTGTCAGCACCCGCCACCCAGACAATTGTAATTGAGACTTATAGTGCATTATAGTGTGAAAAGTTGCTCTGATACCCATCACCCATGTATTATTAATATAATGTGCCTTCCAACCCCCCCCCCCCCCCCATACATTTTTTTCTGGAATAGCCCTGATGAGAAAAGAACCAACTTTTACATATTCTCAAAAGAAATATTTGATTTTATTTTGACAAATATCAACTTTTTAAATAAACATATAGGCCTAAATACTCTACCGTATAAGATGCAGTATAAGGAATGCTAATGTGTCTCTGTTTGGTGTTGGCAATTTACTTATAGCTTGGTAGACCTCTGATTCGCCCATACATTTGTCTCGGTTCTCTATAATATACCAAGAACAAATATAACATACTATTTCATATCATTTAAAAAGACTTATTTAAGATTTAGTTCAGATTATATTTTAAATATTTCACATGATTAGATTAAAGAAAATGTTTGTACAATGTTTTTAAGCTTTGTAATACAGAAACAACAAATGTGGATCTTCATAACAAGAGAGCACAACCTGGAAAGTCTTTCCTAAACCAAATGTGGATCTTCATAACAAGAGAGCACAACCTGGAAAGTCTTTCCTAAACCAAATGTCATTTTTATGTGTGGAAAATTTTAAACAAGTATCAATAACACACAACATTAGCAATTATCCATGTGCATGTGAATGAGGTCAAGGTCAAATGAAACATGCCATTCATTCATGTACACCTTACAAACATTCCATATACAAAATATAACTGACCTTTTTGCTTAAAATATCTGAGAAAACTACTTTACAACATTTATTCCATTAACCATATTTAATTCATCATAAAATATGAATTCATGTGATTGAAAATCTAGTTTTTTTTCAAGCATTTAATGAACCAAGAAAATGAGTTGAAGGACAATTTTCATATGACATATGGAAACTTTAGAACATAATAATGGTTTACTTTTACAAATTGTGATTTGGATGGAGAGTTGTCTCATTGGCACTCATACAACATCTTCTTATTTCTATTTAAAGTGTATACAAGGTATGAACTATCCCTGTCTTCTACCTTAAAATAAGAAGTTTTTTACATAGAGTTTAGGCTACTGCCAAATTTTCTATCTTTATGTCATGCTCATACTTTTGTTACAGGCTATGCAATGGAAGTGCCATATATATGTATTTTACCTGCTGCATGCACAAAGTCCTTCCACAGGCCATATGTAACTAGAGGTTCTTTTAATCCTCGAAGAAAATCTTTGATGCAACCACATATTACATGTATATCATCTATATGTGACTGAAATAAAAGACATACTAAATAAATAAATAAATAAATATATATATATCCAATTAAGGCAAAAAAGTTATACATGGTTGGTAGGTTCTCCAGATAATTACCATCTACAGAAAGAAACATATTTATGAATTAAACAAGAGTGGAAAACCTGATATGTCTTGCTTATTTTAAATTGGTTAGGACTTAACGTCATAAGTTTTTTTTATACTTATATCTTGCAGAGGCGAATAACAACTTACCAGATTTGGAATACCCTTTCCTTTGAAGAAATCTTTCTTTAATTCTTTAACTTGGCTGTCAGATCTGAAAACAGATATCAGTTAACAAATTGTAAACACTTTTCACAATAAATAAGGCCAGATGATAATTAAAGGGGAGATAATTATTAACCTGATAATTAACTTCAATATACATGTTCTATTGTTGCTAGTTTTGTTTATGATGAATTAAGTCATAAAAACCAAATTTAATCTAATAAAGCTCTAAAACTACGCATAGAATGAGTTACATTGATAACTGAAATTGTTTTCATATTTGGAACGAGTTCATGTATCCCTAAAATACAGTAAAGTGAAAAACAAAACCTTTCTGACAAATACTTCTATACTTTCTCAAAATTTTCATCACTTTTCATTATTTGATAAAATAAAATGATTTAAAATATCATTGTATTTTTCATCATTTCTTAAAAGGAAACAGTATTATTATAGGAATTTTTGGCAATTTTCCAACAGTATTTGAAAGGAAATTGAATTTTTAAAGTACAGAGTAGTTTAGGTTGTTATATACAAATAAAAAAGAAAGGGTTATTTCCCTATACAAAAATACAAATTACCTTCTGGTGCAATCAGTAAAAGATTATTAGAGATTCTGATAAGATTTGTTCCAGTTTTCATTTTATTTTTGTGATTTATTAGTTTTACGGTGTAAATTACCCAGGCACTCTGTTTAAACCAATTTCACTCAGGCCTCTAACTTCTACTTCATGTAACTTACCCAGGCACTCTGTATAAACCAATTTCACTCAGGCCTCTAGCTTCTACTTCATTTACACAATGTACCTATTATACAAATGAACATCATAAAAAGAATGTGCCAGAGGACCAAAATACTTCAGAAGTTAAATTTTCTTTTAAAACAGAAGCAGTTGAAATTGATGACAATAGCTCATATAGGCAATTTAAGCAGTGTGTATTAATATATATGTATAAATTTTTCCGCTATTATTTTTTTTCTGCAAGTTGTGTTTAACAAAGGGGTATTTCAAATGAAAATGTGCCTGTTTTGCATGATACATTTCAAGAGTCAACATAGAACCAATGCTTGTCTGTAAGTATAAAGTAACAACAGAACCAATGCTTGTCTGTAAGTATAAAGTAACAATGTTGAAATGTCATTTAATAGTATTTTCTATTATTTTCTATCCTAGAAAACTCATAGCTTTTCCGTATTTGGCTTATATCTAAGAATTTGTAATCATAATTATACAGTGAAAACTTACAACTATTCCTGGTATGTATGGTGGATCTAATGGTGTGTAGTCAGATATTAAACCCTAAAAAAAAAATCATACAAATATTAAATTCTCAAAAAATATAACTGAAAACTAAAGGAACATATAGATACATTTTTTTTGGTGTTTCAATATACAATCTCCAATAGTTTCCTGATTTTTTAGCCAGTCTTTATGAAAGATAAAATACTGATAATTAATTTTGAAAATTAGCATTGCTGGCATAACTTTTGAGTAATGCCCACAGATCGATACATATCAATATGAATTAAAAAAACATAACATCCACCTGTATTAATTTAAAATCAACCTTTAAATTCACTTCCCTGTATTACCAATTGCTGTAATTTCAACTGATTGGGCAGAGCTTATGTTCTAATTTGCATAAGGCCAGTCTATTTGAAAATGTTTGTGTTAAGGATAATTGCTGTTATAATTATTATTGATATCTAATCTGACACCTATCAGTGTCACCAAACAGATAGACAAAAGTACTAAGCATATAATATGGGACGAATAACTAGACACTTTACTGCTGTTTTATCCCAAAACACCTGTCTATTGATGGACTGGTCTTTAATAAGCGAACAGGTTAAACCCGCCCAGTCAATTGAAATAGATCCAATAGTACAACAGTTATAGCCTGTAACAGCACCACAGTTCTATACTTACCAATTTGAATTCTTGAGGGTTGATAGTTTCAGGGGATATCTTTTTTATGCTGTATTTAAAATGAGTATTAAACTTCTCATTGCTACAAGTTGCATTTATGATAATTTTATGTAAAGGAATCTCATCTCAGGACTTGAAATTTGCATAAAATATCAAGTCAGAAAGATGACAAAATTATGAGGCTACAATATTTAAAATGTAAAGCAAATCTTTTAATGATCACAGATCAGTAAGATAACCTGCAGGTTAACAGACTTACTCCACTTAATTTTGTACCACCAGGTGTACTAGGTGCTGTAGGTATACAAGGAAGTGGTAAACTGTCTTTACAATCTGGATGACAGGACGCTCTACAGTCTGAAAGTAAATACATTACAAAAATATCAAATATAGTAATGGTCATGTTTGATAGTATCTTTATCTAAAAGCAGTTATGGATTGAAAATCAATGAATTAATCTAACATTTATCAATTGTCAGACAAGCCTACTGTGGATTCATTTAATTTCGTGGGTACCTATTTTCATGGATTAAGGAAAATATACATGTTCATGGATATTCGATTTCGTTATTTTGCGAAAGTTTGCATACAAGCCTATAGAAAATTTGTCATTCATTAAACATCTAATTTCATGGTTCACCTTTACCCAAGAAGTCAACGAAAATTGGTATCCAACGAATAATAATGAATTCACAATATATAAAATTGACAGAAAACAGCTGTTGTCTATTTTTTAGCTTCTGAAGTAATTTTATTTATCATACCATAACGAACTTTGTTGTACCATTCATTTAAGTTCTAATTAAAGTAAACTGAAAATGTCGAGGCATAATAAAATCCATAAATTGTAATTGAAATAAATGTAGTCTTCGCATATCTGAGTGATATACAAAGATATGAGATGACTACATCTGATTTACATCATTTTTTTATAAACAGGAATAAGTGTCATTATTTTTAATTTTCTAGATGAAGTAACATTCAAAATATGTTAGTTATGGATTTGGAATGAAATCTGAATTGCATCTATTTGTGTCATCAAAAGTTAAGTGATACATTAACACTGCTTTTGTATGGCAATAAGAATTGCTGTACAACCTTGTCTTGTATAATTTCCAAATCCTGAACATTTTGCTGATAAATGATCACACTTTAATGTAAGTTAAACAAAAAAGTGTTTCCTACCTTTACACTTCATTGCCATTCTTCCAAACCCTATTCTTTTACCACACTGAAAAGAAAGTTCTTCAAGTTTAAAATTATGTTAATAAATGCAATCAAAACATTTATGTTGTATAGAAACACGATAAAAATGTTAATTGCCTTCCAATCACACAAATACTTGCATTTCGTAGGACCTCTTCAGTGATTTTAAATGCCCATTTTGGTGCCACTGCTTTTGCTCTGATAGCAATTAAAAAGACTGCAATATATATCCTTTATTAATTATGCCATTTTTTTCATAAAACTATAACAAACAACTATGTCTGGCAGCGGCCTATCTTGCCACCTTCAGCGAACAAACATAAGACACTTATTTACAGTTATGTGTATAACCATTAACACCTGTGTATACTTACTGGTGTACAGGTTTCTGGTTTAATGACTGTTTTTGATATTTACAGTTATGTGTATAACCATTAACACCTGTGTATACTTACTGGTGTACAGGTTTCTGGTTTAATGACTGTTTTTGATATGAAGAAATGTACTCTATTTAGACCTTTACTGGCAGATAGAGCTTTTCTCATTCCAGGAGTACTGAAAAATAACAAACAATACTGTATACATGTGGATCATAGAAACAAAACAATCTACATTAATCAAAAACCAGCACATAAAACCAACTTCTTTATTTTCTGAATAATATTTTTTGACATCTAGCACATCAAAAAAGGGTGAAAGCAGCAGTAATAGAGTTTATATGGCACAAACCTTTATAGTTCCTTGTTCACATCGGTGTTCTCTTGAATGACCATATACCGGTCTTCTTAATTATCAATTCAATTACAACTTTTTTATGTTTTAAAACTAATCTAAAATAACCACTTTAAATAAATTGCATACTTTTTTTTTTTTTTTTTTTTATTCAGTTCATTAAATGAAATGAAGCTAAATAATAATGCACTGCAAAATCAATCCTCCTTGAAATAAAGATTCAAGCATGTCCCAAGTATCCCTATGAAAGCAATTGTAAAAAGAGCTATAACATATTACATGGTTGAGGGTTGCTCCCAAAAACTACCTTGATCTCTATCTTTACTATTTCAAATTTTCAACTAAAAGATTCATGTTTATTCTTTGTAAACTGCATAAAAATGAGAACATATTAAAGTTTTTCTTTCTACTATAAATGCTGCAGCAGCAATCTAATCACTAACGGATCTACACCTTAGACTTACTCTGCTGTTGAAGTTGTTCTTCTACTTCTGGATTTGCGTCTGTTGTTATTCCTATTGCCTGGTGTAGCATAACAAGAATCATCTGATTCAGGTTCACTATCTGTGAATATAAATATAACCATACAGCCTTACAAGTAAGTTTTTTTTTTCAAATTTGCACTTCTGTTATCAAGCCAGCAGCCAAATAAAGTTCATAAGAATGAGGGGTGAAATTGGACAAGAAAACTAAAAGTGAAACAGAAGTCTTCAACTGCATATTCTTCAGTACAGTATTATGTGAAAAAAAAAATAGTTTTTTTTTTCAATTTGAAAGCAATGTCAATTAAAACTTCTTTAATGTTACACCCATGTAAGATATGTTGTGTCATGGCTTTTTATTTTGTTGTTGTTACAAGTTATGGATAGACATATTTAAACTGATTTTTATAGTTCCTTCTTATTTTGTACAGTCACACCACTGTCTGAGGTTAAGGAGGGTTGTGATCTTGCTAACATGTTTAACCTTGACACATTCTGTATGTATGTGCCAGTCCTAAGTTGTTTGTTGATGTGTTACATATTTGCTTTTCATTCATTTTTTTTTACTTAAATTATGCCCTTAGTGTTCTCATTCCTATTGTTCTACATTTGTTATTTCAGGACCTTTTAAAGCTGACTATGTGGTATGGGTTTTGCTCATTGTTTAAGGCTGTACAGTTATCTGTAGTTGTTAACTTCTATGTCATTTGGTCTCTTGTGGAGAGTTGTCTCATTGGCAATCATACCACAACTTCTTTTTTATATACATGTATATGTATAGTATATACTTTTTATTCCTTTTTGAGAAATAACCTGAAAACTAAGTTTATTTTACTATACCTGCCATTCTTGTTGCCGGGGAACCATACTTGTCAAGAGCTGGTTCACTAAAACTTTTGTTTAGTTTCCTTTGAGGACCTGAAGTAACATTTGTTGTGGCTGCTATTGGTTTACCTACTGCATCTAGTGTCACAGTTGTTGTTGTGATCAGAGAACTTTCTTTCTAAAAAAAATAGTTTCAAATTTTCCATCAATTTTTTTTTTTTAATTTATCTTTTAGAAAGTCTTTATTTTGAAAAAGAAGAAAATGTGATGTTTCTAGGCTTGTATAAAGGCAAATCATTTAACATTGACTTACAATTAATGTTTCTAATTAAACTGACCTAATGATTAAACAAATTGTTGGCTCTGTTACCATTGAAAACAGCATGCCTAAGTCTGGACTTTGCAACTGTGTCAAGTCCAGACAAAAACAAAAAGAAAACAATGTAGAACCGACATATATCAAATGTACTGTTAAAATGTATTGCTATTACCTCTTCATCACTTCTTCGTCTTTTTGGTTCAGCTTCCTCCATAGGTGGTGCTGAAGGCCGTTTGTACTTTCGACCACTACGGAGATATGTTGATTGTAAATCATCTTCTGTCTTGTCATAATCAGAGTCAGACAGAATAGAATGTGTTGACTCATTTATTGTGTTTAATCTGTAATAAGACATAACAAAAATTAATTCTATTTCAAAAGAATTAATTGTTTAAAAGCCAGTGTACCTCCTAGAAACAAAACTAAGCTGATCAAAAGCCGTTACTTGATCATCATTGCTTTATGATTGCAGAGCTTACACCACTTGACATCTTGAGAAACAAAAGTAGAAGTGACTTTCTAAAATGATAGGGAAAACTAGTGAGATTAAAAAACAAGTGCTTGTTCAAAGTGGCACTTATGTTTGGTTATTGATGTCAGATATATTTTGCCATTTGTATCCTACTTATTTCATTCTTTTTTTGTATAAATTAAAAAAAAAAGACAAATATTGACTGTTGACCACTAAAAATGTTTAGTTTCATTACTGAATTAAATGGAATTTTTCAATAGAAAAAATCTGATACAGTTCAACAAGCTTTTTTTTATTTAAAGGTTAAATTAAGAAATAACTTACCTCCTGGAAGGAGAAGTGTCTAGTCTTGATTTCTGTTGTGTAAAGGTATTAAGGAAAGCAAGTCTCTCTCTGTCTTGGTCATGCAACATACTTTTACTATTTTTATCACATAACAATTCCCTTACCAGTCCAATCTGCTGATCCTGTTGGGAAAAAAACAGTAATAACTACAATGAGCTAGATTTGAAAAGTGCTTGATTACAAGAAAGACACACAAATATATTATGTAACAAAAAAAAACAAATTTATTTAAGATTATTTAAATAGCATAAGTCAAGTTTATGTAAACTTAATTAAAATATTGTTTGTTTGGCCGACCGACCCTATAAATAAGTTCCGACTGAAAATCCCAAAATTTTCGTGCATAATAGTAATTTTCCCTTGTAAGATTTTAATTGAAAAGAGCTGCCATATTGCTAACCTGTTATTTTGCCTTCATGTGTTCTATATTCTAATACACAGATTTAATATTGCCATATATATGGAACATGTAAGATTTGCATGTAAATTGTATTAATGAAAACAAACCAATTCTAGTTTATTATGTTCAATCCTCCTCCTTTCATCAGCCTCTCTTTCAATCTGAACATGTGCATGTCTAAGCTTGGTTTTTAATAAACTGTTTTCTTCCTCTAATGCTTTAACTTTTTCCTTTATTCTATCCAGCTCCGTCTCAGCATCTCTCCATTTTCTTTGACATTCTTGTTGATTTCCTACAAACCTTCTAAATTCTGAAAATGAAATAACCATGTAAAAAAAAAATACAATTTCATAAAATATTTGATTTATGATTGTTTATTTCTTTGCAAATGAAGTTATAATATAATTCTTGATACAACGATATGTGATATGAGAGGACAAAATTATCTTGTTGCCAGTAGTTGCCAACTAGGCCACTAAGTAAGTGAATTTAGGGGCCATGAAAAAACAGCAATCAACTTTGAAACACCAACATAGACAGATTTGTGTACTTCTCAGGCCAATATGACGCCTTCAAACTATTTGTGTTGTCCCCACAGTGCTTACAATGTACATTGCCCCACAGTACCTTAAAAGATTATCCTGTAGTATGTTAAAATATATAAAAATCATCATATTTATTTATGAACTGTTGATAACTTTGGTAAATATGGTCAAGTTAGATTACCACTGAGAAGCTAAGGAAATCAATATTACACGAAATTATGCAATGATTTTGGTCTATCTTTCACCTGTATAGAGTAATATTTTTTTATTTTCAGTGAATTCGAATCAGGGTAAGAATAAAGGGAATACATTGAAATACAATTACAACTGTTTTTAAGAATAGCTAAATGATAAATTCTTAGTGCAAATAGATAGTTTAAGTTAGTCTGAATGCGAAATTTATTCATAGATGACAAATAAAACTTGTCTGTAACTCATGTTAAAAAGAATAAATAAGTTAGGTCTGTTTCTTTCCTTGCACTAGAAAACTATAAGACAATAAACAACTCTAGCTTGATAATACCTGGCTCAATTCCAACTTGAAGAACCTTGGCATTCCTCATTAAGTCATCAAAAGCTGCAAGGAAAGTCAACTTTGTATCCATTGTCACCTGGAATATAAAAAAATTTAAACAATATATAACACACAAAAAACAAATAAAAAACAAGAATGTGTCCACAGTACACGGATGCCCCACTCGCACTATCATTTTCTATGTTTAGTGGACAGTGAAATTGGAATAAATTCTCTAATTTGGCATTGAAATAAGAATGATCTTATCAAAGGGAACATGTATACTAAGTTTCAAGTTGATTGGACTTCTACTTTATCAAAAACTACCTTGACCAAAAACTTTAACCTGAAATTTTTTGCACTATCATTTTCTATGTTCAGTGAACCGTAAAATTGGGGTCAAAACTATAATTTGGCATTTAAATTAGAAAGATCATATCATAGGGCACATGTATACTAAGTTTCAAGTTGATTGGACTTCAACTTCATCAAAAACTACCTTGACCAAAAACTTTAACCTGAAATTTGCACTATCATTTTCTATGTTCAGTGAACCGTAAAATTGGGGTCAAAACTATAATTTGGCATTTAAATTAGAAAGATCATATCATAGAGCACATGTATACTAAGTTTCAAGTTGATTGGACATCAACTTCATCAAAAACTACCTTGACCAAAAACTTAAACCTGAAGCGGGACAGACGGACGAACGAACAGACAGACAGACGTACGGACGCACAGACCAGATAACATAATGCCCCTCTACTATCGTAGGTGGGGCATAATAATATGGTATGGGTATGTTTAAGTCTTCTAGAACAGGTTTTAAGTTCAGGGTGTCGGAAAATACACGAAGTACAAACATTACGTTATGGTAACGTTGTTACCATACCGCTTTACTCTGTGACGTTATATTATATGCATTAGCTATCACGACGATTAAACGTATAGAAAAACACAACGCATGATTTATTAAGATTCTTCAACACAGGGCTAGTGTTAGGGTAAGGGCAAATGATAGTTTGGTATACATGTAGCTCTATTTAGTTTGGACACTTTAGTTAAGTAAACTGATACCACATAAACTCATTCCCCTAAAAGTCAACTCATAATAATGTTAACTTGCACTACCACTAACTGGTACCATTGCTAATTTGTACCATTTAAAATATCTGCCACAGTATTCTTAATCCAATTATCTAAGGAAAAATCAGCTACACATTCAACTTTTTATAATTTAACAGACTATGGGTAATCTCATCTAAATGAAATATTACGTCAGTGGTTCAATTACATGTACCATTGTTTAGAATTTTAAACCAATCACAACATCTTCAGGGCTCACACTACTTCAGAATTAAAGGGAGAAGTGACTTCTCTTTTTGAAACTGATAGGGAGAAGTGGTGAGATTTGAAAGAGAAGTGCTCATTCGCACGGTGCACTACAATGTTTGGATTTTACTATAGTATAAAGGGTCATATGTAAATAATGTTCTTTTTATATTATTCAATTCATATCTGAGTATACAATTAAAGTAACATTTCAAATTAAAAGTTGTTTAAGTTTTACTAAGGTTCTTGTGAGAAACTACCAACTAAATATTCAATATCTAGCACTAAAAAAAAAAAAAAAATATTTTAAAAAATGTAAAGAAATTATATAATAATATATCAATTAAAATTTAATTCAAATCTATCTTGTATATGAAATTCAGTGTTTCTCATCAAAAAATATAAAAGTTATTAAGCTGGGCCATAATATAATTAATAGTCTCAGAGTTACAAAATGTAAGCAACTTTGAAACAATCCATAAAAAATATAGGGAATTATATACACCAATCAATTAGATGTAACCAAAAGTCTCTTAATGCTAGTGGAATACGTAATTTTTCCCTTTGGGATCAAATTCTTCTGTCAGCTGTTCCTTCCATCCGTGTGTCCGTAGTAATTATTGTAAAAGTACAGATTTAGGTCATAGCTTGTCCGGTTCAGATTCGTAGTTTAGATATCGGTCAATGGCGGACGAATGCAAGAAAATTTACAAAAATAAACGATGTTTGACAAGTTATTTGGAAAGGAACATGACGTTTTTAAAGCAATAAATGGATTAAACATTTACTGGAGGCAACTTTTATCCCGTTTAGATAAAGCAACAAACTTATTTTGCCGCCGAAATTTAGGTTGATGCACGTTTTCAAGTAACAAGCACCGGAACTTGCAGAAATGCACGAAGTGTTAAAATGTTGTATTTTTATCAAATAACCCGCTACACACTGCAAAGACAATGCTTCAACTTCTTTTCTAAAGATAATGAATAGTATTATGTCTAAATTTCTTTAATTATCAATAAAAAATTGATGTTTCATCAACTTTGTAAAATTTGAAAATGTCCAATGACGGAAGGGACTGAAAGCGAGTATCGTCAAGAACAGGGCGACTTGTTTTCGCTTTTGGGGGTCAGGGAAAGCGAAGTGACCGTCGGGAAAGCGACTTCTTCGCCCAAGTCGCCTGGTAACGTAAGCCCTGATCTTGATGAATGCTTTTGAAAATATTACCCAGCAAGTATTAGATTCAGAAATGGTGAATAGGTCATTCTGATTTCAAATTATGTACTTTTTTATAGACAAGTGTATGAGTAATTTTTAAAATTTGATGGACCTGAAATCCTGAATCAGTCGATTTACATTATCTAGAAATTCTGGTCCATAAAATTTTACCAAGTTTAATACTCTTCGGAAGTGACGAATTTTGGTAGTTCTGTGAAATTTTTTGGAAACATAAATATTTGTCCACCTCAAATGGAATCATAACTTATTTTATCATTTCTGTTGGATATTTCTGGAAATATCGTGCAAAAATAAGCTCAAAAAGGGTAGGAATTTGTAACTACGCAAAAATTCCTAACCGGCAAAGCAAATTTCAGGTCAAAATTAGGTCTCAAAGTTCCCCCAAAATTTGCTCTCAATGTCCCGACATAATAAATGGCTTCAGCGTTATGACATCGAAGGAAGGCGTCAAAGAAAAAAAAACAAAATAGCCTGGCCAGACGTGGTATTTATTTGGACTACATAGTATTCAGTACATTTATACCTCTATTGTGAAAAACTGCTTCTATTCAATATGGCTGAACTAACAATGAAGGGGTCCATTTGTAAAGAACCAAAATCAATACTTCGAAGACTTTGCAGTGTTGCTGTGTCTGGCAACACAAAAAGTTCTCTCTTCAGACTCTTGGCTATTTACATTTAAAATGTTTTGGTTGTGTAACGGGAGTGGAAGTTTCCACTGGCTTCGTTTTCCCGTTGTCTACCCAAGTTCTGGGATATTGGACAAAGTACGTAAAACTACGTAAATATAAACAAGATGTTTATTTGAAGACATACATTATGGTTGAACATACGATTACATGAATAAATATACTAAAATACGGTGGTGGCTAGTCTACTTGTCCTTATAACGTTCCATATTTGAAAGCCAAATGATATGAGCGTCTGCTCATTTTAAATCCTTAGTGTAGACTGCCCAGAACCCGGTGAGTGACGTCATACTTATAGTTCCTATGGACAACGAGCCCGGCCGGGCACGTGCCAGAACAGGAAGTCCCGACAAGGATAATTTCATGGCCGGTCTCGGAAGAAAGAGTTACGGAACTATAAGTAATTCTAAAGTTAACCAATATCCCCAAATAAATAGAATATAGACAAGTAAACAAAGTGACCACCATTACACTCCCCCTCTCTTAAGACATAATGTGCCCACACATTAGTCCAAAGATCGGTGAGGTATACTTACCAAAATTTAGAATACAGACACATATAATTATCAACAACAATTAATTTACTGTTAATGTCAATAAATAATTTGATAAATAGTTCAAAGTATTCAATTGTCATTCACTAAATGTTCAAAAGTCACAAATACATCACGAGACATCATCACGGAGTAAGGAATCCAATTATAAAGTTCGAGCGGAGCATCCAGGCACACATCTTGTCCAAGGTTCCAGGTAGGTAAATAAGGTAAAATTCGTCTAGTAGAGGTTCCAAATCTGTAAAGTAGTCCAAGTAAGTGTTCCCCAACATTTATAATTCCATGTGGTTTAGTTACGTTAAACTTATCGGCAAAAAGGCCAATATAAAATCCAATATGTTCCCTCATTGTGGCCAGCTATCCACGCACTGAAACAGTTTCAGTTTTACCACCTATATTCTGTCAGACACTGGAATAAATTAAGAAGCACATTCTTCTTATAAAATCCTGACTCACCAAGAGTCTTTAAAAGTCTATCATACACGAGTACTGCACCACTTGATCGGGTGCCCCAATATGTAATTTTATTGGTCACCGAAAGCATATAGCCCATGGTATTACTTTAACCATATAAAACACACATTTCTATACTGAAATCCATACAAACTGATTGTTTGTTTATTAAATATATTCAAAAATTAGAAAGTCATATAAAACAATTGAACTGTAATAATAAATCATTCCTTGTATTCCAGCAATCCCCAAACAATATTCTTAGTCATGTGGACAACATACCCATGGTGAACCAATTAAGGTTTACAATAAAAATGTATACGCAAAATATACACCTATTCTCGCGCCATTCTAGCACCTAAGGTATTTCCAAAATTGCCTCTATATGTATACACCACCGAAAGCAGCTTCCAACAACAGCTAAGATAATGAGTGTACGTTCTTCTATTATCTTTATTCTAGTCACAACTCGTACCAGACAACCCTATTCCAGCTGTATGACAAAAATGTCATTTTAATCCAAATCCTCGCTATATCCACAATTTCTACATTTACCTAAGCCACATTGCTTAGCAACTGAAAAGATTCAGTATTATTTTCCTCAACTGACGTAACAATCCCACCAAACTGAGATAATTCAGTTTATTTCCAAAGATCAACGTTAAAATAAATATCAAGATATTATATTATAAATATAACCGAGTACAAAAACTGTACTTTTAGTCCTTTTTACAATATCAAAATAAACCGGACAAATTTCCAGTATAATATCCATGATGGCACAATATAGCCTATGACTTACGGTACCACTTTTAAGTTTGAGTATTGTTAATTCCCTCCTTTCCATGCAAGAAAGGTAAATAATTGTTATTACATCCACACTGACAAGACATAGATATGCAGACAATACTGCATGACAGAAATGCAAGTACAAAGTACAAAATGTACTTTTTAATCCAAAACAATTTGAAGTATAATCAAAACAAATTATTTGATTTTCCAAATCCATTTATGACAATAAATATGAATACGAACCAATAAACAAAACTAACAAATTAAACAACTTTTTCATGGTTAGAACGACAATGAGTATTCCCCATTGGTACCTCCATACAAACATTCCTTAGATGGCAGGTGCTTTGACGTCGAAAATATGACGTCATATTGTAAACATGGCGTAAACAATCGCCGACTTCCTGGAAATTGAAAAGCCATAATAAGCTTTCTACCACGATAAAATGCAGCTAAATATTTTATTTTGATGTGGTGTACACAAAAATGTTGTGTTTGTTTTCCTCTTATGCAAGACCAGCATATTTCCTCTGGAACGTGAACAAAATGTTCACCTTGTGCTCCAATTTGGAATTTAAAATCTGGATTTCTAATTTCATTTTCTGAAGGTAAGTCACCTTTAATTGTATTGTTGTAAAAAAACGATATTACATGCAGTACTGGTCATTGTCGGACCGGCACAAACAGCGGAAATGACAAGCAGACGAACAATAAACTGTTCGATTTTGACTCCTAGGGATACAAAAATACCTTTTATTCCGACCATATCGCCGAAATAATGTACAAACACAATGTTTGTTTAAGTTATTGTCCTCAAATATCCCTCGGACGAGCCCCCAATGTAACGGGAGTGGAAGTTTCCACTGGCTTCGTTTTCCCGTTGTCTACCCAAGTTCTGGGATATTGGACAAAGTACGTAAAACTACGTAAATATAAACAAGATGTTTATTTGAAGACATACATTATGGTTGAACATACGATTACATGAATAAATATACTAAAATACGGTGGTGGCTAGTCTACTTGTCCTTATAACGTTCCATATTTGAAAGCCAAACGATATGAGCGTCTGCTCATTTTAAATCCTTAATGTAGACTGCCCAGAACCCGGTGAGTGACGTCATACTTATAGTTCCTATGGACAACGAGCCCGGCCGGGCACGTGCCAGAACAGGAAGTCCCGACAAGGATAATTTCATGGCCGGTCTCGGAAGAAAGAGTTACGGAACTATAAGTAATTCTAAAGTTAACCAATATCCCCAAATAAATAGAATATAGACAAGTAAACAAAGTGACCACCATTACAGTTGTTTACCTCGTTCATGTGCAAAGGTAAATACGGAAATGGAGATAGATAAGGATATATGTACATTTGTATGTCACCGTAGCTATTTATTAGAGTACAATTATATACTAGTACTACACTATATGTTGTGTGTACTATATATTTACTACGTTCATTCATTGACGGACAGTTAGAAAAAGACTTTACTCTATATACTACTCTGCACGAAGTTATTATGCATGCAACCCGCCACTTTTTCTAGCACTATATATACGGTGAACTCGTACTAATGCGAGTTTCACACACTTAAGCATGCACGCTACATAAGGGACACCCTAACTTTTTCCCTACTTTCAGGTAATCACATTTTTTTTAGGCCTTAACATGCATGTACTTCTATCCAATTCATAGTTCAATTTAGAAGGAAACTTCAAGTTAACATTTGAAATAAATGTTTATTATAATTAATATTTTATGTACTTTCAGTGTGAAATAAATGGTTTGCAACATTATATTTCGTCACATATTCAACGCCCTATTTTAATTTACAAAGATTAAGTGGCCATATTACCCTGTGACATGTAATTCTGTTTAAGTGTTAAAATTTTATTTTTCATCCAAGAATGAGTCAGTACACAATGATTTGTGTTATGGCCTGTCTCTCCATTTGTCTCACCGAGTCTCTGTGACCGATGTGGGCGTTTTTTTACCATGGATTTCTTTGAATGACCCATGAAATTTTTCAATAATATTCTTCTACTTTTAAATACCTATGTTTTTAGTATACCTAACTGTTACTTATAACTATTGTCATTCAAAAGTTCTTGATAAAGCCTTAAAGGCAACTTCCGTCTTCCCGGCTGTTTTCAAATCAGAATTAGATTATCCAATAAAATTACCTTTATCAAAACTGCCATCTGGTAAGGCAATTATTTGATTCACACTTAGAGCAAACGCAATAATTTTACAAGTCTCCGGTAACCAGTACAAAAATTGGCCAATGAAAAGAAGTGTTACAAAGGCAAGGTTGGAAATCAACAACAGTTCCGGAATAAGGAATAACCCACCCTTCTTTCAGAGGAATAAGTCACTGCTAAAATGATTTTGCTTGAATTTCATAACCGAATTGTTGAAGAAACACTGAATTTAAGATTCAAAAATGCAAAAGAAGGGTAATAGATTCATTAGATTTGTATAGGGATATAGTTTTAGGGCGTTACAAATAAACCCGGTATAGTACATGCTTCCGTGTTCTTTCGATGTATCACAGTATCAGTACTACCCGTATAATGCAATAAATTGGCATTACACTTACAGCAAAAAATATAAACAATGCAAGATCTATAAAATTGACAATATACATAATTTCATGTTTGCATCACAGCTGAAGATTGACCAATCAGATAATTACATTGTGTTTATCTATTTGAATATTGGAGTTGAAGCGGTGACAAATCTTCGGGTTTTACCATATATAGGTACACAAACTTAAAACTCAATTAATTTTTTGTTGAATCATTAAAATTAAATTTGAGATCGTGTTTTCAAATCTCCTTATCATAATAGACATGTGTTTTAAAAATCTGTGTGATAAATTTTACCGTTTGGTTTTAAATTGGAATTAAAAATTGTATTTTCCCATAGAGTTTGAGGTAAAATCCCGAGAATTTCACCTCCTAGAAATTTAAAGTGCCAGGATGTTCGAAAATATGTATTAACAAAATCGTAGGATGACTTGTAGTCCTACAATGTAAGTCTGGAATGCAACTCGACTTTAAATAAAGAATTTGATGTACATGTACACAGTACACAGTACAGTAGTTGTCATTTGTTTATGTAATTCATATGTGTTTCTCGTTTCTCGATTTTTATATAGATAAAACCATTGGTTTTCCTGTTTGAATTGTTTTACAGTAGTAATTTTGGGGCCCTTTATAGATTGTTGTTCGGTGTAAGCCAGGGCTCCGTGTTGAAGGCCGTACATTGACCTATAATGGTTTACTTTTAATAAATTGTTATTTGGATGGAGAGTTGTCTCATTGGCACTCACACCAAATCTTCCTATATCTATAAATTAAAAAAAAATTAAAATAGTATCTTCGTCTCATTGGTTATTGCACTATAGACGTATTTACACTTGTATGGAAATTTGTCCGCCATTACGTAGAATCACACAGGTTCCCGTAAACTTTGACATAACAATTCAAAAAAATTGACGTCACAATAAAAAAGTGATTGTTGCTTGACATCAAAAGGTTATTCGGAGGCGATCTACGGTCATTTGGAGACAAAATTCAGCTAAATACCTAAAGTGTAAATACGTTTATTGAGAATGCATTGTGACATCACAATTTCCATTAAAAAAGAATGCATTAAAATTTATATGAATTCATATGATATACGAAAAAACATGATCTGACCAAATAATGGCTTCTAAGAAGTTTCCACTTCACAACCTGGGCAGTTTGACCGCAGGTTGTTTTGCCCACACTATTTTCTATTATTCTTAACATTAACTGTTTAGACAAAAGTTTGTTTTGATAAGGCCTAGGAAAAATTTATGATGATTTCCCCTTTCATTACTCATTAGTCCAAATAGTTTTGACGTCTTGAAAGGTTATTTAAAAAAAAAATCTGTGACCCCTTCCTATTACAATGCTGAAACCATTTTTCCAATTGGACTTTGAGATAGAATTTTCTGCAAGTATGATTAAGACTTTAACAAGTTTTTGTGTTGATTTTAGTGCTTCATTAATATAAAGGTTTACAACACCAGGATTTCCCCTGGGTCAATTATTTTTTTCGCCACCTCTTTGGCCAAAACAATATTTTTTTTCGCCACATTATTTTTTTTTTGGCCAAGTAACACAAATATATTTTTCTTTTAAAATTTTCCTTTTTTTTTTCGCACGTGTGTCACTGAAACGACTTTGAAGTACCCACTCAAATCAATTATCGATATCGAAGTTAAATGATAGTTTTAAAATCAGAGACCTTTCTGGCTTTTGTACATTTTTTGTCATAACAACAGTTTTCTTTTCTGGACTATCATTAAAAGAAGGAGAAGAGTCGTCAAAATTTTGCTTCAAACATGTGTGTCGCAAAGTGGTTAATAATCCTTGATGAAACATGTGACGGGCGCCATTTAACCATATCATTTTGTCAATCAACACCTTTATTAATTAGTCCTTTGATGTCGATTGCTATCAAATGCAATCAGCTGATTATTGATTTTCTGTCAAAATCTTATCGAGTTCAAGGTGAATTCCGAGAATTGTCTGATCAGGTAAATTCCGAGAAACCTGAAATAAAAAGTAAATAAACGAGATGGTTGAAAATAAATAGTTATATATATTAATTTCGCCAAATTCTTTCGCCAATGACGAATTTTAATCGCCACAATTATTATTTTTTCGCAAATTGCTAAAATGGCGACCGTCAGCGGAAACCCCGTACAACACAGAATAGACTTTAAACAATTAGTCTGTTACAAACCTAAGTACAAAATTTTTTTATGAGAAGTATGGAAACTAACACTTCATCTAAAATTTATACATCTGATGTGTTGATTCCATTTTAGTTTCCTTTTAACATTACATATTTGCTTTAGATATTATTCAGTCTGTTGAGATTGAGCTCTATGTTCATCATGTTTATGTTTATATTTGAATCACTTCAGTTTTCTAATATGAATGTACTTGGGAAAACTGATTAAAACTACAGTAAAAGAACCTTCAGTAGCCTAACTACCCAAAAGTAAATTTTGTTCTTTTGCATAGTATATTGGTACATGAACTATATACTGTAAATCACACTTTAATGTTGCTGCACTTAATTCAAGCCTCCTTTAGGGCATCGTCTTAGTGAAGTTTTATTTTATTTATTTTTTTATTTTAGAAACAAACCAGAATCAATTGATGTCACTGTTGCAGGTACGTTTTTTTTATTTCAATTTGATCTCTTGTGAAATCTGTAAAATCATAAGATAGTTTTAATACACTTTTAAATATGTTTAAAGGTGTAGATGTATATCATGTATAGCAAAGAAAAAGAATATATCTAAAATATTTCTCTGCACTTATCATGCTTATTCATTAATGTTAACAAAATTACTCATGACATCAACTTATTTCGGCTGTTAAATAAAATAAACACAGCATCACTTTATTTTCATAAATTATTATTGCATATGTGCTATCTTTGTTTTTTTTACTTATGCATCCTAAAACTTCATGAAAATCACTCCAGATGCAAGATAATATTTGTATGACAGTGTAATCACTTAAATAGTTTTTTTTAACATTTTTTGTGTTAATTTTTTGTTTCAATTATGTTTTACAGATTTCGATGGAGTTTTATTCCATATATCAAACCCAGAAAATGACAAAACCAAAATAATAGTAAGTATATGTGGGCTTATTTATTGGTTTTGAGCCTTTTGTGTCTCAAGAAACCATTTAATTACTTGAGAGACAGGCTTTTTCTTATCTTACATTGACTTCATTTTCAGGGTTTATTTGTCTATGATCAGTTTCCCCAACTTTTTCCAGTTTATCAGATACTACAAGCAACAGGTTAACTATATTTGGATTGTAAGGTGTACATGTCTGTCTGGCCTGGTGCATCTGACCTTGACCTCATTATCACAGAACATTGATAAGTTTACTTAATACATGTAGTTGTAGTAAAACATTCATGTTACAGACTTTCAACATGAATTCAATAACAAGTAGCCTAGTTAGATATTTCAGTGTGTGCTCTCTTATTAAAACTTTTACACTTTTCAAATATTGGGTGAAATAAATGATAGTTAGACAATATACATATAGTGTCTTGTAATATGAAATTTATTTGTATGAGGCTTAGAAACGGGGGAAATGCAAGGTTATACCGAGCATTTCCCTTGTTTCGTGCCGAATACAAATAAATTGCATATTTCAAGACACTATATGCATATTGTTTTTATACTGAAATCGATAAAAAAAATAAAAATATGTAACAAATATTGTTACAAAAAGTGTTTGGAATTTTCCTCTTGTGGTACCATTTTGGGGTATTTCCCTATGAGCGTAGTCTAGGCGGTAAAACATTGACAATTTAAGGAATTAGAAAGGGAAAATGAATTTAATTAATAATATTTAATAAACATGCTATACAAATTACCAATTTGAAGACATAACAAGTTAAGATTTATAAAGGTTTGACCATTGTTACTACACGTTGTCATGGTTGTGACGTGACGTTGTTGATGAAATACAATAGTTCCGGTAAGTAGGCGGGGCTTATAGGTTAGTTGAGGTCATTGGCGTATAAAACTAACGTTTATACGTATAGCTTTATCTGTATAGCAAAATAGCTGATTGCAGTATAATATGCAATATAATGTCAATAGGTGGTTATCATTTCTAATGTAAATGTTGATATCAAACAAGGGAAATTTTATCACTTAGCTAAGAACCAATATTTATCAAAAATTTCATAAATAATGCATGGTGTATGTATCTGTTATAAAAATAGGTTGAACTACAAATCATGAACAAAAGTAAATAACTCCAACTCAAATTTTTAAAATTCAATGTTTTAATTTAAAAGACACATAATTGCAAATTAATTTAGCAATCTTTTCCCTTCAGTGCTCACAAGCTTGTTGATTAATTCAATGTTTTAACCATGGTATTTTCATATTAAGTTTATGAAATATAAGATAAATGATACAATTCATCTGCCTTCACCATCTGAACCCCACTTACCCAATTATTATAAGTATAACCACATCCTTTGCTTGTCTTATTATTAATTTTGATATTTCCCAAATGACTAACTTGTGATGAATATATTTTAAAATGAGCAATGAGTATACCTGTTTATATTTTAGGTCAGTATTTCACTGAAATTTTACAAAGACTTAGAAGAGCATGGTGCTGAGGATGTAAGCATTAATAAATTTTATTGTTAAATTGTATGAATAATAAAGTGGCAGCTGTAATTAGTGCCACTCTTATAGCTTATCATCTTATTCAAACCCATTGATAATCTTTTTCAAGCTATTTGTTGAATTTTACTGAAATCGTTTACTGGTTATTTTTTATTTTTTGTTGGACTTTGTTTGACCAAACTTAAAAATGAATTGATCACAATATGAATAATGAGTAAAACTAAATAATGTTATTTTTTATTAAATGTCTACAAATGATGTCATTTAATATTCTGTAGATTAAAGATAGGTCTGGTTTTGTTGGGATGTCTCACTTAATACACTATTTGTTTTGTATGGTTGAAAATAAAACTAATCCTTTGTCGTATGATGATACTTATAAAAATAAGGAGATGATTTATGATTGCCTTTGCAACAACTATCCACCAAAGTTCAAATGAATTGCATGTAAGCAATTATAGGCAACCATACAGCCTTTAACAATGAGAAAAACCCATACCGTATGATCAGCTATAAAAGGCCCTGAAATGAAAAAGTGAAACAATTCAATTGAGAAAACTAACAGCATAATTTATAACAAAACAGTTTATGAAAAACAGATATGATAGATGATGAACTAACTTGTATTGTTATAAATTATTCTATTATTTCAGTTAATCAAAAGAGAATATGGTGACTTTATGACAACTACAGAAGATGGTAACTATTATGCTAATACCAATTATAAATTTATTAGAAAGATATAATTCTTTTTAAATATACACTATCAGGTTGTCTTCTCATTGATATTATAATAGTAAAATACCAGCTTCTTCCTGCAATTTGAACCTATTTTGGTTGGAGAGTGCAACAAATATGATAATTTACCTACTCTTGTTGGTAATAATATTTCTTGGGGTCCCTCATAAAAAAAAAGAATGACAGCTAGGACTTATAATGCTTTCTTAATGGCAGACATTTTCAATTAATTTGTCTGAAACCATCCATCCTGAAGAATGGTTAATTAAATTATGTGAATAGTTTTAGATTTTTCCTGTACAGAATTTTTGCATGCTTTTCCTTAATATTACCAGAGTTTTGACAAAAAATGCAAGTTAAATTTATTTTAAAAGACTAATCTTAAAGTAAAATATGTTGTCTTTTATATTCCTATATATTGTGTTTATTTGTAGGTTACAGTGTTTCACTTCTGTACAATTTAGAGACCATTCCTGATGATTTTGAAGAAATTGTTAAGAAAGCAGCTTTACTGAAAAGGAATTGTTTTGCATCAGTGTTTGAGAAATATTTTGAGTTTCAGGAAAAGGGAGTTACTGGTACCAAAAGAGCAGTCATACAGTACAGAGATGATGAAACTATGTAAGTTTTCTATACCACAGGGTTTGACAAGAAGGATTATTCTATTGCCCGACCCCCGGACAAGTGAAATTAACCAAAACCATAAATGCAGCTGTCTAGATAGGCAATGTTACATAAAAATACAGAATGTCTATGAGTTTCATTGACCGCATTGACAAATTAACTTATTTTTATAATTACGCTTATTTTTATTTGCTTAATCTAGATCATTGGTTATATTGGCCTATCAGAATATGATTTTTTGCTTATTTGTTAAAGTATGTTTTAGTACACCAATCATTTCTTCATTTTTCAATATTTTGTTTTTAGTCAAACTTTCAATGTGAAATTATAGGTATGTTGAGGCACAAGGAGTCTTATTATCTTTGAGTATGATATTATAGGTATGTTGAGGCCCAGAAAGACAGAGTGACAGTTATATTTAGTACAGTGTTTAAAGATGATGACGATATTGTTATAGGAAAATTATTTATGCAGGTACGAAGATTATTAAGTCAAAAAGACTCTAGTTTTCAGTTTAGTTTGTCACAATTATTTATTTTAAATACATAATTTCACATATATTTTATTAAAGTTTGCCTACAAACTTATAGAATTTGTTCTTCATTGGACATTTAATTCAATGGTTAACCTATTCACAAGAAATCCTCAAAAATAGGGCAGTAAGTTTAATCTGAAAACAGGTCACTACAAAAACTTATAAATGAAATTTTTGGTAGTTGAAAAATGCAGTTAACAAAACTATAACTGAAGATATTACAACAAAAGTTTAAAAGAGTTGTGGCAGTTAATCAATTTTTATAGTGTTTTGTTTGATAACAGTTGCATCTGATTATATCACAAATCATTTCCTTGAACAGAAGTTGAAAGAATTTGCACGGTATCTTGCACTTCTCTTCTGAACTTTTTAAAATACACTAAAATATGTCAAACTGTTGAAAATGATGTACATTTTATCAGTAATTTAAAAAAATCGTAATTAAACAAACATATTATATGTACTGGGATCATGAGGATCCACACAAAACAAATGCTTTCCAAAAACATCAAAGTGCTCTTTTATAGGTAACACTAAAACATGCACTGTCCTCAGCTCCACTATCATCATATGCAGTTTAGATAATTTAACCAAAAACCTGTACTAATAATGATAGTGAAGAGGTTTAAGATATCTAGTGTACTCTCTTTAGAAACTTATTTTGTATTTCATAAAGTTAAAAATATGTTGTCACCTAATAATTTTAGGAATTTAAAGAAGGAAGAAGAAATTACCAACAAGCACCACAAGTATTGTTTAGTCACAAAGAACCTCCAATGGAATTGAAAGGAACAGACGCTCGTGGTGGGGATAATGTAGGATATATTACTTTTGGTAGGTTTTAATACAATGACTTAAAGTATAGAGATGCACATGTTATATGGAGCGACTTGAAATCAAGTTTCTTTTAGTTTCTTGTCTTGTTTATTGAAATTATTATTTTACATACAAAAAAAAATAAGTGTTGTTCGTCAATGAGACAGTATTTCAAAAAGGAAAATAGACAATTGTCTTTATCATATGTAAAGCTATGATTCATATTTACTCATAAACTATAGTAATATTTAAATTTATATATATTTTGTTTGAAATTGATAAGGAATAAATATATCTCAGATTCTCTTGGTTTCATATTAACATTTATTGATTAATGAATGATTTGTTATTTCAGTTTTGTTTCCTCGTCACACTGGTGCAGCTGTACGTGATAACACGATCAACCTAATCCACACACTCCGAGATTATTTACATTATCATATAAAGTGTTCTAAGGTAAATTATTTTCCTCATTTTATAGACAGATTGGAAATCATGGAACTTAGAATAGTGTTTATCCTTTAACAACAAAACCGGGTGCTTCTTTTAAACTTGTTAATTTGGACCTTATGTCTCTATACAATTACAAATACATGTACTTACATTAAGTTTAGTGTTGTACATGTTGTATGTAATCTGGTAAAAAAACACTTTTGCTTGTGGCTCACATACAGTATATTTAGTCAACATTCATAATGGCCAAACATTAAATATATTGCAGTTGATATATTCAACAAAATTTGTACTTGAATAGATTTCTTTTTGTATTTTGTTATGATTTGAAAAAGGTCTGATACACATTTTTTTATGAAATATTTTAGAAACAATAATAAGAAACTCATAATTAAATGATTGTTTATATTTTTTAGGCCTACATCCATTCGAGGATGAGAGCAAAGTGTTCAGATTTTCTAAAAGTACTGAACAGAGCTCGACCAGATCAACAGAAAGAAAAGAAAACAATTACGTTAGTATACATTATGAATAAATAACATTCAATATGTAAATTATTGGCAATGCAACATAAATAGTTATTTGATGTTAAAAATTATTAGTAAAACATAGGACGAAAATTATGCCAAAATAGATTTGATATGAATATATCTTGAAGATACCAAAGGGACTGGACATTCAAACTCATAAGTAAAAAAAAAACTGACAACCCCATGACAAAACATAAAAAACAACCATAAAACAACAATACACAAAATGCAACAAAGAAAACTAAAAACTGAGCAACACAAACCACACCAAAACCGAAAGTGATCTCAGGGGCTCTGGAAGGGTAAGCAGATCCTGTTTCAAATGTGGTACCCTAAATGTGATCTATGTCAGTACAAACCAGGAGATAATTCTAATTCAGTAGGTGATTAATATTCTGGGAAAAGGAGGATGGTTTTATCAAAAATATAATTAACTTTTTCGGGAAAGTATAATTTGTCTTAGAATAAGAGAAACATGTATAGCGAATCAAATAACACATTATAAAATTCATATTTTCAGTTATTTGTCAGAAATTTGGTATCTAAGATTTTAGAAAAATCTCTAATTATGTTATATGATGACTTGAAGCAAAGTTTTGAAAAAAATTCAACCAACTTAATTATTAAAAAATAATGTTTTTTTTGTTTTATTTCAGTGGCAAGACTTTCAAGATGAATTGATGAACACTATGTTGTAACTTATATTTTGGTGCAAAATAACAGAAGTGGCTTTACATCTATCAGTCTTGCAGTATGAAGGAGTTGTGGGATAGAACCAATTGGCTGGACCAATGTTTTATTTTTTAATTGTATGCTAATGTATAGAAGTCATTTAATAAGTAAAAACTGCTGATAACATTGGCATCAGATAACTTTTCTTACAAATAGATATTTTGCACATTTAACAGTTGTTAATCATAATGGTATGGATTTCAATTTTAACCATTATTATCTCCCTTTCAAATTACATAATCAATATTTCCTGGTATGATTTGTTCTGATTTTTTATCTGTTCTATATATTCAAACACATACTTAAAAATGAAAAGCAAATGTGGTTAATAATGAGTGAATAATGAATATTTAGATACTGTTTTTTGTATGCTGTCTCATAAAACATAAGTTATGCCTGCAATTATGGGCGGTGACCCAAGTTATAATAATGTAATATGTTTCCTATTATTTTCTTTACCCGTTGTAGAAAGATGAAAGATAATGGGATTATAATTAAGAGAAAGTATTTTTTTACAGTCATATTTTATGATGAACTGTTCATTTTTATATGCTAATGTTGAAAAGATATATTTCAACATTATTATAGTGCCAGAACAAATACCATGTACACTTGGCTGTATAAATATTTATAAATAAAATTATTAATAATTACTGCATTTTTTGTTGTGCACTTTCAGAAAAATTAAACAACTTGGGTATCAAGTTATCAGATAATATACTACAGCTATATGAAGCACTGATCACACACTCACTGCAGAAATAAAATCCTGCTTTACTTCAAACAACTGTTTGGTATATAGTTTCTTCTCCATTTGATAGCCAAGGCAACAGCATAGACCAATACACTAATATAATATGATTTCATCTTAAATGCAGCACAACATTATAGTAATTACTTTTTTTGCTCTTGCAAATGTATATTATTCCCAAAGTGTGACTCCAAATCTATGTCGATATAAGAAGATGTGGTATGCCTGCCAATGAGACCACTCTACATCCAAGTTTCAATTTGTAAAAGTAAACCATTATAGGTCAAAGTACTGTCTTCAACATGGAGCCTTGGCTCACATCGAACAGCAAGCTATAAAGGGCCGCATCATATATGTTTATGCATACATCTCGAGAGGTAAAAGGTTAGCTCATTTGATGGATGAAACATCTTTCATTAAAAAGAAAAAATGCAGCACAGATCTTCTTGTATCAGATAACCATTTAACTTGTCTTGAGTGGTGTTTGGTGATGAATGATATTTTAGCCTTTTTCTGTGAACACCTTTTAGCATACAATGACCAAAAAGAAATATGAATTATCACCATGTCTTGGTGATGTTGTCGGCATAAACTTTCAAAAAATTCCTCTGAAACCATCAACAGAACTTGGTCAGTGAAAGAAAGGTCAAGTGAGCTTTTCTCATCACTTTGCGTCCGTCGTCCGTCGTCCGTAAACTTTTACAAAAATCTTCTCCTCTGAAACTACTGGGCCAAATTTAACCAAACTTGGCCACAATCATCATAGGGGTATCTAGTTTAAAAAATGTGTGGCGTGACCCTGCCAACCAACCAAGATGGCTGCAATGGCTAACTAGAGGCTCTAAAGAGCCTGTGTCGCTCACCTTGGTCTATGTGCATATTAAACAAAGGACACAAATGGATTCATGACAAAATCGTATTTTGGTGATGGTGATGTGTTTGAAGTTCTTACTTTACTGAACGATTTTGCTTCTTACAATATTATCTATAATGAACTTTGCCCATTAGTAACAGAGAACTATATTTGGTAAAAATTTACATAAATTTACCAAATTAATGAAAATTGTTAAAAATTGACTATAAAGGGCAATAACTCCTTAAGGGGTCAATTGACCATTTAGGTCATGTTGACTTATTTCTAGATCTTACTTTGCTGAACATTATTGCTGTTTACAGTTTATCGCTATCTATAATAGTATTCAAGATAACCAAAAATGGCAAAATTTCTTTAAAAATTACCATTTGGAGGGCAGCAACCCAACAACCAGTTGTCCAATTCATCTGAAAACTTCAGGGCAGGTAGATATTGACTTGATTAACAATTTAACTTCTTGTCAGATTTGCTCTAAATGCTTTGGTTTCATAGTTATAAGCCAAAAACTGCATTTTACCCCTATGTTCTATTTTTAGCCGTGGCGGCCATCTTAGTTGGTTGACCAAGTCATGCTACACATTTTTTAAACTAGATACCCCAAAGATGATTGTGGCCAAGTTTGGATTAGTTTGGCCCAGTAGTTTCAGAGGAGAAGATTTTTGTAAAAGATTACTTTAATTTACGAAAAATGGTTAAAAATTGACTATAAAGGGCAATAACTCCTAAACGGGTCAACTGACCATTTTGGTCATGTTGACTTATTGTAGATCTTACTTTGCTGAACATTATTGCTGTTTACAGTTTATCTCTATCTATAATAATATTCAAGATAATAACCAAAAACAGCAAAATTTCCTCAAAATTACCAATTCAGGGGCAGCAACCCAACAACGGGTTGACTGATTCAACTGAAAATTTCAGGGCAGATAGATCTTGACCTGATAAACATTTTTACCCATGTCATATTTCCTCAAAATGCTTTGGTTTTTGAGTTATAAGCCAAAAACTGCATTTTACCCCTATGTTCTATTTTTAGCCGTGGCGGCCATCTTAGTTGGTTGACCAGGTCACGCCACACATTTTTTAAACTAAATACCCCAAAGATGATTGTGGCCAAGTTTGGATTAATTATGCCCAGTAGTTTCAGAGGAGAAGATTTTTGTAAAAGATTACTTTAATTTACAAAAAATGGTTAAAAATTGACTATAAAGGGCAATAACTCCTACACGGGTCAACTGACCATTTTGGTCATGTTGACTTATTTGTAGATCTTACTGTGATGAACATTATTGCTGTCACAGTTTATCTCTATCTATAATAATATTCAAGATAATAACCAAAAACAGCAAAATTTCCTCAAAATTACCAATTCAGGGGCAGCAACCAAACAACCGATTGACTGATTCATCTGAAAATTTCAGGGCAGATAGATTTTGACCTAATAAACATTTTTATCCCGTCAGATTTCCTCAAAATGCTTTGGTTTTTGAGTTATAAGCCAAAAACTGCATTTTACCCCCATGTTCTATTTTTAGCCGTGGCGGCCATCTTGGTTGGTTGACCAGGTCATCCCACACATTTTTTAAACTAGATACCCCAAAGATGATTGTGGCCAAGTTTGGATTATTTTGGCCCAGTAGTTTCAGAGGAGAAGATTTTTGTAAAAGATTACTTTAATTTACGAAAAATGGTTAAAAATTGACTATAAAGGGCAATAACTCCTAAACGGGTCAACTGACCATTTTGGTCATGTTGACTTATTTGTAGATCTTACTTTGCTGAACATTATTGCTGTTTACAGTTTATCTCTATCTATAATAATATTCAAGATAATAACCAAAAACAGCAAAATTTCCTCAAAATTACCAATTCAGGGGCAGCAACCAAACAACCGATTGACTGATTCATCTGAAAATTTCAGGGCAGATAGATCTTGACCTAACAAACATTTTTACCCCATGTCAGATTTCCTCAAAATGCTTTGGTTTTTGAGTTATAAGCCAAAAAATGCATTTTACCCCTATGTTCTATTTTTAGCCGTGGTGGCCATCTTGGTTGGTTGACCAGGTCACGCCACACATTTTTTAAACTAGATACCCCAAAGAAGATTGTGGCCAAGTTTGGATTAATTTGGCCCAGTAGTTTCAGAGGAGAAGATTTTTGTAAAAGATTACTTTAATCTACGAAAAATGGTTAAAAATTGACTATAAAGGGCAATAACTCCTAAACGGGTCAAATGACCATTTTGGTCATGTTGACTTATTTGTAGATCTTACTTTGCTGAACATTATTGCTGTTTACAGTTTATCTCTATCTATAATAATATTCAAGATAATAACCAAAAACAGCAAAATTTCCTCAAAATTACCAATTCAGGGGCAGCAACCCAACAACCAATTGACCGATTCATCTGAAAATTTCAGGGCAGATAGATCTTGACCTGATTAACATTTTTACCCCATGTCAGATTTCCTCAAAATGCTTTGGTTTTTGAGTTATAAGCCAAAAACTGCATTTTACCCCTATGTTCTATTTTTAGCCGTGGCGGCCATCTTGGTTGGTTGACCAGGTCACGCCACACATTTTTTAAACTAGATACCCCAAAGGTGATTGTGGCCAAGTTTGGATTGATTTGGCCCAGTAGTTTCAGAGGGGAAGATTTTTGTAAAAGATTACTTTAATTTACGAAAAATGGTTAAAAATTGACTATAAAGGGCAATAACTCCTAAACGGGTCAACTGACCATTTTGGTCATGTTGACTTATTTGTAGATCTTACTTTGCTGAACATTATTGCTGTTTACAGTTTATCTCTATCTATAATAATATTCAAGATAATAACCAAAAACAGCAAAATTTCCTCAAAATTACCAATTCAGGGGCAGCAACCCAACAACCGATTGACCGATTCATCTGAAAATTTCAGGGCAGATAGGGCCATCTTGGTTGATTGACCGGGTCACGCCACACATTTTTTAAACTAGATACCCCAATGATGATTGTGGCCAAGTTTGGTTTGATTTGGCCCAGTTGTTTCAGAGGAGAAGATTTTTGTAAAAGCTAACGCTGGACGACGACGGACGACGGACGACGGACGACGGACGACGGACGCCGGACGTAAAGTGATGAGAAAAGCTCACTTGGCCCTTTGGGCCAGGTGAGCTAAAAATAGAACATAGGAATAAAATGTAGATTTTGGCTTATAACTCTGAAACCAAAGCATTTAGAGCAAATCTGACAGGGGTAAAATTGTCTATTAGGATAAGATCTATCTGCCCTGAAATTTTCAGACAAATTGTTCAACCCTTTGTTGGGTTGCTGCCCCCAAATTAGTAATTTTAAGGAAATTTTTCAGTTTTTGGTTATTATCTTGAATATTATTATAGATAGAGATAAACTGTAAACAACAATAATGTTCAGCAAAGTTATTGCTCTTTATAGTCAATTTTTAACCATTTTTCTAAAATTTTAGTATTCTTTTAAAAAATCTTCTCCTCTGAAACTACCAGGCCAAATTTAACCAAACTTGGCCACAATCATCATTGGGGTATCTAGTTTAAAAAATTTGTGGCGTGACCCTGCCAACCAACCAAGATGGAAGCCATGGCTAAAAATAGAACATAGGGGTCAAATGTAGATTTTGGCTTATAACTCTAAAACCAAAGCATTTAGAGAAAATCTGACGGGGTTAAATTGTTTATCAGGTCAAGATCTATCTGCCCTGAAATTTTCAGACAAAACAGACAACCCGATGTTGGGTTGCTGGCCCTAAATTGGTAATTTTAAGGAAATTTTGCAGTTTTTGGTTATTATCTTGAATATTATTATAGATAGAGATAAACTGTAAACAGCAATCATGTTTAGCAAAGTAAGATCTACAAATAAGTCGAAATGACCAAAATTGTCAGTTTACCCCTTAAGGAGTTATTGCCCTTTATAGTAAATTTTTAACCATTTTTCTAAAATTTTAGTAATCTTTTAAAAAAATCTTATCCTCTGAAACTACTGGGCCAAATTTAACCAAACTTGGCCTCAATCATCATTGGGGTATCTAGTTTAAAAAATGTGTCTGATGACCCGGTCTACCAACCAAGATGGCCGCCATGGCTAAAAATAGTACATAGGGGTAAAATGTAGATTTCGGCTTATATCTCTAAAACTAAAGTATTTAGAGCAAATCTTACAAAGGGGTAAAATTGTTTATCGGGTCAAGATCTATCTGCCCTGAAATTTTCAGACAAATCTGACAACCTGTTGTTGGGTTGTTGCCCCGAATTAATAATTTTAAGGAAATTTTGCAGATTTGGTTATTATCTTGAATATTATTATAGATAGAGATAAACTGTAAACAGCAATAATGTTCAGCAAAATAAGATCTACAAACAAGTCAACATGACAAAAATTGTCAATAGACCCCTTAAGGAGTTATTGCCCTTCATAGTCATTTTTTAACAATTTTCATAAATTTTTGTAAATTTTTGTAATTTTTTAGAAAGTATTTTCCACTGTAATTACTGGGCCAAGTTCATTATAGATAGAGATAATTGTAGCAACAAGAATGTTCAGTAAAGTAAAATCTATAAACACATCACGATCACCAAAACACAATTTTGTCATGAATTAAATATCTGTGTCCATTGTTTAATATGCACATAGACCAAGGTGAGCGACACAGGCTCTTGAGAGCCCCTAGTTTTTCTTGTAATGGTCAGTTTATAAAGGGTGTCCAAGATTTTAATTCATGAACTACCATAACCTTTGCTAAAATTGTACAAAGGTAAATCTGCAGTTTTTGGCTTATATCCGAAATATAAGCAGAATCTGAAATGTTGTGGCATACTTTACTGGTCATTATTGAATTTCATTTTGAATGTTTTTCATATTTAAGTTTTATAACTGCAGGCATGATATATACTTTACAATGATGAGTTTATTTATTTACTTTATTAATGATCTAAAAACATAAGGACTAAATCAGATGAACCCTACGCTATGACCATGTAAACCAGAAGTCAATCTATACACTAAATATTATTAACCTGTTGCTTATAGTGTTTGAAAAACTGCTCTAATATCGAAACTTCCAATTTGTTTTTAACCTTTTTCTGCATTTTAGGCAATATTCTTGAATGAAATGACCACCAATACAAGATACACCAGTCAACTCCTTTTTTGACTTCTTGCTCTTTCATAGTGACTGATTTTCATATTTTGTGTTTTGGCTATTGGTTCATCATTATTTGTAATCAATTTTTATAGATTTCATGGGTAGTTAAAGCACGAAATTAAATGTTCAACAATAACAAATGATCTTAAGGCTTGCATGCAGATTGCAGCAAAACCATGAAATAAAATATCCCAGAAAATGTAAGTTTTTCCCCATCCACGAAAATTTGAACCCACATAAATAAAACAATCCACGGTATTTGGAAGACAGAAATATTAAAATGAAACTCTGTTTCTAAGATAACATCAGGAACAGATCAGCTGTATTTGGTGTAGGTTATGATTGCAAGGTATCTAAGTCTGTCTGGCAGGTTTCATGTGACCTTGACCCCAATTTCATGGTTTATTGGATTTGGTAAATTTTGCAGATACCATAAGCATTAGTGATACTATATTTGGTGTATGAAATGATTGAAAGGTGTGCATGTGTGTCTTGCATTGTTCATCTGACCTTGAACTTGTGTTTATGGTTCATTGATGTTCAGTTTTCATAATTACTATCCATTTCTCAGATGCTACAAGAAATAGGCTTAGGCTAACTAAATTTGGTGTATGCTATAATTGAAAGGTGTACACGTCAATCTGATGGGATTTCTTTACATTTACATGGATCAAGTTTATTGGGTACTTATAGTAAAAACTTTGTGCTACAGACTTTCAACATAATTTCAATAATGATAATGATAAGTAAAGCAGGTGAGACATTTCTGTGTATACATTCTTATGTACTATGTTTAATACTGATATAAAAATTGATTATGAAGCCGATCCATAATTCAATATATTAACAACCATAATATATATGACCTTAGCTCAATTCGTCTTGTTGGCACCTTTAATATCTTGCTATGCAGTATGAATTTTGCTCATTGTTGAAGGCTGTATGGTTGCCTATGATCATGATGGTTGCAAACATCTACATATGTTGGTCTCTTGTGGATAGCGGTCTCATTGAAAATCATACTACTACTCCTTAAATATATGAAAATACATATTGGCTGTTTTGCATTTTTGTTTCTAGGTTACCTTAACCAAATGATTTATAGTTATAGTAATCAACATTACTGCTAGAGGATAATGATAGAATCCATCAAAGAGGTCCAACTACAAGTATCACAATTAGAAAATTATGATGCAATTAATCAGGGGTATTCCATTTAAACAAAGCATATATGTTTACCCATGAACAACATAAAAATAGAGACTGCTAATGGAAGTGACATTAGTTTTTTTTTATAGAAATTGTGTTTCAATGTTGGCATTTAAATATCAATAGGTAGACCATGTATTTTTTTCCACCATGTCTGTCAATGTGTCCTCTTTGTACATGTATAATTCATCGGGTGTCAAAGTTCATCCATTGTTTATACATGTATCATGTTGATTCATACATGTTATATAAATGGATCATCAATGTAGGAATTTCTTGTATGTGCACTTGACACCACTGAGTGTTGAAATAAAATGCCAAGTTAATCCATGAAATGGTTTTTTCGTATTCTGGAAATAGGGGTATTATGTACTGGACAAGTTTAAAACAAAGAAGATTTTTGTACATATGCCCAGGGGATGGCTAAATTTTTTACCATGACTTTCAATATATAGTTTCCTCCTTGTACATGCAAATGCTTCTAGGTTAGTGGCGAATTATCATGCCAATTTTTTTTAAATAAGAGAGCAAAAACAAATTGTGACAAGACAGATGAGCTGATTGCTACAAATCTCCACAAATTAATCAAGAGGCTTATAAATCTAATATCTGTATTGATGGTTTTTTTCTGCAATCCTAGAGCCAACTCAACCAAAGCTTTTTAAATTGATCCTTTTTGTAAGCCATTTTGCAATTGGGCATGAGCAAACTTCTGACAATTAAGGTGGTGTAAACATGTTACTTTGGATAAAAGAGCAAGATCATTACGAAACAGTTTCGGCATTTATGTTACTATAATGGGTCTATTTTAAAATCTACCTAAAAATCTGTGACTTAAAACATAATTTAACCAATAGGTCAAACTAAACAAACCTGGCAGGAATAACATAAAGAAGATCTTTTTTCAGGACTTAGGTTAATGCCATGTTTTTGTGGTTTTGTCAGGTTATCAAATACTTAAAGCAGTCTGACCACTATATATTTTGTGTATGGCATGATTGTAATGTGTGAGTCTTGAATGATTTAACTCATTTTCATGAATCATTGATAATGTTAAGTTTATGTGATACTTGTAGTAAAACCTTCATATTAAACATTCAACATAATTTTAATCATAAGTAAAGCAGGTGAGACATTTCAGTGTGTGCACTTTTTTTTTTACTTAGTGCACATTTTCCAGTTGATTTAATACATGTATATTTGACTGCCATCTCTATTAAATGCCAATCTAAGTGAACTTATATTACACCACCAAATAGCCAAAAAGTAGCGCTTTAAAGTGGTGTTAAAACACAAAAGATCAATCAATCAATCATAGGCACAACATTTTTTTCCTATTGCTTTCTTTCTAGAAATGTAATTAAAAAAAACAACAACAACATAAATGCTTTCAACAATTTCATATTCTGCAAGTACATAATTATAATTAGATCTGACATCATCATACAATTTCAATATCAATAACATGATCTCCTTAAAATGCAGAGATATTTAGTTTCATAATTTAATTTTTTAATAATATTTTTTTTAAATTTCCATTCTTTTGTATTTTCACCAGAAGCACTATGTAAGACATTCATAGTAATTCGCTTCAAGCATGGCATGTGAACCTGACATTGTATTATCTCATAAAATATTATAACACTTTAAAGAAGAATTTGTTTGAGATGGCATAATATGTAAATTTTCAAAACATAAAAGCTTAAATCAGACAATTTAAAGCCATTTCAACTTCTTGATTTAAATATATCTAAATAACTTGCAATTGGAACATATCCTTATCAAATAAAAAATAAATAAAAAAAGAATGACACAGAATTAAAAGAAGAAAGAGCAAGGACCATACTTCTCAAAAGAAGAACAAATGCAGTATTACACAACATACAAAAAAATAGCTCAACATTTTAAGATACAGTAAAAAGACATCAAGGAATCATTCCACAAGTAGTAAAATTCCATGATTTTTGTAAGTCTAAGGGCCATAGTTTCATCACAAGTTTCACCAGAACAAATTACTATTTTAGTTTTCAACCTCATGTAAAAAGACTGAAAAAAGAAGGTACCATTTCTGACCTTATTTGACCTTAAATCATTTGTCTTCTTAAATTGTATCAGTAGTATAATAAAATAATTCTATTTCTGTTTATTATATTTCCCTATTATTAACATACATGCTAACAATAATTATTACATTGGTTGCAATGAATTACATTGATTTCCCAGTTAGATAAAAACCGATAATTTCACATGTGAAATAAACGGGGTTATTTCACTCTCTGACGTCATACAACAATAGGCGTTGTCAAGACGTCGATAACGTCGGATCAAAACAAATTGTCAATGCGTAGGAAAAAGATATAGTTCCTTACATTTTCCACATTAATTTCATAAAAAAAAAGCCATTTGCCAATGTAATAAAAAGAATAACTAATCGCCGTATTTGAATATCAAAAATAAGACAACTTGTGACTGAACGCCGCTATGGATTAAACTCGTGCTGCGCACTCGTTTAATCCATGCGTCGTTCGGTCACGCGTTGTCTTATTTTTGATATTCAAATACGGCGATTAGTTATACTATAAATAATTAGCAATCCATGTAATTTAAGCCATAACAAAAATTATTTTTTCAGTTAAAATTAAGCAAATATAGTCAAACAGTCTTAAAAAAAAGCATTTAAAACAAAGACAAACAGCCAGAGAATGGTTTCCTACAAATATTTCATAAAGTAAAATTACAGTACCAAAGAATTCCTTAAAAGTGCCTTTTTTTTGTTAATGTATTCCTATAGCATAACAGTAAAGAAACAAAAAAAAACTGAGTAAATTAGCATGACTGTTCAAATAAGAGTAAATTCTCTCAATCTTCTGTAAGTTATAACGTAATAAATGTTGGTTTAAATCTAAAGATTACTGCGGATTCAGTATTCTTTGTTGGATACCAATGTTTTTAGGGTGCAGAGTAGCCACGAATTTAAATATTCAACGAATTGCAAATTTGCTATGAGATTAAATGCAGACTTTTGGAAAACCACGAAATCAAATATCCACAAAAAATAAAGTTTTCATCAATCCACGGAAATTGGTACCCACAGATATTAATGAATTCATAGTACTACTGCTTTATAGCAATCATAATTGTTCCTATCAGTCACATACATTTTATACAAAAAACAATAAAATTGAACAAATTAAGTGATTTTTCACCTACAACAGTGTATGTCTTCCTTTTTTTCAATAACGTACATTTAACATTATGTATAGGACAAGGGGAAACAACCCAATAGTCAATATTGCACTAACTTTTGTGTATAAATAAATAGTTCACAACCCTTCTGGTTCATAACAAGAAAAAATAGAAATATATAACATGCCAGTTACACAAAATAAGCACCTTTAATAAACATAACATGTATCAAAAGTAAAAACATTAATACCTTTCCTTGAAGTGTCAAATGTTAAAATATGAAGTAAATGCACAGCATATGAACATTAAATATATCAACATGATCAATGCATGATATCTTTTTGTTCTGTTACAAGTCTATGAAAATGATAGATGTTCATAAATAGCTATTCCTAAGGCAGTATGATAAATAGGAATGCCCTTGCATATTTTCATCTTCAAAACAGCTAATGGTACTAAATTTTCTATTTTGGCTGTCCAAAAAAACATCGAACAATAATTAATAATAACAAAGATTTAGGAATTTGGACATTAGCTCAGAATACTGCTATTGCTGACTGACCTTTAACTTCATCCATTGTCCAAATCCATGCAAAATGTAGATACAGATTTTATTTGCCAGGAAATTAAAACTTAAACAACAACTACTGTATATCCAAGTCATTATTTTGATAAAATAGATAACTTTTTTTATCTGTTCAGTATTGACCTACTTAATCAAAGATGTTGACAGACAGACAGACAATGTAAGAGATACCATACTAAAACAACCATTAAATCTGAAAGTTAATTCTTCACTAATATCTACACACATTTTTCAGCAAACTTAAAATTAAAATAGCAACGACAAATAATTGATAAATTAAAGCTACTCTATTTTAAGCTTTTGAATGTGTTCTATATTTGAATCAATTTAGTCACATTTAAAATAAGGGGAAAATCTGGATTCTGAACCACTTTTAAGAAAAAGCTTATGTGAAAGCAATACATGGCAAATTATACAGAAAATTCTGCAAGAGTATTAAAAGAAAATAATATGACAATATATGCCGACACTCTGTTTTAAGCCTTTGTATATGAACAAATATTTTCAACAAAGCCCTGAATTTAACGTAATACTAATTACAATCATTAACTTTTATTAACATCATCAGTTTTACCACTGTTTGATTTTTCTTCAAAACTATCAGCTAGACTAGATTTCCTAACGGGTGGTGGGGGTTTAGGTTTCCTGGTTGAGGGTCCCCCATTTGGTGTTGTGGCTGTAGATCTGTCTTTTTCTACAACACTTTGTTGTGATTCACTACTACTACTAGAACTAGCACTGCTATCTATGCTGCCTTCACGATCTTCATGTCCTAACTCATCTGAATCTTTTTTCACATCAACAGATGATTTAGGTTTAATGGCTGCACCATTTAAATTTGTATTTTTTTCTACTGTCTGTTTAGACTGATCAGATAAGATTCGATCGCGAGTAATTCTAGAAGGTTTTTGAGGAATAGCAGGTTTTGGTGTAGAAGTACAAGTAGTTGCAGATTTCACGGTTCCATCATTATTTCCCGCTACGATGATTGAATCATGAATGTCAGATTTACTTTCATCCTGACCCACAGGAGACATTAGTCCAGGGCCACTCCTAACAAGTTTACTACTCCGTCTAGGAGGAGGTGGAGGAGGGATTTTCTTTGGTCGAACATCAGGTTTATTTGATGGACTTGATACTGTTTCTGACTGAGATCTTGGCACTGTTTGTACATTTGAGGGAGAAATTTCCTTAGATTTTTCTTGATCACTGATTTTAAGAATTGATTCACTTGACCTTGAATTTTCTCCTTGTTTATCTTCAAAAGAAATGTTTTTATCACTTCCTGTCAATGTCACCTCCTTTGATTTGTTTTGGTCACTTCTTGAACCAGAACTTTTCAAAATAGAAGGTTTTTGCACAGTTGCCTCTTTTTGATATGTAAATTTTTCTCGAGATTCAGTTTCTGGCCTAGCAGAAAACCTAGGAATATTTGAAGCTCTAGCACTTACTAAAATAGGAGAGTTTGGTGAAGGACTAGAATCACTCGATGATGATGATGACGATGGTGATGAAAATGACACTTTTGCTGTAGGACGTGTTGCTGATGAACTACTTTTGATGTTAGTACTATCCTTCACAATATACTTAGTTGCTCCTGACACAGTTGAACGACATGGCGAAATACGAACAGTGTAGTCCATTGTCGTTCGAGTTGGTGAATCTCTTGAATCAGGAGATACCCCCTTTTTTTCCTCTGATGGGGAAGTAGGGGGTGTTGTAAGAGAACTAAAGAAGGCTGCTCGTGCTGCATTTTTCTGAATGGACAATTTAGCAGCTGACCTTTTAATATTTTCTTCTTCTGTAGAAGACAGTGAAGAAGGTGGTACCTTTGTATCACTTGTAGTTCTTACTATTTTTTCATCAATTTGTTTTCGCTGAGTAGCTCCATCACTTCCTTTAGTTGAACTAGACAGAACAATTTTTTCTGTTGTAGAACTAGTCAGTGGAACAGAGAATTTCGTTGTTAATGGAGTTTCTGAGGTAGATTGAGGTTTGATGACACATGATGGGTCTGGCTTAGAGTCCTGACCTTCACAATGTCCTTTACTAGCACAACCTGTATCAACTTTAGATTTTGGCTTAGTAGCATATTCTTTCTCAGCAGCAGATTTTAATGCCTTTGTAGCTTTCTCTAATGATTTTCCAAATTTCAATGCTTCCTGTTGGGTAATAATCTTCTTTTTTCTTTCTCTTGAAGCATCTGCAGCCTGAAATTGATCAAATATCAAGTATCAGTTTTTAAATTGATAGAAATCGAAAGATTGCTAAAATAATTCATTATATACAAACTACAATTATTAGTTTGGTGAGGATATTGCTATGCAACTTTATCCCTTAACAAGCTCCTTCATGAGCAAAATTATAAGTTATCTTGTTAAATGTTTGGTTTTTATGTGAGTATCATGTATCAGTGTTAATCCAAAATTTGCATGAATATCCAAGTGAGACAGACTATATTTCAAATTAGTTTTTGTTTGACACACATTCTCCTACCAAATACATTGTATGAAGACACTATTAATTGGTTGTACTTTGTGGTATTCAACCCTCTAATAACAAGATTTACCCTAAAATATATCAAGTCTAAGTAAGGAGCCTCGAAAGTGGTTCTCTTTTTATAATTCTTAGAGAGCTTTTTCAACTTTAAAATATTTGGCATTGATTCCACACTTTTGGTACAGGTAGTCTTTATAATATTCAACCCTTGTTTAGACTGTTACAGTTAGTTGACCTCTGTTACATAAATATAATGTCTCTTCTTGGCTTTTTTTTATGTTATTGGGTTGCTGTTTGCAAGAGTAAATAAATGTCATTGTCATTTCAAACATTTGGAAGTGAGAAAAGTGCCAATTCTAATATCCTTCAACCGTGGGTTACTATTCTAATGTAAGGAAAAGATTGCAATATACATTCCATCATTTTGTTAATTCAATATTGGAGCATACATTTATCATAAACAAATCTAGACAGGCATGGAAAGTATCTTAAAGAATTTTCACTTCACTTTGTTGTGTGCTAACATGCTGAAAAAATCAGGATTGGTAGGTAAGGAAATAATTTTATTTTTCGATAATTTTTTACAGGTTTGAATCAGAAAAGCAGTTCGACTTTAATGTTGTTTATTCAAAAATGATCAAAAAAAAATAACAATAGGGTTGGTCAGCTAAGCAAAAACACATGGATCCTTTTCTTTTAGTCAGAAATACAGTTCATCTTCGACAAATTTCAATAAGCAAATCACAAAAAACTGTCACTTAATTTATTTAACTCATTAAGACCAAGCTTAACATAAATAAATTTGCATTTATCTAATTCTTCAAAGCTGTGATGGCTACTTAAATTTAAAACATCTTTTAAATTCTATTTTTTTCATCTCCTGAAGTTGTGAACTATCTTCCATTAGTAATTTTGTTCCACTGATATTTTGTCCTATACTTTCATGCCAAGCTAATAATCTCCAGAGTACAGAGCTATTGTTAGTATTGGATAAACAAGCAAATTTAGTGTTCATTTTGCATCAACCCCTGAGAAGTTCATAAGCTTAATAATATATAGATAGCGACAGGATTTCATGTAGGATACTCACAGCTTGATTCTGAAAAATCATCAAACATTCATCAATGGAAAGCAATATTTTTTATTCTGTTATCTCAGAACAGAACGAAATGAGCTATTTTCAGTTACCCATTGCATCAAACCAACAAGAGTAGAAGACAAACAGAACTGACAATAATGCCTACAATCACTAACGGCTGATGGACCTCAAACCTCTAGAGTAGTTACTTTGAATAATGTACAGAGAATATATTCTAAACAAAAACATATATATCTCTAAAATCAAGCATGCTGGGAAACTGATTGACAGTTTTCAAGTCTGATTCATATCAATGGCTATGAATCCCTATGATACTATTTTTTTTTTTTTACTTTTTTTTTTAATTGTTGGGTATCCAAATTATATATTCTCAAATCTGATGGATCAATATCCCGAAAGGAAAAATATTAGAAAATTTTGTACAAAATCTAGAACATTTTATTTCCAGGATTGATATGAAAATTGAATACAATTATTAATAAGAAAATGTTTGCACTACAGAACTTTTTAATCCATTTTTTTTAATTACATACAATCTCCCTGTGTGGGGAAGTAAAATATTTCCTGTTACCTTTATACTTTGAAGTCTTGATTGATGATCAGGAACAACAGCCTGTATATTGTCTAACAATTCCTTTCTATCTACATGTGTAGCTATCCTTCCTCCTACCCTGTCACCACTTGGCACATGTAAAGGACGTTGTTCCTGAGCTGATGCCAACCTGAAATGGATGTTGTGAAACATTTTATGTTTGCCTTCAGTAAAAAAAAAAAAAATGCTAAAAGAAAATAAAGAAAAACGCTTTTACTTTGAAACAAGGGTTTTACTTTTTATCTGAGGAGTATAAAGAAAAGTCAGATATTATCTATGGCAAACTTTAAGCAATACAATTTTTTGTTTGTAAACTGTATAGTCTGAAGACAGCGTGTTACTAAGTTCCTCATTAATTTACAGCCTGTCTGAAATTAAAACTGATCTACTGATAATATTTAGAATAAAGAACTGTCACAACAGGAATTTCTCTTCCTCTTATGGCAAAATAACAAACTTACTTGCAATACTGCTGTTTGAATAAGTCAGAGGTATAACTTCATTAAAGATATAAGTTTTCTGCATACATACATACTTTTCCACTTTTTGATTTCAAATTTTCAGGTATATTGAAATCTTTTGGGATAAAATGAAGGTGTCCCATTATGGTTCAATTCTTGGCAATAAGGGTGTTTAAACAGAGGTATCTGAATAAAACATTTCAATCTACACACTATCAAAAACTCTTGAAATTATTTTCAGATAAACCATTATTACAACCAACTCTTCTCATGTCAGATCCAAATAAAGATGTTACCTTTTCAATGTAAAAAGTGTGCCAGTTAACCTTTTACATCTCTTTAAAGCTTCTTCAATTCTATCAGGTTCATCTTTCAAAAATCTAAAACATACCAATAGAATATCATTTTCAAAACATACTAAAATTGGAGAGGATATTTTCAGAGTCCAAAGCCCATAATTTCGGCAAAAATAGCAGTCAACAAAATTCAGCTCAATCTGCAAAGGCGTTTAGAAAAAGTCTTCGTAACTGTTTGTTGTGGAATGACAGAATGACAGATTGATGAACAATGGTAACTAAGTTAGTGGGCCACAAAAATTCTATAAGTTGCTATATACTAGTATTTGTGCAAACATGTCAACCACTGAAAGTGAAAATACAGGTTATGACCTATATTGAGAAAATCATATCAGGTTTTAACTAGTACAATTTTTTTCAAGCAAAATTTCAGCATTTATGGTTAGAGTTATCTCCCTTAATATCAACATAGTTATACGTCATGATTTATTGCCCTTTTAAAGCGAATAAACAAAAACATTTAAGGTCAAACCAAGGCTTCCAAAACGGTCACATATTCCGGTAAAAGTCCAGCTGGGCAAAGCATGAAACGGTCATCTACTTTTTAGTGTTCAAGGCTTTCTTAAGAGATGGTCATTTTAACATAATTCACGATCTTTTTGACCCAACTTTTGCCTTTAACAACCACATTTCCGGTCATAAAAGTGAAAGGATTATTAATTACTTTCAAAACAACCCCTTCTTCAATACTTTCTAATTTTAATCAAAGCTTATTAGTTGATGGGACAGCTGAAATCTACCTGTTCAGGTGATAGGTAAACTGTTTTCAGTAGACAGTACCGGACATCGTATAAATTGATAGGTCTTTTCACACTGAGTTATTTTCTTACATTTCAGCAGTTTGTATCTAATTGATTAAGTCTAAAAGATTAAAATTATAAGAAATACGTTTATAAACATGATTTAATGAAAAAATTAAAAAGGTTTCAAATGAAAAGTTGTCAGAACTACGTTGAATGAACTAGAACACGTGTACCCATGTGCGCAGGTGGGAAATTTAATTATGCATCCTACATTTCTTCTAAAATGCAAAAATAATTGTTGATACCTGTATCTAACGTTCATTTCACGTATTTTGTTGAAGAAATAAAGTGGAAAGAGCTTCTTCACTAGGTCGTTCTTTGTAAATGTACACAGATTTTACGTATCTGTTTCTGGTCCATGTTTTACCATTGTCAAGTCAACATCCGGTTTTAGGAATATGTGATTTTAAAAACTAAAGTTAGGCTTCTGACAATGTTATTTTGCACAATTAAAGAGTCTAAGGCAGATATAAGCACGCTGATGTGCACACTTTGAATGATGCACTGCCAATTTAACAACTTACGTCAGAACATCAAATTCATATCAAAGTAAAGCTTAAGGGGGTTCGCGGGTCTAAATCATTTATATAGGATTTCTCTATATTTTTCTATAAATGAACTTTATCTTATAGTTAATAGAAAAATAAAAATAAAAAAGTGGGGTCACTGTTCATTTGCGCTCACAATCTGCCTTCGAAAGAAGCATACATTTTTATAAAGGTGTTTTTTTTCTGTTGAAGTAATAGGAGAAATAAAGGTAATATCGAAAAGAAAAAAGAAAGAAATTTATTACAGAAATCGCTCAAATTTTACAATAATTAGTTTAAGTACAGCTTATGTGGAAATTATATTAAAAAATATAGGTCACCGATGAGTTAAAAAAGATATTTCAATTTTAAAGCCAAAAAATGGCATTTTCCCACCAAAGGGAGATATTTTTGAACTTTTTCAATGATGTATACATTTTAAAAGTCATCTGGGGCCAACAAGAATTGTTTGTTTTGAATGATTTTTGTACCATATAATAAGTAACAACTACAAAAGGTAACAAATTAAATTTGAAATGAAAAACAAATGTTTATTTTTTTTCTGAAATTTTTATACGCTCGAGCCTTAATATGTTTTTTTTTTTTTATCTTATGTCAATCATTGGGATGGCCATCTGATTACCATAATTGCCTTTTGTGACTTTTAAGGGATTAAAATTGGGATCAGATATAAAAAATGTCCGGCTGGCTAAAATATTTTTTGGAAGCCCTGGGTCAAACACAATTTTTTTGCAAACAACTGTAGAACAAGCTTATCCAATTTCCTTAGCAATTCAACACTCTTTAATCTTTAATCAAAAAGATAATTATTTTGGTAAATTCCCCCTTTAAACTTGAAATATCAAGTCAGTTTGTTAACAGGTAAGGCTTTTCTGTTTACCCTATCTTAATAATGGAGATTTTGGATTTGAGATTATCTTGGATTTTAAAACATCAATTTCTTATTCTTAGCAACATTTTGATCATCATCTTTTTACTACACAGAAAGAGTTATGAGGGCTTTTTTTTTTTTTTATCTATTTCTTAGCCTAATACAGACCTGTAAACATTGTAATATAAGATGTTCAATTTATAACCTACTTTTCTTCTTTGATGACTACTTCCATTTCACCACTCATTACTTTCTTCATATGATCCTGTAATCCGGGGAAACGACCTGAAAATAATTTCAATAATTAGTATTAAAACTGAGCTACTATGGAGAATAATCTATTGGTAAATAAGTTATAAGAAAATGCTGTTGTGTAAATTCTTGTAGAATTCTATAGTTTATGAGAAGGTACTTTGCATTTTGAAAGCATTCATTTCAAGAGTTCCGGTAGTTAGTTAGAGTTTCTTTTAAAATACAGAGCACACCTAGCAAAAAAAGCCTAAATTTTGTGATACACAAACATATTTATTTAAGTAGAATAAAAATGTTTATATGCTTTATGTTTGTAACTAAGAACATACATCTAAGTTCTCCAAGATGTTTGGTCACATGACTAAGAACAAGAGCCATTCCTTCGACATCGGCCAGATTTACTCGACATTGCCTAGATATCACATCCTCTCTCATTTCTTCTACTGACGATTCTAAATCTCTGCAAAAAAAATCTATTAATTTATCTAATTAATTTACATCTTGTTTCACGTAACTTCCATCTTAGATGTTGTCTTAATATCCATTACTTAATCAAAATCAACCAGCACAGAGTCTGACACCAAAGACAAGCCAGTGTTCTAAGTTTCCCTACACCATGTACACACAGCACACAGAAAAATCTGTCAAGGAAAAGTTTTAATTTATGAGATAATTTTCAAATGAAAATTTGAAATTAAGATAACATATCTCTTAATTAATCTCAAAAAATAAGATGTTATTGTATTTTCTCATTTACAGTATGCATTAAGTAGAACACTGTAGATAGACATGGATAATATACTTGGTTTTGTATTGGTTATTATCTTAATTTTGTCTGCCCCATTTATCTCATAACACGTTGTTGTTTATAACTTTAAATTTTTTTGTAGCTCTTCAATAAATGTTAGAGATCAACTGTTCTATTACTGCACACAAACAGTGTTAGTTTAGTTGTTAACAAATCCAACTAGTTATTTAATATGGAAATGCACAGTATATTACATTTGATTTCCTTATCTTTGTTTAAATAGGCTGCAAGCTGTCCCAAGAAATTACTAAAAACTAACTTTTATCATAAAGGTTGGGTAGTAACTGTAGTATTTATGATGTGGGGTATAATTACTAGCATATCATCTCAGTAGTAGGAATTTACTTTAGTTAGTGTATCATATTTTTTTTTCTTTAACTCGTGATCAATTCATACATGTGATTCTTCCGGCAGGGGTTAAAATCTTCCACATTTTGACTCCCACCGGACCCGTTTTTCAGACCCTCTTCTGTCCCCCCCGTTAAAATTTGAAATCTGCTTTTGAAAATGTCAACCTCAAAAAAATTTCAGTAGACAAATTTGTTTACAAAATCGATATGGACAAAGAAAGTCAGAGAAACTCAAAATTGATATGGGAACAATCAGAGAAAAACGGAAGTTTCCTGTCATTGATTTTGTGTCAAATGGTAAAATAGGTAAAATTTGCGTGATGTGTTTAGGATTAGACTGCATACATGGCATATACAACAATAAATTAGAGATAATAGGCAATTACCTGGTGCTCAACTAGCTAGTTTAAGACACAAGCCTGGTTGATTTAAAGTGAAATACTGACAAAGGATTAAATTGTACAAGTTGTATAAAAAACAATTTAATATGATGCTAAAAACATGGAATATTTACTGAACCTCAAAGATAAATTGAAATCAACTCAAATATTAAATTTATGGCTTGTCTAGCAATACCTATATAAGTATAGTTGTCTTGGACAATTCTAAAATTTTAGAACTTAACAAAATGCAAACTGTATTTTACCACCAAATAGCCCAGCAGCAAATAAAAGAAGTCCAAGTATCTAGCCAAATTCAACTCTTGCCTGGATATCTGATTTCAAATGGTGCAGATCCTGTACCAAGGGTCAGGACCATGCTTACCACATTCATGCAAAGCTGACTTTAGTGGCACTAATGACTTGACCAAACTTATGGAGACAGCTACCCACCAGCAAGCCTACAACTCTATCAATTTAACACCTTCTGTTACAATCATGTGCAGTAGTGGTACCAAAGTTGACAATGTAGCTTAATCACAGGTACTTTTTGCCAACTATGTATGATGGCTGATCACTTTATCTTGAATTATACATAACAAATAAATATCTGAAAACCCCTTATCTTCTATTTTTATCAAGTAAAATGGCCTTATTGTTCTTTTAACAAACTAGAGGCTCTAAAGAGCCTGTGTCGCTCACCTGTATTTACTGATGCTTTGGAAATCATGTAAAATAAGGTTAAAATCATAATTTATAGTACAAGATATTATTAGATACTATAATAATATCTAAGATAATAGCAAAAAACTGCAAAATTTCCATAAAATTACTAACTTAGGGGCAGCAACCCAACAACTGGTTGTCGGATTTGTCTGAAAATTTCAGGGGAGATATATCTAAATCTGATGAACATTTTTTCCACCGGTCAGATTTGCTCTTAATGCTTCAGAGATATAAACCAAAAACTGCATTTTACCCTATGTACTATTTTTAGCCATGTAAGCCATTTTGGTTCGTGGGCAGGGTCATCAGACATATTTTTTAAACTAGATACTCTTATGATGATTGTGGACAAATTTGGTTACATTTTGTCTTAGTTGTTTCAGAGGAGAAGATTTTTGTAAAAGATTACAAAAATTTACAAAAACTGTTAAAAATTGACTATAAAGGGCAATAACTCCTTAAGGGGTCAATGGACCATTTTCATCATGACCTGATTAACAATTTTTCCCCATGTTAGATTTGCTCTAAATGCTTTGGTTTCAGAGATATAAGCCAAAATCTACATTTTACCCTTATGTTCTATTTTTAGCCATGGCTGCCATCCTGATTGGTTGGCTGGGTCACTGGACACATTTTTTTAAACAAGATACCCCAATGATGATTGTGGCCAAGTTTGGTTTAATTTGGCCCAGTAGTTTCAGAGGAAAAGATTTCTGTAAAAGTTAACAATGCCGACGCCCAACGCAAAGTGATGAGAAAAGATCACTTGGCCCTTCGGGCCAGTTGAGCTAAAAAGGAAGATATGCAGTTTAAACACACAACAAAATCATTGCGTATGTTGATAAAAAATCTCCAGTTATGAGGCCAAAAACTCCAGCTGAAAATTTACAAATCTCCAGTTGTGGCTTGACAACTCTGTCACATGTCTGTCAAATCAAATAGATGACCCTAATCAACACCTTACAACTACCATACTAACATACCCCAATTCTCTTAGCACTTTACTGCTATCATCTTTGTAATGTTTACATTGTGTGTCTATATCTGATCATACTAACATACCCTAATTCTCTTAACACTTTACTGCCATCATCTTTGTAATGTTTACATTGTGTGTCTATATCTGATCATACTAACATACCCTAATTCTCTTAGCACTTTACTGCCATCATCTTTGTAATGTTTACATTGTGTGTCTATATCTGATCATACTAACATACCCTAATTCTCTTAACACTTTACTGCCATCATCTTTGTAATGTTTACATTGTGTGTCTATATCTGATCATACTAACATACCCTAATTCTCTTAGCACTTTACTGCCATCATCTTTGTAATGTTTACATTGTGTGTCTATATCTGATCGTTGTTGACGAAGAACCTGGTGTTCAGCTCCAGGAACTGTTGTTAGCACCTTCTACAAATAATAAACACACTCTTGTTTAGTATAACGTAGTATAACAAGAGCATTCATAAAAACATTGAAGTATTCATACTACAATAGCTTTTTCAAAAATTCATTAGCATTAATTTTATTTTCACATTGAAAACTATCTCTAAATGAAGATACATATATCAAGATTCAATAAAATGCTTTATGGAGTGCAACCTGATACAACCACAGAGGTCAAACCCTGGACAGATGGGGCAAGTTTGGACACAGTATTTCAATATTACTCACCGAAATCTTTTTGATAGTTTCTTGTATAGAATCAGTCATTGATTCATTATTAAGCTGCTGAATTCTCCGCAAATGTTTTAAATCTACTTTTAAATCTGATGTTTGTCTAGCAACATTAAGGATGCCATCTTTAATACTCTGTGTAACAATAGTATGATGAGATGACTGGGAGGATATGTCTGATATACCTGAAATGGAAGTACACAATTTTTGGTTAGATTATGGCTTTTTATACACATTTGTATTATTTTGTTTGGTCTTACCTCTTGTAGATATGGTTCAAGAAACATATTTAATCAACTTTACATTATCATTATGGTTTCACTTATTTCTTATTCAAAAATAAAATAGTTTTTATTTTCAAATATCGAAAAGTCAACCAAATTTAAGAGGATTCAAAACTTTAAAATATTTTAGTTCATACTGACAATACCAGTAGTTAATAAAACATGCCGTGCTCATAGTGGCATGTAGTTGTTAACTTTTACATCATTTGGTCTCTGGTGGTGAGTTGTCTCATAGCGTTCATACCACATCTTCTTATTTTTATATATATGTGCTAACCATGTTTGTTGGCTATTCATTACAAGAATTGTAGAACAGATTATCAAGCCTTTAACCTATAAAATATGTTTCAAGCCATAAATGATAGTTTTAGTATGTTTTTTACTGTCAAAAGTTTGTCACTTTTTGTTGGTTTTTTATTCGAGATATACATAGTCAACGAAGTAATAAAAATTATCTGTTCTATAAATCTGCATATATGTGCGTTACACAATAAGCTTCTGCTTAGCAATGAATACATAGATACTGCCCAATCATATAAAACTCAACTTATTGTTAAAATCAGTTTTCTATGATATTTAAGTTGTACATCTACTTTCAATTTCACTACTTTAAACATATTTTATTTCAAAAAATCATGTACATGGCATACACATATAAATACAGTGATAACATATTACAAAAGGATTCGGAAACAAGGTTTCCCTTATATTAATCCGTCTCCCTTTTCACTACTTTATGAAGTTTACAATCAGCTGTGTATATCTTATAAGTTCTTATGTTGAAAATGTATACATTTAGCTGTGTATGTTATTTACATTGTACATCTACTTTGTCTATTTAGCTGAATGATGTACAATCAGTTATGTTACTTATTTTTGTACATCTATTTTCTCAACTTTGGCTAAATGTTGTACAATCAACTATCATTATCAGAGGCAGATTTAGAGGGTTTTCCAGGGGGCCAAAGCCCAACTCTTCTTTGGAAAAAATTTGGTTAATTATTTGGGGATCACTGAAGCATGACTGGAGTGGCCCCCCTCTTATGAACATTTCTGGACCAACCACTGATTATCTAAGTTGTAAATCTACTTTCTCATCTTTTTATGAATAGTGTACAATCAGCTGTGTAATGTTGCTTCGAATACAGAAATTATTGAGAGGTTTTTATCACATGTAATGCTAATAATGCAACTACTTGATTATAAGAACCTTGCATTCTGATATCTAATACATGAATCTGTATTTAGCTTTTTTCTAAAATCACAAATATCAAACTCACATGTTTGTTCATTTTTTTTAAAAACGCATCAATAAATGCACACAATAGTTTGTTAATTTACAATATTTAAGTGGTATCTATCTACTTTACAACTTTTGCTAAATCGTGTACAATTTATATATAATAGCTGTGCTTGTTATTTTAGTTGTACATTTAACTTTTGAAAGTTGCAAAAAGAAATTTTAAAGCAATATTGACAACATGCATGCATAACTTTCAAACCATCATACGAAGATATTATTTTAAAATAACAGAGTACTAGTTAGAGAGGGCCCTCATGGGGTTTTTGATTATGTGATTACTTGGCCGTTTTTTTAATGATTATTTGATTATTAAGCCAAATATTTCATGATTATTTGATTACCTAGGACTGTATTTTTAGTTTATGATTATTTGATTACTAAAGATAAGCAATTATTTAATGATTATTGTGATTATATTGGCAAAAAAATGGTGATTATGTGATTACTAGGACCCCCCCATGAGGGGCCTCGTTAGAGCCATGTTTATAATTAAACTGAAACAATGAAACAGATAATTTGATAATGAACAAACTCAATTAAATTTCTTTTCATAAATTGAAGACCAATGTGTGGTGGCAATACTGTTTTATTACAGAGAGAATGTATGAATAAATGTGGAAACAAATGAATATCAAAATTTTATATATGAAACAAACATTAATATTTCTATCCATAAAGAAAAAAAAAAATTATCACTCCAAATCATATTAAATCATCTAAATATATAAATATAATGTTGCCAATTAATCTTTTTTCTGTTAACCCATTTCCTTAGGAATGCAAATAGGTTAGTGTTCGACTGAGGAGCTATGTTTTATATTATCTTTAGCGAAAAATTATCAACTTTAATTTTCCAATGGAAGAAAATTCAATCTGCAATAATCAAGCATTAACAGTTGATTTTATCTACTGATTTAGTTTAAATGAAAGTTTCCTGTCTGACATGCATAGCTGTGGAGTTCATTTAATTAAAACATCCATCAAAATGTATTAATTAAGTTTAAAAATGCATCTGTTACAAAGAGGCTATTCATGAAATACAATAAAACAGTTACCAAACGGTTACCCGAACAGTTTTAAAACAAAGAGATTTGTATATTATGTTCCTGAAACAGTTCAGTTCTAAATACATCAAAATCAAAGATAAGTACTTGGAAGTATAGTCTGTTGGAACATTCTCTCTGATCAAAACTGAAATTTTTACCAATAATAGATTTGAGAAATAATCTGATATTTTTTTATCTCCTTTTCTCCAGACCCTATGTGCAGCATGAGACACAAGCAGTGATTATAAACATGCAGAATATGTCAAACACCAAAAACAAGCAATGCAGGTCATAAATATACCTTTATCACCATTGACGTTGTCTGTGTCATCTTCTGCAAGAAAGGTGCATTCTGGGTAAAAGCTATCTCAAATAATGCAACCATGCTGTTAGTAATTTTATTTGAAAATATTGATATCATATTCATTGGAAAATTATTTTCAAACAGACATATGTAATGGAAAAAGACCCAATGCAACTGGCATAAAAAAGACTGAAAACCCCTAAGCTAAAACTGGATGCCAAATAACTTAGACCTAAGGCAATAATGCAAAATAAAAACAATCTATACTTACAGAACCTAACCTTTGCCTCTATCATACATATAACAATAATAATGTATAATTGTTTATAAAATTTAAGAATATCATTGAACTAGGCACATGATATAAGTAGTACACCACAAGAAAAGAGCTATACTGTCTGTAAGAATCTTTTCCAAAAATGGACCTATGTATATATTAAGATGGGTTACATTATTTCAAGTAAAACAATATTCTAATAAATGTGAGGGTAAGTTTTTAGTTTTCTCATGTAATAATGTTAGAAACTCATGAATCATATATTATTTACTAATCATATAGACGGAAATGATTTTTGTGTAAACTGTTCCAACACACAATTTTATGGGACAGCTGTTCAGTGACTGAAAAAGTATTATGTACTGCAGGATAGGACAACACACACAGTTGTATTTTAAGAAATAATATTTCAAATACAGATTTGCCTGTCTTTAACCTTCTCAACATAAACTTGATTTGACTGTTTGTTAGTAATAAGGTGCTACAGCCCAAAACTATATAAAGCTTTCTATTACTTAAAATCAACTCATTAAAGATATCAGTAATCAGTAATCTTATATCTAGTATAAACCATTCCTAATATAAAACCCAATACCGTCATTCATAACTTACTTCCTACAACACTTGGTGGCTTAGAGTCTCCTAAATCTGATGGTGTTGTACTAGCCCCACTTCTTATACTACTTTCCCTACTTGATCCTGTTACAACTGCCGTCTGCACCCAGGCTGTTAAATTGGCAAGTTGCACTTCCATTTTCTCCATGCGTACTCTGAAATATAAAAAAGAAACAAAAGATGAGTTCATTCTTCTTTCACTAACTTTATATATTCTGCTTTAAAATTATCTCATTGATTTGGTACAAGATTGTCATTATTTTTATAATTTTCACATACATGTAACAGACTGGATGTAAAAAAAACGGTAGTATGCTTTAGATTTGGTTAAGTCCATAATAGCCCTTTGTAATTATTCATTTTAACCTCAAGATAATTCTAATCAGGTAAATTGACTTAATAAAGTCTGCTTTGCATGTTTTTTACATTTATCAGAAGCTCTCTACAAAAGTTTTAGTATAGAACTTTTCGTATCCTACAATGAAACACGAAGTTTTGTTTATGGCTGTTGGTATCCTTTAATGATAACAGAGTTATGTTGTACCTGGTTTCTGGATCAGTTGTAGGTGAGGGTGTAATACTGCGAGGTGGAGGAGGGACCATAGGTACTTGTTCTCTCTCTGGAGTTATCCTATAGCTCTGAGATCTCTGGACGGGTTGATCAGCTGATCTTGGTGACATTGGTGTGAATGCCAAAGAGTGACGATTTGGCTGATGTCCTGAAATAAAAGAATTCTGAATTAAAACTACATGAAAATATTGACTTTAACTTCTTTATGATGAACAAAAATTGTTTTTAATATATTGTACGAAATTTCTATATGTCTGCATTATTAAGATCTTTAAATAAAATGGAACTTACTTGTATCAGGAGGTGGACCTGAAGCTCTTAAAGGGGAGACCATTGTATTAGCCCTGACGCCTTTGGCAATGTAAGTCTGGGGTGGAGCACCAGGGGCACCTGCCCCACCAGGTCCATGGAGGTAGTCATAGATCTGCATACCAGATCCTGGTGTAGGAGACATGGTTCTCCTCAAAGGATCACCAGGAGGTAGCTGGCTTCTTTGTACTGGTGGAGACACTGACCTATAATGCTGTTCTGGACCTCTTTGTGGACCCTGCTGTCGATATGTTGGTCTGCCTCGACCATCATGGTCTTGGTAAGTTTGAGGTACTGGTACATAACCATTCTGCATCTGTATATTTTCAGGGATTGGTCCAAGGTTGTGTCTATCAGGGGTGCTTCGGTCACCTCGGATACGGTCTGGTGAATCATACAATGCGTTGTGTGCATAATTGACAGGTGGATGATGTGATGGGGCACTTCTGGTCAAGTCTGGAGTAGGAGATCTATAGATATCATAATCACTGGCATATATAGGATCCCTGTACACAGGGTAGGAATGTGACATGGAGGCAGGCAAGGTCTGGGCTTTTCTTACCTAAAAATAAATCAACACATGTATGTTACATTGATATCAGCATTTTCCCCAAAAAGATTATTACCGTACATAAAGAAAACTTTTTTTTTACAAATAATTACATTTCAACTGTAAACAAAAAATCGTAGGTTGGGCATAAAATAAAATTTTCAATACATACAATATTTTCCATTGGATTATCATTTCAAAGGAGTAGGTCCAGTAAGACCCCTTTTTGGCCCCAAAATATAGCAGTTTTACCAAATTGTTAAAATGTAAACTTTTAGTTGTTTATTGGAAAGTAGAATGCTTCTGCTACATAAATATGGGCTGGTTTTGACAATACAATGCACATATATCAGGTACTAGCATCATTAATTCATGCTAAATTACTGAAATCTTCACAATTTTAGCATTTTAGTTAAAATTTAGACGGATTCTGTCTGAAACATGTGAAATGAAAGTGGCCGCATTCATGTTCATTCTTAATATTCAAATGTAAGTTGTATTTGATGATAATACATAACATATATAAAGGTTGAGGATAAACACAGATGCGGCCAATTTCATTTTTGACAAAAACCATTTGAAAAGTGACATTTTTGGGCATATTTGATAGATTTTTCATATTTAAGCTTGAATAAGATTGTTTTTAGTAACTAAATCAGTTAAAATCTTTCACATTAACTAATTGAATCAACTGAAATATGTTTTTAAAAAGTGTCCAATATCTTTCGTTAGATGAACCTGAAATTTGAGGTCAAAATCGGCCTTTACTGGACCTACTCTTTTTTCCGAATTAAATCTTTGAGGCCAATATTCTTTACACATGATTCATAAAAACATTTGTCCTTCAACTAATTAAAGTCTGAAGGTCTCACTGTGACTTTGTGATGAAGAACAGCAATAAAAGAGCTGTTCTTTTGTTTGTTGTGGGTTTTTTTTTGTTACTGTGCTTGTACTGATTTGTGTCATGTATGGATATCCCTTATCCTTTGCTTTTCTATTCTGTTACACTATCAATGCAATGGGAAACAAGATAACAGATAACAGCAGAGAGAGTGCAGGATATATCACTTCCTTAGCCAGGATCTGGGCTCTCAGTCATAAAACTTTACTCAGAACTCTCTGAGTACAAAACTTGTGCACAAACACAACATCAAATCGAGAATTTTGATTATTTTTTTTCTTTATGTTCACAAGGCCTAATGCCTCTCCTCCACTGATAATTGTCTGAACAACAGAATACTGATACTCAGAAAATACCTTCCACTTACTTATTGAGAATTCCATTCCTAATTTGTTTTTAATTTCATCTTTAACTTATTGATTACTTGTCTTTTTATCATTATGACATAAAAATGTGTCAAAGTATAGTTATGTGTCAAATCAAAGTTACATGACAGTTTTCCCTATATATTTATACCCCCACACAATAAGTATACTGTGATGACCTTGTCTGTCTATCAGACCATTCAAATGTCTGTCATATTACTCAGCTACTGAGTACTGTATATAGGATTGATTTGATAATTGTACTGTAACTTTAAATTTTGAGAACATTCAAATTGGACCATATGTATAAATCTCACAGAAAAAAATATGCATGTGTCATATATTATAACTTCTCAAAATCTGAATAAAACAATCCATGGCAAGTATAGAAAGTTGTTCTTTTTATAAAAAGTTCAATCTGATTAAAATAGTTCCTATGGTCTGGTCTCATTTTGCTAACAAGGATCTGAAAACTTTTCTGTCCTTATTTTGATCTGAAAAAGCTACATATTTTCTGTTACATCAGCCAATGAAAATTAATATAAAACTTTTTGATGGGGTATGTTATTACCATAAAACTTGAGGAACCAGAAAGGAGTTTTAAACAGAACAAGAATGTGTCCATAGTACACAGATGCCCCACTCGCACTATCATTTTCTATGTTTAGTGGACCCTGAAATAGGGGTAAAAACTATAATTTGACATTTAAATTAGAAAGATCATATCATAGGAACCATGCATGTATACTAAGTTTCAAGTTGATTGGACTTCAACTTCATCAAAAACTACCTTGACCAAAAACTTTAATCTGAAATTTGGACAATCATTTTTCTATGTTCAGTGAACAGTGAAATTGGGGTTAAAACTCTAATTTGGCATTAAAATTAGAAAGATCATATCATAGGGAACATGTATACTAAGTTTCAAGTTGATTGGATTTCATCTTCATCAAAAACTACCTTGACCAAAAACTTTAACCTGAAGGAATGATGAACGGACGGAAGGACGGAAGGACGGACGGATGGACGCACAGACCAGAAAACATAATGCCCCTCTACTATCGTAGGTGGGGCATAAAATAGAATGGACTTTTGCCATAGCTTTAACCAACACATAATCTGAATATTTTGCATGTAATTTAAATTAATCCTAAGCTTACTTGATCTGTAATGGCTGTTGCTGGTGTTTCATATATCCCCTGATCAGATCTTTTTCCTCGTTTCTCTGGAGGTACTTCTCTGACTTTCTGAGGATTGTCACTATCACTCTCCAATAACTTTAACACTGTTCTGTCCTTAATATCTCTGAAATAATAAAACACATTTCCAAAATAAGTTCATGAAACAAAACTTATTTACTTTTAAAATATCATTCCTATACATTATTACTGAATATATATCATTTAACATGATTCTATTTTTTTTTACTATTTTGAACAATGGCACAGATTAATCCTAAAACTGGTACTATATAGTTGTGTAACTGTTAGTCAGAAGACTATTCAGTGCTTGTCTTTATGTTTTTCTTGTTGTTGACTACTTTAAAACATATTCAGGGTTAATTCTTCAACATTATGTTAAATGTTGGGATGCTATGAGAGGTCCTTCTCATTACTTAAAAAAATAAGGTGATTTCTAGATGTAGAATATGGTTTACTATATATGTCAGTCAGTTTTGGTTATTATATGCCAATGAGGGGGCTGTTATACTGATATTTACCCCACATTATCAATCTTTGTTATTAATAGCATGTTGATTTTATATGCATTTTCACTAGTTTTTTCCCACTTTTTGATTGGTATAGTTGTCATAAATCACACTTTGAGAAAAATTTACTAAAATCAAGTTCGTCTTCACTAGAAAATCAAACTTGTGATAGACCTACCTCAAATCTTCCAGTTGATAGTAAATACTGGTCCTTGGGTCTAAGATATATATTTTTCTCCTTGGAGATGACAAGTACTCCATATTGAGTTTCTCTTGGAAGGATCTTACAAACAAGGCTCTGACAGTATCTAAGTGTGTGATTTCATTAGGAAGATCAGATTTCTTTGTTTCATCTTGATATACCAAGAAAACCATACCTATAACAGAGATGAAATATGGTTTGGTTATTCATTGTTATGACAATACCATCTTTTTAAATTTTTTGAAGCAACAGTATATAACAGTAAATATAATTGACAATAGTAAAAGACATGACCTACTATTTTATAATTCACAATAGTAAAAGACATGACCTACTATTTTATATTGACCTACTATTTTATATTTTATATAAGTTGACTGCAAATGAAGTTTTAGCAACAATCTGTTGCATTTATCTTATCTTACTTTTAACAATAGTATTTATAATACATCTTTGTCATTTGATCTCAATCTGAAAACTAGGGAAATAAATGTATGGTTTGCCAACATCAATCAAGAATTTGATGATTTTAAATTAAGTTTATTGATAACATGTTTGCAAAACTGATAAATACTTATACTTATAATTGCAATTATCCAATCAAAGACTGATGCTTTGAAATACCCAAATATGTTATATACATTGTTGTAATCAAAAGTCTCTATTAAAGTAATAAAGAAACCTTTTTTCTTCATTACAAGAGTGCACACACTGAAATGTCTTGCCTTCTATACTAATCAATGATATTATGTTGATAGTCCTAAGTATAAAGTTAAGCTTTAATACAACTGTCACATAAACTTAACATTAACCAAGATAACTAAACAAAGACCAATGAACCTTGAAAATGAGGTCAAGGTCATATGAACCATGCCAGGCAGACATGTACAGCTAACAATGCTTCTATACAACATATATAGTTGACCTATTACTTATAGTTTAAGAAAACTAGACCAAAACACAAAAACTTAACACTGTGCAATGAACCGTGAAAATGAGGTCATCGTCAAATAAAACCTGCGCGACTGACATAAAGATCATAAAATATTTCCATACACCAAATATAGTTGACCTATGGCATACAGTATTAGATAAAAAGACCAAAACTCAAAAACCTAACTTTGACCACTGAACCATGAAAATGAGGTCGAGGTCAAGTGAAAACTATCTGACAGACATGAGGACCTTGCAAGGTACGCACATACCAAATATAGTTATCCTATTACTTAAAATAAGAGAGAATTCAACATTACAAAAAATTTGAACTTTTTTTTCAAGTGGTCACTGAACCATGAAAATGAGGTCAAGGACATTGGACATGTGACTGACGGAAACTTCATATCATGAAGCATCTATATACAAAGTATGAAGCATCCAGGTCTTCCACCTTCTGAAATATAAAGCTTTTAAGAAGTGAGCTAACACCGACGCCGCCGTAGCCGCCGCCGGATCACTATCCCTATGTCGAGCTTTCTGCAACAAAAGTTGCAGGCTCGACAATAAAATGAAACCATGAAATTTTCATTTTCAATTGGATAAGTCAATAGTTGTAACTAGAGTATCTTCAACAATGGCTTCTTCTTTCGTAAAAATCTTCACGAAAGGGCAATAACTCTATGAAGAGTTAGCTGAGAGTTTAAGTCATGTTGATTGTTATGCAGATCTATTCCTGTTAATCATTTTTGTTTTTTAAAGATTTAATCTGTTATAATTTTCAAGATAATAGGTAAAAACTTAAAAAAAATGGTAAAAATCATCATAAAAGATCAAAAAACCCATTAAAGAGTCCTCTGACCATTTCAGCAGTTGCCTTTCTTGTAGATATTGTCTTTGCTATTCATATTTGTGATTAAAATTTCTCTCTTTCCATTTTAGATTTCAAAATAAAAGGCAAAATGAAAAATAAATTAGTGAAAGTTGACAAAAATTTAGGGCAATAACTCCTATCAGAAAAAAAATCTTGTTAGTTTTGACTTTCAAATTGGACAGGAGGTAGATCCCAACATTCTAAACATTTCTGCCCCCATACACATTTTTTAAACTAATTGCCCAAATAATGATTAATACCATGCTTGACAAAAAAAAGCCCAGTAGTTACAGAGGATAAGATTTTTTGTAAACTTTAATGGACTACAGATACCAAGTGATGAAAAAAACCTCATTTAGCCAGGTGAACTAAAAACACAATTCAAGGGATTATATCATCTCCTTGATTTATAGATGGTCAGCTTAACCTACCCATAGCTCTATCATAAGTATTGGGTGGAGAACGGACAATAGATAAAAAAACTAAACTATTCCTTTAATTACAGACAATCAGCTTCACCTACCCATAGCTCTATCATAAGTGTTGGGCGGAGAACGGACAATAGGTAAACTATTCCTTTAACTACAGACAATCAGCTTCACCTACCCATAGCTCTATCATAAGTATTGGGTGGAGAACGGACAATAGGTAAACTATTCCTTTAATTACAGACAATCAGCTTCACCTACCCATAGCTCTATCATAAGTGTTGGGTGGAGAACGGACAATAGGTAAACTATTCCTTTAATTACAGACAATCAGCTTCACCTACCCATAACTCTATCATAAGTGTTGGGTGGAGAACGGACAATAGGTAAACTATTCCTTTAATTACAGACAATCAGCTTCACCTACCCATAGCTGTATCATAAGTGTTGGGTGGAGAACGGACAATAGGTAAACTATTCCTTTAACTACAGACAATCAGCTTCACCTACCCATAGCTCTATCATAAGTGTTGGGTGGAGAACGGACAATAGGTAAACTATTCCTCATGAAACTTCCTCTCTGAAAGCTGACAGGTCCTTCCACGTTAGACATAGTCTCGAAATCTTCATAATCTCTCACATTGGCTGGGTTGTAGGTCACTACCGTAGCCCTTCTATGGGGATCTCTGGGTCTACGAGCCTGTAAATATAGCAGCATTTTATTAATAAAAGTAATATCTTTTTATTCACAAGAATTGTGCTCTGAAAAAAGAGGAAAAAATCATTTCTTTTTTCTTTCTTTTGGATATGTCCACGGAGAAATTAGAGCAGCTGCTGTTATCACGTTTAGCTTACACCATAACTATGTTATGATCAACTAGAGTCACAAGGAGAATGTAGTAACTCATTTATTGTACTCAAGGAAAATATTCAAACTTAGCAAAAACTGTGTTCCTGTGATTAAAAATTTATAAAAGTAAACCATTATAGGTCATTGTACGGCCTTCAACACGGAGCCTTGTCTCACACCAAACAACAAGCTATAAAGGGCCCCAAAATTACTAGTGTAAATCCATTCAAACGGGAAAACCAACGGTCTAATCTATATAAAAAATGAGAAACGAAAAACATGTATAAATTATATAAACAAACAACAACTACTGTACATCAGATTCCTGGCATGGGTACAACACTGCAATGACTGCCATTGAAAACTATTTTGGGAACCTTCAGGAAATAAACTAAACTATTATAATATCTATTTACACTTTTTCTTTTTAAAATTTTCAGTCCATAAAAAAAATATTTATTTTTGAATCCTTATATTTTTTCATTTTTTAGTGTGTTCAAGTGAAATCCAGACCCAATATTATTTTTTTTCTACAGTTCATTGGATTACATTATTAATTAAGATAAACATCATGATAAAATAATACATCGTAAAAAAATCTTGTCGTCTTTTAAAATTCTTAACTTAAAATTTTTCAAAAATACATGAACAGTGGAACTAGAAAACAAAATGGAAATCAATTAACTTACTTCTTTACTTGTGCAAACGACTGGATTAAAACTTAGAGGAAATTGCATTTTCTTCATTAATTATGGAGGAATTTGTATTGAAAATTATCTGATTACAATAAAATTTATCAGTGTACATAAATTGTGACATATTACACATGTTTTAATTCATGATTTATTACCCTTTCAATCAATCCAAAATGAATTTCAATCAAAACAAAAACAAAAGTTTTTTATCCTGATCAAACTTAGTTGAACGACAACTTAATCTGTGGACAAGAATATCATCAATATGAATATGAATTTCCAATATACCTCTAAAAATTGTTAGTTCCATGTTGTATAACTTATATACACCATGGTATTATGGTTAATGCAAAATTATAGCTTTCAAGAACATGACCTTTTTCATTGACAAAGAAGTTAATCCAATTGCATTGAATGATGTTGTGGGAGGCGAAAAGCTCTATAAGCTTTCAGGCACTATGTCTGAACCCCGAGGCACAACTACATGTCTCAAAAGTCATAGATCTAATTACCTCCATCAGTCTGTCAGGAATTTTGTAAACTCTATGCATGTCACATGTTCTGTAAAATTTCAGACACCTGATTTGGCATTTAGATTTTTAAAATTTAAAATTATTGTTCTCATGCTAAATATAAAGTTTTGATATTTTTAGAAATTTTCAAATAATTGTTTTCATGCTAAATACAAAGTTTTGATATTTTTAGATAATTAAGCAAAGAAATTATAACATAAATAAAAGAATCAATAAGTTGTCTTTGAAATTTTGCATTACACCTGATCAAAGAGTTTACAATATTCATGATAGATACACAGACATATCAATTTATGGCTTTTGTGACATGTATGTCATGTACCTAAGTTTTAGTGCCCTTCGCTCCAATATTATGGACCTTCATATATGGTTAATGCATATACCATATACATGTCCCCACTCAAAAAGTTGACTAATTTAGAGGCATCTTCTTTCTAAATCTCATCAGAACTGTAAAACACTTTCTTTGTGATTTCATATACAAAAATAAGAACAGAAACTAGTACTTTAATATGGACTTTATAAGCTTTTTTCTGACTTGTAGTATGGGACAAAAATTAGGCCATTATCATCTAGTCCATTCTATCTATTTCTATACAAATACTGAGTGTGTTAGATTAACTCTGATAGAGTTGTGTACATTAAATCAATAACCTTATAGATCCTATTAACCCATAAAGTTTCCTAATACTATTGAATATTTCTACAAACTGAATTAGTAACACAGTAATTTATCTTCTCTCAGGAGACCATTTGGTAGAAAGAAGAATATACCATATGTATAATTCCAATAGTCTACCCAGCAAAGGTTTCAATCCCAATAGGAAGACTGTGTCATTCAAAGATTTCAGTATTCATTTGAGTGAAAAAAATTAGAAAGGAGATGTTACGAAGTAAGATTCTGTGAAAAATCTAAAAATTTTGTCAACCAGTTCAGGAGAAGTTTCAGAAATGCATGACTATAAAAGACAGAGAAATAATCAATGAGAATTAAATTTGGCAAAAATTTGTAATGAATCGCTGCCTTTGAGCACAACTCTTTATTTATTCATGATAGAAATTCACCTTACAACTTTGGATAAAGTTTTTATGCATCTTGACATTAAGACCTTTCAAATTTGCCCTGGTCAGTTCCCCCTTATTATTACCATCCTTAATATGTAGTTTGCAATTCTATTGAAGTACATGTATGTATGTCCAACATTTTAATTATAAACACTATTAATCATTTTGTTTTACAACTTTAGAATGCATGTATTCACAAAGCCATTACTAATTGTGTAAAGAAGTTTTTAAATTTATTTAACACTTAATATCAGACAAGCATGTACCTCGAATTTAATTGATTTCCACAGATATGACTCATATCCATATATCTAATGTGTACTTTGTTATCTACAGGTATTGTTATGTAACAAGTCTATAAAGGGTTAAAAAACATGTTTGCATTTCTCCAGAACACATATTTTCAAATATTACTAAATAAAGTTGGTAAAACTAACTTTGATGAGGTTACTGTTTTTGGTTTTAAAGAATTCCTTTCAGTTTCCTAAAAAGCTAAAATATTAGAATGATTTTGTGTCTTTTCATGGGCAATCTGACTTGCATTCTTTCTATCTCTTATTTAAGAACAAAAGTGAACAATCAAATGCATGCTTTACTAATTGAGCATTAATCTTATCTTAATATTAGTAAAGTATTCCATGGAACCCTGTGTCTGGCCCTCTTGCTGCTTTCAGTGTAAAAGTGTAACGTGAATCCATAATTCAATAAAATAATGAAAAACAGAGAGGGAAAAAAAAGGGGGGAATGTCTCTGTGGGACACAGATGATGACCCTGCTTACCGTACACATAACAATTTAAAAGGGACATAACTTAAGGATTAAAGTGTAGCTACCTAAATTCATACGTGATCTGGGTTATGTGGAAATAAGCATTGGGAACAAGTTTCATAAAATTTTTGTAAGGCAAAAATGAATTAGAGAAAAAATCATCAATTTTTCCATTTGCAAAGGGACATAACTCTAGAAAAGTAGGAAAGACACCATCAAAATTCTCACTTGATCTGTGTTCTGTGATAATAAGCATTGTGTATAAGTTTGATAAAATTTGGTAGAGGCACTCTAAAGTAAGAGAACAAACACTAATTTTGGGACACAGGATCAGACAGCTAAAAAAACTATTCAAATTTCATAAAGTTCCATAAAGGTTTGACATATTTATTGATGTCTAAATAAACTTGATACAGGTGATGTACTTCTCATATATTTTATAATAGTATGCTATTAAAGCTGTAACAAAAGAGATTGTGCTTGATTTTCATATGATGAACACATAATGTTCCAATAAGTTGTGGTCAGGAGCTGTCATGAAGTCTCACAAAACATGTTTAACCCCTATGCATTTAGTTTCAAGTCAGGAGACTCTGTTAGTCTTGTATGTTTTTCTAATTTTGGTTCATTTATATGTTTCTGAGTTTATTGCAACATTTATTTTCTCTGAACTAGTACCGTACACATATTTTTTTGGTGGCCAGCTGAAGCCAGCCTCTGGGTGCAGGAATTTCTTGCTATGTTGAAGGCCTATTGGTGGCCTTAGGCTATGTTTTGCTCTTTGGTCGGGTTGTTGTCTCTTCATCACATTTCCTGTTTTCATTCTCAATTTTATTTATTGACAGAGTTAACCTTAATACAGAACCTGTCACAATCTAGGGTAGCTATGTCTTGTTTTTGTGACATAAATGTTGCAGGCTAAACAAAAAGGGTAAGCAAAGGTATTTAAAAAAATTTAAATTATCAAAAATCCATGAAAAAGAAGTCAAGGTCAAATGAATCCTTTCAGACTGACATGTACACCTAACAATCATTTTAAAATCATATTTTGTTGAACAATACATACTCTTACAAAAATTATTAACAATTAATACAATGGATAGGATCAGCAGGGTGGAACAACAATGATTGTAAGGTACAGAATTTTCGGCTTGTAACAATGGACTCCTTAAAGAGTCGTTGCAAGGGTTCTTTAAAGTGCAGACATGGTGGTGCTCTCTCTTCACAAGGTATCTGACCAGAATATGTCTGCAAACTTATAAATCAAGCACAGCCAAATGGACTACCCACTTTAGCAAGAGTTTCACTGCTTGGCATTGATTAGTGTTTATGGCCACTTTCAGCATTTCTTAGCTTTTTTTGTGGTTGAGAGTTTTTATTTCGTGAAAGAAGAAAGTGTGCCTCAGGGCATAAGGACAAAATTTCTATACCCTACCCTACATGTAGTTACCCTTGGGGGTAACTATAATTGACCAATGAACCATGAAAATGCGGTCAAAATCAGAACAACTCTCTGTTGAAGGATAATGGGCATCTTATAATGATTTTATAGTTAAATAGAGATAACCTATTACTTAAAATAACTGTCTTGACTGAGAACCTGATCTGATCATAAAGATGAGGAGAAAATCATTACATTTGTAGATAGAATCATTCATTTCTAAATGGACCAGTATTCCAGCATTAAAGTAGAAAGTTAATAAAGGTTAAAATCCATCAAAGTTCTATACCTTGTTATTATGATGTCTCCAAATCACTTGTTCTGTTGGGTTCATTCTTCTTTCTTTTTAAAACTTATAACTTAATCCATGCACAATTAGACAGAAAACTCTCCAGTCTCATTTAAATTCTTAATCCAAAAGCATACATTTTAATTTAAAACTCCAGTTTTTACACCTTGAAAACTGCACTTTAAATCTAACAAATTAAACAAACTGCACCTTTCAATTTATCAAACATCCTGGTGACTATGATTAACTTAATCAATTTGTCTTCTGCTGATAACAAAATCTGTTTACATTGTCTTATGTAGTAATATTTGAACAAAAACTGTAAGAAATTTGTCAAACTTTAAAAGCCATTCAAGCAGAAAGCATAAATACAATGAAGACTGTTTTCATCCAATTTTCAGTAAGTTATAAAGTAAAAGAAACTTTCCAGTTCAACAGCTTCATCCTTATAACAGTGGTCAAGTTAGCTGTTTCCGAATTTAATTATTTCCTACATTTTATATGAAAATCAACGAACTGTTGCACTGAACAAACACAATGAAAGCTTCAATATTTTATATTCACCAATAGAGGCATTCAATAGACATTTGCCATTTATAATTTCCTGCTACATTTCCTTTGTATGTTGTCTCCCAATAGTTATAATAAGTTACTAATGGGTTTATATAATTCCAAAGCAATTAAACAGAATACAGATGCATATCAGATCATATGAAATTATCCTTTTTTTTGAAGTGGTAAAAACACATGGCCCCTGTGCATTGTTTATAAAAAAGATGCAGATTACAGAATGATTATCAATCCAAGAAAAAAAACCACAGAGATACAAAGTTTCACTATTTCCTATATCAAACTGAATGGTACCCAAGTACATATGACAGTTTAGGTTGACTTTTTATTTCATTCATTACAAACAATAACCTAACAACAGCCTACAATCCAGCCATGTAAATCCATTTAAATGTTTGAAACACTGCTTTTAAACCTTTTAAATTTCATTTCATATCCTGATTTCACAATAGAATTTATCTTTTGAATTAAAGAAACAAATATGCTGAAAAAGGCATAGTAAATAACACAGGTTATATTGATCAAAATCAATATTTTTTCTTGTAAATTGATCGATCACATTTTAAATTCAGTAGCTAATGTTATCAGTATTTCCCAGTAGCCAAAATCTTTCTATTGTCACAATCAAACCTGCCACAAGGAACAATTAAATATACAAGGTGATATAATCACTGACAGGTGTTTTAGAAATCTATTTGGATATACAGGTATGTTAATTGACTTGTAAGGTGTTCATGCACACCTGACTTGGAAATCAAGTGTAGGGATTTAAACATCATACAATAGTGAAAGGCCATGTCTACATGGGTCCATGACAGTCTGAATTATGTCAAAGATAATTAAATACATCTGTGACAAGAGATAGATCAGTCCATTGTGGCAAAGGTCCAGTCATGCTGTATCAAAGGCCTCATGGATCAGCCTTACTGTATTTTAAAAGGCTATGCATGGGTCCCTATTGAGCATGTATAGCCGACCGTGCAAGGTCTGCATAGCGAGTCAAGGTTGATAAAAACTTCCATCACCATGAGCATGTATAGTCCTTTAGATTCTCTACTTTACCATTTGAAAATAAAAAATAATGATAATAATAGTTCTTGATATAAAAAGGATAAGACAGTCAGCTGTACAACTAATCCACAGGGCCTCTTGCAATACAATGGAAATAATAACAAACACATCAATATGGAATAATGGTGATCAAGCAACCTCAAAATGGAATGAAATCGTAATCAGACAGTTAAAAGATGCTTCATAAACCTGATAAAATATTATAAGAAAACGATTGTGAGGTAGAAAACTTTTATGTTACTGATCTTAGCTTTTGATTTAATTAATCACAGGTATGACAGGGATGCTGTAACTGTTTTGTCAGTATGGCTTTTGCCCATTGTTGAAGTCCATACTGTGACCTAGCTATCCAATGCCAGCTTTAATCCACATCATTAGATGATAGAAGTTTTCATGTCAAAGTTAAACATTTTAAATCATTGACTCATTATAGAAATGAAATTCAACCACCTGGAGCTGGATGGCAAGTATTATTTTTTTTACTGCACTGCACTCACTTCATACTAACAAGCTTTCACTGAAGCAAATAGTTATAATACTTTACCAGTTGATCAGTTTGCAGAAGAAGAATTCAAACTCAATTTGTCCATTTGCAAATGTGTTGCCATTGCTATAGTGATATCCCAGTCCCCACCGATAGCACATAAAGACTATTATTATATACATACATGTGGTCTGATTGGGTATCCATCTTCACTTGAAGTTCCAGTGATAGCACAGAAAGACTATTATTATATACATACATGTGGTCTGATGGGGTATCCATCTTCACTTGAAGTTCCAGTGATAGCACAGAAAGACTATTATTATATACATACATGTGGTCTGATTGGGTATCCATCTTCACTTGAAGTTCCAGTGATAGCACAGAAAGACTATTATTATATACATACATGTGGTCTGATGGGGTATCCATCTTCACTTGAAGTTCCAGTGATAGCACAGAAAGACTATTATTATATACATACATGTGGTCTGATTGGGTATCCATCTTCACTTGAAGTTCCAGTGATAGCACAGAAAGACTATTATTATATACATACATGTGGTCTGATTGGGTATCCATCTTCACTTGAAGTTCCAGTGATAGCACATAGAGACTATTATTATATACATACATGTGGTCTGATTGGGTATCCATCTTCACTTGAAGTTCCAGTGATAGCACAGAAAGACTATTATATATATATATACATACATACATGTGGTCTGATTGGGTATCCATCTTCACTTGAAGTTCCAGTGATAGCACATAGACTATTATTATATACATACATGTGGTCTGATTGGGTATCCATCTTCACTTGAAGTTCCAGTGATAGCACATAAAGACTATTATTATATACATACATGTAGTCTGATTGGGTATTCATCTTCACTTGAAGTTCCAGTGATAGCACATAAAGACTATTATTATATACATACATGTGGTCTGATGGGGTATCCATCTTCACTTGAAGTTCCACTGATAGCACATAAAGACTATTATTATATACATACATGTGGTCTGATGGGGTATCCATCTTCACTTGAAGTTCCACTGATAGCACATAAAGACTATTATTATATACATACATGTGGTCTGATGGGGTATCCATCTTCACTTGAAGTTCCAGTGATAGCACATAGAGACTATTATTATATACATACATGTGGTCTGATTGGGTATCCATCTTCACTTGAAGTTCCAGTGATAGCTCATAAAGACTATTATTATATACATACATGTGGTCTGATGGGGTATCCATCTTCACTTGAAGTTCCAGTGATAGCACATAAAGACTATTATTATATACATACATGTGGTCTGATGGGGTATCCATCTTCACTTGAAGTTCCAGTGATAGCACATAAAGACTATTATTATATACATACATGTGGTCTGATGGGGTATCCATCTTCACTTGAAGTTCCAGTGATAGCACATAGAGACTATTATTATATACATACATGTGGTCTGATTGGGTATCCATCTTCACTTGAAGTTCCAGTGATAGCACATAAAGACTATATATATATACATACATGTGGTCTGATTGGGTATCCATCTTCACTTGAAGTTCCAGTGATAGCACATAAAGACTATTATTATATACATACATGTGGTCTGATGGGGTATCCATCTTCACTTGAAGTTCCAGTGATAGCACATAAAGACTATTATTATATACATACATGTGGTCTGATGGGGTATCCATCTTCACTTGAAGTTCCAGTGATAGCACATAAAGACTATTATTATATACATACATGTGGTCTGATGGGGTATCCATCTTCACTTGAAGTTCCCGTGATAGCACATAAAGACTATTATTATATACATACATGTGGTCTGATTGGGTATCCATCTTCACTTGAAGTTCCAGTGATAGCACATAGAGACTATTATTATATACATACATGTGGTCTGATTGGGTATCCATCTTCACTTGAAGTTCCAGTGATAGCACATAAAGACTATTATTATATACATACATGTGGTCTGATTGGGTATCCATCTTCACTTGAAGTTCCAGTGATAGCACATAAAGACTATATATATATACATACATGTGGTCTGATTGGGTATCCATCTTCACTTGAAGTTCCAGTGATAGCACATAAAGACTATTATTATATACATACATGTGGTCTGATTGGGTATCCATCTTCACTTGAAGTTCCAGTGATAGCACATAAAGACTATTATTATATACATACATGTGGTCTGATGGGGTATCCATCTTCACTTGAAGTTCCAGTGATAGCACATAAAGACTATTATTATATACATACATGTGGTCTGATGTGGTATCCATCTTCACTTGAAGTTCCAGTGATAGCACATAAAGACTATTATTATATACATACATGTGGTCTGATTGGGTATCCATCTTCACTTGAAGTTCCAGTGATAGCACATAAAGACTATTATTATATACATACATGTGGTCTGATTGGGTATCCATCTTCACTTGAAGTTCCAGTGATAGCACATAGAGACTATTATTATATACATACATGTGGTCTGATGGGGTATCCATCTTCACTTGAAGTTCCACTGATAGCACATAAAGACTATTATTATATACATACATGTGGTCTGATGGGGTATCCATCTTCACTTGAAGTTCCACTGATAGCACATAAAGACTATTATTATATACGTACATGTGGTCTGATGTGGTATCCATCTTCACTTGAAGTTCCAGTGATAGCACATAAAGACTATTATTATATACATACATGTGGTCTGATGGGGTATCCATCTTCACTTGAAGTTCCACTGATAGTACATAAAGACTATTATTATATACATACATGTGGTCTGATGGGGTATCCATCTTCACTTGAAGTTCCACTGATAGCACATAAAGACTATTATTATATACATACATGTGGTCTGATTGGGTATCCATCTTCACTTGAAGTTCCAGTGATAGCACATAAAGACTATTATTATATACATACATGTGGTCTGATGGGGTATCCATCTTCACTTGAAGTTCCAGTGATAGCACATAAAGACTATTATTATATACATACATGTGGTCTGATGGGGTATCCATCTTCACTTGAAGTTCCAGTGATAGCACATAAAGACTATTATTATATGCATACATGTGGTCTGATGGGGTATCCATCTTCACTTGAAGTTCCACTGATAGCACATAAAGACTATTATAATATACATACATGTGGTCTGATTGGGTATCCATCTTCACTTGAAGTTCCAGTGATAGCACATAAAGACTATTATTATATACATACATGTGGTCTGATTGGGTATCCATCTTCACTTGAAGTTCCAGTGATAGCACATAAAGACTATTATTATATACATACATGTGGTCTGATGGGGTATCCATCTTCACTTGAAGTTCCAGTGATAGCACATAAAGACTATTATTATATACATACATGTGGTCTGATTGGGTATCCATCTTCACTTGAAGTTCCACTAATTTTTTCAGCATACTTAGGATATCTTTTAGCCAACATGTCCATAAATTGCTCTCTCTTCCTAGAGTCATCCTAAAAAAATCCCAATTTGTCAAATTAGGCCTAAGATGTCAGTACTTTATAAATAAATGTCTATCAAGGGGAATAACAATACTCTGAAATCAACTTTCCTACGAGTATAAATTTATGTACACATATGAATAACTGTGCAGATAAACCAGCTTTTTTTTCAGCAGGAATACTTGACTAAATAAGGATGGGGGTGACATAGTTTCAAATATCCCCTTCTTCTCTTCAAAGAAAGCCAACCCTTTAATCCTAAATCACATTATTAGGCTGAATCTCTTCTCTTTTTGTTTATTTTTTCCTCAATCTGTAAATATTTGCAATACTTTCTTTACACAGTATCAACATGATCAAGACTACACAAAGCAAAAAATACAATACGAGTTACTAACATACATATTACAACAGAACTTTACATACCATTAGTATACAACAATCCTAAAAGTATATTTCAACAAATACTCTCTGAAACCTCTCACAGACTTTTCATAGACAAACTGTATTGATATTTTTTTCAAGAAAACCCCACAATATTATGTTAAATAGAGTGGAGTTTCCAGAAATGGAATAGGATATATTGTGATCCATCATCTGTATCTATATATCACAGGATTGTTACACAGTCAGTGTGATACAGAATAGGATGGAAATCAGGCCATTTGGAAACTTCACCTTATATGCTCAATGGGGTGAGTTTTTTTAACAAAAAAACCCCAAGTTAAAACTAAATTAATACTTCTTACTCAAAAAGTTTTTTTTTTGTTGTTGCAATATTTGATATCTTTTAATCACGACAAAAGTCTATATCATGAAGAGAACACCTACAAGTATTTTCATATTGTTTTCCAGAAAATGAGATGTTATATAAAGAAAACTGATGATCCTCAAAGTTAGATTTATCTTTGAAAATTGATTCTCTGAAACTCCTGCAGATTGTTTATTGTGTTTTGAATCTTTTATCAATAATGGATTAACTCTCCTGGGTTTTACAATGTAATATGGAATGGTAAAGTTCATGTTCAAATGGTTTATGTGTAATTACATTAAATAATGAATTTCTGAACAATAAATTAAAGCTGATTTTAGGAACTTCTAATAAACTGAAATGTTTAGTCCACTAAACAGTATGTCATGACATGAAGTTGTTCAAATTCTTGTCCTTTAGTTTTTGATGGTAAGTTGTCTTCTTGTCTTGTCTCCGTATGAGCCTCCTTTAATTAGGAGCACCACCATGAGTTATGGCGTATAAAGGAGGACATTTGGAGCCTGTATTTTGATATCTCTGAAACTTTTCATAGACAAACTGAATTGATATTTTTTTCAAGAAAACCCCATAATATCATGTTAAATAGAGTGGAGTTTCCAGAAGTGGAATATGACATATTGTGATCCATCATCTGTATCTATATATCACAGGATTGTTACAGTCAGTGTGATACATGTCTTATTGTCACAAGAGTGCACACACTAAAATGTCTCGCCTTCTTTACTAATCATTGATATTATGTTGATAGTCCTAAGTATAAAGCTTTATTACAACTGTCACATAAACTTAACATTAACCAAGATAGCTTAACAAAGACCAATGAACCATGAAAATGAGGTCAAGGTCAGATAAACCATGCCAGGCAGACATGTACAGCTAACAAAGCTTCCATACAACAAATATAGTTGACCTACTACTTATAGTTTAAGAAAAATAGACCAAAACACAAAAACTTAACACTGTGCAATGAACCGTGCAATTGAGGTCATGGTCAAATAAAACCTGCGGGACTGACATATAAATCATAATATATTCCCATACACCAAATATAGTTGACCTTTGGCATATAATATTAGATAAAAAGACCAAAACTTAAAAACTTAACTTTCATCACTGAACCATGAAAATGAGGTCAAGGTCAGATGACATCTGCCCGCTAGACATGTACACCTTACAATCATTCCATACAACAAATATAGTAAACCTATTGCATAAAGTATGAGAAAAACAGACCAAAACACAAAAACTTAACTATAACCACTGAACCATGAAAATGAGGTCAAGGTCAGATGACACCTGCCAGTTGGACATGTACACCTTCCAGTCCTTCCATACACCAAATATACTAGCCCTATTGCTTATAGTATCTGAGATATGGACTTGACCACCAAAACTTAACCTTGTTCACTGATCCATGAAATGAGGTCGAGGTCAAGTGAAAACTGTCTGACGGGCATGAGGACCTTGCAAGGTACGCACATACCAAATATATTTATCCTATTACTTATAATAAGAGAGAATTCAACATTACAAAAATTCTGAACTTTTTTTTCAAGTGGTCACTGAACCATGAAAATGAGGTCAAGGACATTGGACATGTGACTGACGAAAACTTCGTCACATGAGGCATCTATATACAAAGTATGAAGCATACAGGTCTTTCACCTTCTTAAATATAAACCTTTTAAGAAGTTAGCTAACGCCGCCGCCGTAGCCGTCGCCGCCGCCGGATCACTATCCCTATGTCGAGCATTCTGCAACAAAAGTTGCAGGCTCGACAATAAAAATCACCAATGGCAAAATAATAGTCTTACAATACAAAAGAAATATCCTATAAAACAAAATCTCAGGCATACAAAACAGTAGCAAAATATAACACAGTGTAGACATGATAAAAATAAAATATAAATGTTTCATTTGGCAATTATTCAATATCTCTTTATTCTTTTTACAGAAAACTAAGAGACTAAACAAGATAAAACCAACTAAACATTGCTAAAAAGTAGTTAACTTGAGCCGTCATAGCTTAAAGAAACAGCAATGCATCTAGAAACAAAAAAATAGTTGGCAATGTATTTATTCACTTTATTGATCAAGGATGGACGAACTTACTGTCCATTACTGCTATACAACTTAATGGTAGTTTAGTGTCTTACAGTCATAAAAATCACCAATGGCAAAATAATTGTCTTACAATACAAAAGAAATATCCTATAAAACAAAATCTCAGGCATTCAAAACAGTAGCAAAATATAACACAGTAAAGACATGATAAAAATAAAATATAAAGATATACAATAGCCCTTTCCTCCATTGATTTTTTTTTTGGCATACTTGATTCGCATAGGATTTTTCAATAAAATGCTGAAAATATACTTTAAAGTACTAATGCATTGTGAAAAACAACTAAATGTATTTCATCAAATAAATTTAAGTTGGTTATTCCTTTGATATTCCTTTTGATATTGGATACAAATTTTATTAAGTCTACTGTAGACACTTAGCAGTCAAAGCATTTCCACTCAGGTACTACACAGGCGTCAAAAGGCGTCATTATGCAGTAAAGGGGGTGGCGTCAAAAGGGTCATTATGCAGTAAAGGGGGTGGCGTCAAAAGGCGTCACTAAGGAGGAAAGGGTTAACAAAAAATAAAGAAATACTCTGATATCAAAATACAAACACATACACATACAATAGCAAAATATAAAGAATTACTTCACAACAAGATAAATCTAAGTATTACATTCAATGAAGTATTTGTATTTCAAGACAAACTGAATTAAAATAACAAAATATTCTCAGAAAACTCTGTTTGGCAATTGATACATATTAGAGATATCCATATAGCCAATAATTTGGTAGTTTTTATCCTCATTCTAAGTCTAATGCTGCTCAAACAGTTAACTATAAGGGATGTATAGCACAGATATAAGGTTAAAAGCATTTTAATAATTTTTTTATGTGCCTTGAGTTTAGTCTTCAGGACAAAATATCTGGCCATTTTTTAACATGCAAAAGGATTTTTTTATAAACTATATAATATGGAGATGTACTAACACTCCCTCAAGTCTGAATCTTACTTATAAGTTGAAAAATAAAAAAATAGAAAATAAAGAAGTTTTTTTCAAAGATTTTATTCTGACGTCACATGCATAAAGTGAAACCTCAAATAAATCATTTTTTATTAGATGGCGATAAATTACATACAAGTCTAACAAGTTTTTTGAAAAAAATATCCTTTTCTCTATCAAACATTCTAAATATATCTTTCAAAGGTGACTTCAAAGATTGATTCCTCCTTTTGTATGACTCTTAAAGTTCATTAAAATTGATGTATTATTTTGAACATTTCACCTATCAATTTATAAAAGCCTTTATTACCACTAACAAGCCATCCATTATGTTTCATTGGTAATTACTATAATGAACACCAACCTTACAAGACATCTGGGTCTAACAATCATACAACAAAACAATTAACACTTGTTTGCTTCATAATCTCTAGGAAGGGATGATGATGATGCACTTTACATAGAAATTATATAAAATATTGAATAAAACCCAGCTCATTTCATACATGTTTAATGGGAATACTACTTGACCATTGTAATTATTAGACTGACCACACACAGACTTGAAACCTTGTTGCACCTCTTTTTATTTTGTGATTGATTGATTGTTTCTATTAATAAATCAAATTCATTTATTACTTGTAAAAGAAACTAGAAAAATTTATTTCTGTATTCAATTTATTATTTAATTACTATTTTCAGAAATCTAAATGAAAACGGCTTGTATTTCATTAAAGTTAATAAACTAATATGGAGGGATAATAAATCATACCACATTTTTTCCCATAAAGATAGACAAGAGTGCACACACTGAAATGTCTTGCCTTCTTTACTAATCATTGATATTATGTTGAAAGTCCTAAATATAAAGCTTTATTACAACTGTCACATAAACTTAATATTAACCAAGAAAACTAAACATTGATCAAAGAACCATGAAAATGAGGTCAAGGTCAGATGAACCATGCCAGACAGACATGTACAGCTAACAATTCTTCAATACAACAAATATAGTTGACCTATTGCTTATAAATTAAGAAAAACAAACCAAAACACAAATACTTAACACTCCGCAATGAACTGTGAAAATGAGGTCAAGGTAAAATAAAACCTGCACGACTGACATATAGATCATAAAATATTTCCATACACCAAATATAGTTGACCTATTGCATATAGTATTAGAAAAATAAACCAAAACTCAAAAAAACTAACTTCGACCACTGAACCATGAAAATGAGGTCAAGGTCAGATGACACCTGTCAGCTAGACATGAACACCTTACAATCATTCCATACACCAAATATAATAGACCTATGGCATATAGTATAAGATAAGAGTGCACACGCTGAAATGTCTCGCCTTCTATACTAATCATTGATATTATGTTGATAGTCCTAAGTAAAAAGCTAAGCTTTATAACAACTGTACCATAAACTTAACATTAACCAAGATAACTAAACAAAGACCAATGAACCTTGAAAATGAGGTCAAGGTCAGATGAACCATGCCAGGCAGACATGTACAGCTAACAATGCTTCTATACAACATATATAGTTGACCTATTACTTATAGTTTAAGAAAAATAGACCAAAACACAAAAACTTAACACTGTGCAATGAACCGTGAAAATGAGGTCACGGTCAAATAAAACCTGCGCGACTGACATAAAGATCATTAAATATTTCCATACACCAAATATAGTTGACCTATGGCATATAGTATTAGATAAAAAGACCAAAACTCAAAAACTTAACTTTGACCACTGAACCATGAAAATGAGGTCAAGGTCACATGACATCTGCCCGCTAGACATGTACACCTTACAATCATTCCATACAACAAATATAGTAGACCTATTGCATATAGTATGAGAACAACAGACCAAAATACAAAAATTTAACTATAACCACTGAACCATGAAAATGAGGTCAAGGTCAGATGACACCTGCCAGTTGGACATGTACACCTTCCAGTCCTTCCATACACCGAATATACTAGCCCTATTGCTTATAGTATCTGAGATATGGACTTGACCACCAAAACTTAACCTTGTTCACTGATCCATGAAATGAGGTCGAGGTCAAGTGAAAACTGTCTGACAGACATGAGGACCTTGCAAGGTACGCACATATCAAATATAGTTATCCTATTACTTATAATAAGAGAGAATTCAACATTACAAAAAATTTGAACTTTTTTTTCAAGTGGTCACTGAACAATGAAAATGAGGTCAAGGACATTGGACATGTGACTGAAGGAAACTTCGTAACATGAGGCATCTATATACAAAGTATGAAGCATCCAGGTCTTCCACCTTCTAAAATATAAAGCTTTCAAGAAGTTAGCTAACGCCGCCGCTGTAGCCGCCGCCGGATCACTATCCCTATGTCGAGCTTTCTGCAACAAAAGTTGCAGGCTCGACAAAAAACAGACCAAAACACAAAAAAATTAACTATAACCACTGAACCATGAAAATGAGGTCAAGGTCAAATGACACCTGCCAGTTGGACATATACACCTTCCCGTCCTTTCATACACCAAATATACTAGACCTATCACTTATAGTATCTGAGATATGGACTTGACCACCAAAACTTAGCCTTGTTCACTGCTCCATGAAATGAGGTCCAGATCAAGTGAAAACTGTCTGACAGGCATGAGGACCTTGTAAGGTAGGCACATACCAAATATAGTTATTCTATTACTTATAATAAGAGAGAATTTAACATTACAAAATTTTTTTCAAGTAGTCACTGAACCATGAAAATAAGGTCAAGGACATTGGACATGTGACTGACGGAAAGTTCGTAACATGAGGCATCTTTAGACAAAGTATTTAGCATCCAGGTCTTCCACCTTCTAAAATATAAAGCTTTTAAGAAGTTTTACTAACGCTGCCGCAGGATCACTATCCATATGTCGAGCTTTCTGCAACAAAAGTTGCAGGCTCGACAAAATGATGTGTCCAGCAGGCCAAAGGAGCAAACTTAAAATACTTGAACTATCTACCCCACATAGTTATCTTTTGGTAAAATTCTTCTGCAATGTGGTTGCTTTATCATTACCTATAACACGTCTGCATTTTCATGATTATTTCCTGCTGTATCAGCAAATGTGGGAAATGCAGGAGCTAGTATTGAGGTTGCTTTAGCCCTATCTACACTGCTTAAAATCTGCTGCACATTGTCATTTGGTTCTGAATGAGTTAAAACTAAAGTCTTAAACAAGCTAGTCAGAAATCTAAGCCTTTTGTAATAAAGTCACCTGGGATTAAAGTAAAGATCTGGAAAGAGTCCTTAGGGTTTCAATTACATGATTTAGCAGAATGTGGTTATATTACATCTAAACAAAATCATAACTTTGTGCAAACCTTAGAGAATTATCAGACATCTACAACTAGAGGCTTATTTAAGAATTCTAGAGAAACTTTATCCCACATAATAATAATATGCCAGTCACAGATGGCACATATTTTATTTCTTTCTTTAACAGTATATACAATCTTAAATATACTTGTATGGAACTACATTGTTGTATCAATAACCATGGTCTAGGCTTCGAGATAAAAACAAAATATTTTTACAAATTTTCACATCTGAAAACAATTTTAGCTAGATTTTAAAGACTAACTGTCCTATTTTCTTGACCATTAATGCAAAGTAATATATAGACAGAGATTGGTGTTAAGATGTATTGATTTTTCTGTGGGGCTTCCAAGGAATTGCACAGTGACATATATAATTATATGATTTTTTCCAAAAAACTGTGCTACCCATATACTTACTAATTTAAACCTTTAATTGCAACAAGAGAAAATTGTCCACATTTAACTGGTACAAACTTACTTTTGCAGTAGAGAACTAATTAACTTTTGATTCCCAGGCAATTTTCTCAGAAATTTACAGACTATTTGATTGACATTCTGACACTATTATAGTTATAGCAGTGAAAGATGAGTGGTCAATTATCATTACTAAGGAAAACAAATACTACAATGTTGAACCTTAGGGGATGTAGCAGATATAAATAAACAATGAACTTACAGTCCACCTGTGCAGAGTACAGGAGAATAGTTTGATACCAATTCATAAAACATCAGTGTTATTCTAAAACTCACTGCCAGGAATTCAAAGTCCAATTTTATTATTTAAAAATATTCAATACCTTTAACCTTAGAAATGCCCAATCTGAAACACGGCCTAGTTACTCTCGACTAAATCCCTGACTTCTCCCTTACCCTAGAGTACATACACTTCAGTTGTAAGATGCTGTCTGAAATTATATCAAATACCTTCTGTATCTTTTCTTCCTTAGAATTCTTTGGAGGGGGATCATGAAGTTGTTCATCAGTTTCTTTATTTCTTATAATCTACACAAAAAACTAACAACATAAATACACAACAACAAAGGAAGGTACAAAATTTACCTCAAAATAATCCTCTTCAGTCAAATAATGTCCTCTTTGAGGTTTTTTCAATATACTCCTTACTGGTCTGGGTAAAGCATATTGACAAGGGAAAGTACATAGTGTAGTAGGTCTATGTGGTGACCTTTCACGGTCATAGGGTGATAATCCTCTTGGTGTCCTTCTCTGTCCAGGGGATCTTTGTCTGGACCCCTTTTTAGGTGGTGATGAATGAGGTACATAATGTGTTGATACAGTATTATTCCCTCGATTATATTGGGCTCGCATGTAGCCTACAGATTGTTTTTGACTTTGAACATGTTGTGCGAAGGGCTTTTTCTCAAGCGTGTCTTGGTTTGAATCTGGTGTGCCATTTGGATTAGGTCGACCCCACATACAACCGAAAATTGCATCTTTCATAGTACAAAACATGAGTCATTAAGACATAATGTCACAATATATCATACATGTCTTATGTAACTTGTCATTACACCATTTCTTACATAATTTAATTATCTATCTTTCCTACAGGTACAACTATAAGCTTCCAAATTTAGTATTCCAAAAAAACACAAGACATGCACTCTCTTGAATGTTTTAAAATCCAATTTTACAGGTGACTTCAATTTAAGTTTCAAATGAGGTAAATATATTCCTCATCAAGTATAAGTCAAACTAGTCTGAATGTTTGAGCTATGAATAGAAGATAATGTGTTAATTTTGTGTTGATCTTGCCTCATTACAACACAACAACAATACAGATTGTCTCCTCTTAAATGATCAATCTCACATTAGGCAGATGTGAAGAGACATAAATTAACTGATAAAGTTAATGTCCACCAGTTGGTCAATCATGGACCACTCAAATTAGAACCTATGTTAATTACATTTTGATTGTTGCATTGGATATATCCCATAAACAACTCAACAGTACAATACAATAGATATCTGTACAAATTGCAAATGTTCCTTCATTTTTCTCTCTAGCTGCAGCATGATAATACATTGATTGTCATAATTTTTGCAAGGATTTGAGATTGTCCAAAGCATTAATGTCTTTTCACAGTGGGTGTAGCAATTAATTCACAGTCACTGTTAATTAAATTCCCAGTTGTGAAAAGACAGTGAAAATGTCAAATACTTGAAAATAAAAACATCCAAAATGTCACACTAGTAAAACAAGAAAGTCACTGAAAATTCATCCCTGTATGCTTCATAACAAAACTTATTTCTATACCAATTAAAACATCTACAATTTGTAGCACATAGATTTTACCGTAGGTGGCCGTCATTATTCCAAAGCTTTATTTCCAGCTAAGTCAGCAAATTCTTTATTAAGACATACGATCAATACTAAATGTTGTGTCCAGCGCTACTAACATCAGAATAATTATCAGCTTCAAGACAAATCTTCCGTTGTTTCATAGTCTTTAATGTATATCTGTCCTCCTCTACAACTGTCTCATAGAAAAATTCTCAATCACACACATTACAAGGCGAAATTCTATCATAAAATGGTTTACAAAAAAATTATCTGTATCAGCATATAGATGAATGTTTTCTGTAAACTAATTCTCTCTAAACAGAATAATGTCATTTCTAGCAAATGTTTGTTACCAAATAAAATATCTTATTTCTTTAATCTTAATTCTTTTTCTCAAACTAAACATCACAATCCTTGGAAATAATTGAGTACAAAATCCTTCTAAACTGTCAATACAAGATGGAATTAGATTTCAAGGGAATGTCATCCACCGCTTTCCACGAATCTTCACAAAAACTTAAGTTGTCCAAACAATATCCAATCACCAGACAAAATGAAATCTCTCAAACTGTCACCACGGTAGTAAAATTCCTATAATTCAATACAGATCAAAATGTTCATTTACAACAATATGAGAAAACCTTTTGATCAGTATGATAATGATTTCTAAATTAAGTCAGAAACTGACTGTCCACTTTAAGTTCACTGGTTTCAATCATACATCTCTTTTGTTAAAGCACACCAATAATGTTAATGTTCAAAAAAGGCCAACATCATTTTCCTAAAATAAAACATGAACCCTGATTAATTCAAAGCCTTGAAATTCCAGTAAAAGTTGAACAAAAACAACATTTACTTGCAAATAAAAAACTATAACTTGACTTGGTTAATTTTTCAAATGACCATTATGATTACATATGAATCAATATTTACATTCTTTAATCCATATAATGGATCAATAGATATGTCCATTCATTGGTCAGTTTTGACCTAGCCAGCTGTACCATTTATTGCCCACATTGTAAATAAACAATTAAAAGATGTACATTATATCTGTTTATCATGTTTATACACAGTTCAGTCCACAGGCTTTAAATCTGCACCTGAATTTCTACAGGAAGGTTAAAGAGAGAGAGGGTATTTGAAACAACAAAAAAGTTATTCAGCAATCTAGAGACCAATTACTTCTGCTCAGAGTCTTCTTTGGAGGTTATTTAATACAAAAAGTCAGTGTAAACACAATGACATCTGATTTGGATAGTGCCATGGCCATGGATCCTAAATGTACTTTTCCTACTTTTTATCGAGGATATACAAATCAAGTAGAATCTCAAATATAACACAAGTATTTGAAAAATCAAAAAACAGAATTATCTACCTTAAAAGTAATTCAAATATTTTGTAAAAAAAATTAAAACTCCTAATAAAAAATCTAATCTGTCAAGATTTTTTAAATTTTGAAAATCAATGCATTAATTCTAGCCTCACATGGCATCCATTTGTTGCAAACTGATTAAGGATGGGGGATGAACAGTGTTAAGGATGGGAAATGAATGGCTCATTTAATTATTCATTATAAAGCTGACTTGTTATGTAACATAGTTAATTGTTCTACTCGAAAATTGCCATCTGAATTATTTAACCATATCACCTTTTAAATGAAAAACTGATAACAAAAAATCAGGAATGGAAATCTAATAGACAGTGACTTTTACTATTGAGTGTGCAAAAACTTCACCAGGGATGCACTCTGAAATACAATTTTAAATTTCTGGCCTAATTAACTTTTGAATTTTTGCTCTTATTATAATAACCATGTAAAGATTCTCAACATTGCAAGCATTTATAACCAATTACTATGTTTAACTAGGAACCAAATTTTCATGTTTGAACAATTCATTCTAAATAGCCATGTATGCGACCTGCACTTTTGGCAAAATAAATGTACTTTTAAACAAAAAAGATATTCAGACCATTACAAATGAGATATTAAAGATAATTTACCTTTCTAATCATACATCTTTGGTCTGTTGACAATAAAAAAAGGTTTGCTACCTAATTCCCAGTAAACTAGCTATATTTAGCATCAGATATTGATTTTCTTCAGTGGGTTCCATCAAACAAGATCAATGTTTTTTGTAATGTGGAGGAATTTCATTAAGGAAACTGATCAAGTTTCTTTTCAAATTTAGTTAATGTCTTTTTGATGCCAGGGGACAAATATGTGATTGAAGCAAATGTCATCTGAAATATTTATCCCATGGTGTATTTTTTTTCTTTCAATATACACATAGTACTCGATCAAGTCAAAATATCTTAACACAGAGAAAAAGACATTTATAGAATAGATTTTGTTTTATCAAATGTCCCTTTCCTGAGCCTCAAATTCATGCAAGAATAAATGAAAACTGTGTCATAATAATGGGATTTTTTTGCTCAGAATGACTCAGCAACAAATGTGTTTCCTCTTCTATGTTTTGTGGACAAATTCAGATGGAATTGATACTAAAAATTGAATTTGAAGGACAATTCCAAAGTCCTCATTTCAAGTATATTATCCTATTGGAAACTTAAATTATGCTTTGTTATACAACTGTTAAATTAAATACTTATTTAATTGCATGCTTTGTGAACATTTCCTTAATTTTGAGTCTCAAATATGCAATCTTTGCTGCAAAATAAACCTATTGAAAATCTGTGTAATGGCCCGAGAACACAGTTATTTCATAGTGCATTTCTTTTAGACAATAAATTCAAATTTAAAAAATCGCACCTGCTCTTTCTCAAAAAGATTTTTACACTGTAGTGTATGTACTACCACGGAGACAAATAATATCAAAATTATAGAAACTTCTACCAGCTCTAACTCAAAATATTGACAATTCTGTATTAAGGGGGTGTAAAATTCAGTTTGACAGCTTCAGACGTGATAAAATTTGACCTTTTTGAACTGGACCAAATCATTACTTCACATAAAGATTCAGTACACAAATTTTTTTAACATGTAATAACATCCCCCTACTTAATATTTCATTCATTTAATATCAAGAAATAAATTGGGAAAGTGTATCAATTAAACATGCAAGTTATACACTGTTTACACTAAGGACTATATTCGTAGACAATGAAAACCAAAGGATGATAACTGTGTCCTTGGACCTATTTCAGTTATTTCGTAGTGAATTTCTTTTAGACAATAAATTCAAATTTAAAAAATCGCACCTGCTCTTTCTCAAAAAGATTTTTACAGTGTAGTGTACTACCACAGAGACAAATAATATCAAAATTATAGAAACTTCTACCAGCTCTAACTCAAAATATTGATAATTCTGTGTTAAGGGGGTGTAAAATTCAGTTTGACAGCTTCAGACGTGATAAAATTTGACCTTTTTGAACTGGACCAAATCACTACTTAGCATAAAGATTCAGCACCCAAATTTTTTAAAGATTTTATTACATCCTCCTACTTAATATTTCATGCATTTAATATCAAGAAATAAATTGGGAAAGTGTATCAAATAAAACATGCAAGTTATACACTGTTTACACTAGGGACTAATATTCGTAGACAACGAAAACCAAAGGACGATAACTGTGTCCTTGGACCTAATAGTGCATTTATCATGCCTTTGGATTATCATAACAGAGTTCTATGTACTGTCTGCACAGCACTCAAAAGCTAGGTATATAATACTGGTCCTGGTCTCGGGGTAATACTGAAACATGTATTCAAGAAACAGGGAAAAAGCATAAAATTTGTAAAAATATCTTACAGTAAAACTTACATAAATTGAAGCACTGGCGAAATGCAGCCATTCATAAGAGAACATTATAACATTCTAATTCCTACTAAAACAATTAACAACAAGGGAAACTGCGAGCTACTGCTCACTGATGATACCCCCGCCGCAAGTGGATAATATTAATAGTGTAAAAATATGCAAGTGTTCGGTAAACAGGAAGTTGTCGAGTGATGAATCTGAAAACGCATCACACGGTATAGCTGACTTATAAAAATCCTGAAACCAAATTTCAGAAATCCTTGTATTGTAGTTCCTGAGAAAAATGTGACGAAAATTTTTAACTTGGTTATCATGTGTAAAATCATACAAGTGTTCGGTAAACAGGAAGTTGTCGAGTGATGAATCTGAAAACGCATCGCACAGTATAGCTGACTTATATAAATCCTGAAACCAAATTTCAGAAATCCTTGTATTGTAGTTCCTGAGAAAAATGTGACGAAAATTTTCAACTTGGCTATCATGTGTAAAATCATACAAGTGTTCGGTAAACAGGAAGTTGTCGAGTGATGAATCTGAAAACGCATCACACGGTATAGCTGACTTATATAAATCCTGAAACCAAATTTCAGAAATCCTTGTATTGTAGTTCCTGAGAAAAATGTGACGAAAATTTTCAACTTGGCTATCATGTGTAAAATCAGACAAGTGTTCAGTAAACAGGAAGTTGTCAAGTGATGAATCTGAAAACGCATCACACGGTATGGCTGACATATATAAATGTTGATACCAAATTACAGAAAGGGTGGATGTGTAGTTCCTGAGAAAAATGTGACGAAAGTTTCATGGGACGGACGGACTGACTGACGGACGGACTGATGGACGGACTGACGGACGGACTGACAGACAGAGGTAAAACAGTATACCCCCCCCCCCCCTTTTTTAAAGCGGGGGTATAATTAAAGCGGGGGTATAAAAAGACGTTCCTTAATACTGGTCCTGAAATAAGCCCAAAATATCTTGTTTTAGATATCTGCTAAATATATGAATTATTTGATGCGACAATGAACTCTTACATTGAGGACACTGTCAACTGGAATCTGAGAACTTAATCTGAACAAGATCAGCAGAAACTGGAGATTTACCTAATCCAACACTTTAACCTTACACCAGGGTAGTGACATTGATGTCAAGGTGCATATAAAATGTCTGGCTAGACCATTGGGCTAGACACATTCTTTTTAAAACAAATCAACAAGGAAAAATAGCTGTACTTTTGAAGTTACTTGTACAGACTTAACCAGTGTCCACTGAAACCTGAAAATTAGGTCAAAAGTCCAAGACCATATGACACACAAATCAGTCAAATCAAAGCCCAATCAAATACAATTATAAAATACTTTTTCCTGTGTTAGTATTCAGTGATTCTAATGTTCTAACTCTTGAAGTCAAAGATAAAATGTCCACATTATGACAGTCAATGTCTGTTGAAATATTTAGATACATGCTGCAATTTGTCTATAATTTTATGTCTTCCAGCTTGAAATTTTTCAAAACCTATTCATCTTAAATCATTGCAAAAACATTAAATATTCATGTTTATAAAATATAACAAATGGGAGTCAAAGTATCTTAGAAAATAGTGTGTATGTTTATGATGTAAACTTCTAAGACTATAATTCAAACAAAAAATCAATAACTACACAGGTAAGCTTAAAATAAATCACCTCTTTTTTCTGTACAAATAAATATCAATTAATATGCATATCAACAATTGTAAAGAAAACTGCCAATATTGTTGAACCATAAATCTGCATGTAAACTCAGCAAATCACAACTTTGAAGATAAGCCATCAGCCATAGTCATAATGAATCTTTTCCCATTCACAGAAATCCAATATTTAATCAGAATTAGAATTATATAACACACAACACTTTCATTTTAAGGTCAATAAACATGAAGATTGCAGAAAGATATCCTCATAAGATCCCGACTGTCATTGGTCAATATCAATATTGCACACAAATAAAAACAAAATATTCTTATTCCAGGCACAACTACCAGCTAACCTTGAAAAATACAGTTTTCCACTTAATTAGGATTGGTGTTTTGTATACTGATAATGGAATAGTGGTCAGATGTCATTTTCTGCTGGAAAGGATGGAGAAATAAACCTGACAGGTGATGATGGTCTGTTCCAGATCATCAGGTTTGCAGATCAATAAGTCACACTGTTTTAGATATATCTTGGATTAACATTGTGAAATCATTTTGTATAGGTAGAAGGACCTACATACATTGATGATTTTTTTAATAAACACTAATACTTTCATAGTACATAATTATCTGGACATTATTTAAAGCTGGGGTGCTTGTCACAATGCAAATGTTGGGTTATTTCTCACTTGTTTTTAATCTTGATAGTATACAATCTCCATGGAAATAAGATGTGATAATGCTAAAATTATTTATACATATGCAGTACAAATCATAGGTGCTTGAGGACAGGATCCTGCTATGAGCCCCCATAGTCCGTCCCCCTTATTATCATAAATCTCAGACTTTTTTAATATATATCACTTATTTGTACCATATATATACTAATATTATTAATTCGTATATTTTAACAAATTTGATTCGTTTAGAGATAGTCACATGTTAAACTATATTTTTGAAGGTAGAGAGAAAATGGCGGATAGCAAAAAGCATATTGACCGGCAAAAAGCATATTGCACGGTTATTTTTAGAATATTTAAAAACCGACTTACTTTGTGACGTCATGTAATGAATTTCAGGATATTAAACATTTTGAAACAAATGATATCTGTGATCGATTATTTGACGAAAAAAATCTTCAAATACATAAGATGTCAAACAAACAAAAAAATAAAAATAAATAACAACTAATATGTTGTTATTGTCAAGGAGACAATATGATATCTTTCAAACAAAATCAAATGACGATTTTGATTCAAATATGTATAATGGTCTGAAATTAATAATATAACAAATATAGCCTTTGTATGAGGTCAATACAGGATATATCGACCTAAAGAAGTATATCGACCTCGGACTTCGTCCTCAGTCAATATACTTCTTTCAGGTCAATATATCCTTGTATCGACCGCATAAAAAGGCTATATTTGTATAATATACCAATATTTTACTCTAAATATGCATTACTGTTACGATACTGTTGTCAGGTCATTAAAGATTGCATATTTTGGCTTTAACATTGATTCACTGATAGGGTCTTTGCATCGGAACTAAACACATTTATTTCTAAAAAAACAGTTGTTGGCATGACACGGGTTATGTTCTTCTCATATATTTTATGATAGTATGATACTAAACCCCTAACGGGAGGGATTGTACCTGATATTCATATGATGAAGACATAATCTTTCAATCAGTTTAATTGAGGTCTGGAGCTGGCATGTCAGTTAACTGCTAGTAGTCTGTTGTTATTTATGTATTATTGTCATTTTATTTATTTTCTTTTGTTACATCTTTTGACATCAGACTCGGACTTCTCTTGAACTGAATTTTAATGTGCGTATTGTTATTGTTTTACTTTTCTACATTGGCTAGAGGTATAGGGGGAGGGTTGAGATCTCATAAACATGTTTAACCCCCCCGCAATTTTGCGCCTGTCCCAAGTCAGGAGCCTCTGGCCTTTGTTAGTCTTGTATGATTTTAAATTTTAGTTTCTTGTGTATAATTCGGAGTTTAGTATGACGTCCATTATCACTGTACTATTATGCATATTTTAGGGGCCAGCTGAAGGACACCTACGGGTGCGGGAATGCTCGCTACATTGAAGACCCATTGGTTGCCTTCGGCTGTTGTTTGCTCTATGGTCGGGTGGTTGTCGCTTTGACATATTCACCATTTCCTTTCTCAATTTTATGTTTATTGTCAACGTGAATCTCGACTATAGAGCGATAGTCGAGATTCACGTTGATAGTAAACATGCATATTTAGAGTAAAAATATGGTATATTAGTATATAATTATATGGTACAAATAAGTGATATATATTTTAAAATCTGAGATTTATGATAATAAGGGGGACGGACTATGGGAGCTCATAGCAGGATCCTGTCCTCAAGCACCTATGGTACAAATGTCATAGACTCACCAAAAAATGTTGAAAAAAAACTCCAAAAAAGTTATATATGTCTACTGTAAGTTTCAACTCACATGTTTATAAATCCTTGAGCATTTGAAAAATTGCTAATTTTTGTCTTTTAAAGCTGATCATTTTGCTGTAAAATATAGTTTCTGTCCATCTATACCATCTATGAGGGGGGGACAGGGGGGTACCCTTCTCCCTTCTCCCTTCTCCCACCCCTCTTCTCCTTTCTCCTACCCCAGTTCTCCTTTCTCCCATTGGAATAAAACATCTCCTTTTGGGATATTTTTTCTTGAAATATTAGAAATTTTTTAAAAGGAGAGATATTTTATTTTTTCTCCTTTCTCCCAGCCTTCCTCTCCTTTCTCATACCCCCTTTCTCCTTTCTCCTTTCGCCTACCCCCTTTCTCCCTGTCTCCCTTACCCCTGTCCTCTCCCTCATCTATAATAGTTTCAAAATTCTAGGCAAATATTGTCAAATACATTTTTAGTATGAAGATCTTGTATTGCTGGTCACTATTTTCTGTCTATAATTTTATAATTTAAGTCTTTCTATTATAGACTTCTAGATAATTGAAGTAAATAAGAAAAGAAATCATTTGATGGAAATAACTGATATATTATAGTAGTGAAATGATTGGCCAGTTCACATTAGGGTTAGACATATTTATAAATCTGTTAGTACTAATCACATTTGAAAAATGTTGGTTGACAGATTTCAGGATATGTGTAAATTGGGGCCATTGTTTCTATATTATATGAACACTTAAAGTGTTCATGATATCATACATAAATAAAACTATAATAGATAGAGAGATGCATATATGTTTCAATTTCTTCAAACTCTAGATTTATCTTCCATATTCCAATGGTGTAAATTTTAAAATGTATTAACAAAGTCTTTATTATTATTATTACATTAATTGATCTAACACTTACTTAAAACCTTGAAAAAGGTATCTTAATTCATTGTACAAACTTCTTATAAAAAATACAATCTGATTTGTCATATTTTATTAAATATTCGGTCTAAAGAAATTCAGGGGAGATAACCAACCTGACCATTCATGACAAAGACATACCATTTGGTTATAAACATTTAACAGGCATTTATTTCATCACAAGACAATTAACCATCATATCTAGGGGATTGGGTAAATTGAGCTATGTGTGCAATTACACTGTCCCCTATCTGGGATCTTACCATAGGTACTTTGGAACAGGAAGATTGTTTTAACCCTCCCCCTTTTTCCAAAATTCTTTTACTTGCAATTATTTTTTAATTTGTCTGTGTGTTACATTCAAAAAATTAACATGTATTTACTATTTACTATCAATTCCTAGTTGACTGTCCACAACAATCACTCAGATTATATACTCTATATATGAAAAGTAAGATGAGCTATTCACAAGAGACCAAATGACAAAGACATTTACAGCCATAAGTCACTGTACAGCCTTCAACAATGAACAAAGCCCATACTGCATAGTCAGCCATAAAAGGCCAAGATATGACAAATGTAAAACAATTCAAACAAGAAAACTAATGGCCTAATTAATGTACAAAAAAATGAATTAAAAACATATATGACTAACTCAGCAACAAATAACAACCATTGAATTACAGGCTCCTGACTATTGGAACAGACAAAACCTATAATCTATATACACATATATATAAATATCATCACTCAAACTTTTGTTTGTAAAGCTAGCATCAAAAACACTTTCATGGTGAAGAATGGAAACAGATACATTTTTTTTTTGGTGTTTCCTCACTTATTGATGGAAGGACTAATCATATTTTGATTCAAGATAGCACGAAACACAATGAGCCACATTTGATCAAAAACATTTATATATGTTTTATAGTACAAATGTATACATAATAAGACTGAAAACAACTTATTATTTGATACTTCCTGTGATTTCATTTTCTATATAAGAATGTAACTTTTCAATTTGTAATAGGTACTTTTTTATACTATTGATGAAGAACTTTATATTCTATTATTTCCCTTTAGGTGGTACTTGTTACAAGAGAAGAAGGGAACACAAAGTGACATGCTAACTTCTACATCAGTTAAATATGTTTTCTTTAGTAGCCTATATTATCTTAGATGTATTCATAATATTATTCATGCTATTACAAACAATTACAAAATGATGTAACACTATTACTTGCTACTATTTTACATCAGTGAGATCAACTACCCAAAGATAATTACAATACTACCTGTTTTAATTAAATATACTGGTACATAACATTTATAACTGACACCATTAGACAATGATGCAACAGTAATGTATATCATACCAATACAGTTCCAATTAAAAAGTAATTACAGCCCCAACTTCTGTTATCAAAACCTATTTAACTAGAAACTGAGTAGGAACATATCACCTTTATACTCTACAGACTGTTTAATTCTATCATGTCTATAACTTATAGATACTAACTTGATAAATCTTGGCTGGAAGTATGCACCAAAATAATTACAAAACTTTGAAATGGGGCAAGTGTATACAAAAACAAGGATTCCACAACATATACTAGTCTAATATCAATTGATATTCTAGGTAGTCAAAATAGATTATATATACTTGTTTCTCATTCCAAGTAAAAGATCCATTGACCCCCCCCCCCCCCCCCCCCCCAAAACACACACACACACACCTTTTTCCTAGCTAAGGGTGTGAGATCCAAACACCCATGTTCAAAATTTTATGCTTATGGTTTATCACCACAATGAACATGGTAAGGAAATAATTTTTGTCAACATGCAAATTTTGCAAAGCATGTCAAAACGTTTTTTTCTTCTTCAATGACACCATTGTACATACAATAAAATTGAAAATATATTCTTCTGCTATATTATTTGTTATTGAACATTATATTAGCAGACAATTAATTGCAGTTAATAGTATTTCCCAAAACTTAAGAAAATATAAGATGCAAATTGGACAACTTACTGCTTTTAGATTATAATCAATTTGAACATCATAAATCCATGAGACAATATGCTATCTTGTCAAAATGTCAGACAACACACAATATATTCATTAGCAAAATAAATTGTAAAGAAGCCCTTCACAAAACATGTTCAAAGTCAACATGCGGTCACGTAACATTTTTATGTTTACATATATATACATGTATAGTAGAGATAAATGTCTTATTCATGTGTTTGTGTATGATTCTGAAGATCAATAAATTACAAAAGAATGGAGGAGTAATCACTGATGTAAGTGGAGTAAACTGGATAAAGACATGTACGCTGAACAATAAATCAAATCTGTATGCTCAAGAATAAATCAAATAATCTTTCATAAGCGTGGTAAGATACAGACTCATTAAACAGTCATATCTATCTTATATACATACTGTTATTTTACATTACTTCCTCTTCCATATAAAAAGTTTTTACGACTTTTTTGTAAAATGCATCTCCTTCAATCCCTTTGACAAAGTAAAAATTGATAAAAATTTAAATCAGTCCTAGGCATATATTAATTTAAACAATGTTAGACAATTATTGTGCAATAGTATATATATAAAACAGGATATAGGGTAGAGGATATATTAGTATGCTGTTACAGTAAGGATACCCACAGTTATAGTCTATGTAGCTGTACTTAAGTAATCACGAATTGGGGAGTTAACTCACAAATGGTAATGCTAAATAGTCATACTAAATATCATTTTTATAAGTTTGGAAATAGCCCGACAGATTTCAATTGATGGCACTAAGCGAAAACCAGCTAAAATGATATCAAATTCAGTAGAAAGCAAAGTACCAAAGCATGAACAAATTATCTTAAGTTAATAAAGATGACTGTGTCAGACATCATTGAAATATGTGTCAGTCATATATCATATTAGGAGTCATAAAAAATAGAGGTTACAATCTACACTCCATAGTAGGATGTCATTGTAGTTGTAGAATTGTAAACTAATAGTTGTTCTTCTGGAACATATATTCCTTCAATGAGGGATATGCAATATCAGTCTATAATTTTCAATGAAAATTACTCAAAAATGACCTGTACTTGAAAAATTCTACTTCCATTTAATTCTGGCTATGACTGTAGTCCACTGACATCTTACTTTATTTCACTGATCAATGTTGTATCTGTTGTTCAATGTAGAATTAGGTCTAAGCTTCGAAGTAAAAGTCTTAGTAATTAATCAATGTATATATCACTAGGAGATCAATAAAACACACATCTTCATCACAATCAATAAATGATTTCTGTTTGGACACAATATAAATATGTTTAAAGGACACCTGATTGTTACAATACAATGTTACAATAGAAAACATTCAATACATCAACAGCAGGGGAGGAGGGTCAAAATAAATATCACAACTACATAATAATATGCCAACCATTTTAACAGTGTTCTAAAATATTACTATGCTCTTCCATTCCCCTTGGATATTTAATTGTTAACTGGTTTATCTGCACACAACAAATGGAAAATTAAGTTGCTTTAAAACTTTTGATATAAACATACCATTACGACTTTGTTCAATATTGGCATGTATGAAACCTGAAAAATTCAATGGTAAACAATAGTGCAGTACCTGCCACTATGGCACATCTGAGTATACTCACTTCATTACCATTAACATTGACTGGAACATCCTCTGGAGGTCGGAAGGCTGATCCTCCAAGAGTATGTCTCCTAGGCACTTGTTTCTCTGGCTGCTGAACTTTCCTCTGCAGAGAATTAGATCCCGGTGCAGACCTTGGTTGTGACTTACTGCGGACATGAATACCAGTCATAGAAACATCCCAGAAACTATCCAGATCTTCATAATTGTTCCCCTTTACATTCTCAGCACTACCATATATCTTTCTAGCAGTGTAATCTGAAAAATAATTGCGGAATATTGTTGTTGAATATACATTTATTGATACTCAAATCCTTATATCCTTTTTTTATCCCCATCATACTGGCTGACAGCCACCTACATACAGACAGTCAGTAAGGGCTGGTAAACACATGAACTATTGAGATAAAGGCTGACAGCCACCTACATTCAGACAGTCATTAAGGGCTGGTAAACACATGCATTATTGAGATGAAGACAGTAATATAAATAAACATGTGTACTCAGTTTCTAGTTGACTTCATGGTAGAAATGTAACAACATTTTTACCCTCAGAATGTTCTAATCTCTATGGCATTTCCACGTTCAGTGACCGACCTGTGGAATAAATTCATCTTAAATTTCAAGTTAATGTGACAAAAAATGCATTGTAAACTACTCAATCAAAATATTAGGGGTTGACAAATGGCCTGTGAGATCAGACTTTCTGAGGCAAAAACCAGAAAACATAATGCATCCCTTCTACGGTAGATGGGGCATACAAATTATGAATACCACACTTATCTATGACAACTTTAATAAATGTCTTTATGAGTAGTGTTTCAGGTCCAAAGGTTGGTTTGTAAATGTATTTTGAGTAATTCCTTAACCAAGTAACAGCTTGCCCCACTGCCAACTTATCTCCCACCTACCAAACCAAACTTTCAACCATCTCCCAATTGAAGAAAACAATGAGTTCAATTCTGCTGAAACAAGTCCTACAAATATTGCCTCAATAAACAATGGAAAAGTAATTGTATACACTATGTACCCACTAAATTAAACAGTAAAAATTTGACCCACTATTAGCTCATCTCCGTGACCTATCCACATTCAATCAACTCTCCCCATTAAAGAAAACAATGAGTTTAATCCTGCTCATACAAATGAAAATAATTTGTACCTATTATTAAAACAACTTCAAGATTGCCTCACCTATAAAATGAGAAATACATTTTATCACGTCACAAATTTTTACATTGATAAAAACATTGCAATAATTTCTGAATATATAATATTTCAATATTGACCTTTCATATTTTCTTAGTCTTAGATTTGCATTGTACAACATCTACACCAATTCAAAGACTTAATAGTGTAAATTTCAGTTCTGAGACCCCATCCTTTTTATTTTATTGAAGACTTTGTCAACATGCACCAATCCTAATTTTGTTAAATTTAACCACATTCATTTCCTATTGAACAGGATTCAAACAAGTGTTTTAAAACATTAATGCACGTTTCCATTTCTAGAGAACAAAAAGGAGATTTCAATCTTTTGCTTATTTAATCAACCAGAATTCATAAAAAAAGATGAGAAATCCTCAGACAATTTTTATGGCCAATCATTGTTGTCACTAGTTGTCAGCTCTAGTAAGAAGCAAGAAATAAACTGACAGTGAAATTACTGTGTGATAGAAATTTGACATATTTATGAATCAAGACTTGTAATAAATTGTATAATAATGTAACAAACAGACAAAAAGATTGAGTGAAAATACTTCCTAATTTGGGATATTCCTTTTAAAATCAATTAGAATGGCTAGAAAATCTAATTATGCTCCTACTTATATTTACTAAAATATGTGCCGAAAGGGAGTTAACTCATTATCTATATATTTACTTCAAGCAAATATTTAAATATAGTTTAATTAAAATTGAAGAATTAATTACATTGATAAAGATAGGGTGGCATGTTACAGGGGTGGTAAAATTTGTCCAATTTTCTTTTCAATAAAGAGTAAATAGTAGATCAATTACAAAATTATTATAACTATTTAAAAGGTAAACTGTTCCTCTTTCAGGTTAAAAGTATCTGTTTCTTATATTTCATGAATTGTAAGAAGACTATAATATTAACGTAATAGTACTCTAAGTTGATTACATAAGAGTAAATACTATATGAGAATGTTTACCTGTCATCCTAGTTGTGTTTCAAGGTTAACATCTCTTTCCTTGAATGTGAATAACACCTCCAAACTTATATCCACAGAATGGCATACTGATTTTCATAAATAGATTATATTGAAGTATCAAACAGGGGTCATATTATAGGGATATATGTTCTAATCTGGTGACAGACAAAAAGTATCAACACAACTATCAATCCATCAACACCACCAATAACATACTAATTTTGACCGAAATTGACCTTTTCTGCATTTTTGTCAAAGGTCAAAGATAATCCACTAATCCTACTAAAGGTATCACACCTGTAATCACAAGTACACATCATAAACTTTACAATTAAGATTATCTTGCTGATCCTTACACCTGAGGGAAACAACAAACTGTCAATCATCTTACGTCTTGATGACAAATGGGCAGGACAAACTTTTATTTATCTATTTATATATTGATACCAGGAGATTCCCAATGTATAATTATAAAGAACATTAATATTATGATACATAAGTCTGCACCAAGTTTATAAGTGTGATGTGCATACATATTCATGACAAAGGCTTTAGGTAACCTTGCTATACCTGTAAATACAGATGTGCTTGTAAAAAAAATATTAATAATAAGGTAAACTGGAGAGTCTTCAATGGATCATTAAAAACAACTCCATGGAGATGTTAATATCTTAAACAGAGCTACTAAAAAAAATGCACAAATAAGAAACAAATAATTTGAAATCCTATTCTTAAGATTTGACTTTCTCAAGATAATCATTGACATACTTTTACAGAAAACTAAATTGAGATAAAAGTATTTAAAAAGTGAAGCAATATTACCTTTATTATTGTGTAGAGAAGACATAATATATCCATGTGTCTATTACTTACGTTAGGTAATACACAATCTTTTGATGTTTTTCATTGATAGTTCTTACTGAACCATGGACAGATAAATTTGTTTTTTATGAGCCATTTCATAAATGAGGATAACAACAGGGTAAGCCAAATCAACCAAACAAACCTCTTTCATTACAATATTTAATAAACCAAGGGGAATGAATTGTAATTACAAAGATACCTTCTGGTTATATCTACACTCACTAAGGTCAATGAACAATTGATAACTGTATTATTTTTTATCAGTACTTTTCTCGTTTATTTCATTTTTAGAGTGCACTTGCTTTTCATTTTTCTATTTACATCACTTGCTGCCTGCTCATATTCTTTAACAAAAGGTTCATTATAAATTCTTCAGTAAATTTATTGTTTTTATCTCGATTACATAACACTACAGTATTATTATGACAATAATAGGTCAGGTGGAGATAAGCAAGTAAGAATTATATAATCCTCCTCCCAAACTTTATTACCAAACATACCAGAACAGCTGAGTAATGTTTTTCACAAATTTACAACCTTCATCTGTCTTCTAAAACAAAACTACCATTTTACACAAATAATAAGCTATTGTAACCAATCTGAAAGATGCCAAGTTTTAGAGAAAGTTCCTTGAATGGCAAATAAGAAAACCAAAATATATTCATACCAACCGGGCCCAACTCCAACTATTGTGTTAAACATCCAAAAGTTTAGTACAAACAAGAATAGTTTCCATAGGAGATCATGCTCCCGCTATCACATTTTCATGTTCAGTGAACCATGAATGCTTAGTCAAAATTTCAACCAAAACTTTCACTCAAACAGTATTGAAAGAATGACTAACTGAAGGACAGACCGAAAATTATAATTCCCCCTCTACTTTTGTAAATTCTGCTTATTATGAACAAATTTCCATAACACAGATTCTATCGATTGATCGCAATCAATACCATGTAAAATAAGTAATCTGAAATGAAACTAAAAATGAAATTTGTTTCCCATCAATACACATAAAAAATAATAAAAATTTCTGATGGATTATTATATAATAAGACTGCATAAGGGAAGGACATGGTAACCACTAAATGCCTTGTGGCTGGTGCACTCAATGTCTGGGGTGGATCATCAAATTTAACAGATTTCTTGACAACTTGAGTGATCAGATAAATCCTATGAAAATATATTTTTTTTAAAGTAAAGGTATAATTTTGAGGGACAAAAGTGAAATTATAAAAACTAAAGGGGAAGTTTCAGTTAAAAGGGTTAATATTCAAATAACAAGAATGTGTCCCTAGTACATGAATCCCCAATCGCACTATCATTTTCTATGTTCACTGGACCGCAAAAATGGTGTAAAAACTATAATTTGGCATTAAAATTAGAAAGATCATATCATAGTGAACATGTGTACTAATATAAGTTTCAAGTTGATTAGACTTCAACTTCATCAAAAACTACCTCGACCAAAAACTTGAACCCGAAGCGGACAAACGGACGCAAAGACCAGAAAACATAATGCCCATAAATGGGGCATAAAAATGTCGGAATTTCGTTTTTTGAGATTCTGCAACAGCAAATTTTAGTTACTATATAAAATGTGAAGCAGATAAACAATAAGATCTGCGTTTCATCCATGTTACTGCAAACTGGATGTCTTGTTTGTCCTGATCACCAAAAATCAGGTAGGTACATGTAGACTAAAATGTAAGTTTGAGATGTACTTTTGGTTGTTTTTTATATACTCTCTGGTATTTAAGTATAGCTCCTAATTAATTACACTGTATATCAATATTTGATATTGCGCCATATAATAAGTTCACAATTTGATATCTCATAAACCTGTAGAAATAATAGGTAGCAAATATTTTAATGCAAAAACAGGACCCCCAAACTTTTACTCAGACCACCAGATTTGTATTCTTGGTGGTCCTAATATGACCACTAGGCTAAAAAAAAAGATTTCAAGAAATCAATTACATTGTTGCTAAAAAATAAGTTCTTTATGCAGATCACCAATCAAAGTTTCCTGAGGTAATTAAATTATTTATAATGAAGTCAATTAATCTGACTGAGGAATAAGAAATTGATCCTAAAGAACTAAATCTGTGTTTGATTAGCAGGGGAGATAAATATGCATTTTGCAAAAAAATCAGACTTCAATCCATCTTCTTGTGAACAATTATCTGCCTACAGCATGTAAGTGCAGCACATCTGGAAGACAGAAATCTTTCACAAGTCTACCAGGTGTTGTATGAATCACACATTTTTATCTTTACATACTACAGAATCATACAGATAATAATTCCTATCAAAATACCACAGCTATAGACAAATGACAAGAGAACATCCATAAAGACATCAAAGCAGTGTAACGAGAGTGTAACAAGGAGTTAGAAGAAATTATCTATCCCTTTACAGTTATATCCATTAATACAACACATGGACACCTTTTAATGTCCATTGTTAATATTCTGGGACACCTAATTATTATGAAGAAATACAACATTAATATCTGTGAATGAAATACTAAGAATGAATAAAATAGGCTCCTTGGAGCCTAAATGGCCCATTTTATAGAAATATGCCTTATAATTGTATACATCTTAGGAGCTTGACTGTCCCATCTGGGAGTAATATGCCATTATTAAGCTACATAATAAAATATGAAGAGAAAAAATAAATATCTACGAAATTCACTTTGGTCTTCTTCTGACAGACAGTAAAACTCTTGTCTAAGTGGGGGATCAGTTTGGCTGTGTGGATGTATAAATGCATGAAATATTTGCCGCTGGACATAACACAATCAATCAAACAGTTTCTAAACATCTGTAAAATATGTTATAAATAAGTTAGTAGACCAAACATGATGAACTGGTCAAAAATTCCATTATAAACTTAAGTAACTCCCCCTAATTTTGTGCAAAAGGGAAAATACTTCGTAGATCTGTACATTTGCAATCTAGAATGTTTTTTTCTATTACGGTTTTCAAGAAATTACAACCTTCAAGATAACATTAGACAATTTCTAGTACAAACAAGAATGTGTCCAAAGTACACAGATGCCCCACTCGCACTATCATTTTCCATGTTCAATGTTGGGTAAAAAATATAATTAGGCATTAAAATTAGAAAGATAATATCATAGGGAACATGTGTACTAAGTTTCAAGTTGATTGGACTTCAACTTCATCAAAAACTACCTTGACCAAAAACTTTAACCTGAAACTCGCACTTTAATTTTCTATGTTCAGTAGACTGTGAAATTGGGGTCAAAAGTTTAAACCTTGACCAAAAACTTTAACCTGAAGCGGGACAGATGGACGGACGGAAGGACGGACGGACGGACGGACGGACAAACGAATGAATAGATGGACGAACGCACAGACCAGAAAACATAATGCCCCTCTACTATCGTAGGTGGGGCATAAAAATAAATGCTACCTGTTGTCAAAACCTGCCTAATTTTATGATTTGTTTTGTTATCATGTGCAAAAACAATTACAAATAATTTATTATCTATAAATCAGTTTTATTTCTACCAAGTCCTTAATTTCTTATGTAAATGCACAGCAAAATGCCAGTAAACATAATGAAGTAGTGCTTTCCTGGGTAAAAAAATACTTTTCCACCAGTTATAATTTATTTACACAAAGATGTCATTCGATGCTTTATCACTAGGAACGATTCAGTTGCTGAAACATTAAGAACTCCCCCTTCCCCCCCCCCCCCTCCCCCCTACAATTTTAAAAGACAAAATGCCTTATTTTGGTAAACTCGTGTTATTAGGTTGCCCTCTGAGGCTGAAGTTTATGTTTAATAAAAAGTCATTATCAAATGGCTAGATATGAAGAAAAAAAAAATCAAAACACTTGCTTCCAAATCATGGCAGTTATTGAATTAGACTTTATTAGGTCATGGAAAAAAATAAGAACCACAATACATAAATAATCTCCTTGTTATAAGTGTCAAATAAAAAATACCACTTAAAACTCACTTCACAGTCATCTTGACATGGTCATGATAAAAAAAATCTTCTATCTAAATTGGTTTCCATGGAAACATATAACTCTATAATTCTTATGGATTTCCTCCATGTCAGAATGGATTTGGGTGATCTTTACTTTAATCAATGGACATGGTTCTTACAAGCTAATGAGTGCCTTCGCTGGAAAACTGTCATTTTCTGGAGTATGGATTTTTCCCATGTGCATTAATGAAACTGCTCAAAGCATAGATCTACGCTGATGTAAACAAAATAGAACTAAAGAGCAAAATCGTTTTAATAATAGATGTCCTTATAAAGGGAAGAAACTCCTTATAATCACAAGGTCAATAAAGCTAACACAGAACATTAACCAATAAATGTTCTAGTGGAAAAGTCTACATGGCCTAAATTTAAGTTATTTGTTCACACAAAATTGCAGTACCAGTAAGTCAAAATTTGGAGGTACTTATCTTTGAAGTGTTTATGGATCACAGAACAGGAAAAACACAATCACCAGTGGCGGATCCAGAACTTCTTGTAAGGGGGGCCCACTGACTGCCCTAAGGGGGGGCCCGCTCCAGTCACGCTTCAGTGATTCCCTATATAAGCAACCAAATTTTTCCCATGAAAGGGGGGGCCCCCTGGATCCGCCTATGATCACCTCTACTGCTAGTAAGTCCAGATAAAAAAAAATGAGTAACACATAAAATAACAGACAATAGAAAGAAACATTCAATGTGACAAATCATTTAAAACATTTCATATGAACAAAACACATATGATATGATAACCAAAAAGAGTACCAGTATGTTACTTGCTCTACATTTTAGGTCATACTACATTTTATATTGTATGATTACTTGGAAATAAAATAGATTTAATAAGAAGAAAACTATACCTGAACTGAAAACCATTAATTTTGCTACTTTTAATAATTCAGGAACATTGATTCTCTAATAGTAAAAGATCCAATGCTGAAATCTATCTTTGAAGTTTGCAGCTTTTGTCTAAAACGCCACAAGCAAACTGAGCATATCAATTAGAAAGATTTAAAACAGCCACATCTTGATGGTCAGCACACATCAAAGTAAAATCATTAATTGACCAATTTCTTTTTACAGTAAACAAGTTTATTACAAAGTAGACTAATTGCTGTTTCCTTTATGTTCAGGGGCAAATATTTCATGCATATTCAGGGTGTATATATATATACATATTATTGAGAAAGTAACATATGTAAGAAAATACAAACAGGAACAAGTAGAACTGTCAGCTATTGCTTACAAATGGAATGTGATGAAAGTAGAATCTGAAAATGCATCACATGTTATAAATAAAATAGAAAATGGAAACATGAAATGGTCTTAGAGACATCAACCCAACCACTGAGCAGAAAACAGACACTATCCACTAATTGGGACTCTTCACAGTGAGAAAATACTGCATCCACAGGTGGGCTTCAGCTAGCCCTAAATGAAAATGTGTTCCAGCAAAAATAGACATCACACTAAACTCCAAAGTAAATAAATGAACTGAAATAAAAAAACAAACATTCAAAACTAACAAAGGCCAGAGGTTCCTGACTTGGGACAGGTGCAAAAATGCAGAGATCTCAACCATCCCCTATACCTCTAGCCAATGTTGAATAAACAAACAGCAATACACACAGTAAACATAAAGTAAGAAAGAGCATTTACTGACCTGTCAGCTCCTGACCTCAATTAAACAGATTGAAAGATTTGAAAAAAAGCACAATCCCTCCCATAAGGGGTTTAGTAAAGCTTGACATGAAGTATGATTCCCAATTTTAGGATGCTTTGATCTGTTGCTCCTAAGAAAAATGTGTCAAATATTTTATGAGACAAAACGACATACAGAACTTAATCTGTTAATCGCGCTCCCTCCTAATGAGCGTTTAATGAAAAAACATGTAAACAAATATGGATCATATATGCTATCCCAAAATTTGAGGGGATTTAAGGGTCGTGAGAATTAAGCGAACTTTTCTTCTGGTACCTCTTATATATTAATTTATATGTTAGACACAGTTTACATAGAGGTTATAAAATCAATATATACAAGGCAAACTATTTTTGTAGCATTTAAATTCCACTTAATCCCTCTTTTAAGAGAAACCAGGAAACCAAATAAATCTAAATAGTTTGATAATTACAGTACTTACCTGTACAAATTAAATAAATTACAGCATTTATTTACTAATATTGACAAACAGGACTTGATAAACAAACTCATCATTTTCTAGTTGATATCATAGCTGGCATAATTCAAGAAATTATAGAAAAAGGTACCTTTTATTAAACCTGTAGCATCCTGATGTTCAGTGGACCCTGAAATGGGGTCAACACTCTAATTTGGCATTCAAATTAAAAAGATCATAGAATAAGGAATATGTGTACTAAGTGTCAAGTTGATAGGACTTCAACTTCATCAAAAACTACCTTGACCAAAAACTTAAACCTGAAGAGGGACAGACAAACGGATGGTCTTACAAACGAATGGTCTTACAAAAGAATGGACAGATGGACAAATGAACAAACGAGCGCACAAAGTAGAAAACATAATGCCCATAAATTTGGCATAAAAAAGTACAAATAATAAACTGTGTTGACAAAGAGATATGTCTAGCCAAATGTTAAATAAATTGCAACAAATCTGCAAGGTGACACATTGGTTAGCAAATGTGTATCAATAAAAGTATAGTAGTTACAAATAAAATCTTAATTATCTTCAAATAGAAAATCACATGATGAATAATTTGAGCTAAGTTTAAAGATACCGTAAACAAGAGAAAAAACCCAATATCAAGTTGACACAGAGAAATGTCTTGTCTGTAGGCATAAAATTCAGAAAAAGACAATCTGATGGACAGCAACATTGCTAATTAATTCAAAGTTGCTGGACCAACTTGTTGGTACAGCCTCGTACTAGTTAACAAACTGTGATGTACTGAAATCAATGCAACTTAAATGAAATCATTGTCCATTGAAAGCATGGTAAGTAGTTCCTTTCGTACAAACATTAGCAGAAAACATAACAATTGTTGACGCCAGAGCCATCACAGACAAGCCAAAAATGATATGAGGATACACTGACTAGCACAAAATCATTTATACCTAATATTGTATACAATTAGTATTTTATTCATAAATAAAACATTGTATGTTCATTTGATGGAATGACAAATTATTGAAATTTTTACCTTCCAGCTTTAAAATTTGTGTACAAAATACTGCTCAAACAGCAATTTAACAAATAGTTATATTCATAACACTACTATAATATCTCAATAATGTCACTCCAAGTCTTTATTTACATAACAAATTTAGTCTGATCCATTAAATCATTTTGTTTATTATCTTTATCAATATCAAATATTGACACATAAATATCAGTTCAAATACAGGTATAATCCTCAACCAAAGGTGAAATATAATAATTTTCTGTAAGCAATTATGTTACCTTTCCAATGATTTATTTATATCATTTCATAAAAGGTGTTACAATGTGTGTACCTCAAAGGTCAATTAGATAGGCTAACATTATTCTTATAAAAACTCTGTGCAACAATAAAAATTATGAAGGAAGATATTCAAGTGGAAGCCGACAAAACAATGAAACAAAACCAATAATGTTAAACAGTTCAAAACAGAAAACAAACAGCATGCTAAAAAGAAATTAGATATCAATAAATCTAGAAGTGGCTAATAAAATTGAGAATGGAAATGGGGAATGTGTCAAAGAGACAACAACCCAACCAAATAAACCAGATGCTCCGCAGGGCGTAGCTTTATACGACCGCAGAGGTTGAACCCTGAACAGTTGGGGCAAGTATGGACACAACATTCAAGCTGGATTCAGCTCTAAATTTGGATTGTGATTAAATAGTTGACACAGCATAGGTTTCTGACACAGAATGAATGTGTTCTAATGAACTTAAAATTTTTGTTTTCTCTTAGAGCAATTCACTATGCTGTTGAATATTAATCCTCTCAAAATGCTCAAAAAAATGTTTGAAGAAATTTTCTTTTTTATTTATGAAATTTCAAATGAGAAAAATTGAACCCAATTTTTTTAATCACATCCCCCTTTCCCTTATTCCAAAACTAATCTCAATTAAAATTTCTAATGGAGTTTGCAACAATAACTACTCATTTAAATACATCATAACAGGACCAAAAATGAAGAATCTACATACACAGTTAGATTTGGTATATCAAAGAACCCCATTTATTCAATTTTTGGTGAAATCAAACAAAGTTTAATTTTGGACCCCGATTTGGACCAACTTGAAAACTGGGCCAATAATCAAGAATCTAAGTACATTTTTAGATTCAGCATATCAAAGAACCTAACTGATTCATTTTTTGTCAAAATCAAACTAAGTTTAATTTTGGACCCTTTGGACCTTAATGTAGACCAATTAAAAAACGGGACCAAAAGTTAAGAATCTACATACACAGTCATGACAGTTAGATTCGGCATATCAAAGAACCCCAATTATTCAATTTTGATGAAATCAAACAAAGTTTAATTTTGGACCCTTTGGGCCCCTTATTCTGTTGGGACCAAAACTCCCAAAATCAATACCAACCTTCCTTTTATGGTCATAAACCTTGTGTTTAAATTTCATAGATTTCTATTTACTTATACTAACGTTATGGTGCGAAAACCAAGAAAAATGCTTATTTGGGTCCCTTTTTGGCCCCTAATTCCTAAACTGTTGGGACCTAAACTCCCAAAATCAATACCAACCTTCCTTTTGTAGTCATTAACATTGTGTTTAAATTTCATTGATTTCTATTTACTTAAACTAAAGTTATTGTGCGAAAACCAAGAATAATGCTTATTTGGGCCCTTTTTTGGCCCCTAATTCCTAAACTGTTTAAACCAAAACTCCCAAAATCAATCCCAACCGTTCTTTTGTGGTCATAAACCTTGTGTCAAAATTTCATAGATTTCTATAAACTTAAACTAAAGTTATAGTGCGAAAACCAAGAAAATGCTTATTTGGGCCCTTTTTGGCCCCTAATTCCTAAAATGTTGGGACTAAAACTCCCAAAATCAATACCAACCTTCCTTTTGTGGTCATAAACCTTGTGTTAAAATTTCATAGATTTCCATTCACTTTTACTAAAGTTAGAGTGCGAAAACTAAAAGTATTCGGACGACGACGACGCAGACGACGACGCCAACGTGAAAGCAATATACGACGAAAAAATTTTCAAATTTTGCAGTCGTATAAAAACAACAGCAGAGGGTCACCAACAGGTCTTCAATGTAGCGAGAAATTCCCGCACCCGGAGGCGTCCTTCAGCTGGCCCCTAAACAAATATATACTAGTCCAGTGATAATGAACGCCATACTAATTTCCAAATTGTACACAAGAAACTAAAATTAAAATAATACAAGACTAACAAAGGCCAGAGGCTCCTGACTTGGGACAGGCGCAAAAATGCGGCGGGGTTAAACATGTTTGTGAGATCTCAACCCTCCCCCTATACCTCTAACCAATGTAGTAAAGTAAACGCATAACAATATGCACATTAAAATTCAGTTCAAGAGAAATCCGAGTCCGATTGTCAGAAGATGTAACCAAATAAAATAAACAAAATGACAATAATACATAAATAACAACAGACTACTAGCAGTTAACTGACATGCCAGCTCCAGACTTCAATTAAACTGACTGAAAGATTATGATTTCATCATATGAACATCAGGCAAGTATTTCATAATTTCTAACCAGGTGCTCCGCAGGGCGCAGCTTTATACGACCGCAGAGGTCGAACCCTGAACAGTTGGGGCAAGTATGGACAAAACATTCAAGCATGATACAGCTCTGAATTTGGATTGTGATCAAATTTTTGACATTACATGGTTTTTTTTTACACAAAACAAATGCCAAGATTTTACAAATCAATTAAAGATTTCTTCTTCAAACTTTTTAAATCTAAAATTAAATAGTTGACACAGCATAGGTTTCTGACACAGAATGAATGTGATCTAATGAACTTAAAAGGTTTTTTTTGCCTTTGAGCAATTCACTATGCTGTTGAATATTAATCCTCTCAAAAAAATGTTTGAAGAAATTTTCTTTTTATTTATGAAATCTGAAATGAGAAAAATTTAACCCCCCCCCCCTTTTTTTTCACATCCCTGTTTCCCTTTTTCAAAACTGATATCAATTCAAATTTCTAATGGAGTTTGCAACAATAACTACTCATTTAAATACATCATAAAATATTAAGATGTAAAAAAACTGCTTGTTATCACTGAATGGTAAAGATTATTTAAATTTATCAGTTGGTAGTAAAAAGTGTATATACATTGTATATTGTATATAACAAAGATTTAAGTTGATTCTGGACAAAGAAAGATAACTCCAATTAAAAAAAATTCTTGCTATTGCACAATATTGTGCAATAGGATATTTCTTGCTTACTATTCTGGACAAAGAAAGATAACTCTAATTAAAAAAAAATTTGCTATTTCACAATATTGTGCAATTAGATATTTCTTGCCATTGCACAATACTGTGCAATTGAAAAGACTTGCTATTGCACAATACTTAATATAATAATTTTAGATCCTGATTTGGACCAACTTGAAAACTGGGCCCATAATCAAAAATCTAAGTACATGTTCAGATTCAGCATATCAAAGAGGCCCAAGAATTCAATTTTTGTTAAAATCAAACTTAGTTTAATTTTGGACCCTTTGGACTTTAATGTAGAATTTGAAATTTGAAAACAGGACCAAAAATGAAGAATCTACATACACAGTTAGATTTGGCATATCAAAGAACCCCAAGGATTCAATTTTTGATGAAATCAAACAAAGTTTAATTTTGGACCCTTTGGACCTTAATGTAGACCAATTTGAAAACTGGACCAAAAAACTTCAATAATCAAGAATCTAAGTACATTTTTAGATTCAACATATCAAAGAACCCAACCGATTCATTTTTTGTCAAAATCAAACTAAGTTTAATTTTGGACCCTTTGGACCTTAATGTAGACCAATTTGAAAACGGGACCAAAAGTTGAGAATCTACATATACAGTTAGATTCGGCATATCAAATAACCCCAATTATTCAATTTTGATGAAATCAACAAAGTTTAATTTTGGACCCTTTGGGCCCCTTTTTCCTAAACTGTTGGGACCAAAACTCCCAAAATCAATACCAACCTTCCTTTTATGGTCATAAGCCTTGTGTTTAAATTTCATAGATTTGTATTTACTTATACTAACGTTATGGTGCGAAAACCAAGAAAAATGCTTATTTGGGTCCCTTTTTGGCCCCTAATTCCTAAACTGTTGGGTCCTAAACTCCCAAAATCAATACCAACCTTCCTTTTGTGGTCATAAACATTGTGTTTAAATTTCATAGATTTCTATTTACTTAACCTAAGGTTATTGTGCAAAAACCAAGAAAAATGCTTATTTGGGCCCTTTATTGGCCCCTTATTCCTAAACTATTGAAACCAAAACTCCCAAAATCAATCCCAATCTTTCTTTTGTGGTCATAAACCTTGTGTCAAAATTTCATAGATTTCTATTAACTTAAACTAAAGTTATGGTGCGAAAACCAAGAACATGCTTATTTGGGCCCTTTTTGGCCCCTAATTCCTAAAATGTTGTGACCAAAACTCCCAAAATCAATACCAACCTTCCTTTTATGGTCATAAACCTTGTGTTAAAATTTCATAGATTTCTATTCACTTTTACTACAGTTAGAGTGCGAAAACTAAAAGTATTCGGACGCCGGACGACGACGACGACGACGACGACGCCGACGCCAACGTGATAGCAATATACGACGAAAATTTTTTCAAAATTTGCGGTCGTATAAAAATCAGGAAATTTGTGATATTCTATAAAGTTATGACTTGCTTTCCACCCATAGAAGCGATTTGACATAGAAAATCAGACTGTCTTATCTATTCAAAAAGTTATACAATGGGTGGATAATCTGTCAAACAACTTTATTGGAAAAAAATCACTTCTAAAGTATCCTACCAGCAAACTTAATTGCATAAAAGTATAAAAATATATTCAATATTGATTATAAAAAGTTTGCTGTTAACTAGAAATTCATCATGCAAAACTTTCATGGGTATTTTTATGTTGAGACACAGATAGATAGGCAGATGAGAAATTAGCTTTTGAGGCACCATAAGGACGGTATTGGAAGGGGATATCATGGCAGCAAAGCTTTTTCAATCAAAATAATAAACTTGTGAAACACAGATTTGATTTGCCTGTATGTGATTTTGATAGGAAAATGCTCTATATATATATGCAATATATTCAAAGTCAATGAACTGTAATTGAAGGTACAAGGCCAAAACATCTCAAAAGAAATTAGACATGAAAATGCCAATTACGGTGACAACTGCATACCAAATATTGTTAATATATTATAAGTGATTCTCCTTAAAATTTGACATGTAAATTAGACAGATATAAATTTCCAATCAATGCATGAACTGATTTTATTAGTCAGATCCAAACAGTTGCTTATCCACCTTCTGCCACACAGGTATAAATATTAATCGAGAGACAAGTGTCAGTTTTTAATAAGCTTATTGTTACTGATGTTTTTACTATACTGTGAATTTCCTTGACATTTGACCTCACAAGACAAGCACGACTTACTTATTGAAGCCTATAAACTTTTCTCAATCAATGTTTTAGTTTTTGCTATTGAAAATTCATAGTTACAACTTAATATCCTCATTTAACCAAAATGACTGAGCTTCCAAGTAAAAAAACATTACACAAGCCTCTCAATGCAAATCCTTACAAAGTCAAATTCAATCTGTCTATCACATTTCAGACTTCAGAAATTCAAATTACTTTCATTGCTACATTTACCACAATAGCTGGTAACCCATGTCATAATGGGCCAGCCTACAATCAATATCAATGATTTCTACACTTGAATGCAATAAAACGTAATTTACTTACCTCTTGTGAAATCCATGATTTGACAGACAACTCATCCTACATTCTCAACATCATATGTTATAGATCTATCATAGAAGATAAGCCATTATGTCTATCACTAAATGTAATTCAGAACTCTACTTAGTATTTTCAATTGTCACCTGGGAGCTATAACTGTTTTATTCAATAAGTCGTTTTTATAGTCCGATCAATAAGAAATAAATAAAGACACATTTTCTACAGTTGATTTACTATTATACATTTTTTAGCATGTAACTAACTTTTTTTAGAAATCATGCATCAAATTCTTCTTTTTTGTAAATGTTATGTAACAATTTCAACACTTGAGTAATTCAACTTATCACTAAATGTTTTCTTGATAGTTAGTATTAATCCAAGAATCTAAACTTTGTAAAACTCCCAAATTATGGATAATTATAACACAATAATTGTACCAGTTGAACTTGCACATCAATCATCAATAGTCTATCAACAATGTCAACAGAATATGTTAACATGAATCATCTCAATGACCATATAAAGAATTGGTCAGCTAATCCAATTATTGACTATTCTAATATCGGCCACTAGTTGATAGCTAATATCTTACAGGGGGAAGATAGATTCAAACATCTGTCACTAAGCCTTTCAATTTCTCAATACAATCACTACATCCAATTCAATTACTCATATAAATCACATATAGAAATTAAATTATGAATTCATATAGTCCTAATACAATGGCCCAAAATATTAAGTGACAATGCAACAGACTTTTTTATAATAGTACATCTCCACACATATTCACACCTTTACCAGTGAATGCATGAGGCTATACAATTTATAACTTTAAAATCATACACCAATTGAAGCATAATAAATTGACAAATAAACATCTGCTTTACTATAGTATTTCACCTGATCAGGGTCAATCTGGGTTCAAGGCCATGCTGAACTGTCACATTTCATTAGTTACAAAGTATCTCAGAATTGGGTTAAAGGGTATGGTTTGGTTTTGGTGCATTTTGCACTTAAATAAATTAAGTCAAAATAGGACACTGTGACATTTCATTTACTGTATCTATATTCTAAAAAGGAAAACATGTTTGCCATGTTTTTCACTCAGGTTTTTCATGACACTGCACTTCACTAAGTCATCATATTGTACTAACATTGTCAGATCAGCAAAAAATATCAACCATGTAAATTATGTGCAGTGTATTTTTCTTCATAAATTTAGTGGTAAAATTTGGTAAGTATAATATATTGAAGCCACTACAAGCCATCAATACATATGTTGGAAATAAATATTGGGTACAATTTTGTTGATAATATTTTAAAGTTTATCTTTACTGGTTATATTTCTCTGAAGTAAGTGCTGTAAGGAAAGGACTTTAACCATCAGCGAAGTTTCTTTGATAAGCACATAAGCCTACATGTACAGTCACCAATGGAATAAATTTTAAGAAAATCAACGAAAAACTGACAAAAAAAAGACTCATTTTTGCGGATTTATCTCCCCTTCCAATGTTAAATTTCCATAGAAAATTAAAAATGCTGATTTTGAGTTTTCTCAAGTTAGATTTTATGGGACTTATGTCTGTGTATATTTAGGGCTTAATGTTATAGATAAAAACTAAAACATTTTCTGTTGCAATTAGTTTGAGGTTAAAACTTAGTTTGACTGGACTAATAGTTGAGTCGTTGGCAACTATACAAGGAGAGGAACCGGAAGATACCAAAGGTAAATTCAAACTCATGAGTCAAATGAACTGATAACTACGATAGTGTATTCTAACTGCAGAAAGTTTGCATCACTACAGTAATTTTCCAAAATATGAACATTAAAATTCCAATTCCTGTAAATTCATATCATAATATAAATTAACAGACTGATAGCTTTTTGGAAGGATTTACTTGTATTTTTGCCTCCTTTTTATGCCCCATTTATGGGCATTATGTTTTCTGGTCTGTGCGTCCGTCCGTCTGTTAGATGGTCTTTTTACTATTGTTGTTCTTTAATACTGGTATTGGAAACATGAAACTTAAATGTTACACAAACACAGAATATTTTTTTGATAAATTAAAATTACTAAGATAAACCATAAATACTATAACATATGGGTTTTGCTCATTGTTGAAGGTTTATCGGTGACCTGCTATCGTTTTCTCATTGGCAATCATACCACATTTCCATATTCCATAGGATGGATTTGCCTCATCTAGCGAAAAAATAAACCAGATTACCAACAACTTTGATAAAATAAAAAGAAATGAAAGAACAAAAATTATTGAAGTTAGGTAACCAATGGATAACTGTACCTACTGGTTTGGGACATTAACATAAACTACGTGTCTTGGTTGAAAATTTTTGCGAGAGCTAAATCCTCCGTTTAACAGGACAAAGGACAATGATGTAACCACACAACCCAATTGGAAAGACATTGAGTCAATAGATCATACCGAGCACAACATCATCAAATAAAAAGACCTGAAGGGACACAAAAGTAGCTATCTCAGAAGAGAAGCAGTACTGAAAGCTTTGTTCAAAGTATCAATCAGTATACCTCCAAAATATTTAGTGTAAAGACATCATACATCAATTACAAAGTTAGAAGTTGATCTGCTGATTGAGAAATCATGCTTTTCTGAAAGTGAAAGATCTCATCCTAAGTTTGTACTATTTACCTACTTCATGGGCATAGTGGAAAACTTGGTTAATGCATTAGGATTATAAATTTGCATGTAGAATTTCAATATAGAAAATAAATTATTACATTTCACTTGTCAGTGTAACAAACTTCAGAACCACTAGATAGCATGTATAATGACATTAACTTTCAATTGCTAAATAATGGAACATCAATTATCAACTTCTATCAGAAAATCTAAATCCAATATAGAATGGAAACTTAATTTACTGAAGAAACTAGGACATGATGGCATGAAGAAAACCTATTTACAATTACAGAAAGTCTGCGTAAATTGGAAAAGTAAGATGCTGTTGAAAATCAGTAAACTCTGAAAGGAAAAACTAGAGGCTCTAAAGAGCCTGTGTCGCTCACCTTGGTCTATGTGCATATTAAACAAAGGACACAAATGGATTCATGGACAAAATTGTATTTTGGTGATGGTGATGTGTTTGAAGTTCTTACTTTACTGAACATTCTTGCTTCTTACAATTATATCTATAATGAACTTTGCCCATTAGTAACAGAGAAAACTATTTGGTAAAAATTTACATAAATTTACCAAATTAATGAAAACTGTTAAAAATTGACTATAAAGGGCAATAACTCCTTAAGGGGTCAATTGACCATTTAGGTCATATGGACTTATTTGTAGATCTTACTTTGATGAACATTATCGCTGTTTACAGTTTATCGCTATCTATAATAGTATTCAAGATAATAATCAAAAACAGCAAAATTTCTTTAAAAATTACCAATTGGAGGGCAGCAACCCAACAACCGGTTGTCCAATTCATTTGAATATTTCAGGGCAGATATATATTGACTTGATTAACAATTTAACTCCTTGTCAGATTTCCTCTAAATGATTTGGTTTCAGAGTTATAAGCAAAAAACTACATTTTACCCCTGTTCTATTTTTAGCCGTGGTGGCCATCTTGGTTGGATGGCCAGGTCATCGGACACATTTTTCAAACAAGGTACCTCAAAGATGATTGTGGCCAAGTTTGAATTAATTTGGCCCAGTAGTTTCAGAGGAGAAGATTTTTGTAAAAGATAACTAAGATTTACGAAAAATGGTTAAAAATTGACTATAAAGGGCAATAACTCCTAAAGGGGTCAACTGACCATTTCGGTTATGTTGACTTATTTGTAAATCTTACTTTGATGAACATTATTGCTGTTTACAGTTTATCTCTATCTATAATAATATTCAAGATAATAACCAAAAACAGCAAAATTTCCTCAAAATTACCAATTCAGGGGCAGCAACCCAACAACAGGTTGACCTATTCATCTGAAAATTTCAGGGCAGATAGATCTTGACCTGATAAACATTTTTACTCCATGTCAGATTTCCTCTAAATGTTTTGGTTTTTGAGTTGTAAGCCAAAAACTGCATTTTACCCCTATGTTCTATTTTTAGCCGTGGCGGCCATCTTGGTTGGTTGACCGGGTCACGCCACACATTTTTTAAACTACATACCCCAAAGATGATTGTGGCCAACTTTGGATTAGTTTGGCCCATTAGTTTCAGAGGAGAAGATTTTTGTAAAAGATTACTTAGATTTATGAAAAATGGTTAAAAATTGACTATAAAGGGCAATAACTCCTTAAGGGGTCAACTGACCATTTCGGTCATGTTGACTTATTTGTAAATCTAACTTTGCTGAACATTATTGCTGTTTACAGTTTATCTCTATCTATAATAATATTCAAGATAATCCCCAAAAACGGCAAAATTTCCTCAAAATTACCAATTCAGGGGCAGCAACCCAACAACAGGTTGACCGATTCATCTGAAAATTTCAGGGCAGATAGATCTTGACTTGATAAACATTTTTACCCCACATCAGATTTCCTCTAAATGCTTTGGTTTTTGAGTTATAAGCCAAAAACTGCATTTTACCCCTATGTTCTATTTTTAGCCGTGGCGGCCATCTTGGTTGGTTGACCGGGTCACGCCACACATTTTTTAAACTAGATACCCCAAAGATGATTGTGGCCAAGTTTGGATTAATTTGGCCCAGTAGTTTCAGAGGAGAAGATTTTTGTAAAAGATTACTTAGATTTATGAAAAATGGTTAAAAATTGACTATAAAGGGCAATAACTCCTAAAGGGGTCAACTGATCATTTCGGTCATGTTGACTTATTTGTAAATCTAACTTTGCCGAACATTATTGCTGTTTACAGTTTATCTCTATCTATAATAATATTCAAGATAATAACCAAAAACAGCAAAATTTCCTCAAAATGACCAATTCAGGGGCAGCAACCCAACAACGGGTTGACCGATTCATCTGTAAATTTCAAGGCAGATAGATCTTGACCTGATAAACATATTTACCCCATGTCAGATTTCCTCTAAATGCTTTGGTTTTTGAGTTATAAGCCAAAAACTGCATTTTACCCCTATGTTCTATTTTTAGCCGTGGCGGCCATCTTGGTTGGTTGACCGGGTCACGCCACACATTTTTTAAACTAGATACCCCAATGCTGATTGTGGCCAAGTTTGGTTCAATTTGGCTCAGTAGTTTCAGAGGAGAAGATTTTTGTAAAAGTTAACGACGACGGACGACGGACGACAGACGACGGACGACGACGGACGCCGGACGCAAAGTGATGGGAAAAGCTCACTTGGCCCTTCGGGCCAGGTGAGCTAAAAAGTGTTATTGTGTAAAGTAAACTCATGACCCAATACTTAACAAATCCAAAAGCAAAGGAAAAATGCCTTTAATGATGTTCTGCCCATATTGATAGTTTTTTCATAATTTCTTGCATTTACAATATTTTTTTGCAAACTACTAAGTATTGTACTAACAAACTTTCTTTTCAAAATCTAGTGAAGAACACAAGTTTAAAATCAGGCAAAATACACTAAACTGAACTCTCAACACACTTCAAAGAAAGCTCTGGCAAATTACAGCAATTATTTATAATAACTCTTTTCTATAGCTTTATTCCTTAATAAAATCTATATAGAACTCAAAACACTAATTTCATTCTACTTGTAAATTTATACAGAACTTTGAAGTAGCTCTTCAGTACTGACCTACAGTAATTATAATGGTTTCTGTCATAGTAACTGGATAATGGTTGGTTTTATGCAAGATTTTGGAAAGAGTTTTTAATAGAGGAAAATGCTTTTCCTATACTGTTGTTTACTGTACTTCCTTTGGCAATTCCACTAATCACTATCACAAAAGTAAAGGGTTAAAATCTATTAAAATATCAAGTTGATTGCTTGATTGTTGGTGTTTAGTGCCACCACTGTCAGAACTATTGGCTATTATAACCCTGTCAGTCCAGATTTGGATATTCTCTAAACAGTCACTACTTGGTATTTGATCTTTCTATATGTTTTGACCATAAGATGACTGATAAATCTAAACTAATTACTAGCCGCCATGACTTATGTTTTATAAAATGAGTGCACCCATCCCCACCACAACCCCCCTTTTAATTATTTTCAGTATCAACCTGAATTATCTGTAAGTTTAGTATTAACTTTACTCTTTGTTATCTAAAACAATGATTTTATGTAATGTTTAATATGTTATCAAATCGGAAAGAATTTCAAGATGACCTAAGTTACAGTATATGTATTTTTTCAATGGAAAAACAGAAGAATGTTGGAATCTTACATGTTCAATCAAGCCTTAAGGAGGCTCGCGGGTATAAGATTTTCAGAAAAAAAATTTACATTTATTTTTCATTACAAATTTTATTAATTACCTTTAGTAGTTGTTACTTTATCATATGGTACAAAAATCTTTCCAAAAAATCAATATGTGTTGGCCCCAGGTGACTTAAAATGTAGATATCATTGAAAAAGCTCCAAATTATACCCCTTTGGTGCAAAAATGCCATTTTTTAGCATTAAAATTGAAATATCTATTTAAACTCATCGGTGACCTATATTTGTTATTGTTGTTTTCGAATAAGCTGTACATAAACTAAATAATTGTAAAATTTAAGTGATTTCTGTAATTTAGTTCTTTCTTTTATTTCGATATTACCGCTATTTCTCCTATTTGTTCAACAGAAAAAAAAGGACATTAACAAAAATGTATGCTTCTTTCGAAGGCAGATTGTGAGCGTAAATGAACGGTGACCCCATTTTTTTATTTCATTTTTCTATTAAGTATAAGATAAAGTTTATTCATAGAAAAATATAGCGAAATCCTATATTAAATTAAAAAAATGATTTAGACCCGTGAGCCCCCTTAAAAGTAACTTTTTTAATCGGATGTTGGATGTCATTAAATGTAATTGGATAGTCTGACATTTATCATGCTTATGTCCTAAAGTAAGGTCAAACTCCTGTTAGGACCTTTTCTAAATCATTTTGCGTTAATCATAATATCATAGTGTAAATTAGATATACCCCCATAGTACTGGCCCTCCAGGGTATATCTTCTACAAAATGACAAAGGTGACACACTATCAGAGAATGAGTCTGCATGGAAATTCCTTTATAAATCAATATTTTGTAATCAAAATCAAGACAGATAGACCATAGTCATCACAGGCATTTATCTTATCTGTTCTGTTTCACCTATTGGGATCAAAGATACATCTATTGATTGCTGTCATTAATGCATGTGCTGCAGGTAAAATTACCAAGAATTACTAAGGACTGTGCCATTACCTGTAAATAACACCAATCTCTTAGGAATGTCTGAATGTTCTTCAAGGGAGGAGGCATCAATACAGACATTCAAATCCAATCTTTGGAAATGCATCAAACTTAAGTTCTGATTGGTTTATGATAAAATGTTTGAAACCAAAATTTCTATACATAACAACAAGAGGCTCCGATGGCAACCATTATACTTAAGTTGAGTTTTGTGTCATACAATTAATTTGAGAAATTAGTTCAACTAAAATGACACACCAAAGAGTAAAATTTCCAGTACAGTGACAAGCTTTAAATTTTCAATGGCTACACAATATAATCTTGTTTTAATTTCTGTAGGATATGTAGGATATACATTAAGAGCCTGAACTTTAAAAATATGCTCATATTGCTAAATTGAAATGATTATTTTTGTTTAAAAAAAAATAATTTCCCAACCTTTAATATTTACTACGAGAAACCCTTTTTTCAAACCAAAAATACAATAGAAAGCTGAAAAGTATATACCTCCACAATATTTGTATGGCGACACTGGTCCTGACGACGGTATACCATGACGCAGCCTGGGAGACAAACTAGCACTTCTGGAATGTGCAGCATCCTTTGAAGAACGCTTTGGAGATGATTTTTTCTGCTTTGATGTTTTGGACTTTTTGAATAGAGTTGGAATTTTACTTTTCTCAGGAGATTTTTTATGTCGGTCATATTCCTCCATAGTTTAGAGATTGTTCTTCGTAACTCAGGTGAATGATCGTTTCCAGGTGTACACAGACGATAACTTCCACATGATCACTTATTCTATGTGCAACATTCTTCACTTTATAAAATACCTCACTTTATTCAATTATTAATAACCAGAATAAACACGCATTAAGGTTATTGATTTTGAAAATCAATCAGACTGCTTTTAACACAAAAACAGTTATATTTCCATCCGAATCATTTACAAAAATCATCAAGTTTTTTATTACTATGAATACATGTTAAAAATTCCAATTAAGTATTTACTCCAATAATTCCATCATCACATATCCTTATAATTTAATTCCACCACAACAAATCCTTATAATTTTTCTATTCCATAAGTCAAGAAAAATGTTTCAAGACAGAAATCATCAGTCAATAATTTTAACAATAAATGTTTTATGAATTTCCAGTTTTAATCATCACTTGACTGCAGCATAGTTACTATGATAATGTATTGCCCAGACGAAAGTTACAAAATGTCTATAGAATTCATTTCTTTCAAGACACACATTATGTTTACCTGATCATGAATGTTTAAACATCGTACAAATGATGGAAATCAATTTGAAAAAAAATCTGTAAATATACCAAAAACACAAAATTCAATTAAATAATATGAGTGCAAGCACTTTTCCTTTTTTTGGCATACAGGCCAGCTAGGCTGTTATTAACATATCTATGTTTGAAGGATAATGTAATCCTTTGTATGTTATAAGAGATGTCGATTATCCACCTTATATCAGAATGCATTAAAAAAACTCCCCATCAATAAAAGTCAATGCTTCACTGGCAATACTAGGTGTTTTCCAATTATATCTAAAAATAGCACAGCTTAACTTCTCAGCTTTCAATTTAAAAAAATTAAAACGCATCATTTATCGACACACACATAAGCAAAAATCTATAACTGAATAATTACATATTTATCTTCAACAAGTTAATGGAAATGCATGTGTAATATGTCATAAAGCATACTAAAGTGCTCTTATAGACTAACTAGGGAGTCATATTTACTGAGGCTGGGATTTGGTATAGAAGGCAAAATTTACCCAAGCAGAAATATTGTATATGGTTTTGAGGTAGTAAGTATATGGTTTTGAGCTAGTTACTAAGAATGTACAAGTACAACTACACAATTCCTCAGTGTAAAGACTAGTGATATAAACTACAAACTATAAGATCTGATTTGACTAAAACCTTTACTTTTACAAGCTAAAAATACATACAATTAAAGGATCTAAAACGAATAACAAATTTAACAAACTCCATGGTAAATTCAAAATGGGAAAGTCCATAAAAAGCTGACAAAATCAAACATTTTCATATCAAATAAAGAATGGGAATTTGAATTTGAATATTTGACTTGGTACAGACATTGAAAATGATGGGTTAAGCCTAGTATTATAGCTAGCTATACATATTACTTGAATGAGTTGTTCCCCATACAGCAGTTACCCTAGCAGAAAACTGTAACATCTATCTTTATTTTTATAAGAAAGACGCAGCTTAGCTGGATCAACAAGATGAACTGTTATATCAATCAACGACCATAACTCCTGAATAATGAGAGAGATTCTTTTTTTTTACCTCAATTTTATCATTAGTAACAACATCTAAAAGTCTAAAAAAAAAATGGTTGAAAGGTCAAAAGTTACTGCACAGAACCAGTTGCTGAGGCCACTTGCCTTGACCTTGCACAGTCCTTCCAATCTTGCTCATACCATTTCCTCATGCAATGGCTACAATAATACTAACTACTATATTTTTGCCTTCAAGAAAATCTTAGGCAGACAGAATTTGCAATCTCACAAGACAGTCAGATGGACAGGACGACTAAAAGAAAGACAGATGAATAAATAAATTTTGAAAACCACCTTTGTACTTTCATCATGGAGGTATCATGTATGATAATGTAAATTTTATTGCTCTAGCAACATTTCCCCCATGTAACACAACTTGACAGGAGTGCTTTTCAACATAACCTTAGTAGACAAATTCACTTATCTGATTTACAGTGTTTGCGCAAAACTAATATGTATATATATATATATTACACAAAAAGAGCAAAAATAATTAACCCAATTACAAATATTTAATCAAGCATTTTAGTGCCAATATCTAACCATATCCAAATCACCTGTACATCATCAAGAAAAGTTTAGTATTAATAAAACAGGATATAACACAAATATGTTTCAAAGCTGATTAGAACAGCATGCCATCTTTTTAATGCAGAACTTTTTAAAATGTCTATGATAGTTTCAATAAAATTGTTTGAAAATTATAAATGAGATTTGTATTGTATATATAGTTAACGATTCTAAATCCTCATCTTTGAAACCCAGCTAATACTTTGTTATACCAGACAAGCTTGTCTCCTACATAAGGCTTATCAGTAGAAGGAGCTGGTTACACAAAATATGTACCTTCATTCATAATTTTTTATGAAAGAAGACAAAGTTCCTAAGTCTGGAAAAATGGGGAAAAAATCCTCAATCAATACCAATAATTAACAGGAGCACATGTCCAACAATCTTTCTGAGAAGTATCGGTAATCTTGGTTGAAAACCTTAGCAGGAGTCAATGACACAAATAAGGTTCCCACTTTTCACTCAACCATCAATCCCTCCACCGTTCCAACATCAACAAAGTTAAAGGGAGTTTTAGACTTCATCCAACTATGCCAAAAATAACATGTTACAATTCAACATCTACAACAATTAACGGTAATTTTAACTCATCATGTTTGAAGGGTTTTCTCTATTAACCATCTGGATATAAACTAAAGCTTAGTACATCAAAAAGAAAATATAATCATTTTGAAATGATGTAATTAAATCAACAAGATTGAAGAAATCCTCATAACAGCCAATAAAACTTAAATCTTTTTGGGTCAGTGTTTCTCCATCTCTTATACAGAAGAAACTAAATGGCGTTGTAACATAAAATAAACTAAAACTCAACCTGTAGTTACCCCACTTGTTACTCAAAAGCATCAGAAACAAGGTGTTCCAGGAACCTGTATTGTTTATTTGGCACTTTTGTCCAAAATAAATTGATGCATAAAACAGTAAGACATGTGTTTAATTAAACTATGAAGACCACCTAAATCTGTCGTGCTGATAATTTATGGCTCGGCCAAGTTTCTATATAAACAGAAATTGAAAATAAAATGGGTCAACATTTTTTGCCATTTAGATTCTCTATCATCTTTTTTGCAAATATACAAATATAGATAAAAAAAATTGTCTTGCAACATGAATTACTCCTATGAGGGGTCAGTCCATTATTTTTATATAGAGAAATGTTCAGTTTAATAAGGTCTACAAATGGTCAAAATCATAAATAGACCCCTTAAAACAGTTCTTGTACTTTAAGAGTGATTTTCTCTGGGTTTTATTTTCTAAATATAGTACATAGAGAGAATTCTCCAATTGATTGAAGAAATTATCATCAAAATAAGATCTCCAGAGTTTTCTTTACATATAATAGTTTTCAAGATAAGCCACAAATGTGAAAAAGTCTTGTTTCTGCAAACAAACAAAAAGATGCGTTCCCAAGGACAATAACTCCTATTGTATAATATCAACAGACAATTTAGTCCACAATGCCTTTACCTGTAGATTTTATTGTGTTTACAATTTTTAGCTGAAAACTGCAGTTAACCCCTATGTTCAATTTTATCAACAACATCCATGTTTTTTGATGGAACAATTCTTAGATTTCAAGGTGATGGCAAAAGATGGATATGGTGATTAAATAATAAAAAAAGTCTTCTATAATAATAAAAAGGATTGTGCAAATAACTTCAACATTAGTTATGAACTTCTTACATTCAGTTATAACTTTACAAATTGAAAGTACTTATAAGAGCTGGGATATATGAGCCAAGAGGAGTACAATGTCGTATTTAATTAGAATTTGCTAAAAACAGCTCATACTAGTCTTCTCAAGCAACAAAAGTTGGTATGAAATCAATTCTTTGTAAATTAGTCATTGAATAGCAATATCCCATTAGTCTTTGTCAAAGATCAATTTCCCATTAGTCTATCACTTTATGCAGTACATATAGATAATGAAACTGTCTCATAAATAGAATGCAGACTAAGAGTAGGTTACATACTGTCATTATTAACATACTGGTAATAACTGCACACAGATTTTCTCCATTACAGAAGATTTCTGAATGATCTGTTTTAGATTACTGTTAAGCTACATTTGCTGAGAAGAATAAAAGAACAGCATTCCCATGTCCCTTATCTCATGTCCAAGGGCAATAACTCTAATATTATATTTTGGAGTTCTTTTATATTTTAAAAGAATATCCTACAAGAAATGAAGGCAAGAGTTATGACTGCCATGACCAACTAACCATTAAAGACAAAAAAGTTTTAATAAGACTATTTGCCAATTCAGAGAGTGACACTGTAATTATAGAACCATATTTTATGAGTTGTTTCCCTTAGAAGGGACATAACTTTTTTCAACAAGTCCTAGTTGAAATATCATGTTTACTCTAACGTTTGCCTTTTTACTACTGTTGCCTGTATTTAAAGGGAAACTTCGCAAAAAAATCAAAAATTGATATTATGTTCATTCTGTATAAAAATGCTCAAATTCATAGATATTAAAGTTTTATTCCGCTAGATAAGCGATCACCATCGATTTTAAATTTAGAGTATCAATTCTTTACGATCCGCCATTTTGTCTTCTTTCCCGATGAATAAAAACGATATGTCTATAAACCACAAAGAAACAAAACTACAGTAACCGATGTAGTCGTAATTGCGTGTCGATTTCTTGTCAATCGTACGGTTGTTTTATCCGACTAACTAACTTGATACGGAAAATATTCTTACTTTTTTTAAATTACCATGGTCTGTTGTTTTTAAACTGTTGATATTGGAATTTGGTGAAAAGTCAAAGTTGAAATCATAAATAAGTGTTCCGTGAAAATTGTTTTCGAAAATCTAATTTGTTCATAATTCTTTAAAGTAATAAACTTTTTTCAAATATATTTTGATCTTCCCTCATCTGATCACCAGCATGGCTAAAGGTATTACTTCCAAAGGTATTGTGAGGGGTGTGAGGTGACACGTCCAGGTATTCAAGCGATTTCCTGTCGGGCATGCAAGTTCATGCATCGTTTCACTTCTGCAGGTATTGATCAGTGTACACGGCTGATAACTTATAACTTATAACTTTCTATTTTGAACTATCAGATGTATAATATACAACTCTGTCTTACTTGTCATTACTAAACTCATACGCTTGTTTATAAATAACATTTCTGGTGTAAAGAATATAATTCATAAAAATATAAATAATACCCTAAAAATAAGATTTGATGAAATTAAAATCTATTTAAATATTTTTTCCAAGGGTGAATTTGGGAAAATGTAATATATAGTCATTGTCAATAGTGAAGGACAGTTTGGAACAGACCAGAAATATTGATATAAAAAAATGTACGCACTTGCCAACGATTCGTTTATACGACTGGATAGAAAGTTACGGAACTATAGCGCAATTTAAAATATATACATATATACATGTATACATTGAACATAAGAAAAAAAAAATATTTTGAATAAATAGGGGTAAAAGTGTTGTAAATAGACTAGTCCACGTATGCCAACAGTATGTAATCATCGAATGTCGATAGACTATTGTATACCAGAAGAAGAAGAGAACCAATTTGAATTAAATACAGGTCGATGTATAACTTTTGCTTTGGTTCATTGAAGCTGTGGACCTAGTAAAATCACAGATTTATATTTCAATAAGATTGTTCTTGAACAAAGGAAGGAATTCGTCATCACAATTGTTATATATGCCACTGGACGAACACTCATTATCCTCAGGGGATGTGAATATTTTGCTGGGAAACTCTGAGTATCAAAGTTTCAAATTAATTTCGGGATTTATTTTCTTTCTTGGTATTCAATAACAGAAAAAAGAATAAATTACTTGTTCGCTAAATAGGGGTATTCTTGTCAGATAAAAGACTTTTACCGTAGTTATATTTAAAAAAATAGGGAAATATGACATTAAATTGGTTCTGTCTTTTTTTTTAAACATCGTTAAAGAGATGTGTGTCTAAGGTGAACGCCACAGGAACCCTGTAATACTAGTACGAGAGTATAGCTTGTAAACATTCCTTCTCAATAATATGGTTGTATTGGAAATCTTTTCATACAGATTGACAACTCATTGTCCGATATGCATGTAATATTTGCCACATGACGCCCATAGTTCTTTCTACCATCATCATCTTATTCTTTGATATTGCTGTAAACATCGATGGTTCACGCCCAAACAAAATGGCAGCAATGGACCTTCAGAGCTTCTCCGTGTTAAACACTTGTGAAATATATAGACGAAATTTCTGTATTGAAATGAATCTACATCTCACAAACAGGATTTTCAAATAACGATTTTGAGTAATCACATTACAAACTAATATAAACGTATGGAAAAATATAACCATGAAGGAATTTAGTTTTTATCAGACGCAAGAACTCATCACTATATCATAAACGTATACGTATATATATGCATACAGGTTCAAATATCAAGAACAAGCGGTCGATGTCGATAGTCTGTTTTCTAACTGTTCAGAGTTAGACATGTCACTTGTTCATTCTTGGAAGCCTTCATATTCCCCGTCTAACGATGGGAACTCTTTCTGATTGTGTTGACTATAAATGCTTGTATGGTAATTCTGTCGGTTATCTGTACAAGCGGTTGCATTTCCTCTCCTTTCCCAACAAACAAACGAACGAAACGCCACTAGTCTGATTTCTCTGGAGCTCATCCTCAATGGCTCTTATACGTCAGGAAACTTACATGTATACTAATAATGATTGTTTCAAGAACAACGATGTATGGACGAACTATTATAAATTCGTCAATATCAGTTATGCATGACTAAAATATAACTTTTATTACAACTACTGTATTACTTATTTGGATTAATGACGGCTATCATGTTCAACATTGCACAAATATTATCATAGAATTTTTTAAAAAAATCCTCAAAAATCCTAAAAAGAAATAATGCCTTAGCTTAGATAATTGGTATTCTTTTCACAAAAAGTTCGTGTAAATGATTGTCAAATGAATTTATTTATGTAAGAATAAAATGTTAAAAAGAAACTAAAAAAAATCATGCATGTTGTATGTTGTAATTTTTTTGTCAATTAAAAACTTTAAAATTGCAATAGTTTTATTAGCATTTAAACACAGCCAGATTTGAATACAAGTTAAGAAATTCCGTTAAACTCAATGATATCAAACAGATGTACAATGGTATATCAAATTGGGTAATATTGCATTTAGTTTTTATTAAAGATTAAAACTACTATTTTTTGCTTCATATTTGAATCTTTACGCCAATTGCCGCTAAGAAAGTAATCAAAAATTGTTTCCTTTTATTTTTATACACTTTCGGAATTACGAATCAGAATTTTATTTTCAATTAATTTACACAATTTAATTATTGTATCTTTATTCTCATCGTGTATTAAATATTAGTGTATTAACATCGTGACAGCATACTCTTTCTAATACTTTCTGTTTATCCTTTCCAAATAACAACATTTATACCTGTGTACGCTTGAACTCACACCTGCGGCTAAATAGCTACAAGGTAAACGAATTGACCTCAAGCAGAAATATACAGTGACCTTTACAAAATAATATACACACTCTGCTCACACATTAGTTGCATTGAAATGATAATCAAAACAATAACGGTAAATAGTACTCAAATATTTTCAGTTCTATATCAGTAAAAATGTTCAATAAATATTTTATGAAAAAATTCTTAACAATAATTAATTAAATTTATTCAAAAACATTTACTAGAGATAATTTTATAGGAGTTTAATTCAATCAATACAAAACGGTATATGCATATTCATTTTCGTTCATTCTTATATTGTGGTTAATAACTACGACCATTCGTCAGCTGTGCGCTTTTAATTACGTATATTGTCGATAAGCTATAAGAGTTAAACAGATTTTATTTTTTCCCAGAATTCAATAAATCGGGCTAATACGTCACGACCCACTCGAGAATTCAACCAAAAAAGTTACAAATACTTGATTTTCTCCGTTATTAGAAGGAATATAAATTTAAAACTTTGCAAATGTGTTTTTTATGTTAAGATGAACATAATTAGATGATAAGTAAAAAATCGCGGAATTTCCCTTTAACATACATTTTGTAGAGTGCTTAATTTGTGTAATCATTAAGTTTTTCAAATGTTTCAATTACATCTAATCTAGTGTTTAGCTAAAAACTTTATATATCAAGTCATTTTGCAATAAAAATTGGTTAAAATGGATACAGGAAGATGTGGTATGAGTGCAAATGAGACAACTCCCCACCCAAGTCACAATTTATAAAAGTAAACCATTATAGGTCAAGGTACAATATTCAACACCGAGCCTTGGCTAAATGCCTATATTGTACATCAGATTTCAATTTATCATTTAAGTATGCTTTGAATGTGAATTTGTCAAGTTTAGAACCAGTCTACAATTTGGTAAAAAAAAACAATAAAGCTTAGGTTATTCACCTAATACTTTTGATATACTCTACAAAAAATAATATATAACTTATGTCTCCAAGATAAATGGTAAAGGATTAATAATGAAAGAAGGAAAAATTGAAAGGACAGGTGCAATCCTAAAGCTTAAAATTAGAAAGTATGTACCCTTTCCACAGGAGAAAACCTGATGAAATGGATGATACAGCGGATGTGATTGATGAAATGGCTTAACGGAGCCCAAAGACAGGATCTGACTGAAGACCAAATACATGACAGGGAAAATTGAGAACGTGAATTATTTACACACACAGTGAGAGGGAAAGTACTCTGGTTCGTTGTACAAATACTAAAAAATTTACCCCGTAAAATATCATGATGATAAAGTACCTTCCACCATCTATATATCTTGCCAAAATGTGTAGTAAAAAAAACTGACTCCAAGTTTGAAAACGAAACTGTTATCTGACACAAAGTTAGGCCAGTGTGTTCTATAGCAGCAATTGAAACCAAAACAATTTAAAAGGTATAATTGTTATTTAACATCTGTAGCATATAGTCTTGATAGTGTTTGCGAAAAGGGGTAGCATTTTTCTGACTGAATTTATTTAAGAAATTCAGAAAAAAAATATTTTAATGAAGTTAGATCTGATGATGGCTTTGAAATGGTAAGTATTTTCGTTATTCTCTTAATTTAATTTACAATTAAAATTGGACCTTCAGAAAATAAAGAGGACTGTTAACATATATACTTGTTCCCCCTAACAGAAGTTCCACTGGAAACTTTGTTATAAACAATGTCATAATATCTGTTCCTGTTGGAACAAATATTCTATACCATTTATTCCGTTAGGATATTAATTCCAGTGGAAATAATATTCCAGAATATTGTTTCCACTTGGAACTTATATTATGAAGGAACTTCTATTCAATATAAGTATTTTCAGCCAAAGAATTGCCTTCAGTAAATTTGAACCCCCTAGTCAAATTAAATATTAACTGGAACCCAATATATAATGTGAACTTTGGGTTTCTTAATAAACAATTTTCCATATGGCAACAGATAAATTACAATCCAAAAATCCAAAGACTAAAAAGCATGAACAGTAATGCTTTATTAATCAACAGAATGGGTTTATTACAAGAATGTTATGGTCTATCTTTTACCCATCAACAATTCAAACTGTGTTAAATTCTTAGTTAATGATCTGTGTTCATGTAAACTTTATCAAAATGAGAGGTTTTGAAGGTCAAAGGCGGATAACTCTAATGAAAAAAACACTTTTTCAAATGTTTGTACTTCATTTACTTAAATTTGATAGTTCTATAATTTGTTATAGATTTAACTCAATTTTACAAATTGGTTACAATTTATTTGTTGTTTTATCCTTCTTCTCAAGTTCTCACATGTCATGCAAATAGACCCCTCCCAAAATTAACCGGTTTACAGCATAATTCTACTTTTAACTGAATGAAATTCAGAGAACAAGTTTTAACCATTTACAAACAAACTTTTGCACCTGGAAAATAGAAACTAGACAAATAAAATTTAAATTTCTGAATTATGAAATGCATTCATATTTCATAAAATTAAAAGAAAAATTCCTGATTTCAAGATCTTTCAAGATTCTTTTTTTTAGTCCCAAAATATCCATGTTTGGAAAAATGTATGCATCAAATCTATTTTATAACAGAAGAAAATAAAAGCAAAACTCTCTTTAAAGGCAGTGGTCAATAAAGCTTTAATTGTCTGAAAATTTCTTTAAAACTGATGCATTTATCATTTCTAAAGTTTAAAATTGCTTTAAATATGTAAATAAATACAGTATAGATCAACACATATTTTTCAAGAATTTCCTGTCATTTTTAAGCAAAAAATTTTCTTGACAAAACTGCATGTTCCACATTCACAAAATAAAGATTTTCCTGTCTGCCTACCAAATAAAATTTTCTTGTAAGGGTAACCTAGTCCAAAGTTACATAGGGACGTGTCACGTCATAAAATCAAAAATGAGTTTCAAGACTTCGTAATTTGTTGGGACTAGGAGAAACCATTCAATGTCCTGCCTTCTATGATCTTCTATTACTTTATTCTTCTTTAAAGTGGCACTAGCTAGATGTACATATAAAAAAATTAAAATATGACATAATGTTGGGGTTTTTTCAATCATTATTGAAAGTTAAATAGTCAAATAATAATTTGCTTTTAGCAACCAGTATGGTCCAATTTTGTCAAAATAAGCTAAATGATGATTTTTTTCACTTGCTAGTGAATAATTCGACCTCATTGGATCTGTATTCATGCGACCTTCAATTTAAACCCTTACAAATGTAGCTAGAGAAGAGTGGGGGAGGGGGACAGGACCTTTTTAAAGTTTTTATGTGTAAGTGTCTTATTCGACTTTCGGCAGTCTTTGGATGTCAACTCGATAGTTAATTAGATGGTGTCTAGACAAAAAACATCATGATACATATTATCTAGCCTGTGCCTTTTATTTTTTTTTACTTTTCTAATTTTGATATAAATTTTAATACTGTATGTTATCAGAGACATATAATACAATCTAGATGTTATAAATAAAATATAAGAATTTGAGTCAAATCAGTGAACATGAATTTGACTGCCAATGCCCCTTTAAGGGTCCCTAAACTTTAGGGTTAATGTTTATTTATCAATTAAGGTTATGGTTAAATTCAAGGATGAAATTGTTCTAGGTTAAGATGCTATAATGGTAAAGGCTAGCACTAGGTATATGTTTGGGTAAGGTTTTGGATGTATACAGGATAGTATTGGCACTATTGCTCTGTAATTCGTTGGATCAGAGACATATAATGCATTATTATTTATTATATGTCTCTGGTTGGGCCTTAATAACTAAAAGGTACTTCAATTATTCCTGTTTATCAAAGCCCTTACTTTCGTTTTCATCATATTCAGATGTAGAAATAAATGAAGCTGTAGAAATTGGTGATGACAACCCAAATCCACGAATAAAATCAGCATGCGGGACATCTTTTCCTCGTGAGCGAAGTCTTCTGTATTTGTCTCTTCTACTCTCTCGATCCTTTAAGGAATAGTTTGGAACTGGAAGTGGTGACAAGTGTTCGTTCATACCATCTGAACGTTGCTACCCAAACAGGAACTGGATGTACCACCATGCACGTGCTTTCCCGCCAATTTATTAATGATGTCCCAAAGACCGATTTGATTTTTAAAAGTACATATCAGGAGAATGAACCTTTCGAAATAATGTAAACTTACACCACAGATACTTGCAGTCGGGATTCTACTTCGTCAAAACTATCTAGCTAATGAACACCATTTAATAGTTTATGCATTTGATCTACTAAAAACTATTGTCTTAACGGTTTGTCAGGAAGAATTTTTGAAAGTTCAAAAATATCATATAAAAAATATCTAATTGAATAATTTGATCGTGGAAAGGCAGACGACTAAAAAGATAACTTTACCCTAGATAAAACACACAAAAATAGAAGGTTTTTCTAAGTTATGCATTTTTAAGATCCACCAGCAAAATTTGTCGTCATACTGTTCAGGTGAAGATAAGCTAATTTGTCAGTTGGTGCCGAACAAAATATAGAAAGAAGTACTATGATGATAAGAGGCAAGATTTTTTCTTGAACCGTTTGATGAATTTAACACAACACATACTAATGTGCAAGTCGTAAATTTATAAGGAGCAATCATCTTATACATGTAGTTGCTTTTTCGTGTCACGTTTATTTGAGCGACATTAATAAGGCGCTCTATTTCCTTGATTTATTTTCTCACCTTTTTTTTAGTCGCCGTATATCATAGATACGGTCCAGTCAATCTAGCATAAATTTGACTCTAACCTTAAAGTAATTGTAGATTTTTAAAGTTTTAACCTTTAGCATTTACTGATTCCCCAAATATACACAGAAAAAGTTCCACTATCTTACTCGAAGAAGACTAAAAAATCACGATTTAACCCTTATACTGCCAGCGGGCCGATCTGGGCCGATTGACGTTACCTTTAACTGCCAATGGGCCGATCGGGCCGATTGACGTTGTCTTTTTACTGCCAAAGGGCCGATCGGGCCGATTTAGTTGTTCTTTAACTGCCAATGGGCCGATATGGCCGATGGTTAAGGTTAATAAAATAAATATTGATTTTAGCAATAAAAGCATAATTTAATGATTTCTGTCAATGCCATTTCATTTTCGTTTCATTTTTTTCATTTTTCATGACGTCATTTAGCCATTTTTATGACGTTACAATGATGTCATGTATATTTAGCTATCATATCTGAATTTTGCTGTTCGTTAATCAATCCGTTGGGTTTTTTTTTTTTTGGTTTTTTTTTGTTGTTGTTTTAAATGTTTCACACTTTGTCAATTCGGATCCTTACTATACGAATGTCGATATTGGTTTTGCTCGTCATTGTTGAAGGTCTTGAAGGCCGTACGGTGGTTTACGATTTCATTCATCACGTCAAATGGTCTCAAAGAAGATGTTTGATAATTGCTACATTGGTAATCATACCATATAGATCTTCTTATGTTTATATTGTTGATAATTTCAATAAGACATATTAAGTTGACCGAAGATAGGTTGGCCTTTTTTATCATTTGGTCCATAAGAATTCGTAACTTGTGATCTTTCACTTTATATATTATATATAACTACGTTTTTTCAAAAAATGTTTTGGGGTAATTTCAAGTTGAATAATAAGCAATTTGGTGCCAAGTTTTCACAGGTTTATTTCTTCAATTGGTTATATTTTTGTTGTGGAGCTTTTTTATTTTCTATTGGGATTTTTTTGTGTCCAAAAAAGACCTAATTTTTTGAGAAAAAAAGTTGTTTTTACATGAAATAAATATATGGCCAAAAAAATAGAGGTGACGAATACTTTTGATCATGTACTGTCTTCACATGTTAAGCTTCTTAAACATTCTTTGCTTTTAAATATTTAATTTTAAGCATTTGTGCATGATGAAAGTAAAACCAGAAAGGGGCTACGGAAGCATGAAATGTATCAAGTGTTTTACTTAAAACAGACATATTTATAATTTATGATATAAAGGACCCATTTTTCTTGTTAATTTTTTCCCGCTTTTAACATATATTCTGAAAGTATTTCTTTATCTTTTTTTGTAAACTTATGCAACAGTAAGGTGCGGCCATAGCCATTACGAAGTCATGAATACCGTTGACGGTCAACGAAATCCAGTCTTTAGGGGATGACCATTTGAAATTCTGAGGATGGGAGAATGGGGGTGGTAGGAATGTGAAAATGAATATTATGGCATTATGAATAACGAGGCCCAAGTCGTTGTGAAAATGAATACTTTGTTCAACAAAATGCATTACAATAAAGGGAATAAGTATGAATGAAAACAATTTGTACTAGCAAAAAATGAAAAAAAAATATCAATCCGGAAAACTGTCTCCCCTCCTCCTCAGAAGATCAAATAATCGCCTCTATACATATTTAACAAAATCCGCTTGGTAATGTACTTAGCCGTGACCAATAAGGATGAGCACCAAGTCTTGGTAAAGGGTCATGTCCTGAAGTAGTTTTGATCTGTTCATGTTTCTGACTATTTAAGAAACATCCCGAGACATGCAGGAACGGACATTATGTAAAATATATTAAACGAAAAACAGAACAATCTTGTGATGCATTGATAAAAAGTTTTGCTAATTTGTTTGCTTTTGATAAAGATGTAGCTCGTGCAAGAATACAAGAATAGTAATATCATGCCAATAAGACAACAGTTACTGTATTTGAAATTATATGATGCTTACCGGTATTTCAATCCGTCCGGAGTCCGCTCATTGGACTTAAAGGCACACGAAATTGCCGGACTTGAACTATATATACAAGCCAAGATTTTGGTCACCTCACACAAATTCAAGAACCACTCAAATATAATATTTTACCAGTTTACAAGTAACTTTGCATACAATATTCTAAATAAAACATGATTAGATCAAACATGATTAGATCAAAGTATTCTCCATCAAATGGTTATACCAATGTCAAGAAGATACCCTAGAATGGCTGTCTAAAATTTCTTATTCATTTCTGACATCAATTTAAGTCTTTTATCGCTCACTCCCACAGACTAAACGTTTTTCTTTTTTTCAAATCTGCATGCAGTGTTAATTGTTTACCCGAAGAAATTGACAAAAAGTTAAGTTCCCGAAAAAAAGTATAACTTAAAAGTATTTTTTAAAAATGTCCTCTGTTGCATTAGTTATAACAGTATACATATAAATATGTATAGTTGCCGTCAGGTAAAATTGATGCCCTGGTTTTGGTCGAAATTTTTTAAACTACCAACCGCATTCATTCGAAATTACGTATTTCAATTAGCATCATTATTATTCCTTTCGAACGTGTCCCAATTTATAAAAGTTTCATAAATAAATTTGACCTGATAATGTATACTTTTTTTAAGGCAAAGAATTGGACAATATTTTCTTGATTTATTTTTGAAATTAAACGCAACATTCAACACTCTTGTCTTTTTTTGTGATGCACAGTTTTTATAAGAACATGAAGCAACAGTTCCATGATAAAGAAACACAGACTCGGCAAAAAAAAGAAAAACCTGACTATCCAAGTAAATTAAGTTCGGAGTCGAACTCACTTTCAAGCAAGATATTTCAGATTTTGTTGAAAATTAGTACGCATTTATATAATTCGTTGGAATCGTCAGAATGTTAAAAAAAAATTACATAAATAAGAAGTTTTTATACTTCCAAGTTTATGTCGATTACGTGCAAAGGATTACTGAAGAAAACGCGTCAGAGAATATGCTTTTCCCACTTTAAATTGAAATTTTCCGAAAATCTGTCCACAGAAGTCTATTCAAAAATAATATTCTGTTGCTGTAAACATTTTCATTTTAACGATAGGAATATATTAGGGGGTCACCGGATTAATATTTGCTGTCTTCATCATTTATGTATGAGTGATAGAATTTTACGACGTTAACATTTTTTTTTACCTTTTCCACGCTACTACATACGAAAGTGAGACTGATTATTTTCAACTGATAAAAAAAGGAATCCGGAGACCCCCTTATATTTTCACATAATTTTAACGGGAATGTTTAATAGCAACAACCCATAGGTTTTAATCAAAATTCTGTAGACGGATTCTCAGAAGGCATCAAGGGTAAATGCAAATCTCTTTCACTATAAATATTCGTAATCGTTACATTTCACACATATTCAGGATATTGTAGCCTATAATTATAAAAATCTTATTTACTTTTGAATATTAAGAATTAAGTAGTTTGTACATAAGTATATGCCAAACAAATTTGCATCAATTCAGTATATTTTGAACTTGATTTATTGAAGATGACAGATGTGTGCAGCGTAACGTTTACATTGCATTTGTACAAGGTTTTCAATGGTTCACCAATATGAAGTAGAACCGACATGTCCGCTCTGTAAGCAAGGTCCTGAAGACAGAACTCACTTTTTAGTTCAATGCCAGCATCTTACTTCGATTAGACAACCCTTTATAGATGCCCTAAGCAAAGCTATCGAGGAAATGTCACCGGGATTATACCAACAAATAACATCAGATCCAACTCGGCTTACACAGATCATACTGGATTGTTCGTCTAGTCACCTAGTGCTACCTCAATTTTACAATAGACTGGAATGTATTAGTAGAGGATTATGTTATGCACTCCATATTGCACGTAGTACCGCCTTGGACATTCACTACAAGTAATGTGCTTGAATTACTTGCCTGCATACCATTGACATTTATCATACCTTTAAAATTATTGAGTGATTGAAACACAGTAGAAACCATCCCGCTCTTAGTGTATATAGACTTCTTCTTTTTAGTTTTGAGTAATTGTGGGACAGTGCATATATATATGTAGTGCTGAGTACTCAACACTACAGTTCTCCAAACAGTGGAGGAAAGATACACACAACAACAACAACAACAACAACAATGGCATTCGTCGACGTTGTAGTAAAATTTAGCAACGTCATAGGTGTAACGTAAGGTGTAACGTTATTTTGGATTTTGAAAAATTTTGGCAGCGAAAAGAGATTTGCATTGATACAAAATTATAACTTTAACGCTTCAATTCAACAGAATGCATTTATTCTTGAAATTTTAGCCGTCTTTGGAGTATAACAAACAACTCTAAAGGTGTTTTCATATCTTTTATCAACATACAATCTAGATTTCGTATTTTATTAGTCGACCAGTTATTGAATATTTCAACATGTCAAGGTAAAGAATCTCAAATTCATTTAAAATAATTAAGCATAATTATAATCTTCTTTTTGTGGTTTAACGTTTCTATAAACAAGGTAGATGCTGAACAAATATAATATACAGATATAAACAATATCAAATTTTATTTTTGCAAAATGGTCACAAAGCAACAATTTCTTTAAATGCACACAAAAAAAACAAGAAAAAAACCCAATGTTCGGTTTTGAACATTTCATGCGCAGAAGATTATTTAATATAGTCAAGTATCATACTTTACATAAATTTTAAGAAAATCAACGAAAAACTGACAAAAAAAGACTCATTTTTGCGGATTTTTCTCCCCTTCCAATGTTAAATTTCCATAGAAAATTAAAAATGCTGATTTTGAGTTTTCTCAAGTTAGATTTTATGGGACTTATGTCTGTGTATATTTAGGGCTTAATTCTATAGATAAAAACTAAAACATTTTCTGTTGCAATTAGTTTGAGGTTAAAACTTAGTTTGACTGGACTTATAGTTGACTCGTTGGCAACTATACAAGGAGAGAAACCGGAAGATACCAAAAGTAAATTCAAACTCATGAGTCAAATGAACTGATAACTACGATAGTGTATTCTAACTGCAGAAAGTTTGCATAACTACAGTAATTTTCCAAAATATGAACATTAAAATTCCAATTCCTGTAAATTCATATCATAATATAAATTAACAGACTGATAGCTTTTTGGAAGGATTTACCTGTATTTTCGCCTCCTTTTTATGCCCCATTTATGGGCATTATGTTTTCTGGTCTGTGCGTCCGTCCGTCTGTTCGTTCGTTCGTCTGTTTGTCCGTCCGTCTGTCCCGCTTCAGGTTAAAGTTTTTGGTCGAGGTAATTTTTGATGAAGTTGAAGTCCAATCAACTTGAAACTTCTTAAATATGTTCTCTATGATAGGATCTTTCTAATTTAATGCCAAATTAGAGATTTTACACAATTTTCACGGTCCAATGAGCATAGAAAATGAAAGTGCAGATGGGGCATCCGTGTACTTGGGACGCATTCTTGTTAACCTTTGATATGGGTTATTTTTATAAAAGATATCTAAACTATAAAATAAAAATGTTTTATCTACTAGTATATTCATATTATAAAACAATATACGACGAGCACATGTGGTTACGGGTGTTTATCTTGCACTGGCCTGATTATCAGTTATGATATGATATAATATGACCGCCACTGATATAGAGGTGATATTGTCCAGGTCAAATTGCAAATTAACTTGCACATGAGCAGGTGAAGAAATAGGTAACGAATAGGGAATAGGGCATAAGTAACCAAATTGACGTCCATCAGGTGAAGTCAACACGAACACTTTGAGTAAGTATCATAAAAGTAACTGTTAAAAAACAAATACACACCTATAATCCTTTCGTGAAAATAAAAGCATCTTACTACGATGTGACTTTAAAGTTAAAACTTTTCAGGTGAAGATCGAGGTGAAGATATTAAGTTCATTTGTTAGTTGAAGCTGAGTAAAGCGTATAGAAAGGAGTATCTTCACTAACCCATAATTTTGGTCCTAAAAATCAGAATTTGTCCCAATGCGAAAATTGATACAAACGTATGTTATAATGTCCAACTGATTCAGTAAGAGAAGATTTTCACCAAATGCGTAATTTTTGACGTATGTTTTGTGGCGTCATGAAGGCGACTTTCACTAAAAGCTGATTTTTAGCATAATTTGACAAAACTTATGAAAGTTTGTTTTTTGAATAACAGCGCGCCATGTACCCTCGCCAAACAACAGTATTGCTAAATATTTTTCATATACCGCACTCTTTGCTGTTCAACCAAAATTGCAATAGTCGAGGGTAGTGGAGATAAAGGTGACAAACTTCAGGTGTCACACCACTGTCTCAGAAAAGGGGGAGGGTTGGGATTCCGCTAACATGTTTAAGGAAGTTCGCTTCTCAGTTTCAAAATAAATAGCTTTCCATAACACTAGTATATATTGATAGGGAATTAAATGAGGAATAAAAAAATAAAAATAAAAATATAGGGGTCAATGTGCTTGTTTTCGAGATATTAGCTATTGGAATTTTGGCGGGAAAATGTTCTCTCTTGATTTTGCATAGCTTTATAATTGACCAGTTAAAATTCTCAAAAACTATTAAAAAAAAAAAGGATTTTATAAGACTTTTACAAATGGCTTATAATTATACATGTAAAAGATTTATAAAAAGAAACTGGGGGTTCATGGGCCAAAATTTTTAAGGCATTCAAATGGATAAAACCAGAGGATTTCGAAAATCTGACAAAAATTCCAAAACATGACTAGCAATCATCCTTAAGACGGCCATATTCTATATAAATGTGTCTGTCCCAAGTCAGGAGCCTGTAATTCTGTGGTTGTCGTTTGTTATGTTACATATTCGTTTTTCGATCATTTTTATGACCCACCTACGATAGCAGAGGGGCATTATGTTTTCTGGTCTATGCGTCCGTTCGTTCGCTCGTCCGTCCGTCCGTCTGTCCCGCTTCATGTTAAGTTTTTGGTCAAGGTAGTTTTTTGATGAAGTTGAAGTCAAATCAACTTGAAACTTAGTACACATGTCACCTATGATATGATTTTTCTAATTTTAATACAAAATTAGAGTTTTGACCCCAATTTCACGGTCCACTGAACATAGAAAATGATAGTGCAAGTAGGGCATCCGTGTACTGGGAACACATTCTTGTTTGTACATAAATTAGGCCGTTAGTTTTTTATTTTGAATTGTTTAACATTGTCATTTCGGGGCCTTTTATAGCTGACTATGTGGTATTGGCTTTGCTCCTTGTTGAATGTCGTACGTTGACGTATAGTTGTTAATTTCTGTGTTATTTGGTCTCTTGTGGAGAACTGTTACCACAACTTCTTTTTTTTATTCAGAAAAAAATATCTCAATTGAAATCTTTTGACATTTCAGGCTTATATATTATAAAATATTAAGCAGACATACTTTTTTATTTAGTATACTTTCCAAAATAATACATAGAGTAAAAGATACACATCAGATATAATCAAACAACTAAAGTTTAAAATCCACCCTTACCGGGCCTTTGAATCTTTTCCTTTTTGATTGGATGTTCAATTAAATTCGTAAATTCGTGTGTGGTCCTTACTTTACTGCTTCTCTGTCATAATCTTCATTTTACTTACAAACACTCCAATTTGTAATGCTCAGATTGCAACATTTTCCACTGTGGCTTCCAACGTAACTGTTAAGTTTATGAAGTTACCAAATGAATTAGTTTAGTGCGGTTATTAAGAACAGCAAGAAAATACATTACAATGAAATATATTACAATAGATTCAACATGTAATGCTTGAAATTAAACTTATGGGCAAAAATCAAACCATAATAGCCTTAGGTGAGAAAAAAAAGTTACGTACATCTTTTTAAGAAATGTATAATTGATATTTGAACAGGAAAATGGATTATTTAAAGAGGAAGTGGACCTTGTGGTACAAATCTCTCGATGTCAACCATGATGGTAGTGTCTCTTTTGATGATGCACAAGAGTGCCAACGTAAATTTCTTGAGATGAACCAACTAACATCAGAGAAAACGGAACAAGTTAGAGCTGATGTAGAACAATGGTGGACGACTTTCATTTTGCCATCAAAGGATGCCACGGTAACGCTGGAAATATTTCTTGAGAGATTAGAAGACGAATACAAAAGCGACAGAGAAGCCTTTGTCCAGAAGATGAATACATGTTTCAGCACAATATTTAACGTCTTCGACACGAATGCTGACAGAGAAATATCAGTAGATGAACAAATCATGTATTTTAAAGCATTTGGGCAAGACAACGAGAAACCTTTTAGACAAGCTTTTGTTTTAATGGAGCCTAAAAATGATACGATTCCTTTGCAACAGGTTGTAAATGCTTGGGTACAGTTTACAACATGTGATGACGAGACGCAGAAAGACGTTATAAAAGAATCTTTCGAGTAAAAAAGTGGTAAAGTGTGTAGATTTTAATTGATTTGACTATTGTAGATGAGATTATATAAAGTGTGTAGATTGTAATTGATTTGACTATTGTAGATGAGATTATATAAAGTGTGTAGATTGTAATTGATTTGACTATTGTAGATTGTAATTGATTTGACTATTGTAGATTTTAATTGATTTGACTATTGTAGATGAGATTATATAATGTTGGGAATATACTAAAACCATTAAAAATATTAGTGCCAGTTAGTAAATATTTTCTTTTTCCATTTCAAATAAGCTAAAAGCTAATAACAGTTAATTTAAGTGTCAAAATGTTACATGCTTCCGTATGACATTCACAGCATGATATTCATAGTTGATTTCGACCACATAGTGCATCTTGTCCCTTGTCATAGGCTTTTTTTTATTCCCATGAACACATGAGCGCGTGATCACGAGATGTCCTGTTTTATAATAATTGGTTACTGTCTCACTGACATATATAATATATAAAATACTGTACAATCTTTCTTGGTACATGCATATTCGTCAAACATGTATCTTTATTCAAAGCTAATTATTTCGATTCTAATTCAAAAATGTGGAACTTTTGACTTCGAAGCAGACATTAAGAAGTTGATGTATTAAGTAAAATCACAAAAATACTGAACTCTGAGGAAAATTCAAAACAGAGAGTCCCTAATCAAATGGAAAAATCAAAAGCTCAAACACATCAAACGAATAGATAACAACTGTCATATTTCTGACTTGATACAGGCATTTTCTTATAGAATAAATTCAAAACAGTGTAGCTGTGGCTATTGATTGACACATTAAATTCATCCATTGACTGGGACAATTTACGTGAACGCTCGTCTGTAACGACCACTGTTCACGACGTACCTACGATAGACATTTAAACTGTGGGGTCACCAAAGGTTTCTTAACGCCTTTAATTATAAAATAATTTCGAAAAATTAATCAGGAATAACCTTTGTTTTGATTTATATAATATATATAAATCAAAACCTCGTGTTATTTCTGATTAATTTTTCGAATTACTTTATTTATGTGTTGAGAACCTTTGGTGACCCCATAGTTTAAATGTCTTTAAAAGTACATAGTGAGCAGTGGTCGTTACATACAAACGTTCACCTAAATTGTCCCAGTCAATGGATGAATTTAATGTGTCAATCAATGGCCACAGCTACACTGTTTTGAATTTCATTCTACAGAAAATGGTGAGTGTAACCTGGTTTTTATAGCAAGCTAAACCTCTCAATTATATGACAGTCGCATAAAATTCCGTTTTATTGACAACAATATGTGAACAAAACAAAGACATATTATAGGTACAAATGTCAAAAATAGGGGTACAGCAGTCAACATTGTGTTATTATCTTAATCACTATAAAAAAAAACCCAAATAAATATGTAACAAAGAGGCACAAAAAGGTATATAGATAAAGCACATTAGCAAACATGAAAGACAAGGATACAAACATAACCATAGAACAATAACACATTGATGGGATGTCAGGGCCGTAATAAGCCTCTTGTAATAGGGAGTCAAAATATATTCGCCGAGCGTAGCGAGGCGAAAAGTTTTTGTCGAGGTGTCTGGGGGCCGCTCAAGGCCCCCAGAAGCTCTGAGAAAATTAACGCAAAATCATGCATTCTGAGCGTTTCCCGGACTCTTTCTTACATTGAAACGCAATTAATTTTTAGCTATTTTTTTCGAAAATATTCTGGTCTCAAAGCAAAAACATAGATTTATAGTACTTTTAGTCTTTTAGGTTTTACGGGGCCGGATAACATTAAAAGTAAACAAGTTTTCAAGTTTTCAAGTTTTTTATTTCTCCAAGACCCCAACAGGGGTATGTGAACAATAACAAATACTACATAAGTATTCATAATATAACAAAATAACAAAGTATCAAAGTAATGCAGTGGACATTATAAACATTCATTAACATACATACATTTGAAAAAAGTAATGCATTTAAAGGAAGACAGTAAACTTCAAATGTACATATTAATGGTTGAAACAATATTAGTTTAATTAACAACAGCTAGTACAATTTTACAAAATTTTGCAATTTTAAGAACAGCATTGTAAGAGTCAGAATTAAATAACTCATAAAATATGTCAGTATTATGGTTGGTAATAAGATTGCACTGTCAAGGTATTTCATTATTGAAAAAAGTACAATTAAATAAATAATGATATTCATCCCCTAGTTGGTTTTTGTTACATATGTCACAAATTCTGTCGTCACGTTCTATACCCCAAAAGCGACAAAACCGATATGTAGGATAAAACAAAAATCGTAATTCTCATATAATCATTAAAAGGAGATCTGTCTGTCGGTTCTTGTCTTGTATTGTGCTTAGACTTTGGTGATTTTTTTATGACTAGATTTAAATACAGTGACAGTACTGCTTAAGTCGACACTAAAGACCATTACGGTATTAATGATTCTTTTATTGTTGGAGACTCCCAGCAACTATATATCAAGATGAAGAACATGAATAAAAACTTTGATCATTGATCATTTGTATTTTTTCTATGCATTGACTTTGTGTGAGAAACTAAAACCAACGGTACTAATTTTGTTGCACCAGATGCGCATTTCGACAAAACATGTTTCTTCAGTGATGCTCGTGGCCAAAATATTTGAAATCCAAAGCTTATATAAAAGATGAAGAATGATGTAAGATTAGGTCTTGTGCACGTTTACTCCATATTCCTTTATTTTCTGTTTAAGGATTTGAACACGACTTAATGTAAATTCAACCCTTCAATCTAAAAGGTCATATGGCAATACATTGATGTTTTTTATAGATGATTTGATACCGGGAAATTGGTGGTCTAACTTTAATTTAAACCATGTCAGTTTTATCTACAGAAACAGAGCCAGTTTGGTATTCTTTGATATCAAGTTCAATTCTCAGTGCAGAAACAATCATTTTTTTCTGTGACCAGTAGCATCGCATTCTTAAAAAAATTTCTCACACATGTTTACAAATGAAAATCAACGCTCAGACCATAGTCATGAAGTAGGACAATAAATACACAAATTAAAGACAAACCGGGACACAGAAGTACAAACAATAGAACATCAACTCTGAAAACTAAAAGCAAAATAGAAACAGAAATTATGAAAAACATGCAGGGTCAACATCAGAGAGTGAAGAGAACTTGCTTCTTTCAAGACACTTTCCGTGAAAACAATTTGATATGAAGAAAATCTTTGGTTTCAGTTTTTTTTTTAATTTCCAACATGAGGCATTTGCCTCATTTGCCTCAATGTAGTTACGGCCCTGGATACATACGTACAGAGCCACGTCACATGTAACAAAAAAAACAACACAAAACGGCATATAGACAATAAATATTAGCAAAAATGAAAGACAAGAATACAAAAAATATAGTAGAACAAATACACAATGACGGGATGTATAAGTACACAGCCACGTCAAATGGATACCACCAAAACAGATTAAACAGTAAAAGATAAACAGTATTCATAAAGACAAATAAAAGAATACTATAACACCTTATTAAGATGATAAACAACGTCAGTACCCAGAATATGTACCAGTACCTGTAAAAAAGGACGAGACGTTATTTGACATACCCCTGGTTTGTCAACTTTCAGTTCAGACACATGTGACCTTTTTCAAAGTCCGAGTAGTTGCTGCATGCTCTTGCATACCGAATAAGTTGGGAAATGTATACCCCGTATGCAACCATACAACAATGAAAAAACCCAGAACCATATAGTTGTCTATAAAAGGCCACGACATAAAAAGAAAAGTTAACAAATGATCATCCAAAGATAACAATATTAATGAAAAGAGTAATCTTGCAGAAGTAAAGCATCACTCTTTTCAAAGATATGAAGTACTTTCTCAACAGCTATAAATATTTGTAATACAAACTGCAGGACAAAATTTTATGATACATGTCATAACTTATAATTCTAAGTCTAAGATTGAAGCAACAGTAGGTACAGCTGAAATAGTTACTTTATCAGATTACAGTACGTTTACAAGACAACAATTAAAAGACAGCCAAGAGAAAAATCAGGATTAATGGTCTCAGAATCAGGAAGGAAGATAAACTAAAAGATTGCGATACAGATTGGCAAACTTGTAGTTGTCTGGGATGTATGTGCAGCTAAAGCGATAGATAAAATAATGCACAAACTAGATTTTCTATCGACAAAGAGGAGAGTATAGTATCAAATCTAAAAGAAAAAACATAACATTTAGGTTGCATTTCTGTAAATATTGACAATGCAATTTCCCATAGGAACTCCTTTTACGGCTAAAACTGTACCACTTTTACTATTAAGTTTTGAATAAAATCTTATCCTAGAATTGAAAGTTCATATGCACTACAATTTTTTTAAAGGTCAAAATATAGGGCTGTGTGGCATTTTTTCAACGTTTATGTGCCCTGAACGTCTCACAGTTTAAACTAACACTAATTTTTTAACTACCCCTACCTCGAATAAAAGGTAACCATAGATTTCAATATAAACAAATTGAACATGTATGTTTACTGGTAACATTCCCAAGTTATGTCTCTATGAGATGGAACACAGAGATCATAATTGGGAACCAGTATGTAAACAAAATTAATTTTCTATGAATATTCTAAATCTCCCCAAAAGAGGCGTGGTTTGAGAAACAGCTATATTTACAAAGTGCAACCTTTACAGATGAAACAGTAACTTACTATTAGGTTAATACAGACAAAGGATTTTCTATGTCAAGAGTTAGTAAATGTGTTGTCTGCAGAAAGTTCCTTGGCAAGTTCGAATGCCAATTAATGGCGGATCTTCCCGAAGATCGTCTCAAACCGGACCACCATTTACTTATGTGGAAATTGACACATTCGGTCCATGGGAAATAACTACTCGTCGAAGAAGAGGTGGCGCAGCTAATTCTAAAAGATGGGCGATTCTTTTCACTTGCCTTACTACAAGAGGAATCCACATAGAAGTCGTCGAAGAGATGTCCTCTTTCTCCTTCATCAACTCTTTCAAAAGATTTACAGCAATTCGAGGCAGAGGCGGATTAGGGGGGCAGGGGGCCCGGCCCCCCTTTTTCAGAAAATTTTTGGTTGGTTATATAGGTAATCACTGAAGCGCGACGGTATCTCCCCCCCTTTAGGCAGTCAGTGGGCCCCCTCTTATGAAAATTTCTAGATCCGCCACTGCGAGGATCAGCTAAACAGATAAGATCCGATCGGGGAACGAATTTTGTGTGTGCAACGGATGATCTTAAAATAAACGTTATTAATGTAGAAGATAGTTATATAGTTTGTTGAAACAACACTTATACGAAGCTGGAACAACATGGATTTTTAACCCGCCTTATGCCTCCCATATGGGCGGCGTTTGGGAAAGAACAGTCCTTGCGAATTCCATCCTGGTAATCCCAGTCAAAATTAAAAGACCAGAAGAAGATGATTACAACTTAGATGTGAATGAAGTAAACGAAATCGTTTTGATATTATAATCCATTAGAGGAAGAAAACTATCATGTAATGAATGACCTGAATCTCATAGTCAAACTTAAACAAAGACAATTTATTGGGAAAGCTGAATTTATAGAATTAGTTATTGATTAATGAGCCAATTCAATTCAAGTAAGGCAGTCAAAAGTAGCAACAACCTAACATCAGAATTACCTGCTAAAATGTTTAAAGTCTTCTCAAAAACTTAACAAGAAATTGAAAATAAAAGAAGTTCTCATGGATTATCAAAATAGATTCGCATATGTTTCCTATTTCGGATGCTATATCACTGTATAACAAAGTATTAACACGATTAATCTCTCACCAGTAATACTTAAGCTGAGACAAACACCGGTAAGTTACTCTGAGGCAGGGGAAACACAGCTTAATAAAATATTGGAATGTGGAATAATAATACCAAGTAAATACGATTTGGTTTCAGTACCTGTGCTGATTAGCAAAAAAGATAACTCAGTGCACTGGTGAGAAGATTACAGACTTTTAAATGAAAAAAAAAAAACAGTAAAGCATTGTGTCCTTTTGTCAATTAATAAATATTGTCTGAATACCTTCAGGAAAATATATTTTCGACTTAGCCTATAAGTTATTATCAGACAAGGATTACAGATGAAAATTTGAAAAATACCGCTGTTACCACCAACTGCGTTTTTTTAAAAATATACTTGCAATAGTATGAACCTTTGCAACGCCCCAGCTAATTTCAAACGAGCATGTTAGTAACAAGTTTCAAGTGGTCTAATGTAGACATAATTATTGGTTTTTATAGATGATGCCAGCTTAGAAAAAGCTCAAAGGCTAAGATATCATAATATTAAATTAAACCAAGAAAATGTGAATTATTTCAGGAAGAAGAACTACTAATATTTTAAAGAAAACTAGTTTAAAAAAAGATGGAATCTCATTGCACCATCTTAATTTGATCCCACAATGCGTTGGCCTATATCAACCAATAGAAAATCACATAAGCCAGGTAAAAAGTATGCTCTAAACGAATGTGATTGTTACTTAACAGCAGCAAATGTTGCAGATCTACCTAGTGGTGGATGCAAAAGTTGCACTCAAGCTCATAGCCAGCTTTAGTATAAATTCAAAATAGATGTAAATGATGTAATGTATTTGTCACAGAAAGAATTAAGAACTGATTTTTAGGACTTTTTGTCCCCATGCAAAAAAAACCATTACAGTTAATATACTACCTAACTACCAAACTACTAACTTACGCAGACGTGTTCCTGTCACTTGTTCATTAGTATGAGTTTTCACTAGATACACAATTATTTGGTAAGTTTGATGCATACACTTAGTCCTAATCCTCGCTACCTCAGTTAATTCAACTGTTCATTTTGACTCTGGTACCAATATTGCCTTTTTGTCTGTTGTCAGTTTATCAAAAAGTTTACGTTTATTAACAAAGATGTGACGCAAGTTTTTATGGCCTAGTTGTGGGTCTATTTCATTTTTGTTCTGCTTTGCAAACCTCACTCCATTGCACTATTACTAAAATCGAAAGTTCTATATAGAATGAAATTCAAAACAGTGTGGCTGTGGCCATTGATTGACGAATTAAATTCACCCATTGACTGGGACAATTTACGCGAACGTTTGTCTGTAACGATCACTGTTCACGACGACTTACGATAGACATTTAATCTGTGGGGTCACCAAAGGTTTCTTAACGCCTTTAATTATAAAATAATTCCAAAAATTAATCAGGAATAACCTTTATGTTTTGATTTATATAATTGGTATAAATCAAAACATCGTGTTATTTCTGATTAATTTTTCGAATTACTTTATTAAGGTGTTGAGAACCTTTGGTGACCCAATAGTTTAAGTGTCTTTAAAAGTACATAGTGAGCAGTGATCGTTACATACAAACGTTCACCTAAATTGTCCTAGCCAATGGATGAATTTAATGTGTCAATCAATAGCCACAGCCATACTGTTTTGAATTTCATTCTAGATATGAAACTGACACACGAAAAAAAAAACTACGAGGGAGATAAACGAAAAAAACTAGTCAAACTTGAAACATTTCTGTTTCAATGGATAGCAAACAAACAAACAGAATGAAAGGCTAATTTACATTCAAAATTCACCAGCTAAATATATCAAGATCTTTTATTTCACGAATGAGGGACGAACAATCCTCTCTGGAAAAGACGGTTGCCGATATGTCGAACAAACTATTTCAGAGTTCAACGTAACACAAAAACAGACAAAATTGCCATTATGGAACTAACGAATAGAAAAAAGTTCTAATCGAGAAAAGCAAATCAAAACTTGAGGCGACAATAAAATAGTGTAATAAAACCAAGTCAAGACTCGACTCTGAATGTATCCAAATTACAAAAATATCTGACTCAAAAGACTCCGGTGTCAATTTCTTGCGGAACAAAGTTCAGGTTCAAAGTGATCAACCTTTACTAGCATAGAAAAATATGACTTGTCATCATCCTCACCTTCCTCATCATAAACTGATATTAAAAAAAACATCATAATACGGTAAAACGGAATGCAAAATCGAATGAGACCAACATACAAAAATCATATGGCAAAATTGTATCTGAAATTCAATCTGACGAATCAAAAACACACGAAACAGTCTCAGATGCAAAATTCACCGAAAATTAATCAACCCGGAGCGACATTTGATCAATGCACAAAACTTGCACCAAAGATAATGGAAAAATGAAATCGACTCTTTTATTAAATCGTAGTTGCCATTTGAGAATGTCCAGCAGAACATTCAATTTCGGTACCTGACAACAACAATCATGGATACGTATAGTGTTAATTTATATGTTGAAATTACAGAGGAATCTTTTCTAGCATTCCCTTTCTCTCAGAAGTCTTATGTAATAATAGTAATGACATTTGTGCTTTGTCTGGACATTGGCTCTGATCATATCATTTGCATATCCTTGACTCGATAAAAGGTAACTCTGTGTCTATCTCGAAAAGCGTAGACATATCGAATTTTTACGAGCAAATGATGACCAGGGGTAGCATTCTTAGTTTCGAAAGTCATTTATCTGTATACGTCGGTGATAAACTGTCAGAACTCTGGAATCCTGGAATATTCCTTGATATTCCAAACTGCGAATCATTTATTTTGTTCATACTTACCTGCACCTTTATCTTCTCACTCAGTTGATATCTTTCGGGAACGCATATGTTTGAACTATTTGCTACAAACCAACTAGAAATTGGAACAGTAGTTTTATTGGACGAAAATCCATGGACAAGTTTGGTTTCAGCAGACCACAGAAGTGATTTATTCCGTTCACTTATGATTGAATATAACCTAATATTTATAAATAGGGAGTCGTTTTGCACGAGACCCGTTTGTACGTTTCAGTCGCATCATGGAGGCCTGGCTACTGGAGTAGACCATATTACAACTAATAAAGTGTTTGTAAATCGTCCAAAAGTTGCACCGGACCGTGCGCCAAATAAAGACACAATAACGGACTACTATAATGCAGTGTCACAAAATCTGTGGTCTGTAGAGTATCCTAGTGGACAAATTAACGAATTATTGATTGACAAATTACAAAGAAGTTATCAATTCTATAAAAACTGCAGAGAGATTGAAACATAACCACATATTATAACTGTTAAATGAAGCCATACAATTACTGAAACAACAACTTGACTTTTTAACGTAACAACATGTGATCCGCTCGAAAAGAATGGACAAAACAATTCATTGCCATGACGGCATTGCAATTGTGACATACACAAATACCAAAAGTCTTTTTCGTGTTGCATATTGCAAAGCATTAGATGGATTTGAACGCGAGTAAGAAAAAGAAATCGATATAGATAAAAAAAAAAACAACAACAAAAAACCATGCATGAACATTTTAAACAGACGAAAGAAGAAGTATTCCGGATGCATGGCAGTTAAGAAATATGGCATTCTCTAAACAGATCCTGACGGTATATGTGATATTTGGTAAGGACATTTTTGCACTATTGTTTTCCATCAAACTACAAAGATTGTAATCGTCAAAATGAAATTTCTGAGATTGTGTAGGCTATCAGAAATGCAGATTCTGGAGACACTTCATCCAATTTGATTACTTTTGAACGTTCGAGGGTATACATGGTATATGACATATGGTATAAGCTAAAATGCAACGAAGCATGTGGCAATGATAACATTGCTTACGAACACCTGCGTTTCGGTGGCAAATTCTTAATGAAGCACTTGTGTTTTTTATTCAATCTGATTTTGAGATATTCCTATGTGCTAAAGGAATGGCACATACTTATGATCATCCTCCAGTGTAACAGTGATAACAAAAGCCGAACTGATACAAATGCTTATCGGGGAATTTCGTTTGTACCAAGTACAAGTGTTCGAAAAATTTACAAACATCAAGCTCTCCAGCATTGGAACAGATTTTCTAAACGGACCGCAATCAATGTATCAAAAGCTCTGAAGCAGCATCAATGTGTCCTTTAATCTTCAGGAAGAATAAAATCTCAGAGATACTGAATTCCGGGGAACATTCAAAACGGGAAGTACCTAATCTAATGGCAAAATCAAAGGACAAACACATCAAACGAAAGGATAACAACTGTCATATTCCGGACTTTGTACAGGCAATAAAGTGACTCTACATCATATTGAAAAGAATAGGACTATTTATATTGTTTTACTCGTTAGCACGAACTCTTTCGATACTGTTACGCATGATGGTCTTTGTTTGAAAGGACAACAGTACGGACCTCATGGTAAACTTTGACTCGTTTGACAGTATGTACACTTATCTGTATGGTGTCAGTCATCAAATGATAAAGAGAATAAGAGAATTTGAGTCAAATCCGTGAACAAGAATCTGACAGCTAGTGCCCAAATAATGTTGCGATTAATGATTAGTTTCAGATGTGTTATGATTGTAAAAGGGACAACTATTTTACATCCCAGCTGTTTTAGATTAGACGAAAAACTATTTACAATTCATAAAATCTAGTTAAGAATGCCACACAACCATTACAATATACTTTATATATTACTATATGATGTATACCCTTTATGACCCCCAAACACGATGAGTAGATATCAAACAATGTCAAATCGCCCCACTTGCCAATCGGCCAACACTACGGGGCGCCGAATGGGACTCTTGTGGTTTTGTACTCAAAATTCAATTTTGTACGGACAAAAGTGACTTTTGTTCAACAAAAATAAGTTCAGTTTAACAAAATTTGTATCATACTACAAATTTAAAATTTTGTCATACAAAATTATCTATCAGCGGACAAAAGTCACTTTTGACATGACAAAATTCATTTTTGTTACACAGACTTGAATTTTGTTACCTAATTTGAAAATTGGGCGACAAAAGTCAATTTTGTATTCAAATTAGTTAAGTTTGGTTTCTGTGAACTAATTTGCATACAAAATCGACTTTTGTTACACAAAATTGACAAAAATGAATTTTGTCTCAACAAAATTGACAAAATTGACTTTTGTCTCAACAAAATTGACAAAATTGAATTTTGTCTCATCAAAATTGACAAAATTGACTTTTGTCTCAACAAAATTGACAAATTGACTTTTGTCTCAACAAAATTGACAAAATTGACTTTTGAGTAAAAAAAAAAGGCAGGATGAGACACTTGCAAAAAAAAGTCAGGACTACAATTTAGGTAATAAAAAGTCAGGATAAACTTTTAAAAAAAAAGCAGGACCGAACAGAGTGAAAAATAAAAAGGCAGGACAGAGATTACAGCTAAAAAAAATGCAGGACAAATTTTTTCATCCTAGCCCCCCCCCCCCCCCCCCCATAAAAATCAAATGGTAGCTCCCTTATGGAAAGAAAAAACAAGTTGCTTTCTTTAAAAAAAGAAAAGCAATACATGAACCCACAACTGCTGACTGCGGTCAACAACATTAGTTGATTTTATTTGCTTTTGATTTGAACAAATTTACTGTGAATGAGATATTGATCAATATTAATGAGTTTTGTTGTCACATCATTATTGAAAATAAGTAATAGTGGGTAGATTATTGCACATGTGAATGAATTTACTTAATTTTTACTTTGTGTTTCATGTAAAAATTGCTGATCTATTGCAATTCTCAATTTCTGCAAACTCTAAGTGACTAAGAGAAATTTTATTGACTCTGCAACATACGTCTAATCCTCAGGTTGCTTTTTTTGTGGTTAATTTATTTTGACTTTTAAAAATTGATATCGATTTAATTTGTTTCCTGGAAGTTTTTAATTATCCTGCATAATTATTTGAGGCTGTCTGTGACAATCATACACACTTTATTTGTAATGTAATCAATGAGGACATATTTGAAAAAAATAGGCAGGACAGGAGTTTTGAGTAAAAAAAAAGGCAGGATGAGACACTTGCAAAAAAAAGTCAGGACTACAATTTAGGTAATAAAAAGTCAGGATAAACTTTAAAAAAAAGCAGGACCGAACAGAGTGAAAAATAAAAAGGCAGGACAGAGATTACAGCTAAAAAAAATGCAGGACAAATTTTTTCATCCTAGCCCCCGCCCCCCCCCCTAAAAATCAAATGGTAGCTCCCTTATGGAAAGAAAAAACAAGTTGCTTTCTTTAAAAAAAGAAAAAGCAATACATGAACCCACAACTGCTGACTGCGGTCAACAACATTAGTTGATTTTATTTGCTTTTGATTTGAACAAATTTACTGTGAATGAGATATTGATCAATATTAATGAGTTTTGTTGTCACATCATTATTGAAAATAAGTAATAGTGGGTAGATTATTGCACATGTGAATGAATTTACTTAATTTTTACTTTGTGTTTCATGTAAAAATTGCTGATCTATTGCAATTCTCAATTTCTGCAAACTCTAAGTGACTAAGAGAAATTTTATTGACTCTGCAACATACGTCTAATCCTCAGGTTGCTTTTTTTGTGGTTAATTTATTTTGACTTTTAAAAATTGATATCGATTTAATTTGTTTCCTGGAAGTTTTTAATTATCCTGCATAATTATTTGAGGCTGTCTGTGACAATCATACACACTTTATTTGTAATGTAATCAATGAGGACATATTTGAAAAAAATAGGCAGGACAGGAGTTTTGAGTAAAAAAAAAGGCAGGATGAGACACTTGCAAAAAAAAGTCAGGACTACAATTTAGGTAATAAAAAGTAAGGATAAACTTTAAAAAAAAGCAGGACCGAACTGAGTGAAAAATAAAAAGGCAGGACAGAGATTACAGCTAAAAAAAATGCAGGACAAATTTTTTCATCCTAGCCCCCCCCCTAAAAATCAAATGGTAGCTCCCTTATGGAAAGAAAAAACAAGTTGCTTTCTTTAAAAAAAGAAAAAGCAATACATGAACCCACAACTGCTGACTGCGGTCAACAACATTAGTTGATTTTATTTGCTTTTGATTTGAACAAATTTACTGTGAATGAGATATTGATCAATATTAATGAGTTTTGTTGTCACATCATTATTGAAAATCAGTAATAGTGGGTAGATTATTGCACATGTGAATGAATTTACTTAATTTTTACTTTGTGTTTCATGTAAAAATTGCTGATCTATTGCAATTCTCAATTTCTGCAAACTCTAAGTGACTAAGGGAAATTTTATTGACTCTGCAACATACGTCTAATCCTCAGGTTGCTTTTTTTGTGGTTAATTTATTTTGACTTTTAAAAATTGATATCGATTTAATTTGTTTCCTGGAAGTTTTTAATTATCCTGCATAATTATTTGAGGCTGTCTGTGACAATCATACACACTTTATTTGTAATGTAATCAATGAGGACATATAAGATAAATAAATGTTAAAGTTCTGGACCTCAGATTTGAATATGGTTTAGGTTATTTGTCAAAATACCTTGATATATGACTTATAATATCTACTATATAAGAATTGTTCTGTGATATACCTTCAAGAAAAAAGTAAACCAAATAAATATAGAAAAGAAGTTTGGTGTGATTTTCGATGAGATTCTTTCACAAGAGACCTTATAACACAAAAATTAACAGCTAAAAATTTTCAAACAGCCTTCATAAAAAAAACCATAGCCCCTACCACAGTCAGCTACAATAGGCCTTAAAATAAGAAATGTAAACAATACAAACGAAAAAAGGAACGACCTGATTAATGTACCCAAAAAGAAACGAAAAATCAATCATGCAACACAGCAACAACCATTGAATTACAGGCAGATACTTACTGAATGTGACAGGGATATGTTTATTTATTTATGATATAAATTTTTAAATACAAATATTCTTTTTCATTTGCATTATCTCCAATTAGTTAAGATAAATTGTATTCCGAAATATAACATATATTAGATATAGTAAAGTTATTGGCAAAGATCGGTATAATAATTTACACTTGTTTTATAAACGTATTATGATACAAATATATATATATTTATATAATATATAAAACTTACAAAAGAACATCACAAATACGAAATTTAAATATGAGTTCATGATATAAAAATGTTTTAATAAAAAAAATGATGAATTAACACTTTTAAAGAATACATCGATAAATATTTCCCTTTTGGAACCTTATTTCATGTTATAGAAGTGACCAAAGTATCTGGGATGTACACGTCCGTAATTATCCACTAATTTTATTTCAATACAATAAACAAAGGCGATGTCTTCAAAGGGTTATTTATTGATATACAATATTGACACATGCATCTTGCTTTCATATTCACACTTGCACCCAAAAAAGACCGGTCGGCTCTCTACGATCCTTCTTTCAATTAAATAAAGTTCGATTCCATATGGATTTAAACAATGCAAACAATTCTCATAATTGCAACATATTTCAAAGATGCAAATATTTGAAGATTAGACTTTAACTGTTATTTAAAAATAAAAAATAATTGAAATTAAATAAAAATAAATTCATATTCAAAATTATTTTTCGAAATTTCTAAAAACTACCATCAATAAACAAAAACAAAATTCAAGTTTTTAATAATTCCTCTATCATTAAATTTTCATCTAAATTGTCTTCAAGTCTTCTTTTTCTTTAATGGATATATTACATAACAATTACTTTTAAAACCTTACTAAAACTGTATGAATTAAATATAACGTAGAAAAATAATTATTGTTGATCAACATTTTTTTAAGATGCAAGAATTTATAAGTCTTATAGGTATTAAATATTTATTTCAATTACAAATGAATATTGAAAATACTTTAAAATTCTTAAGAGTGTGGTAATTAAAGGGTTATTAACGCGTGACGTGTTTTGTCATTTTTATTTCACATGCAACCGAGAAAAAGGTCCATTATTCATCATTTTCGTGAAATCGAAAAAAAAGATCAATTAATGTGCAAGACATTTTTATTTATTCGTTCATCGTGAATAACAATTTTATTTAGCGTTCTTCCGTGCAGATACCCTCTTTACGCCCCTCTCATAATTGCAAATATTCTGACTTCAATTATTGTTAGTTTCTATAAAAACATAAAATTTAATACAGTTTATAGTTTCTATATATTTCTTTAACAGCTTTGAAACTAACTTAATTTTTGAAATCATAATTATCTTTTTGTTTTCCGATTTAAATATAGAAATATTTAAACCAAAATGTTCTCTACCAAGTCATTGATAAAATTATCAATACACTATATCACGTGGTTAAATCTTCACGCATGTTATCCTGCCACTGAACAATGCCGTGTTATAATTGACCTAGATACACACATTATATTCAGAGGTCACTTCAAAACAAATATAATAGCGTTGTTGTTAAAATCATATTATCTTTCTGTTTTCCGATTTAAATAAATAAAAATATTTAAACCAAAATGTTATCTCCCAAGTCATTGATAAAATCATTAATACACTATATTACGTGGTTAATTCTTCACGCATGTCATCCTGCCACTGAACAATGTCGTGTTATAATTGACCTAGATACACACAGAATATTCAGAGATCGCTTCAAAACAAATATAATAGCGTTGTTGTTTTATAGAACTTTCACACCGCTTATTATCAATGTTTTGTGAAAAGGCAAATAAGTTTATATATTCAAACTAAGTCAGATTAGCGTAGCCAAAGCAGAGATTAATACCTGTATAAATAATCGACAACATTCGAGACGTTCCGAGAATTTTATTCCTACTTCCGGCCGAGAGATATCGAATGGCTCATAGACACATCCAAAACTCACCAATATATAAGCATGAACCCCTCAGGGGGTTCATGCAATTAATCACCGCCGTCATTTATTAGATTGAATTTTGGTCAACGTAATCTGTACGATAATTTACGTTTGAAGTTGGATTCATAACAAACTGGACATATATATTATAGTTAATTGCTATTAATAAGTATTGCAATATGCATTGTGTTTAAATGCAATATCAGTATTTAGTTCTATTATAATCTTTAATCAATCCTAATTCTATCTTACTTTTGAGATATAGTTTTCATATGTGACGTCATTTTTCTGCTGTTTCAGAAATTTCATAAATTCAAATGTGACGTAATTTTTAATGCCTTTTCACCATCGTATGTGACGTCATTTTCATAATTTACTGCGTTGAGGCCTGGACTGAGTCGGGTGTGTCTATTCTGTGTTGGCATTTGATAAAATTTACTGTTTGCAATAGCATTAATTGTTCATGTTCTTATTCCAAACATAAAAAACATAGCCGTATTTGACACAACCTTTTTCAACTTTTGATCTTCAGTGCTGTACAACTTTGTACTTTTTTTCGCTTTCGATCTTTTATATCTGGGCGTCACTGGTGAGTCTTGTGTGGACGAGGCGCGTTTTTGGCGTATTGAATTTTAAACCTGATGCTTTTTGTTATTCATTAATCATGTGTTTCTTTGTCTAATACGTTCTACTATTTATTTGTATTGTAGTCATGTAATATTATGTTGTCATTTCAATGTTATATTTAACATTGCCATTAAAGTGCGAGGTTTGGCATGCCACAAAACCAGGTTCAACCCACCATTTTTTCCTTTAAAAATGTCCTGTACCAAGTCAGGAATATGGCCATTGTTATATTATTGTTAGTTTCTGTGTGTGTTACATTTTAACGTTGCGTCGTTTGTTTTCTTTTATTTTTGAGTGTAATTTCACATTGCGATAAGACGTGTCACGGTACTTGTCTATTCCAAATTCATGTATTTGGTTTTGATGTTATATTTGTTATTCTCGTGGGATTTTGTCTGATGTTTGGTCCGTTTCTGTGTGTGTTACATTTTAGTGTTGTATCGTTGTTCTCCTCTTATATTTAATGCGTTTCCATCGGTTTTAGTTTGTTATCCCATTTTTGTTTTTTGTCCATGGATTTATGAGTTTTGAACAGCGGTATACTACTGTTGCCTTTATGTATGATATGGGACGAATAACTGGACACTATATTGATGAGCTTATACCAAAACTCCTGTCTATAGATGGACTGATCTTAAATAAGCGAACATATTAAACCCCCGCCCAGTCAAGTGAAATAAATCTAGTAATAAATAAAGCAACAGTAGTATACCGCTGTCCAAATATAAAAACCGATTGAAAGAAAACAAATCCGGGCTATAAACGAAAATCGAGAAAAGCATATTTTCGTTCAATTTTTGTACTTAAATTATGCCGTTGGTTTTCTGGTTTGAATTGTTTTACATTGTCACTCCGGGGCCTTTTAAAGCTAACTATGCGTTATGGGTTTGCTCATTGTTGAGGGCCGTACGGTAACCTATAGTTGTTAATTTCTGTGTTATTTTGGTCTCTTTTGGAGAGTTGTCTCATTGGCAATCATACCACATCTTCTTTTTTTTTTTTAATAAAAGGAAAACAAGGGAACTACAGAATCACTGAAGTACAACAAAATCAAACGCAAACAAACATATAGAAACGGAATTTTTGATAACAACTGCAATATTCCTTACTTGGTTCAGGACATTTTAGGAAAAATGTTTGGTTCTATGACTAGCTAAACCTCGTAATTATTTCCAATGTTAAAGAAATATCACTTAAATGACAACACTACGTGACAGGAATACAGTACAAACAAACGCAAGAACACTATGTACAGAACAAAATAAACACATTACACGAAAACAATATGTAATATGATACACAGAAACGACAACCATTGAGTTGCAGGCTCCTAGTTTTGAAAACGCATAAAAAATTATTGCTAGTGCCAAACCCTTCTCCTATGTGGGACATTGTAGTAATAGTACAACATATTTAAATACAAAATAAAAAAAAAACAGTTGGCGTAATCAATTGGATCGTTAAATAGAATCCATAATTGATACAAAAGACACAAAGTACAGATCGCAGAGCTCTTGCAGTTACATATCGTAACTACAATCCCATTCCCTGTTCGCGAATGTGACCTTCCGAATTAGACTATTTTCCGAATTCAGAAAAGTCATTTATCTAAGACTTAATAAAACGCTTTGATTAATGCATCATATGTAAAGCTAAAAAACATCCGGACTTATAGAACACTCTTTTTAAGATATCTGTGTTGAAGACCCATTTTTGACCTCGTGGTGTTTTTTGCTTTTCGGACGAGTTGTTATGTTTTTGACGTTTTCACCGTTTCCGTTCTCAATTTAATGATATAAGTTTGATGCAATAAATCTGAATCTAAATCAGATTAACTTATAGAAAGCCACTTGTCTTCCAAATTGTCCAACTTTAAGATTGATGGGGGAAAGTAATGAAATTATGTTAGACACTCAATTAAAAAGGTAGTTTTTGGTCAATTGGGAAGTTTTAATGTTGGACAATCGGATTTGTTTTCATAGTTATTCATTTGTTTAAGTGTAGAATGTGATATATACAAGTAATTAGTAAATACAAATTATACAATTTGAAATAAGCACGAAGAAAAGTTGATTTTCCCATATTTTTTTTTAGTTTTGCGATAATTTGTTAAACTACTGTTCATAATCATAAGTTGAAAAATAATATAATACAAAAGATATAAAATATGCAATAGACTCCAATATGATAGATTATAAATTGAACAAATATGTAATTTAAAAAAATGAATGGAGCAAAGATTTATTAAAGATGTGTACAGAGGCATACATAGAGAAATAAAACTATTTCACAATTTACAATTCACCAGTCACTAATTCTCTGTTAGGCTGGTTTTCGCTGAGACTGAATTTATTCACAAAAAAGTGATAATCTTCGAATTCCTACAATATATAATCTTAAGAAAAGAAATTACATTAGTATCTTCCTTAAATACACTTTTTGTAGTTCTACAAATACAACTTCAACAATGTACTGTTACACTAACTAAACACGACACTTCATAGAATATATTGATGAAGTCATTGAATTGAAATTTAAATAAGAAGTACAAAAAATATCAACAACTAGTATTTGCATCAATAATTAATCGCTCTTTGATGGGGACAACCAATAAACAACAACTGCATTGTTATCCAAGAAGATTTTACATCATGAAACACCTCGGTATTGACATGAATATCAATAATGTGGTCACTTTTATAAATTTCCTGTTTTCAAAACTTTAAATTTTTCGAAAAACTAACGATTTTCTTATCCCAGTCATAGATTACCTTATTACCGTATTTGGCCCAACTTTTTTGAATTTTGGATCCTCAATGCTCTTCAACTTTGTACTTGTTTGGCCTTATAAATAATTTGATATAATAGTCACTAATGAGTCTCATGTAGACTAAACGCGCGTCTGACGTACTAAATTATAATCCTGGCACCTTTGATAACTAAGACAATCAGAAATTTTGTAGTGGTGCAGTCATAACGCTAGATTTTATAAGGAAATAGGCAATAAATGTATAGATGACTTCCGTAAATTTCTAAACTATAATTGAATGATTCAATCCAACCACGTTTAATGTTATAATGATTATATACGGTTGAACTAGCAACGAGGTAACCAGATATAAGATTTACCCCCTACAAAGTCTGTCGCGGTGGAAAAAGGAAGCCAGAATAAGACATTACAGCTGTGCCTTTTTTTGTATAAAACAATTATATTATATAAAAATGTCGAGGTTTAGAGGTGAAACTATCAGAAAATCGAAATGAGGTACACAATGTATGGTGATGATATCAGATATGTACCTTATGCCCTTCCCTTTTCACGAATGTGGCCTACCGAATAAGACTATTTACCGGATTTATAATAACATAAAGAAACACGACGGGTGACAAATGTGGAGCAGGATCTGCTTGCGCTTCTGGAGCACCTGAGATCACCCCAGTTTTTGGTGGGGTTCGTGTTGCTTAGTCTTTAGTTTTCCATGTTGTGTCTTGTGTATTATTATTTGTCTGTTTGTCTTTTTATTTTTTGCCATGGCGTTGTCAGTTTATTTTCAATCTATGAGTTTGACTGTCCATCTGGTATCTTTCGCTCCTCTTTGATTAACATAAAGGGTCTCAAGAATTATTCGTAGATGTAAGAATAAGCTACTATTTCCTAAGGATTAACTCTGTGTATGCAGAGAAAAAAAAACTAAATTGAAACTGAAAACAGATCTTAATCAAATTTATTTCAGTCCATTTTGTTTATTTGGCCTCCGTTTGACACGTAAGTTAACAACTAACATTTTTTTCATTTAAAGTTTCACAGCGACCTTGGTCCATTAATGTTTGGTCCACATGAACCATAAATTTGAAATAAGCTATTTAATTTAACCTTGTTCTTTGCGATATTTAAAAAATAACTCTTACTCTAAGTGACAAGAAATAATGAATAAAACTAACAGTGTGTTAAATACCATATGAGATAGATAAAATATTGTGACATTTAAAACAAGAATGCATGATATAAAGGAAGGTTACTTGGAAATAAATGGTTTTTAGAGAACTGGTTGTGGAAAAGTAATTTCTAATTAAGGCATTACTTGTTTCTTGTATTGTCTTATTCAATTTAGAAATAGATAAAATTATAATTTCGGAGCAACCAAAAAACTTAAATGAGGAATAAAATGTATTTAAGTTCATATAAGGGATTTCAAGAATGGTTCAAAGAGGTACAAATCAGATATCAATAACAAATAATATATTCCAGTGTAGAATTATACACCGAATGTTTTTTTAAGATTGATATAAAACAAAGAGAAAAATGTCATTCTGCAATGAAGTGATTGAAGCTATTTTGAACATTCCATAAAATAGCAGATACGTAGACTCGAAATAAATTTTTTTAATAATACTGTTATCAAAATTCTTTATTTATAGAACTATGTGAAAGTAAAGTAAATGTACAGGGCTCAGAAATTGTCTCAACGGAAATCGAATACTAGAAAAAAAAAATTATAAATGTTTTTTTTTAAATCAAGACTTTCCGATTGTCAATCTCTGCTCTGACCTTTGGCTTCCATTAGTAGAATATTTTTTGCTTCAACAACTAATCATTACCGTATGTAAAGTAAACTGTGTAAATAGTTAAGCCTTTTCCACACCACCTGTTACGTTTTATAAAAAAAAAATGAAGGTATAATGAAGGATGTGTAAAGAGGCATATACATAGAATTAAAATTCTATCCCATTCTACAGTATTTTATTCACTCGTTCTCTATTTGGCTGGTTTACGCTGATGATGAATTTGATCATAAAACAGTGATGCTCGAATTCCTAAGAGTATTTAATCTTCAGAAAAGAAATAAAAATCTTCTTTAAATACCCTTTTTTTGTAATTCTAAAAATGAAACCTTAAAAAATGTACTGTCACATTCAAACTGTCAAACTTGATACATTTAAGAATATTTTGATGAATTTAATGATTTGAAATTAGAATAAGAACTCGAAAAAGTAAAGATATTAACAACTGATATGCTCACAAATGATTAATTTTACTTTGATTTGAAATAACCAATCAACAGTTACTTTGTTATTTAAGAACAACTTTAACTGTCATCAAAGTGAGAGGGTAAGCGCTATAAAACCAGGTTTAATCCACCATTTTCTGCATTTGAAAATGCCTGTACCAAGTCAGGAAAATAACAGTTGTTGTCCAATCGTGTTTGATGCGTTTTGTTATTTGATTTTGCCATGTGATTATGGACTTTCCGAATTAATATTCCTCTAAGTTCAGTATTTTTGTGATTTTACTTTTTTGAACATCGTGAAACAATGTAAGACAATCAGAACTTTTGAAGTGGGTCAATCAGAACGGTAGAATTAAAAAAAAAGAAAAAAAGGCGACAATCGGAAATGAATGTAAAGACGATTTTACAAAAATTTCTGTCGAACGATTAAATGACATAATCCACCCACGTTAAAAATACAATTATTTAATTTATACGGTTGAGCTAGCAAAGTCTTTACCAGCTACTAGTTGTACCCCTTGCAAAGTCTGACACGGTGGAAAAGAGAAGTCAGAATGAAGGCATTACTTCTGTGCCTTTTTTGTTTAAATCAATTCGATTATATAAAAATGTCGCATTTCAGAGGTGGAATAATAATGTGGGAACCAACAGAAAACCGGAATGAGGTACACAATGTATTTTGATTAACATAAAGGGTTTCAGGAATTATTCGCAGATGTAAAAATTAGATACTATTTCTAAAAATTAACTCTGTTTGTGCATATAAAATAACTGAATTGAAACTGAAATCAGAAATGTATTAGAATTTATTTCAGTCCATTTCGTGTATTTTTGACTGAACCAATATTTTGACACGGAAGTTAAAAACTATCAAGTTTTCATTACCAGTTTCGCAGTGGCCTTGGTCAATTAATTGTTGGTCCACATTAGTCATTAATTTAAAATAAACTTTTTTAATTCAACCTTGTTTTTTGAGATATTTAAAAAAATATCTCGTATTCTAACTGACGGTAAACTATGAATGAATCTAACAGTGTGTTAAATACTGTATGACAAAAATAAGAAAAAATTCCAATGATATTTGAAACAAGAATGCAAGATATAATGAAAGGTTGCTTAGAAATAAATAGTACTTAGAGAAATGTTTGTGGAAAAGTAAGTGCCCATGAAGGCATTTATTGATTATTATTTTGTCTTATTAAATTAGAAATTAGGGATGTCAACTTGGTAAAGATTTACTAATCGACTACTCTTTGCATTTACCGAGCGATACTCGAATACTCTCTCGGTAAAACATTTACAAAATGGAAACACAAAAATATAAAATTATACCCATTTTATGTATTGTGGGTCGTTGTCATCTGTTTTTAAATCCCTCAACATTATTACCTACTAAGGACTAGTGATAGTCAAATTGAGTAATTGATTAATATCTATAGAAAGTCATTGACAGTCAAAGAAGACATAACGTGTGTAATGCCAAAAATAAATGTATCAAGAGGCAGTAGGATTTCTTTAGAATACTGAATCACTGGGATGTGTTTTATATATATAAAAAAAGGAAGATGTGGTATATTGCCAATGAGACAACTCTCTACAAGAAACCAAAATGACACAGAAATTAACAACTATAGGTCACCATTCAACAATGAGCAAAGCCCATAACGCAAAGTCAGCTATTAAAGACCACGAAATGACAATGTAAAACAATTCAAACGAGAAAACAAACGGTCTTATTCATATACAAAAAATTAACGAAAAACAAATATGTCACACATAAACAAACGACAACCACTGAATTACACGCTCTTGACTTTGGACAGGCACATAAATACATATACTGAAATGACGGCAGGCCCGTAGCCAGGAATTTCCAAGGGGGGTTCGTTGGACTTATGAACTCGACTTTAACAGTCACAATTTGAACAAAACGTTGACTTTAACAGTGCTTATTTGATTTCAAGGGGGGGGGGGGTTCGTCGGAACCCCCCGAACCCCCTGGCTACGGGTATGTGACGGGGTTAAACATTTTAGCGGGATCCCAACCCTCCCCCTAACCTGGGAAATTTGTATATTAGTACAACATAAGAATGAACTATAAAAATCAGTTGAAAAAGGCTTAACTCATCAGATGAATAAAAATACAACAGGACGTGGACGGGTACTTGTACATCCCAATTACAAAAAGACACTAGATACAGATCTGATAGTACTTGCAGTTCAATTACCGCTAGTTCAAAGCCTCTAACAACTTATAAAAAAATCATGCATCTAAGACTAAATTACCAATCCGTAATAATTCAACATCCAATGGATTTCGTGTAAAGATGCCTTAAGTTTTAGTTGATTTCAGTCTCTGATGCATTTTTTTTAATATAAATTGTTTTTAGCTCTCAATTCTTGTTAATTTGACCTGTTAATACTATGTGTAATGCTTTTTTTGTGTTATTTAATGTTTACTGTTATATCTCGTCTATATACCAGCTTTGATAAATGTTTGGTATGACTATAAATTTAGTCTTCTTTTGCATATCAAGGCTATAGCAAACATCTTGACAACATTGAAAGCATTTCTAATGTTTACATGAGATATGTTTTAGCATTTTAAATATTTACATTTCAAAATTATTGCAACAAATAAATAGTGTTGATGTTGATTTGCGTAAAAAAAAAGACATGTTAGACTTTATTGCAGATCTCCAGATATAATCCATATGTTTCCATGGTAACCATTTTCATTGCCAGATTTAAGTTGAACTTAAACTTTAGTCTGTATAATGTCATTATAATTCTCAAATTGTTTTAATCTTGGTTTTTTTCTAAATTTGCAGATTTTACAAATTTTTACAATATTTCGCTAAAAAAAATCAATTTTGAAAGCCTTGTTTCCATAGCAACAGACCTATCATTTGTCATTAAGTTGAATTTCTCCTGTAAATAATAAATAAACGGTTATGTAAGATTAAATAAGTTATTAGTTAACTTTTTAATTGCTTTTTTTAATGAAAAAACTGATAAAAAATTTTCAAATTTAACTTTTTTGTTTCCATGGTTACCGCTCTTGGAAACAAGATCCCCAAGAATTTTATTCCATATATTGAAACTATAATATGCTGCCTCAAAGGAAAGTATAATGCCATATTCCAACTTGGATGCGTATGCTTGCTACACATCCTCAAAAACTGTCTAAATTGGGTATTTTATATACCTGTTGAACTCTTCCATGTATCCAAGGATCAAATCAGGGTAACATAAAATATTTTTTATTTTTAAATTCAATCATTATATCAATTTGTAATGATATTCATATAAATTATAGGTATTTTTACCAATATATTGCTATTTAAGTGGATATTAATGCCCAAAGTAGACCTATTTCATAGTTGAAAAAGAGCAAATTTGAAGGTAAAATTAGAATATCCTGTTACCATGGCAACCATGGTCCATAGCAACAATATCAATATATTTTTTTCATTTATACATAAAAGTGTATTAACTGACAAAGTTTGAAGCTTTTCTGAGACTATGCGTGCCACGACCTATATGTGGCATGGTTGATATTTACAGAGAATCCATGTTAACTTCTTCGTGCTATGAACAACAAAACGATCTATTTTGTAAACGTATTTCCTTTCTCCATTTAAACTGGTATACCTGACAATAAAATTATTTTCATTTACCTGTGTAATTTATTGTAAATGGCGGACTTTTGTTGAAGGTAATTGTTGTGTACATCTCACAGCGGTTGACTACTGTTACCTTTATTTATTCCCCTTTATTTTATTGATTTCGTATTTACATTGTATCACAGGTCAAAGTTACTCGTTCAATGAATGTTTACTTTAGTTAAAATTGTATTTTGATTGAGTGCACCTCTTCTTGTCGACTTGTTTCTTTATTCATATGAGATTGTTTCATACAGGATAACATTGAGAATAGAAACGGGGAATATTTCAAAGAGACATCAAACCGAACAAAGAGCAGACAACATTATTACAGGAACTTATTATGAAGAAAGTAATAAGTAAACAGTTTCCTTTAACTTTACTTATTGCGATATAGATGATGCTATCTTACTAAGTAGCTCAAAAGCTGATGGCTATGTTAAACGCATCAGTTTTTTGTTTGTATTCTTGTTGATAAGTCTTTGTTTTATATGTTGTGTTTTGTGTACTATTATTTGTCTGATTGTCTTTTATTTTTAGCCATGACGTTATCACTTTATTTCTGACTTATGTCCCTTCGGTAACTTTCGGATCTCTTCTGTAGCATGTTGTAGTGTGTTGATTAGCACTATACGCGTTGTAACAACTGTCTTTGTATCCAGTGTCAACAAGTGATGTGGTAAAACCTTTAATTGTTCTCTTAAAAGTTGGTTTTTAATTTAGATAAATTTCGTATTTATTTATAATATACATTTACACCAAATGATGGGTTAATTTCATTTATCACATACTTAGACGAAATAACATATGATTTTTACTGTATGATAATAACATTAAATTAACGTAAACTCCATATTTTTCGAACTGGTGCATAGCGGGCTGATAAGTAATGTTTTTTTTGTTGCATGCTTCGATTGTTATCACATGCTTTCCGGTGATACTCGGCGAATTCTGGAAAATAAACCTCAATGCTACGTTTTCAGTGAAAAAAATAAAAAGTAGTATACAAAACAATTATTTTGATACTGGAAAGTGTATTGTGTAAAATAATAAAAAAAAACAAAAAACCAAAAAATATTAATTATATGCATTTTTAAAAGTTTCAAACATAATTTAGAAAGTTGATTTAAAAAAAGTTGACTTTTCCAAACAGTGATCACTTCTTCTCTGTTGAGGCATATGATAGAAAGATTTCATATCGAGTGTATTAAATCTTGGGTCCGACGTCCGTGAACTTTTTGATCTTTGAACTTCTATTTTGGAGCCACGTAAAAGGATCAATATATATGAATCTGTTATTTTTCTCCATCGTTGAAGCATATGATAAAAAGATCATAACATGCCATTTTTCATATCTCGTGTATTATCAGCGCTCGGTCAATATCAGCCCTCGAGCCATGCGGCTCTTGGGTTGATATTGAACCTAGGGCTGATAATACATGCGATATGAAAAATGACATATAATAATCTGATATGATCGAAAATAAAAATCAGTTATTTTCGTTTGTTTCTTTCTTCATGTCTCTCGTTTACCGACTGGTCATATCTGCAGCTAGGATTAAGGAAAAGTAAAGGCGTAATCCACAAATAAACAAAATGTTTATACCTCCAACATCTTAATACTTCTTTTTTAAATACATAATGGAATATAACTAACCAATCATTAACACTATTTGATTATTCCAGGTTCGTATCACTTTCAGAGTATCATGGCGTCGTGATTTCAATTCGCATACTCAATGTGATGCAAGTACAAAAGACATCCATGATCTTATTGGATCTGGTACAGGAGACATGGAATGCCTGGATGGCTGTGGGTCTACAAAACATATAGGTACTATGCAATTCTACTGTACTGATTTCAGTGAAGACGAAAATTGGACGTCTGGAGAAAATACACTTACATATACTTTTCCGGAGACTAGTGATCAATGGTACCAGATTGGGTATGTTTATTTTACAAAAACTTAACAATGAGTGCAAAGAACACACCGTTCCTCCCAATCTTGAAAATAATTATTTAAAAAAAATCGTATTTTACTATCTATATAAAATTAAGGTTATCAGTTTCACTATCTATCAAGTCTATGTTGTAGCATTGCTGCAGATTGATCAATGCGAATCCACTCGTCAACTGAATAGTCTTTACAACAATAAAACTTCTTATTGTTAAACATAATAAAAAAAAAACATGGAATCATTTAAAAAAAAATCAATTTGCTACAATAACTACCATCATGTCTGGATTAGTTAGTTAGTATTATATACTACCCACCCTCAATCAATATTACCCTGCAGACTCGAAATATGAGATAAGTGCATGTATGAACAGAGTTGGGAATACAGTCAACATAGAATACCAAAAGATCTGACGCACATATCATAGGAGGTAGGATGTTCGAATTTTAATTGTATTTGGTAAGAGGTTAAATGTCAAAGACACTATCTTGGCTTGAATTTAGAGAAATTGTTGAATTTGTATACTCTTTGTAAGATCTTTGTTGATCTTTGTGGTAGTTTAAGATATTCTGTATAAGTGGAAGTGAAATATTAAAAATGTAAACTTTTTTGTGAATGTGTCCACATTCTGCTGTGTGTAACAATTATTTGCCATTATTAGGTCTTTCCACTTTTCCGTGGAAAGACCTTTTGGGTTTCTTCTTCTGATTATTTTTTTCTTTTTTTTTCTTCCGCTTAATTTTTTTCCTTCGCTGTTTTTTTGTTTCACAAGATGTCGATTAGATATTTGGAATGTGATATCGAACAGTTTATACGCTTTCATAACTGACACCACTTAACCGAATACTTTCCCATATAAGAGTTATCTCCCCGAACACTGTTGTGATCTCTAAGGCTTTGCAACCGTATAAGAAACCTACAAATTTATTTTATCAAATTGCTTGTTAGATCCTAAGGATGTTCTGTTTTATTTTGACCAAAGCCGTATATAGATTCCATATGAGAGTTTTCCCCCCTTTTATGTTTGATATAAGTAATATGCATTTCTAACTGGTAAACCATAAGTGATAGAGACCTAGGGTCTTTAGATTTGAGGTCCTTAGTCCAAAAAAATGAAAATTAGGTCATGGTCAAAGGTCACATTTTCTAAATTTTGATTTTGGCTTATTTTCAATCACCGTAAAAGATATCGAAAAATTATCTTTACTAAATTGTTAGTAGTGACATGTCGTTACACTTAAATTTTAATTGCGGGGGTACATTGACTGTCAATGGGAGTTTTCTCCCCTTTTATATTTAAAATAATGCGTTAAGTGATTTAACTCATTATCCGTACATATTATGGACCTAGGGTCTCTTGATTTGAGGTCCTTAGTTTATGACCTTGAAATTGAGGTCAAGGTCATAGGCAAATTGGACGTTCTAGATTTTGACCTTTGCTTGAAATTCATATTTATACATCATAAAGCCATAGGAATGGACATTCAAACTGAATTTGAATGTTTTCATATCAAAATATATTTTTAGTGGTGGAAAGACCTTCAATTGTTCTTTACTAAAAGTTTATAAAACAACGTGGTGCAGATATCTCTCAAGACTTTTCCTAGAGAACAGAAAGTGCAATGCCGTAAAAATCGCTTGCTAGTTCCGTAAATCTCAGTGAAATCCTACAATAAATGTCCGCTCCTAGATTGAAATACTAATCTGTGTTACAAACTGGTGCTTACAAATGTACATTATCAGAAAATAATCCTTAAATGTGTTTTAAAGTTACACTGCTGTTGAACTGTGATCAAAATGTCAATTTCCTACAATGACAAAAGAAATTACATTGTGTGCATTCCGTCTCTATACATGTTGTATGTTCAACGTCCCCACCTAAAAAGGAAAAAAAAAAGTTTTCTTTATTAAAAACCCGCGTCACGTGATGTCTCCTCAATCTGGCGCAAGAGTCGCGCGCTGGACCTGAAATAAAATAAAAACTTTCCGAACTAAACATGAAACTTCCCCGGAATAAAATAGACCCCTTACAGAAACGAACAAACAAACAAACACACACACACACACACACAAACACACACATAACAAACAATCATGTTTCAAAGGGGGGAAAGACCGTTTACAATTGCTTTTTAAAAGCAATTGATTTATATTTATTTATTTGACTTTCTAAGGAATATGAACTTATGAAGTTGTTGGCATGACATGGGTTATGTTCTTCTCATATATTTTATGAAGGCATTAATACTAAACCCCTAACGGGAGGGATTGTGCCGGATATTGATATGATGAAGACATAATCTTTGAAACAGTTTAATTGAGGCCTGGAGCTGGCATGTCAGAAACTGCTAGCATTCTGTTGTTATTTATGTATAATTGTCTCATTTGTTACCTATTCTGACATCAGACTCGGACTTCTCTTAAAATGAGTTTTACTGTGGGTTTTGTTATGCCTTTGTTTTTTCTTCATTGGTTAGAGGTATAGGGGGAGGGTTGGGATTTCAAAAACATGTTTAACCCCGCCGGTCCCAAGCCCAGAGCCTCTGTTAGTCTTGTATGATTTTTAATTTTAGTTTCTTGTGTATAATTTGGAGTTAAGTATGACGTCCATTATCACTGAACTGAAGGAGGCCTCCGGGTGTGGGCGTTTCTCACTGCATTAAAGACCCATCGGTGCCTCCTGTTGTTGTCTGATCTATGGTCGGGTTGTTGTCTCTTTGACACATTCTCCATTTCCATTTTCAATTTTATTAAACAATATAAGACTCATCAGATTACCACACAGTTTAAAAGAGACAAACATATTTGCAAATATGTATTTTTGGCATACTGAATCCTTTTAAAACTATATTTGTTAGCTCACCTTCCCCACCTGGACCGTGTCAATCGCCTAGACTACTCGACCACCTAGGCTACATACAAATATAGCTTTCGGTGGTCTGTGTAATGTCTTTACTCGTCGGCTTTTAACCACGGCTTTCAAAGACATATAAACTCTACCACTGCATTGAGTGCGATACGACATTTATCCATTCGAGACAGTTAAATTTTCAAATTCAAAACGCGAGACTCGCCGAGCGTTTTAGATATTCAAAATTTAACTGTCGAGAATGGATATACATCTTATTACACGAGATTTGATGGTGTAATCTGTTTCTCTAATGATTTTCAAATAATATTCAGGCAAACTTATTCCTCCTTTTCGAATGATCTGCAAAAAGATGTGTTCTGTCTATGTGACGTCATCAGGCATGGTCGCCTTTTCTCATGCCGTCACAATAGGAAAGTCAGAGGAAAGCAAGCAAATTCGACGTCATAATCGGATTTTAACCAATGACAGGCTGAGATCAAACGAACCACACGTTGATTATTTTTTTTTATACAATGGGTGCAGGAAGGGATAAATTGACGAAGAATTAGACAAAAACGAAGCTTATAACATACATTTTCCATCTGATAACACGTGGTTATACCAGGCTAAGCCCAGCAATGTTAGATTTTTAAATTTGCATTAATAACACAATTTTTTGTTCTTCCCTCAGCGGTTTTCGAACCATTGCGTAAAATGGATTCAGTTACTTCTAATCGTGGTTTATATATATCTGTAATTACATTAGATGTATGTTTCATTATAATACTTTATTCTGATTGGCTAACTGCACATCACGTGTTATTCCGTAAGCAGTTGCAATGCTCAATACAACTTTTCATTCATGATAACACGTGGTCCAACAATAAAGTGCACAGGTGAATTAAATAAAAAAATAAATATAATTCGTGTTTTCATGATCATAGCTAAAAAATGTAATTATATAAGTATTGAATGCTTCTTTTTGTAACTTTATAGCGTTGTAAAAGCGTTGACCGTGCGCACATTTTTAGAATGAAGCGCTTCCGCGCTTCATACAAAATGTACTTCGGTCAACGCTTTTTCACCCCAATAAATTTACAAAAAGAAGCATTCAATTCTTAAAATGAATCATTTGTCTTTTTTTCAGCTTTGTAGGTAATGCATGGATAAGCGCAATAATTGATAGGCGAGGAGGGAACTGGATACTACGAACAACTGCCAGTTTAGTCAAAAGAAATGATACAGGAAAGATTAATTCGTCTCCAAAATCAGTAATGCAACCTATTGTAAGATTGCAGCTTGGGTGCAATCACACAATTGCAATTCCAGGTATAAAGTTTTTTTTTTAATTCCTTTTGTGGTGTTAATGTCAACAGAAAACAAGAATATGTCCCAATTACACAGTTGCCCTATCCGCACTATCATTTTCTATGTTCAGTTGACCGTGAAAATTGGGTAAAATCTTTAATTTGGCATTCAAATTAGAAAGATCATATCATAAGTAACATGTTTACTAAGTTTCAAGTTGATTGGACGTCAACTTCATCAAATACTACCTCGACCAAAAACGTTAACATGAAGCGGGACAGACGGACGAACGGACGGACGAACGGACGGTACAACCGACGAACGGATGAACAAACGGACGGACTCACAGACCAGAAAACATAATGACCATAAATGGGGCATAAAAGGGACGTTTCAGACGCACCATACGTAAATTCAAGAAAAAGCGTGATACAAGTTACCTATTTTAAAGAATTTGGTCACAAAATCAATTCTGCAATTTGATAATAAGTGGAAATTTGACCCTATATTTTTGGTACAGGAAAACTCGATTTGTGATGAAAATAAACACAAATCCAGTTGTTGGCATGACATTAGTTATGTGCTTCACGTATATTTTATGATGGTATACCAAATCACTAACGGGAGGAATTGTGCTTGGTTTTCATATGATGAAGGCATTATCTTTCAATCAATTAAACTGAGGTCTTGAGCTGGCATGTCAGTAACTGATAGTAGTCCCTTTTTATATACGTATCATTGTCATTTTGTTTACTAGCAGTTTCTTCTCTAAACTTATTTGTCATATGAATCGGACTTCTTTTCAGCTGATTTTTGTTGTGCGTCTTGCTGTGTGTTTGTTTATTATACTTCATTGGCATGAGATATAGGGGTATGGTTGAAAAAATATCTAACAGATCAATGCGATCCTACAGTAACGTACTTTTTACGATAACGTAAGGCAACTGTAGTTTGTCCTATCTCAAAATCATAACCATAGTTCTGGAAAATTTACAATATTTACTCAAGTTCATTGTTCTAACAATATCATTGCTTATTTCTAAACAGATTAGCAACTTATGAACGCTTGAAGTTAGCACGAAACAACAATGTTGATAGATTTTGACAAAAATAAATGTTGAGTATTTTCCTAAAAAATGCATGACAAGGACAAAGTTAACCAAAACAAAAAGAAATATGTTGGAAGTAAAGACATGTATGTTCTTTCGGGTAGAGTTTAATTCGTGTTTATAAATTACGTTCTTAAATGTTATTAACAATTGAAAATGTTTATCAAAATTCCTTCAATAGCATCATGTTATCATTTATATGTAGATGCTTCGTATGGTTTTGGTTATACTTAAAAAAAAATATTCTCAATCTTGAGTAAGAAAAATTTGATTTATTTACTTAGTATATGGTGTTTTATTTTGCCGAGAAAAAAATGAAAATTTCACGCTGATAAGTTTTTTGGCGCTGGGATTTTCTCGCTGTGTTGAATACCCATTGGTGGCCTTCTGTACTTTGGTCGCTTTGTTGTTTGTTTGATACATTTCCAATCTGAATTCATTGTGCAAGCTCGTCCATTCTTTTATCTGAAAAAAATGGATTATTTAAAGCTACTTTAAATCATGTACAGCTGGATTCATTTTGTTCAAATTTGTACCCACCATGAATATGTATGCCGTCAAATAATTCAACACTTCATCAAACTTTATTCAGTATTGTCAGTACTCAGATTTTAAAGATTGTGCTCGAAACACCATTCTAGTATTTTGATTTGTTGAATTGAGTCTGAGTACGATACCCGTACTCCAAATGTTTATGACCACAGAACATGAATATTCATGAGAGGTTTAGCACAAATCTATTTTTTTTTTTGAAAAAAAACTATTTTCAGAAGGGAAGTGGCAAACATAGTTTGTTTTCAAAGAAAATATGATAAAAAAAATAAAGACGACATGAAGTTGAAAAATTGTTTGTTTCTATATGATATTGAAGAAAAAAAATTACGTTCGGAGACCAAAAAAAAAATAGAAAGAAAAATACACACACTAAAAAACCCATGCCTCTCACTCACAAAAAAGAGTAAATTATCGGTGCCTAAATATTATAGATTCATAAGAAATGCATTTGTTTAATATGTTTTTGAAAATAATCACATTGTAAGTTATCAGCAGAAACAATGATCAAAATAATCATTTTTTAATTAATTTATGCAGTCAGTGATCCTGACAATGACGACATCAGATGCAGATGGGCAATTTCAAATCAAAACGAATGCGGAGGCATTTGCTACTCTTTCAGCGGAGCAGAAATGCATGAGGTAATATTTATTTTGTTGAAAACTCGTGCAATACATTTAAGTTACTTTTAATATTTTTTTTTTAATCGAAACGCTTTAAATCATTAGGTAAAAAACTGGAATTTTTAGAATATAAATAAAAGATAAGAACTTAATAAGATACAAAAAATTAGGAATATTAAATTATTTTTCAAAAGTCTTTTATCAAAATACAATCTTTGATTGCAGAACGTTGTGCTCCTCCTCCATGTAGTTTAAATAGCTTACTTGCAAGTAGCAATTTCTATGAAGAATTGTTGTTTTTTTTAGAGAGAATGTACTGTATCATATTCAGCAACACGAATTGGTTGGTATGGTGTTGCAGTACAAATAGAAGATTTCAACTCTACCGGATCTATGGAGGCACTCAGTAGTGTGCCATTACAATTTTTAGTAGTAGTGTTTAGCTCAAATACAGCATGTTTCAGTAAGCCAACTTTTGTTGAGCCAACACGTGTTGACGGATCTTGCATTGGAATACCCTTTAACACTACCTATTTTGAACCAATAATTAGTAATAGTGGGAGCCAAACTGTCAGGTAGGGAAATGTAAACTTCTTATGCGTTCGATATATACTCTTGTAGAAAGGGGCACATCCAAGCTTTATAATCTATACAACCTTACAACACAAGTCTATATTGCTATTATCAACCGCTTCGGCGATACTTAATTTGGGTGCATGACCTTACAACGCAAGTCTATATTACTATTATCAACCGCTTCGGCGATACTTAATTTGGGTGCATGACCTTACAACACAAGTCTATTTTGCTATTATTAACCGCTTCGGCGATACTTAATTTGGGTGCATGACCTTACAACACAAGTCTATATGGCTATGATCAACCGCTTCGGCGAAACTCAATTTGGGTGCATGACCTTACAACACAAGTCTATATTACTATTATCAACCGCTTCGGCGATACTCAATTTGGGTGCATGACCTTACAACACAAGTCTATATTGCTATTATCAACCGCTTCGGCGATACTCAATTTGGGTGCATGACCTTACAATACAAGTCTATATTACTATTATCAACCGCTTCGGCGATACTCAATTTGAGTGCATGACCTTACAACACAAGTCTATACCGCTATTATCAACCGCTTCGTCGATACTCAGTTTGGGTGCATGACCTTACAACACAAGTCTATATTGCTATTATCAACCGCTTCGGCGATACTCAATTTGGGTGCATGACCTTACAATACAAGTCTATATTACTATTATCAACCGCTTCGGCGATACTCAATTTGAGTGCATGACCTTACAACACAAGTCTATACCGCTATTATCAACCGCTTCGTCGATACTCAGTTTGGGTGCATGACCATACAACACAAGTCTATATTGCTATTATCAACCGCTTCAGCGATACCCAACTTGGGTGCATGACCTTACAACACAAGTCTTTATTGCTATTATCAACCGCTTCGGTGACACTCAATTTGGGTGCATGACCTTACAACACAAGTCTATATTGCTATGATCAACCGCTTCGGCGATACTTTATTTGGATGCATAACCTTACAACACAAGTCTATATTGCTATTATCAACCGCTTCGGTGATACTTAATTTGGTCCATGACCTTACAACACAAGTCTATATTGCTATTATCAACCGCTTCGGCGATACTTAATTTTGGTGCATGACCTAACAACACAAGTCTATATTGCTATTATCAACCGCTTCAGTGATAATTAATTTGGGTGCATGACCTTACAACACAAGTCGTTATTGCTATTATCAACCGCTTCGGCGATACTCAATTTGGGTGTCGATTTATTTCGTGTCGAGTCGAAGAAAATTTTTATTTGTTACCTCTGGGCCTAGTTCGACTGTCATCTTCAGAATAAGTTAGTCAAAAATCTGACTCAGTTTGTCATTGTGTAACTACAATTCCATATTCAAATCAATTTAACATGTTCTCGTTTCAAATATGTAAATGTATATTAAACAGCCGCAACCCATCCATTCTAAATTCCTATATCATTTAAATGTTTCGTAAATGTGATATCAAACATTTTTATTGATGTTACTGAGTTGATTTTGCGAAAATCAAATGTTTAAATCGAAGAGATTTAGCAACCCATCGAAAAACATAAACCCAAACAATAACAACCCATCGACAAACATAACCCAAACAATAACAAAACAACAACAAGATGTGCTTTCCTCCAGCAACCCATCGACAAACATAACGCAAACAATAACAAAACAACAACAAGATGTGCTTTCCTCCAGCAACCCATCGACACACATTACCCAAACAATAACAAAACAACAACAAGATGTGCTTTCCTCCAGCAACCCATCGACAAACATAATCCAAACAATAACAAAACAACAACAAGATGTGCTTTCCTCCAAGTTCATCTGGAATAAATGTTTTGTGTATAAAACTGTGGCATATTACACATGACGTCAGTTCATGCAATCCAAATTGCTTTGAGAACACGATATTATAAATGTTCAATAGAAATATTTAACTGTATGTCTCATGAATAGAAATTGGTATTCAATAGTATTACTTTGATAAACAATAATCTTTCTTATGTCAGTAAGAAATGTTCACAATTTTGAAATAATCTAGACAAACAAGAAATCTTTGTTTAGCCATATTGAACGATATATGAACATGATGAACAGAGGTTTTTGTTTGTCAAACAGTATCCGAGAAATTCAAACTGCTTCACCACAAGGAATGGTGAAATCTGAACTAGATGTGTATGCCAATAGGAAATGGTATGTCAATATATCATGGACCCCAGATACTGGACAGGCTGGACCTCACATATTTTGTTATACAGCTTTAGATAGCAACGGGTAAGTTTATGATTTGTATTTATTTTAAATTTTAAAGACAATATTTAAGGAATGACTGTAATATTTTTTCTGGGTATGAAGAAATAACATAAAAAATGTGATATCGTGCACCACATTTTTATGTTATTTTTAATAGGCAGAAAAATATTACAGTCATTCCTTATAATTTAATTCTAAATTCCATTTAAAGCCGTAGTAAATCACGAACACTGACGAGGTCACGGTCACATCACAAAACACTCTCAGCCAATCAAAAGACACTTTACATCAAAATTAAATTAAACCCAAATAAAATGCTATATATATTTACAAGTATTTTGGTGATTCATTTGTCATATTTGTTTTGTGTGTCTGATTTTTTAGTAACTACATTGCAAACATTGTTTTAACATCACAGCAGTATGTACAGAAATACTCTTTAAATCTTAATTAACCAATTTTATCCTTTTGAATTTCCGACACAACCAATGAATAGGTATATTGACAAACACTTGAAACAGAATGGCTGATGAGTTTTATATGAATGTGATTCAAACTTATGCACAGGTTTGTTATTGTAGATGTTTGATTTATTTATTCCTGCGATACCTAGTGAAAACGAGAGGCGAAAGATACTAAACTATTTCATACTTATAATAATTTGATAGATAAAACAAAAACTTTAGGCAAAGACCAAATTAATGATTATTTGTTCTCAGAAATTATTATCATGATGGAAGTTACACCACGTTAAGCGATTACATAACGGTTGGTTTCTATTATACTCAAATAATGCAAATAAGAAAACAAAAAAGTGACAAAACTCTTTTTATCCCCTTTAAATTAAGGTTCAGAGGAGAGGTTTGGTGTATTCATCACAAATGATAAATAAGTTAGCATTAAAAATATTGGATTTTTCATCAATTCTATCTTGGCATTAGATATTCAAAACCAATGCATATTTCGCATTAATTATAATTGTCTATTACAACCTAGTGCTAAAAATTTCCGACAACAAAACGAAACGGTTTTTTTTAATATTTTTAGGCAGAGAAATAGGTATATAAAAATAACTGCATATCAAATAAACCCAATCGCACATATTTTTGAAAAAAACAAAATTAAGACTAAAACTGTTGAATAATAGGCAGGTTTCCTTGAAGATTGGAATTCTTTATATCTTTTTTTTTATTTATACGTCTTTCAGTATTATCCTTCATTAAGAGCAGAGAGCGGCAAAGTTGAGCGCAAAATTTTTAATACAACTGCAGACTTAATTTTCACAGCACCAATGTTAACAAAGCATAATTTACACGAGATTTTTAATGTTTAGCTCTTTGAAAAAAAACGTATTTTGAAAAGGCAAACAAGTACGCTTACGTCAGTGTTGACAGACATTGAAAGTGCATTAGAATGAAACTATAAAATTTTGCTTACAGGGCGAATTCTGACTCGATTTGTATCAGACTGCTTGTTGGAGGTAAGTCACAATATTTTACCAACCTTAGTGATAAAATTGAGATAGGAAATGGGGAATGTGTCAAAGAGACAATAACTCTACCATAGAACAGACAACATCAGAAGGTCATCAATGCAGCGAGAAACTCCCACACCCGGATGCGTCCTTCAGCTGACCCCTAAACAAATATATATACTAGTTCAGTGATAATGGACGTCATATTAAACTCCAAATTATACACAAGAAACTAAAATTAAAAATCATACAAGACTAACAAAGGCCAGAGGCTCCTGGCTTGGGACAGGCGCAAAAATGAGACGGGTTAAAAATGTTTTTTGATATCTCAACCCTCCCCCTATACCCCTAGCCAATGTAGAAAAGTAAACGCATAACAATACGCACAGTAAAATTCAGTTCAAGAGAAGTCCGAGTCTGATGTCAGAAGAGGTAACAAAAGAAAATAAAAAAAATGACAATAATACATAAATAACAACAGACTACTACATGTAGCAGTTACTGACATGCCAGCTCCAGACCTCAATTAAACTGATTGAAAGATTATGTCTTCATCATAGGTATATCAGCCACAATCCCTCCCGTTAGGGGTTTAGTATTATACCATCATAAAATATATGAGAAGAACATAACCCGTGTCATGCCACCAACTGGTTTTTAAATAAATGTGTTTAATTCCGATACAAAGACCCTATAAGAGAATCAATATTAAAGCCAAAATATGCAATATTTAATGACCTGACAACAGTATCGTAACTATATCCCTCCTTAGTAAGTCTGTTTAAAGGTTTTGTTAGCTTCTGAGGTGAATACTGACATTTTTGTTAACTCGCCATGCAGTCATTTGGGTTGATTTTTAAATACATATATAAGTAGCAATGCATGTGGTTGCTAAAATTTTATATTTCCCTTTTTGTGCTTTATTGTTATACATTTGTTTGTTTTTGTTCTGATTAAGATTGTGACACGGTGATGATGGCTGTGTCCCTATTTTGACAATTTTCCCATTATGTCTGTTTTTTTCACGTATCGTTATAAATATAATGGAATTTGATACGACTGTCATAGAAGTGAGAGATTTAGCGCTTTAAAACCAGGTTCAATCCACCATTTTCTACATTTGAGAATGCCTGCACCAAGTCAAGAATGTGATAGTTGTTGTCCATTCGTTTGATGTGTTTTATCATATGATTTTGTCATTTAATTAGGGACTTTTCGTTTTGAATTTTCCCCAGAGTTCAGTATTTTTGTTTTTTCACTTTTTTTCTTATTAATAATACTCTGGTATTTACAACCATTTACTAATGCGGGGTTCACACATTGCCGATTATTGCTCCCGTTTGAGATCAGACATCGATACGACACGAAAAGTGAAAAAGTCGGATTAGTATCCTCAATTATCTGGAATGTCCTATTATTGTCTGAACGCAGTCGTTTTAGTTCGTAACAGATTCCTACTGGTCGGGAAGGGTCCGAATAGTTCGGCAAAGCACCCCGACAGTTAGGTGCGTCCCGTAACATTCGGGGAAACTCAGCCGATTTTGTCTAGTCGGATTACAATCGTGCCTATGTCGTGACAGATTCTGCTGTATCGGATCGAATTCCTAACAATGTTCTGTGTATTCGGGACGGTGTCCTGTGGAACGGGAATGATCTGGAGAAGTCCCGACAATAACAGAATACAATACGACTGAGACCAGACAAAGCCGTTTGCAATGCGATAGAGCGGACCGTGATAGGATTACGTTCTGACAGTACCTGATCATCCCGATTATGCCGACAGTTTTCGAACGGATAACTTCCGTCAGCGTCGGTTCACTGTCTTGTCACTATCTGATCTCTGTCGGATTACATTCGGTAGAATCGGGACGCAGTCGTGACAGACTCGGTCGAATTTTACCTGGCGAAAGATACAAATCGAATTTCAATCCACGATTCACAGGATCTTGATCAGACTTTTGACAAATTTTAATCGGGAATGGTCCTGTCAAGGACGGCAGTAAAAATCCTGAATGTGTGACCCCAGCTTAACCTACTATTATCATACGGGTTATTTGGCATTGCGTATATAGGATAACAGTATCATACCGTTGCAAAATTAATAAAAGGAATGAATTTTTTTTCCCCTGTATACATGTATTTGGATTGATTGATTATTTGGTTTTAACGCCATTTTCAGCATTATTATGATAAATCTTGGCGGTAAGTATTTACTAGCGAATATAGATGATGTTCTTTCACTAAATAATTCAAAATTTGGTGACTATGTCGAGTGCATCTACATTGAACTAGAGATAACGGATACAACAGATACAGTTAAGTCGGCCTCATATCTTGACTTACATCTAGAAATTGACAATGAGGGTCGATTGAAAACAAAACTTTACGACAAAAGAGATGATTTCAGCTTTCAAATTGTGAACTTTCCATTTCTAAGTAGCAACATTCCAGCAGCACCTGCATACGGTGTATATATCTCCCAATTGATACGATATTACCGTGCTTGCATTTCCTATCATGATTTTCTTGATAGAGGGTTGTTGCTTATAAGGAAGCTATTAAATCAGGAGTTCCAAATTATGAAGTTGAAATCATCTCTTCGTAAATTTTACGGACGCCATCACGAGTTGGTTGACCGTTATGGAATAGCCGTTTCCCAAATGATATCCAATATGTTCCTTACGTCGTACCTACAATCCCCTCCCCTTTCATGAATGTGACCTACCGAATTAGACTATTTACCGGATTTGTTATCTCATAAACAACACGACGGGTGCCACATGTGGAGCAGGATCTGCTTACCCTTACGGAGCACCTGAGATCACCCCCAGTTTTTAGTGGGGTTTGTGTTGTTTATTCTTTAGTTTTCTATGTTGTGTCATATGTGCTATTGTTTGTCTGTTTGTCCTTTTCATTTTTAGCCATTGCGTTGTCAGTTTATTTCAGATTTGACTGTCCCTCTGGTATCTTTCGTCCCTCTTTTAGCTAGCTGTAATACAAGGTTCAATCCACCATTGTATACATAAGAAAATGCCTGTACCAAGTCAGGAATATGACAGTTGTTATCCATTCGTTTGATGTGTTTGTTCTTTTGATTTTGACATTTGATTAGGGACTTTCCGTTTTGAATTTACCTCGGAGTTCACTATTTTTTTAATTTTATTTTTCACTTCGAATTCTCAGACAACTTGGCTACAGAGGCCCCCCTACATATTTGGAAAAAAATCTATCATTCATTTTCAAAATTATTTGTGTCCTTGATATGCTCCACATAGACATTCTATGCACGTTTCCTTTCATTAGACTTTCTCTTCCATTTCCTACCTATTAGTGCTAGACTAGTTAGCACCAAATATCAAAACGAATGGTACATAGACAACTTTCATCTCACTAGATAATTTCTGTCTACATTTATATTTAAAATGTTAATAACAAAAATCAAAATATACGGTGCTAATATGTTAATCTTTTTGAATTTATTAAGATCTAACACCATTCTTTATTCAAATTATTTACAGTGTCTCCACCAGAAATAGTTGAAGTTCAACCTGTTGGTGATTTATTTCCAACCCATAGCACATGGACCATCAAATTTGATAAACAGGTAACAATATTAATTTAAAGTATAAAACAACCCTTAATAGGCGGAAACTTGCCTACAAGACGCCTGATAAATTTTTATCTTTTTATTTGTTGTTATTGGGTCTGAACTAGCTGTCCATAACTGCGAGTACTCTCAGATCTGTACTTATTGTCCTTTTGTTGTGGGGTTGTCTAATAACCCTGCCACGTCCCCTCTTTGTTTTGTTATAATTATTTCTGTTTTGTATCGATCTGCTGAGTGATGCCAATTTTAACGGATTTTACAGTGTGTTTTAACTGTCCTATGTTAGTAGGCAGGTTGGCGCGCCTTAAAACAAGTGTAACCTCGCCACATTGCAAATGAGACATCTCTCCACAAGAGACCAAATGACACAGAAATTAACAACTATAGGTCATCGTACGGCTTTCAACAATTAGCAAAGCCCATACCGTATAGTCAGCTATCAAAGGCCACGAAATGACAAATGTTAAACAATTCAAACGAGAAAATTAATGGCCTAACCTATATACAAAAGATGAACGAAAAACAAATATTTGTATGAGTTTCACTCATCGTTGAAGTCTGCATGGTGACCTGTAGATGTTTATTTCTGTGTCATTTGGTCTGTCGTGTTAAGTTTTCTGTTTGTTTCATCAAAATACATCGCTTTACTATTTTAAACATCGATAATTACTGTGGTCGCCTACTAAGAGATAAATGTTGTGCAAACCGTTTAGAATACTCGTTTTACTTGGGGAGGAAAAAAATAGAAAAAAATAATTTGAACATGAGTTTAGAAAATGTATGCGTCTGTTGATTAGTAGGGCATCTAATTGATTTATTTCGTAACACTCTTCTGAAATAAACCAGACTACTAACACAAAGGTTCCTGGTTCGATTCCCAATTGGGATGAAAATTTCAGGAACTGAATTTTCGGCTCTCCCTTGACACCATTTGCGAGTATGGTCTCGAGGAAACGATGATAGTCCGTCGGAAGGGGACGATAAATGGCTGACCCGTGTCAAGAGAGAGCCATATCTCTTGCACGTTAAAGACACCCTTGTAGATTTCGAAAAAGAGCAGGCTTATGCCGCTACAAGGCAGCACTCGCACCCGCAAAGTGGAAAGGGATTAATATAAGTTGCAAAACTTGTTTCCCAATCCACTATAAATAAATATGTTTAAACTAATAAACCAGATTGTGGTACTATACTGATTGTTGAAGTAAATATAAAGTTCAAGAATAACATTCCAGATTAAGTCATAACTTTATGTAAATTTTGAAGACATATCAAATCTATATATTGTAGATTTTTAGATTACCGTTTTCCTTCCATCGATGAATAAAAAGCAAATATTGAATAATTTCATACATGTTTTTAGTTTGAACGACCGAACAGAACAACATATATGTACTTCAAAGATAATGAAACGGATGCAGTTGTATACAAAATCGACATTTCAACAAGCAGAGATGCTTATTTTCCACAAGGTGCCATTGAAAAGACTCTTGTAGTGAATACCAATTTTGTGTTTACAGAAAAGAAACACTATTACGTGAACTTAGATCCAGGTATATTTTATTTTATTCTATTGAATATAAAACACGGAAGACCTCTGGATAAGACAAAAACTACTCTATAGACATATGTTAATCACCGTACGATTTCATATTCGGCAATCAATCATTTGCCACATTATCATACTATGTAATAAATGAAGTTCTCGTTGTACTAAGATTTCTATTTTGCAACACCAAATGACATTCGATGTACCAGTATTTTTATATTTTTTCTTAAATAACATGATGTATTACTGAATGAATTTTGCAAAGCACATAATAAACATAAAAATAATAACACAATTTCAAATTATTTGTGTGTTGGGTCCGAAAGTTCGATGGCTTTTCAAGACTTTTGATAATTCAGTAATAAAATATAGTTATGAATGCCAAAACATGAATTAAACCATGATTCAAAATCATTTATCATTAATATCAAACATGTATAGTCCCTCATATCGCTACATTCTTTTACATGTTATAAATATACGTGGTCGGTTTAATCTGCAACTGTGCTGTGACTTTGCGTTTATTTTATTTCGAACTGTTTACTGTGACTTCACGGTCAACAAATGCTATGTAGTTTTGAACTCTTATAATCGCCCAATATTTTGCAACTTTAAACTCCGAGAAATTATATGGGTTGCTCTCTGAAGTTTTTGTCGAGTTCACTGTGCGAAGTACCCATCGAGTTGTAATTATTGCGATTAGAGGTTGTGACATAAAGACACACTGAAACTTACATAGAACATAATTTAAATAAAGTGTTGAAACGCAAACAAAAGTAAAAAAAATAAAAATATGGAATGTTGCTGACACTGGTCAGTATGGTACTTAAACTTTATGATATGTTTTAGTTTAAACATATTTCATTTGCTTAAATGTACAAAAGGGATGAGACACAAGTTAATCAAACTTAAAAAGTCTTCTCCCATAACAATTTATAACAATAGAATATTTACAAAGCATGCATACAAACAATACATTTACTTTTCTGCAGTGGCTATAGGTATAGGGGGAGGGTTGAGATCTCATAAACATGTTTAACCCAACCGCATTTTTTCGCCTGTCCCAAGTCAGGAGCCTCTGGCCTTTGTTAGTCTTGTATTATTTTTAATTTTAGTTTCTTGTGTACAATTTGGAGTTTAGTATGGCGTTCATTATCACTGAACTAGTATATATATTTGTTTAGGGGCCAGTTGAAGGACGCCTCCGGGTGCGGGAATTTCTCTCTGCATTGAAGACCTGTTGGTGACCTTCTGCTGTTGTCTTCCGGTCGGGTTGTTGTCTCTTTGACACATTCCCCATTTCCATTCTCAATTTTATTATATATATATAAAAAATATTTGAACTGTGAAGAGATGGTGTGTGATGATGTGAATGGTTATACACAATATGCATGTATTTGCACTTTATGATGTGCTATATTACACAATTAGAAACCTCTTATACTCTTTAATAAATTCATATACATTCTTTACAATTCTTTCATTTTCAACATTAGTTAAAGACGTATCGCCGGAGGTTAAGATGTTCAAATTTAGTAGAGAGTTATCTGGTAACCAATGTAGATTATTAAATAATTTGGTTCTTATATTCGAATAATTAGGACAATAAAAAAAGAAGTGACGTGAATCTTCGCACTAAGCACCACAACTACAAACGAGTCTGAAATAATGTTGACTCTGTTAAGATCGTAATTCAAAAAAGAAGCTGAGCACCTAAATTGTGTCAAAATAATATTGAGTTTACGATTGCCAAAGTCATAATGTTTTGGTACTTGGGCTTTTGAATTCAATTTAACTTTTTTTAGTTCGGTTTTAAATTTACCTAAAGAGTCAATGTTGCGTGTCACCACATTAAGGTTATTCCACAGTCGTATTGTTGAAGGTATGAAGGATTCTTGGGTTAATGTAAGTCTACAAAAAGGGTGTATTTTATCATTCCCATTACGTAATGGATAAACAGCTGTACTTTGGATTGTTGGTGAACTTGAATTGCAAAGATAGGCTGGTGCATTATTATGTTGAATATTATAGAATAATTGTAACTTCCTTCTTTCTCTTCGTTCAGCTAGAGTTTCCCAACCAATCTCATCATAAATAATTCTATTACTTGTAAAAATTGGAAGACCTGTTATAATAACCCACACCCGTATTATCCCAAACTTCACATGCATAGAGTAGCGGTCTAATAAAAATCAAGTAAAGCTTTTTTAAGTTGCTCCTACTTATCCTGTACTTTAATTTTCTAAGTACATTCAAATGTTTAGATACATTTTTTATGATATTTTCCACATGGGTGTTCCATTTAGCATCCTTACTAAATGTAACACCCAAGTGTTTGTGGAAGTCTGTAACTTCAATCCTCTTACCATTGAAAGTGAAATTCATTTCTGGAGTTTCAATGTATGAAAGCAACATTATTTCTGTTTTTGCTGGGTTAAAGGACATCAGCCATTTCTTAGTACAATCGCTCAGGTCTTGACTGATCACTGATTTTATTTGTGTCGTGTCACGACTAGAGTAGCCCAGAGATGTATCATCTGCAAATAATCTACATAAAGAAATCAAGTGTTCAGCAATATCATTAATATATATATTAAATAACAGCGGTCCCAAAACAGAACCCGATGGGACACCAGCTGAAATACTGCAAAGTTCAGAGGAAGATTGTTTAATAACAGCTCGCTGTTGTCTGTTGTTTAGGTAACTTTCAAACCAATTTAATAATTTCCCCCGTCCACACCGTATGACTTCATTTTATGTAGCAATCCTTTATGCCAAACTTTATCGAATACTCTAGAAATGTCACCAAAAAAACCCCAGCTAATTTCTTTATTTTCTAATGAATTTAATATACATGTTATGTTATGTGAATTTGAAAGATATGGGAAACAATGTTCATACATAAAAATATATAAGATATAGTATGCAAATAAGAAACTGTGGCGTGTCGAATATATAAAATGTTGATTAAATTCTATGAATTGGATATCTATAGTCGATTTGAATGATATGTCTATCAAAGTGCCCGAAAGATAACAATGAACTTCTACATATCATGGAAGCATTGATGGTACTGATAAGCTAACGAATTTAGAATTTACGATAAATAAAAGTTAAAAAAAGCCTTAAGGAAGCTAAAAGAGATTAGAAGACATTAAAGCTATACATGCCTTAGTGGTAAGTGGTGTCCACACCAGTTTGTATTAAATGAATGAGACTGGATGACTGTTCAAAAGCTTTTCATTGGATAACCCTTCAGCCTGATACAAAATTATCAAAAAATTGTTCAAAAGGACAAAAACTTTTCACATGCAAACCCAAATATGTGTGTGTGTCCAGAGTTCAGAATATTGTGTTAGAAAATAAAAACGTTTGTTTCGTACAATATTTGCAGGGTTGTGATATGGAAAAGTTAAATAACAAAGCAAGATGACCACTCTAGAATACGAAAACTAATAGTTAAGGTTGTCATATGATACTACAGCATGCAGTCAAAATACTCACAAACGTGAAAGCACAGTACCATCTTTTAAAAAATATTATGAACACGTAGTCACAGCACACTTGCAGAATAAAACGACTATGTATGTTCATTTAAAGATAAATGATTATGAAGTGGGTTTAAATTCATAATTTGGGAAATATGCAATTATTGTTTCCAAAATTCATTCTAAAATATATCTGGTTATTGAAAATAAAAAAATCAAGAAAACAAAATAAGCATACCAAATTTAATGTTTGTTGTTTTTGGTGTTGCAAATTGGAAGTCACAGTACACTGAGTTGCATAGAGAACCACATTTACATTTGATTCTTTTTCACAGTACACCGAGTTGTTTAGAGGACATCGTTTACATAATTTGGTTATTGACGAATAACTATTTTTAAGGCTGAAAAAGATTTTATAATTTGAATATCAGCTATTAATTGTGTTACAATTCTAATTGAATATTATTAGTTAAATAGTGTGCTGGTGACCTAATACGGTATATACGGGGTCAGTAAATTCCATATGGGGTGAGCGAGAAGCTCGAATCCCCATATAGAATTTACTGACCCCATATATACCGTATTAAGTCACTAGTGCGCTATGTAACGAATTTATCTTGCCGACTATCTTAACATGTGGCCTTAGACTAGTAACCTATCATAGTGAGCTAGTCTTCAATACCGTAAGCATTACGAAATTATACTTCCATTGATCATTCAAAAATGAATGCGAACAATAACAACTTGTTAGCTTTAAATGTGTTTTATGAATCTATTTCAATCATTCATTGTCTGTTGAAACCTTTAAGATTTTTTCACAGTACTGTTTTGCTTTTATATAGGGACGTAACACCTCTACTAACCGTGTATTGAAAAGCCCCGCCTACCTTCTAACCTAATATGGAATATACACGGTCTCCACGAGGTTGCTTTTAACCAATCATATTCCTAGAAATGTATAGGAGGTAAGATAAAAAGTCATTAACTAGCGTCATTTTAGCGTCATTTAACCATATGCTGGAGTTATTTATAAGTATTTTTTTTATCAATGACTTTACAAAAAAAGCTGTGATCCTTGTTCACAAAACATTTCTATTCATTTTTTTCAATTAATTACCGTATAGCGGGTTATTTTCGCGGGTGTAAAATTCTGCAATTTCCATTGCATAATTAGTTTTACATGATAATCCTGCTTACGATGTGATATATATTCCTTTCAGGTGCCGGCAGAGGAAAGACCAGCGATTGCAAAGTTGAATCATCGGCAATTCGCAACAAAACAATATGGCAGTTCAGAATAAGTAAATATTTAAGTATTCGTTTTGAAAGGTTTTAGTCCAGTCAATCTAGCATAAGTTTGACCCAAACCTTAAAGTAATTACAACAGAAGACAATTAAGTTTTAATCTTTAGCATTATACCCCAAATATACACAGAAAAAAGTCCCAGAAAATTTTACTTAAAAATCACGATTTAAAATTCACATGGAGACATGCATTGAAAAAGAGAGACAACTCTGTAAAAAAGGCAGAAAAATTTTAATAAAAATTGATACAAAATTATAACTTGACCGCTTCTATTCAACAGAATGTATTGATTCTTGATATTATAGCCGTCTTAAGAGTATAACAAACAAATCTTAAGGTGTCTTTATATCTTTTAATCAAGCTTCAATCTAGATTACTTAATTCATTAGTTGACCATTTATTGAATTTTTCAACATGTCAAGGTAAAGAATCTCAAATTTAATAAAAATAATTGAGCATATATTCTTCTTTTTGTGGTTTAAAGTTTCTTTAAACAAGGAAGATGCTGAACAGATATAAACAATACCACATTTTCACATTATTTTTTTCAAAATGGTCACGAAGTCACAAATCAAATTCAATTTCTTTACTGAAAAATGCTAAGACAAAACAAAAAATACCCTAACACTTCGGTTTTGTACATTTTATGAGCAGAAGATTATATAATTTAGTCAAATACAAACTTATAACCACATCAAAGTATCATACTTTACATAAATTTTAAGAAAATCAACAAAACTGCCAAAAAAAGAGACTCATTTTTGCAGAGTTATCTCCCCTTCCAATGTTTAATTTCCATAGGAAATTAAATATGCTGATTTTGAGTTTTCCTCAAGTTAGAATTCTTGGGACTTTTTTTCTGTGTATAGATAGGGCATTTGCTATAGATTAGAACTAAAACATTTTCTGTTGCATTTAGTTTGAGGTTAAAACTTAGTTTGACCGGCATAAAACCCACAATCAACTTGACATATTTGTTTTGCATACAGAACAAACAAATATGTTTAAGCGCCGTTTGCTTGGCTTTCAAGACTCCTTTTCTTATTTGATGTATCCCCAAAACCTTTTTACGACTAAAGTTGTAACAGTATTAAGTGTATAATAGTTTTAACATTTCCACTATAAAACTTTATAGCAAAAAGAGGTCTCTGATTCCAAATCTTAACCCCATTACTCCCAGTCGGAAAAAGGTATCGGAAAGCATATTAAACTTATGTTTAACTTCCCGTCTCCCCGTTGTTTCCACCAGACTCTTGACTCCTGCTTCCCGCCTATATATCCTAGATTTCATTATACCTTTTCGAAATTGAAGAGAAAAAGTCACAGAAAAAAAAGGCACGGAAAAAGTCACATTAAAATTCGTTTTTCATTCAAACTGATTTGATTTGAGCTCTATCTTATGTATAAAAAACACGCGTCTGACGTTCAAATCATAAGCCTGGGAATTGTTTTTAGTTTATACAAGCACTTAGTCGTTGTCACTGCTGTTGGAAGTTTCGTTCTCTAGGGTATCAACAACCCAGTAGTCAGCATTTTTGGGTTGACATGGAATGTAATTGATGTTTTCATGTTCTCTAGAATATAGAATAAATCGGAACACTAAAGGTTTTTGCACCCAGACAGAAATTTATCCAACCATATTTTCTTCAACTGTTCAAGTTTTTTTCGGGTTTTTATGCTCTTCAAATTCGTAATTGGTTTTGCCGTTCTTCTGTTTTAATTTTGAGCACAACTGACGAGTCTTGGTTAGATGAAACGCTCGTCTGACAGCCCAAATAGCAAACTTTGCATCTTTCATAGTTTTTGTTTTGGACAATATCTTTATGTAAATAAGACATACTCAATAGCGTAAAGCTATTATCCAACTTGACAAAAAAAAAAACGACACAACACATCGGCATCTGATATTTTCATGATTTGAAATGTGTGATGTTAATTAATAAAATGTTCATACAAAGGACTAATCACGGAATTACGAATTTTATTATGACTCCCTTCTAGATCAAGTTAAGTAAAAGCCTTGATTTGGAAATCCCCGCGTTTGGAAAAATACAAATGTAGCTGATGTTTACATGTAGTTTAGAACTGGAAGATAAACTGGGGTAGAGAAGACTAAACAACCCTTTCGGCCTAGCCAAGATCAGATGTGCATTTCATATTGGGTCTATGTTATAGGCTTGTAAAGACAAGAAGATAGACTTTACATAAGTAATACATCTTTGAACTGAAGAAGAGAATGTAGGGTTTCACAATGAATATCAAATATCATGTATAGGTGTTACCGTTTTGAAAAAAACCCACTAAAGTACACGCTGAAAATGGGCAAAATTTCACGTTATGTTGTTTCATTTAAAATTTCGCTCTTTTTATCAATTGATAGTTTATAAGTGAACTTAATTTGAACAAAATTATTGGTTCACTGCTATAGACAATTTATTCATCTTTCTTTTACTGGTTGTTGCAACAAAAAATCTTCAGTGGTTACAAAGTTATGATAAAAAGTGGAATACTATGCGCTTGTTATGAAATTTTGTTTTTTTTGTTTTTAGCTTGCTCAGTGTAGTGATAAAAGAGAAAAATAAATCAAATTTATGCTATTATGTGTTTGTTTTCTCTTCTAGTATATCCATTATCAAAAACTACCTCATTTATCAAAATTGCAGTACCCTAGCTGGAGATATATGCCATCAAAGTTGGATATACAAATAAAGTGAAAAAATATCTTGTCCGTAGACATGCATTCCCTAGTAAACAGGAAGCATAATTACATTAATGTTGCAATGCTAAGTTCCTGTTCTTTTGTAGATATGAAAACACTACTAATATTTTTTTCTACCATCTATTAATAGAGGAAAAAATTCTAAAATATGTCAGAATGTCTTGTCCGTAGACACATGTCTTGTCCGTAGACATGTCTTTTTATCAATATTGCTCTGCTTTATGGATCTTAATTAGTCCTATGTGTTGTTTAAACTTAGAAATATCTTATTTTTAATAAATAAATGGTTATTTAAGTGTCCTCAATTTTTGTAAAATTACTTTATAGGAGTGGATTTTAAAAAGTGTCAGATTATCAGTCATGAAAAGCATACCTTATTTTACTTCAATATTGTTTATTCAAGTTGCAGCATACCTTAAAAGATTAACTAATTTCAAATAAAGAAAAAATATTTCTCTCTCTCTCTAACTTTATCTTTTGCATTTCAGTATTACCAGCAGATGAGGAAGTGTCTACGGACAAGACACTTGTACATAACAAGTATTAAATTCAATTGTTTGTCTGCTATGGAACTTAAATCTTTTATAGGTGATGAAAGTTATCTATTCAAATTAAAACTCAGTATTTTCAACATAAATATAGTCACAATTAATTCTAACAGATTTTTTTTAACTGAAATTGTCTTGTCCGTAGACATTACCACAATATATTTGTATCCAATTTCCTTGAGTTCAGCCTAATTTGATAGGTAAAATGTATGTTATTTTTTCAAGAGAACACATTCAACTATGTCAAAATTGAGTTTTAATAATAGTTTGATTGTTTTAAACAGTCAGATATATGGATTTCAGTTTAAAGAATGTGTCTTCATTTTGGCTTAATCAATAAATTATTGAGATATGTAAAGAATTATGGGTACATTTTTACATTTTCCAAAATTTAAAAAACACAGCTTACAATTTAATTAGTAACTTTTAATCTTAACTTTAACAATCATCTTTGAAAGCATTTAATTGAATATCAATAAAATTTCTTGTCCGTAGACATTATCACAATGTATTTGTTTCCTTTAAGTTAAGCATCATTTGATAGATAAACCTGATAAAATGTATATTTTTTTTCTTCAAGAGAACACTTTCAGCTATATCAAAATTAGGTTTTGATAATGCATTTCATTAAATATGAATACAATGTCTTGTCCATAGACAAAACATATAAATTGTATTGCTAAGTTTGATTGTTTATTGTAAGAATATGCATCAAGTTATTTTAATGTTCTATACACCAAAAGAAAGGGTTCTTTTGGAAGTTTTGTTATTTATAGATAATTTTAGATACAGTTTTATCAGATAAGATTATTGATTAATGAAAGCTACTGTTGTTTGAAATAACTGTGAGTTAAACATTTTCTTGTCATTTTTTTTTCAATTAAAATGTTTGATATTCAATAATTCTAAACATGTTTTGTTGTCTTTGTCATTGACCAAAAATCTGACACTTGTGACCATGTCTTGAAGGCAACCATTAAAGAAAATTATACAGTTTTTAAACACTATTTATTTAATAAAAATATTAAATATTTCTTCCAAAAACTGCATGTCATTATATAAATGCTTCCAGTGTTAGCCTAACGATGGCAATTTTTCATAAATTAAACCATTTTTGAACCAAAATAACAAAAGAGTTTTTCCCTGAGGTGATACTCATTTTTGACTTCATGTGAAACACAAAATGTACATCTGATTGTGGCTAGGCCGTTTACTTTTGACAAAGCAAACTCATTGATGTATATGTGTTTTCAACAGGAGATGTAACAAAACCCGAACTAACCTTTATATCGAGACAGAAAGCAACGAATGGTAATATTACTGTATCATGGACATTCAACGAGCCTGTAAAATCAACATGTACTATTGTTAAACCAGATGCGACAGAAAAGTCGAACTGCACAGATTACTGGTCTGGAGACAACCTGACAGAGGGATTTTATACGTTATTCATATTTGGGACAGACTTGGAGGGAAACCAAGCAGACGTTGGAAAATACGAATTCCAAATCGGTAAAGTGTTTTATTTTATAGTTCCTTGTTGATCACATATTTGCAACTTGTCTTTCACAATTCTATTCATGTTTTTTTTTTTAAAGAAATTTGTATCTAAAATTCTGCATTACAGAGAGGTATATTTTTTTCTATAATATTTTTGACCTGATTTTATTAATCGAAAAATGTAACGTTACAGTAACCAAATTGTACCGAGAACCCACATTGCACCTATCAAGCATAACTTGAGGCAAATACCTTATAAGCTAGAGACTAAATGCAACGCCCACAAAAAATGAACTTGTGGTTATACAGAGGGCTAACACCATAATTTTTCGTCTCAAATTTAGCAAAAAATGTTAGAACTGCAATTTTCGTTTACTTATACCTAAGCGGGATTTGAACCCCTGAATCTGGGACATTGTGACAACACCACATGTACTGAGTACAGCACCCTGCACCACTCAATCACCTATATTATTAAACTATAGCTTTTGGTTGTCGATTTATGATTTTCCTCGTGCGACAAATTAACGTCATAAGAATTGCAAACAATACACTATACCAAAATGACTATTGACTATTGTGTATGATTCTGTGTGATGTTATGTCTATCAAAATGTGTTTTATTGACGATGCTCTTTAGAGAACTTTGACAAAATGTGACCTGTTGTAAAAGTAAAATTAGGTTGATACTTACATTCCTGTAATATTTATTGCCTTCTAGATACAACTCCACCGGATATTGTTATCAACGATAAACCACATTACATAAGCAAACAGCGACAGTTCACATTCATCTTAAGCTGCAATGAAAACTGTAGTACCTTCTGCAGTCTTTACGAAGAAGGGAGCCTTCCAACGTATGTCATCTGTAACTTATCCAACACTATGTTTAGTTTGAAAGATAACACCACTTATGTTTTTCTTGTGAAAGCTGTCGACGCTGTTGGAAATGAAGGCAATAGCACACTTTACAGATTTAAGACAGGTATTGGTTTGTCATAATAGTTTTTTTAATACGAAGCCGTGTCTCAGATTATATATACACTAAATAAAGACAACAGTAGTATACCGCCGTTCGAAATTCATAAATCGATTGAGAAAAAAAAACAAATCCGGGTTACAAACTAAAACTGAAGGAAACCCATCAAATATAAGAGGAGAACTACGACACAACAGAAACACAACATTAAAATGTAAAACACACAGAAACAAACTATGATATAACAATGGCCATTATCCTGACTTGGTACAGGACATTTTAAGAAGAAATGGTGGATTGAACCTGGTTTTGTGGCATGCCAAACCTCCCACTTTTAGGGCAATGTTAAATATAAACCTGCTCTTATCCTAAATGTAGAAGCCACATGGGAGATAATTTATGTTTTAGTATTTCGAATTCTTGAAAAAACAGCTTTTCGTGCAAAGATGAATCAGTAAGTTTAACTTCTATAAAGGTTATGGAATTTTTATTTTTATAGTAAAAAATGTTATATAATAAATTAAATTGATATACTGTCAGTACTTTTAAATGGTCTTGAATATAATCATACATCATTAATAGATTATAAAACTGCAAAAGCATGATTGCTCTAATGCTTAGCCTATTTATACTTTACCCGACCAGTTAATGATTATTTCTAGAATCAAGGTGTTTTCGTTTTATCTCAGTTCATCCTTGGTAAAAATTCAATGATGACTTCAAGCTTTCCTGCTTTCCTGTGAAAAAAAATTGTGACGTAAAAAAAAACCGTTTTCAGATCATAGGAAAAATAAAGGCAACCGTAGTATATCGCTGTTCAAAACTCATAAATCCATGGACAAAAAACAAAATCGGGGTAACAAACTAAAACCGAGGGAAACGCATTAAATATAAGAGGAGAACAACGACACAACACTAAAATGTAACACACACAGAAACGGACAAATCATCAGACAAACTCCCACGAGAATAACAAATATAACATCAAAACCAAATACATGAATTTGGGATAGACAAGTACAGTAACACGTCTTATCGCAATGTCAAATTACACTCAAAAATAAGAGAAAACAAATGACGCAACGTTAAAATGTAACACACACAGAAACGAACAATAATATAACAATGGCCATATTCCTGACTTGGTACAGGACATTTTTAAAGGAAAAAATGGTGGGTTGAACCTGGTTTTGTGGCATGCCAAACCTCGCACTTTAATGGCTATGTTAATTATGTGAAAAGAGAGATAGAGTTAGCCTTATGAACTTACAGAAACATATTTCACCGTCGAATCTCGGGATATACGATATTCGTCTTCTCTAGACAATTATATTTCAAACATTTATACGCTTGACAAACTTTGTGCTATGAGTTTGAATTTTGAATTGTCTCCAGTCAAATCCGTATTTATATACTGATTTTTGTTTCATGAACCTATGAATTCAAACCAAGGACATATCATAATGTCTGCTTAATCGAACAAAAGATCTATCACTATATTTTTGTTACAATTGAATCTTTTGAATTTTTGCTGCAAAAATCTAAAGATCTGTTACAGTATCTACAATCTAATTAATATTATTCTTGCAAAACTATAAATCATTCGCGATCGACTCCTCTGACTTTACACAAGTATTGAGTATTTTAAATTTAAAGATCGATTAAAGAACGAGTTCATCACTGTTTAAGCAAAAAAATGATAAGGAAAGAATGAAATCATTCCGATTCAGAAAACAATTACCTGAAATTTACATCATCAAAATGATATCTGAATTCACAAAACATTTGCAATGCTTGGAAGATGTTATTAACAAACAATGGAATTTTTGTAGACAAAGGTTCTATTCCTGGTATTTATGATGAGTTTATTTAAGAATAGAAACATAATAAATTATTCTAAGAAACCTTTTATTGACCAAGTCTTAGACTTATATATCATTTTACGATTGTATATTAAATAGATTACATCCCACCTTCGATGACTACGATCGTAAATAAGACACTCACATGTGGCGCAGATTTTAACCCAAACATAACTGGCATCCCAATTGTAACAGACAATAATCCTGATGGAACGAACATTCTTTATACAGACAGTGTAGGAAACAACTGTGGAATTCAAAGAGTTTGGACTGCAACTGATGCTGCAGGGAATGAAGCTACACAAACACAAGTAATCTCATTTGAATCTCCGACACCAATAAGGTTATTGTTTGCAAGAGAGGCATTGGTTCCTTGCGGAGATATTGATGATTTTACAAAGAGCATGCAAGAATATATTTCAAATAATATAAACCACCCTTGCGGAATACCTTTCAAAAGAATTTACTTTACAGATTCAAACATTAACAAATGTGGTATCACAATTATACGAACATGGCACATTGAAGATAGTTGTGGAAGCACAGCAAATGGCACACAGCAAATTAAAATTTTACAACTGGAAGTACCAGTGACGCCTAAAAATGGTCAAATGAATGTAGAATTACAGTCCACATTACGATGGCCAGCTTATCCAAACGCTATCAAATATGAAATATATCTGTGGCTGTATGGACAAGAAAAACCAGAACAACCAGCTATTACCATACAATCGCGTACATATTGGAGAACGTCAAGATTAACGTCCAATACAAAATATTCATGGAAGGTGGAAATTGATATTGGAGAGAATGATACTATTCCTGGGCCAAAATGGTCATTTGAAACGAGAAAAATTCCAGATTTGACAATTGAACGTGTCACAGTTCCAACAGTTGCATTCTCAGGACAATCATTTGTTGTTCAATGGTCAGTGCGTAACACTGGCACTGGGATAACAGAGACTTCCAGTTGGTATGACCGAGTGTATTTTTCTTTTACTGACAGTTTTGAAGACGCAAAAAGATTCAGAAGTCCAACATATGTTTGGCAAAGGAATATTTTGTTCCCAGAAGATGGATACACATCTCAAGCAAAGGTATTTACAAATAGATAAATATATAATTATTTGAGCATTGATGAATATCCTGCGAACTCTAACAATAATGCAACAATAAATGTTCCCTCTATCTTGGTATGCAATTTGGTCTTCCAAAGATAATATTTTGATTTGATATGCATCTTTCCACGACTATGTGAAATAAATGTCTATTAAATTTAGGTGGATTTGCATGAGAGCGACATGGGGTTATTTTGGGTATTTGTTGAGACCGGATATCAAGACTACAATACAACAAACAATGTACGTGCCAGTGACCATCGTGTAGATGTTAAGTTAACTCCACCGCCGGATTTACAGATTGATTCAATAATAGTTCAAGATGTTACCTTCTCAGGTATGTATTCTTTATATCGGATACTTCACTAGATTTCACATGTTCAAGACTAACTTTTATACTATCAATATGTGACTTGCACTACAAATTTATTTCTCTTAGAAAAATAAACCACTAGAAGTGTTTAAGGCATACGTTAATTGTGAATCATGTCCTTTATTTATAAATACTTGACCTCAGATTAGTTATCATTATCAATCTGATGTAGTTGTAGCCTGTTATTTATTTCTCGCATGAAGATATATTTTTCGTATCACATTGATTGAGTTAATTTGGATGGCCTATCCTTGCAATGGGAGACAAAATTGTGGCATTGCCATATGCGTTTCGTTTGATGACTTGTTTGTCGTGCCTTTATAAAATAATGGCCTTTCGGAGCATGTCATTGTGAACGTAACAAGGCAAATTAGAACAAGTAAATCGACGTTTTATTTACTACTCACCATTGCACATTGTTTTCTGAACATCAGAAAGAAGGAAAACTTATGAATACAACGATTTTATTCAATTTGTTAACTTTAAAATTGAGAAAGGAAATGGTGAATATGTCAAAGCGACAACCACCCGACCATAGAGCAAACAACAGCCGAAGGCAACCAATGGGTCTACAATGTAGCGAGAATTCCTGCACCCGTAGGTAAATGTAAATATACATTAAATATAGTGTCAGGCTGTGATCTTGTTTTTTTCAAATTATTCGATCGGGTTTTTTCGAGAAAAAAAGATATAATCCGTTGACTTCAAGTCATTCTGGTGAGACGTAAATGTGATTATACCAAATATACATGATCAAACAACGCAGGTAAGTAATTGGGAAAAAAAAAAGATATTGTCAACCCTCCGTTATTTTGTTTCAAAAACGTTCTATTTATATAAAAAGACTTATTTTTAATTACTACTGGTTTTTCGTATTACATTATGTGACATTTGATATATATTGTTTCATATATTTGATTGATAGGGTCTTCTTTACCTGTTATTTACAATGTTCGTAACCATGGAGACGGCGCTACCACTAGTGATGCCTGGAAAGATGATATTTACTGGTCTGAGGATGATAATTTAGGTACTTTCCAGCTCTATTTTGAAGATTTATATATTTATTTCAATAAAGTTTAATTTTTATTTTGAAAATGTGGATATGAAATGTATAAAGGACTACAAAAAGCATATATTTAACATGTAATTGGCATCATAAAAACACCATATGTTTGGTATGATATTACATCAGCACATAAAGTACTTTCTGCTCTTTTTCAGTAACTGCGATCATTATTTGATGCGATATACTATTGTTTTACCATTTGCGTATACTTGTGTTAATGTTACCTATCATATCGTTATTCTATGGTCAAGTGCCTTTCCTTACTGATTGTTAAGGGATCTTTGCATGTTTCTTTTGTTAGTCAACTGATCTTCCTTATTGAGGTTTATGATGGAGATATAATAAGACTTAAAAAAATTAATTTAATTTCCCATCTTTTGTACATTTTCTGAATTCAGTAATCGAAACATACGGAAATTGTACCAATTCATTCAAATGTTATATACAAATTCTGTTAAGTCGAGCAAGTTTATAATATTCCACCCTTTTTTATTTAACTATGTCTTTAATGGAACAGAAAAACCGAATGCGCTGACAAAAGAAATCAAGGGATAGATATAATTGTGTGTTTTATCCATATCGGTTAACAAAATAACAAGTCATATATTCTCAGATTGGCAAGATATTCTCCTGATCAGACACTACAGGTTAGGCAAGTTGGTCCCAGATGAAAGCTATACAGTGCATTTAGCAGTCCTTGTTCCCAGAAATATACATGGAAATTACACTATCATTGTTCACTCTGATAGTGGCAATGATGTATACGAACATGGGATGGATGAAAACAACAGGAGGGTTTCAAAGGTAATGTTATTTATTCATATTATCATATCTGTTACTAAGGCTTTTCCATTTCAGGAATAGATTACCTTAGCTGTATTTGCCAAAATGTTTTGGTCCTCAATGCTCTTCAACTTCGTACTTTATTTGGCTTTTTAACCTTTTTGGATTCGAGCATCACTGATGAGTCTTTTAAAGACGAAACGCGCGTCTGGCGTAAATACAAATTTAATTCTAGTATCTATGATGAGTTTATTATTTACTTGTGCATTTTCAAAATTCAATAATTCTTATCTTATATTTCAGATTTGACATTTTGTAACTCTTTGCATCTGTCATCGTTTTGGAAATCACTTTATCTGCTATCATGTAGTAAATAACATGCTTTTCGTCACTTTTGATATATTTGATGGATAAACTGTCGTGGAGCAATGTTGCAATTTTACTCATATGATACGTGCCGAAAATGAGGCTTTACACAATGATAATCCACTGTGAACAAATGTGGCCAGCTGAGAAGACTGGTCAAAGGACTACGACTTAAGAAAACGTAAAAATGACAAAAAAGATAATATAAAAGCATAGTTAAATGTCTTCCTAAATGTGTTCATGTTCACATCCTTTACTTTGCTTCGTTCGTTGACTTTCATGAAATTCCTATTTCATCATAACTGGGACTTTAAATATCAGTTGATTCTTTCATTCTCTGTCCAGAAAATTATTGCACGGTATCTTAACAAAAATCAATAAGATATACGTAGTATTTACGCTTCTTTGGTTGCATACTGCATCACAAAGATGCAGTATTACCAATTTTTATTCAGTTGCATTCACTTTATCACTGTCTTATAGTCATATAAAGACAGACAGACATTAGCTTTTCGACTATAAAAAGGAAGTACATTTGAACATGTTTTTTTCTCTACTATGTTTAACTTACATGCTAATTCATTGTATTTTTTTATCAGATACTTGATGTTACACTGACTCCTCCACCAGACCTTACAATAAGAGAAATATTTACTGAAAAGACGTTCTATGTCACCGGTGATGCCATGGTTATAACATGGACTGTTATTAATGATGGTTACAGATCACCATATGCCTTTTATTGGATTGATAGTATAGTAAGATATTTTTTTTTTATATTAGCATTGTTTATATATCACAGAAACTAATGTGTGTATCAAATAACTACATTGGTACTTTAATGTTGTTCTTTATTAACATCCGATCAACAATCGTGTAATGTAATAAGAGAAGCCATGCTTCAAAAAGAGGGATCATATAAACTATTTATTTTGTAAGTCACTGTTTCAAATAATACATGTGAAGTAATATAAATACGCCACTCTATCATGCTGTACACTTAAACAGTTGAATTGAAGTGAATTGAAATAAGACCTGATCTTATTTTGAAACAATTATAACCTTTGTATTCAGGGCCTAGTCACTGTCAAGTATTATATATCTGTATGAAATTACGTCATATTTTTTTGACTTTGCAATTTTGAATATTATGTCTATTTGTAAGTAAGTATTTGAGTTTTAAAAGAATTAGTTCGTATATGTTTATACTATTGGTACACATATTGAAAATCATGTTGAAATCATGTTGCGATCATATATTTCACGCATTTTAATATCTTATTAATATGCAATACATTATTTTTACACTTGCCCAAAAAATGGATACAACCTTGACCAAGGGTCAAATGTAGTATGTCAGGAAAAAAAACCAAAACACTTAAAAAAATAATATTAAAAAAATATCATTGCAAACTTCAGGTTAACTAGAGATGTAGATAAAATATGAAATTCAAATTTATTTGAAGGGCTAACGGTTATTTTTTTTTTTGAAGGTATAAACAATATTTTGGTCATAATTAAACATCATATTTTTGATAAAGATTTCATACCCATGATACTATGCAACTGCAATATCTGAGTCTAGTTTTTCTTTTAAAATTATTGTAACATAACAGTAAACTAACGAATAATTGATCCTAATTTACAGAAATTGATTTCATTGGAACAACCTGGTGGATCCTATATTATAGGTCAACAATCATATAGTTCAAAACTGGACCCAACAATGTCATACAGTCATTCAATCACTTATCATATTCCCGCAAATGTCCAATCTGGTACTTACAACATCAGCGTTATCACAGATTACTATAACCAAGTTTTTGAATTTCAAAATGAGGACAATAATATTCTAAATAAAGAGATTGAAATACAAAAAGCTTTACCAGATTTGTTCGTGACCAACATTACCGTTGAAGTACAGTCAAATGTGACATTCAACCCAATAAGCGTTTCGTGGACAGCTGAAAACAAAGGCGAGGGAAAAACACTAATTTCAAGATGGATTGATAAACTTATTGCTGTTGTTCACTCCAATAATAAATCAGAATACACATTAGGACAATTCTACAGTGGGGATGACCACATATTAAAACCCAATCAGAGTTATATTATACAAAATGAATTGGTGCTACCACCACATGTGTATGGCGATGTGGTTTTTCGTGTCCACATTGATTACTTAGGTCAAACTGCTGATGGCAATAGGAATAACAATAAGGAAATGACACACATGTTTGATATACCTCTCAAATCGCCTGATTTGTATATACACAAATTCAAAGTCATATCTGACGAAGTATATAGCGGTGGCCAACTTGAATTGGAGTGTTCAGTAGGTAACCTAGGTGTTACCATTCAATCGAATCAAAGGTGGTACCAAAAAATTATTGTATCCTCTACTAGCTCACAGGATACAGACATTGTTTCAGAAAAATCAGTACAATTAGGACCTTTACATACAGAGCAGATCTCTCGTACAACTACCTTACTTCAAATTCCGAAATTACTCCATGGTGATGTATACCTGCATTGTATTGTAGAAACAAAATATGATTTGTTTGAAGGCCGAGAGCCTTCGAGAATAGAAAATAATCACAAAATTATTACTCTTTTTGTTAACAGACCGCCATCGCCTGATCTGCTAATTGACTTTTTGAAAGTTTCGTTGAAGAATTCGTCATCAAGTCAATCATTAGTTTCCGTTACCTGGTCAGTACATAATAAAGGAAATTCTATGCCTTTCCGGTCTAATTGGTTAGACGCAGTTGGAATATCACGTCAAAATCATGTACAAATATCAGATATAGCTAGACATATTGAAATACTATATAATTTTGAAATAGTTTATGGACTTGAATCATCTGCATCCTACTCGATGTCGAAAACAGTTGTTATTCCAAAACAGTATGTTGGAACATACTACTTATATGTTATCACGGACTATGCAGATACCATATTTGAATTTAATGAAGAGGATAACAATATAGCGGCGAGCAAACTAATCGTTATACCTCCGATACCAATGTCTCAACTTAATGTATCTTTCCTTTTCAATGAAACCATGATAACACCTGGAAGTAGCATAAGTACTTCTTTTCTTACAGAAAATACTGGATCAGCCCGTTCACGTTTGACATCGTGGGAAGATCTCGTTTACATGTCTCCAAAACAGAATGCACCAAAAGAAATTTTACTCGATTCAGGATATTTACTTTCAACAACACTTCACGTTGGAGCTTTAGACCCTGGAGAAACTTATTTGACAAACGTCACACTTATTATTCCCAATGATATTAACAGTCAAATATTCTTTTACGTTATGTCTTTTGATGCTGATGAGACAGGATTGTCTGTTGATTTAAGTTCTCAAGCCACTTCCCTGTATTTTCACAAGAAAGCAATATCTGTTGACCACAATAGGCTCCCGAATATGATTGTTTCTGCAATTGAAAGTATCGGACCCCAAAAAGGTGGTCAACCGCTTTTAATTAGTTATAACTTTACAAACAATGGAGTTATTCCATCTTCAAGAGTATTTTACAACAGTTTTTATCTTAGTGACGATTATCTCAGAGATGCATTTGATCTTAAACTGATAACCAGCTATTATTCCAAATCAATAGAAGTGAATGAAACAACAAATGATACAGTTTCAGTATTTCTACCATATGATTTAGAGAGCAGAAATTATTTCATAATTATTGAAGTTGACAGTGGAAATGCTGTATACGAGTTTGATGAGCTAGATAATGAATTTGTTATTTCGATGTCAATAGAGCAAACACTGAGCACTGACGTTGCTGTAGTGGACGTTAAAACAGCTGAAATGGTTTCATATGGGGATAATTTAGAAGTTCACTGGAAACTTCGTAATAATGGAAGTATAAGTGCACAGGGTTATGCATGCGATTCGGTTTTTCTCTCTGCAGACAGAAAATGGGATATTGAAGACAAGCAGATAGGACAAACTACATGTAGATTTGTTACATTACAACCCTATGATCATCTAAGTTCAACTACAGATGTAAGTAATTCTCTAAGTGGAAAAATACCGGAAATGTCCGAAGCTTCATATGTGGCAATGGTAAAATCTAGATCCAATATACTGGACGGGTATTTGGAGAATAATGTCGGGTTCAGCTATAATGCAACAAATATTAAAGTAACGCATTTATATCTCAACACTGTACATGACATAAGCATTGGTACAGATAATGCGAAGTTATTCCTTTTACCAAATATTTCATCAGAAGAAACAATAGTTATAAGGTCTGAATGTAAAAACATCGACACCTTTTTTGAGATAAAAGTAAAATATGGAAAAGAGGCAACAGATGTTGATTTTGATTATATTTCTGATGACCCATTTAAATCCAACCAAACAATTACTATACCTATGACTAAATTTGGAAACTATTATATACTAGTAACTACTACAAACTCAGATGATCATGTTTCATCAGTAGATGTTAATATTTTTGTGAAACTTGCTAGATTTGAGATAATTAGTGTATTTCCAACTCGAGCCATTCCGCTTGGTAATGCCACATTAAGAATTGAAGGAACGCTGTTCCCAGAGGAGTTAGATATGAAGCTATTCAGTACAACGTTTGGAGAATTGAAACCGCTCAAGATATTTCGATTTTCATCGACACTTTTGTATGCTACATTTGATTTCCGTTTAACGATTCGAGGTCAGAGGTTTTCGATAATTCTGACCAACTCATTGATTGGAAACACAACAATATTAGAAGATGCATTAGAAATTAGTACTGGGGAAGTTGGTAAAGTATCTACTCAAATAGACATGCCAAATGCACTTCTTCCAGGTCAACGTGGTGTAATGTATCTATATATCAAAAACATTGGCGATACGGATATCGTTTCACCACTTATATTTATTCAAACGAATGGAATTGCTCATTTAAATTTCGAAAGTGACTCTGAAGAAGTGCAGTTCTGGGAGCAAAACATCTTAATTGCTAGCTCTAAAAATACACCAGGAGGTGTTTTACCTCCTGGCGCTTCATATAGATTCGTGTTCAATGTCAAACAAATAGACAATTCGAAAATCGGGAAAAGTAAGATAAGTGTAAGCTTAATTAAACCATTGAAAGAGACGAATCATGTATATTTCTCTACCAAAGATCAACTGCGAACTAGCGATATAAACGACGAGGCATGGGATCGAATATGGGACAATTTTATTCAGTTGATAGGTACAAGCTGGTATTCCCTTAACTGGAAGGTATCTGAAATAATGAATCAATTAAGTCTCGCTGGACGTAATGTTAATCAGCTATCAGATATAGTTGTAATGTTACTAGACATGGCTGATGGACATAATGAGGACACAATACTGACTCAAGAAAATGACATTATAGTGAGAAGACAGTCAAGAAATCTTGTTTTAGATTTCACGAGATTCTTTTCATCAAAAGTATTTTCTAGATATCACAAAAGCGTGATGGGAAAGGGATGGCTGCTTCCATATTGGTATGTACGAAAACACACACATTTTAATTTTGAAAAAAATAAATTGTTTACGTAATTAACCCATGAAGGAATTTCAATAAATACAGACTAAATTTTTTTTATATAAAGACAGTTTCAAACGTATTAGTAATGTAAGGCATCGAGATGAATTTCATTTCTTAAATTAATGCAGAAGTGGTTTTCAAACTGACTAATTCCAATTATAATTTTTAGCAAATCTAGCTTAGAAACCAAACAAAATGAGGAAATCGTATGAACTCCAAAAGGATCGACACTGAGAGACTCGACACGTAATAGTCTTCTACTACACATACATCACCCGCCTTGCAAATCGAGACATGTATGTGTCTGTACAAGTCGAGAGCCTGTAATTCATTGTTGCTGTGTTTCATATTTGTTGTTTTTTCATATTTTTGTACATTAATAAGGCTGTTTGTTTTCTTGTTTGAATTGTTTGACATTTATGATTTTGGGGCCTTTTATAGCTGACTATGTGGTATGGACTTTGCTCATTGTTGAATGCCTTATGGTGATAACATTTCAGAATAAATGACAATTCTGGCTTTAGGGATAAAATATTCCGAAAACATTCCTCGCTAGTGCATATCGTAACGATTAACAAATTCGTGATGGAAACCGTAAAACTGATGATGTTTCGATATTAATCGTTCTTACTCATAATTCTGTTTGTAAAGTTTTTTTTATTTTAAGACGTACATGCCTGTTATTGTGTCGATTCAAGTCGTTTTTACTCTTAGTTATATGTTAAAGGAGATTTCGTATAAGGAGTATATCCCGCTAAAGAAGTTGGTAGATATAGGGTTAGAAGCCAATCGTTCAAAAGTAAATCACAAAAACACCGAACTCTGTGGAAAATTCAAAACGGAAATTTGAGAATGACAAAATAAAAAGCACAAATACATCAGCAAATGGATAACAACTGTCATATTCCTGACTTGGTACAGGCATTTTCTTATGTAGAAAATGGTGGATTGAACCTGGTTTCATAGCTAGCTAAACTTATCACTTGTATGACAATCGCACAAAATTCCATTATTTTGACAACTATATGTGATCAAAACAAACCGACATAATAATAAAATCTCAAAATAGGGGTACAATAGTCAACATTGTGTTTTTATCTTAATCACTATAAAAACTAACAAATATGTAACAAAGAGACATAAAAGGGCGGATAGACAAAGTACAAAACCAAAATTGAAAGACAAAAAATTACAATAGAACAATAAGACAATGACGGAATGTACGAGTACAGAGCAACGCCAAATGGATATCACGAAAAAATACATTAAACAATAAAAGTATTATTCAAACAGACAAATAAAAGAAAACTATATTAAACATGTTATTAAGGGGGCTCGCGAGTATAAATCTTTTTTTTTCTAATATAGGATTTTGCTATATTTTTTTTATAAATGAACTTTATCATATACTTAATAGAAAAATTAAATAAAAAAATGGGGTTACCGTTCATTTAAGCTCACAATCTGCCTCCGAAAGAAGTATACATTTTTGTTAATGTCGTTTTTTTCTGTTGAACAAATAGAAGAAAAAGAGGTAATATCGAAATAATAAAAGAACTTAATTACAGAAATCGCTTAAATTTTACAATTATTTAGTTTATGTACAGCTTATTTGAAAACAATAATAAAAAATATAGGACACCGATGAGATATTTCAATTTTTATGAAAAAAATGAGATTTTTAAACCAAAGGGAGATAATTTGGAGCTTTTTCAATGATAAAAACATTTTCAAAGTCATCTGAGGCCAAACGGAATCGATTTTTGTATCATATCATAAAGTAAAACTAAAAGTGTAATAAATAAATTTTGTTATGAAAAAAACAAATATATTATATTTTGCTAAAATTTTTGTACCCGCAAGCCTCCTTAAAGCCTCGGTCACACCTTAACGGATAGCTCGAACGGATGCCTATCGCATAACTTTTTTTTCAATCCGTTTTTGTCCGTTAGACGTCCGTTCTTATCCGTTAGACGTCCGTCCATATCCATTACATGTCTGTTTAGCGTACGTTTGATCAGTCGACGTCCGTTCTGTCCGGTGGAAATTTTTATGCATGTTCATAACTTTGAACGGACGTCCTACGGATGAAATGTCCGGTAGGCGTCCGTTTTGTATCCGTTATGTGTCCGTTATACATCCGTTTGAGGTCTGGAAGATAAATTCACCAACGGACTTCAACCGGACGTTTAACGGATAAAACGGATGTTGAACGAATGAGAAACGGACTTCTAACGGACGTTTAACGGATAAAACGGATGATAAACGGATCTGAAACGGATAAATGCCAATTGAAAATTTCGCGTCAGAAATGCCATTTATTGGTTTTATCTGTACGCTTTCGTTAGGTGTCCGGTTTATACGGTACTCGTCCGTTGGATGTACGTTCGATATCCGTTCTGTCCGGTAGGTTTCTGTTTCTCTTACGTTGCGTGTCCGTTGTGTGTCCGTTAAGCCTCGGTCACACCTTAACGGATAGCTCGAACGGATGCCTAACGGATAACTTTTTTTCAATCCGTTCATGTTCGTTAGACGTCCGTTCTTATCCGTTAGACGTCCGTCCATATCCGTTGCATGTCCGTTTAGCGTACGTTTTATCCGTCGACGTCCGTTTTGTCCGGTGGAAAATTTTGCGCATGTTCAAAACTTTTAAACAGACGTCCAACGGATGAAATGTCCGTTTAACGTCTGGTAGGCGTCCGTTTTGTACGGTACTCGTCCGTTTCGTTTCCGTTTTGTATCCGTTACATGTCCGTTATACATCCGTTGGAGGTCTGGCATTTAAATTCGCCAACGGACTTCTAACGGACGTCTAACGGATAAAACGGATGTTGAACGAATATGAAACGGACTTCTACCGGACGTATAACGGATAAAATGGAGGATGAACGGATCTGTAACGGACAAATGCCAATTGAAAATTTCGCGTCAGAAATGCCAATTAGATTTTTTAAGGTTCATGAATTCTTATTATTCATAATCGATTTTAGAGTAAGGGCACGTCTTCACAATCAAGCAGCTCTTATTTAGGCCAGAAACTTTCCTTTGACAACATTTTGAAGAACAAACCAAAACCAGTTACACAGAAACATTTTTAATATTTTTGCGATTTACATGTATTATAATTGTTGCCTTTAATTTTTCCGTATATCTTGTTCATCCGTTTTATCCGGTACGCTTCCGTTAGGTGTCCGTTTTATGCGGTACTCGTCCGTTGAATGTACGTTCGACATCCGTTCTGTCCGTTACGGTTTCGTTTCTCGTACGTTGCATATCCGTTGTGTGTCCGTTATGCATTCGTAACGCGTCCGTTTTATTCGTTCAGTACATCAACGGATTTCCAACGGATAACAATTTTGTCAACGGACAACTTTTATTTTCATCCGTTAGGCGTCCGTTCGTGCTATCCGGTAAGGTGTGACCGAGGCTTTATGCATTCGTTGCACGTCCGTTTTATTCGGTCAGTACATAAACGGACTCCCAACGGATAACAATTTTGTCAACTGACAACTTTTATTTTCATCCGTTAGTCATCCGTTCGAGCTATCCGTTAAGGTGTGACCGAGGCTTAAGATTATGAACAACGTCAGTACACAAAATCTATACTTCAATACAATAGTGAATTATTTGTGAGGTTGATACAAATACATTGCATAGGCATGTTAATGTTATACAATGAAGCAGGGGATAGTTTACGGCTGAAAAAAGGGGACTTGATAATTAGAAAAATCTTCACTTTTGTATTTGGCACAACTTTTTGGAATGTTGAGTCCTCAATGCTCTTCAACTTTATACTTGTTTGTCTTTCTAGCTATTTTGATCCAAGCGTCACTGATTATATAAAAAAAGAAGATGTGGTATGTTGACCAAATGAGACAACTGTCAACAAGAGACCAAATGACACAGAAATTAACAATTATAGGTCATCGTGCGGCCTTCAACAATGAACAAAGCCCATACCACATTGTCAGCTATAGAAGGCCCCGAAATGATAAATGTAAAACAATCCAAACGAGAAACCTGACGGCCTAATTTAGGTACAAAAAAATAACCCAAAAAAAATATGTAACACAGAAACAAACGACAACCACTACATTAAAGGCTCCTGACTTGGGACAAGAAAAAACATACAGAATGTGGTGGGGTTTAACATGTTAGCGGGATACCAACCCTTCCTTTACATGGGACAGTAGTATAACAGAACAACATAAGAACAAACTATAAAAATTAGTTGAAAATGCTTAACTCATCAGATGAATACAAATAGAAATACATCTAACAAAAACACGGAGTGGACGTGGCCGGGTACTTGTATATCCCAACAACAAAATGACACTAAGTACTGTTCTGAGAGTAATCGCATTAACTGACAGCTAGTTCAAAGCCACTAACAACTAATAAGATAAATCATGCATCTCTGATTAAATAAGTTTTGTGTAGATGAAACGCGCGCCTGGCGTTTAAAATTATGAGCCTGGTATCTTTGATAACAATTGTCATTGATTTTTAGCTCACCTGGCCTAAAAGGCCAAGTGAGCTTTTCTCATCACTTGGCGTCCGGCGTCCGTCGTCGTCCGTCGTCTGTCGTCGTCCGTCGTCCGTCGTCGTCGTTAACTTTTACAAAAATCTTCTCCTCTGAAACTACTGGGCCAAATTAAACCAAACTTGGCCACAATCATCATTGGGGTATCTAGTTTAAAAAATGTGTCCGGTGACCCGGCCAACCATCCAAGATGGCCGCCATGGCTAAAAATAGAACATAGGGGTAAAATGCAGTTTTTGGCTTATAACTCAAAAACCAAAGCATTTAGAGCAAATCTGACATGGGGTAGAATTGTTAACAGATGAAGATCTATCTGCCCTGAAATTTTCAGATGAATCGGATAACCCGTTGTTGGGTTGCTGGCCCTGAATTAGTAATTTTAAGAAAATTTTGCTGTTTTTGGTTATTATCTTGAATATTATTATAGATAGAGATAAACAGTAAACAGCAATAATGTTCACCAAAGTAAGATTTACAAATAAGTCAACATGACTGAAATGGTCAGTTGATCCCTTTAGGAGTTATTGCCCTTTATAGTCAATTTTTAACCATTTTTCGTAAATCTTAGTAATATTTTACAAAAATCTTCTCCTCTGAAAATACTGGGCTAAATTAATCCAAACTTGGCCACAATCATCTTTTGGGTTAGTAGTTTGAAAAATGTGTCCGGTGACCCGGCCATCAAACCAAGATGGCCGCCATGGCTAAAAATAGAACATGGGGTAAAATGCAGTTTTTGGCTTATAACTCAAAACCCAAAGCATTTAGAGCAAATCTGACATGGGGTAAAATTGTTTATCAGTTCAAGATCTATCTGCCCTTAAATTTTCAGATAAATCGGACAACCCGTTGTTGGGTTGCTGGCCCTGAATTAGTAATTTTAAGGAAATTTTGCTCTTTTTGGTTATTATCTTGAATATTGTTATAGATAAAGATAAACTATAAACAGCAATAATGTTCACCAAAGTAAGATTTACAAATAAGTCAACATGACTGAAATGGTCAGTTGACCCCTTTAGGAGTTATTGCCCTTTATAGTCAATTTTTAACCATTTTTCGTAAATCTTAGTAATCTTTTACAAAAATCTTCTCCTCTGAAACTGCTTGGCCAAATTAATCCAAACTTGGCCACAATCATCTTTTGGGTTAGTAGTTTGAAAAATGTGTCCGGTGACCCGGCCATCCAACCAAGATGGCCGCCATGGCTAAAAATTGAACATGGGGTAAAATGCAGTTTTTGGCTAATAACTCAAAACCCAAAGCATTTAGAGCAAATCTGACATGGAGTAAAATTGTTTATCAGGTCAACATTTATCTGCTCTGAAATTTTTAGATGAATCGGACAACCCGTTGTTGGGTTGCTGACCCTGAATTGTTAGTTTTAAGGAAATTTTACTGTTTTTGGTCATTATCTTGAATATTATTATTGATAGAGATAAACTGTAAACAACAATAATGTTCAGCAAAGTAAGATTTACAAATAAGTCAACATGACCGAAATGGTCAATTGACCCCCTTAGGAGTTATTGTTCTTTATAGTCAATTTTTAACAATTTTCATAAAATTTGTAAATTTTTACTAACATTTTCCACTGAAACTAATGGGCCAAGTTCATTATAGATAGAGATAATTTTAAGCAGCAAGAATGTTCAGTAAAGTAAGATGTACAAACACATCACCATCACCAAAACACAATTTTGTCATGAATCCATCTGCTTCCTTTAATATTCACATAGACCAAGGTGAGCGACACAGGCTCTTTAGAGCCTCTAGTTATTTGAAGTAGGAAGAGGAAGGTTGGCGCCTTCAAACTAGTACTACCACGCCAAATTTTGTATTTGCCTATCTCGAGCGAGTAACCTGTAATTTAGAAGTTATCGTGTAAATTGTTTTTCATTTGTCATTAAGGGGCTTTTTATCGCTGACTATGTGGTATGGATTTTCTTCACTGTTGAAGGCTGTACAGTGACCTATTTTCATATCAAATATACATAAAAGTAAAACGCAAGATTTTTTTTATATTGGAAAATGTATATCAATTCGACTTCATATGAGTACAAAACAAGTGGGGCACACTAAGAACCAATTTAATTACCGAATGATATGCATCAACCACACTCAACATATAAAGAATGTATTATTAAAACGATTGTTTTACTAGAGATCTGTTTCAGAAACATCATTTAAAAATGATTTGAAAGTTCCTTTAAAATGTCTTTGAAGAACAAACATGATGTTTCAACACTTTAACCGAGTTGATACGTTTCCCTCAGTTTTAGTTTGTAACCCGATTTTTTTTTTTTCTCTATCGATTTATGAATTTTTAGCAGTATACTGCTGTTGCCTTTATTTAGTACTTTCAAAAGTGATTAATTCTGAACATAGATAATAATAGAGAGATAAATTTTTTAGGAGTACAAATCTCAACGCAGTGCATTATGACGAAGCTAATGTAACATTCAATGGGAAGAGTTATATTTTTGAGAGACAAGTTGATGGCATATACCAAAACAAATATCTTGGCGAATTGCGTTTTTCAAGTAATGGCACCAACAGTAAGTAGAAATATATTTGATATAATAACTAAACACAGTAACGACATTTAATTGTCCCCTTCACACGTTATATGATTTATTCAAATTACATCAGAATCTTTTTGATTGCTCTGGTCTTTTATCAGTTAGGAAAAAAAAACAATATGAAATAAGCAATGAAATGTAGAACTTTTGTTGGATCGTTTGTTGCATGCATGGGCCCTCTTGATTGATTGATTGGTAGGTGTACAACGCCACTTTTAGCACTTCAATACAGAAAGCGTTTTTCTGTGTAAAAAGTTAACCTATTGTAAAGAGTATTTCTCTGTATCTTGTTTTTTTTTGTAATTCAAATTCAAAACCTTAAAACATTTTTCTTACGGCTAATAGGTAATGACTACTACAGACGCGAAGTCAGGATTTAATGAATTGACCAATATGAATGTTTTGGTCACACATTTTTAACATTATAAGGAATTAAATGCGTCATATCAGCGAGAGGTTGAGGTAGCTATAAAACCAGGTTAATATACCATTTTTAACATAAGGAAATGCTGGTACGAAATCAGGAATATGATGGCTGTTTTTCATTCGTTTGATTTGTTTGAGCTTTTGATTTTGGTAACAGGACACATACACATCGTATTGAAATGATTAGTCAATCATTTCGTGATAGTGACAGTAAAACTTATGTAGCATCGATGTCATATCTTTGTTGGTGCACTTTTAAAGAAGCATATACCCCTATTTAATGAATTCCGTGTAGTGTGACCATGATCGGGCGTATTATTTACTATTGATGAAAAGATTAAAGTATTTAGATTAGGAGAAAAAGGAATTTCAAAGACAGTATCTATAATTTAAATGCTTCACAATATGCCTTTAATTTTTCAGATTTAACATATATTTATATCGACAAAATTGAAGGCAGAGAGTATTTATATTCAAATGAAACAGGATTACTGATTGCTATAAAATCCATAAACGACAAAAGTTTTGTCAATTTGCATTATAAAGATAAACAGTTACAGCAAATCGAACATTCTGATGGCCCTTTCCTAGTCATGAATTACAACGAGAGAGGTTTCATTAATTGGGCTGAATTAAGAAACGATTCAGGTAATCAACAGGAGAGGTACGTACTATAATAATTTATTATAAAAGTCAGTAATAAGTTTTGATGCATTCTCTTTTTATAAATTGGAAAGATGACTTTTAAGTGATCTCAAATTGTAAACATTTTTTTTAAATTGTTGAACCGTTACCAGGAGTTAAACCGTATCCTTGTCAGTGCTCAAAACAACTTAATGACTTCCATACCTCTTCTTGATATGAATAACTACACATGATGGTTGTCAAGTTTGTAAAATAGCGTCTGCATAATTATATAAAACAAAGACAGAAAAACAAATTTAAGAATATGTATGCAAACTTTTAAATGTGCAGTAATGTTCCAATTTCTATGCATGGGACTTAAACAAACTTTATTTAATTTCTTGTTTCTAGTGTTTAAATGTTTTATTAGTGTCTTTTAAATTTAAGTTGATTTTTTTTATATTTCATATAGCGTAATTTGAAATTTTCTATTAATTTTGTTACCCGCTGTTTTTAGGGTCTCACGCATTAAAGACAAATAGCTCAATTAGTATTTATCGTCAAGGAATCAAAATATATAGAATTCCAAATAATTATACCAAAGACTCTCTCTCTCTGTACATGTATATACAAATTTGTATGCTTTCTTTAAGAACGTCTTCTAGTTGCTTAAATTCTACTTATCACTTATAAATGAGGCTATGTTTTAAAAGTAGGTTTTATTAATATATTCTTTTACAAAATACAAAGAAATGGTGTTACTGAACTTGTTTTCTGGCTACAAGTTAAAACTGAAATTTTCTTTCAAGTTCTTTAAATAAGATTTTGCAATAAGAGTTATATTATATGGTTAGTCAAAACATTGTATGGAATTATAGCAAATGCTTGGTATTCGTAAAAACAGTCTTGAAAAAACAATTAATCAGATATTTTTCATTATTTACTTGTCTTTTTATCCCAAATATGTAGATTTGAACAAAGGACTATCTCTTGAGTGTACTGCTACTTTTTACAATCCAAAATATAAGTATACAGCAAATCGACGTAAGATGAAATACAAAAAAAATATGCTAAAAAATAATGTATATTCAAATAAACAAAATATGCAAGCAGTCTAAGAACTCTTAGTCAGTCTTTAATGCATTAGGTCAAAGATCATTCAAATAGGCTGGTTATGATTATTGATTTTACGTTTTGGTGCATGGCAGGATAGCGTGCATGCCATTTTGCAACTATAGATTCATACGCGATATTTGTAGGTGTGCAAAAGTGATAAGGGATTAACATAATATTATATATATTGCTTCCCTGCTAGCATAGATTTGATTTTATATTCAACCTAACGTCTATTTACTGTATACCACTATCGTATATAATGTCTTGTTCTTTGCTTTAATCTACATAATGATAATTAGATCAGGACAAAGTTGTTTTGTTTTAAGCTTAAACACCCACATTGACCTCCAGTTTTGCATGAAAAACATAAATGAAAAATGTAAATGAAAAATATAAATGTTAAAAAAATATGTTGGTGTTTTGAGTTGTATAACAATTGAGCTATTATTTCATTAGTATATATGACTATGATATGGACAACGACTGGTTGATATCGTCAGATGTAAATGGAAAGATTACAAACTATGAATACAACAGTGACAACTCTTTAAAGCGGATTAAATATTCATCTGGATCTATAGAAGAATTTGAATATTACACTCAAGGATGGTTGAAAAGTATTGAACTGATTACGAATGGCACACAAATGGCTAACAAGGTGTATACCTTTATGGGCGAAGCAACAGTTATGACCTTAACTCAACCGGACAATGTGACACTGACACAAACTTACGATGAAAATGGAGAAATTGCTTTACGTAACCGATTTGGATTCTCAAATGAAAAAATTCAGAGAACAGAGCATGATAAAATAGTATCCCAAGGCGATTTCGTAAGTATAAGTATTTGCGGAAAAATTTCTTCATCGTCAAAAATAAACGTATCTTCAGTCACTTTTGCAGGGAATGTATTTTGAGTGATGAGCTTTAAAATTTTGGTTGTCGTGTGGTTTTCAATTATTTGGTTACATAGAAATGTATGTTGTTAAGGTAGCACAATAAAAAGATTTTTTCACCTCCAATCTCCTACCTTTAAAATGCTGTTTCTCTCTTAAGACTGCATATAAATTAACAAAAGAGGCATATATAGATAGATAAAAGATTAATCTTTTAAATGAATGCAATATTTTTGTTACGCAATCATTATGTTATCAATTATTATGCAATTAATGACAAAATCTTGGCCAGTTTACTTGATTGAATTTAGCTGTATCATCTTCTTAGGAAGAGAAATAAGAAGTTAGCAATATCCTTTAACTTTACTTTCCACTATAAAAATGATGTTCTCTCACTAAATAATTCAAAATTTGGTGACTTTGTTGACCGCATTTATCCAATCGAACTAGAGATAAAGGAAACAACAGATACAGTTAAGTCAGCCTTATATCTTGACTTACATCTAGAAATTGACAATGAGGGTCGGTTGAAAACCAGAACAAAAGAGATTATTTCAGCTTTCCAATTATGAACTTACCATTTCTAAGTAACAACACCTGCACACGGGTATATATCTCCCAATAGATACGATATTCCCGTGCTTGCATTTTCTATCATGATTTTCTTGATAGAGGGTTGCTGCTCACACGGAAGCTATTAAACTAAGATTTTCAAATGGTGAAGTTGAAATCATCCCTTCGTAAATTTTACGGACGCCATCACGAGTTGATTGACCGTTATAGAATAATCGTTTCACTGATGATATCGGATATGTTCCTTATGTCGTAACTACAATCCCCTTCCCTTTCACGAATGTGACCTACCGAATTAGACTATTTCCCGGATTTGTTATAGCAAGAGCTACACGACGGGTGCCACATGTGGGGCAGGATACGCTTACTCTTCCAGAGCACCTGAGATCACCCCCAGTTTTTGGTGGGGTTCGTGTTGCTTTACTTGACTTTTATATGTTGTGTCATGTGTGCTTTTGTTTGCCTGTTTGTCTTTTTCATTTTTAGCCATGGCGTTGTCAGTTTATTTTCGATTTATGAGTTTGACTGTCCCTCTGGTATCTTTCGTCCCTCTATAGCTGTACAGGAAATTTTAAAGAAATCTTAATCAACACAGCAGGAGCTTCAAAAGAGTGTCTCAAATTTCGCTATCGTATTCTATTCTTTCATAAATCTGTAATGAGTGTAAATATCCTTACCACATAAAAGTAGATAATGTGTGATTAGGTTTAAAACTGATCTATACACTCTATCATAAATCTGATACATGCTTTTGTAGATGAACAACATATAATAAACAACCCTCTCATGGTTTCCCTGGAGAAGCTAATTTCAATCGAAAGTGGAAATTTCTTGAAAAAAATTTGGAAGACACAATAAACATTATAATTGATTATACATAATTGTTGTATAATAATAACATTGTATTACTTTGAAAGAGTAATCTGCTATGCATAAATATCGCTTTTATTAATTTTAAAACGTTATAAAGAAAGTTACAGCAATTTTAAACTGGGGAATAAGAGGTATAAAATCTTTGTACTATGCTACCTTTAAAGTCATTCTTAATTAATTTATTATTCATATTTCCTAACAGGTTGATTTTTTACATTTATAACTAATTGAACAATGTATTTTGTTCGCACATTTTGTTTGCAGATAGTTTCCAAAAACATATATGACGAACTGACGAAATCAGTATTATGCGAAGATGCTAACGGGGATTTTTTGACTATATCGTACAATGATCACGGGCGTGTAACAGTTGTGAAGGATAACGACAATAATGCGTATTCAGTGTCATACAATCCTGACGGCAAGATAAGGGCTGTGTTGTACCCAGATAATACTACAGAAGAATATGCTTATGAAAAAAATGAACGAAGTTTTAAAAGTAGGTCTGGGCAAAACATTAGATCTGAAATAGATGATAATGGAAATGTTCTTGTAAAAGACTTTGGAAACGATCGCGTTTATTCATTTTCTTACGATGAACAGCATAGGTTGAAGGAGGCAAGAAAGGAAATAGGAACAACTTCCATTGTCTACAATTCTAATGGTTTACCAGAGTATGTCAAGTTTCAATACTTTGAAAAAGATATATATGTAAACTATAGTCTTAACGAAAATTTTCAGAAATCCAGTATGAAATTGTCTTTAGAGGGGTATGATGTAAGTTATGAATACAATTCAAGAAATTTGCTTACACGGGTAATCAATGCTTACGACAATACAAGTTTGTTGAAAGTTGAATATAACGAAAAGATGCAATTGAAGAAAAAGATATTAGGTAACGGTGCTGAAACTGTGTACACCTACTTTTTGGGTACGGACCTGCTAAAAGGTGTATATAACTACTTACCAAATGGAAATCTAAGCACAAAATTTGAGTATTTATACGATCTACGTCAGAGAAGAATATCGTTAAAAACAATGGATGGCAACTGGAAATTTCGATATGATCCATCTGGACAATTAACGTACGTCAAACATCCTGATGGCACTGTGAAAACTTTACAGTATGATAAGCGTAAAAATCGAAAAGTTGTTACTATTAATGATATAAGTAAAGAATATACTGCCAATTCTTTAAATCAATATACAAAATATGGAAATGATCAGATGTTCAAACACGATAAAAATGGTAATTTAATTTCAAAAGATGGACCTTCGAAAGAGGATTTTATATTTAATGCTGAAAACCAATTAGTCCAATTCAGAACACCAGATAATGAATGCACGTTGGAGTATGATGGTCTCAAGAATCTTATACGAAAAAGTTGTGAAAATGAACGAACAGAATATGTGGTTGATGCATTTGGGCGATTTGGACAAGATATTTTAGCTGAGGTATTGTATAAACTATTAAAAAAAAATCATTTCAGCACATGAGTATTACGCTAAATATTTCAGGTGAAATTACCCTTTTGTTAGAAGGCTTTATTCATACGCGTGCATTGACCATAATGAGTATAAATACTATATGCCATAATATACTACAAGACAAAAAATCACTGACAAAGTGTTCTCAAAATAGTAACATACTTATATTCAGCAATACGTATCCAAATAAAAACTGTTCAGGATGTCATGTTCTTTTGTGCTCCAAAATGGTCAGATGTTACTTCTTCATTAGTGATAGGCACAATTTAATATTCTTAAGGATCCTGTAGTTCAGTGATTGTCGTTTATTATTTCTTGTTAATTTTTCATGTCGGAGCCTTTTACAGCTGACTAAGGTATTTACGTTTTAACTCTGGTGAATAACTGTCTAATTGACAATCATACCTCATTTGCTTATCTTTATATAAAATTGAAATGAACAGTGAATTTTTGAAGGAGAGACACCTGATACATTAACTGTGTCGATGGAATTAACTTTTAGACTGTTGTTGACAAAACCAAGGTTAGATAAACTTAGTGATTTACTGAATGTGGTAAGGCTAAAATATATCTTTTTGGACCTATTTATGAACAATTCCAATACCTATTTTTACATATTTGTCTTCGTATCAAAACCTCGAGATACAAACGTTACAACAATTTGTTTTTGGAAAACAGCAAAATAAAAAGATACAAAACCATTTTCGTTTCAATGTACAGTTCACAGTGTGGTGTTTTGATTAATTTTTTTTTTTAAAGTCTTTTGGTTGACATTATTTTCCATGGCGTTCTCGGTTTATCTTGACTTAAACGTTTGAATGCCTTTGTATATTATTCCTTTTGTTTTGTTATCCCTGCATGATGCTGATTCATTTTCCACTAAGTGCTATTTGATACGCTATCCATGCAATATGATTTTTAAAAAACACTAACTGCAGATGCATGTCACACAGCACTGCTCTCTTTAAAAATAACTCAATCATATTCATTTTTCGTTCGGAAATGAAAATCAAAAACATTTGACTGTCCCTTTGGTATCTTTCGTCCCTCTTTTACATTGAAACTAAACGGATTAATATGACATTCAAAACAATCATAATGAAAAATCTATGCGTCTTTTTTGTACCGGTTTTATGCAAAATGAATTATATCAAAATAACTTGTCATACATTTTAAACAATAGAAAAATACAGGTTACATGAAAATTGACCTGATTTGATAATTAAATTATGAGTATGTTTGAAATTTTTCCTTGGTGAGTATTGTAAGTGTTTCATTTCATGAAAGGCATAATGACAAATTCCTTCATTCCTTTTAATTGATTAACACGAGACAAATGGATGCCATTTTTTTAATATGTCAACTTTTCTTTCATAACACTTGATTGGACAAATAGATAACGCACAAAGGCGAATCTACAGATACCCAACTATATTTTCATGGTGGTGATCAATTAGGATTGATAGCTATGAAGAATAATAATGGATATTACTATTACCAATTTGATCCAATGGGGTAGGTTTTTTCTTTTTCTTTTAACAAAATGTCACTATTCATTATAGTGAATGTAAAAGTGTTATGTTATGCATATTATGTTAAACATATATTGTCTGGTTTTTATAGTTCCCGTAGAAATTTCATTGGCATATAGTAATTGCTTTAGCTCTCGTCCTTCTATCCGTGATCCGTGTATCAGAAACAGATTGTTTTGGTATAACTTCAGTTTTCCTTGCTTAATTGTTATTAAACTTCTACAGATGAAATGTAATGAGAATGGCATAAATCCTGTTGAATTTGGGGACAGGGATAAGGTCATTACTAAAAACAGAAATTAAATGAAAAAATAGGGGTAATCTAGTATTTGGAGTTCTATATAGGCCTTAGATCAAGATAGCTGCTACTAAATAATAGGAGAAAATGGGAAATAGTTATCAAAGGTACCTTGATGGGATTAATATTCTAGACGCGTCTTTCGTCTACATAAAACGCATCAGTGACGCTCAAATCAAAATAGTTATAAAGCTAAACAAGTAAAAAGTTGAAGAGCATTGAGGACTCAAAATTTCAAAACGTTGTGACAAATATGGCTGAGGTATTCTCTTCCTTGGATTAGAGATTCCTTAGTTTTTCGAAAAATTCAATGTTTTGTAACAGGAAATTTATAAAAATGGCCATATAATTGATGTCAACACCCAATTACTGACTACCGGGCTGGTGATATACTCGGGGACATAACTTTCACCAGCAGTGGCATTGACCCACTGGTGTAAATAGTTATTAAAGGTACCAGGATTATAATTTAATACACCAGACGCGCGTTTCATCTACATAAGACTTATCAGTAACGCTTAGACCAAAATAGTTATAAAGCCAAACAAGTACAAGGTTGAAGAGCATTGAGGACCCAAAATTCCAAAAGGTTGTGCCAAATATGGCTAAGATAATCTATTCCTGGAATCTTGGCCGTGTGTGAACTTAAATGTCCCTTGCTTAATTGGAATGAAACATGTTGATGATTGGAATCAACCTACTATTTAGATATCACCCCCAGTTTTTGGTGCAGTTCATGTTGCTTAGTCTTTAGTTTTCTATGTTGTGTCACGGATACTTTCATGTGTCTGTTGGTTTTTTTTAGCCACTACAATGTCAGTTTATTTTCGATCTACGAGTTTGACTCTCCCTCTGATATCTTTCATATGATTCATTTACCCGATGATCAAAAATCTTATTGTAACATGGATATTGAATATTGTAACATCATAAAATTATCAGTTATGTGTTTGTGTTCATTGGTTTAACTTTCGTATATTATTTAGTTTTTTTATTTTGTTGTTTATTTGTATAATGGCAATTAATAAAATTATCATTATATTTAAGATCCATATATTATGAAGTCGATTGTGATTGTGATTATTTTAATTACAAAAAATAAAAAGTAAAAAGCCTTAATGACTTCCACTGTAAAGTTTGAATAAAATGTATACATTTATTTTCATAAAAGACTTAAACCAATGTGCCGTTTTTAATCTCGATCAATAAATAAAAAAAACATACAAAAGAAAGTACTCAATAAGCAGTACAATAGACAATCAAAACACATTAAAATAAAACAACCAAATATATTTTTTGGTGTTAAACTTATGAAATGTATGCAACAGTTTGGTTAGTTTCTTGTCTTCTGATTAAATTTGTACATAATGTGTCGACGCATGTTCAGGCACGTCCCTTGTGCTGGTGGAAGTGACTATTAATACATTTTAAAATTGTACTTTAATTTCATTTCAGATCAGTTGTAAGCATGTTAGATAGAAACGGTGACATTTTGAATTCCTACAGATATGATCCTTTTGGAAATATCACGTCAAATATTGAACAGCTACACAATCCATTTACATATATTGGTCAGTGGGGTGTTATGAACATGAAGCAAATCAAAGAACTGTATCTTATGAGGACAAGATGTTATGATTCTGAACATGGACGATTTTTGAGCATGGATCAATTTGCCTTAGACGGAAAACTGAAAAATTTCTATGCTTATGCATACAATAATCCTGTTCATTTTATAGATCCGAAAGGAAACTTTGCTTTCCTAGTCCCAGTTCTATGGAAAGGAGCAGTAAATTTAGCCGTTTATTATGGAAATAACCATTTGACAAATCAAAAGAACTCTCTAGGAGGTAACATTATAATCATGAATTCTTATAACAGTGTACATATGTAGTTGAAAATAAGCCTCTAACTTTTTTATATTAACATGCGTCTGTTCGTACTTCAATTTCCTTCATACAATCGTTCATTTATTTGCTTTTCCACTTGTCCTTCCATCCGTAACTTATAATCATAGGTACTATAGCGCGCCAAGTATTTAAGTAGTTTTACATCATCCCTTTAAAAGGTTTAGTGTAGAGAGTTTCTGATCAATACATAATTATTGAAAAGCGCAGCTGTGCATCTAATTTATATATATATATATATATATAAAAGTCTATAAAAACGACCAACCAGCAAATTTACTATGTACCGGATCGTCTAGAATAGGCGATACTATGCAGATAAGGAAAAAGTTATATCAGTCTAAAGATTTGCACAACGGTACTGATATAAGATGTTATAATACGAAAATGTTGTTATTAAATCGTGCTGACAAATATTTCGGCTCAACAAATGGCCTTCTTCAAGTGTCACAAGTTTTAACAATACTGATACATAATGTATAAGGTGTAAAAATAGATCAGTAATAATACAGGTAAGTTTTGGTCGATTGATTTTTAATCCAAAAGCCTGTGTATATTAACAATAAAAATGAGTGAAAAAACAAAAACGCTAGTATTTCTTATTGATGCCGTTTGGATGATGTACATTAAGTTCCTTTATCCCAAAGCTTTCCCTAACCTGTCGCTGGGCATCACTCCAGTGAATATTCTGTTCAATCACTAGAATTTTCATGCGGTTAAAGTCATCAGGTTTGTGACCCGACTGTCTGAAGTGCTGAGAAACTGGGAGAAGTGGCTTCTTAGAGATATCACTCCTATGGCCATTGAGGCGTTTGTGGAAAGGCTGCTTTGACTCACCAACATATTGGAGGCCACAAACCGAACATTCTAGTATGTAAACAACATTCATACTTTTGCAGGTAACATTGCAAAATATCTTATAGTTGTTTTCGGTTGCCTTACTGTGAAATGTTGATGAATGCTGCATCTGTAGGCAGCATTTGCAGCGTTTTTCTTCACACGAACGACATTCTCCAGAAGTACTTCTATTATCAGACACTTCAGCCCGCACCAGCAGGTTCCGCAGACTACTAGGTTGCCTAAAAGCTATCATTGGAGGTTCGGGAAAAATCTTGGATAGTTTGGAATTCTTTTCAACTGAACAGTTGAATACTCAACAGTATGGAAATCAGTTGAAAAGAATTCCAAACTATCCAAGATTTTTCCCGAACCTCCAATGATAGCTTTTAGGCAACCTAGTAGTCTGCGGAACCTGCTGGTGCGGGCTGAAGTGTCTGATAATAGAAGTACTTCTGGAGAATGTCGTTCGTGTGAAGAAAAACGCTGCAAATGCTGCCTACAGATGCAGCATTCATCAACATTTCACAGTAAGGCAACCGAAAACAACTATAAGATATTTTGCAATGTTACCTGCAAAAGTATGAATGTTGTTTACATACTAGAATGTTCGGTTTGTGGCCTCCAATATGTTGGTGAGTCAAAGCAGCCTTTCCACAAACGCCTCAATGGCCATAGGAGTGATATCTCTAAGAAGCCACTTCTCCCAGTTTCTCAGCACTTCAGACAGTCGGGTCACAAACCTGATGACTTTAACCGCATGAAAATTCTAGTGATTGAACAGAATATTCACTGGAGTGATGCCCAGCGACAGGTTAGGGAAAGCTTTTGGATAAAGGAACTTAATGTACATCATCCAAACGGCATCAATAAGAAATACTAGCGTTTTTGTTTTTTCACTCATTTTTATTGTTAATATACACAGTCACGTATATTGATTTATAGTGTTTTGTTTATATTATGATATTCAGGCTTTTGGATTAAAAATCAATCGACCAAAACTTACCTGTATTATTACTGATCTATTTTTACACCTTATACATTATGTATCAGTATTGTTAAAACTTGTGACACTTGAAGAAGGCCATTTGTTGAGCCGAAATATTTGTCAGCACGATTTAATAACAACATTTTCGTATTATAACATCTTATATCAGTACCGTTGTGCAAATCTTTAGACTGATATATATATATATATATATATATTTATACCCCCGCTTTGAAAAAAGGGGGGTATACTGGTTTACCTCTGTCTTTCCTTCCATCCATCCATCCATCCGTCAGTCCGTCAGTCCGTCCGTCCGTCCCATGAATATTTTTCGTCGCATTTTTTCTCAGGAACTACAATTCAAGGATTTTTGAAATTTGGTTTCAGGGTTTATATATATGTCAGCTATACTGTGTGATACATTTTCAGATTCATCTCTCGACAACTTCCTGTTAACCGAACACTTGTATGATTTTACACATGATAGCCAAGTTGGAAATGTTCGTCACATTTTTCTCAGAAACTACAATACAAGGATTTCTGAAATTTGGTTCCAGGGTTAATATAAATCAGCTATACCGTGTGATGCGTTTTCAGATTCATCACTCGACAACTTCCTGTTTACCTAACACTTGCATATTTTTACACTATTAAGAGGGGGCAAGGGGGGTCCCAATAACAGCAAAACAGCAAATTGATTTGGCTTATAACAGATAACAAGGAATTAAAATGGACAAAAACAGATAACAGTAAATGAAATATTAAAATAATTAGAGTCCTTGACAAATCCAGTATTTCTTATTACGGGTATAATCCTTTGTAATGAATTCCATTAGCTATGAACATGGTTTTTAGAGTTATGTATCTAGTTATGTATTTGGTATATTATTGTCCGTCTGTCGTCAACATGTCGGACATTAACTCAAACACTCTTTAACCAATTTACATAAAACTTTGGGAAATTGTCAATATCTATTGACGTGAGCTCCCTATCGTTTTTTTTTTATATATAAATTTTAGATTTTAAGTTTCTGAGTAATGGGGTTTTATTCAATAAAAATGGTGGTTTTTTTCAGTTTTCTGATAATATCTCAAAAATCATTTCACAAATTTGCAAGGAATTTTGATGAACTGTTTATATCTATTGACATGAGCTCCCTTTCAATTTTTATAAATTTTAAATTTTACGTTTCCGAGTTAAGGGGTTTTATTAATTAAAAAGGGGGGATTTTCTAGTTTTCGGACATTAACACAAAAACGTTTTCAGCAGTCCTCATGAAACTTTGCTGAATTGTTAATATCTATTGTTGTAAGCAAACTTTCGATTTTTATTTTTTTTCTCGATTTTATGTGTTAAGGGTTTGATTCATTAAAAAAAATGGTATTTTCCAGTTTTCGGACAATAACTCAAAAATGTTTTCAGCAGTTCTCATGAAACTTTGATGTATTGTTTATATACATGATATATATTGACTGATTTTATAAATATCTGATATGACATTGAGAAGTTATTGAATATTTCAAAAAGGTGACGGGCGTATCATGCGCTCATGGCGTAGCTGTTTATTTGTTAAAGTATACTTTTTTCAGCATTTTTTTTTTTGTACAGTTATAGAAACTCACACATGCTTGTAATTTAAATAGTGAGTAATAAATTGAGAATGAAAATGAGGAATATGTCGAAGAGACAAAAAAGATATCTAGTAAAAATTCAAGGGCAGTTATGGTATCAAAGTAGGTCCAATTGATGCATAGTTCTTGTGTTTGCTACTAAAAAATGACCTAAAAGAGTTTGAATATATATTTTCCCATTCTAATTTTTTTAAATGCCCATTTTATAATGAGGTGTGTGATTTTTTCTGAATAAGACTATGGGGCAAAATTGTATATAGGGTAGAAAAATCAAAAGCCCCATTATAAGCATGCAATTTATCAAGTACCTCGAACCAATTTTGACACTCCAAAAGTAGTTAATAAGTAAAATACATAGTTTAGAAGTGGAACGATGGATTGAAGACGAAATATATCTTTGTTTGTAATGAGTTATGTGCAGCTTCGGAACCCAGTACGTGGTGGGGACTTTCATTGTACAATGTATTTGGTTCTGCTATGAAAAGAGCTGAGTCTATGTACCATATAATATAAAAGGTAAATTGGTTGTAAGGACCTAGTCCTTGATTGAGATCCTTGTCAGATATTCCTGGACATATGTTTTCCTTTTTGTCGTATTAAGAATTGTTCTTATTTAGTATGTTCGTTTGTGGCTGTCAAAAAATGCTAACATTTCAATTTTCGATAACAGTTAACAGCAAATACATTATCACAATAACAGATAACAAAAAAACTAAAAGCCCAATAACAGCTAACAATGAATAAGACAATAACAGCTAACAGCATATATATTTTCAGAATAACAGATAACAAAGAATTAAAATGCCCCATAACAGCATAACAGCTAAACCCCTTGCCCCCCTCTATTAATGTTATCCACTTGCGGTGGGGTATCATCAGTGAGCAGGAATTTGAAAATAAATAGCTCAGCCTTGATAATTTAAAAAGTAAATGGTTTGTTCTGTGGTAGTTTGAAAATAAATTACCTGACTTGTAATGTATTAAAAATAAATAACTCAGCACTGGTCTAATCATACTTCAGTATGAGATGGCACCAGATTCTTCATAGATTCATGTTTTTTCCAAAACAAATTCGGGAATACTTCTCAAATCTTTTAATAATAAAAGTATAAGTATTATTTTAATATACTTGAAATGTCTGAAAACTGGTTTCATTTAACCTGAACAGGAACACTTACCTCACTTTTATTCAACAGTGCCGTAGCTATCATTTATAACTTGATTTATTCTCGGCTTTCAAAATTTTAGGGTTAAGTGTTCCTTATGCTGGTGATCTAGAATAGTGCTATTTTCGTTTTCCTTAACCACTGACTAAAGTGTTTGAAAATTTCAAATACATTTTATTGCAAAGCGCTTCTCTTATTTTAAGTTTATCTGATTCATATAATTGGTGCTTTTTCTTTTACAAAATATGAACTTTTTAAATAACATTGGTCAAAAAGCTTTTTATCCGAAATACCACCAAAAACAATACAGTATATTTCAATGTAACATTTATATAGTTAATTTAGTATATAACGAAATTGAGACCTCCATTTTTCATATATTTAACATACCATTATTTCTGCAAACAAGACAAATACTGATAGGCATTCTACATTAACTTTTCTTAAACCAGTAATTATTTTTAGATATTTTAATTTGAAGGGTTGAATTTGTTTTGAGATGTGCTGTCAGTTTGTATAGTTTTAAATGGAGGTGCTTTATTCTATTGGTATTGTAGGCGCTGCAGGTGCCTTTTTCGGAGGGATGGTAGGTGGTATACCTTCTGGTTTGATAGGGGGTAAAATCGCTGGCTTTATTGGTGGTAAGCTTGGGAAAGTAGCTGGATCTTTCATAGAAAAACATGCATCAACTGTTGCTGGGGAAGTAGCAAAAGCAATTGGTGATAGCGTTTTTGGAGACAAACCGTTCAGCTGGAAAGGCTTTGGAAAAGATCTTGCTACAGGAATACTGAATGATTATTTTCCTACCAAGACTAATGCTGGGAAACTAAAAAAAGCTGCGGAACAAATAATGGATCTAAGTAATAAATCATGGGATGACCTGCTTCATGTATGTTTAACTAATATTTCTTTTGAAACTGATATATAAGCTATTTAAATATTTGTTTCTATTAATGCAAACTAAATGACATCATTAGAGGATTATCTTTGAACAAGAATTATACTTAACACGAGTCGATATATATTAAAAATGGTACAGTAACACAAAAAAATCAATACAAAGAATATATATGATATAAAAAAATAATGAACTTAAAAGCAAATTCAAATAGGAAAATCCTTACCAAATATCTAAGTCAAAAGCTCAAACACATCAAACGAACGAAAAACAAATGTCATACTCTGGACTTCGTACGGGCAATTCTGATGTAGAAAATGGTGCATTATTAGTTATGAAAGATACCAGTCTTATAGTTTAGTACGTCAGACGCGCGTTTCGTCTACATAAGACTCATTCATCACTGACGCTCAGATCAAATTGGTTAGAAAGTCAAACTAGTATAAATTTTAAGAGCATTCAGGACCCGAAATTTCAAAAAGTTGTGCCAAAACATTGCAGGCTAGCTATTGAACTATATGGTATTTTGGAAAACCTTTATATTTGCATGCTTTTGGAAGGTTGGCTTAATTCGATGAATCTATTGTATTACTAAAATGGGTTGTTTTATCCTCTTTATCGAATAACAGATTCCTATAACCTCAATTTCCCTTTCCTTATTGGTGAAATATTCGTTGTACAGTTTAAGCTTCAAGCAAACAAAAAATCTATATTTGCAAGTGTGAATGAAGCATGAAAATGTAGCATTTGGGGGATAAAATTATTATTTTTCTGAACAATCGTATGATAGATCACACACAATATTCGATAATTATAAGCTGACCATTCACTATTATTCATTGCACTGTCTTTAGTTAACGTTAAAACGTGTTTTCTGTTTTGGTTTTTTTCTGTTTTTTTATCGTGTTTATAAGTACAATTACACAACATACATATGGCTATTCTTCATACCGATACTAATTATGAACCATTATTTACAGGACGCGAAGAATACTGCATCGAACTTATTGGATAAATTAAAAGATAGAATAATAGAATGGATAAGATCATTTGATCCGGTAAGAATCTTTGGTATATTAATTTAAGTTGTTTACATAATGTTGGCCTTGGTATGGAATTTCACACAAAATGTATTGCATGTTTGTGTGATTGAGGATGAGTAGAGAATTATACTATATACTGAAATACATATATTTTCCGTTTTGTAGATTCATGCAATCGAAAACTGATCCATCATGTCATAAACTTTTTATATATGTTTTTCGCCGACATATATGTTGTATTTAGTGGCTTCACATTTCAACCTCTACTGATCTACTTGTGTTTGTTTGTACTCATTCATAGAAAGAAAAAACTTTCTTGCAAAATTCTTTAATTACCTTACAGATATATTAATAATGTCTTAGATCTGTTCCCATTGTCTTTTTGTTGTCGGGATGTACAAGTACCCGGCCAAATCCACTTGTATTTTTGTCCATCTGATGAGTTAAGCTTTTTCAACTGATTTTTATAGTTCGTTCTCATGCTGTACTGTTATACCACTGTCCCAGGTTAGGGGAGGGTTGGGATCCCGCTTACATGTTTAACCCCACCACATTATTTATGTATGTGCCTGTCCCAAGTCAGGAGCCTGTAATTCAATGAGTCGTTAGTTTATGTGTTACATATTTGTTTTTCGTTCATTTTATTTTTATAGAATTAAGGCGGTTATTTTTCTCGTTTGAATTGTTTTACATTGTCATATCGGGTCATTAATAGTTGAGTGTGCGGTATCGGCTTTGCTCATTGTTGAAGGTCGTACTGTGACCTAAAGTTGTCAATGTATGTGTCATTTTGGTCGTTTGTGGACAGTTGTCTCATTGTCAATCATACCACATCTTTTTTTTTATTATTACCTCCATTTCAGAGCTCGCTTTGGTCTCAGGTATCAAAGTGAAATTGAGAGTATACGTTCGTCAACTAAAAGGTCTTTTTCATATGTTGACCTTTTCTCGACATAAATGAAGTTGATCGAGTTCAAACTAGTCTCCATGACACGTGCTGATCTTAAATTTTCTAATATTAACTTCTAATTTATTAGCAATAATATGTTTCAATTTATGCGTAACACTTTTAAATTTTTTAAATGTGTTTTTTACAGAAAAAAATGCTCCGAAAAAGTAATGTGAAAAAAACTCATTTATCGAAAACTAACTGACAACGGCTAAAAAAGAAAAAGAGAAACTGAGAATTAATAGTACACAAGACACAACATACAAAACTAAAGGCTTAGCAAAACAAAGCCTTCAAAAAATGGGGTGATCTCAGGTTCTCCGGAAGGGTGAGCAAATCCTGCTCCACATGTGACTGTTATTTTACCGATTGTGACATTGTGACATGGCGTGTTCATAGTTATTTGAAATTCAAACGAGAAATTACGGCCTGATGTATGTACAAAATTATTAAAGAATTACAAATATAATATTCAGCAACAAACGACAAACACTGAATTACAGACTTCTGACTTAGGACAGCATGTGGCGGGATTAAACTAGTATGAAGGCGACAACTGGAAAACCATAAACATTAGTTGAAAGGGCCTAACTCATGATAGATTAATCAGCAGTACATATAACAAAAACACGGAGTAGACGTTGGAGGATACTTATAAATCCACACAACAAAAAGACACTAATAACAGATCTTAGAGTACATGATGCAGTTACTGAATTTAGTACAAAGCCAATAACAACTAATACATATAATACAAATAATCATGCTTCTAAAACAAAAAGGTTATTTTGAACTGCTGATCATAATCTTCTCTTATATTCGAACAACTTGAAGTGCTAGTCTGGCATAAAAAAAATGTCAGTAACTTTGATGAGATTAGTGCGAGATATTTGTAAATGATAGAAACAGTAAATTAAAAATGAATACTAAATTAATTTTTTTACAGATGTCATTTTGTAAATATGTTGCTAATAAGAGTGTTTGATACATATAATATATCGATATAATGTACATTTTTTTTGGTGCAGAATGACATCATTGGACCTTTAGGATATGGTGCTGCTCGTTTCATTCAAAAGGATACTACAATGAGTATAAAAATTCGATTTGAAAATGTCGCTAACGCAACAGCTCCAGCACAGAGAGTTTTTGTGATTTATGAATTCGATAAATCCATAGATATGAGGACGTTCAAATTGGGAAACTTTGGTTTCGGAAATTTCAATCACGAATTAAAAGAACGAACACATTTTCAGGTAATTATTTAAAAAAAAATACCTCATGATTTCAAAAGGTTTTACGTTTTTCATTCAATTTTTATTGGTTTTCTTCAAAAGCAGAAAATTAAACAAAAGTATTAAAGTTATGATTGTGTAGTAGACTTTGATTTTTAGATTTTGATCATCCTCTTTTTTAAATTCCATATTATACATTATCTAATATCAGTACAACGCTGAAATTTTTCTGTTTCAATAACAATATCAGACAGCTAGATGAATATACTCAAAAGAAGATGAACATAAGATTGAAATCGACGTATGATACGTATTGGCCTAATTTACGCTGGCTAATTTCTAAGCTTTTTGAAGTATTGTTTATATATTATTGTATGCTTATTGTGAATTCCCTTGTCAACATCGGTATCACAGGCTAAATAACTATCAATTTACATCATGTTTCAATTACTTAGGTTTCTGTAAATTTGACTGAAATATATGATGGTTTGTTTGTTCGCGTTCGAGGTGGATTGGACATATTGAAAAAGAGAGTTACTTGGGAGTTTCAAACAGTTGAGGCCAATACAGGTATACATTTAACGAATGAATTTATTTTGCTTTAATTATAAAATTAAGTAAAATCACAAAAGTACTAAACTCGGCGGAAAATTCAAAACGGAAAGTCCCTAAATCAAATAATAAAACACATCAAACGAATGGACAACAACTGTCATATTCCTGACTTGGTATAGACATTTTCAAATGTAAAAAATGGTGAATTAAACCTGGTGTTATAGCGCTAAACCTATCACTTGTATGACAGTTGCTGCATCAAATTTCATTATGTTTACAACGATGTGTGAACACAACAGACTTAATAGATTAAATTGTCAAAAAAGGGGTACATCAGTAATCACTGTGTCACAATCTCAATAATAACAAAAAAAAAACAAATATTAAAGAACATAAAGCAGCTATCAAGTTTTTTTCCATTAATGATCTTTCTAGGGCCTCATGCAGCAAATAATTACTAAGGCATGTTCAAATATATAAAACTACTGTCGTTATCTGCTTTTTGTTTTACAAAACGATTAGCAAAATATCAAATATAAAAAAGAAGATGTGGTATGATTGCCAATGGGAAAACTGTTCACAAGAGACCAAAATGACACAGAAATTAACAACTATAGGTCACCGTACGACCTTCAACAATGAGCAAAGTCCATACCGCATAGTCAGCTTCGAAATGACCATTTTTAATAGTAAACCATATTTTGATTTGAGTGTCACTGATAAATCTTATATATAGACGAAACGTGCGTCTGGAGTATCAAGTTATAATCCTGCTACCTTCAATGATTATTTATAGGGTATGATATAATTGTATAAACAAATCCGATAGAAGTAAGGTTCATTAAGTTAACGTTTAGACTGATAATTTGACCAACTTGTTATATAAGCAAAGTGTTTCGGGGAAATATTTTGTCATTTAATATATGAACACATCAACACTGGTGCTATTTATTTTCATTTGATCGTTCGTTTTCTTTTCCTATTACTTCTACAACCCTGAAACATATATATTTTTCTTGTTTGTCTTATCAAGCTTAATTTGACACTATATAAAGTAAATCTAAAGAAATGATCCCTGTCCCCTGCCATTTGAGAATGTTCAAATATATTATGATAAGTTTATATCCGTACTGATACATCATAAAGTTTTCCATAATCATACCCCACGCAACGAATTTTTTGACTCATTCGTTTGTCTGTCCTGTTCATGTCATCGCAACTCACCTGAAATCACACAACATAATTTCATGAAACCTTTTAGATAATATGGACTGGAAATACTATGTAGATGTGCATATTGACAGGAAATTATGATTTTTTTTCTAGAAGTTACGGCCCTTTGAACCTATTTGCCCACTAAGGTTCTTCAATTTGCCATGTTAATATTAATTGATTTTATATCGGGTAGTTTTCCGCCCTTCATGTCATTTTTTGAATTTATGATATTTTCAAAATATGTTGATTTCATTTTTGCGATGTCGTTACAGCATTCTGTTTTCTTTTTATTCTTATGTTAAACATAATAAAACTATAGTCTGAACAGTGTTTACATATTTTTATGTTTTACTTAGGTCTTTCTCCGAGTGATCCACGTAAAGGTTTTCTCCCACCAAACAATGGCACTGATGGACAAGGATATGCTACGTTTTCTGTCAAACCAAAGACAGATGTTAAAACCTTGACAAGAATTGATTTGGAAGCATCTATTTATTTCGACCAGAACGAACCGATTGATACACCACTAATTTTCAACACGGTAAGAAATTATTCAGAGATATTCGTTCATCAACTTGAAATTTGTATTCTTACTTTCAATACTTATAAATGTTTTAAACTCAGTTTTAATCCATAAACAATACGACATCACATAATTAAAAGTCTACATACAAAGAGGCAATACATTCAATAGAAACCATCCACACAGAATATTATCATGTTGGTCAATATCTATTTTCGTTTGACTTCTTACATTCTTCTGTACAGCATGTTTTTCATTTATATTACAAATGAGTGATTTGATGTGTATACAGGTATATCAATATAAATTGTAAAATATACGAATATGAAAAAGTAATATAACAAAAATACCAACTCCTAGTAAAATTCAAAACGAAAAGTCCCCAATAAAATGGAAAAAATCAAAAACTCTAACACATCACACGAAGTGATAACAATTTTATATTCCTAACTTGGTGCGGGCATTGTCTAGTGTACACAATGGGGAATCAAACCTGGTTTTATAACAAGCTAAACCTCCCACTTTTATGAAAGTTGCACAAAATTCCATTATATTGACAAAGATGTGTTAACAAAACAAAAAAAGGAGTACAGCAGTCAACATTGTGTTATAATCTTAATCACTATAAAAACAAACAAAGAAAAACAAAAAGTCACATAGACAAAGCACATAAGCAAAAACGAAAGACAAGAATACAAAAATTAACCATAGCTCAATAAAGCAATGACGCGGTGTATAAAACAGAGCCACGACAAAACGATATTACCAAAAATAAACTAAACAGTAAAAGTATTAATTTACAAAGAAAACTAAAAGAATAATACAACATGTTATTAAGATGATGAACAATGTCAGTTCTTACAATTATATAAGTTAAACTTCTTTTCGTGTATCCCAAGCTCTAGTGTCGTCTTAAATGGAATCCATAATTATTCTGATGTTGTGGTCCCAATTTATGTGTTGGGCTTGTCTTCACTTAGGTCCTTTCGAAGATGTCCAAGTTAAATTATGTTTAGATCCCCAGTAATAAAATGACCAGATGGGCTGTTGATATAAGGCAAGTGGGAACAGTCACATGTCAGAGGTTTTCTAAGGTATTGTTTTAAATCAAGGTCCTGTGATGCTTGGTTATAGTTAAATAATTTAGGTACAATGGTTTTCGTGTGATTGTAGAATACAATGGGAACAGAATTATTTTGAAAATAAAGTGGAATTTTAGACATTACCTCCTTGTGATGTAGAACGGTGCTGATGTTGATTGCATCAATTCCGTTATTGGCAAACTGGACATGAAGGAGTTTCCTTTTTTCCTCATGTAAAGGTTTTGATCTTACTGGTTTACAAATGAAAAGATGCAAAATAAAACAACTCTCCATTAGTGACCAAATGACATAGAAGATCACTACTACATGTCACAGAATGGCCTTCAAGAATGAGCCAAAACCAATTACGCATAGTAATAATATGAATGTTACAGACATCGAACTTCCTATTTGTCATGTGATGTAAAACTTTTTCATACAGTTATTGACAATGTCTAGCTTTCAGGTAACAGTTACATTACGTAAGTCATTCGCAACCCTGATATACCCTGTCTTTTGTATTGTCTTCTGGTTTCGTAGTTAATTTATTTTGTCGGGTACTTCATGACGGATGGCGTTTGATGTCTTTAGCCGAACAGTTATATTATTTTCACATTATTCAATTCCTTGTGTATGGTGGCCTTCGGCTGTAGTCTACTCTTTGTTATGGTTTTTGTCTCTTTGACACATTCCCCATTTCCATTCTCAATTTTATTAAACAGATAGACGACTCTCCTCCTGACATTAATGGCTCTGTTGTACAAGAAATGCTGAGCTCGGAAATTTTGGCAGTAGCAATTTCCTATCATGATATAGGATCTGGATTTCAATCTACAGACGTCCTTCTGAAATTGGGTTTGATTATTATTACATAGTTGGCAATTGTATTCACAGAGTATAGAAAACTCTGTACCACTAATACGTGTGTGTATTTACACAAAAAAACAAAGAAATTACAATGTTGTTTAATTACATTTATAGAAATGGTTAATTTAAACATTCGGAAAACATTGACCTGTCCTTCAAGACGTTAGAAAAACAGCTGCCTTTAATCAAACTTTTTATAAAAAGTAAAATAAAACAAATCCAACCGAAAATATGTCACCAAATGGCAAATTTAACAGCTCAAACACATCAAACGACTTGGTACAGGCATTTTTTTTGTGTAGAAATTGGTTGCTTATACCCTCTCGAATTCTCTTACTTGTATGACCGTTGCATGGAGTTTTATATTGACAAAAATGTGACAACAATGTGTGATCAATTCAAACATACAGAACATGTAAAAATGTCAAAAATTAGGGTATATTAGTAAACTTTGTGATATAATCTTCATAGTGTTGAAAACAAACAAATATGTCAACAAAGGGAACCAAAATGGTATATAGACACACCAAGCACATAAAAAAATGAAAGGCAAGACACAAAAGTGACCATGTTAAAACAATAAACTGACGGGACGTATTAATATCAAAAATGGACCAAACAGTAGTGGTAAAAAATGTACAAAGTAAAAAAAAAGTTCACTATAACACGTATTTGAGATGACAAAAGCGGAATAAGATACACATGTTTTTGAACTTACTTTGGGTAAAAAGGACATATTCTTGTGCATAAACCTGGCCACAGAAAACTATTAAGACTTCGTTTTATAGAATAAAATACAAATATACATCAACTATCTACCAATCAAATTCCGGATATTTGAAAAAAAGGGCTACCAAACTTACACTGCTGTATAGTTTTTGATACCTTTGGGAAAAAAGTTCTTACAATTGTCCAATAGGTAAATATTTCTCATCAGGTCACTGTTGTTAATATAATTATAGGCAATAATAGTTTACCGATATTCAAATTTCACAAATCAATTGATATGAAACACATGAAGAAAACAAGTAAAAACTAAGAGAATATGAAAGAGAATTTAACTTGTTTGTAGAATATGGCTATGAGACATTACTGGCTGGAATAACCGAAGATGTCATACAAATACCATTACCTCCTGGTGAGGAATATCAACTTTTATTTAGTCCTGTGGATTTTACTGATAACCGACCGGGTCTCGAAAGTATCAGAGAAACGAATACTATTCATGTATACTTTCCAAGAGTACCAGGTATTATAATTTTTCTGTTTATCACGAGTAAATATATTACAAATATATATATATCATTTCCACAAAATATCGCCTTCTAGATTTCTTGTGAAACTGTAACATCTTAGCGTCCTCCTGAAGGATTGTATGTCTGCTGGCGACTTAAATAATAAATCTAACAAAAATTTCCCTCAGATGATAAATAGACATTCACCTGTCATTCAGTAGCGTATATTATTTATTTATGTCTCAAAAATTTGCATTACGATATAACCTCCTTTTTTTAGCTCACCTTGCCCGTCGTCCGCCGTCGTTAGCTTTTACAAAAATCTTCTCCTCTGAATCCACTTGACCAAATTTAACCAAACTCGGCCACAATCATAATTAGGGTATCTAGTTTAATAAATGTGTCCGATGACCCCGCCAACCAACCAAGATGGCCGCCATTGATATAGGTGTAAAATATAGATTGTGGCTTATATCTATGAAACAAAAGCATTTAGAGTAAATCTGACATGACTAAAACTGATTATCAGGTCAATATATCTGCCCGGAAATTTTCAGACAAATCGGACAACCAGTTGTTGGGTTGCTGCCCCTGAATTGGTAATTCTAAGGAAATTGGTTATTATTTTGAATATTATTATAGATAGAGATAAACTGTAAACGGCAATAATGTTAAGCAAATAAAGGCAACAGTAATATACCGCTGTTCAAAACTCATAAATCCATGGACAAAAAACAAAATCGGGGTAACAAACTAAAACCGAGACAAACGCATTAAATATAAGAGGAGAACAACGACATAACACTAAAATGTAACACACATAGACAAAGTCCCACGAGAATAACAAATATAACATTAAGCAAAGTAAGATCTACAAATGAGTGAACATGACCAAACTCGTCAGTTGACCCATTTAGGAGTTATTACCCTTTATAGTAAATTTTTGATAATTTTTTCGTAAATTTTTGTAATCTTTTAAAAAACTCATCTAGTTTAAAAATTGTGTTCGATGACCCCGCCTTCCAACCATCATGGCCGACATGGTTAAACACAGAAAATAAGGGTAAAATGCAGTTTTTGGTTTACATCATATAGCAAATCTGATAGGTGGCAAAAATATTCATCAGATTTAGATTAATCCGCCCTGAAATTTTCAGACGAATCCGACAACCCGTTGCTGGATTGCTGCCCCTGAGTTAGTAATTTTATGGAAATTTTGCAGTTTTTTGTTATTATCTTATTTATCATTACATCTACTATCTATTACTATTAATTATGTTTTTAACCTTAGTTTACATGATTTCCAAAGCATCAGTAAATACAGGTGGGCGATACAGGCTCTTGAGAGCCTCTAGTTTTACAGTAGGGGCATTAAGGTCTGGTTTTAGCTCAAGAGAATAATTACATTAGATGTATGTTTCATTATAATTCTGATTGGCTAACTAGCAATCTCGTAATATGCTTTAATCAATTGCATTACACAATGTAACTTTTCATTCATGATGACACGAGGTCCCACAATAAAGTGCACAGGTAAATGAAATAAAAATTGATAAAAGGCGTGTTTTCATGATCCTATAGGTAAAAATGTAATTATAAGTATGCGTTTACTTTTCTACATTGGCTAGAGGTATAGGGGGCGGGTTGAGATCTCACAAACATGTTTAACCCCGCCGCATTTTTTGCGCCTGTCCCAAGTCAGGAGCCTCTGGCCTTTGTTAGTCTTGTATTATTTTAATTTTAGTTTCTTGTGTACAATTTGGAAATTAGTATGGCGTTCATTATCACTGAACTAGTATATATTTGTTTAGGGGCCAGCTGAAGGACGCCTCCGGGTGCGGGAATTTTTCGCTACATTGAAGACCTGTTGGTGACCTTCTGCTGTTGTTTTTTTCTATGGTCGGGTTGTTGTCTCTTTGGCATATTCCCCATTTCCATTCTCAATTTTATTGAATGCTTTTTTTTGTAACTTCGTAGGGTTGTAAAAGCGTTGACCGTGCGCACATTTTTAGTGGAAGCGCTTCATACAAAATGTACTTCGGTCAGCGCTTTTACACCCCAATAAATTTACAAAAAAGAGCATTCAATTCTTAAATAAATGTTTGATAACTATTTCAAATTAGCACATAATGTTTAGAAATGCATAGGGTCAAGAAGTATAAATGAAAAACATTAAGATTTTTATCTGATGACGTCACAATAACGTCATAAAATGTACTGTTCTCACAAAAAAAAATGAAAAATACAGAATTTATGCAGTTGTCTATCTTTATTTCCGTTCTGCAAACAAGAAACAACAAAATGATTTAACAGAAGCTTTATTATAACTATTGACACAATCTCACTAAATATAAAGTTGTTTCGAAAGATGAAAGGCTTTTATGATTCTTTTTTTCTTTTTTAACTAAATGCACATGTTTTGTCAGTTTTGTAACCCTATATATATTTACTTTGACATGGCACTGGTAGTATATGAAAATAATAATAATAAAAATAAAAGGAATATTCAACATGGAAAATCCTTTGTCCAACATCAAAATCAAAAGATATCATCCGAATAGAAAGTAACTGCCATATTCTTGACTAGGTACATGCAGTTCCCATTTTAAAAAATGGTGGATAAAGCCTGATTTTATAAACCTCTCACTTGTATGACAGTCGTATAGAATTTCATTATATTTACAACCATGTGTGATCAAAACAAGCAGACATAATAGGCAAAAATTTCAAAAATTGAAGTACAACAGTAAACATTGTGTTATTATCGTAATCACTATAAAAAAAAAAAAAGAATAACTAACTATTTCAACAAAGAAACATAAAATGAAATGTTTAAGACAAAGTACATGAGTCGTGTTTGGACATTTTATTTCTATATCAAACGTGTTTGTGGACTAGCGGTAAAACCAAAAACGGCAACAGGTTTTTTTTTCTTGGTCTTGTGTCGTTTCATTACGCATTTTAAACAAACACGTTTACGCCTGTGTGTATTTATTTTTTTTGTAAATCACCTTTTTCAGTTAGTTATAGGATACTACTTAATTGGAAATAAAAACCTTCTGGAGCATTTCATGGATGCATGTGTTTTGTCTTATACCAGGTTTAAAACGTAATTCGTTTTAAAGACAAAAGATAAGAATTTCCAAAACCGTGAAATACACCCATCGCAATATCAAAAATGTGTACATGATGAAAAAAGAAAGAAACAACACGCGTACGCTCATTGTTGTTCATTGTGTAAATAACCACCAACAGCAAATAATAGAGTTTTTCCTTGTCTTACAATTTACAAGATTAAAGATTTTTTACTCAAGGTTTATTTGTTGAATTTAGGCATTTGTAATGACAAGAACAATTGTTCAGGAAATGGAAACTGTACAAGCAACAATAATTGTGTCTGTGACATAGGATTATATGGTTCCGATTGCAGCGAAGGTAACTATTTTTTCTAAAAAAAAAAATTTTATACTGTTATTCCATATATTTTGATATTGTTTATATGATAAGCTAGTGTTTTCATTCAATTTTAAGTCTTGCTGTTTTGAATAAAATATAAGTTGAGCAAGTAATCCTTTTTTATGCTCGCCTCCGTCTGTGTTCATGTCCGTCCAAAACAAATTGTTTCCATACTGTATTCTCTTGTCTGATTTGAATGAGACTAAAATGGACAGTTGATATAGGAAGAGGTAGATGCCTATTGAATTCGAGATTTTAAATATTAGTTCATTGTTTCTCAAAATAAATTATTTGGAAAACATAGTTCCCAGAAGTTAATTTGATTTACCCTTCCTTTATTGCAAGACAATTGATACAATATGACATCTATTTATTTAAGTCAAAATGTCAATGTTCAAGGTCATTGATCTTTAAAATAGAAAATACTGGTTTCTTTGAAAAACTAACTGATATGTTAATGTCTATCAATGTTATTAATAACATGTGCCAAGCACCTAGTCCGTGGCCAGGGTCATTTGGCATGTCCAAGTCGCAAACATTGAATATTTGTTTATGAATATTGTGTCTTTGGGGAATTTATTGGTATTCATTTGGTTTCTCGATTACTTACCTATGTGCATTTCGGAGAGCATCTGTAAGAAGTGTTATCCACGTGTTTTTCTTAATATACAACTCACTTTTGAAAATGGTTGTATATGGGGATCGGGTGCTTTCCCGTCTATTCTTCCTTTCGTTCTCATTTAACATTTATCATCCGAAAGATTGTTGGTGTTTCATTTGACATGACATGGACTTTGACATATCTGCAGACTATATTGCACATCTGTTTACCGGTAATCCATCTACAATCAAAATAGGATAGGTTGTGATTTTTCCAAATTAGTTTTGTGTTTTCAAATAGCAAATCCAGAATTTTGTAAAAATTGGTTCGTATCATTTTGAAAGCTTTGGTAGCAGTCATTTATTTATAATAAATATGTGTTTAATTTTATATCCAATTATTATATGGATGTAGTTTGTTATTAACAATGATAACTTAGTTTAGACATGATCAAGCATGCTGACATGATAGGAATACAATTTAATTCAGTACGAAGAAAAGTTATTTCATTGTGCTAATTTCCAACATCTTTGTTAAAGACTTTAATGCGACACATTTATATTACATGTAAAACTTCGAATCATTGATTCGTATCTTATTATGTGATTATCACCGTTAAAAATTGTAATGCTTCGATTTTTTTATTTCCACATTTTTTGCAGATACACCACCAGTTGAACCACCAATAATTGATGTTCGCGATGCCGAGGGATTTGAAGATTCAGAAATTACAATATATATGTCGGCAAAAGTTACAAATGGAACACAATTCGACAGCTTCAAGATATACATTATGAATTTTCCTGAAAATTCGACATTTTCATTTGGACAAATGAGTGATTATGGTTGGGAATTGGATTTTATTGATTTTGGAAATATTAGTTTTATGCCACCAAGGGATATATCTGGAAATTTTACATTTCATGTCCTTGCTGAGTTGGTACAAGGTTCACGAAACTCTACGAGAAATAGTTTCATTTCCGTTTTTATCGAACCTATTATTGATGGTGTTGACATGCGAGTAAGAGTCGATTGCATTAGCATGGAGAAAAATTATGCCAATTTACATATAAATGCACCTTTAAAAGACATGGATAGTTCAGAGACGCTTGAAGTTAGCATAACGGTTCCTGAAAACTTTAATTTGAGTTTAGGGCAAGAAACTAATACGGGAACATTTGTACTGTCGTCTATGGATATATTAAATACAATTGAAGTATTTGGAGGAAATATGTCGGAAGTTGATCACTTCAATATTACAATAGTTGCGATAGTTGTGGAGAATGGAACATCGCTGCAAAAGTATTACAGTGATACTGTTGTTGTCGAGAAATGTACAGGTAGGATTCTTATCAACATTAATAGTCTTTTATTTGAATCTACATATTGGGGTCAGTCAATTGTCTGTGTCAATTGCGAGCAACTAAAAGAAGTAAAGTGTAACATATAATTGGTTCAATTTGGGGGAAATTTTATTGTATTCCTATTATTAAGTATGTATAGAAAGCATTAAACAGTTAACTTTCCTTCATAATTGTACCAATTTAAAGCTTGAATTTACATATTTATGTTGCTCTTGCTTGACCGATTAACAGGATGTCCTACCACAAAGCAGGTAACATGTCGAAGAAATATAAATTCTGGGGTCAAAAATCGTTAATATGAAAATGGTCTACAGGGTTTCCATGGAAAAAACCAGTTTTTAATTTAATTAAATACGTTGGGCGGTGAGCAGGTCCGAACATTGTCCGTGCAATAACGTGTGCAACCTCATACCAATGGTTTTGAAATTAAATGTATTATCATATTTTAATACACAATAGAGTTTTTTTTATCTATCTATTATACTGCTATGTAAAAATCATCATCAAAGGGCAATAACTCTAGTTACGAGTTCACAACTGATATTGACAAGGCCAAATTTAATATTGCGGATTTTTTATTTTTACCATTTGGTAGTCATTTCCTTGATCTATTTGCAAACGGTAGTTTATGTTTTTTTCCGTGCAGATTACTTAGAAATTACACAAATTTCATGACAATAACTTGATTTTATTTTGTTGATCATTTTTTGTTAAGAGTTCTCTCTTTCTTCTTAAGTTTTTGCGCAAAACTCAAAAGAGGGTAAACAAATCCTTATGTAAGGGCAATCACTCCTATTGAGAGTGACAGTCTACTAAAAAATATCGATAAAATTTGACTTGTTTGTGGATCTTGTTTTGCTGAAAATTTTGTTACTTAAATTTTCTATCCATCTTTTACACTTTTTATCTCAAGGCAAAACAAAAATGATAAAAATCGTCAGTAAAGGACAAAAACTCAAATAAAGAGAAAAAAATCAGTCATATTGTCTTAAATGTAAATCTTGTTTTGCTGATAATTTGTCCCTATATAAGTTTCTGTCTTTCTTTTATAATTATTACGATATAAGGCAAAAAGGCAAAAATTGGTAAGAATCATCATCATCGGGCACTAACTATAATTACGAATACAGATATGGACAATGCAATACTTATAAATAGATCCGGTCTTGCTGATCATTTTTGCACCTTTAAGTCTCTCTCTTATCTATTATAGTTTTCGAGATAAAAAGCAGAAATTTCACATTTAAAGGCAAAAACTCCTGTAGGTTGCACTTTGTTCATACAGCTGTTTCACAAACCACGCCTCTTTCAGGAAGATATATAATATACATAGATATTTCATGTTGTTTACGTAACGAGTCCAAGATATGATCTCTATGTTTCATCTCATAGAGACATAACTTGGTCGTGTTACAATTATAAATAAACTTAAATAGCGGCTGCCTTTAATTTTGAGTAAGACAAAACAAAATGAAGGTAGGGGTACTTCAGAAATTTAGTACAAGTTTTTACTCTTAAGAGATCGGGGTATATAAATGTTGAAAATATGCCGCTCAGACCAATATGTTGACCTTTGAAAAAAAAGTATTGCAAATGAACTTCCATTCTAGGGACTAATTTTTGAAATTAGACAGTGAAAATGGGACATTTTAAGCCTTAAAAAAAGTTCCTATGGGAAATTGCATGGTCTATATTTACAAAAATGCAACCTGCAAGAAGTCGCCTGAAAGTTTTGACGTCATAAACAATTGGCAGAACTCGACATTTTGAACATTTTGATTCGTCAGATTTTCTTTCATTATAATGGTTTTCAATATAAAAAACAGAACTTGTATTTTACCGCTATGTCCTATTTTTTAGCCATGCTGCATCTGATTTTTTTTAAACTAGATGCGTCAATCATGATTATATTGTTCTTAAGTACCACATTTACATGTATATCACATATTTAAAAAAATAAGTAGTAGTATGATTGCCAATGAGACACTCCACATGAGACCAAATGACATAGAAATTAACAACATTAGGCCACCGTATGGCCTTCAACAATGAGCAAGTCCATACCGCATTGTCAGCTATAAAAGGCCCCGAAATGACAAATGCAAAACAATTCAAACGATAAAACTAACGGCCTAATTTATGTACAAAAATAATTTATGCTAGCGTTTTTTCGAAGTGTGGGATGTTTTTCAGTCAGTGTTTTAATTATTGTTTATCGTATAGCTATATATCTTGTTCATACATTTGTCATATTTTGATGCAGATACTAATATATCACATTTTACTGTATCACTTTAACACGTATTTGACCTTTACCATTAATTTGAAAATGCAATCATTGATTTGTTTTACGAGTAAACTTGTCTGTGCCAGATATAGATATCCGTCAGACATGATGTATTAGGTTTGGCATGTCATATCATTTGTGTAGCCAAGTTTGGTTAAATTTGGTCTAGTATAGTTTCTGAGGAGAAGATTTTTTGTAAGAGTTAACTATTCATCGGACTTCTCACTTGACAGTCGCGTATAATTCCTTTATATTGACAGCAATATGTGAGCAAAACAAACAGACATAATAGGCACAAATGTCAAAAATTGGGGTACGACAGTCAACACTGTGTTATTATCTTAATAACTATAAAAACATGTAACTATTTCAACAAAGGAAAATGAAATGATATACAAATATTCTAAAGAAACAGTTCATAGCAAAAATAGCCAAGCCAAAAGTATATTATCAAAAGGTTGACTAAAGAGTCAAGTAACGCCAGGACATCGAATCAATATTTGAAGACATCATGTATTATTTGGGAAGTTGCGACGAAATATTTATCAACAAGATATTGGTATCTTCGTATGTTCTTCTTTTTAGAAAAGGGACTAGAAGTTTTTTGACATAACCCTGGTTTCATCAATTTTCTTCTCAAAATAGATATAGAATATGACATGTCATAAAAGCCCGAAAGCGCCATTCAAAATACAGAAAACCCAGTATCCTATCAATTTGACCGTTCATGCCTTGGTGAAGACTGGTCTGTTATTCGAAGTATAAGTATCATTCTTATGAACAAAAACTTCTAAAGACCTTAAAATACATAAAGGCAGGATTTAATTTGAAAATAAATCATATCTAAATGAATGTCAAAAACTTCCTTCGGTATCAAGTCTTAGCTGCATAACTTTGTGGTGAGTTGCTGTCGCCTTTGATCTTGCCTTTTTTGTTGAGGTAATGTATGAATAGCCTGCCAAGTTCAGTCTGTGTTTTTGCTAGTTTTTTTCTGTATTGTTACGATCTGATGATGGTTCTTATGTTGTACAGTTACACCAATCTCCCATGTTAGGGAAATGCTTTGGCATTAGAAAATTTTGTAACCCCACCACATTCCGTATGTGATTGTCCTAAATCAGGAGCCTGTATATCATTTTTTTCTTCATAGTTTGAATGCAAACCAGGTCACCTATTATTGTGAACTTCTATGTCATTAGGTCTCTGGTGGAGAGTTTTCTCATTGGAAATCATCTTCTTATTTTTATATTCACATGTTATTACATTTTAAAACTGAACATACAAATTAAGATATATCAATCTATCTATTTTAGATTTAATGACATCAACTATGAGTGTCAGCCCCGGTCTAGATATTGATTCATCAACAACTAACAGTGTAGATGTCTTTACGACACAAAAACCTACAGAAGGTATACATAAGTTTCAATATAAGATATTCAATAACAAAATTCTATTTCTATTATTTTGCTGATGAAGATATAAATCTATTGTTCTCAAGTGCCACATTTAAATATTAGGTATGAATTTGAGCCCGTGTTTTATTGTTGTTTATCGTTAAGCCAAATTTTGTCCATACATTTGTCATATTTTGAATGATGCAGATTAATATACTAGTATAGAACATTTTATTGTATTACTTTAACATGTATTTAACCTTTACCATTAACTTGAAAATGCAATCATTGATTTGTTTTACGAGTAAACTTGTCTGTGCCAGATATAAATATTCGTCAGATTTGTTGTATAAGATTTGGCATGTTTATCAATATCCAAGCCGTCGTGTCGTGTACAGTTATAACGCACATGTAGTTTTGACATTTCACTTCAATGTACCTTTTTTTGTAACTCATGTCTTTTGAGGTGTATTTTCTTTTTTTTTTTTTAAATATGAGCGTATCTGATTCACATATTTAAAATGCTCCTTCTTTTTGTGTTTTGATTATTTGTATAATTATGTTACTAAGGGTCATTAAATGTCTAGAATTTTCTCCTTATTCCCCCCAAGAAGTTATTGGTTTTTATTTTCATTAATAGGAGTGGAAAAGACGTATAAAGAGAGAATATATTTGCGCCTTGATTTCGAAGTCACAGTGGATTTGACAGATACAACAACCACAACATACAAAAAACTGTTACAAGATACCTTCACAGGGGTAAAATTATTTATGATCTATACAATTATTAAGATCACATGACCAAAGGAATTGTATGACATTGTGTGTAGTCTACTGTCGTTCATCAATAAACCGTTTAACAAAACTCGTCTCTAAAGGCAAATCGACAACAAGCTTGTTTAATGTGCTTTCTTTCAAATTTGTTTCTATTGTACGTGTCCCTCTAATTTCTCAACATGGCTACTGTTACTATCATATCGTTCATGTTCGTACTATGACGGAGTTTACAAAGATTATATGTATGAATAAGAAAAGTCATGAGGTACCTTTTATAACCTGTTTCAACCCACAAGTTTCTTTTACTTCCCCTTTATGAGTTTACCTTTAAGCTCGATATTTTGTTAAACAATTTAAAACTGATTTGTATTAGGATAATTAAGCGATGGACAAAAACTAGCACATAGTCATAAATTCAACATATAGTCATTAATTTCTTAAAACATATGAAAACCTTAACAAAAGGACAGTTTTCTAACAAAATCGTCAATTATGTTTTCAAAAGTAGGTTACAATTCTATGCGACTGCCATGTAAGTGAGAGGTTCAGCAGGGATTATCCACCATTTTCTACATAAGAAAATGCCTTTACCAAATCAGGAATTTGACAGTTGTTTTCAATTCGTTTTATGTGTAGGAGTTTTGCCAATTTATAAAGGAATTTCTGTTTTGAAATCTCTTTGAGTTCGGTATTTTTGTTATTTTACTTTTTATTCGAATCGTTAAAGAAATTAACCTTTAATTCAATCATAGATCGCATTTAACCAATATGAAAATTTTTGTTAGCTCAATAAAAATAAAAGACGGTTATCGAAAAAGCTAAGTAATTACAGATAACATGAATGTATTTCCTTTGAATTTTTTCGTCTTTTCATACACACTGTGATCATCAACTTTGATCTTTTGGCCAAAAACTGTTTGTATAGTTTAAAGGATACTCAAACAACTCGTTTTTGTCCGTTAGGTCGTTCGTGCGTTCGATCGATCGATCGATCGAGAGAAAGTTAATGTTTACATATTTCATAGATAATTTAAAAACGAAATGTTCATTTAATTTGTAGATATATACTCTTTTCTTTTTCAGTTGTTCGAGTATTATTCTCAATCATCTATCAAGGACGTTTTTATCAATATTACGTTGCTCTCAATTGCGTAAGTACCTTATAATAAGTCCAAAGGAGTAGGTCCGGTAAGACCCCTTTTTGGGATTAACAATCTTATCTTAACTAATGTGGAGCTATCAGTATTTTCGCTTACTCATTGTTGCATGAATTGTTATACTTTTAGTTGTAGTGCCAGGGGGAAGCATATATAAACAGGTTGGGCAATCTTGTGAACAGCTCAACCATAAGCAAAATACAAATGCTTTCCTGTTCTCGTTTATGAAAAGAGAACTATGGTTGGATGCCCGCACATTTGAAGAAAAAAAATATGCTGCACAACAATTGATCTGCTAACACGTTGTTCATCCCTGTAATGTGTGCTCCTTTCAGATAAAAATTGTTTTATAAAGCAAACATCCATAGATCCGAATTCCTTTTACAAAGCTGAGGAGACCGTGTTCCCCCTTGTTTGATTATATATTGGACTACTATAACAACATCTGACCGAATCAAATATTTTAAAATATGAAAGCGGGGAAATTGTTAAAGAGACAGGAACACGGCTAATGAGCAAAAGCAGCACAGTTTGACGAACCTCAACTTGTTTGTTTTTCAAAACTTGATGTAATTTCTGTATTCCCCCTTTCTAGACTGTTTATATGTTTATGTTAATTTTTTGAGAAAAAGTCAAATCACAAACAATCTGAACGCCGAGGAAAATTCAAAACGGAAAGTCCTTAATGAAATGGCAAAACAAAAGCCCAAACACATCAAATGAATGGATAACAACTGTCATATTCCTGACTTGGTACAGATTTTTCTTAAAATTGTACACTTAGCCAGCTAAACTCACTTGTATGACAGTCGCAAAAGATTCCATTATATTGAAAATGGTGTATGAACAAAACAAACAGGACTTTGAAAAAGAGGAATATCTACTAATTTTCACTTCTTCGTACTACATTTGTATGAACATCAAGATTATTCTCCTTAAATCTGTACAGGGAAGTTTTAGCTAGCTCTAATTGTATAGTTTTATTGTTGATATTCATCCCAATTTGTATCTAGTGTTAAATTATGTATTTATATGACAGAACTTTCTTGGTATTCCTAATTATTGGAAGAATTTTATACACATAAGTAGTATACCTAAAACGACAAAGTTATTTTCATTTACCTGTAGATATTATTAAAACCGTTTTTTTTTTAAAAGTGATTATTTTCGAAGGGTTAAATATTTCGCGGTGGTGTCTTGCTATGGCTTTGTTTGGACTTGTTTGTTTGCTTTATGGCCTTGAATGTTTGTCCCTTATATAAATTAACTGTGCATTTGCATTCAGGTATCGCAGATCAAATTTATTCGTTGATAGTGTGTTAATTTACGTTTTTTGATTGATTTAAGCCTTCCAATTGATATTTTATCGTGTGGTTTTCTATGTTGGGAAGTTATGCTATTGTTTTTAGAAAAAGGGAGAAGGTTTGGTACCATGACAACGTTTAAACCCGCTGCAAATGTTTGCGCCTGTCCTAAGTCAGGAATCTGATGTACAGTAGTTGTCGTTTGTTTATGTAATTTATACGTGTTTCTCGTTTCTCAATTTTTATATAGATTAGACCGTTGGTTTTCCCAATTCAGTGGTTTTACACTAGTAATTTTGGGGCCCTTTATAGATTTTTGTTCGGTGTGAGCCAAGGCTCCGTGTTGAAGGCCGTATATTGACCTATAATGGTTTACTTTTAAAAATTGTTATTTGGATGGAGTGTTGTCTCATTGGCACTCACACCACATCTTCCTATATCTATAGACAAGATCAATAAAAATATCAAAATTGGAGTACAGCAGTCAACCTTGTTTTATTATCTTAATCACTATTAAAAATAAATAAATATGTAACAAAAAAACATATGTATAGGTACAGACCCACGATAAATGAATATTACCAAAACAGACTAAACAGTACAAGTAATATACATAAAGACAAATAAAAAATACTTAACACGTTATTTAGATGATAAACATCGTGAGAACCCAGAATCTTCACTTCAAATCCATCTTGTATTATTAATTAAGTTGAATTTATCAACAATGTCTTGGTACCTTCCGATGAACTTGTTTTAGAAAAGGGGGAAATGTTCTTTGACATTACCCTGGCTCATCAACTTTCTACTCAGACACTGGTGACTTTTACAAAGTCTGAATAGCAGCTGCAAGCTATTGAACAGCGATTAAGTTAGGATATATATATATCCAATATGCAAGTGAAGTTGGTATAATGCTATTAAAATATACTACTAATATGGATGTTATAAGAACGTTTAATCTGTGTAATACACACGTGTGGTCCTCAAGGATGAGCATATATATATTAAAAACATGTCGAAGAAATTGCCTACGATACTCGACCATTTTCAGTAAAAGGACATTAGTGAGTGCAAATTGCAATATCTAGTGGACTGTGTCCGTTATATTTCACTTACAGTGACAAGTGAAAAATAAAGAAAAAATAAAGATTTGATTGGTACATCTACCAGGTAACTTTTACGAAAAAAATATATCCATGATAGAGGCATGAATTATTTGATATTATTTCAGAGACCTCATTGGTTTGTCAAAAATAATTAGAATTTTAAATAACATTTAACAGGAAAGGCAGTCTTATTGCTAATCATGACGTTATTACTAGCACAGAATCGAAAGAAGAAATCACGATGACATTAGATGCGATGAAACAGAACAATCCTTTAAAGATCGGAAATCAAACTGTGAAAGCTTTGTCTTTCAATGTGATTGGTAAGACTTCTCAATGTGCATTGAGTGATAAAGTTTATTTTAACGTCATCATGGCGTCGCATACGGTGTTTGGCTTTGTATTTATATATTTAATATAATAGTATACAGTTATTTTAACAGTGAATTATAGTATTTGAAAATTACACTAAAAACTCTTAAAGTTACTACAATTTCACCAATACGAGTATTTTCATTAAAACAAGAATGCCGAGGATAAATCTAACATAAAAGAAGTAATCAATAAAAAATATGAAAAAAGTAAATATTATATTTATCAATTTAAAACAAATCTGAATCTTAAAGAGAGGCTAGAGATATCAAAGGTATATTCAAACTTATAAGTTGAAAATATTGACAACGCCATGACAAAAAAGAAGCGGCGTGTAAAGATCCTGATCCACATGGGGCATCCGTCAGCTCATGTCAGCACAATATGTAACCGATTTAAGTTAACATCAAACTGAGCAATGCTCAATAAAAGTATGTATGCTTATTGGGATGAAATAAAGTTTAGATGAGTTATTATATATACATATACTCATAAATACCAAGATTAAAATTTTGTTCGCTAGACGCGCATTTGGTCTCCAAAAGACTCATCAGTGACGCTCGAATAACAGTAGATAAAAAGGCAAATAAACTACGAAGAGTTTTGAAGACACGAAATATCGAACTAGGTTCTCTCATTCAGCTAATGTGATCTATTCCATCGCATATACAGGCTATTAAGTCGCAATTTTTATCTATCGAATAATTCAGATAGAAAGGATTGTGCTTCATGAATTTTGCTCTGACATATTTTATGACAAAATATTGAAAAATAAAACACACTTGAGTATTCAACAAGAGATATTTGGGCTGCATGATAGAATTTTAACAAAAATGTAACAAATGTAAACATAGTTTTTTTTCTAAACCGTCTAAGGTCGTCGAATTCCTTAACAAAATATAATTATGAAACACAAGGAGATGGGTTTTGATTGGGAATCAGACAAATATCTTCCAAAAGGTGGATGTAAGCAGTTATAGGAAAACGTACTGCCTCCAACAATAAGAAAATCGCATACCGTTTAGTTAAATATAATAGCCTCCGACATGAAAAATTTGACTTGAAGAATTCAATAAAAAACAATTAACTTCTTAATTCATAATAAAACAATTTATGAAAAATAAATGTGAAAGACGTTAACAAACGACAATCTACAGGCTCTTGACATGGAACAGGCACATATTGAATGTGGCGGGTTTAAACGTGTTTCTAGGCGATCAACCCTGAACCCGTTGTCTAGGAAAAGGGTGTTACAGTACAACATACGAACAAACAATACAATCAGTTAAACAGGTCTTAATCAATGAGATCGATACACAGCAGATAAACATCTTACACAAACATAGACCGGACGTGGCAGGGTATATTTACAACCCTTACAACCACAAAAACACAAAACACTGATCTAAGTGTAATTGCTTTTTTAATTTACTGATATTTAAGTCAATATTTATACCAATGAACACAATATTCAAAGATCTAATTACATTGTTGAATTGGTAACTTTTTTTAAAAATAAGATAAAACAAAACTTTTAAAACAGTTAGAATTAATTGCATAACAGTGTGGTCGACAGTAAAACGTTTGTAGGTTGTAACTTGTTTGTCAACGGCTATGATTTTATGCTCACCCAGTCTGTCAGAGGCCTTCCAGTGGGGATTGAAATATTCACTTGTTACACATTCCGATACATAAAATGAAACTTTCTTTTTACAAAGCTTGAAAGGAATTTGTTTTAAATATTTATTATAATCATCACATACAACCGTGTCATTTATAAGAATAATAATGTTCAGAGATGATATTATTTAATAATAATTAAAAAAATAGGTTTATCCATTGTAAAAAAAACTATTAAGTTGATGGGGTTTATTCACAAAATATCTCATTGATTAAGACCACAACTACTTCTACGGTGTGATCATTTAAGAATGGCCTACTATTTATTCAATGCGTATACATGTGGGTTTTGTTTGTGAAGAGTTCTGGATGATTAAAAAATCATTTGATTTCTTTGTTTAATACCATAAAACGATTCATTCTTTCAGATATTTGTCACTTTGCCTTATCTTCAAGTCCAACACAATTTCTCACGTTTCTTACAAAACTTATATTCTTGTGATGTATTCTTTTGTTGAAAAAAAATGTATAGATATAGATAGATATAGGAAGATGTGGTATGAGTGCCAATGAGACAACTCTCCTCCCAAGTAATAATTCATAAAAGTAAACCATTATAGGTCAAGGTACGACCTGCAACACGGAGCCTTGGCTCACACCGAACAGCAAGTTATAGAGGGCCCCAAAACTACTAGTGTAAAACCATTCAAACGGGAAAACCAACGAGAAACGAAAAACACATATGAACTACATAAACAGACGACATCATGCATTGTAACTTTTAAAGCCAATTAAGTAAAAAAAATAATCTGAAAGAACGTGCGATATCATATTAGGAAAATTGATGGTCAAACCATAACAAAAAATCAAGTAAAGAATTTTAAGTATTCAACCTTTATAGCTTGCTGTTCGGTGTGAGGCAAGACTCCGTGTAGAAGGCCATTTTTATTTATTTTCAAATTACAAAGGTTATTCCTGATTAGTATTTTTAATTATTTTATTAGGCGTTTAGAACCTTTGGTGACCTCACAGTTTAAGTTTCTATGATAAGTACGTCGTGAGCAGTGGGCATTACAGACGAACGTAAACCTAATGTTCCCCAGTCAATGAATGGCCATAGCTACACTGTTATGAATTTCATTCTATTTGTATCTATAAAGTAAGATTCTAGTAATTCAAGTAACTAATGTTAATATTTTCATCTTTCATTTAGATTCAACAGAAAGCGGAACATCAAACGTGTCAAAACTTTGGATAGCTGTTATAATTGCTGGTGCTGCTGTGATTGGATTCATAGTTATAGTAACCACTGTCTACTTAATACGGAAAAACTTGACCAAACACAAAACTGAGCAAACCCTTGGTAAGTGTAAAACCACTTTAGCAACTTATATATTTAGAACATGTCGGATTTTTTTTAAAGATTCATAATCAACTCCGGAATTTGAGAGGAAATCTTGAAGTTAATTAAACAATGCAGAACTTTAGATCAAATACACTGTTAAATCCGTCCTTAAATTCCAAAAGTGTATACCACTTTTGTTATTATAATATACAATTACTTTGTTTATGAATAAGAATTTTGGTTTTTGGGTTCTGTCTTATTTTTCAATTTAAAGCCAGGATGCAGAAAGATACTCTAATATAATAGTTTAAAGAGTGAAAACATCCTCATCGTAAAATTGATTTTTTTAACGTCAATTGCAAATTTCATACTTCTTCAGAACGATTATGAAATTGAGTGATTGATTAATTGTTAGTGTTTGAAGCCACTTCCAGCATTATTGTCTATATCATGGTGGTAAAGAGAAAAAGATTGGAGTCGAACGTCGAGTCAGGCCATGTGCTGTGTTCGAACTCTCAAAAATACTATCTCAGTTTTGACAGGCTTGTGATACATAAGATTTAAATGTAAAATAAAAGAAGACAGTATGATGTATATTTGTAGCATTCAAATCCTTTGTCTTGATAATTTCCAATTGAAAGAACCCTTCTTTTTATTTTATTTTTTAAAATGTCCATGTTTGTACTCTTTATGGTTTAGTGCAAATTTATGGATTGACAGATTGGTGTTCCACGTCAAATTTCAAAATATTGCATTAATATTGCATATCAGGACCAGAACATGCGAGTGTGTACCTCTATTTTGACAATTTTTCCTAGTATGTCCGTTTTGTTTGCGCATCGTTGTAACTATAATGGAATTTTCTGCAACTGTCATACAAGTGAGAGGTTTAGCGCTGTATAACCAGGTTTAATCCACCTTTTTCTACACTTGAAAATGCATGTACCAAGTCAGAAATATGACAGTTGTTGTCCATTCGTTTGATGTGTTTTATCATTTGTTTTTGCCATTTGATTAGAAACTTTCCGTTTTGAACTTTCCTCGGAGTTGAGAAGTATTTTTGTGATTTCACTTTTTATCATTAGTCATATGATTTGCTACTGATCCCCTACGATTCCATATATAGAGGGTAAGTAAAATCCATAGGGAGTGATGACGAAGTCCGAGTGTCTTATTAATTTTACTCACCCTCTGTGTTCCGTAGGTGGTCAGTAGTAAACTGTATAACGATTTTATCACATGGGGGACATATTACCCTTTATTCACATATTTTTCTGACTCCAGCAGGAATATTCTTTGATCCTATATCTGAATGCTTGGCGGAGAAGCAGTAAATGACAATTTCCAATGTCTTACGTAGGGCAGGGAATCAAAATCATATTTCCACATTTGAACAAACGCAAATCAGCCTTTTTAAAGATGTGTTCCTTATAATCTTTTTCTTTATTTTTAGAAGCTCAAGAAGATTCACAAAAGCTGATGGACATGACGACTGTCCGTATGTATAGGCCGAAACTGCTTAGCGAATCGAGCAGCTATGAAAATCCATTAGCTGTACCTACACAATTTTAAAATATGTACATAGACATATATTATTTTAATCTGCATACTGTATTTAAGCTCGTATTGTACTCAACATGTAGCTTTAGCTTACTTGGCACAAAATGATAGTGTTTGCTTTCCAATCACTTTTTGTATATCGTCCGTTTATCTTTTCTAACATTTTCGTCTCTGAAACCGCTTTTTAGCCTACCTGAATCATTATATAATCATTGGGGAACTTTGAAAAAAAATATGTCCGATTATCTCGTTTCCCTACCAACATGGCCTATATGGCTAAAACTTTAAAAGGGAAAATTCGCGAATTTTGACTTACTATTTGAATACGTTCATGATACCACCAGCAACATTTTTACAACTTTTTATCGAAATATGTACAATAATAACGAAGAAAATATAACTTTTAATGATTGATATTTACCAAATAGTTGTAACCATCTAACAATGAAAATATAGAATGATCAGACATGCAACAACATTTTACATTCAATAGTTAAAACACTCGTATGGTAAATCAGAGACATATATATATATATATATTATTTTTGTTTAGTTTTGATATAAATTGATACTTTTAAATTGGAAATGCATGACTGCTATTTTGACCAAAGATACATAATATATATTAGGAACTATTTGTAGAAAGATGTATAGAAAAGGAAAAATTGTTTTTTAATAATTTGGTGCGAGCAAAGCGCTATTTGTTAACCGCATCAAAATAATTGGAATATCGCCACGTAAAATTAACATATATTTGTTTTAATCTTTGCGTATTTTAAACCTGTGACGTGTAGGACTTTTCTGATGAACCCAGGAGCTTTAAAAGAAATCGCGGAAAGGTCAAAATTATACTTGTTTTTTTAACAGAATGTCGATTACCTGAGTATATCAATTATAGATTGAATTATAAATACAAGCTTATTAAATAATCAAGTGGTTTTTTTTATTTAAAAATCGAATGCTTCTTTTTATTATTTTATTTGAATGTTGAAGCGTAAACCGAAGCACATTTTGTTTGAAGCGTAATGTGCACACAATCAACACTTTTACGACCATATACAATTATATAAAAAAAATCATAATAATTACATGTTTATGCTTAAATCATGAAAATGAGGGTGCAGTCATAACTGTTGTATTTTATACGGAAATAAAATTTGATATTAAAGTGCCTCAGAATTATTGTCAGCCAATCAAAATTACGGATTGTTATATATAAAAGTAATAATTTCTTCAAATTTTTAAAGAAATCAATTCGTTATCAAACAAAAGCGAAATAATCCATAGAGATATTCAAACTCATTATCGAAAACAAACTGGCAATGCCATGGTAAAAAACAACGGAAAGAAAAAGAACAAGAGACATAACACATCGCGGAGAGACACGAGCCCCACCAAGAACAGTAGGTGACAAACGTATTTTTTTAAAAACTTTTTTGGTATACATGATCATTAGAGCAGAGACATATAAAATATTATATTGTATTATGTCTCTGTTTTGAGTACTATCTCTAAATTTATTATATAGTCTCATAGCTAATAATGTCTAGTTTAGTGTGAGTAAAAGTACTGAGTTTTTCCAGTCATTAAGTCGCTGGAATAACCAAATGCATAACTTTGATACGACTTTTGGCAAACACTTTATAAGGCATGTCAGTTATCAATTAGGGAAGAACTCAGAATGAATTGATGTATTACATGTATATATAAACGTTGTTGTAACCAGAAACATATATACATGTATGCCATTTCAAAGTCTGGTATGCCATGCTTGTTTTGGACGGTGGTAATTAGACATCACGTGAATTGTTGAATAAACAGATGTATCAGCGGATTACTCACTAGCATGATTACATTCGGAGATGATGTCATGATGGTTACATGTCGAAAATTGTTAGTCGGGTTTAAAAATCCAATTGATTGCGTATTTTGCAACTTCTTTAAATATGCATAATGTATTTATAAAAATCACACATGATTTTTTCAAATTTCCAAATTTTGTGCGAAGTTACCCGTGAAACTTGGGGTCTTGTGTGGGACATGTTTGCTTCAGATATTATAAGTAATAGATATATTCGAATATGATCAAAGAACCAGAGAATGAGAAAGAAATGATACTTTACTAAGAAGTAACTGGAAACATATTTATTCAACCTTTGGTTGTTTTAACGACCCTGATATACGAATAACTTATACCTGCCAACACGTTTTAGCACTGACTAAGGTTAAGACAAAACAATTAATGTTTCAATTTTTGAAGGTGATGATGATAAACGCATCACGACATTATTACAAAGAAATGATTTTCTTGGGAGGAAAACATAAAGAAGCAGCTAAAGCAATAGAAGCAACAGAAGATATGAAATATGACTAAAGACGAAGGACAAGAAGTTGAAGACCCAAAAATATCGTTTGATAGAAAACTAACGACGAAATTACACCATTATTAAAGTGATAAATGTTCACTATGAAAACAGATTCAAAGATTGTCGGTCAAATAGGAGACTCCATAACGTGCATGTCATATATACTACAGTAGCCCTATTCATTAAACAGAGGCAAGGACTGAAAAGGGATATAATGAGCAGGAAGTAATCTATGTCATCATTCGACAATTATCGCAGGATCTAGCCTACGCAGTAACTTCGAAGGAAAGGATAGCTCAACATTACCACACTAAAGGTATATCAAGAGCTCATTATTGTGAGAAGACCACAACATAGTTATGTATAGAACTGTGTCATTTATCCCAATAACAAAAAGAAAGTCCACAAGATATCTTGCTTCGAGCTCTAGATATTAGACAAAAGGTGGCATCTAAAGAATAAAAAGCGGGATTCAAAGGTAGATTTAATTTTAAATCCATGAGAATCAAAACAGGCAGATACCAGTGTTGCAAGGAGTCCGCAAGTGAGATGAAAAGAACCGTATTCCAACGATCATCAAAACTAAACATTTTTTAGTGAATATGAGGTTGACTTTTCTTTACATGGGAAAACTAATTCAACTCCTGTAGGACACGGAAGCATTAGTATCAATAATACATATTCAATGGTTGAAAGAAAACATGAATGAAAATCAAATAAAACCACTAAAAGAGTAAATGGAAGGAGAACTGATATTCCATTCAGACAATGGGTTCAAAATTCCGTATGAGGGTTGTGTATAGAGTCATTTCAAACTCAAAAGCAAAGATAAAAAACCAGAAAAATAGCTTTGAAGTGCCAATCCTACTCTCACATTCTAACATGAATGAACCAATTATTGGATATTATGTGATTGGTATTCATTTCAGTGCATTTATATGTTTCGGAGTTAAGTGTACACATTTTGTTTAAGGATTCAGATGAAGTCCATGTCTAGGTGCGGGATTTTCTAGCTGTGTTGAACCCATTGGTGGCCTTGGGCTGTTTTTCTACTCTTTGGTCTGGTTGTCTCTTTGACACATTCCCCATTTCCATTCTCAACAGTATTTTATGATGAAAAATACAGATGCAGCTAACACGTTTTAATCTGCATTAGGCATCAAAGTCATTCGAATAATCACCGTGTTGAACATCACAAAATTTAGTAATGTGGAGAAATGCTCCTAGATATTATTATTCCAGGATAATAATACCTCCACTTTTTTATTATCAAAATTTGGATCTAGTCAAATCACTTAGAATCAAAGAAAGTATTGTAAAATATGGAAATGGTAGTACTTCGAAAATACACGTCGTTGTGGAGAGCACCTATTGGCGCATGGTGTTATTTACCAAAGAAAGTAAATATGTGACTGCTTCAATAAAGGCAACAGTAGTATACCGCTGTTCAAAAGTCACAAATCGATTGAGAGAAAACAAATCCGGGTTACAAACTGAAACCGAGGGAAAACGGTTAGAAAGTTTCAAAACGTAGAAGGCGTTTATGGGTTGCCATATGCGGACTATAAAACTAAGGACATAGGTCGACAATTCTGCTCTTCGGTCGGGTTGTTGTCTCTTTGACATATTCCCCATTTCTATTCTCAATTTTAACGATTATCTGAAGACTGAAGACAATAACAATAAACACATTTGAGACCCACCTTTGTCAGTAAGCGTAAAAAGTAGATTACAGCAATTACTCAAAGAAGAGTATAGAGCTCTTTGCAAATAGAGTTGAACTTGGTTGCACCAGACTTGAAAATGAAGATATTGCTGACCAAACTCCCGTAATTGGGCCTATACTTCAATACCAAAACCCATGAGATCAAGGATTGTCTTTCAGATCACATACATATGAATGGGGTTCAACGTTGCAACACTCTTCTCCTTTATTGGAGTGCTATTGTGTTATTGTGTCATTGTTTGTGTGAGAAAGAAAAATGGAAGTCTACGTCTTTGTATCGAATGTAAAGACCTCATGAAGGAAACCGTATCCGATACAAATTTTCCTATAATCCAGGGTGTTGTAGACTCGCTCGTAGGGAAACAATGGTTCAATGTAATTGATCAATGAATAGTGTCGGTGATTTAGAGACAGTTTAACTTACGCGTCAAACGTTAACACTACTTTTAACGCCGTTTCCATTCACATTGTTAACGTCATCATATCTTCTGTTAACGTTGTTCTATTGTTATGTATCATGTTACTATATTGAGTTGAGATTATACGACCAAACGAACCAGACGTTGTTTTACTGCCTGTCCAGACTTTCAGTTAACCCATCCGTCATATTGGTGCCGTGACCAGGATAATGACGAAAAAGAAAGCCATTAGAGTGGGTCATCGAGGAGCCGCACGGAGATTAATTTCAAAGATTGAAGAGGAATTAGAGAAAGAAACAACACAACGCGACGAAATAGAAAGCCTATGTGAAACTTTGAAGAAAAAGAGGGATATTCTTTTGGAACTTGATAATGAAATATTAGAGGAGATTGCAGAGGAAAACATGGAAGCAGAGTGTAAGACTCAGATCGGTATGTTTTAGATATAGAACGAATATTGACAAAAGTACGCAATTCATCAAGTTCAAAACAGAAAAACAAATCAAATGAAACTAGCTCTAATCAGAACTTAATTCCAAATGCAGCAGATTTTGTTTTTATCAACTCCACATCTACATGTAATACTCCACATCCCATGCAGAATATTGATATGCAATACAGATCGTCAATGAGCGCAACAAATTCTAGCATCTACCACAAGCTACCAAAATTGAATCTACCATATTTTAATGGCAATTTGTTAAACTGGCAACCTTTCTGGGATGCGTATCAATCAACAATACACGATAACCAAACATTAACAGACGTGCAAAAATTTACGTATTTGCAAAATCAAATTCAGGGAATAGCCGTGCAATGTATCGCCGGTTTACCACTCACAAGTGCAAATTACTATCAAGCCGTATCAATACTAAGAGAGAGGTTTGGTCAGAACCACAAAATCACGAACGCATATATTCAAAATTTAATTGATTTACCCGCACCGATGTCAATCGCAGACAGTTTGAGAAACTTTTCCGACAGAATTGAGTGTAGCATACGCGGATTAGAATCGTTAGGAACAAACGAGAGTACATTTGGAGCCATTCTTACGCCTATAATATACAATAAGTTGCCGTCCGATGTACGGAAAAACATAAGCCGAGACCGCGGAAACGACGACTGGGACATCGAATCATTGAGAACAGTCATAAAGAGGGAAGTATGCGTACAGGTCGCAGGACAATCTACAGGTACAAGTAATGAAGATTTAGAAATTTTACCGACCGCTTCGTTTATTGCCGAAACATTTCCCGGAAAGAACAGAAAACAGTCACGTAAGAAATGTTTATTTTGTGAAGAATCCCACCATCCAAATACATGCAAAAACGTGAAAGATGTTGAGAAACGAATAGAAATTGTGAAGCGAAAAAAGGTATGTTTTAACTGTTTCGGAAGTCATAGAGTAGCTGAATGTAAGTCTGAATTCAAATGCCGCCAGTGCGGAAAGAGACATCACACGAGTATACATGTCCAAGTACATAACACAGAACCAAAGAGCTTGACCGAAAACCAGTATAGTACACAAAAGACCGTAGCACATACCGCCTTAGAGGAAACGCCACTGGAGCTAACCACATCCTTACATTCTACTGTTACTGCACATTCAGATGTTTTACTGAAAACTGCCGTAACTCCAGTTTGGTCCGAAAATAGATCGATAATGTCAAATATTTTACTTGACGAGGGAGCACAGAACTCATTCATAACTGAAGATTTAGCTAGAAAATTAGAAATTGAGTCCACCGAAAAGATTGCACTGAAAATATCTGGATTTGGAGGAAACGAAGGACAAGTTCGTCATCTTGACAAAGCAAACATAGCTATTGCAACAGTTGATAATCAAAGAATAGAAATAGAAGTAATAATTGTACCGAAAATTGCCGCTCCTATTCAGACAAAATCCCAAAGGGAAATCAAAGCACTGCCATACTTACATGGTTTACGACTCGCACATCCGATATGCGCAGAAGACAAGTTTAACATATCTTTATTGATTGGCGCAGACTATTACTGGTCAATAGTTGAAGATGAAATAATAAGAGGAAATGGACCGACCGCAGTTAAGTCGAAAATTGGTTATCTCTTGTCAGGACCCGTACTAACTAAGAACGGAAGTACTTCAAAACAATCGGCAATGATGAATATTTTGACTGATCACAGAGCCGTTGTTTGCGACTTGGAAAAGTTTTGGAACTTAGAATCGTTGGGGGTTTCAGGAAGCGATAATATTAAAAGTCAGTCTGAAGTTGTAAGTGAATACGGAGAAAAGTCTATTATACTAGAAAATGGAAAGTACACAGCTAAGTTACCATGGAAACCAGATTTCCTTCCGCTGCCGCATAACATGGAATTGGAGGACAGGTAACGGTATTAGACGTTTAGCAAATAAACCTGATTTACTTAAAATGTATGGAGATATCATAATGGAGCAGGAGAGAAGACATTTTATTGAAAAGGTTGAGGAAACAAAACTTCCTACCGATCGACCCGTACATTATATCCCACATCACCCTGTTGCCAAGGAATCATCTACTACGCCAATACGCATTGTTTATGATTGTAGCTGCAAAGATGGAAGAGATAATCCAAGTCTAAATGAATGCTTAGAATCACACCCACCTGTTATGAATGACATTACGGGTATACTTATGAGATTTCGCGCTAAGAAATATGCTACAACTTCAGATTTAGAAAAGGCATTTCTACAAATACAGCTCGACGAGAAAGACCGAGATGCAACGAGGTTCTTATGGCTAAGCGATCCTACAAACACATCAAGTCCGCTAATAACATATCGCTTCAAGTCCGTACTCTTCGGAGCTACATGTTCGCCATTCATTTTAAGCGCCACACTTCTCAAGCACTTTAAGGAAAATCCGGAGAAACTTTCAGATACACTTGAAAAAGGGTTGTATGTGGACAACATTTTAACTAGCTTTGATAACGAAAATAGCGTAATAGATTATTACAGGAGATCGAGAGAATTACTTACGAAAGGCGGATTCAACCTACGCTCTTGGAATTCAAACAGTCCAAAATTACAAGAAATCGCTAGCAAAGAACAAACCTTAGACAAAGATGAGCTTACTAAAATTCTTGGTATGCAATGGAACGCTAAATCGGACAAGTTGTTTTATCAAAGTAACACGTTCGAGACGGACAAAAAAGGAAAACTAACTAAACGATATATTTTACGGCAATCATCCAAGATTTTCGATCCGTTAGGACTATTAAGCCCAGTTATTGTAAAAGCGAAAATATTTATGCAATCACTTTGGAAGCTTAATTTGGAGTGGGACGAAATATTACCGGAAGATATCCAATCAAAATGGATATTAATTTCACGAGATCTGGCATCGAGCTTAGAAACAGAGATTCATCGAAGTACTCAGACACAAAACGAGAATAACAGAAATTTACCAACTCTTCATGTATTTACTGATGCTTCAACTCATGCGTACGGCGCATGCGCGTACATCATGTATGACAGAAAATCAACAATAGTAATGGCAAAGAATCGAGTTGCGCCTATCGATCAAGACTATAACTTTACCAAAACTAGAGCTCATGGGGGCTGTAATTGGAGCAAGACTTGCTGATCATATTTGCAAAAACTTTCCGGAAACTTTCAGTGAAATACAATTTTGGAGTGATAGTCAAATCCTACTTCGTTGGCTTGCATCCGTAAAACCACAGAGACAATTTATCAAAAATAGAATTGAAGAAATTAAAAGTTTGTGTGGAGATAATGTATGGAGATATTGCCCTACGAAAGACAATCCCACAGATCTGCTTACACGTGGTATAACATCTGAAGAATTGCAACAGAATGAAATATGGTTTAGTGGACCTAAATGGTTAAACAGCAAAGAAGATTGGCCGACATGGAACGGAAACAATGTAACGTCTAGTGTATGTACAACAATGTCGGAGAACGATGACAAAATTGAAACAATGGAGAATAATCAAAATGTATGTATTGGTATAGGAGAAATAATAGATATCGAACGGTACAATTCTTATAGAAAATTAACCCGAATTACCGCATATGTAATGAGATTCGCAACAAACTGCAGAGCAAGTTTAGTTAGTGACATTGTCCAGAAATTATTAAATCATTTTGAAGAGAAGATCACCAGTAAGTTTGAGTGTAAAATAAGGGAGGCAACTGGAAAACTTGATGATAAGTTAGATACACTGATGATAGAGAATGAGGATCTGAGGGAAAGAATCAGGGCAAAAGATAGAGTTATTGAGAACTTAGTGGAAAAGGTTGGTGACAATAATAACAGATCTATTGATGCATTGAAGTTAGCCAAATTACAATGAGCAATACAGTCGGAAACATAACATAAGAATGCTCAACTTTCCTGAAAAAAGGGGTGAGAACTTGAAAAAAGCCTTTGTTGAACTAGTAAATAGTGACCTAAATGTAAATATTGAGCCCAGTGATGTGCTAGCCATCCACAGAATACCTGGAAAAGAAGGTTACCAGAAGCCTGTTATCGTGAAGGTTAGAAACACTGACACTAAAATACGGATAATGCGACAAAAAAGATCCTTGAAAAATGAACTTAAATTTCATGATGATATAACACAACGCAATATTGGACTTATGGCAAGACTTAAAAACACTGAAAAATTTGAAAATGTATGGTTTTACAACTGTAATGTGTATGCCAAAACTGAAACTAGTAGTAGAATAAGATTTGACCTGTTTGACAATGTAGATGAAAAAATGAAAAAGAAATTGAAAGAGGGAACTTAATCAGTCTTGTTTAGTCAGTTACATCATTTAATTTAATTTTTGAATAATGTCCAGCCTTTTATTATTTTCAATAGATAGATATAAATGTAAAAGATAATTGCTGAAGTAAAAAGTGTTTTATATCAGTCGTGAATTACATATTCCTATATAAATACATTTGTAGTAAAGAATATAAGAGATATTCATCTTGAAAAATTTTGTTTCAAATAAATTATACTGTCACTATACAGTAAAGGGGAAATAACTCTAACATTTATAATGATATAAATATTCAATTTTATCTCCCTTTTTAACATCTATTCCTTTGATAGAATTATGTATAATTATTACTTGCCATACTGTGAATTAATTAATACATTCAATGCTGAATGAAGAAAATAATAAGCAACATCTTATGTTTGTATGTGTGTATGTTTGTGTATGTCAGATTTGTTACAATTGTATATTTGTACTTATGAACTTACTTATATGGTTTTTAAAACATCACTTCATCTATAATCATGGATAATAATGTAACGATATTATCAATGAATGTGAGGGGTCTTTTCTCAAATTCCAAAAAGAGGGCAGATGTATTTGATTGGGCTAAGAGTAAAAATACTTCAATAGTGTGTTTCCAAGAAACTCATAGTATTAAAGACATTGAAAAAAATTGGGAGGATGAATGGGGAAGAACATGTTTTTTCAGTCATAAAGACAGTAAGAGTGCAGGTGTCTCTGTTATGTTTAAAAAGGGTCTGGATTTTGTTGTGCATAATTCTGTTACTGATGATAATGGTCGTTACATTGTTTTAGATTTAACAATTTTTTCACAAAGATTGAGTTTTGCCTGTTTGTATGGTTATAATACTGATGAACCTTCATTCTTTGATATACTTATGCAGAACATTTTATCCTTTAAAAACACAAGTGTTTTATTATGTGGTGACTGGAATGTTGTTTTAGATAAATTTATGGATACATATAATATCAAACATAATAGAAATCCTAACTCCCGTAAAAAAATTGATGAAATCATTGACGTATTTGAACTACTTGACCCTTGGCGTACATGCTATCCAGAAGATAGGAAATATACTTGGCGTCAGTCCTCACCTATAAAACAAAGTCGTTTAGATTATTTTTTAATTTCAGAAGACCTTTTTTCACTAATGAAAAATACTAAAATTATACCAGGTTATAGAACTGACCACTCAGCAATTATTTTCACCTTCTCAGCTTGTTTAGAGAAACGGGGCAAAGGTTACTGGAAATTTAACTCTCAGTTACTCAGAGATGCAGATTATATACAAAAGGTTAAATCATGCATTAAGGATACTATTTTGGAATACTATCTGTCAGGTGATATGGAAGATCTTCTTTCTGTCGATTTGTCATGTAATGATCAAACATTTTTTGAAATATTGAAAATGAAGATTAGATCTTTGTCTATAAATTACAGCATAAATAAATCAAAGGAGGAAAAAAATTTCACCCTGAAACTTGAAAATAATATTTTACATTTAGAAACTATTATGAACCATTCTCCAAATGATGAGGTTCAAAAATCTTTACTTGATAAAAAGCTTGAACTAGAAAATTGTCGACAAAAGAAGGTTGAAGGTTTGTGGTTAGATCCCGCTCCAACTGGCATGAGAATGGTGAAAAATGTTCAAATTATTTTTGTAAATTAGAAAAGAAAAATTTTATAAAAAAAACAATAACAGAACTAATAGATGATAAAGGTCAACATATATCAGAGCAATCAAAAATTCTAACGGAACAACAAAATTTTTATAGAAATTTATACTCGAGCAAAAAATTAGATTGTGATGATTCATCATTTTTTAATCATAACATTAAGCTCACAGAAGAGCAAAGAGATTTTTGTGAGGGAAATTTAACTTTTAAAGAGTGTGCTGATTCGTTAAAATTTATGACAAATGGTAAAAGTCCAGGTTCTGATGGGTACACAGTAGACTTTTATAAATTTTTTTGGAAAGATATTGGTCCTTTCATCTTTCGGTCTCTACATTTTGGATATGAGGTTGGAATATTTTCTGATTTTCAGTATCAAAGTGTAATTACATGCATTCCTAAGGAGGGGAAAGACAGACAGTATATAAGTAACTGGCGCCCTATTAGTCTTTTGAATACTGATATGAAAATAGCTTCTGCTGTTATAGCTAATAGACTTAAACCAGTTTTACCATTTGTCATAAGTGATACACAAAAAGGTTTCATCAAAGATAGATTTATGGGTGAAAACACACGCCTTTTATATGATTTAATGCACTATCTTGAGGAAAATAATAAGACAGGTCTTTTATTACTTGTTGATTTTGAAAAGGCCTTTGATTCCTTAGAATGGTTATTTTTAAAAAATTCTTTAAAAAGCTTTAATTTTGGGCCTTCAGTTTGTAAATGGCTTGAAACTTTATATTCAGGGGCATCAAGTTGTGTTATAAATAATGGACATACTTCTAATTTTTTTCAATTGGAAAGAGGCTGCAGACAAGGGGATCCTCTATCACCCTATTTATTTATTATTGGTGTTGAATTACTATCTTTAAAATTAAAAGATAATCCTGAAATAAGGGGAATAACTGTAGATAATAATGAATCACTTTTAAGCCAGTATGCAGATGACACATTTCTTATGTTAGATGGAAAGGAAATATCGTTGAGGGAAACACTTTCATGTTTTGAATCTTTTTATAAAATTTCCGGTTTAAAAATAATGCTTCAAAGACAAAAGCACTATGGGTTGGAAACAAAAAGTATTCAGATATGATTCTTTGTCCCGATTTAAAACTTCATTGGTCACATTCAAATTTTAAACTTTTGGGGATTGAATTTTCATTAGATTTAAACTGTATCACAGAAATTAATTTTGCCAAGAAGATTAAAGAAGTCTCTGCAATCCTGAAAAGCTGGCAACATCGTAAACTAACATTATTGGGGAAAATTACAGTAGTTAAATCTCTTGCTCTTTCAAAATTGGTACACTTAATGACTGCATTGCCAAACCTATCACAATCCAGGTTAACAGAGCTCACTTCACTATTTTATCATTTTATTTGGAATGAAAAACCAGACAGAATTAAGCGTAACACACTTATTGGTGATACTTCACAAGGTGGACTTAATATGGTACATCTTCATTCCTTTAATATCTATTTAAAAATTAGTTGGATAAAAAGACTGATGTCAAACCCACTTGGTGGCTGGCAGCAGTTGTTACTGGCAGACCTCACAAAGTATGGGGGTGAAAGGGTTTTACATCTACAGAAAGAAAAGCTAATTGAGATTTCTAAAAGATGTAAAAATCCCTTCTTGAAGGATGTTTTACTATGCTTTTCTATAGCAAAACCTATTACTGAGAATTCTGTCAGTGACATTTTATCATTAGATATTTTGAACTTTTCTTCTCTGGATGATTTCCCATATTATATTCAATGGAAACAAGGAGGTGTGCAGTCAGTAAGTGACCTAATTAATAAAGAAAATATGAATTTTTATAAATTTGAACAATTTCAAGAAAGAGTAAAATTCAACAATTTTATCAAATATCATGGTCTGATTTCAAGAATCCCTCAGACTATGAAAAAATGCCTTAAAGAGAACTGTTTAAAGCAAGATTTGGATAAGCCTGATAATGGTGATATTTTTTTAAAGAGAATTATAGGTAATGTGAAAGCAAAATTTGTATATAAAAATTTAGTAAATAAAGTTATAGAACTACCAACAGTCAAATTTTTGAAATGGGAAGAACTGTTGATTATTGATTTAACAGAATGGTCAGAATATTTCAGGATAACCAAAAAATCTTGTAGAGATGTTTATTTAAGAACCTTTCAATACAAATTTCTGCATAGAATCATAGCAACTAATACCTTTTTATACAAAATTAAATTAAAAGACACCAAGATGTGTACTTTTTGTAAACTTGGTGAAGAAACCATTGAACACCTTTTTTTTTGAATGCCCAATAACTTTTCAATTGTGGCAATCTTTTTCAAATGCAGTAAATCTTTTTTTTTGTAAACTTTGTTCTTAACAAAGAGAATGTGTTTCTTGGTTGCAAACATGAAAGTTTATTACTGAATCTGTTAGTCATAATTACAAAGAATTATATATACAAATGTAAATTAAATGAAACAAAACCAAATATGGTTGGGTTAAAGAATAGAATAAAAAAATACCAATTTCTTGAACATTATATTGCAGAGAAAAATAACAGAGTCCAAGTGTGTGAAAAATTTTGGTCTCCTTTACATGTAATATTCAACTAATTATTGTTACATATAAATGAGAAATTCTATTTTTATTTTTATATATATTATGAGCAAAAATTTATCCTTGAGCTTTTGATTTTTTTTTTTTGATTTTTTTTTTATTTTTATTTTTTTTGTCTTTAAAATATATATATTTTTTTTTTAATGTAAGTCAAGATACATATTGTAGCATAACAAATGAGTGAAGAGTATTTGTAATGTATGAGAGAAAGTCAGAGAGCGAGAAAATATTACCAAATAAAACTTATATGTAACCTTAAATATTATAATTGTAAAAATCAATTTGTCAGTGATAAAAATTGTTTACTGAATTATTTTCTATAATATGTAACCCCTTGATACCCTTGTCAGGTGGTAGTGTAGGGGTACATGTATGTTAAATCCTGACTATTGAAAAAAAAATAAAAGATAAAAAAAAAACTGCAGAGCAACGGAAACTGAACGAAAGAAAGATTTATTACGTATTGATGAAGTTGAAAATGCAAAATTCCTATGGATAAGATATAAACAAGGTAAAATATTTGGTGACGAAATAAATTGTATAGATAATTCTACAAAACGTAAAACACTTGTGCGACAACTAAAGCTCTTTCTAGACGAAAAGCAATTATTACGTTGTGATGGCCGCCGAATAGACAATGCGACAGTAGGAGAAACAGTCAAGTTTCCTTATCTGTTACCGGCAAAGGACCGTCTTACACATTTGATAGTGTTAGAAGCACATGAGAACACACTACATTCAGGTATAAATATCACTCTAGCATACATACAACAAACATTTTGGATTCCGAAATTAAGACAGTGCGTGAAATCTATATTGATGAAATGTGTAACGTGCCGAAAAGTAATCGGAAAATCTTATCCCGCACCAGAAATTCCACCATTACCAAAGGAGAGAGTTCAAGATGCTACACCCTTTAGCATAACCGGTGTAGACTTCACAGGAGCGCTTACGATAAGGAACAGACACAACGAAGAATCGAAGGCTTACATTTGCCTATTTACATGTACTGTCACTCGAGCAGTACATTTGGAATTAGTTTACGATCTCAGCGAAGAATATTTTTTATTGTGTTTCCGGAGGTTTGTAAGTCGACGATCAGTGCCGAAAATAATGATGTCAGACAATGCGCTAACATTTAAAGCTGCTTCAAACGAAATTTCACGACTTTGCAATTCTAGAAAAGTTAAAGAAAATATTCAGAATTATGGCATTGAATGGAAATTCATCCCAAATAGAGCTCCATGGTTCGGGGGCATGTGGGAAAGAATGATTGGCTTAACAAAAACATCACTTAAGAAAGTATTAGGACGTGCACATGTCAACGATGAGACTCTAAGGACTGTATTAACAGAGATCGAAGCCACACTCAACGATCGACCAGTGACGTATATTTCAACAGATGTCAGAGATCTGGAGCCGCTTACACCATCCCATCTTATACATGGACGAAGGATAACAACTTTACCGTATGTATCGTCAAATAGTGCTATTGACAATCTAAATGTATGTGAATTAACACGCACAAACTTGAACAATCAAGCGATACGACAGAGACAATTGATTGAGAACTTCTGGACAAGATGGAAAGGAGAATACCTTACTTCATTGCGAGAATATCACCAAAGCACTGGAGTCGACGTTCGGAAGATTAAAGAAGGCGATGTCGTTCAGATACACGACGAATCAAAGCGCGTGCATTGGAGACTTGGAGTTGTGCAGGACACTATTAAAGGCAAGGACGGCTTAGTACGCGTCGCTATGGTGCGTACCAAATCAGGAATTACAAATCGACCCGTGACGAAACTCTACCCATTAGAAGTCAACAGCATGGAATGTTATCTGAGACGAAGTGAACGAAGAAACTAACGTGTGTGAACAGATTTGTTAATTTTTCTTATTTGTGAAAAGACTGTCAAATTCAAAGAGTTTTTACGTAATCTCATAATTTAATATTTTTTTAATTATTTGTGAGATCAATCTGTTTTTGTTCTTTCCGCATGCCACTATATATCACAGCTAATGGACATTGCATCTGGTGGCCCCGAGTATGTCGGTGATTTAGAGACAGTTTAACTTACCCGTCAAACGTTAACACTACTTTTAACGCCGTTTCCATTCACATTGTTAACGTCATCATATCTTCTGTTCTATTGTTATGTATCATGTTACTATATTGAGTTGAGATTATACGATTAAACGAACCAGACGTTGTTTTACTGCCTGTCCAGACTTTCAGTTAACCCATCCGTCATAAATAGTCTATCGTCAATGATTGATGGATGAGCTCGAAGCTATTAAAAAATTAACGGCCTTTTGTACATCTTGGGGTTTGTACGAATTGAAAGATTTTCCCTTGGACTGACGGGCGAACACTATCTATATATATCTATATCTATATAACATATACATACCATATTTACATGATGCGTTGGTATTCAGTAGGGGTTTGAAAGAATACCTAATGAATGTTAGGAATGTATTGCGACCTTAAGAGATAGGTACGGTATTTGGGACATTTGGGTCTGTTGATTTTAGGTCCCTGATCCATAACATACAAAACTAGGTCAAGGTCAAATGTCAAGATTAAATTCAAAATATTGACTTTTACTTGTCCCTTGATCTCCTCTGTCACTTTTAAAGATACGGATAAAAGAACTAGTGCAAAATGTTTGCTTAATTATGATCAAGATAGGATACATTTGTTCAGAACGATCCAATGGCATCTTATAAGAGTTATTGTAACAATTTAAGGTTAATTGATTATTACTTTAACTTGGTACATAATAAAGCCATAAGGTCTTTTATAAACTGTTGGTTGACGTGTGACTTTGAAAAATATTAACCGGAAAATACCGTATGTAAACCGAAAAATACCGTGTGTAAACCGGAAGTAGCTAATTTTGAAATTATTTCATTGAAAAATACATAGAAACAAAAGAGTTTTTAAATATGTTTACATAAACCTATCACTTGAGACCGGAAGTGAATTTTACTTAACCGGAAATATCTAATGTCTCCCATATTACAGGCAAAAGTATATAATGTATGTTTCATTATAATGCGTTATTCTGATCCTAGCTAAAAAATGTAATTATAAGTATTGAATGCTTCTTTTTGTAACTTCATAGAGGTGTAAAAGCGTTGGCCGTGGGCACATTTTTAGAATGAAGCGCTTCCGCGCTTCATACAAAATTTCTTCGGTCAACGCTTTTACACCCCAATGAAGTTACAAATTCTTAAATAGAAACCATATATTTTTGGAATCAGTGTAAATAAAGCTATCATGTGAGATTTGAAGTGACATTTTTAACCGGAAGTTAATAATTATCTCCCTTGTTTTAGGCAAAAATATATAGAAAGATTTATTTATTGAATAAGTATGAGGAAACCTATGCTTGGACGCCAATAGTAACTTTGAGTAAACCAAAGTAGCTTCTCATCAATAATTAATAAAATTGAAGTGGAAAGACCTTCAATTGTTCTCTAAACAATTCGTTTTTTATACCGGTTTTTTTTATTCCATTTGTATTTTGTCTGTAACCGTCAAAATAAGAGACTTATTACAAGATATAATTCCTTACTTGATGAAATTATTTTTTCATTTGACCTTGAACCTTAACACCTTTCATCTAGATTTTGAAGAACGATAGCATTAAGGTAGATTCATGGGACCTAGATTCAAGGTATAACGCCATCTCGGATTGTACTATTGCAGTACGCAATCAGTCAATTAAATTTTTAATTTTTACTTGTAGCAAGAAAACAAGTTCGGTGACACAAAATCTATCTTCTCACAATTTATTTCAAAATTCTATCTTATAGATTTTTAAGCACAAAAGTGTGTTTTTCATGATCGTTCTAAGCAAATTAAGGCAATTTTCAACGACTCATAGCTTGAAAAATAGCACGGGGACCCATCCTTTTTATTATATATTTGAAAAGAGCATAGTAAAAGTATCAGAAAATTCTATCTCAAGAAACGTATACCTATGATCTACCTTAAACAGCAAAATATATGTTTCTAAACATCGTCATTAAGTCTTGTAGATTCTATCTCGATAAGGCTTAGTGGAGGAAAATACAGAATTTAGGTATTGAAAAAGAATACAAGAAAATCGGAACTATCCTGAGTAAACGGTTTCAACAATTTTCGGATTAGCGTTTCTTAAACCAGAAGATGTGGGTGATAGCTTTGATGAGGCTTTTAAAGAGTTCCTGATATTAGTTAAATTTTGTTGCTTTTTAATAGATATTTCCTATTTCGAGATTGTAGTAACTTTTTAATTGCTATTGGAAACAGAACAACACAACAATGTTTATTAGAATAGCTATACTCGGTGGTATGTATTAATACATTTCATTGAATTTGAACATTACTTTTTTTTCCTTTTACCAATTATACCTCATCACAACTTTATGTTCGTACTCAAAAACATTGATTAATCAACTAGATGCAATTTAGTGTCTATGGTTATTGCTTGGCAGCAAAAGAGGAATAATCATATTCAGATTTTTTTTGTTACCAGTGACGGATGAATTCTGGATTGTCATGCTTTCTCATCAATTATTGGTTTATCAATGTCTTATGGTTGTAGCATGTTATCACAAAGTTATATGTTTTCGTATCAAACTGCAAGGAGAATTCATTTCCGACTAAGGTGTTCCTCTTAAGCTATTAAAAAAGTTTTTTTTCAATAAATACTTTTAAAAATGGGGATATACGGGAATTTTTCCAATCAACAATGTTCACTGCAAGGAAATTTCTGACTGAAATTGATGTTTATATACTCTGGCCCTTTCAAGGAGTGCACCTCCTGATTGCCCTTTATAATTTTCTTTGAACGATGTGTTAGCCACTATTGAGTAAAGCACCTGATTATGAGTTTTACTGTTGTGGCTACCAAAGTCTTAAGTTCTATGCCTGGTATGCACTTTGCTAGTTGTTGAAGGCAGTATGTAACAAAGATCTATATTTGTTAATAATATTTCTTTGTTATTTGGTATCTTGTAAAAAAATGTCCTTATACATGTATCCCATAAATTCATCTGAAATCAGTGGTAATGATTAGGAAGTTTTCAGAGATTTCCTATATGAAATGTGATAAATTTTGTGACTTGAAAATAGAAGTTTTGAATAAGTTCTTACCAATGGAGTAACAAATCCAGGTAATTCTTTTCTTGTTGTGGTGTCTGTTGGACTTTGGAAAAGACATTTTCTGCTATCTCTTGGCTGCACAGATGTAGGAGTAAGTACTGGTGATGTGGTTGTCATTGGAAATAAATCTTGCCTCTGGAAAAAAAATTTTCACACATATATACATACATAAACATTGAAATTTATATAAAAAAAGCAATATTCTACTTCAGTCACACTCTTTATGTGCATGAATACATATATCTTTATTTCAATAGTTGAAGATTATTATATGAATTGCATGTAAAATACTGTATGTTGTATCAATTATATATGTCACATGTGTATGTGTATATGCCCCACTGGAGACCTAATTTGGAAAATAAAACTTTTAATCTTATCTTATCTTATATGTATCAGAGCAATTCTTTTTACTAAATATTCAAAAATGTTAATGCATGTTATGACTAGAATCTATATAATTAATGGTAATGATATTAACTTTTGAAGTGTTCATGATAGGCTTAATATATATACTTTTAGAACTTTATCAGTGTTCCTATAGAAAAAGTTAAATGCAATTAGCCATTATTTTGATATGCACTTTTGTAATAATACAGTCATAAATAGTGTTATAAAAGTCATCGTGTCTATACGAGTCATAAATAGTGTTATAAAAGTCATCGTGTCTATACGAATAATCTTAAAAGGATCCACCTGGGTGTCCTGTTTGCATCTGTCACTGTAGAAATTGTAAATGTGGCACATTGACTAAAATTAGGACATTAATTTGACACTAATTTAAACAAATCATAAACCAGCTATTCCAACACTGAATACTGATGATATCATATCACAGTTTATCTATACATGTACATGTAGGGTGTGTAGGGTAACCGTCAGTCTGTGAAAAATACTGTTTTAGGGTTTGTCTGACTGAAAAAGAAATATAAATTTATGTCTATCCGAATGAATTTTTGTCTCAGACAGATTTTGGGATACACTGAACCATTTAGAAGTAACATACATGTACCACTTAGACTACTTTTTTTATGTACATGTATCAATGTATTAGTATCAGTGTCACTAATGGGTTAGGGTAAGGTTTGGGGTTAAGAATAGTTTAGTATGGCTCTTTATGGGTTGGGACCCCTAAAATAAAAGAAGGCCATGCAGTATCTTGATTGTCAGGATTATAATTATCTTCGTTTTTATATTTGTTGAGTTGTTAATCGTGTTTATAATTAGTTCAAGTAACTTTTATAATGTTACAGCCCATCAGGTTAAGAAACAATCGATTTTTTTACTCATGACATGGCCGTTTAATGTTTATACTTGACGGTTTTCAGAAAGGCAAAATCTAAAAGGGGGTGAAATTTAGACTTTTTCATTGAAATATTTTGGAAAATTTAGAGACGACTTAAGACGACTTTTTATAATTTTAGATTTCTTGTTTACCATAGAAAGGCATGTTAAAATTTCGCATGAAAGTCGCTTCTTGTTTACGTGTATTATTCAGGAAAGTAAGTGCATTTTTTTCAAAAAATGTCGGAACAATCGACGCCATAAATTCACTCTTTTTCTTGTATTCTGTATAACCATTTCCCGTAGTTTTAATGCGCTTCAATCAATGTAAACACGATTTGTTGATCTATGTGTTTATGTTTACAGAAAAATCACTCACCTGTTACAAGTTGTAGCGTTGTCATTGGCTTATCAAAATATCGATTTTCTGTCTATTCTGATTCGTTCAATGGCGGACGTAGGCGGTTATTATTATCACGTGACTTGTTGTTTTTTTGCACACGGCACCATCATGAAACACCTCCTCTGGTTGTGTCCTACATTCACTTAAAATGTCTGTCCAGATTTATAAATCACAAAGTCTTCTCTGGCAATTAAGAAAATACATGTTTAACATCTTCGATCTCCGAATCTTTGTACATCTTTTTTAAGTTCAGGCTTTAAATTTGAAAAGATTAATTTTCATTCACAGTTATATAATTTAAACCGTGATATGATTGACAGCATTCCGCCACCGCCTGTCTGTCGATCGGGTAAAACTATATAGAACGTCATAGTACATGCATTTGGTTGGTTTAATGCATCTTATAATACAACATACACTTAGCCTCATATTAGTAATTTATTTGGTGACTCGCAAATCAAATAACCTTTTCCTTTTATATCCGTACGTGCTATATTAAATAACTTAATAAAAAAAACTATGACTTTAAACTAAACGACAGACGCATGTTCATATCATTGTCAAACTAAATCGATACAAACATTTTATAAAAAAGTCTTTTGCAAACAAAAATAGTGTGTAAGGTAAGTACAACGGAGAAATTTTGTGAACTGTTTATTTTATGCACCCGAATTCAGATAACGATTTGTACTTCAACCCAGTGATACCCTGTGATAAAGATTTTACTTGGGTAATATATCATATTCTATTTTTACCAAGATGGACTTGTTTGGTATTGGTAAGTTTAATTAAATACATCTATAATTACATGTTCGGATAAAATAAGAGAAATATAAAATAACATCATATATTGTTCAGATATTCCATACAGTAACACAAACACTACTGTAAAACTCTGATCATTTGATTGCAATTTTAATTTTAAAACATTAAAAGCTGCATTGGTTGAAAGTGCTTAATATTAACATGATGCATTTTATTTCCAGTTCCCACATTTAATTTTATCAAAATAGACCATATAATGAATTACAAAACAAAAGAGTTGCCGACAGTATAAATTATAATCTTAAGCAAATAAAACCTATAACCTATAAAATATTTACCTTTAAGATAATAGAATGAAAATATGTATGAATTGTCATGTTATTTTTCAATTTTGTGATTAAGGAAATTGAATGCTTTCACGTATTACACAACTCAGGTTTTCTTTCTTGTTTGTAATACCTTGTTCATTACAAAGACATGATGCGGGAAATAGTAATTCTTATGCTATATATATAACGCCTCAGTGATAATCGACTGTTTGATGCATGTTAAAATAAAAGATCAATGTTAACTAAGTTTTAAAATCTGTCACATCAGTCTAAGTTTATCATTAACAATTGATATATACTCTCCAACTTTGTGGACTAGATAATTTATACTCCACGAAAAACAAATTTCAAGTTTGTTTTTTGTTGTTGATCTTGTAAAGCTGATATAGTCTTTTTTACTTGCAAAACCCCCACAAGGGTAAAAAATTAAGGGTCAAATAACAATTTCGGCAACACTTACCTTATATGTAGATCTTGTCATTCTTGCTATCTATCTTTTATAGTATTCAAGATAATTAACAAACCGCAAAACAATTAAAAAGTAAAATTTATCATTAATGGACAATACTACTATAAAAAATAGTCTGGCAGTTTTGATGTAAAAAGACAGAAGGTTGATCCCAACATTCGTACCATTTCTGTCTTTTCATATTTTGCCTGTTCACAGGTATTATAAGACAATAGACCGCGACAATACTCAGCATTTTACCTTATGTTCTATTCTAGCCATGTCGGCCATGTTAGTTGGCATGCCAGGGTCATCTGACATATGTTAAAACTAAATAAGTAAAGCATAGCAGATAAGAAGTCTAAAAAAAACACGCTATATACAACTATGTGCATGCACTGCACCGGCATGTGATATTTGTAACTATTGTTTGTACAAGTTTGGTCAATAGCTAATGCCAGATTTGTGCAACATTAAAACAAAACGATAACAAAATCTTTCAGTTACCTGTCAGTTCTGACTCTTGTTCGCTGTTTCCTGTGATCTAAAATAACAGTATTGTATTCTATTATTCATTTTTTTCAAGAACTGCTTACAATTAATGGGCTATCATCATCGACATTTGTTACAGGTTTGGTATTTTTTTTACATCGTTTTGGCTCATATAGTTTACTGCTAAAAAATAAGAAAACATGATTGCCAATGATACAACTTTCCAACAGAGATCCATTGATAAAGAAGTAACTACGGGTCATCTTCAACGATGAAAAACGCTGATGCTTCTCTTTGTATGAATTACTTTAAATGCTTCAATTGCAATCGTTTTGATTGTTTTAAAAAAAATAAAGAATGGAGTTCGGAATTTTCAAGTAGATATTCATAGTTTATAGAATTTTCTAGTATAAGCATTGCTTTTAACTTTTATACATACGTCATTTTTTGTCTATTGTCAAGCGTTGTAATATTGACAATCATATCACATTATTTCATTTTCAAATCAATACCTCTTTTTTGATGTATTTCGTTTTTTTCCATACCACTGTGTTAAATTATTGGACAATAACTAAAATTTGAAAGAAGAAACGAATATTATGTTGTAAGTACCTAGCCTGATGCCAGGCTTTTTGCATTTAACTGAATTTGATTTCAGTTGAATAAGTTCTCAGGTTGTAGGGACATCAACAACACACATTCATCCATACAGTTTTTGATATGTTTGCTTTTCGGTTAAGGATATAGTATAAATATTGAAATTGTTCGTGTGATAAGTAAGGATAAAATTCAAGAAGCAATTTACATTTTAGTTAGATCTAGGTGTCCTTGGTCTTATAACGCAAAGTCATTGTATTTTGGGGTATATCGTCCAATACAAATATGTTGTGTATTAAAAGGATTTTATTTAGCTAAGGATATATAAATTTCAAATACAACAAAGCAATAACACATGTTATACGTCTTATTACATAAAAATAGATTCCTCTGAAGTGTTTCAAATGAATATTTTTAAATATATCATTCTGTAGACAGACCATAGATTTAATATTATCTAATGCTTTAACAAATAAATTTACTAGTTCTCATATAGACTTCTTAAGCGTCTTGGCAAAAAACCAAATAGCATATTGAATAATAATGCTTTTAATGACGATAAAACATTTCATCAAGGCTAGAAAAAAAGACGTATGCAAGTGAGTGTTTTATCCAGGCCAGTTATTCATTATATTTTACCTGCCTAGACCACATGCTCAGTCAATATATTAGTTAAATTAAGTTTTTTATATGATCTATACACGTTATTGTCATCTCTACGGTGTCACACTATGAATAATACGACACACAAGGACAAAAATGTTCAATTTCTCTAACTTATCAGAAAAATATAAAAAAAAATGTCCGTGCATAGAAAGAGAAATCATTCCGGTGGCTAGGTGATACTTTCACTATTTTCTTGTACTTTCCTGTAATGATGTCCCATTAGTCTTGTTAGTATGTTATTATTGAACAAAGACAAATATAGTACTATATGTGTCTCTTATTCTTAAATGCTTAGTAACCTTTTTTAAAACCATTTCAAATACATCAATTTATTTTGTTTCCTGCATGTAGACAACCAATACATAATCTATCCATTAGTACCTTAAACTTAGCCAAGGAAGTGGTTAAAACAAAGGATAGAAAGAGAAGTAGTATAAAACTCACTAGAAGATAAGTTGACACTAAACTTAATGTTTTTGTGTGTGCAAAGATGCACAAAAATCTTCATAAGGTATATTGGAACCATATGCAAACCTCGTAAACGTATGTCATGCACATTTGGTATCAAACATCGATGCGTTTGGCTGGACTCTGTTATTTTGATACCCCTGGAAAACGAGTGTGGACAAGGCCTTATGGATGTTAATATAATCTCTCTATTTGCAGGTAATGATAACGATTATCTACAGTGTAACCTGGTTATCATCAGCTTGAGATAGTTGTGTTTCGAGATGACACCAGGGGGATGGCTACCCGTCAGATAACACGACTGTTACTGATAGCATTGGCATTTTATGTTTTTGGTCTCATATTTTTCCTGACTGGAAATGATGTCAAGGTTATAGATAAAACTGGAGATGATTATTTACCAATAGATGAGGTGTTCATACAGGCATCTAATAAAACAACGTATTCATACGATAAACAGGTTCCATTGGATTTCCAACAACTTCACAGGTCAAATATTTCAACACTGAAAAAGTCCGAAATTCAATCTAAGTTTGATAGGTTGTATAAATTAAAAAAGAAAGATGTTTTACAATCAATAAAGAGGATTAAAAAACTTGGAAGTGGTAAACTTCAAATGAGGAAACGATATAAGAGTAAGATAGATAAAAGCAAAGCACTTACAAATCAAGATTATTGGGACAGTTTAAAAAATCTTACATTTAAAGAGAAAGTAGATCATATTTTGAAAATATATCGTATCCAAAATAGTACAACACATCTAAAGCTGCGATCGATAACGACAGCTAAACAACCTATACGCAGAAGTTACAACACCACTACTGATAATAATTACCAAAAGAAAGAAAACACTAAATACCATAATACAAGAGAGATTAACTCTACATTAACAAAAAGTAATGTAGGATTTTTAAAAGTAGCCGAAGATATTTATGTATATGCATCATATTATGATGACAGGAAGGAAACACGTTTTATAAGAAATATTATAATAAGCAGATCTGCTAAGAATTTCAATCAACAACTTTATTGTCACTTTTGGAATCCTATCATAAATGATTGGGAATCTTCTGTGTTTGCGTTCTATGAGACATGTGAAAATCATCTCAAGACTTTTGCAGCTTATATAGGGTCATGTGAAATTCCTGACAATGTCCAATTTGATCATATTTACATTTCAAATTCTGAAGACGCGAACAACGAAGAAACGAAACACATAATTCCTGTTATACAACATTCAAACAAATCCGTAGTAAAAGGCGATTTAGCTGTTTGTGTCCCGCCATTATTCGGGACTGTTAATTCTTTACGCTTGTTAGAATTCATAGAATTTTCTATCATACTAGGATATAAGCATTTTACTTTTTATTCACAAAATGTTACCAATGAAACTTTAAAAATCTTAAAACTTTATGAAAAGGAGGGTCTAGTTACGATACTTGATTGGCCTTTACCTATACAAGAAGACTGGATCTGGTATCACGGACAGTCAGCTGCCGTGTGGGATTGTCTTTATAGAAATATGTATGTTTTTAAACATGTGGCATTTCTAGACATCGACGAAATTATTTTCCCTCGATCTGATGAAACGCTTCCAAAATTCATAGACAAAACAATGAAATCATACCACGAACAACACTCGGAAGGTGGCGACATTTGTGCAATTAGATTCCAGAGTGCGTACTTTGATCCCCTCGAGGATACAATCGTTTCAGATATTTTTGATTTTTCAGACCACATTGAGAACCATTTAGTCACATTAAATTCAATAACCAGAAAGGAGGATTTCAGTACTGTTCGGACAAAAATGATAGTTGATCCAATCAAAATCTTTGAAATTGGTATACATCACGTGAGCAAGCCAATGGAGGAACATTTCAAAGTTGAAAATATTAATCCTGAGATTGCATATATCCATCACTATCGAAAGTGTCAAAGTAACTTTGGTGGGCGTTGTTTTGGTCGAATTACTGACGATCACGCAAGAAGATACCGCAATCGTTTGCTTACAAGATTGAAATGGCGCTTTTACTATCTGTTTAAGGAAATGTTATAAAATTGATTAGAATGTTATATAATCTTTTGCTCACTTCATTTAGCCCAAATGGTTATTGCAGGCAAAACATCTATGTGGGACAATATCAAAACAGTTTATATTAAACAGTCATGTAGCATAGAGTTATATAGACGAAGAACAGCAATAAAAGAGCTGGTTTTTTGTTTTGGTTTGGCCAAGTGCATATAGGAATGTTGTGTCATGAAATATTGCAACTTCTCTTTTTCCCCATTACTTTTCTTGTTTTGTCCGTGAGGAGTATTTCTTCTTATTTTAAACAGTTTACGCCATATTAATTCTTCAGACGTCTTCTCTTTTTTAAAAATTGTAAAAAAAAAAAATTCAGTATGTTTATCGAAATTGGTATGAATGATATACTGATTATTTGGCATATTCATAAATAGTTTCCCGTTAAGATATTTGACATATACTTTGGCATGGTCAGTTGTTGTCTATAAGTTTGCATTGTTAATGTTTTTTAAATATTTTCGGGCAAGTTATGATCAGTTATGACAGTTTTTGATTAATGTTTTATTTGTATGTTGTATATTGGGGTCTTTGTTCTTCATTGCAGCTGTAACGTGGTCTATATCTATCAATAAACTATCATGGATACCAGAATTGAACAGTATTTGCGCCAGACGCACGTTTCGTCTACAAAAGACTCATAGGTGACGCTCGAATAAAAAAAAGTTAAAACGGCAAAATAAAGAACGAAGTTGAAGAACATTAAAGGACCAAAATTTCATAAAGGGTTTGCCAAATGCAGCTTAGGTAATCTATTCCTGAGGTAGAAAAGCCTTAGAATTTCAAAAATCTCACCAAACTCTATACAAGGTTTGTCTTGATCTCGCGGTTAACATTTATTCGTGTTCTTGGCATAACAATTATCTTTAAAAGATCATAATGCATATTTTAAAAGTACCATTCACGTTGCAAAGTATCCGTTGCCATGAATCAGATCAAAAAACTAAAATGACTAAAAGTCGACAAATACATAGTTCGAAAAGTTGTTTTTATGTTTTCGCCCGTTGACATTCAAGAATAGCCTGCCTATAAAAAAAAATGATCCAATGTTGAAATCATTGTTTAGTTAAACATTATAATAAGCTATATGATTGATCTATAAAATCACAAAATCTGTCGTTTAGAATAAATTTGAAAACCTGATGATGTCAAGCTGGACAGAGTAGTAGAACGTGTGTTAATTGGATATAGGAAGATGTGGTATTAGTGCCAATAAGACAACTCTCCATCCAAGTCACAATTATAAAGGTAAACCATTATAATGTGTTAAGTCTTCATTTGAAGTTCCACAACATCTTCATGAAGATGACTCTCTATCATAACTAAATGTGTGTTTAGCGATTCAAATAGGCAAGTTCCAGTTAGGACACGTATTTTGATTTCTCCTTATTTTTCAACATCCGAAACAGTTGATGATAAGCTAGTCCAAACGGCGTGTACAGATCCGATTTTTGATATGGTTACATCCAAATGTTTTAGCAGATTCAATTTCTTTGCGGGCACCAATGATCTTGAAGAGTCAGTTTCACAGTAGTTTCCCGTGATAATTGGTGTCTGTGAAACTTCATGCTGACAGATCGTGAAAAAGCTAACGTGTATGCGACCTTACAGAAGAAACGAAGTTGATTATCTAAATTGCATAACTACTCTTTTTCCAAATCCTGCATTGTTGAGTTGTCACATGAAATAACATAATAAAGGAACGAGTGTTGTTAATGAATTCAATATTAACTTTTAGTGCCAATAAGAGCAGGTATTCAGCTCAAGAACCCGTTCGTTAAGCTAAGCGTTACAATATGTCTAACTGCATGCTTATCTCCATTTCATAATACCGAAAGAGAGTGACGTTACTGATTATTTTGTACTATGACGTGTGTGGCCGTATGTACCGTGGAAATAAGTGTTCAACAAGGAGAACAGAATTCTATTTGAAATTCTAATACATACTTGCATCGATATTTAATTTATTCTAGACTTCTCTATTTCTGCCCTTATTAGACCGAGATGTTCAGTATCTTTAGATGGATATTCATGTATAGAGTTGTTGCCTAAAGTGGATTTCAAATAGGTTCTGTTAATATGTTTAGGTTTATTGAGGATGAGTGCCTTAGTCTTTGTAGGGTTAATTGGTTGGCATTATGATTGAAATATGAAAGAGTTCCATCCTGGCGTACTTCCTTATGAAAATGAAAGCCGTCACTGATGTTTTCTTTCTAGTAATCTGACCTTCGAAACAAGACCACTGTATAGGATTTTTACTACAGTTCACAGGAAATGGATTTGTGTGTGGTCATGTGATCGTTCAATATTTTTATGTGATCCACCACATCAAATGCCTTCTGCCTGTCAATAGCAAACAGATACAGACCAGTCTTGGGCATAGATATGTAATTTATTCATAAACCCGAATTGAAGAGTTGAGTGTTTGAACTTCTAAGTCAGTGATGGCAGTATGGTAAATTTAAACTTGTTGATACAACTGGAGTTGTAGCAATTCCACGTAGTTTTCCATTATCATTGCATTACACTGCCAGCCTGAAATATATGTGAAATGTATTTATCTTTCAAGGGGATAGTGAAATAGTATGTGGGAAATTGTGTGACTATTGCTGGAGAACTGTTCAGTAGATATACCCAATTTATCTGTTGCATTGTCGGAATGAAGCTGCTAAATGGCATCACAGATATATTAAGTACTGAATTAAGGTGTAAATTCTTCCTGTTTGCAAAGTTGTTGGTTGCTATTGGGTTGGATATTACAGACTTTTGTGTCAGAAACCCTCGCCTTTAGGTCAGCCATGTCCTCAAAATATTTTGATAAGCTTTGTGTTTGGTCAGCGTCAGAGTAAAACAAGTGTTCTGTGCTTTCCATTATGCACATTGCATGCTTATTCTGTTGCCTCTATTTCAACGAATGAAACTGTGGTACATTTCTTTACTTGTGTTCTCTATTTCTTCCTTATAAACTGAGCCGTTTCTATATTTCGTTCTATCCTCAGTTATTTTCTTAGATTCCATTGTGCCAAGATTGTGTCTGCCGTCTTGAAGATCTCAGTATGTTTTTTCATGTGATGTCCAAAGATGATATCTTTCCTTATATATTTGGAGTAGCTTTAGAGGTCTTCACACAACCAATGTTCCTGTATGTAAATCATACCTGATGACGTTTCAAATGTATTAAATAACAATGTGTTTGCTTTCCCTTCCATATTATTGTGGTCAAGTGTAGGTAGCCGTTAATGTTTATTTCCAGTGACTGTTTCTTGATTTTATGTGTTTTTGGCTATACCTAGATTTGGTGAGCGGTTGATTTGGTTGATTTCTAAAAAAAAAATTCTGACATTGCTGTTTGGGATACAGCTCTATACTCTGCACTCATGTTAATTTTTCTTAATCATTTTGGCAACAGTGCCATGTTTGTTTATGGAATAAATCCCCATATATATATATATAAACAAGATCCTTATGGAACATTCAGATAAATTTGGCACATTAGGCCTTAGTTTCAGAGAGAAGATTTTACTTATTAAACTTTATGATAACAGACATACAGATAAGGACAGCCTTTCAATGACCTACATTATATTTTTTCAGTGGCTTTACCTTTGAGAACACCTATAGTTACGGTCAAATGAAAGATTTGTAGATCTTAGCCAGTTATGCACCTTTGAAAAAATCTGTAAAAATTCTCCAAATTTTACGTCCAGTGAGGTGCATATTGTCACCGTATTTACATTCTAGAAGCATAAAAAATCTTGAGTTATAAATCTACCTGCATTTAACTTTAAAGTACCAAAGAAGCAGATGTAAACAAGTCAAATATGTTAACTTTCTCTTATTTTCTTTCTAAGATAAAGAGTTCCATTTCTATTATTTTATTTCATCTGGATATCTGCCTAAAAGTAAGGTATGCAACCTACTTTAACCCCACCACATTCTGTATGTGCCTGTCCCAAGTCAAGAAAGCCTGTTATTCTGTGGATGTAATTCCTTGCTATATTATATATATCATATTTGTTTGTGGTTCATTATTTTGCACATAAATCAAGCCTTTGGTTTTCTAGTTTGAATTGCTTTACACTTCTCATTCTGGGCCTTTTATAGCTGACTATGCAGTATGGGTTTTAATTGATGTTGAAGTCCATACAGTGACGACTAGTTGTTACATTTAATGTCATTTGGTCTCTTGTACAAAGTTTACTCATTGGCAAGCATACCATATCTTCCTTTTTAAATATATAAGTATAAACCTCAAATATATTTTTAACATTTAGAAATACATATACAAATGTAAGAAAAGAGATATTTTTGGTCCCTATATTTAATAAGACAATCTACTGGTCAAAATAATAAAGAATATTGCCCACATATATCTAGTAAATAATTGCCCACATAATTAGCTAGTGAATAAAATGATAAAAGGTATACTTCATAACTGTCCACAATCACTACATGTACTATCATGCACTATCAACAACAATTAAAATATAAATGACTTCATGGTAATATCAAATCTTCTTGGTTTAACGTAATTTGTTCTAGGTATAATATCATGAAAATGCTTCACATCAATTTGTTCCATTTGGTACTAGCTTTTGGTGGCATATTTCACTTTTCCAGCTTCATTTATTTCACAAATATGCTGAAAATAGATAGAGAGAAAAAAAACAGTAAAGTGAAAAAGAATGAATACCTGCATATGAAAGTAATTGTATAAATTTGTGTAACACTTCTTTATTTAACTGATGTTGGTTATATGGCTAAAAAAAAATTAAAACAATTAACATAATAAGAAAAATTAGGGAGTACACTATTGAAATTCCTGTAAAAGATCTGTGTTAAGATTGTGTGGTTTCTGATGAAAAGTCTACTAAAATTTCTTTCCAAAATGAAAACAAATTGAAATTAAATCATTGCACAATAACTATATAAAGAGTCAACTGATGTGATTTCAATCATGTGAGCTAAAAAAAGGTTATTACACATACATTGTTTAGTGACAGAAAAAGTCACGTTCCGGGATGAAAATTTCAGGGACTGAATTTTCGGCTCTCCCTTGACACTATTTGCGAGAATGGTCTTGAGGAAACGATGATAGTCTGTCAGAAGGGGACAATAAATGGCTGACTAATGTTAAGTGAGAGCCACATCTCTTGTACGTAAAAGACACCCTTGTGGATTTCGAAAAAAGAGAAGGCTAATGCCGCTACAAGGCAGCACTCGCACCCGCAAAGTGGAAAGGGATTAATATAAGTTGCAAAACTTGTTTCCCAATCCACTATAAATAAATATGTTTAAAATAAGGACAAAATACTCACATTAAGATCCCTGAAGTATTCATTGTAATCTAATGCGTAGCCAACTATGAAAATATCTGGTATTTCAAAGCCAGTATCTGAAAACATAAAAATAGAAGGTTGATTTAGCAATTGAATTTTATCATCTCTTTGATCATGGTAATCTGCATATTTACAATCAGATTAAGAAACCTTTCATTCATATTTACAAATTGATCTCAAAACAAGATTAACCATCAGTTCCTTCATGTTTACATTCTGATCTATGACCAGTATTTACCATACCTACCTTCTGTTTACAATTGGATTTAAAGACTACACTTGCCACCCTTCTGTTGTTATTTATAATCAGATTTAGAGACATTATTATAAAACGAAATCAATAAACAAAAAAACATAACTTACAGTCAGGCCTGTAGCCAACACTTTTTGGTGTTCTTTTTACCAGTAAGCTAAAATAAAAACAAACAAACCATGAAATATTTTACACAATGAAAATTATATTGACATGAACTCTCACTTCATATTCAGTTCAGAATGGAAAGTACCTTCAAGAAACTATATTACGAAAACTGATTAATTTTTGGCAGTCTGTCTGAAATGCATTAAAATATGAAAGTCATTAAAAAATTGAATTCAGGAGATAAAGTTTTACCATTCCAAGGATTATAAAAGGTGAAGTATTATACATCCTATGGGAAAGGAAAGATGATAAATATACACCAAACATGAGTAAGACACAGCACTTGGCTTCAAACCGTACTGTACAGGACATTAATTGTGAAGGACAATACTTTATGACCACTTCATTCTAATTATGTTGAACAGAATCTTTTACCTTGCAACTTTAATTGTTTTAGGTTCCACAGCTTTTAGAAGAGACAGTAGTTTCATCATTGTGTTCCCTGTGTCAATTATATCCTCCACAACTAATACATTCTATAAAGTTAAACAAAATAACATAAACAGTTTATACTAAAGAAATCTTAAAATCACTTTTAACAATATTGTCTTGGTCATCGTCCATCTATATTTTTTGGGCGTTTCTTATTTGTTATGTTTCTCTGCCAAAATCATTTACTGACATTAAATATGTTTAAGCAAAAGTATATCAATCAAAATTGAGAACAAAAATGGGAAATGTGTCAAAGAGACAACAACCCAACCAAAGAGCAAAAAACAACTCTTTTCTAATAAAATTATCATTTACTGGAGAATATGTTTTCAATACCATTTGTCTGTCTATAAACTGAAGTAATAGCTAAATATATTGTCTAACATCATGATCACAAATAGGTATACATGTATAAAAATGCATGATAAAGTCTTTCTTGAAATTATAATGTTGTGGAAATCATTGAACCAATTATGCATTCATATATACTAAATTAAGTACTCTATGTACGATTTGTAAAAACGTTTATTATGAATCCAATAAACAAGGTGTTGATTAGGTGTAGCCTCATTCCAAGTGATACAGTTTTATGCATGTGTATGAAAAAGAAATAATAATGATCAATAATGATATCATTCTGCTTTGCATGTTCTGATTTCTTTTAGTACATGTGTCAACATATATTTGTTCTGCCTAACATAAGTTCCACTGGAAACTTTGTTATAAACAATGTCATAATATCTGTACCATTTATTCTGTTAGGAACATTTACTGTAATATCTATTCCAGTGGAAATAATATTCCAGAATACTTTTTTCCATTTGAACTTATATTATGAAGGAACTTCTATTCCGTGACACATGTATTACTAATTATACTTTTTTTTGTATTGCTTAAGTGGTCTCCACTGATTTGACATCATTTACATTTCCGTTGAGATAATCTAAGATATCTACATTGATAATTTCTATCCAACTGAACTTACTTTCCCCTTTAGATTTTCTAAGCTATCTCCACCAATAACTTCTATCTGACCTGAAGATTTATCATCCTAAAAGACAAAGTTCATTTGATAAATTGCTCTATATATTAATACATTTTATTTGTCTCAAGAAAAAAAACTTTGTTGTCCAATAAAAAATGACGAAGATAAATATTTTCTCAAAGAAAAGATGTGGATATTATATCTAAAAACTGTTAACACAAAAATGTACTTTGTAATAAGTGCAGAGTGACTTAATCAGAAGAAAGATTTAATAACTTGATTAATATAAAAAAGAAGATGTGGTATGATTGCCAATGAGACATCTATCCACAAAAGACCAAAATGACACAGACATTAACAACTCTAGGTCACTGTACAGCCTTCAACAATGAGCAAAACCCATACCGCATAGTCAGCTATAAAAGGCCCTGATAAGACAATGTAAAACAATTCAAACGAGAAAACTAACGTTTTACTTATGTTAAAAAATGAACGAAAAACAAATATGTATCACGTAAACAAACGACAACCACTGAATTACAGGCTCCTGACTTGGGACAGGCACATACATAAATAATGTGGCGGGGTTAAACATGTTAGCGGGATCCCAATCCTCCCCCTAACCTGGGACAGTGGTATAACAGTACAACATAAGAACGAACTATAAAAATCAGTTGAAAAAGGCTTAACTCATCAGATGGACAAAAATACAAGTGGACGTGGCCTGGTACTTATACATCCCGACACAAGAAGACACAGTAAACAGATCTGAGAGTACTCGCAGTTATCTGACAGCTAGTTCAAAGCTACTAACAACTAATAAAAAAATCATGCAACTAAGACTTAACTATCAATCCGTACACATCCAACATCCAATGGATTTAGTGTAAAGACGTCGTAAACAGCCAGAGAAAAACATGATCTTGTGCAATGCCAAGTTGCAGGTATCGACATATTGTAGATCCAAGAATATGTATATGCATATAACATTCTAGTAATATTTAGTTAGCTTTTAATTTACTGATAACAAAATCAATATTTATACCAATAAAAGCAATATTCAATGATCTTATTACAGTGTTGAATAGGTAACCTTTTAGAATAAGTTTATTTAAAGGAGCGATAAGTTTACATGGATCATTTCTAAATTTCCGGGCACGGTTAACAACATTTCCATAAAAATGAGGATGTGCTATCCCGTTTGAAATAATTTTTCAACAGGTACAACCAAACTTCAAAACCAAATCTTTATGTCTATGGAAAAATTTAGTAAAGGTTTATAAGTAATTTATGGTAACGATATCCCTGGTTTAATAATTTACCAGTAATACATAGGTTGCGTTCGTTAAAATCAAAAACGTCACAACAGACAGGGGCATAGCGAACAAGTTGTGAAATATAAACACCATAAGATGGTGCCAAAGAAACATCACCATCTAAAAATGGAAAATTAACAATAGGGAACAAAAAGTCGTCTCTTTTGTCGTAAATTTTAGTGTGGAGTTTCCTGTTTAAAACCAAAATATCTAAATCCAGGAAAGGACAGTTATTACCGAATAAATTTGATTTATTTAAAGTAAGTTCCTTGGGGTAAATTTCCGCAGTATATTGAGAAAATTCTTGATTATTTAACGAAATGCATGTCCATGATTTAACGACGGAATAATGTAATCTGGGTAAAATGTAAATCAACAGTTGTGCAAAAAAGTTGTCATTTGGTAGATTTGTATAATACTTTTTGATTTTGAAGCCTCTTGATGGGGTTTTATATTATTGATTACTTGGCTGTTTTATAGTTTTTTGGTTAACAGACTTAACATTTCATGATTTTTTTTTATTATTGATAATCTAGGACTGGTTTTTTGATTATTTAATTACCATGTTTAAAAAAATAATTAATGATGTATTGGCCAAAAAATTGCAATTATTTGAAAACTTAGACACTCCCATGAGTAACCTTATTTTCATATTCACTAGGTCAAAAAAGGGGATTTATAGAATACATGTAAATATTTAAATAAATTCAGAAATTTTTATTCAAAATAGTTATTTCACATATAATCTTATCCCACTAATATTCTTTTAAAATGATGATATGTCATTGCCATTGAAATTTCTTTGTAATTGATAAAACCTTGAAAGGGGTCACCAATTTTGTAGCATATAAATAGTTGAATTTCTGAACGCCTTGAAAATATCTTATAGATAGTATGATGTCATGACTGCATTGCAGTTTGAACATTATAATCTTATTCTGTAATGGTTGTAGATGTGAAAGCTATATACTTGAATTATTTATACAACAAAAATCACTTCAATGATCAACTTTACATTTTTACATCAATAAAGTGAAAATCATAGTGCCAGATAACACTTTGTAGGACAGATCTTTGAGAACAGGGATTTTAAACTCAAGTTATTAAAAGTTTGTGCAATATTTACATGCATACTATGCACATTTATTTCTATCTGTAGGACATTAAGATTTTTATTGAAAATTATTCAATTTAATTCGAAATTTTACACTCAGCCACAAAATATGAAGATAATGAGAACTTTTTTCTCCAAATTCATGAGATTGTCTATTTATCATGTTGTAATGTACCTGTTACCTCAAACTGACACAATCACAATATTTAACAATTGTTGATGACACCATCAACGCTAAATTAAAAAATATTATTAAAAAAAAAAATTTAGCTTCAGTATAGATTTTTAAAAATTGATGCAGTTTATATGCAATCATTGAACCATTAAAAATTCGTCCAGGTTAAAGGACAAATGCAAGACAGATAAGTCAAAGTCAAGACCATAAGGCATCAGTATTCAATATAAGGATTTCTCAGCCTCTCTACAATAGAAAGCTTTAAGTTTATAGTTCTGAATCGCATTCTTGTGACTGACATGGTCATAGTTGAGACAGAAATATAATAGCATACTTACAACATAACTCTTTAGTCTAATAAAATCTACAGCCAGTGGAACAGATTTGTTACGATGACTATTCAACTGTTTTATCCTGTCAAGAAGATCAGTGAAGAATTTATATCCACCTTTAAGTACACATAGGGCAACAATTGGCTCCTCCTGGAAATCTTGCACTATGTCCAGAGCTACTCTCTCCACTCTAAAAAAAAAGTAATATATAATGTTCAAGAATTTCGATTTTTAGTACATATATTGGTGTGGCAAACTCTGATCATCTTTTTATCTCATCAGTGTTCAAACACATTATTGTGCCTAGTTCCTTGTCAACTTTAATTGAAAACATTATACACAAAGAAAACAAACATATATTTTTAAATCTATTCAAAATCATGCTAAATTTATTTTTCTTAAAAACAAGCTGATGAAAAATTGTGAAAATAAAATTGAGAATGGAAATGAGGAATGTGCCAAAGAGACAACAAACCGACCATAGAGCAGACAACAGCAGAAGGACACCAACAGGTCTTCAATGCAACGAGAAATTCTCGCACCCGGAGGCGTCCTTCAGCTGGCCCTAAACAAATATATACTGGTTCAGTGATAATGAACACCATACTAAACTCCAAATTGTACACAAGAAACTAAAAGTTAAAATGATACAAGACTAACAAAGGCCAGAGGCTCCTGACTTGGGACAGGTGCAAAAATGCGGCGGGGTTAAACATGTTTGTGAGATCTCAACCCTCCCCCTATACCTCTAGCCAATGCAGAAAAGTAAACGTATAACAATACGCACATTAAAATAAGACTGCCATCCTATTATTTTTATTGTACATTGTACAAAATGACAATAAAGAAGTGTGCATAATTATTTTATATCAATATATAAATGCATGTACAATGTATTCCAAACTGTTTACAAACCTATCAGCTACAAGACCTGCTGGAACTAAAACTCTCTTTAGATCCTCTTCATAATGTTTAGGTATACAGAAGTTATCCAATTTATAGCCAGGATTGTTATCCTCTACCTAAAATTATAGAAATTACTGTTATATCCATCTTTAAATTTCTTATAAATGTTCTCCTCTGAAATATACACAAACAATTTGTTGTTTCCTATTCAAAATTAATTGACACAATTTGAGTAAGAATTAATTCCTATTTGTGGCCATGTCAAAGCACTCATGTGCACAAATTTTTTCAAGTATCATCTATTAACTTCAACTTGTTATTTTTACTTATACTGACCACAAGACTTCAGAAAAAACCATTCTGAACAATTTTAATTTCTTTTAGCCTTGCTTGTTTCATCAATAAGATTTAGAAATGATCTCTATCCCACTTAGTTAAGTTACTTAATTATTCACCTCTCCAAATTGGTGGCCAAGGGAAATAACTTCAATTATGTCATATCAAAATTTAAAAAAGAAGATGTGGTATGATTTCCAATGAGACAACTCTCCACAAGAGACCAATTCAATTGACACAGATATTAACAACAATCGGTCACTGTACTGCCTTCAACAATGAGCAAAGTCCCATACTTTTTTTAAACCTTGATTTACAGAGGGTGGCCAAAAGTGTTTGTCAAATATGGCGGCCGAAATTCCACAATTATAATGACTTGACATTCAAAGTCAATTTTATCAATCTTTTGTCAACAACAAGGGAAAGTCCGGAATTCTAGTTTCAAAATGGGTATTTTGTCACGTGACAGTATACGTCATATTGTCGTCAGATGTACGTTTGTTATTGTTTTCCTGTGTAGAAGCGATGGGCAGGAAAGGGAAAGAATTATCACTGGACCTTAAACGAATTGCTGTAGATTTGTTTAGAAATGGAGATAAAATATCTGACATTGCAAGAATATTACAAAAGCCTAGGTCTACAATATCTGGCATTATTAGAAGATTTCAAGACGCTGGAACAACAGAGAATCGTCCGAGATCAGAGAGGCCCCACGCCATGTTGGACAGAGACTACCGGCAGCTGGAAAAAATTGTAAAAAAAGATCGGAGAACACAGCTTGCTGACATAACTTTGAAGTTTAATGAACAAAGGGATGTACAACTACAAGTGTCTAAGGGACGACATCAAAAGATCGATGTAGGATAAAAAAACTTAAATCGAATACTTTGGGGGTCGGATGGTCAACATTGCTGCAAGTTTTGTTAATCTAAAATCTATTTTACATATATCCATATAGGTAAATCAATTTTTCCCAAATTAAGTTAAGAAGGGGGGTAGGGGGGTCAGCGAAAAAACTACGTGAATTAAGTTTTTTATCCTACATTGAACTTTTGATGTCGTCCCTAAACGTACTGTAAGACGACGTTTGAGGGATCACGGATTTTCTTGGGGAGTGTACAGAAAGAAAGTTGTTAGCAAATTTGACAATCGGAAAAAAGTCTTTCATGGTGTAGGGAAAAGAGGTGATGGACAACTCAATACCAATGGAGTAAGGTTATATTCAGTGATGAATCTCAAGTGTGTAGGACAGGACAGGCGCATATATGTATGGAAAAAGCAAGGGGAAGGCTGGAGACCGGACTTAGTGCAAAGTAAAATTGACCGAAAATTTAGCACTATGGTGTGGGGATGTACATGTATCTGCTATCAAGGTGTAGGGACACTTACAAAAGTTGAGGGATATATAAATGCTGACAAGTATATCAGCATTCTGGACGATAATATTTAGCCCTTTATTGCAAGACATTTTCCTACAAATGACTATCTTTTCCAGGATGACAATGCTCCGGTGCATAGGGCTCGTTCGACTCAAGCTTACATAGCAAGGACACATCTGAAAAATATGAGTTGGCCAGCACAATCACCCGATTTGAACATTATTGAAAATGTATGGTTGTATATCAAAAGAAAACTTCAGGTTCGGGTGTATAACATAAATTCAAAAGATGAACTGTACAGGGAGATTTTTCAGATCTGGCAAAGTATTCCTTTAAATTACATCAGAAGTTTGTATGACTCAATTCCTAGGAGAATTATTCATGTTATTAGATTAAAGGGAAACCTTACTAAATATTAAAGGTACAGTTTTGTTTTATTTTTCTTTATTGACTGAGTAAAATAAGATTCATTTTATGAAGCAGTTGATTGTCAGTTCAAACGGCAGCCATATTTGACGAATACTTTTGGCCACCCTCTGTATCTCCATCACCCATTGCTGATGGAAATATGCTAATAACTTGTTAAGCTCATTTTTCTTTGTTTGTTTTAGCAGTAGTATTTTGTAAATGTCAGCTGGTATCACTTAGGTATTGGAATAAACACCAATAAAATTAGTTGATATTTTTTAATTTTATTTATACGGATTAACTTCAAATTTGGAATACATGAAGAGTTATCATTCATGTAATGAACCATAAGGATAATACTAAATTTCTGTGTCTATTAACAATTAACTAAATTTGGTCAAATTCAAATGTATTTAATTTCAGGGGTCAAATAATGGATGTTATCATCATATCATATGATATATCATTAACCCCTATAAAAAAAATTACTGAATTAGTAAGATACTTGCACTATCAAGGAGATTATACAATAATTGGTATACATTTAATACTGATGGGTTCTATCCGAAATGCACTAATGGCACAGCAGAAATATTTATTATTTTTTGCTGCGTAAAAGACAAAAAGTTTTTGTTTAATCATAATGAAAGACGATAGAAAATACATATTACTGAAAAATCTAGAACATATATATCTTTTAAATACAGCCAATCTAACAAGACCTTAATAAAATTTCCTTTTGTACTAGATTCCTGCATAATAATGACTTAATGTCGTGATTCCCGATAATCAGCGTGGCCGGCAATGATCCAAATATTAACCTTTAGTTATAAAGCACAAATCTGTTATCGGTGACGTAACCGAAAACAAAAACGGTTGAAAAGAAGAGACCGTATTGAGTGTCCCACAGATTCAGAGGCCAATAGAGATTCAGAGGCCAATAGAGAAATGTCGAAGAATACGAAAAACAAATGTATTATATTCTTGCGAAGAAATTCCAACAGGAATGATGTAAATCATTTTATTGATTTCTAAATGCAGGGAATGTTGGCGAGTCTTCCCTCATTAAGTTTAGAGTCAGTTTAGAACTGAAAAAGAGAAAGTTGACTGAGGTCTTGACTGGTCTATTCTCATAGTGTAAAGAGAGACGGTGACACAAAAACAGGAGAAGCTAACGGTAGCAGAAATGATCCTGAATGAAAATTTGGTTCATATTTTACAAGAAAAGTATTCTTCTTCCTTTGCTGTGAAGGGCTCCTTAAAGGTGTGTTGGCCATTATTATACAATGTGTAGTGCTTAGGTGCAGTGGCGGATCCAGGAGGGGGAGGGGGCGTAGAGGAAGTTCTTTGTCCCTTTTGCTTGGACTTTTTTTTTTTGTAAACTGATTAATCAGACTAGACTTCGAGAACAGTTTGACATTTCCCGTGTATTTTTTTTTTTTTTTTTATGGTGTATTTTTTTTTTATGCGACAGTTCTTTACTTAATATAATGATATTTTTTGCTGATATTTACTGATTATGTCAAAGTCATGTGATTCGCTATGGTGGAGTTGACCACTGAGTTCGCCGTAAAAACGTCACTCAGTTACTTTGAAATTCACTTGAAATTACAGTAACACATGGATAGACTGAGGATGACAATCATGACATCTTCAAAGCGACAAAAGATTTAACAAGAACGTATTGACTTCTTTTTCACAATTTCAAGACAGAAAGTTATACTCTATTACACTTTCATGAAAAAAGTTCCACAGCAATATTATTTACCTACGAAAACATGTGTAACCCCAAACGCCCCAGCCTATTTTAACTAGAAATAACATAGCTGAATGATGATCCCCAGTCAGTATATATTAAGTTCTAGATAGATTTAAAGTCTAAGGAACGAAACATTTGTTTGAGACGGCAGTCTGAGATATATATTCAAAGGAAAAAAATCTGACACTGGTTTTTGCTTTTTACAAACAAAAATTCTGGCCGTATCTTGATTGAAAATAATCTTGTCCACTTTTTTGCTATTAGAAACGAAAATTTCCAAAAGAATTATTTAGCATTTAGTAAACATGATGAATAACAAAACGGCCGTATTTTTGGGGGGCATGTGTGACTGGAATGTCTGTTTCACCGAACTGATATATTTCATTCTTGTTTTCAAGACCAAACTGCAACCCACTGCTGGGTGTGGCCTTTATGTCTTCATTTGTCGACCGTCATTCATAAACTCGTTGTTATTTCAGACTCAGTAGTAGCCTTTGGTTAATTTGGAACCCCTCACTTTCCTTAAATTTGTTGGGTGAAACATATCAACCAAACATTTAGATAAAAAAAATTGTTTGGTTGTCTTTCTTAAATCGTGTCGGTCGTATTGTATCGATTCATTTGACTATGAAAATTATTTAGATTTAAATCACCCACAAAAACATTTGTTAACAAAATATAGACTCAGCAATCACTGTTTAAGAATAGAAACTGGCAGACATGAACGAATTACTAATGTATGTGGTAAATATGAAATATTACCTCGACATGAGAGGATATGTTTATATTGTAATTCAAATTGTATTAAAAATGAAGTGCACTTTCTTCTGGAATGCCCTCTTTACGATAACCTCAGAAGAGATATGACTGATTATAGAATCATATTCAAAACAGTGTGGCTGTGGCCATTGACTGACGACCTAAATTATTCCATTGACTGGGACAGATTAAAAATACCCTAGTTTAGATAATTTAAACAGAAAAAAATCTTTCTTCATGGATCATGATTAATGAAGATAGCAGGTTTTTTTTTATCTGATTTATGTGCATACTTCGATAAAGGCCTGCAACTTAGAAAATCAGAAAATTAGTTAACTTAATCCACTGATCCTTTCCTCATGCATTTGAATTATTATTTTATGTTTCTTTAATCACTCTGTAATGTTTATGTCATGTTGTAATTAATGTTATGCTCTTAATGGGCCCTTTAATTTGGAAAATAAATATATTGTATTGTATTGTATTGTATTCTATTGTAAATGGCGTATATCTGGTTTACAACAAGAAATCTGTGAGGTTATTCATGTCTTCTTTGACTATTAATGACGTTAAAATACTAAATCCCTGTGATGTGTTTTAGTCGATTTTAGTCTCTGATGCATGATTTTTTATTATTAATTGGTTTTGGCTTTTAACTAGCTGTCAGTAACTGCGAGTACTCTCAAATCGTATTTTCTTGTTAATTCGACCTGTTGATACTGTTTATAATGCTTTTTTGTCATTTTTTATTTATACGGATCTTGTCTGTACACCAGCTTTGATTATTTGTAATATCTTCACTTATTCTTACAACATTTGTATAAACTTCAAGATTATAAAAAACCGGTTTTTTCTAAAGTGAACATTGATGAGGGGGGGCAAGGGGGGTCCCAATAACAGCAAAACAGCAAATTGATTTGGCTCATAACAGATAACAAGGAATTAAAATGGACAAAAACAGATAACAGTAAAGATCAGTAAATGAAATATAAAAATAATTCAATCGGTCTTTGAAAAATCAGTATTTCTTATTACGGATATAATCCTTTGTAATGCATTCCATTTTCTATGAATTTGTTTTTAGTATTAATTTATGTATCTAACTACTCAATATATTATAATATTTTTTATACGCTCGTTTACGGAACGTATTATGGTATACTGTTGTCCGTCTGTTGTCAACATGTCGGACATTAACTCAAAAACTCTTTAAATTTGCATTAAACTTTGGGAAATTGTTTATATCTATTGACGTGAGCTCCCTTTTTGTTTTGTTTTTTTTATAAATTTTAGATTTTAAGTTTCTGGGTAATGGGTTTTTATTCAATAAAATTGGTGTTTTTTTCAGTTTTCTGATAATATCTCAAAAATGCTTTCACAAAGCAAGGAATTTTGATGAATTGTTTATATCTATTAACATGAGGTCACTTTCAATTTTTATAAATTTTAGATTTTACGTTTCCGAGTTTTTTCTTAATAAGACTATGAGGCAAAGTGGTATATAGGGTAGAAAAATCAAAAGCACAAATTATAAGGATGCAATTTATCAAGTACTTTGAACGAATTTTGACACTCCAAAGGCAATTTATTCCACTATTTTCAAAGGCCTTAGAATGAAATTCAAAACAGTGTAGCTGTGGCCATTGATTGACACTTTAAAATCATCCATTGACTGGGACAATTTACGTGAACGTTTGTCTGTAACGACCACTGTTCACGACGTACCTACGATAGACATTTAAACTGTGGGGTCACCAAAGGTTTCTTAACGGCTTTAATTATAAATAATTCGAAAAATTAATCAGGAATAACCTTTGTGTTTTGATTTATATAATTGATATAAATCAAAATATCGTGTTATTTCTGATTAATTTTTCGAATTACTTTATTTAGGTGTTGAGAACCTTGGTGACCCCATAGTTTAAGTGTCTTTAAAAAGTACATAGTGAGCATTGGTCGTTACATACAAACGTTCACCTAAATTGTCCCAGTCAATGGATGATTTTAATATGTCAATCAATGGCCACAGCTACACTGTTTTGAATTTCATTCTATTTGAACAAATTTTTATCAGCTGAGGTTTTTGATTGTACCAAGTGTACTAGTAAGTAGAATACAAAGTTTAGTAGGGAAACAATGGCTTGAAACGAAATAAATCTTTGTTTGTAATGAGTTATTTGCAGCTTCGGACCCAAGTACATGGTTGGAACTTTCATTGTACAATGCATTTGGTTCTGCTTTGAAAAGAATCACAGAGCTGAGTCTATGTACCATGTTATATAAAAGGTTAAGTGGTTGTTATGACCTAGTCCTTAATTGAGATCCTTGTCAGATATTCCTGGCCATATGTTTTCCTTTTTGTCATATTAAGAATTGTTTTAATTTAATATGTTCGTACGGGAAACAAGGAACATTATTCTCAAACAAATAATTAAGATAATTCTAAATACACATTCATAAAAAAAAATGGAATTTATTACAAAGGATAATCATAAGATATACTTGAATTGTCCTGGACCTCACTCCGTGATGGGTATAATTATGTTGATGGAATCCTTCTCTAAATACGGGACAAACATATTAGTAGTGGTAGACCCCAATGTCCAATAATCTTAAATTTATACCGAATATTGACTGTAAAAAAAAAGTGCTAACATTCCAATTTTCAATAACAGTTAACAACAAATACATTATCACAATAACAGATAACAAAAAAACTAAAGGCCCAATAACAGCTAACAAAGAATAAGACAATAACAGCTAACAGCAAATATATTTTCAAAATAACAGATAACAAAGAATTAAATTGCCCCATAACAGCATAACAGTTAAACCCCTTGCCCCCCCCTCATTGATTGGTTAAATATTTCTCAGTCATGTCCTGTTTTTGAATTTGTTTGTTAGCTTTTTGGTCATGAATGTTTGTCTCTAATATTTAATTAACTGTGCATTTGTATTCAGATATCGCAGATCAAATTTATTCGTTCATTGTTTAATCATACGTTTTTTGATTGAGTTAAGTCTGCCAATTGATATTTTATCGTATGTTTTTCTTTGTTGTGATGTTATGCTATTGTTTCAGAAAAAGGGAGAAGGTTTGGATCCATTAAAACGTTTAATCCCGCTGCAAATGTTTGCACCTGTCCTAAGTCAGGAATCTGATGTACAGTAGTTGTCGTTTGTTTATGTAATATATACGTGTTTCTCGTTTCTCGTTTTGTTTATATAGATTAGACCGTTGGTTTTCCCGTTTGAATGGTTTTACACTAGTAATTTTGGGGCCCTTTATAGCTTGTTGTTCGGTGTGAGCTAAGGCTCCGTGTTGAAGGCCGTACTTTAACCTATAATGGTTTACTTTTTAAATTGTTATTTGTATGGAGAGTTGTCTCATTGGCACTCACACCACATCTTCCTATATCCAATTAAAATACAACAAACGAGAATTTCCCATGTCTATTTTTACTGACAAATCCCACATGTTATATATCAATACATAGCTTTGGGTCCATACTATCATTTTATGATAGACAGTTGATACGGAGAATCAGCATAAAAAGGGCCAACCCTTACACTTTACAGTAACTTTAAAATATACATGCCCAAATTTGGAATCGTTTAAAATGTGCATTTTACACTTATTTTATGTTTTTTAGCCTCAAAAAGGTCCCCAGATTTTCAAAAAACTTCGCCCCTTTCTAAAATCTTGGATCCGCCCCTGATGTGTTGAAACCACTGACAAGTTCTTAGTAAGAGGGTTCTTATCTAGATACATATAACTCATCGTCTGTGCAACCAACTTAGAAGAATAAGTATTGTTCACATTAGAACACAACTCAAAACAAACCCAAAGGATTCTTTTCTTTTCTCGAAACTGCATGAGAAAAGAAACATCAACTGAGATGAAGTACCACCTGCACATGAAATATGAAAAATCAAATTAAGTGGACACATAAGCAAACACATGAAAGTTTCCGAACTATAAGTGATCATAAGTTCCAATCGGTGTTCATCGAGTATAATAACAAATAAAATGACGGATATTGAAAATGAAAACTACAACACCAAGACTGATATCAATATCACTGAAAATAGAGTAGGAAAGCTGCTTTTAGAACTCATCCCTAACAAAGCAAGTGGACAGACCAACTCACCACAAGAATAAATGAAGAACTTTGTTACGAAATAACTCCAACAGACACTTTTCTGTTTAATAATTCGATGTTTCAATGCCAAATACCGAATACTGTATACACGCATTTGTCTGTCCAATCTATAAGAAAGGATCATATCCAACTATAGCAGCCATCACACAAGCCTTGAATCAGCAAACTGCTGGCTTTCACTAACCTGCATCATCTGCAAACTAATTAAACATATTGTAATATCCGACCTAATGAAACTTCTAGAAATAAATAAAATACAATCCGAATTCCAACATGCCGCCTGAGATCTCGTAGACGTTTTTAATCAATATGACACAGGCAGTTATAATTAAAAACAAGCATTCAGTGGATAAAGTGGACGTTATATCTAGATCTAGAGTACATCAAGGCAGTGTATTTGGTCCTATCCCTTATCCAATTGTCTTCAACAACATCACTGAAAACATACAACCAACAATTCGCATTCCGCTGGTGATTGACCATCTACGACCTATGATGACCAGTACAAATGAAGAAATCCTACAACATCTGACAATAATTACAAAATGGGAACTGAAATGAAAAATGGAATTTACCATTAGGAAGTGTAACATGATAAGATAAGATAAGATAAGATAAGATAAGAAGATAAGATAAGATAAGATAAGATAAGATAAGATAAGATAAGATGATAAGATAAGATAAGATAAGATGATAAGATAAGATAAGATAAGATAAGATAAGATAAGATAAGATGATAAGATAAGATAAGATAAGATGATAAGATAAGATAAGATAAGATAAGATAAGATAAGATAAGAAGATAAGATAAGATAAGATAAGATAAGATAAGATAAGATAAGATGATAAGATAAGATAAGATAAGATGATAAGATAAGATAAGATAAGATAAGATAAGATAAGATAAGATAAGATAAGATAAGATGATATATAAGATAAGATAAGATAAGATAAGATGATATATAAGATAAGATAAGATAAGATAAGATAAGATAAGATAATAAGATAAGATAAGATAAGATAAGATAAGATAAGATAAGATGATATATAAGATAAGATAAGATAAGATAAAATAAGATGATATAAAAGATAAGATAAGATAAGATAAGATAAGATAAGATAAGATAAGATAAGATGATATATAAGATAAGATAAGATAAGATAAAATAAGATGATATAAAAGATAAGATAAGATAAGATAAGATAAGATAAGATAAGATGATATATAAGATAAGATAAGATAAGATAAGATGATAAGATAAGATAAGATAAGATAAGATAAGATAAGATAAGATAAGATAAGATAAGATAAGATAAGATAAGATAAGATAAGATAAGAAAAGATAAGATAAGAAAATTCATTTAAAGTCGGGTTACATGAAATACTACAAACATAAGCTTCGTAGATCTTTTTGTCGACATGACTGAATAACAATAACAACACTTACAATATTAAGACATATAGGACGACATACATAACATACACAATAGACAATTTAGAGGCATCCGAGGCATCCGTGTACTGTGGACATATTCTTGTTTTTCTATATACATATCTCGTTGCTAGTGTTCCTTTAAAAGATCAAAATAATTTGTGTATGTTTTAATGCAAAATCTTCTAAGGTCTGCTCGTAGTCACATCCAACAAACCTGAAAACAAGTGTTGTAGTATATAAGGCATGTGAAGGTGCTTGGTTTGAATATATCATGATGTGTAACTTGGGTTAAAATCTGTAAAACACGATAACATAATCCATTTTTTTCTTATGAGAATAAGCGACATTAATAATAAAAGAAAGTTTAAAAAAAACTATTTAAACCAATAACTTACAGAAAGTTTTGGTTTTTAATTCGAAGTTAAATTTATGTTGCTAATTAGTTTGCTTTGATTTTCAAGATAATTTATCTGTTTGAACATGCAGTATTATTTTATTTTGCTTAAATTTCACGTGCTTGAACCTCGGCTTTACTGCTTGCTGTTTCATGTCTTATTATATGTATGTTTGTCTTGATATGTATGTTTGTCTTGATATATATGTTTGTCTTGATACTTATGTTTGTCTTGATATGTATGTTTGTCTTGATATGTATGTTTGTCTTGATACTTATGTTTGTCTTGATATGTATGTTTGTCTTGATATGTATGTTTGTCTTGATATGTATGTTTGTTTTGATATGTATGTTTGTCTTGATACTTATGTTTGTCTTGATATGTATGTTTGTCTTGATACTTATGTTTGTCTTGATATGTATGTTTGTCTTGATACTTATGTTTGTCTTGATATGTATGTTTGTCTTGATACTTATGTTTGTCTTGATATGTATGTTTGTCTTGATACTTATGTTTGTCTTGATACTTATGTTTGTCTTGATATGTATGTTTGTCTTGATACTTATGTTTGTCTTGATATGTATGTTTGTCTTGATACTTATGTTTGTCTTGATACTTATGTTTGTCTTGATATGTATGTTTGTCTTGATATGTATGTTTGTTTTGATATGTATGTTTGTCTTGATACTTATGTTTGTCTTGATATGTATGTTTGTCTTGATACTTATGTTTGTCTTGATACTTATGTTTGTCTTGATATGTATGTTTGTCTTGATATGTATGTTTGTTTTGATATGTATGTTTGTCTTGATATGTATGTTTGTGTTGATATGTATGTTTGTCTTGATATGTATGTTTGTCTTGATATGTATGTTTGTTTTGATATGTATGTTTGTCTTGATACTTATGTTTGTCTTGATATGTATGTTTGTCTTGATACTTATGTTTGTCTTGATATGTATGTTTGTCTTGATACTTATGTTTGTCTTGATATGTATGTTTGTCTTGATACTTATGTTTGTCTTGATACTTATGTTTGTCTTGATATGTATGTTTGTCTTGATACTTATGTTTGTCTTGATATGTATGTTTGTCTTGATACTTATGTTTGTCTTGATACTTATGTTTGTCTTGATATATATGTTTGTCTTGATATGTATGTTTGTCTTGATACTTATGTTTGTCTTGATATGTATGTTTGTCTTGATACTTATGTTTGTCTTGATATGTATGTTTGTCTTGATACTTATGTTTGTCTTGATACTTATGTTTGTCTTGATATGTATGTTTGTCTTGATACTTATGTTTGTCTTGATATGTATGTTTGTCTTGATACTTATGTTTGTCTTGATACTTATGTTTGTCTTGATATGTATGTTTGTCTTGATATGTATGTTTGTTTTGATATGTATGTTTGTCTTGATACTTATGTTTGTCTTGATATGTATGTTTGTCTTGATACTTATGTTTGTCTTGATACTTATGTTTGTCTTGATATGTATGTTTGTCTTGATATGTATGTTTGTTTTGATATGTATGTTTGTCTTGATATGTATGTTTGTGTTGATATGTATGTTTGTCTTGATATGTATGTTTGTCTTGATATGTATGTTTGTTTTGATATGTATGTTTGTCTTGATACTTATGTTTGTCTTGATATGTATGTTTGTCTTGATACTTATGTTTGTCTTGATATGTATGTTTGTCTTGATACTTATGTTTGTCTTGATATGTATGTTTGTCTTGATACTTATGTTTGTCTTGATATGTATGTTTGTCTTGATACTTATGTTTGTCTTGATACTTATGTTTGTCTTGATATGTATGTTTGTCTTGATACTTATGTTTGTCTTGATATGTATGTTTGTCTTGATACTTATGTTGGTCTTGATACTTATGTTTGTCTTGATATATATGTTTGTCTTGATATGTATGTTTGTCTTGATACTTATGTTTGTCTTGATATGTATGTTTGTCTTGATACTTATGTTTGTCTTGATATGTATGTTTGTCTTGATACTTATGTTTGTCTTGATACTTATGTTTGTCTTGATATGTATGTTTGTCTTGATATGTATGTTTGTTTTGATATGTATGTTTGTCTTGATATGTATGTTTGTGTTGATATGTATGTTTGTCTTGATATGTATGTTTGTTTGCATGTCATTTTGTTTGTGAGTAATGTATTATAATCTCGATTAACTAGAGATTGTGTTACTTTAAAATTGAGAATGGAAATGGGGAATATGTCAAAGAGACAACAACCCGACCAAAGAGCAGACAACAGCCAAAGGTCACCAATGGGTCTTCAATGCAGCGAAAAAATTCCGCACCCGGAGGTAGTCCTCAGATGACCCCTAAACAAATTTGTGTACTAGTTCAGTGAAAATGGACGTTACACTAAACTCCAAAAACATATAAATGAACTAAAATATAAAAAAACACATACAAGACTAACAAATATAAGAGTCTCCTAACTACGGCGGGGTTAAGCATGTTTTGTGAAATTTCAACCCTCTTTCTATACCTCTAGTCAATGTAGATAAAGAAACACATAGTCACGGTTTAAGAAGTCCGAGTCCGATGTCAGAATAGGTCAAAAAAGAAAGTAAGCAAAATGACAATGATACATAAATTAACAACGGACTACTAGCAGTTACTGACATGCCAGCTCCATGCAGACCTCAATTAAACTGATTGAAAGATTATGTCTTCATCATATGACAATCAAGTACAATCCCTCCCGTTAGTGGTTTAGTATCATACCATCATATAATATACGAGAAGAACATAACCCGTATCATGCAAACAATAGCTTTTAAAATAAAATGCAAACTGAACCCTATGAGTGAATCAATATTGATACCAAAATATGCAATCCTTAATGATCTGACAACAGTATAGTAACTATATCATTACCGAATAAGTCTGTTTAAAGAATAAGTTAGCTTTTGAGGTCAAGGATGCCGACATTTTTGTGCTTTGTAAAAAATATCACCATAAAACATTGGATGCGAAATACCTGAATGTAGTATAAGATGTCTGCATGTTGATTTATATTTATGAATGATGTGTTTGAACCGATGATAAAATTTAGTAAATGTTTTGACTAGTTTGTGATATTGAAAACCCTGGTGTTATAAGTTTTCAGTAATACAGAGATTTCTCTCGTTGAAATCAAATACGTTGTTACATACACGATCGAATCAAAAAGTTGAGATATATAAACACTGTAAGATGGTGACCAGTCTCAATGTTGCATCCACAAAAGCAAAATGGATCAGCAATTATATTGACTCTAAACAAGTCATAGTTCAAGAAATATGAGTTGCATCTGAATTGTGTTAGAATCATATTTAGTTTCCTCGGTCCATATAGATAGTGCTAAGGTACATATTTTTTTGTGGTAGTTAACCTTTTTAAATGGATTTTAAACTTTGATAAAGAGTCCCCCATGTTAGGGACGACATCAAAAGTTTAATGTAGGATAAAAAACTTAATTCATATAGTTTTTTCACTGACCCCCCTACCCCCTCTTAACTTAATTTGGGAAAATTGATTGACTAATAAGGATATATATAAAATCGACGTCAATTAAACAAAACTTGCAGCTATTTTAACCCCCACCCCCTATCTATTTGAATTAAGTTTTTTTTATCCTTCATTGATTTTTTTTATGTCGTCCCTTACCAAGTAGAAATTCAAGGGCAGTTATAGTATCAAAGCAGGTCCGATTGACATAGTTCTTTTGTATGTTGTTTCTAAAAAAAATACCTAAAAGAGTTTGAACATATATATTCGCATTTCGACATTTAGATGCCTATTTAATCAGGTGTGTGATTTTCTTTCTTTATAAGATTATGAGGCAAAGTGATATGATATAGGGTAGAAAAATCAAAACTTTGAACAGATTCGAAATTACCAATATAAGCATGCAATTTATCAAGTACTTGCAACGAATTATTGGCACTCCAAAAGTAATTAATACCAATATTTTCAAAGGCCTCAATTGACCAATTTATTACCAGGTTTTTAATTGTACCAAGTGTATTAGTAAGTACAGAATAGATAGTTCAGTAGTGGAACAATGGCTTGAAGACGAAATTACTTCATTGTAAGGAGTTTTGATCATCTTCGGAAGCCAGTACATAGTTGGAACTTTCATTGTATTTGGTCTGCTAAGGTATCCAAAAGTTTGTTCCAGATGTCATTTTCAGTTTGCAATTGTAATGTATCGACAATAAAAACAATTTTGATTTGAAGTGAATCAGTAAATTACCAAAAAACAACCAAAACATATATATCTGTATTTCTCAACAAACCAAGTTACATTGCCGGTATAGAGATACACACAATAAATATTACATAATGTATATGTACAGACAAACAAAAGTTATACGAAAGCAAGAAAGAAGCACATATCATAAAATACAGTATACGTTTTTAAACTAAATGATATGTACATGAGCTACACAGGAGAGCCTACATGCATATTGACTAGTCTGATAAACTTGTTCAAGTTGTTAAGATAAAAAGATTTTTACTTTTTATCAGTTCATTAAATTTCAACGAATTTGGTTGATTTGTATATCTTTTTCTCAATAACTGTTTACGACTATCATTTATTACAGAGCATATAAAAATATAATGAAATTCGTCTCCGATATCACCAGAGTTACAAATTAAGCATTTTCTATTTTCTCGTGCAACATTTTGCCATCTACCAGTGTTCGCAATCTACATAATGTAATTATATTTCTATCATCTAAATTTTTAAATAATATTAAAATTCATAGTTTTCTTTTAATATTCATACGATAGTTTAAAGCTTTTGGCGATTCTAGAACGTCAGTATGCCATTTCTTTTTAAATTTACCAACCGTGAAGGTTTTGTTTAATAATAGTATATAGCCATGTATCACTTACAAAATATTAGGCGTCAGGCCCACACAAATGATAAACCAGATCATTCATCAAGAATGGATTTAACATTTTTCGACCAAGTAATATCATTTTTTATATTTATACAATGAGTACTTGTATAGAATTGCAGGATGTTTTTCTTGTTTTCCAGACAATAATATTGCCCAGTTATTAATTTTACGGAGTTTGATATCAATTTCCAAAGGATATCTGCCCAATTTCCCATATATTATAAAATTAGGTGTAGAATTTTTAACCAAAAAGTTTGCAGAATTTCATATGAACCCTTTTTATAACCGAATTATTGCAACCAGAGACATAAAATAAATTGATTCAATCAAGGCCGTATATAAGATTATGTAGATTAATCGTGTTTGATTCAATCAGAGACATATAATACAGTATTATATGTCTCTGATTCAATATAGCCAAACAATATCAATATCAAAGGACGTATGTTAGTTGCAATATCAAAATGTTTTTGATTTTGAACCCATCACAGATGCATTCAAACATTTGTTTAATCTAACTTCAAGCGGACGGAGTTTATATTTTTTCCTATAAATCAAATTATGTTTATTCAAAATTAAACACTACCAGTTATATATATATATATATATAAAAAAAAAAATGTAAAAAAAAATAAAAGTTCAATAAAAATTGTAAAGTTTAATAAATAAAAGAAAAATTGAAATTAACTTCAAAAGCAACCTCAATTAGGCATGCGCCGGAAAGTAATCTTCAAAATGTTGATGGTTTTCTGTACCATAGATAAAATAGGCTATTATATCTATGTCTATATATGAATTTATTTTTCTCTTGTTCTACAGACAGTTTATAGTTAGTATGAATAGTGCATTTACATAATGTGTTAGAAACTTTAAGCTTTGTAATATGGGGACGAAGTCCCCAATAACAGTAGAAAATTCAATAAAAAAAAAAATCGGGAAAATTTCCCGAATTTTTCATTGTACTAATGAACTCAAAATCGTTCAATTTTTTTTATGTCATGTTTTGAAATCCCGGACCTGCGCAGAAATGTACAATGTACTTCCTTTTTCCGGTCTCGTTTGTATGAAACTTTGAGTAAAATATATATTTATCAGTCTAGTATAAAATAGGAAGGAATGCGCAATACCAATTTCATTTTTAATAATTCCTTGATATGAAAAAACGTTACCTGATGATAGCGTTTCTTTGTTTACATTGCATATGACGTCATAACTTAAATAACGTCACAACTAAAATCCCTAACAAAAGCAGACTTAACAGCAGCATAAGATGATCTTTTGTTAATATTATCTACAGATGCTATTTGAAATTGACATTTTGAGGAATTTATTGAATTTGATTTCCTTTCTTCAACAATTTGAGTTTGGTATCTCTCATAAGTCTGCTTAGAAACACATATACCAAATTTATTTAAAAGGTTAAAGCAATCAGTAGAGGAATTAGTAAACTTGTCAATGATGTCAGCTATTAACATTTGAAATTTATTACATTTAGAATCTCTATTGAAGATTAAACAACAACAAATATTAAAAATTTGAGAAAACTGAACAGAATCCTCACTAAATGAATTCTCCCCGAAAGGAAGCTGTAATTCTGTTTCCTGTCCTATTAAGAAACACAAGAAATTCCACAATATTGGGTCAATAGAATTCTCTATATAGTTTTGAAATTTAAAATTTGACAAGCTTCTATTGGAACTATTTTTAATATTTTTACAAGATGTTTGTATTTTAGATTTGATAATTTCTGCAGCTTTTTTCAAAACATTTGCATCATCATCAGTCTTGACTTTTTCTTGAAGTGTATTTCCTTCATGTGAAGTACAACTTTTAAATTTCTTTAATTCAGCCAAAGAGTCAATAAGACAAGTAACAATATTAATTCCTTTCATTAGTATTATAGTACCATGTCGGTCGTATTTGCAGTTGATGGAATCACCGAATAATGTGTTTAATTTGTGACATAATAAACGGTTTTGATTTCTCAACTGATCTGAGATAAAATTCCCCCCAAAATCTTTATAAAACTGCACAATGTCTGAAATTAGAAGTGCCTTTCTCTCTAAAAGATCATTGCAAATTTTAGTAATAAGTTTATCAAAACATTGGGTGCTATTAATATCGAAATAAATTGGAAGGGAGCTGTTAGTGGCTTTTGTCAAAATGTCTATAATTTTTTCACGACTTACTATCTCAACAAAAGCATCACTATCAAAAAAGTTTGTAACAGAAGAAAAACATTGTTTGCATATATCTGAATTTTTAGATAAATCAACAGGGGTCAAATTTTTGTCTTGAAAGTAGTATGGTAATTTGTCCATCTTTTCTAACCTCAATTTGTATTTTCTCTTTAAAATAGAGTTACATATATTGCATTTGTCATGTGAAGATTCAAACCTTGTAGCCTTCAAAAAATGAGAATCACAAAGAAAAATCTCAAACCCTTCATAATCAGCTATATTTGTAGCAAAAAGAGAATTTATTTTATCTAGGGAAATGGGTGAGGGACGTAAATGAGATATGTCAGGGGAGCACGTCTGTAGAGAATGTAAGGTGCATGGAACCTTTTTCTTTTTGATAATTGGTACATCTTGCTCATTTCTCTTGGTACTGGCTGCCCTCTCTGACTTAAGAAAACAAGCCTTGCAAATACAGTCATTTTCAATAAGTTCATATTTTTGTTGTATATAATTTATAACTATGTCAGATTGTTCATTTTTTAACAAATGGCGATAAGAATAAATGCTGTGTTTTTGGCATATTCTGCATGGACCACATTCTCTTTCAGGGTGAACATTTGAACCTTTAACACCCCCCAAACCAGGTTGGTATAAATCTATTTTCAGACCATCTTCACAGATGACTGGCTTCATGGTGGATAATGTGAGACCATTTTTTAACCTGAAATGTTGCTGTTTTTTTTTTATTCCAGTATGTTTTTCAACAAATGATTTGAGGGTTGATAGTGATATAGTTTTATTGAATGTATTAAATGTTAGAGATTTGCCAAAGGCTTGGATATAAAGACTTGTTCTTTTATTATTTCTATTATGAAGTCTGTGATTAGTTGGAATTATCTTTCTCTTTTCATGAGGAATTTCTCCAGGTTCATACATTTCATCATCATTACACTTTTCTTTCTTGTCAGTCTCAGAGATGGATAGTAAATCAAAGGAATTTTTTGTAGAAACTGTGTAAAACTCAGACACACTAGTGCAATTATTCTGGTTGGCTTTGGGAACATATTTAAAGCTGCTACCAATATTAGAAACTGCACACAACTTGACAGTAGTACAATGTTTAGCCTTTGGTCTCAAAATTTGTTTGGACTTTCTGTAAGGTTCTGTTTTAGCAATTGGATTATTTACTGCTTCAGTTAGTTTAGTATCAATAATTTTGTTTGTTGACTTATTGGATGAGAATTTAAAATTATTCAGAGATTCCTGGATGCCCATTTTGTCAACTGGGTTTATGAGGGGTGGAAAATCCTCCACGTTGAACTGAAATTGCATTTTAAATAGAGTCAATAGGTATTTTTTTAAATTAAAAAAATACTATTTCAGAAGTATTAAATTTTAATATAAAATAGAATTATATCATTATATCATAACAGACATATCAGAGCCAAAACAAAATTAAAATATTAAACCACACACACAATGATGTTGAAAAACAGTATCAAAACTGTTCTTCTTTACTTGAGTTAAAGGAACTTTCTTTAAAACCACCAATACTACATTGAGGGGGGCTAGGACCTTTATCGGGACTCCGGGATCAGGTCTTTTTAAGCTCGGGATTTCGGGATTGACCCTTTCGTGATCCGGGAATCCTTTTTTTCGGATTTCGGGACGTCGGGATTTACTTTATTTAAGTTCGGGACCTCGGGATTTCGTTTTTTTAAGTCCGGGATTTCGGGATCAGGACCCCTCCTATCCCCCCTCTACATTATATATACGATAAGATTTTCGTAAATGAAATATTTTAAAACTGAATTACATTTGTAAGTGTAAACGTGTTCAATTATTAAAAAAAGAACAAAGTTAAAGAGAAAATTTTACAAGTCTAAGAGCAACCAACACTCGGCAGCAGATTATGCCAGATAAAATGTACGTCAGAAAAGAACGCTGATGACAAATTACGTGTAGCGTTCTGTTTACTGAGGAAGTTCAGGTGTTAGTGCGATCGATTGGGTTTTATGAGGAGGTTCAGGATAGTACTATCGATTAATGATGATCAATGATTTGATTATAAAAACATCGAGCCACCAACTTTTATTTACCGGAAACGAAGTATATAAATATAAAATATAATGCAGTTCTCTTGCGGTACGAATACCAAATAATTCCGGTTTATTTAAAGCAGTACGATTTATTATGGTTTAGAAACTTCAAAAGGAAAGCTAATTTAATATTTTTGAACATTTGTAACAGAAGAAAAATAGATGCAGCTGGAATGTAATAGCAGTGTGCGTCTTCTATCAGGTCCGACCGCCGCCCCTTTTTTACGTTACGTGTGTGACTGCTCGGAATCCTAATTTCATGTTGTCATTACATTTTTTCTACTCAGTAGAATTAGACAAATTTTAAACCAGATAATCTCTCTATATTCAGAAACATGAAGATAAAATTTGGAAAAATTGAGGCGAAGAATTTGATTTAATTTTTTTTATTTTTAATGAAAAGATGAAAAACAGTGTCATCCCTCCGTGAACTTTACACTATAAATCAATCTTGTTTTTCTCTATATCTAATCGATAGAATTGTCTTAAATTTTAAAAAAGCATACAATATATACCCAAGATAATTACCGAAATGTATGAAAAAATTTGAGGCGACCATTTTTTTGAATTTGCTAATTAATGAGGCCGAGCCGAAACGCTAGCGAAAAAAGGGGGGGAAAAATTTCGAAAACTATTTCCAGAAATATTTTTTTTTAATTATTTTTTTTAATACATACGGTTTTTTTCAAGGACACTAGTTACTAAGGATTCCTCATTTCACTTCCGTGCAGCAAATAACTCATATTTACACTAAAACGCTAACAATTTCTAAAATATACCGCACTTGCTATGAAAAACATTGAAAAATGAGACCCCGGCATTAAAATGGGAACAAATTTTTGCCCTGGCTTGAACACCCGTGTTCTTTACAAATTTCGATGCCAAAAACTCACAAGAATAGGATGTAAAAAAAATTAGCAAATCAAAGGATAGGTATTTTTTTGTTCCCATTTTTGATTTAGCCATTTAATCCTACATGGCCGAAAATCAAAATCCGAAATTCTATGTTCAGATAGGAAAAAATAATATTTCCTTATATTTCAATGTTCAAAAATGAAAATAATATGTAAACTCATATATTTTTCTCATACAAATATGCTTATAAACGACAGTATGTATCGTCGGTACTTTACCGCAAACGAATAAAAAAAATATACAAAAGCGCGCCATTTTTCAGTTGACGTCGGCCGACGCAAAATAGTCCAATTTTCGGCGTAGGACTACTGAGCGCCGCCGAATCACATTTTGGCCGAAAAGGCACATCCGGTTGTCCTACTGAAGAACCAAAATCGGAAACGTTACGGTATTTCCGTTTCTTTTTCTTAACAAATATATAAATGTAAGTTACAAAAAAATAATTCATACAGACTTCGTCCCCATTTACAGGTAATGCCTGCCTCATATTATTTGTACTGTTTGTTCTTTGTGAGGGCCTCAAGGTAGATTAGCGAAAGCTAATTGAGTCGCCCTCTTTAAATAAAGTCATTATTTATTTACTTACTTACTGTACCTAAAGAAGAGAAGAAGAAAGGTATTGGGTAAATCTGGATTACTAACAATATTTTTTTTTGTCATCTGCTTGACCAGAATATTTTTAATTGGGATCAGAATATATTTTTTAGGAAAAACCAGAAACCGCTTTGAAGTTAAATTGTCGTTCCCTATAATAGTTATCAAAAGTAACAGGATTATAATTTAATACGGCAGACGCGCGTTTCGTCTACATAAGACTCATCAGTGACGCTCAGATCAAAACAGTTAAAAAGCCAAACAAATACAAAGTTGAAGAGCTATAAACAACATGAAAGATTTAAAAAAGTACAGAACTAAAGCGTGGATGTAGTCGGATGCTGTTTTGGTTCTTATAATTTCTCCAAGAGCGCCATCTATTGACCAAAATAAGAATGAGCGCCATTGGATTGAAGAAATATTCCCAGACACGTAATAAAAAGTTTTGAAATGGACGAAGAAGAAAGAAATAAAAAGCTTCGAGCTGGAAAGGAAAAGGTTATTTATTTTGAAATGATGTCACGTAACAAAAGACCCGAAAAGCTATGAACTTTGGGTCATGTTGTTATAGTTGTAAAAAAGGGGGAATGAACTTATTTCGGACAACTGCCCAAGACACCATATGAGCTAGAATGAATAACAATTAATATAGAGATATTGGAAACATTTCACAGTATATATTGTTTACAACATTTACCAGGTTTGCCACTATGAACTGCAGCAGCATCCATACATATGTCAATACATGATCTTCAATAAATTATATGAGGCAGGTATTACCTGTGAATGGGGACGAAGTTTGTTTAAATTATTTTTTTTGTAACTTAAATATTTGTTAAAAAAAAAAGAAACGGAAAATTATACCTTAACGTTTCCGATTTTGGTTCTGTTGTTAGGGATTTTACTTGTGACGTTATTAAGTTATGACGTCATGTTCAATGTAAACAAAGAAACGCAATGCATCAGGAAACGTTTATTCATACCAAAGACAAAGAATGATTAAAAATGAAATATTGGTATTGTGTTCCTTGAGTTCCCATATTTTACTAGACTAATCAAAGTCTCACGACAACAAGACCGGAAGAAGGAAGTAGAGTTATGTGTTCTGCGCTGATCCGGAAATTAAAAAACGCGACAAAATTTTTTTTAACAATTTTGAGTTTATTAGTACAATGAAAAATTCGGGAAATTTTCCCGATTTTTTTTTTTATTGAATTTTCTACTGTAATAGGGAACCTCGTCCCCATATTATACACCAAGTTCATTTTAATGAATGAATTGCACCAGTTACCACTCACCAGTTGACCTGAGGTCAATATGTGTAAACAAAGTCATCAGTCAGTCAGTTTTTAATGTGATGTATTATCTTAAGCATTGTGGCTTTGCTCATTAGCAACATGCCAACAAAGTCAGTGCACCAAAAATAAGTTCACAGTAAAACTAGACGAATCCGGGTCCGTTCGCGCCCATTCACGTTCGCGCCCAATTTTTATTGGTTTTGTGTTTAATAACTTTGTAATCGAGTTTTGGCAAGTGTATTCCTATAACATGTATAAGGCCGAGAAAAAAAAGATCGATGTTTCCGGTAACCCGACCGACCCTGTTTTTTAGCCCCGACCCTAACTTTTTTATTGGATCTTCAAAAAAAAAAAAAAAAAAATTGTATCAACCGACCCCGTTTTTGACACAGGCTTATGATAGATGACATAATGATTTTTCTCTCTTGCTTCTACTTGCATAGAAAGCCAGTAAAACATTTTATTAATGTCAAAAGGTATTCCAAATAGGTTAAAATCCAAGAAATTTGCACAGCAAGTGCTTCAAAAACCATTGCAAATGGCACACTTCTGGTTTTTGAAACTAATTACGGATCCGGACTTGGAAAAACCATGATAATTTTCCGGATTTCATTTACGATGTCAAAAAAAAAAAAAGTATATTTGTTGTCATTGTTTAAATTAAAGTGAGACAACGTTTTTTTTTTTGTGTTGAATAAATCTTAATCTTGTTTTGGTTAGTGTATTGCTAACTTTTATTTCATTGTTTCAAAATAAAGTGAGACTCTGACAACGTATTTTTTTGTGTTGAATAAATTTTAATCATGAAATGTTTTAGTTAGTGTATTGCTATAATTTTTTGTTTCATTGTTTCAGATCAAAGGGGACTAGCTGTTGAAATCTTTTGTGTTTTTCATTTTAAATCTTCAATGTTTTACTCATACCAAGCTAAATACATGCAGTATTTACATCAAATATATAAAAACAACAATCTTGATTTTCCAATTATTCAACTGGAATTTTATTTAAAATTGGGTGCGAAAGTGTATTGAGAGCGAACGGACCTAATACCAAACTAGACATATTCCGTCAGTCAATATCATGCAACCACAGTACAACACTTCTGTATAAAAACCGACCTTCTATCCAAGAATAATCCAAGTCCAACATGACATGTCCAATCAAAACAAATTTCACGAAATTTAGACTTATTTTTTTTAAATTGTCATAAAATGATGATATACATGTATATGCTGGTTTGATATGACAACATCTTATAGTCGCCGTCACGTAAAATTGGCTCAATGAATTTTGACGAAATTTTGTTAAATATCGACCGCTTTCTCTTGAGATGATGTTTTTCAATTAGCGAAATAAAAATCCAGTCCAAATATCAACTACTGTCCTACCTTTTATTGTGTTTGCACTGTATAATCCTGACCTTCACATTTTTCAAGATTATTTACATTGTAAAACCGCCATCTTGGTTTCTATGAGGATCCCTGATTTACATAACATTCGTTACTCTCCGGTAATAACATTGTCATTGATGATACAATTTCCCACGCTTTTTGCATAAAGATGATGAAAAGCTCTGAGAGACACATGAAAATAGACAGCACGTGGAACCCCACGGCAACACTTCCGGTAATAACAATGTCGGATTCCACCATACTATTACTAAATAATCTTGGATTATGTGAAGGTCAGGATTATACAGTGCAAACACAATAAAAAGTAGGATTTAGTTGATTTTTGGAATGATATTTGATTCTGCGAAATGAATAACGTCTTCTTGAATGAATGCGGTTGTTAGTTTAAAATTTTCCAACCAAAAACATTGTGCCAATTTTATGTAACGCGACTATAGTTACAATTAAGGAAAATCTTTGATCACATTTCCATCATGAGACCAGGGACATAGTGATGACGTTGATTATGTTTTTATCCTGGACAGTGGAGCACATTTTAACGAAGTTGTACATAGAATTTTTTCATTTCCCATTGAACACATTTTGTAGACCACCTGCACTATATTGCAAAAGAAATATCTTCCTGTTACTGTTCAGTGTTGGGCTCACCATGGCCTAAAATGACTATTTCCATTCTCAATTTTATTAGTCATGTTAGTCACTGGACTCACCTTCAGTATCATTTGTCATAACCCTGCTTGATTACACAGCATCAACAGGATGAAATCTCTCCTGCTTAACAAAAGAAGAAAAAGTCGGCTACAACATTTTGACATTGGAATGGAAATATGCAGGAAATTTTTTGAATGTGAAATTCATTTAAGGCATCTTTCAAATTCACGCACTACCTTTCTGATACATTTTAAGTCAAAAAATTTATGTTACATGTTTCACGTCACAGTCACAGTGAATTTTCAACTGTACACACTATACACCCTTCAGATGTAAATACACTTGTATGTCATTTCATGGTGAAGTTAAGCTTAATACCCAAATGTGTAAATATGTTTATTCTCATCACATGGCGTGTACACCAATTCTTTTTCTTTACATGCAATCACATGCATTCTTGTATGCTATTCAATAATCTGTTGTTTTCTTCAGGGACTCAGGTTTCCACCACCAATAAAAACTGACTCAGGAAATAGCACAATAGTATACATTGTAAATGAAAGTTGTGTTAAACACCAATCAATCAAACTTGTATGCTATTGACTATTGTAATGAAGATTTTCAGTTTAATCAATGATATTTGAAATATTATCATAATCAACAGCAAAAGAAAATAATAATGTCTTGTTTTCAGTTAGCAGCATTTCAGAAAAAGAAGAGTAAAAAGAAACACAGTCATCATCATCATCACCATGGAGATGAAACAGTAGCAGGGGGAGATTCATCTGTCAGCTCCATTGATCAGTCAAGTTCTAGTGATGTCCCTTTGTTTGAAGATGTAAGTAGCTGAGAAGATGTGGTTTTCTTCATCTTTATCTATTAATAAGTACACTGATATGATAGCAAAGATCTGTTAAGGATCATACAATATGTGTACACTGTAGTATAGATGTAGAAAGATAGAACATGTACAAAATGTAGAAATGGTTTTGTTGTATCAACACAGAGTCTGACATATTTAAAAAAAAAATATTAAAACAATTTTTGTTTGCTAAAACAGTTCTTAAACTCAGGAAAATAAGCAAACAAAACACTGCATTAATGAAAGGAGACATCTAGTGAAAGGAACTTCATATTCAGTATGGAGATGTATATGTTTCTATTTTTCATCAATCATTAATAAAAAAATCATTATAATATAAGCATGTCTTCCTTGCATGTATATGTATTTTATTAGAACTGTACATGTAAAAAGCACTGATTCATTCTATTTATGTTGCAAAAAAGATGCTTCAAGATTTTATATTGTCCTAAAGCTTGTGTTATTTCCTGTGTTCCAATTAATTGCTAGTCCACAAGAGTCCTTATTAGTTTTGTTAGTGTCTGACCAGTTATTACTTTTTTCTGCAGTAAATTGTTTTGTATGACAATATAGAATTTGTTTGTAAACCCTGAAATATTTTACAATTAATGCTTTATTACTAATTCTGGTTAAGCAGTTTTCATAGAGACATTAAAACAAAATTAAGTGGAATGTATAGCTACTGTATTTTAGGTTTTCAAAAAAACTAAACAAGGATTTAAATATTTTAATGGTCACAAATTCTTATGTAGGTGTTATTTACATGCCTCCCAATTAAAGAATTTCTATTTGCACATACATGTAGAATTTAGAAGTTATGCATTTTATTGTATCCAAACTAGACCATATGTTACCTATATTGTACCATGATGTCCATCATAACCTACAGCTGATCATGATGTTTTTAGGTAAAGATTGCATGAAATGCAATCAAAACCTTATGCTACTAACTTGATATCTAAAGGATATCCAAGGCTGATCACTACCTTTTTGATACACAAAATATAGTGTATTAATCATTCTATACATCCAATCCATGAACATTTTCAGATATTTATCAATGTTATATATGCTCAGATATTCAAGTAAAAAAATAATGCTACACCTGTCAAGAAAATTACATAACTTTTGCAAGGTGCAGGAATGTAATACATTGTATCTGTTAACTATAAATGATGTCATTATTAAAGCCATCTTTAAAAAATGGAGTTATCTCCCATTGTCACGAATTAAGTTGAATCAACTAAAACCAATGCTTTATACAATTCAATATTTATTAGGGCCGCGCCTTTAGGCGGGTCGCCCTATAGTGATCAGTCTGTCCGTCCGTAACACTTTAAATTTGTGTCCGCTCCATATCTAGAGAACCATAATGATTTCATACTTTATACTTTACATGTTTATTAACCACCACCAGAGGGCGTGTCATGATGTATGTACAACTTCCTAGGTCAAAGGTCAAGGTTAAAAAAACTTTGGTTTCAGTTGACAACCCTGTGTCCTGTGGTGAAGATCGTGTCCGCTCTATATCTTGAGAACCGTTATGATTTCAAAGTTTATACTTGACATGTATATGAACCAACACCAGAGGGTGTGTCATAATTTATGAACGACTGCCTAGGGCAAAGTTCAAGGTCAAAAACTTTGGTTTCAGTTGACAACCCCATGTCCTATGGTAAAGATTGTGTCCGCTCTATATCTTGAGAACCGTTATCATTTCAAAGTTTATACTTGACATGTATATAAACCAACACCAAAGGGTGTGTCATAATTTATTTACAACTTCCTAGGTCAAAGGTAAAGGTCAAAAACTTTAATTTCAGTTGACAAATCCATGTCCTATGGTAAAGATACAATTTTTTAATGCACATTATTCACAGCGGGGCCCACAGAGATGGTTCCCATCTCAATGATATCTAGTTAATGTTACTTCCCACTGATAAATTAAAGCAATCTTTACCTTTACAAGCACTTCGATCGATTAAAGATTAAAGATTCAAGATCATAAATATTAATGTATTCATGGTACATTGTATTAAATGATACAAAATCTATAAAGCATAGTTTATGAAGCCAGAACTATTTTTATTTAATGTGAATATATATATAAACTGCAACATAAGTTATAAAAAAACGTATTTTTTTTCTAAATCTTTACCTCTATGATACAAAACAATCAAAATTTGTGTGTTCCTTAGTTTTTGTTTAAGTTTCCTATTTTTGTATTGGATGTGCATGCATCAATATTTAGTTTACTGCATGTTTTATTTCTACAGAGTGACCAAAACATGACATCAGAAGATGAAACCATGTGTACACAAGTTAGTATTATCTAAACATTATTACATATCTCTACATATCTCTTCATTAGTTTGAAGTTCAAAGTGTTTGTTCTGAAAATTATACATTCTGTTTGTTTTTGTTCAAAGGTTGAGGTAGATATCCTGTTAACACAAACACAAGTTGAACTTTTTTTTAGGTAAACACTTTTTTTGAGCTGTAATTTGAGTAAAAAACAAATCTCTATATATTTTGATGGATAATATGAGTTGTAAAATACCTCTAATGATTTTGAATTCACCTGGTCAAAAAGTCAAGTTCACAGCAGCCTTTAATTAACCAAAATTGGGAGATTTTTTTTGTTTTCCATCATTTGACATAAATTGTCAGCAAACCTTTTAGTCTGTATCAACAAGACTTCGTCCAAATTTGTTTTATAGATCCTGATGAAAAAATATCTGTTTTCCTGCAAAGCCAAAATATCACAGCTGATGAACCCATGATTTTTCTGTATTTTTGATTTGTTTATTGCAATTGTCATCTGTGCTTATGTGTAAGCTTTTTGCTTTTAGTCCCAAATGTTTCATGTGCTGTATATGTTCATATTTTTTGATTGTCCAAAATTATTTCCAGATTAATTACCAAAACACTTTTAAATTATTTATATTTTTGCTATTGAGAAAAATACACTATGCTGTTGAATATTAATCCCCTCAAAAAAAATATTTGTAAAAAAATTCTTTTTAATTTCTGAAATCTGAAATGAGAAAAATTTTACACCCCTACCTCCCACCCACATTTTTTCACCTCCCCCGTTTCCTTATTAAAAAAATAATCTCAATTCAAATTTCTAATGGAGTTGGCAACAATAACTACTCATTTAGATACATCATAAAATATTAAAATATAAAATGACATACTGTCATGGTTAAAATTAATATTAATAAACAGTTTCATCTTAAAATAATTTTACAGCTAATCATCTCAAGACAATCATCATTTCTTAATGCATAATTCTCAAGCAGTGTAAGGGAGGTAATCAAGTAATCAAACATATATATAACAGTGTTCTTTAGATTTTTATTGGATTACCTTCCCTTCACTGCTTTTAAATTTTCTAAATTGTCTTTTAACCAGAAAAACCCTTGTTTTCCCACTTTCTTGTCCCTATTTGCTTACTGATTCGAACCATAACCATTCCCCTAACCATCCATTTGTAGTATGGAAACTTGTGGTATAATTTCAGAGAGATTTATACACTTAAACACAAGTTATTGACTGAAAACTAAAAAAAATGCTTATTTTTGCCCCTTTTTGGCCCCAAATTCCTACACACTAGGGACCATAACCCCCATAATCAATCCAAACCTTCTACCTGTGGTATTGAACAATGTGGTACATTTTCAGAGCAATTTAAATGCTTGTACACAAGTTGACGACGACGACGACAACATCATACCATTATACGAACGCAAAAAATTTTTGCTATCATATAAAAATGTGATAAAGTTGTTAACGCAATAATTTAAACTCACATTTTGAAATATTTTATATGAATTAAACAAGATTTTTTCTCAAAATCGTAAAAATTAAAATCGCATTTAAGTCTAAAATGAGAAAATCACAATAATAAATGCACGCAATAATTTCTGAATTTACAGTAATCAAAATTTGTTTTCACATGTTTCATGTTACCGAATCAACAGATCTATTCACAAATAAGTACAGATTAAAATAGATTGTGAGATTTATTAGATTTATTAAAATGTTTAGAAAAAAAAAAAAAATTAAAAAATTACCAAAACACAATTTGCAACATTAGAATAGCCAAACACTTACTACTGATCTCCTATGACCTGTATGATTCACAGTTTTTTTCTTATTAATGATAAGAACAAAAATAGTGTTCTGAATGTATGCACTAATAAGTCTATAAGAACTGAAAGACTGTTTTACACAAAACTACTGATTTCGCATTTAAATAGAACTAGATTAGACTCTGCTAGTAAAATTTAAAGCAAGTCCCAACACCATGAAATAATAATATAGAAGTATTGTTATTTTGTGAAAAATAATGAAAGAAAAACAAATATGTAACACAGCAGCAAACGACAATCACTGAATTACAGGCTCCTGACTTGGGACTTGCAGCTGCAGTTTTAAAACATATGAATCTTTACATAAACTTTAAAAATGGTCTAACTAGCAACAGCGGAGCCATTTCAACAATGAGATTTTAAATGAAGAAATAATTCCCTCATGTCATGGTCTATGCTCATTTTGATATTTTTCACAGTGTTAGCGACGTGTAAAATATGGTAAAAAATAAGGCCTGCCCATGTTTAAATGAGCATAGAACATGACATGAAGGAATTATTTCGATTCTAATAGGACAAATACAGTATTTTTATAAGTAGAAGCGTACGAAAATAACTTAAAAATTATTGGCTGTTCCTGTTTCCTTCCAGTGGATTATGTACATAAGATTTTCATATTTGATCATTTTAAAAAAAATAATTGCAGGGTAAATATATATTGTTTGATATTAAACAACAACAACAATTTTTATTTGTCAATCAAGACGCCCCGAGGAGCAGTACAATTACAGTTTAAACTAAAGTGTACAAATAATTGTGGTCATTTTTTTTCATTGAAATTACAACACATGAAAATAAAACTAAAACTATATTATATAAGAGAAGTGAGACAACAGACACAGTATATATTCTCAAAAATAATGAGTGAGTGAACACAATCAGTACCGTTTTATAATTAGAAGAACAGCTGTGGGCTACTCATGTATTAATACTTAGTTTTACTCTTCTAGTCTTTATTAAACTATCTTTTAATTTCATCATTATGTTATTAACAAATGGATCTTCATGTGACATCAACCATATAAATTTAGATTGGTCATTTAAAGTTTTAAAATTAGTAAATTTAGAGGATAAATCTAAAATAAAACTGGACCTTTCAGTTTTAAGTGATGGACATTGAAGAAGAAAATGAATTTCATCCTCAACAAAGTCATTATTTCATAATTTACAAAATCTTTTATCTGGGAGTATTCCTTTATGTCTTCCCTTTTCTATTTCAAGTTCATGGGCAGTAATTCTAAATTTGGTTAACTCATTTAATGTTTTACAATTATTTAACAATAAATATTTTTCAAGGCCTATATTATTTTTAAATAGTCTATAGGTCCTTAATTTATTTCCTTGCACCATGCCAGGTTTGTCATTATTTAATTCAGAGTTTTTTAATGATAATTGACTTTATATGAGATTTGTGATTTAACAAATATTCTGGGGTTAAATTAAGATATTTAAATAATGAATAAATGCTTCCAAACCAATTGTCTTTATACGTTTTAGATAAAATTTTGGACTCTTCAAATGCTTCTTTAATGAACAATATATTATAAAGTTTATGTAAGCTGCTAAAATGTGTATATGTTATTAGGATAACAATGAAAGTAACAAGAATATGAACAGTAAGTTTGTGTGCAAAAATCAAACATATTTGACAACTGCTTAGTATACAAAGTGTAATAAGGACATCATATTAAAATTTGTGTCTTTTTCTGTAAAGTTAACTATTGGTACACTACTATTTGTTATTACCTAGAATGATGATTTGTTTTGCCAGGATTCCAAGTCCTTGTTTAAGGTACAGACCAAATTAAAGCATGCTATAGAGAGAATAGCTGAATTAGAGGAATCTTTAGAAGGGAAGCAGCTTGCATTAGACAGGGTGATAAGTGAAAACACCAAGTTCAAAGAATCTGACTCCGCACAGAAGGTATTTAGATAGAACTTACACCAATAGTATTGTATGTTGAAGATTACACTTATATCATGTATATGATAGATAACAAATCTTAAATTGTTCAGCACAACCCTGTGTATTGCTTAATATGCTGTTGTTATTGTAGAGGTGTATTTTTTGAGTGCTAGAGAATAAGTCCATTTATCAGTAAAATATGGAATTTATTCAAAATATTCAAACTTTTCTCTTCAGATGCTATTTCTTAATCTTGAAGACACTTCTGTTCTAGTTTCATAACATTCCATGAGGGTGTATGAAAAACAATAACCCAGTCTGTATTTCTGAAAACAAATATTTTAAAAATTTAGCTCTTTAAACTATATTTTAAACTTTTCTTCAGAGAATTTTATGAGACTTGGGACAGAAGTTACTAAATGATCAGGGGTCTAAGTAGCTATCTTCTATGAGTCAATTGTCATGAACGTTAAAAGAAAAGACTCCATATAAAACTAATGTCAAATCCAGAAACAAACCTAAACCACACTATACAGAAATTTCATGAATTTTCTCCGATTGATACATAGCTAGCTACTTGTTGAAAACTTATTCAACAGTAGATATCAACATTGTTCCAGAATTTCAGAACTTGTACCAGACAATCCCAACATGACATACTTTATTACAAATTCATCTGTATTATAGGGTTATTGCATGAATATTGGGGAATATTGTCCCGAGTAGAATCTTATATTGCACGAGCTTGCGAGTGCAAATATGTTCTACGAGGGACAATATTCCCCAATATTCATGCAATAACCCTTTTATTGTATAGCAATATAATATTTAAAAGTAAAAATTGGTTTAAACTAGAGTTTTGACGTTGATGACGTCATGGATTTTTGAAGATTTATTGCACTATTGCAATATTGGAATTTATTGCACGCTAACTTTTGGTTACTTTCTGTGGGAAATATTATATTGCTATACAATAATAAATGATATTGGTAAAAAGTGGCATTATACATTTATAATGACAAAGAATAACATGTTTTTACTGATATATCTGTTGCATATAGATGAACTCATTGTCATTTTGTCAAAAACTCACTGAGCTGGTGCACTTAATAGTGGGAGAAAAAGCATTCTGATGTAATTTTAAATTACATTGGTCCAAGTAATGTACCAGACACAAGCTCTCATTTAGTTATCTATGACAGAACCAAATATTTACAGATTGATAAATTGATTCAAAGTCAACTACCCTATATATAAATTTTTGATATTTTGTATCAATAAATTCAACAGGATATGCCATTAAACTATTTTCTCGCTTATCCATTTGGATTAGATATGATGGTTTACAATATAAAAAAAGAAGATGTGGTATGATTGCCAACGAGACAGCTGTCATCAAGAGACCAAAATGACACAGAAAATAAACAACTATAGGTCACTGTATGGCCTTCAACAATGAGCAAAGCCTATACCACATAGTCAGCTATAAAAGGCCCTGAAGTGACTATGTAAAACAATTCAAACGAGAAAACTAATGGCCTCATTTATATAGAAAAATGAACGAAAACATATGTAACACATAAACAAAAGACAACCACTGAATTACAGGCTCCTGACATGGGACAGGCACATACATACATAATGTGGCGGGGTTAAACATGTTAGTGGGATCCCAACCCTCCCCTAAACTGGGACAGTGGTTAACAGTACAACATAAGAATGAACTATAAAAATCAGTTGAAAAAGGCTTAACTCATCAGAAAAAAATACAAGTGAACAGGGCCGGATACTTGTACATCCCAACAACAAAAAGACACTAGGAACAGATCTGAGAGTACTCACAGTTATCTGACAGCTAGTTCAAAGCCACTAACAACTAATAAAAAAATCACGCATCTAAGACTAAATTATCAATCTATACACATCCAACATCCAATGGATTTAGTGTAAAGCCGTCATAAACAGTCATAGAAAAACATGACCTTGTGCAATGCCAAGATACAGGTATCGACAGATTGTAGATCCATGAATGTGTTTATGTATATAACATACTAGTTATATTTAGTTTGCTCTTAATTTACTGATAACAAAATCAATATTTATACCAATAAAAACAATATTCAATGATCTTATTACAGTGTTGAATAAGTAACCTTTTAGAATAAGTTTATTTAAAGGTGCGATAAGTTTACAAGGATCATTTTTAAATTTCTGGGCACGGTTAACAACATATCGTAAAAATGAGGATGTGCTATCCTGTTTGAAATAAGTTTTCTACAGGTACAACCAAACTTCAAAACCAAATCTTTATTTCTATGGAAAAATTTAGTAAAGGTTTTAAGTAATTTATGGTAACAATATCCCTGGTTTAATAATTTACCAGTAATACATAGATTACATTCGTTAAAATCAAAAACGTCAAAACAGAGATGGGCATAGCAAACGAGCTGTGAAATATAAACACCGTAAGATGGAGCCAAAGGAACATCACCATCTAAAAATGGAAAATTAACAATAGGGAATGAAAAATCGTCCCTTTTGTCGTAAATTTTAGTGTGGAGTTTCCCGTTTAAAACCGAAATATCTAAAACTATAAAAGGACAGTTATACAGTTAAAATTGATTTATTACAAGGCTATAAACAGTTCACCCAGGAAGAGAAGATTCATGAAATTTTACTACTGATTTGGGAGTATAGTGTATTTCCACGAATCACAGATTTTACTCTGAAATGATTGTAACATGTATTTTTTTTCAAGGAATATGTTATGTTCAAAATTATGAAAGACAGTGAGGTCATGATGTTTACATAAACAGTTCAAAGAAAATTGATTGTAGAATCCAGTTGTGATGTATTTATCTTTTTAATTCCAGATTGCTGAAATGGAAGTAGCTATGAGTAAGAGGGATGAAATAATAAGACAGTTGACAACAAGATTACATTCTACAGCCAGTTTACAAACTGAAGCAGAACAACTAACACATCATGTACAACAACTTCAGGCACAATTAATTAATGTATGTCATAGTTGTGGCTCACTTATAAGTCTTATCACTATCATATCTTTAGATTATAAAATAAATAGGCCAGATGGTAATATATATCTGAAAACTACAAATGAAAAGAGACACCCCATGCAAAAGGCACAAGAAGCATTTTTCTTCATTTTTCGTGATCAATAGGAATATGTACTTCATCATAGCCCTTTTCAGCAATATAATATATATTGTTGCCTCCTATGTAACATGTTGCTTGGGACATGGAAATACTGGGCCTCTGTCCAACTGTTCTCAGGTGTACAATTCTTCCCAAATTTTTATAATATTTATATTTATTATCAACCACATGATTTCCACCACACTCTAACCTGAGTGACACTATTTCTAAAAACTGATGAATGTACAATATGAAAAGGATTGAAGAGGTTCAATTCGTAATACAATGTTCAGAGTCTTATACAATCTTGGTTATGTTTCTGAAGTGTAAAGGGGCCTTCATGGTTGAGTCTCGGTAGTCCCAACTTTTGTTTAAAAAGATAAATAAAAAGAACCCCCAAAATAATGATGATTTTTTTTTTGAAAATCTATGAGGCACCAGTTATAATAGGAACTTTAAAAAAAAAACAATACCATTTGACACATAAGTAACTACTAAGAAAGTATAGTTATTTGTTGGATACCAATTTTCCCTGCAAGATAAAAGCATGATAGCTATATCATTGATGCAAGATTTCCATTCAGTTGTTGTACTTTCCAAGTTTTAAAACCATAAATCTAAATATAAGAAACTGTGCAAATCTAAATATAAGAAACCGTGCAAAATAAGATTCTTTTTATGCCCCACCTACGATAGTAGAGGGGCATTATGTTTTCTGGTCTGTGTGTCCATTCGTTTGTCTGTGTGTCAGTTCGGCTGTGCGTCCTTTCGTCTCTGCATCCTTTCGTCTGTGCATCCGTTCGTCTCGTTTCAGGTTAAAGTTTTTGGTTAAGGTAGTTTTTGATGAAGTTGAATTCCAATCAAGTTCAAACATATTCACTATGATATGATCTTTCTAATTTTCATGCCCAATTAAACTTTTGACCCTAATTTCACAGTCCACTGAACATAGAAAATGATAGTGCAAGTTTCAGGTTAAAGTTTTTGGTTAAAGTTTTTGGTCAAAGTAGTTTTTGATGAAGTTGAAGTCCAATCAACTTGAAACTTATTACACATGTTCCCTATGATATGATCCTTCTAAATTTAAATGCCAAATTGGATTTTTACCCCAATTTCATGGTCCACTGAACATAAAAAATGATGGCATCTGTGTACTGTGGACACATTCTTGTTATTTATATACTAGTTAAAAAAGTTCTTTTAACAATTTCCTCATGAAACTGTTCTTTTTAAATTTCAGGCTGGCAAATTAATGGAATCTCAGAACAGCAAACAGTTGATGTCCTCTCAAGCCTTACTGGAAGCCAAACATGAAATTGAAGCTTTGCAAAAATGTATTGAAGCCAAAGATACGCTTGTTAGTCAGCTATCAGACAAAGTTGGTGCCATTTCTGATGAATATGTTAATCTGAAAACTTCATATGAAGCCTCAAGACAAAAAGAAGCAGAAAGTTCTAAAGTTGTGAAAAGTCTGATGTCTGATGCAGAGGATATCCGAAGACAAGGAAGTGTAAATGGTTCAGTCACAGTATCTAATGAATATTCAGATGTCGATGACAGAGTTCAAAAGGTCAGACTTGAACTGGAAGAAACATATGGAAATCAGATAGCCTTGATGAAAGATGAATTGTCAAAACATTATAATGTGGAAGTTGAAAAATTGACTAGGGAATTAAATAATTTTAAGGAGATTTGTGCAAAACTTGAAAGTGATGATAATTCTCTTGAAGAAGAAAAACTAAAATTAACTGAAAGAAATACTTCTAATGATTTATTGATTTCTGAACTTCAATCAAAATTAACTGAAATTAATTCAAAATGTGTTCAAATTCATAGTGAAAAAGATGAACTTACAAAAGAAAATTTGACTTTAAGTAAACAGATTGATTTATTGAGTTCTCAGTTAGAATCCACAAATCATCATCATCCAGTCAGTAATGGAGGTGAACCTGTTCAGGAGGATGATAACTCTGAATCATACAATAAAATCAAAGAATTAAATGAGAAAAACTTAAATCTGACTTCTGAATTAGACAAGATTAAAAAAGACTATGCTAATGCACAGAAAAATGTAGAGGAGTTAGAAAAGAAAGTAAAGGGAGGTAATAGACCTGCCAGATTCCAGGTCGACTCCCAGGAGATAGTGATGGAATTAAAACAAGTGACTGAACAGTATGAGGAAGCTTTAGTAAACATTGCAATGATGCAGGGAAGGATTGAAGACTATGATATCAAGTGTGAAATTCTAAATGAAGACTTGAATAAGATAAAAGAACAATTGAAAACATCAGAAGATGCAGTGAAAAATTATGAAGAACAGACAAAAGAATTTGATAAAATAAAGGATAAATTGGGAAAATCAGAGCTGGAAATCAAAAGTTTTGAAGATCGTGTAAAGGAGTATGAATCAAAACATGAAACAGTGTTATCAGAACTAAGTGATATGACAGAACAGTGTACAAATGCTCAAAGACAGTGTGAAGAATACAGAGATAAATTTGTTGAATATGAACAGCAACTTACTGATTATGAAGGGTTAACTACTCAGTACAATGAATTACAACATGAATGTAATGTGTATCAAACACAAAATGATGAACTTAATAATAAAATGAATATTCAGCAAGATGTTGTCATGGAGTTAAAGGCGGAGCTAGAGATATTGTCTAATCAAAACCAAGCATTCCAAGAACAGTCTCCCATACAGACACAGCAAATAGAGGACTTAACCAAAGAAAACAAATGTTTGCTAGAAAGTATTGACTTACATAAAGATGAAGTTACAAAACTAACTAATAGTCTTAATCAGGCTACAGCAGAGGTAGATACTTATAAGGAGAAAACTCAATCACTTGAAAGTTTAGTGGAAACTCTGGAGGTTGAACTAAAATCAAAATGTGACACTGAATTAATTCTTAAACAAAAAGACAATTCAATAAAGAAATTAACCAATGACATTGATGACTTAACATTACAGCTTCACATGCAAGAACCTGTTGAAGAAAGTTTCCAGAAGGAAACAATAACACATGAAGAGGCATCTTTATCTTTGTCTAATCAGGTTGTCTCTCAGAATGAAACAAAAGACATTGAGAATGCTCATGTTGTTCAGTCAGAAGCACAATCAGCTCTGTCATTTGATAGTTTTGTGCAGGAAGAATTAGAACATCAGTCAGAACTTGCATTACATGTGGTTAGTGATATGGAAGCTGATTCTCTTGATGGTGATACCGTTTCTATTGAAGACTCAAAACAAAGTGATCTTATAGCTGAAATAAGTAAACTTCAACATGAGAATCATGAACTTAAACTGACTATCCAGAACATAAAAGTGACTTATGAAAATGATTTGGAGCAAGCATTACAGTCATGTCGTTCTGAAATCGTCAATGTATCGGCTGAAAAATCAAACATAGAGACCTCTTATTTAGAACTAGAGGAAAATATTGTTAACATTAATGAAAAAGTTAAGTTAGCTGAATCTGCATTGGCTACTGTGGAGGAAGAAAAGCTTGCACTTCAGAATGATTTAACATTTGTTAACAGTATGTTAGATGAAATGACTCAGAACGAGGGACTGTCTCAAAGTGATTCAAATATGTCAATTACAGTGTGTAATAAACTGAAAACACTGCAAGAAAAATTAGAAATTGCTCAATCTAATACTGAAAATCTAAGTTCTCAAAGTGAAAAATTAAGAACTGAAAAATTAGAAAATTTAGAAATACATAAGAATATAATTTTACACAAACAGGAGGAAAATGATAATTTATGTAAAGAACTTGAGTGTCTTCAAATTCAGATGAAAAACATGGAAACTGAAGTTGAAAAAAGTAAACATCTATTGAAAGAAAATGACAGTTTAAATAAGTCTTTGCAAGAAATGAATGAAAGGGAACAAACTCTACGAATTCAATGTGAACGGTTATCTCAGCAAGTATTCGAACTTTCCGTCATAAATCAGACAGTTAGTGGTGACAAAGAAAACCTTGAGAACAGGTTTGTGGAAGTGTCAGCAATGGAAAATAATGAGATCTCTGACTCAGTAGTGAACACTCATGTAAATGAAGTGATGTCAAGTAAAAAGTCACATGATTTATTATTAACCAATCAGCAATTACTTCCAATTTCAGAACATGACAATGATGTAAAATGTAAAGTTACAGCAGATGGTGAAACTTTGGTGAGAGATGATGGACCTCAGAAAACAACAGATGTTCTAGTCCATGAAGGTGAAATAACACAGCAGAGTGCAGCCAACCAGTCAACCACGGTAAGATCAACCTGCATGCCGACCAACCATGGTCAAGTTATGAATGTTTGTTCGTCTGTTTGTGTTAATTCAGTTATTCAGTTACCGCAAAATTCTGTTCATGATTTAGTTGCTTCTAATTTTAATACTTTCGATTTTCAAATGATTGCCAGTCAAAATGATGATAAATGTTGCAAACAAGCTGAAAGTTTGGATCAAAGTGAATATGATGACCCTGAGAATCTTACAAGTGTTAATAAATCATCTGATCAGACATTACACCAATCATGTGAGAACACAAATAATCTATCACAAAATCATGATACAGATCTAAATAAACATCAAGATACAAATTCCAGTTCTAAAAATGATGACAATTTTCAGGATGCAGATGCAAGCTCAATTGAGTATACAGATCATGCAGATGATGGTGAAAATGAGAATGAGAATAATGAACAATCAGAACATTTGAGAAATGAGAATACAATACTGAAGGTCAAATTAGAGGACACACAAAATGATATGTCAGCTATACTGCATGATCGTGTTGAATTGGTAGGATCCATGGAAAACTTTTCTGACAAAATAAACTATTTGCGTGACCACAATGAACGACTACAGAAAGAATTGAAACGATCATTTGAAGACAATAAAGTGTTGCTTTTGAAAGTTGAAGAAAGTAATGAAAGTTCTGAAATAAGATGCAAGTTAGAAGATAAAATTATTGAACTTGTATCAGAAAACCAAAAGTTAAAATTAGAATATGGAGAAAGTAGAAAAGCATTAAAAGATGAACATGAATCTTTGAAATCTGCATTGAACTCTTGGCAAGAGGCATCTAGTTCTAGTCAACAGTTGAAGACAGAAGTAACAGGTTTGTTTAATGAAATGGAAAGATTATCTGAACAAAAGCAGGACATGGAATCGTCACTACAGGCTATGGAGGAAGCGTTTGTCACCAGTCAGTCATTAAATGAGGAACTGCAAAGGCAAGCACTCGAAAACTGTAAAAATCTCAATGATATGGAAAAGTGGAAAATTCATGCTCAGGATTTGGAAGGACAATTAAGAGAAAGTGAAGAAAAGTTGGAAACTAAAATACGTACATGGAAAATATATGTGGGAGAAATTGAAAATAAACAGAAAGAAAAGATAAATGATTTAGAATATCAAGTGGAACAGAAAGCAGCCGAGGTTAATGAACTTAGAAATATCAATAGTGAGCTAGAAAGTAAATATCAGCAATTGCATGAAGATAAGGAGCAATTACAAGAGGAATGTAAAGCATGCCAAACTGAAATCAGCCATTTGTATTTGGTTAACACGGACTTGGTTCAGGAACGAGATACATCATTGATTCAATGGGAACATTTCAGACCGGAACTAAATAAATTGACTGAGAAATGTACAATGCAGGAAAGTTTTATTTTAGAGTTGAAAAGCGAACAATTGCAATTGATTACCGATATCAAACTGAAACAAGAAAAGTGTGACAGTATAGAAATAATCATGGCCAAAGAAAAAGTAGAGTTGCAAGGAAAATGCTCTAATTATGAAAATCAACTGATTCAAATGAAAGAATGTTGTTTTAACCTTGAAAAACAAGTTGAAGAGATTACTGGAAAGTGTGCAATGTTTGAAAAACAAAAAGAAGAAATGATGGTTCAGCAAAATGATTTAATCAAAGACAGGGAAAGTGTACAATCAGAAAATAAATTATTGAAGGAAAAATGTGACAAATTCTCACAAGAAGTTGAAAATATGAATATCTCATTGAAAAATAAATATCAAGAGTATGAAAGTTCTTTAGGAGAACTTGAAAAGAAAAATATGAAATTAAAAGAAACTTGTGAGAAATCTGATATTGATGCTGTAAATTTGAACAAGAATCATTCTGAGGTTCTGAAACAAAAAGAAAAGCAAATAGAGAAATTAGAGCAAAAAGTGATAACATGTTCTTTACAAATAAATGAATTACATGTTAGATGTAAGCAAACCGATAATGCCTTAAAAGATGTTGAATTCAAATACTCTGACTTGAAACAAATCAAAGAAAAGGCTGAGAATGAGGAATTATCTGGTCTATCTTCACAAAACCATGAACTCAGTACCAAACTGGAATCTCTAGAAAATATAATTAAAGATAAGGATTTGGATTGTGAAAATTGGACTCAGAAGTTTAAAGAATTAGAGAAATCATTTGTTAGTGTACAAACTGAAAACAAAGAATTGCTGCAAAATTGTAAAAATATAGAACTTAAGAAAAAGGCTATGAAAACAAAATATTCTCAACTAGTACAAACAAGTAATGAGACTGAAGAAAAACTGCAGAAAACAATATCAAATCTTACTTCAATGAATAATGATTTAAATGAGAAATGTGAGGCACATGAAGAGCATATTCAGAACTTGAATATTGATATTGAAAAGATTGATCAAGTTAAAGCTAATGTACAGCAAACATTAAAAGAGACATCAGAAAGGAATAACAAGTTTGAAAGTTCATTGAAAGAAGTTCAGGATGAAAATAAGGTATTGTCAAAAAAAATTGAAACAAACAAATGTCAATCAGATCAAGTTTGCAGTGAACTGGAAAAGTTAAAACAAGTTCACAAAGACAGTGAAGGCTTAATAGTAAAACTTGAAAGAGAGAATGAAAGTCTAATGCACCAGCTTAGCGAAGGAACTAAACAATTGGAAAAATTACAACAAAGTCATCAGGATTTCATGGAAGAACTTGAGCAAACACAAAAATCACTATTAAAGCTTCAGGAGGATCATTTTGAGCTGAAAAATAAGAAAGAGATGTTGGAAAAAGAAAATGATCAGATGAAGCAGCAAAGAGAAAGACTGTCGCAGGAGATAAACAATTTGTCTGATGAGTTAGCAAGTGTTGAACAGGAAAGAAACAGCTATTTTGCCGAACAAGAACTTAGAAAACAAAGTGTTAAGAACAGTGAATCATCATCTGTTACATCAGACATTAAGGAGAACGGAGATGCTCATGATGTCCATGTACAGGATAATTATGAAGCTGTTGATGCTCAACTAACAGAAAGATCAGTGCATGTCAATGATGCAGAGGAAATAAAGGAAAGTAAGAAAAAAGATGATAATGAAAAGAAGGAGGAGGAGGAAGACGATGAACTTATTTCTGAGGAAGAGTTAGAGGTCTTAATTCAACAAAGAATTGATCATGAAAAGAAGCAAATTGAATATGATCTGGAGGAAAAATACGAACTTCAGTTCCGTAAACGTCAAGTTGAATTGATGCATACATTTGAAAAGAAACAAAAAGATTTGCAGAAGGACTTTGAACAACATGTTAATCACAGGGTTGAATCTTTACGAGCTGAGAAGGATCAATCTTTCGTGAAAGCATTGCAGAAAGTGAAAAAAGATTTCGAGAAAAAACTTAAAAAGGAGATGGAGAAACAAAGGTTGGCACATGTACAGGAGTTGGCAACAATGGAAGACGAAAGGAAAGGTGGTGGACATATCAGTGGTGTTGTTAAAAACTTACTTCAGGAAAATCAGGTATGTATAATTATTATGTATTAACTTTTTTTGTGACCAAATTTTTACTGTACACTTAGAAAATATCTAAAAGAAGTTTCAGAAGCAAAATATTGACATAGAAAAATGTAACTGATTTTATTTAATTTATTGTACAAAGTAAATAACATCATATTATGATTATTATATGCGAGGACAGTTATTCAAGTTAGAATGAAAAAGACTTCATTAACATATCAGTAAAACCAGTTTTGTTATATCAAAATATTTATAGCGCATATGGAACAGAAATTAGAATTCAAACGGAAATAAAAAGTAATTTTATTACACGAAAATACCTATATTTGCTATTATGCATGTTAAGTGAGTTCTGTAAATAAAAGGAGTTTGGGGAAATATGTCAATGAGGCAAAACAACACAAAAAAAAAAAAAACCATCTAAAACATTTAATATAATGATTGACAGCAAAACAAAAATGTATCATTAATCATTATTTCTCTCCAATACAGAATTAGCAAAGATGATTTTCTATGTGTCCATTTTATGGATTGTAAATATATTGTTCATAATTTCTTGACAGGAGTTGGCAGAAGCCCGAGATGCTTTGTTACAACAAGTGGAACTTTCCCACCACCAACAAGACAAGTTAGAGGATGAACTTAGGAGTATAATGGAAGAAAACATTGAGGGAGAAGGAGAATTCCTTCAGGAACCGATTAAACTAAACACTGAAAAACCAAGACATTCATATCGTAGTCAGTCACTCCTACTTGATTGGGAATTCTCTCCCTCATCATCATTTGACCAGGACAAAGATCCACCTGGTCTGAGTGGACAGTTTGAATATGATTGTCAGAACTTACAATGTCTACTGTTAAGAAGGAAATATCAAGAACTCAGGAATACTGTCCAATTATCTGGTTTTCAACCAGAATTAAACATTGCAGAAGATTTTCACTCTGTTGGTCCAGGCTTTAAACCAGAAATAGTGGATTACATCCACAATGAACCTGAAACAGATTTATCAACACCCACTACAGAACTTGAGGCTTCATTTGTCAAGGAAGCTTTAAGAAAGGCAGCTGAATCTTTCTCAGAAGTCAAACAATCTACTAATTCTACCCCCACTGTTGACGCTTTCATTGAAAATGTTGGTTCTAAGGATGATATATTTAAGTCTAGGGAATCTGTTGCAACAACGGAGGAATTCTTGCCTCTAAGGGTTAGATCTCTTAGTTTAAATCTACCTCAGGATACTGATTTAATGGATTGTGATGAAATAAGTGAAGTAGATAAAAAAAATCCTTCTTTTATTGGGCATGTAAGACATCGGTCATTGGATAGATTTATTGGGCAAAACATAGAAACTGAAGGAAAATTTGTCGCAGAATTCTTCCATGATCAAACACCTTTGTCACAGCTCAACAAATCACAAGATAGAATATCACAATCATCAGATGGGAAATTAAAAGTAAATATTGTAAGCAAACGTAACTCATGGAATTCGTCTTTAAGTAGTCAAACAAGTTTGTCTCAGAGTGATCTTCAACTCAGTATAGACCATGTGACTGAATCTAAATCAGAAAAATCAGAACATAATTCACAAGGTGAATTCTTTGTTGAATATATTAGTGGCGATTTAGAAACCTTAGATCAAAACACTCTAAATGAAATTGCTGTGATCCAATCAAATTCTCCTCATTTAGGGGAGGTCACGCCACATTTCGATTTCGCATTAGAACTTACAAAGGATGAGAAATTGGATAATGATAAACTATTGAAGAAACTGGATAGTTTAAAAAACATTTATTGTAAAGAAAAGCAAGATCTTATGAGCAAGTGTGAAAATCTGACAATTCAGCTTGAAAATGAGTCTCTTTCAAGGAGACAACTTGAACAGGAACTCATAAATATTAGTGAAGATTTTGGGGAAACTTTTACAAAGCCAGAAACTGAGATTTCAATTATTAGTCAAAGGGAAAATAATACAAAGCAACCCCCTAAGAAAACTTTGACAGACAATAATACACTGCAAAAAGAAAATGTTCCAAAATCTTGTCATTTTGAATCAATGATTAAAAGTCTGGAGTGCGAGTTACACGAAAAAGAAGACAGCCTCAAGCACCAAAATAGTGAAATAGGCATGGGTGAAGCTTTACAAGAGCAAAGACTGAATGAAATGAAGGTGCTGTATAAATCTGAATTAAGAAAATTAGAAGTAGAAAATAGTTCTTTATTGGAACAAAAATATCAGCTTGAAAATCAAAACCGTGAACTTAACCAACAATCAGAATCTAAAGAATTAAGGGGAGGTAACTGTAAAAGTTGTATTTCTGTAGAATCACAGACTGATAAATTAGAACTAAATAATGAAAAAAAATTACTGGAAAAACAACAACTTATAGATCAGTTGGAAACACATAACTCAAAAATAGAATCAGACTTAAAAGTATTGTTTGTAAAAGAAAAAGAAAAGGAAATTACCATAAAAGAATTGACAGAAAAATGTCAAAATCTTGAAATGAGAGCACAGGAAAAAGTTCAATTAGTGGAACAGCTAGATCAACAGTGTGCCTCCTATAAGATGAGGCTTCAAACAACTGGACATGAATCCACTGAAATGAAACAGGTCGGATCTTTCATTGAGCTTCAAGAGAAATGCAAAAATTTAGAACTAGAACTTGAAAGTGCAAAACAGAATGAAACTTTTGCTTGTGTTTATGAGGAAAAGTGCAACCAATTGGAATCTGATCTGGAAAATAAGCAAGAAAATGAACAAGATCTGATAGAAATGACTGAAAAATTTGAAAGGTTAGAAAAAGAATATAAAGAACAGAATATGAACCATTTACAGGAACTGAATTCTTGTACTTCTGTCATTGAAAAACTGAGGCAAAAATATGAGACTATAGACAGTTTATTGGCAAACGAGAAAAAAGTATCACAGGAAACATATGAAAAGTGCGAGCACTATCTTAAAGAGCTTACTTTGAAGCAAACTTTATTGAAAGAAATTGAGGAAAAGTCAAGTAAGGATGCCATACAGCTGGAGGAATTGAGTATTAAATGTGCTAACCTGACAGATAGTCTACAAATTCAAAAACATAAGAATAATCGTCTGAAAAAAGAAAATGAGGAAAACTGCAATAAATTTGAAGCAGAAATCAGTCACAAGGAGAGAGCGTTAGATGAAATTAATGATACATGTTCAAAATTTGAAATTGCAGAATATGAAAATGAACATGTTATTCAAGAACTAACAACTCAATGCCAAAAATACCAGTCAGAAATTCAAGCTTTGAGGGCAAAGGAACTGCTGAAAATAAAGAAAACATTGTCTTGCTCTGTTGATGAAATTGAGAGTACTGACTATCAGGAATTCATAGTAGATAGTAGTTCATGCATATTTGATGATGAAGAAGAAAAGATTCCTGGTGAAAATAAAGAAAACAAGAGTGAGTTTGATAATAAAATAGAGGAGGACATTCTTGTACAGAAAACAGCTAGTTATGTTGAGACTGACATTCACGATGATAAGTCAGGTGTATATGAGAGGGTTACTGAATTGGAAACTTTGTTAAAAGACAAGGATGCTTTAATAAGAAAGTATGGGACTGAATTAGATCAAAGGAATGATGAATTAGATAGAATGGATGATCTTCGTCAGTATCAGGAACATTTGGAGATGTCAGTCAGAGAAAAAGATTCCTATATCAAACAATTAGAGGAACATTTCTTACAGCAGAGGACACCAGTCTCTGTTAGATCGCCCGTCAAACCTGGCAAATTTGGAAATGTTGGTCAACCAAGAAAGGATGAGCCTGCAGCAATAACTTGTAGTACACCCACTTTGAACTTGCCTGAAAATATTCATTCCTCGGAAATGGAATTACAAGATAATTTATCTGATCAGTCAACAATAAGTGGGGATAACTCTTTTACAAAACAGAAGTCACATGACAGTCTACTTTCAGACAAAACAGATAATGATGGGAATTTTGTTACTCATTCCAAATTTAATGATAGTTTTATCTCGGACAGTAAAAATGACAATACTCAAACATCATCAGCTATAAGTGAATCTGGCAGTAGGAGGTCAGAGGAAGCTAGCATCTCGCAAATGGATATGAAACATTTTGCTATTGTTGAAGAAATATCCAAACTAAGACAGGATCTTAGAGAAACCAAATCTGTATATACTCAGGAGAATGCATTGTTAAGAGAAGCTCTAGATAAAGAAAAATGGAATAGAGATTCTAAATTGGAGTCACAAGATGTAAAACAACATTTCTCATCTGAAGTTGGAAAACTTCAGCAGAAAGTTTCTTTATTAAAGGAAACAAATGATATGTTAAGAAATGAAAATGATAAATGGTTAAAGAAAGTTCAAGAACAAGAATCAATAGTTCTCCAACTTAGAGAACAGCTTGGTTGTGATGTTAATAAAGATGAAAACAAACTTGATCAGTCATTTAATCAGCAGCTTAAACTTTTACAGCAACAGAGAAATGAATTGGTGGAAAGACTGAGTGATAGTGAAAATAAGATAGAAAATCTGTCTCAAAGTCTTATTGAAAAATCTACTTCAGAAGAAAACTTACGCTCTGAAAAAGCTAAGCTACAGACAAAACTGTATGAGATGGAAGAAGTCGAAAAAGAATTGACAGAAAAGAAAATTGAATTAGAAAAGCAAAAAGCAACACAAAGTCGGTTAGAGGAAGTTATCTATCATAGAGATCTGATTGAAAGGGAGTTGATGAAGCAGAAAAGGTTGTTAGAAGTGGAGCTGGCTGAAATTGAATGTAAGTTGCATGAAAAAGAGGAATTATTAGAGATACAGAAAAATCAGTTGTTGGAAGAAATCAAACAGAATTATAGTTCTGACCGAATCTCTGACACGTCAAAACGTTTATCTTCCTCGTTTGAAAGCTCTGATTTCTCATTTGAAGGAGCTAGATCAAAACCTTTAAGCAGAACTCCTCAGCCACATACATCTCCACATTCAGCATCAAAATCAAAGACAACCACCCCCCGGTCACGGTATAGACAGCAGGGAAATGTAAACAGATTAGAACGAATGCTTAGTGATGTGGAAAAAGAACATGCAGAAGCAATCAGTTATTTGAAAGAAAAATTGCATCCTGCAGAACATATGTCCGACAGTCATCAGGGTTATACGCCAAAAAAGCTTTGATCTAAATTTATCATCTTGTTTGCCCTACATTCAGAATATCAATGAATTTGAATCTTGCTTTTGTTTGCTTTACCAAACAGCCAAAATACTAGAAAATTAATTTATTATTTTAAATTTGTGAGTTGTATCATCTTGTTGCACTTTCATTTATATTTGGAAACTTTCAAACCTTTAAAACTTTAATCTTCTTGGAAGAAATAAAATGACAGAATTTAAAAGAAAATTGTAGTAATTGCTATTAGATCTATGCTTGTATATTTATACAATCTACACAATTTTGTGTTTTGGCTGTTCAAGTCTATGGTTGAGATATATATTTTTACCATTATACTATGACAATGCATGTAATTTTAACTCCCCAATGGTGACAGTATTTAGGCATATTCATTCAAATCATACACAAAAGTAGAAAAATAAAACAATATTTTAATTTAGACAATACTTCAAAGACAAACATCATTGAATTATTGACAACAACATTTTGTATTTGTTGATTTTTTTATTGTATTGTTTTGACTGAAATTGCCATTCTCCTTTTGTTATTACTATGAAAAAAATGTATTGTTTAACAGTTTTTAGAAGAATGAAGTGAAATACATGTATATTGTTGAGATGACCAATAAGAATCATGTTTTGTTTGTTTTGTTTAGTTTTTGTTTCTGTTAATTTCTACACCTATTCTGAAGCATCAAAATTTTGAGAGTACAAAAATACATAAATATTTTTTTTAATATTTCTTTGAAAATATTGGCTTTATGCAAATATTGCATGTAGCCTTTCACAATTTGCATAGCAGTATGATAATTTTATGGTTACATTTTTCATTAATTTTAAAGATATTTAAAAGAAAAAAATCAAATTCACTCTGTGGCAAAGGTTGTCCACTGATGACATAAAATGGTTTGGGCAGTACATGTTACAGCTACTGTTGATTTCTCAATAAGTCTTATTTATCATGTACAAGAAATATGCAGATTTTTTGGTATGATGTTGGTCAACATTAAACTATTACCTTGGACAATATAGATATATATTTGCATGGAAGATTGGATGTCTTTATTGTATACTGTTGAGATTATCCTTTTTTGTGGGCATATCTTGCCCCTTTAGTTTTCTTGGACCAATCCTGATGAAATTTTAATACAATTCTAAATTTTTGTTGTTTTCAAAACTTAGTACACTAAAAGCTAAGGATTCTTCGGCTATTGGTACTTTACGGAACGGAACGGAACGGAACGGAACGGAACGGAAAAGAATTTCATTTAAGGTATCCAAAGGGGGCATTTATCAAAATTTCGAAAAATCTTTAAAACAAAACAAACTTTAAAATTTCTGTGTTTTACGGTTTTCCATATACAAATAACACAAATGTATACTAAATCTCATCTTCACAGGTGAAATGTGTAATAATGTATAACATCGGGAAATACTCTGTAGATGAATATGTCGGATTGTCCTGATAAATTATCATGAAATTAACGCATTTGCAAGTCATGCATTATGATATCTAGACTGACCTCACGTCGTCCTTGATTAGAGACAGTGACCAAGTTGAATCTGATTTAAACTTATTAATTTATTTTTCCGTTCCGTTCCGTTCCGCAAAGTACCAATTGCTCTGAGGAATTGGTATTTAACGGAAAAAACGGAAACAGACATCTTTAATGTAATTAAAGCTGTATGATAACAAAAATTGTCTGACACCTCTTTTTGCATGAGTGGTATGTGTTTTAGATAGCATTTTCGACTTGATCAATAATAAAAAATTTAACACAAAGGCAGGTTACACAAAAAGTCTTTCGCCTTCCATCGGTAATTATATTTTAAAAAAGAGGCCTTCAACAGCCCGTTCCGACGATGATTAGAGACAGTGATCAAGTTGAATCTTTATTAAATCTTTTAATTTATTTTTCCGTTCCGTTCCGTTCCGCAAAGTACCAATTGCTCTGAGGAATTGGTATTTAACGGAAAAAACGGAAACAGACATCTTTAATGTAATTAAAGCTGTATGATAACAAAAATTGTCTGACACCTCTTTTTGCATGAGTGGTATGTGTTTTAGATAGCATTTTCGACTTGATCAATAATAAAAAATTTAACACAAAGGCAGGTTACACAAAAAGTCTTTCGCCTTCCATCGGTAATTATATTTTAAAAAAAGAGGCCTTCAACAGCCCGTTCCGACGATGATTAGAGACAGTGATCAAGTTGAATCTTTATTAAATCTTTTAATTTATTTTTCCGTTCCGTTCCGTTCCGCAAAGTACCAATTGCTCTGAGGAATTGGTATTTAACGGAAAAAACGGAAACAGACATCTTTAATGTAATAAAAGCAGTATGATAACAAAAATTGTCTGACACTCTTTTTGCATGAGTGGTATGTGTTTTAGATAGCATTTTCGACTTGATCAATAATAAAAAATTTAACACAGAGGCAGGTTACACAAAAAGTCTTTCTCCTTCCATCGGTAATTATATTTTAAAAAAGAGGCCTTCAACAGCCCGTTCCGACGATGATTAGAGACAGTGATCAAGTTGAATCTGATTTAAACTTTTTAATTTATTTTTCCGTTCCGTTCCGTTCCGCAAAGTACCAATTGCTCTGAGGAATTTGTATTTAACGGAAAAAACGGAAACAGACATCTTTAATGTAATTAAAGCAGTATGATAACAAAAATTGTCTGACACCTCTTTTTGCATGAGTGGTATGTGTTTTAGATAGCATTTTCGACTTGATCAATAATACAAAATTTAACACAAAGGCAGGTTACACAAAAAGTCTTTCTCCTTCCATCGGTAATTATATTTTAAAAAAGAGGCCTTCAACAGCCCGTTCCGACGATGATTAGAGACAGTGATCAAGTTGAATCTGATTTAAACTTTTTAATTTATTTTTCCGTTCCGTTCCGTTCCGTTCCGCAAAGTACCAATTGCTCTGAGGAATTGGTATTTAACGGAAAAAACGGAAACAGACATCTTTAATGTAATTAAAGCAGTATGATAACAAAAATTGTCTGACACCTCTTTTTGCATGAGTGGTATGTGTTTTAGATAGCATTTTCGACTTGATCAATAATACAAAATTTAACACAAAGGCAGGTTACACAAAAAGTCTTTCTCCTTCCATCGGTAATTATATTTTAAAAAAGAGGCCTTCAACAGCCCGTTCCGACGATGATTAGAGACAGTGATCAAGTTGAATCTGATTTAAACTTTTTAATTTATTTTTCCGTTCCGTTCCGTTCCGCAAAGTACCAATTGCTCTGAGGAATTGGTATTTAACGGAAAAAACGGAAACAGACATCTTTAATGTAATAAAAGCAGTATGATAACAAAAATTGTCTGACACTCTTTTTGCATGAGTGGTATGTGTTTTAGATAGCATTTTCGACTTGATCAATAATAAAAAATTTAACACAGAGGCAGGTTACACAAAAAGTCTTTCTCCTTCCATCGGTAATTATATTTTAAAAAAGAGGCCTTCAACAGCCCGTTCCGACGATGATTAGAGACAGTGATCAAGTTGAATCTGATTTAAACTTTTTAATTTATTTTTCCGTTCCGTTCCGTTCCGCAAAGTACCAATTGCTCTGAGGAATTGGTATTTAACGGAAAAAACGGAAACAGACATCTTTAATGTAATTAAAGCAGTATGATAAAAAAAAATGTCTGACACCTCTTTTTGCATGAGTGGTATGTGTTTTAGATAGCATTTTCGACTTGATCAATAATACAAAATTTAACACAAAGGCAGGTTACACAAAAAGTCTTTCTCCTTCCATCGGTAATCATATTTTAAAAAAGAGGCCTTCAACAGCCCGTTCCGACGATGATTAGAGACAGTGATCAAGTTGAATCTGATTTAAACTTTTTAATTTATTTTTCCGTTCCGTTCCGTTCCGCAAAGTACCAATTGCTGTGAGGAATTGGTATTTAACGGAAAAAACGGAAACAGACATCTTTAATGTAATTAAAGCAGTATGATAACAAAAATTGTCTGACACTCTTTTTGCATGAGTGGTATGTGTTTTAGATAGCATTTTCGACTTGATCAATAATAAAAAAATTAACACAAAGGCAGGTTACACAAAAAGTCTTTCTCCTTCCATCGGTAATTATATTTTAAAAAAGAGGCATTCAACAGCCCGTTCCGACGATGATTAGAGACAGTGATCAAGTTGAATCTGATTTAAACTTTTAAATTTATTTTTCCGTTCCGTTCCGTTCCGCAAAGTACCAATTGCTCTGATGAATTGGTATTTAACGGAATCAACGGAAACAGACATCTATAATGTAATAAAAGCAGTATGATAAAAACAAGTCAGACCCTTCTTTTTTGAATGAGTGGTAAGTGTTTTAGATAGCATTTCGACTGGATCAATATTTAAATAAACAGCTGCGCCATGAGCGCATGATACGCCCGTCGTCTTGTGAAAAAACATTTTAATGTAAGTGCGGTTCTACCCACACATCAACCTATCTTAGAATGAAAATGACCTTTATTTTACACATGAGGAATGTCAGGGAATGAAACTGTACGTGTATTGCTTGGCCGCTCAAGTCCTCTTGATTTATAACGGATTAAGAAACAAATTGAAAACATGTAAGATTATTTGCAAAAGTAATTGCATACATTTAATTCACTGTCCGTGTCACTGCTAGTCATGATAGCCCTACGATACAAACATTTCACTAGATTTTTTCGGGACAAACTAACATGTAAATCAAAGAATTTCAAAGAAAACGTTGTCGGATAAGTCCGAAAATTAATAAGTGCGCTTAGACTAAGAATGTTTTAAGGGTTTTATCAAACGAAGTTATGGGAAAGAAAAGAACGAAAATAGAATGCTTTTTGATACACTCTTAAAAGGACCCTTAATGCATTTTTTGTGTAATCGTAAACTATGACTTACGAAGACTTTAAGAGAAGTTTCTTGTTATCGCGGGCCCCTGTATCATGAAAACCTGATGGTGATAAGAGAGTATCTGCAATCCCCTCGTGGGTTATCTTAACAATTTAACGGCTATCTTAGTATACACTTACGATAACTAGTTAAGATAGCCCTATTATCGACTTCGAAGTAACCGTCTTTGATTTCTAAGAGAATATTAGTATTTGCGGCAAAATCGGTATTAAAACTAAAGTCGTCTACTGTATGTGTTTAAAAGAATGCTAAAAATATACTATGATTCGTTTTTTGTTGCAGACTCTACATCCACTGTCAAGTAAAGCCCTGTTTAATGCTCCTTTCTGGCATAGATAATAAACGAATATTCAAGTTCATAAATTCTATTCTTCAAAAACACATCTACATGGAATGGTAACAATAAATCAAGAGAACAAATCAACTAACATATCATACAAATACGGAATGCAATCCGCAATACGAAAAACCCCATAACTGGTTAAGGCGAGATAACTCTCTTAAAAGGATGTTATCTTTACCAAACGTCTTGACCATACCAAACTGACATATAACACCTGTTCATTGATAATTTGTATTATTCTATGTATTTTTTGTGATTTTGTCCCATGTACATTTTACTTCATAACTCTTTATTAACATACTGTTTGTAGATTTTTTTTACTGATATGTAATAATACGTATCAGTATTACCACCGTAGGTATAGTGTCCGGTTGAGATCGGGTTTTTTCGAGAGCGTCCAGTTTTTTTCGAGAGATTATGACTAAAAATGTAAACAAACAGACATGTTTTCCTGTAACACGTAAAATAAATGCTTAAACTAAATTTACAAGATCAAACAAATTAAGTAAGTATTTGTGATGAAAGGATGTTGCCAACCATACATACTTTGCAGTTAAAAAAGTTTGATTTGGCCTAATAATGCTTTTATGCCAAAATATAGAAAAAAGCAATTTCTATACACATACCAATGCAAATTTCAAAGAGCATGCACACATGATGTCTTTATATCCTTACATTTACATATGCTATAACAAAAGTTTTAGTTATTGTAATTAAAAGGCAATTTTAAGGGTATATTCATTTCCATCTGTTCAAGTTTTTTCGAGAGCAGTTCGGGTTTTTTCGAGAACAGTTCAGGTTTTTTCGAGAGATAAACCAATTTCTTACGGTTTAAAATGTGCTATTTAAGTACATTTGAGTTTAAAAACGAATGAAAAGTCATCGGTTCTTTCAAAGTTTATAACTAATGCATTACAGCAGTTTGATAATGTTGCATAAGCACATACATTTCATAAAAAAAAACATAATTTATTTCTATATATTGTTGTATTGCATTATGAATTGCATGGACACCGGTATGCTTTATACCTATATTATTTGGATTAATCAAATCTACCTATGTCTATAGAAAAAAATGTTCACATCATGCATGATCACTGTATTCAAAGGACACTGGTTAACGTATGGTTAGATCAATCAAACATATTGCCATCCATGTTATTGAAATGACGGAACTAAGCTAGTGTACTGACTCGTCCGTAATTATTTCATGATGTTTCCGAAAGTTGACTTACATTTACTATCTTCTTTGTTACTTTCCCCTCTTTTGTAATTTCCCCTTATTTACATGCTCACGTTGATGATTCAGCATCATTTATTGATATATCTGCCAGATTCCGGCACAGTGTACGTTTATAGCATATTGACAATTTGAAGAACTGTTTATTGTAAACATATATAACATGTATTGTGTTTTGATGACGTATAAAACGTTGGATAAATGACAATGATGACAAATATGCCACTTCACCAGATTATTTGTTTTATTGTTTCACAACCGTTTGTTATTACTTGTAAACACACAGATACAACATTTACACTATAAAAATGTTCTATAAACATTCAAATACCCTTTTTGGTAATTTTTGTATGATTCATAGCACCCCCCTCATTTCGTTATTTTTAAAGTATGGAAAGCAATTCGTGTCATAATTTGCATACATAATGTTTGATACTTGTCGAGTTTTCAACACATTAAAAGCTGAACACACCAGTTTTGACTCACAGTTATGTTACAAACTTGATATATTGTAAATACTTGTATTTTTTATGTGAATGTATGGAACACAATTAGTGTCATAAGCCAACTTTGTATTTTTGTATGTTTTGGCAAATCTTTTTGATTGATAGGTTTTATATTGAGTTTTTATTTGTTCTTTCAGCTTTTTACCGTTTGATGTTCACGTTCAGTTTGGAGTTATACTTACCTGTCATCATTTGTAATCATTCATTGAACACCAGCATACCTTTGTTATTCATGCTACATTGTGTTAATAGAGTGGATTATATGACAATAAATAAAACGGTTATCTTTAATGAAGTCCATTATTTAATGCCCGCAAAGAATAGATGGGAGTCATTACAGCTAGCATGCTGATGTCCAGATAAACATATTGCATAGATCCAAATATACGTATATCGATATGGAATTTATGTGATTTAAAAAATCTACATTTTAGAGTGCCATGGATTTTAAGCTGAAACTATTCGTAATTTGAACAATCGTTTTGTGGGCACGGTCAAATTTGATTGATATTTAAGTACGCATTGCTTTTGCGCCAATTCTTAAAAGTTGTAGTTTTTCATTTGCGCCAAAAAATAAATATTGCTTCTGCGCCATTGTGCAGGTAAACTAATTAAAAAGTGAAAATATAGAAAATTTAAACAATATCTACGGACACACCAGCTGTCATCAGGAGATAGGAGAAAAAAAACCAGATTCAGTGGCGGATCCAGGGGGGGGTGGGGGTTCCGGGGGGGTGCACCCCCCCTTTATTTTTGCCGATCAATGCATTTGTATCGGGACATATGTTTTGCACCCCCCCTTTGCCCTGGGTTACCTGGGTTAGCACCCCCTCTTTCGAAAATTCCTGCATCCGCCCCTGCAGATTAAATACGGAATGCACCTCTAGAACCGAAATTTCCCGCTGATATTATAGTAAGACCTTTGCCTATAGGTTTTGTAACAGAACAGACTTTTAGTTTTTATAAATACTTTGATTAACAGCAGTTATTATTGTGGTTTTATGACTTTTAAGGAGTTACCATTTTTTATAGTGCTTTGATAAATCCGAAAATGTTTTAACAATTTGCAAACATTTTTTTATTATAGTGTAAACCAGTGTTTAGTGCTCATATTTTTATGAAGATATATTTTAAACATATGTTTTAATATTTATGAGACCTTGTTTCTAATATAAAATTGAGAATGGAAATGGGGATCACTGTTTCTTATCATCTTCGGAAGGCCCCTTTTTTAATTTATAATTACCAATGGAAGTAGAAAGACCTTTTGTCTAACCTGTCTTTGTGTTATTTTTTATACGTCCGTCAATTTTGACGGGACGTATTATGGTATACAAATGTCCAGTGTCCGTCCGTCCGTCCGTCTGTCCGTCTGTCTGGTGTAAACATGTCGCACCGTAACTTGAGAACGACTTATCCAAATTTTTTGAAACTTAACATAGTTGTTTCTTATGATGGTCAAATGATCTGTATACTTTTTTGTGAAAATAAGATTACAACTTTTTGAGTAATGGCACTTTGTAACTAAAACAGGGGTGTGTTTTTTTCACATGTCGCACCGTATCTCAAAAACGATTCTTGATTATGGCTTAAAACTTCAAAGGCTTCTTAGTTATATTAATCTTAATATATCTGTATACTTTTTGGTGATGATTCAAAATGTCATTTTTGAGTTATTGAGTATTTTGTAAAAAAAAAAAGGGGGGTTTACATGTCGCACCATATCTCAAAAACGATTTATGATTATTGCTTAAAACTTTACACACTTCTTTGTTATATTAATCTAAAGATCTGTATACTTTTTGGTGATGATTCATTTTTATATTTTCGAGTTATTGAGATTTTGTAAAAAAAGAGGTTTTTTTTCACATGTTGCGCTGTATCTCTATTGCTTAAAACTTAACAGGCTAATGTTGCGTCGGGTTTCCAAATACATCTTGTACAATCTTCCTATTGAGCGGGAATAAGGAATGAGTCAGGATATACTAAGCATGACATCCTGTACAACCCTGTGTTATTCAAAAAAGATTTATGTTTTTTCACAAGACGACGGGCGTATCATGCGCTCATGGCGCAGCTGTTTATTTAAATATTGATCCAGTCGAAATGCTATCTAAAACACTTACCACTCATTCAAAAAAGAAGGGTCTGACTTGTTTTTATCATACTGCTTTTATTACATTAAAGATGTCTGTTTCCGTTTTTTCCGTTAAATACCAATTCCTCAGAGCAATTGGTACTTTGCGGAACGGAACGGAAAAATAAATTAAAAAGTTTAAATCAGATTCAACTTGATCACTGTCTCTAATCATCGTCGGAACGGGCTGTTGAAGGCCTCTTTTTTAAAATATAATTACCGATGGAAGGAGAAAGACTTTTTGTGTAACCTGCCTTTGTGTTAAATTTTGTATTATTGATCAAGTCGAAAATGCTATCTAAAACACATACCACTCATGCAAAAAGAGGTGTCAGACAATTTTTGTTATCATACTGCTTTAATTACATTAAAGATGTCTGTTTCCGTTTTTTCCGTTAAATACCAATTCCTCAGAGCAATTGGTACTTTGCGGAACGGAACGGAACGGAAAAATAAATTAAAAAGTTTAAATCAGATTCAACTTGATCACTGTCTCTAATCATCGTCGGAACGGGCTGTTGAAGGCCTCTTTTTTAAAATATAATTACCGATGGAAGGAGAAAGACTTTTTGTGTAACCTGCCTCTGTGTTAAATTTTTTATTATTGATCAAGTCGAAAATGCTATCTAAAACACATACCACTCATGCAAAAAGAGTGTCAGACAATTTTTGTTATCATACTGCTTTTATTACATTAAAGATGTCTGTTTCCGTTTTTTCCGTTAAATACCAATTCCTCAGAGCAATTGGTACTTTGCGGAACGGAACGGAACGGAAAAATAAATTAAAAAGTTTAAATCAGATTCAACTTGATCACTGTCTCTAATCATCGTCGGAACGGGCTGTTGAAGGCCTCTTTTTTAAAATATAATTACCGATGGAAGGAGAAAGACTTTTTGTGTAACCTGCCTTTGTGTTAAATTTTGTATTATTGATCAAGTCGAAAATGCTATCTAAAACACATACCACTCATGCAAAAAGAGTGTCAGACAATTTTTGTTATCATACTGCTTTTATTACATTAAAGATGTCTGTTTCCGTTTTTTCCGTTAAATACCAATTCCTCAGAGCAATTGGTACTTTGCGGAACGGAACGGAACGGAACGGAAAAATAAATTAAAAGATTTAATAAAGATTCAACTTGATCACTGTCTCTAATCAAGGACGACGTGAGGTCAGTCTAGATATAATAATGCATGACTTGCAAATGCGTTAATTTCATGATAATTTATCAGGACAATCCGACATATTCATCTACAGAGTATTTCCCGATGTTATACATTATTACACATTTCACCTGTGAAGATGAGATTTAGTATACATTTGTGTTATTTGTATATGGAAAACCGTAAAACACAGAAATTTTAAAGTTTGTTTTGTTTTAAAGATTTTTCGAAATTTTGATAAATGCCCCCTTTGGATACCTTAAATGAAATTCTTTTCCGTTCCGTTCCGTTCCGTTCCGTTCCGTAAAGTACCAATAGCCGATTCTTCAACTGTCTTATATTAAAAAAATCTCTTATGCTCTAAATGTTCATAAATGTAATAAATATATAGTGATATGAAGGGTTAGTGTTTGAGTTGATGTTTTAATTGGTTAGTGTTAAACACTTTTAAGTTGAGGATATTTAGTTAGCTTCTGAATTGAGGATATTTTGATAATGTCTGAGTTGCGGATATCTTACATTTAAACTGTTTATAATATCTGTGTGCCATATAAATGCCTCTCATCTGTTCTCAAGTTGCACAATCTGTTTTTGTTTTGTATTTACTTCTAACAAACATTGATTGATGAAATATTTAAACTATTACCACCATGCTGTTCAAATCTTTGACATTTATTTGATATTACTGGTAAATAAGCTTCCATTAACAGAATACCTGTTTTGTTTTCCACTGATTGAATGATGTCAGTTTTGTCTGGGAAAATCAGATACATGCTATAAGGAAGAAGCCAAAAAGGACATGTACACTACAGGGAGATAACTCTTTAAAATCAGCTTAACGTTTTAATAGCGTTCTACTGTTAAGGAGATATGAAGCTTCTCAATGATTAGAATAAGTGTTTGTCAAACTGCTTTATTTCCAATGATATTTTTCTGATAAAATATGTGGTTCAAGTTTTATTAAAATCTTCATTTTTTTGTCAAATGGTCAAAGATGATATTTTGTCAAAATTTTATGAAAATTAAACGTGACAAATTAATTTTTGTCAAAGTGTTTGGTACCACCTTAAATTAGGATGAGTTATTATCTGTCCCTGTATGATATGCCCTCACGACCCTACATCTTAATGGGATAAATACATAAGTGTATATATACATTCTGAAAAAGCTACAAAACAAACAAAAAACTTGTACAAAATATAAAACCAAGAAAACCATAAGAATTATAGTATAATAGAGGTCACAATAAGGTTTTTATGGTCAGGGTAGAAATTATAAACATGAACATTATATAGTCCAGGGTTAGTGGTAACAATTTGACTGTCATCTGTTAACTAATATGAAAGTCATTATGAAGGTATAAAGTTGATTATAAGAGGGATTAAGTATTTGGATAGGCTTTTTAGTATTTTATTAACATATTATATAAATGGCTTTGTTTATATACATAACTAGTCTAGGATTTTGATGTATTTTAATTGATGCAATTCTACAAAATATGCAGAGCAGTTGTTATGTTTTATGATAATGTGATATATATTTATTTTTTTAATTAAAACTTTTTAAACAACTATATGTCTTACATAATTTTGCATTAAATCCATCATCATTTATCATTTTCATTATTAGACATTTTCATTTTACATTTAGGTCAGCATTTTTATACCTAACAGAAAACATAATGCATTTATATGTATCAACTATCAAAAATACAAATGATATTGCTTTATTTAGATTTTACACTGTTATCTTGTGATTTGATAATGATCAGATCAATCTATCTTGCATAAACCTTTTGATAGTGATGACTATATTTATCCACCTTCAGATATGCATTTCCTCAAGATTATGTTATAACAAAAACAAAATTGAAAAGTGTCTGAGAAGGCTAGGTCATACAGGCTTGGTCTTTTACATTTTCTTCTGATTTTGCTATAAATAAGTATGAAAAGAAAAAAAAGCAGTTATAAATATCAAGATCATACATAGGGTGAAATAATGATTTTTTTAGCCATTTCATTATCATAAAACTTTACAATTCTAATTGAGGGTTATTAAAAGCTGCATCAGAAAGTTGTTGCTTTTCTAGTTTCTGTTTTCCTGAGAATTCTTTGGGTTTAATGTGATACAATGTACAGATATGCGAATGGATAGAATGTTCCAGTTTCCTTAAGTTTATATGTAGTTATTTTCAAGATATATTTAAGATTGACACATGTTCATTGTACTTTGACCTTATTTTCATTGTTCAACAATCATTAAGAATTTTTCTAAGATAGAGAAAGCACAGTTTGCCATTCATTTGACAGCTCTTTCCTTGTTTTATGGTTATGTTTGATCATCAGTTGAAATAAGATATATATATGTTCTCAATACAATATTTGTCAGGTATAAATATGAATATGAAATGATGTAGGTTATAAGTCAATGAGACAGCAACCCAATGACAAATATACTATAAATATTATTATAAAGCACAAGCTATCAAGGGATGAAACCCCTGTATACTTCATACCATATACCAAGAGACGTTATGTTGCCATATGTCCATTGCTCTTTGTCCTTAACCTCATCATTAGTTTTCTTGTCATATGAATTTCTCACTTATTATGACTAATAGGCTAATTATATTGGGATCCTTACAATGAAATGTTTTTGTGGTCAAGTATATATCTTGGATTCTATCAAAGTAGTTTAAATATATTTGGTGTATGGAATGATTGTAAGGTGTTAATGTCTGTCTGACAAGTTTCATCTGACCTTGACCTCATTTTCATGGTTTATTGGTCAATGTTTTCATGGATAAGTCCTTTTCTCCGATACTACTATTAATAGGTTAACTATATTTGGTGTGCATGCCTGTATGCTAGGTTCATCTGACCTTGTCCTCATTTTCATGGTTCAAAAGTCAGCTTTACGTTTTCCTGATGCTACATGTATAATCAAGGAGTTAACTATAAAATGAAGTGAAGAGAAGGATTTTGAATGTCTGTCTAACCTCATTTTCACGGTTCATCAGTGAGTTAAGAAAAAGTTTATTTTTATACGACCGCAAAATTTGAAAAATTTTTCGTCGTATATTGCTATCACGTTGGCGTCGGCGTCGTCGTCGTCATCGTCCGAATACTTTTAGTTTTCGCACTCTAACTTTAGTAAAAGTGAATGGAAATCTATGAAATTTTAACACAAGGTTTATGACCACAAAAAGAAGGTTGGTATTAATTTTGGGAGTTTTGGTCCCAACATTTTAGGAATTAGGGGCCAAAAAGGGCCCAAATATGCATTTTCTTGGTTTTCGCACTATAACTTTAGTTTAAGTTAATAGAAATCTATGAAATTTTGACACAAGGTTTATGACCACAAAAGAACGGTTGGGATTGAATTTGGGAGTTTTGGTTTCAACAGTTTAGGAATTAGGGGCCAAAAAAGGGCCCAAATAAGCATTATTCTTGGTTTTCGCACAATAACTTTAGTATAAGTAAATAGAAATCTATGAAATTTAAACACAAGGTTTATGACCATAAAAGGAAGGTTGGTATTGATTTTGGGAGTTTTGGTCCCAACAGAATAAGGGACCCAAAGGGTCCAAAATTAAACTTTGTTTGATTTCATCAAAATTGAATAATTGGGGTTCTTTGATATGCCGAATCTAACTGTCATGACTGTGTATGTAGATTCTTAACTTTAAGTCCCGTTTGCAAATTGGTCTACATTAAGGTCCAAAGGGTCCAAAATTAAACTTAGTTTGATTTTGACAAAAAATGAATCAGTTAGGTTCTTTGATATGCTGAATCTAAAAATGTACTTAAATTCTTGGTTATTGGCCCAGTTTTCAAGTTGGTCCCAATCGGGGTCCAAAATTAAACTTTTGTTTGATTTCATCAAAAATTGAATAAATGGGGTTCTTTGATATACCAAATCTAACTGTGTATGTAGATTCTTCATTTTTGGTCCTGTTTTCAAATTGGTCTACACTAAAGTCCAAAGGGTCCAAAATTAAACTTAGTCTGATTTTAACAAAAATTGAAATCTTGGGGTTCTTTGATATGCTGAATCCAAAAATGTACTTAGATTTTTTATTATGGGCCCAGTTTTCAAGTTGGTCCAAATCAGGATCTAAAATTATTATATTAAGTATTGTGCAATAGCAAGTCTTTTCAATTGCACAGTATTGCGCCATATCAAGAAATATCTAATTGCACAATATTGTGAAATAGCAAAAAAAAAATTAATTAGAGTTATCTTTCTTTATCCAGAATAGTAAGCAAGAAATATCTAATTGCAAAATATTGTGCAATAGCAAGATTTTTTTTTAATTGGAGTTATCTTTCTTTGTCCAGAATCAACTTAAATCTTTGTTATATACAATATACAATGTATATTCACTTTTTACTACCAACTGATAAATTAAAATAATCTTTACCATTCAGTGATAACAAGCAGTTTTTTTACATCTTAATATTTTATGATGTATTTAAATGAGTAGTTATTGTTGCAAACTCCATTAGAAATTTTAATTGAGATTAGTTTTGGAATAAGGGAAAGGGGGGTGTGATTAAAAAAATTGGGTTCAATTTTTCTCATTTGAAATTTCATAAATAAAAAAGAAAATTTCTTCAAACATTTTTTTGAGAGGATTAATATTCAACAGCATAGTGAATTGCTCTAAGAGAAAACAAAAATTTTAAGTTCATTAGAACACATTCATTCTGTGTCAGAAACCTATGCTGTGTCAACTATTTAATCACAATCCAAATTTAGAGCTGAATCCAGCTTGAATGTTGTGTCCATACTTGCCCCAACCGTTCAGGGTTCAACCTCTGCGGTCGTATAAAGCTACGCCCTGCGGAGCATCTGGTTTGTCTTGTCTGCAACAAAAGTCGCATAATGCGAAACAAAGGGATTACAATTCAGCTGCAGCAGCTGCAGAGTTGGTGTTAATTATTTGTATTAATTTCATAGGTTAGAATATTTGTATTTTGTCCTTGTCAATGACCATAATTTTCATGGTTCAGCTACTGGTGAAATGTGTATTTCTCACCCATAAGCATAGGATAACTATATTTGGTTTATTAGTTCCTTGCAATGTCTACATGTCTGTCATTTGATCTTTAAATGATTTCAGAGGTCATTTGAACATGTTGCTTATAAGCTCAGTTTCTATTCCTATTAGTAGCACCTATCCAGACTATTTCACAGAATTAACATCTTAGTGGTTCTTTGATTTACACTAGGTTTAAGATTACATCAGTATGTCTGTTGGATATATAAACTTTTGCATTACACACAAATTTTCATAATCAATTATGCAAGCCAGACATTTTTGCATGTCCACTCTCGTAATTGTTACAGGGTTCAGTCTGACATTAAATCATAATTCTTTCTTAACTACCTAAGAAAAAATAATAATTACATGTCCTAGTAAAATCAACTTAACTAGTAAAGGACAAGCAGATTAATATTTAAAAGCATTTTGTGTATTAAAAATTAATATTTTCTGGATCAATGGTTAAAGCACCTATATAATGGTTATTTAACAAGTTTACTTATTTTGATTATAAGTGAATTTAAACACATGAATAAGTAAAGTAAATAAACAAAGTTATAGTCCATTTCAAACAAATAAAATTTAAAGTACTGGCAGTAAAGTATTCCCAATTGTGCAGTATTTGGTATTTTTTTATGGAACTTTGTATGAACATTTTATTTAGAATCCTGAATAAACATTGGAAAAATGAATTTTAATTTTTGTGGCATTTATACTTTTAGAGATCCAATCATGGAAAAATATATGAAATATTATAAATTTTATAAATGCTACATATATAATTTTTAGATCACCTGCCCAAATTAAACCAAACTCTGCCTAAATCATCCTTAGGGTATCTAGTTTGAAAAATGAAATTTAAAAAAAACAACCAAGATGGCCAACATGACTAAAAATAGCACATGGGGGAAAAAAAGGGGGAGTGAGGTTTAAAATGCTGTGCAGTTTGGCTTATATCTCTGAACGGAAAGCATTTGGGGCAAATATGACAGGGTGTAAAAATGATCATGGGGTCAAGATCTTTCTACTCTGAAATGCTTTCTATAATGCATCAGACAACCAGTTGTGGGATGCTGCCCCTGAATTGCATGTTAAAGTATTGGTTTGTTATTTGAAATCCAATATTTGCATTATACTATTAAAATTACACTTACAGTAGAGACATCTTTGTGTCAATAAATATTTTAATCCCCCCCCCCCCCCCCCCCCCAATAATGGAGAACTTATACACAATGTGTATTACCAAAAAACAACACAGAACAACTTTGAATATTGGTGGCATCAAGTTAACTCTTCTAGAGTTAGGCCCCTTTACAAATGGAAAAAATGCTATGTTTTTCGTTTCTGTTCTCCAACTTTAGTTTACCTCTATCAAATGTTATTAAACTTATAAACAATGCTTATTACCACAAAATACAGATCAAGTTGAGTTGTGGTGGTGTGACTTTAACCTTTCTAGAGTTATGCCCCTTTACAAAGGAAAATTGTTTAATTTTTCATTTCCATTCCCTTACTTTAGTTTGCCTCAACCCAATATTATAAAACTTGTATTCAATGTTTATTACCACATAATACAGATTAAGTTTGAAATTTGGTGGTGGGACTAGAGTAATGCCCTTCTACAAACAGAAAAATTACTGAACTTTTTGTTTCTGTACTCTTTTAACTTTAGTTTGCCTCAACCAAATGTTATGAAACTTATACAAAATGTTGATTTCTACATAATACAGATCAAGATTTTTGGGTGGTTTGACTTTAACTGTCTTAGAGTTATGCCCTTTACAAATGGAAAAATTGCTGAATAATGGAAAAATTGCTGAATTTTTCGTTTCCTTTCTCTAACTATAGTTTGCCTCCACTAAATGTTATGAAACTTATATACACAATGCTTATTACCACAAAACTCAGACTATGTACAAGTTTGGGTAACATCACTTTTATTTTTTTAGAGTTATGCCTTTTTATAATTTTATATGATGTGCAAGCGGGGGCATCATCTGTGTCCATGGGACACATTCCCCATTTATTTTGTTATACAATGTGACTTGTATCCTCTTTGTTGTTTGATTGATGAATATATCCAAAAACCTCTCCTTTTGATATTTGATAAAGTTACAGTCTTTGTAAGAATCCGTCAATTTATAAAAATTTGAAAAAGTTGCAGGAAAAAACCCACAGACCAAAGCACTGTACTTCAAAGGTACCCTCAACCTGAGTAAGAAATGGTAGGTCTTTTATTTCTGCATATTTGGTAATTTGAGAAATATCCAGATAAATTGTGGTAAAAAAGATAGGAAATGAGTTATCTCCCCTTAACTATTAATGTTTTAGTGCATTTCAACCAAGTTATATATTGTACAGAGGTGGATCCAGGGGGGAGGGCTCTGTGGGTTGGAGCCCCCCCCCTTTTTTTTTGGCCGAACAATGCATTTGAATGGGGACATATAGTTGGAACCCCCCCTTTTTAAAATGGCTGGATCTGCCCCTGTTGTTTTAACAGAAAAGGAATTGAATGTCATTTTAATGCACTATTATACATTGTGAACTTAGATTGATGTACAGCTCAGTAGGTTTTTGTTTGTCATGTTTTCAACACTGCCTGATTCTTAGGCAGATTGATGTAAAGCTCAGTAGGTTTTTGTTTGTCATGTTTTCAACACGGCCTGATTCTTAGGCAGATTGATGTAAAGCTCAGTAGGTTTTTGTTTGTCATGTTTTCAACACTGCCTCATTCTTAGGCAGATTGATGCTCAATTTTAGGCTACAATGCCCCTTTAACTAATCAGGTTAGGTAAGGTTGGACATAGGCAAGCCCTACCAAAATTTTGCCATAAATTGATTAAGGTTGACTGCATTTTTAGTATGAACTGCAATTTCTTGTGAGTTGTGTATGTGACATTAAGCATTATACATAAATTCCCTATAACTAGAAAATCCTACTGCTGTTTTTGAAATTGTGAGAAATACTATTCAATATTGTACATAAATGCAAGCTGTCATTTCAGGGTTATGTAGCCTCTGGTTTTGTGGTAACCATTTATTGGGTAATATAAGGAATAAAAATGTTAAAAGATTATGTACAATTGCCTTGTAGGTTAGTTATATACTATTTAAATGGTACCCTTTAAGGTTGAGTTGGTGTAATTGATTATAAATAATCTTTTAGAATTAATTAAATTCCTGCAATGCTAAACTAGAAAGATTTGAAATCAGATTATGATTTATACAACAGTCAAACCTTAAGATATTGGTGGACTGTATGATTTATACAACAGTCAAACCTTAAAATATTGATGAATACTCATTTTTCCTTTAAGTAGATAATTTGTGCAGAAGTTCTTGTAGATTTTTTTAGAATTACTATATCAGGCTGATTAAAAAGTGCAATTATAGATAAGTCTGTCAACAAAAAGATTGTTAACCTGATGTTTTAATGCTTCATTTCTTATGTCAATATGCTCACATTGAGGAGTATTGAATTTGTTGTCTGAGTTTTGTATATTGTGGAGTTTGGCTATAAAAAAAAGATTTCCACCAATATAATTTCTTTGAAATGAAGTGAAAGTACTTTTGCTCATCTTTGTCAAAAAAAGTATTTAACCCAAAAAAGTTGACTCTTTGGAAAATAAAAAACTTCAAATTTTGTTTCAGCATCTTACATTTCAGCTTTAAAATTTTAGAACTTTGGAGATATATATCTAAATAGATTACTTATTTAACCCTTGTTTGTGTGTAACTGAAAGACCTGTGAAAGTATATGACCAAGATATTAAAAAAAAAAAAATGCAAGATTTGACATAACTGATTCTTTTGATATACCAATACCTAAATGAACCACGGAGAGCATTCAGAATTCTTAAAATATAGATCAATAAAGATGATTTTCCTGTACTAATTGTCTGATTCAGTATGACGAGTTTACCTGTTCACTTACCTGTAAACTATTGATTTTACTATAAACAAACTAATGAGAAATAAACTATAGACATTTATGGAGGGAATCAGTTCCTGTCAACACATGCTTACCATGTATCAAAAATCATTGCTTCTTTATACTTTTTTATTCCTGTCCCTTTAAACTCAGATCCTTTTAGAGATGTATTGTCTTGAAAAGGATTTTGTAAAATTTCTGGCCTTTTAATTTTGCTTTTTCGCTTGATTGACATATTTTGTATAACGATAGAGTTAACAATGTGACAATACCATATAATTGGTTTTGGTGTTTACATATATAAATATGATATAGGTATTCCTTTTACCATGTGTATTGTCCCATAGTAGAGTTAAATAGTGTCAGATGTCAGAGAGACCAGAGATTCCAAAAATGGTCTTCACAATTACTGCTGTATAACTTCACAATTGAAATTTTTCGGATTATTTTTCGCAAATTAAATATTTGATTGGGAATAGACATTTGTGAGAGTCAATAATGGACAGGTGCATATAGGAAGGAAAATGAAATAAGTGGATAAAAATAGGAATGGTAATATTCTGTCCTGGAAAATGGAGAATAATGGAGAGGAAAATGTTTACCCTGGTAACCATGGTGATCTTAGGGAACAGGTAAGACCAGAAAGAACACCTGAATTATTAATTTTATTAGCAGTAAATCAGCAAATACTTGCAAATAGCATATTTTTGTGTATTGTGAATAATATATTGGTCTACAATAAGTGTTTAAAAGGATTGCCCTACTGTTAATGTGAAAGTAAAAAAAATGTGTAAGGGGGATTCCAGAGTTTACTTTTATGTCTGTTAGGGTACACACCAGCAAGGGGTTGATATGCTCTGCACTTGAGCAAAAAAATAAAATATAGTTCAAGTAATGTTGACAGTCTTTATCTATAATTGCATTTTTATCATTTAATAAATGCATACATGTAGGTGTATGTTTTATGATAAGGACCATAAATCTTAAATCTACTTGTGGGTTAATATTAAAACAAACAATATAGTTATAGAAGTGAAGTGTCCCTTCCTCTTCTGTGAATGGTATATAGTAGGTAGATATGAAATGTAGACAAATGACGGAAACTAGATAACTTCAACATAATGTTTGTTTAATTTTATGAATTTTGAATTTAAATATCTTAATCTACCCAGTGTTGAAAGAGTTTTGAGCTTATGATAGAATGTTAGTTATAGTTCTTGTAAAATGTTTATGTTAGGTGTACCCAATGTGCTATGAGTAAGCAGATATTTTGACATGGGTGTAGCATTCTTTAAAAATATTTTTCTCTCACATTCTACATTGCAATGTAAATTTTAAAGTCTATTGAAGTATTTTAATTGAGGTCCATATACAGTTAGGAACTTAATATTGAAAACTTTTACTAGATGTACTTATAAATGATCAATTTTCACTTTTTTTTAGTGTCTCTCACTTTTACCTGTCTTAGAGATAAAAGTTACACTATGTATATTTTTGCAAAAAAACATTTGTCATCAAAATTTCCTACTTTACAGTAAAGGCAGAATTACATTCAAAGCACTTGCCTGTTAAATATTTTACAGTTGAAATAATTTAAATTAAGCAATATATTAATAACCCTGGTTATGCTGTTTGAAACATTAAGAATGAGTAAAGTGTGTTCAAAACCTAAATAATACTAGTCAGTTTAAATAGATAAATTCTTGATATTGAGTTCATGCCAAAAGAGGGATGGGATTAATATTTAATTCTAGTGGTCTTACTTAAACCTAATGTTTCAATTTAACTAAATATGATTTTACATTTATTTTATTCATGAAGAAATATGTAAAACCTCAATGAGAAAAATGTGAATGTACCAGTAGTAGTATGAAGTCTTTTATTAACAGAAGAGGGTTTACAAAATTGGGAAAATTTTGTTACGGGGGCATTAACTGTCAAATTATCTTTACCTATTTAAACCAAATTTACATATTTGATAAACAGATTTGTAAAATACAAAAAAAATATTTTCAAGCTTTTTATGCCTTTAAGACTATACACCATTTAATTTAATCCATTGAAATGACCTCCAAACTCAAAAGAGTTCTGAAGGTCTTATATTTCAATTTAAAAAAAATAAAATTTAGATAGACAGACATACACATGAAAACTTAAAATGGTCTGTTTCTAGGGGGTAGGTTGCAAGTTAACGTAAATCATCGTTTACATTTTACCTGTATAAAAATGATTTCTGTGGACTGGGACAGTCAAAGAAATGTTTATTCCTGGTGTGTCCCTTGATACACTTTTTAATGTTGACATTCTCTTCTTTTTAATGAATGAAATGCTGACTACATGTGAACTATGGATAACCCATCTCCACTTAAATTTATCTTAAGATTGAATAAAAGTTTAAAGGAATACTGATTCAAACTATTGAATTAATGACTTGCAAGTCACTAATACATATTAGAGATGTTTTCAGCTCTTATTTTTGATAAAAAAATTGAACCAAACTGAAATTATTCATTTATTCCAAAGGGAGGACATAGTGTTATTTTGAGTGTCCTTTTTAGCTCACCTGGCCCGAATTATATGTAATTATATCTTATTACATACAAAAAATGTGTAACCAAAAAACCAACAAAACCAAAAATACTTTCTCTGTAACTTTATTTTTAGTTGTCATCAGACACCTTACATAAGGTTCATGTGTTATGTGCCAATTAAATGGGACTTTCACATCCAAAAGTGTGGAATCTTGACTAAATATACTCTTAGTTAATATTGAATACTTATAATTAGGAGCTTTTCCTATTGATCTTCCTGTAATAAGATAATTTCCAGTCAGTCAGAAACTAGTAAGATACTAATTTTTTTGTCTTCTTCAGATTAAAAAAGGGGCATTTTATTAGCTGAATTAAAAAAAAAAAAAAAAATCAATATTTTGACTTCTCTAAAATATATGATGCTCATCATTCCAAATGTGTAAGTCCCTGTGATGGATGAAATTTTGTCTTAGTGAGTCTTTGAGCTCTGTTTACCTGAACATGCATGATATATTTGCCACTGGATCTTAACAAACTGACAATCAAACACTTGCATGTACCACTGGTATAATGTTCAGATTTCAATTTGTTTACAGTAACTGTGCCATACTCCTTGATCTCATTTTATGGTTCAGCATCTCCTTGATTTTTTTTCTGTTATGTGAATTTCTCACTAGTTATGAGTAGTAAGATAATTATATTTAATATATATTGGTTCCTTGAAATGTCTACATGTCTTTCAGACATTAATTCACCTGACCTTGACCTCCTTTCAGGAATCAATGATCAAGGTTAGTCACATGATTAGGTCGATATCTCAGAGACTATAAGTATAAGGTCAACTATATGTGATGCATGGAATGATTGTAATAGTTACATATTGTCAGTCTGGCAGGTTCCATCTGACCTTGACCACATTTTAATGGTTCATTGTTCAAAGTTAAAAGTTTTTTTTCTATTTTGGTCTGGTTTTCAAATACTATAAGCTGTAAGGTCAACTTTTTTTTTTTTTTTTTTTTATATATATTTGAATATTTGTAAGGTGAACATGTCTGACAGGAGTTTTCTAACCTTGACCTCACTGCCATGGATATTTAAAAAATGTTATGTTTATCTGATACTTGTATTAAAACCTTTATCTTGAAGACTTTCAACATAAAATCAATTGTCAATAAAGCAGGCAAGACATTCCAGCTGTGCACTCTTGTTTAAATTTCGAAATCAATTACAAATTCATTTTTTCCAATATCTAAATTTGACTTTTTATCTGACTGACCAACACCATTTTTACAGCTGATTAAAATGATTTATTTTAGACAAATTTTATGACCAAAAAAGCTATGCAAATTGATGCTGTGATACATATTTGATTCAATTGAACATTAAACTTTCTATATATTTTACTTGTGTTAACAAGTTCATATGTATTTAAAAATATTTTATGCAAATGATTATGCAAAATTGTATATTTGAGCTTTAATATTACGAGGCCAAAGTTTATTAAATTTATGAAGGCATGCTTCATTTAAATGCTTTTAAAAAAAAATCTTTCATTATTTGGAATTTTGAACAATAAACAGATTTTAATTTATCTTTGTATACATGAATTAAGGTAAACAGGTTTAAGTGTTATTTGTAAACCCCATCAATAGTGAAAGTTTTAATCCAGATATACAGTGGAAATAAGATGAACCATTTTGTATAGCATTAGCAAATGTTCTTTACATTATTATATTTTAAATAATCTGAAGAAATTCATAAACAAGATTACTCAATTGCTGCAGATAGATGCTTTGTGTCTTAAGTGACAAATGTTTTCCTAATATGCAGGAAAAATAGGAAAAAGGCAGAAGTTAAAAGAAATCTCTTAATGTTGGCCACTGAGAGCCTAGTATGAGTTTACATATAAACAAAATATACATATTACAATAGTTGATAGATTTATGCCAAGTCTGAATTGTTAGCTTTTTTCAATTCATATTCTTGTTGTTAATTAATATTTCAATATCCATGACAAATTTTTTTGATTTTTATGCCCCATTTATTATGCCCCATTTATGGGCATTATGTTTTCTGGTCTGCATCCATTCATTCATTCGTTCATTCGTCCATCCGTTCGTTCGTCTGTCTGTCCCACTTCAGGTTTAAGTTTTTGGTCGAGGTAGTTTTTAATGAAGTTGAAGTCCAATCAACTTAAAACTTAGTATACATGTTCCCTATGATATGATCTTTCTCATTTTAATGCCAAAATAGAGATTTTCCACTGAACATAGAAAATGATAGCCCGGATGGGGCATCCCTGTACTGGGGACACATTCTTGTTTCAAATGTCCATGCTGTTAATTCTGTCCTATGTTAAATTTGAAAATGAAAAATATTGATCACATGCAAAACCTTAAAGATATTGAAAAGGTAGGGGAAGTTCAAATAGGCACTATATTTATAAGTAAAAAGCTAATTGAAAATGGACCAACATGTATACGTATGTTTTTAAAGATATGAACTTCCAAGCTATTGGGGAAACATTTTAGTTGTGCTATTTGTTGTTATAGAATATTATATTTAATGTTAAAAGGTGCAGAAACATTTATTGTTTAGATATGGTATGCTAGTGATCCTTAACAAATTGAAATAATATAATCAGTTAAATTTGTAAATTTGTATATTATCACATAATTGTAGGAGAACATATATCAGCTTAAATCAAATATGTACAAACCTACAAAGTTGTGGAATTTTAAACTTGGAAGGTGTGTACATAGTATTTATAGTATTACCGTTGATTATTGTATTCAATCTAGGTGTAAAATCTACCCAAATTCTGCTATATTGGAAAATGGCCCACTCTAGTAGTCATTGATTAATATTGAAATGGTCAATTAATCCTTATTTGTGATCTTGTCAACCTAATTAGAAAAAGACCTAGGCATTAAACATGGACTGTATTACTTGGATGAAGCATCAAAGGATCTCTGTAATGGTTTAACATTTGTTCAATCTTAGCAAGATAATCTTGTTAACCTGTATAAAACCTTATATGAATAAAAAGTGGAGTCAATTTAAAACATATTTTCAAGGTTTTACTGTGTGTATTGTTGTGAGTTTGTTTTTTCTACATCGGCTTGAGTTATAGGGGGAGGGTCGAAACATGTTTAAATTAATTTTAGTCTTGTATGATTTTTTATTTTATTTCATTTATACGTTTTGAAGTTTAGTATGATGTCCATGTGGGATTTTCTCACAGTGTTGAAGACCCATTGGTGGTCTTCGGCTGTTTTCTGCTTTTTGGTCAGGTTGTTGTCTTTTTGACACATTCCCCATTTCCATTGTCAATTTTATACGTCATTTGGATAACAAACCAAGAAATGATGAAACAACAATAAAATAATCTTGATAATTTTACTGTGTGTATCTGTAGATCCAACCATCTCCTTATTTTTATAAGTTCGTCTCAATGTTAAAGTATTGTGATACTCACGACTAAATATGTCATCCAACTTCACCAGTTAACTGTAAATTATATAATTTATAGCTTGATAACAACAAATTAAAATAAGATTTAAAGCTCTTTGTTCAATATTAGATTGAATGTTATACATACTGCTTATATTCTAAATATGGTTAAAATGAATGTACTGTCTAATTTTTTGTGAGTATGTAAATGAATGAAGGAACTTTTTACCAATAGTATGACAGGTTGTGGGTATAAATTTAATTAACACTTGATTTTTTATGAGTTGTTTGATGTGTAGATAAATCTGACAATTAGGCCAGGTCTTCATTAAATATTAACCCCTATTACACCTTGGTGTATTGAAAACTCAGGCAAATATGGTAACTTCTTGATTCGTTAAACCATAGATTCCTTTTACAGTCAGTTTTCTTTTGTTTATCATTTCTTTTTGCTTAGTTCTTTGTTACTGGTTCTTTTTGGATGCTTAGCTAAATTTTGTAGTTTCACCTCATTTCTCTGCAAATGCATATTGTTTTTTGGATATACTGTATTTTAAGCATAGAAAACATACAGTTCTTGCTTCATAATATTAAATCCCTGAAAATGTTCTTATTTCGAAATGGAGAGTCAGACACTGGAAAATACTTACCATGAATGTGGAATTAATGTTAAAGAATAAGCAATGTGTCTAGGAATATCTTTCATGTAATGTGCTTTTCCCTTTAATTGATGAGGATATTTAATGTCAAACTGAGAAGCATCATACCTGCAGTATGTTCAGGATAGATTCTATGCAGTTAGTAGGTGTTGAGAATCAGGATGGATTAGTTCTGAGTTGGCTCCCAGATGGACTTCAACTTCAGAGTATAAATACTAAGGTACAAACTAATATTATAAAAGATGGGCTTCAACTTCAGAGTATAAATACTAAGGTACAAACTAATATTATAAAAGATGGACTTCAACTTCAGAGTATAAATACTAAGGTACAAACTAATATTATAGAAGATGGGCTTCAACTTCAGAGTATAAATACTAAGGTACAAACTAATATTATAAAAGATGGGCTTCAACTTCAGGGTATAAATACTAAGGTACAAACTAATATTATAGAAGATGGGCTTCAACTTCAGAGTATAAATACTAAGGTACAAACTAATATTATAGAAGATGGACTTCAACTTCAGAGTATAAATACTTAGGTACAAACTAATATTATAAAAGATGGGCTTCAACTTCAGAGTATAAATACTAAGGTACAAACTAATATTATAAAAGATGGACTTCAACTTCAGAGCATAAATACTAAGGTACAAACTAATATTATAGAAGATGGACTCCAACTTCAGAGTATAAATACTAAGGTACAAACTAATATTATAAAAGAGACAGCTAAAATGTGCAGGTTATATTTAGTTGTTATATTTAGTTGTTGTAATTAGTTGATTTTGCTATTTGAGGAATTTTAGCAGATACTTGACCATTTCTATGAAATTCCTCCACATTTTATTTATTATGAAATTTACCCACATTTTGTATTACTTATAATGGAATAAATGGAATTTACCCACATTTATTTTTACATGTCATTTGGATAAATTATGTTAAGACTTTAAACCTGTATATTGTTGAGGACAGTATGCCTCTATAGATGTACTTATTTTTTGGTATTTGATTTATCTTTCAAATTGTTTCATAGTTTTTCTTGTCTGGTGTCTTTTAAAGTTGACTATAGTATAGTGCTTTGCTCATTGCTGAGGGGTGTACATACAAACAAGAAAATTTCTATAGCATTTGTATTAAAAAACGTTTTTTTTGTACCTTGGTTGTTCAATAATGGTTCTGTGATATATTTGTTATTGCTAAAAAAGGGGAGTGTGAGAATTGTTTTGAAATATTGATTTCCATGTTTCAAGCTACACTACTGATAAATATGTATTATGTACTGTTCAGTTTCCATTTAATAAATGCAGGCTAGCAAATAAATTTAGATTGCTTTTATTTTGACACTCTTTTTCCACCACATTCATACTTGCTTTTACTTGTATTTATCGAAGTTTAAAAGATTATAAGGCTTTTATTTTTCATAACTTGGTTGAATGGTCTTCATGGATTGAATTAACTTTTATAGTAATTAAAGAGTAAATTTACTAGCATTGAATTTCTAACAATTTTGGTTTCATATCAGTACCAAGATCATTACCTTTTAAAATGCCTTTAAAGCACGCATTCATTATACCTGTTGATCGCTTTAAGTAGTGTCATTGGATAGAGTTATTGATAGTTGCTGATTAATTTGTTAATTACAAAAAATTGAACGACTCATGTTAAAGTCCTTACAATTTATTAAGTATAAAACATTGAAGATAACATTTAGAAGACATACAGCTCCATTTTCTAAACCCATTGGTTCATGGTAAAATGAAGGAAGTATAATAATTAATTTTTAATAGAAGGTATATGATAACTGCCTTTTCTGCATGTGAAAAACAAGATAGATTGTTGTCTGTCTAATTTCCACATAATTTCCTGTGGAAATTAATTCCTGCCTTTTGAGGACAAGGTTCCTATTTGAATTGAAAAAAATATATATATAAAAAACTACCGGTATGTGGAAAACGCACAGTCAGCTAATTGGTCTGCTTCAATTAATAAAGCTTTTTTTCAACAACAGGACATGCTAATTGCTGCAACATGTCTTATATAATTAGTCCATTCTATATAGCATGTATAACATGTAACCTGGAAAATCCCTAAAAGGCAACACAAAAACAAGACTTGTCAGATTTGGTACAGTAACATTGTTCCATGATTGAATTTTTACTTGGTAAAGTAAATTGACCAAGGATGAAAATCTTATTAATAAGGCAACCAATCAGAATACTTAGGATGTTATTTGGTCTGTGCGTCCTTTCTCTGTTCGTTGGTTTGTCCATCCTTTCGTTCGTCTGTCTGTCTGTCTGTCTGTATGTCCCGCTTCAGATTAAAGTTTTTGGTCAAGGTAGTTTTTGATAAAGTTGAAGTCCAATTAACTTGAAACTTAGTACACGTATATATGCATGTTCCCTAATATATGACCTTCCTAATTTTAATGTCAAATTGGAGTTTTTACCCCAATTTCACGGTCTACTGAACATAGAAAGAGAATGTGTGAGTGGGGCATCTGTGTACTATGGACACATTCTTGTTTTTTGTACTTCTGAATATGAAAGACTGGTTGCATACAAAGCTATTTCTAAGTGTTTAGCATCGCTTGATATTTTTTTAACTCTCAAATGTGGACAAAGTTGCCTCATTGTCAATCTTGCCACATCATCTTATTCGTATGAAAAAAATATAAACAAAATTAATACAAATTATAAAAAGTTTAAACTTCAATACTGTTATCTACACTAGTCAAGTACAAAATGTATTATAAACGATATTTTTTTTTTTTTACTTATTTACATCTTGAGGGCCAAAATTTTTCTTTTTCTTTACATTTAGAAAAAACCCTGATCAGTTGCTGGAATGATTAAACTTTCATAAGACTTAGTTACTAATATTGATTAACACCAACAATCATATCTTCCCATAAGTGAGTAACATCAACAAGATTGGCCATGGCTTATGTGTAACATGTAATAACATTTTGAGTTATTGCCCTTTTTATATGATTTTTACTACACAGTTCAGTCACATCTATACTTCTTAAATTACCAGGTCCAATATATCAGCAGGCATGACGTAAAGACAATGAATCAAAAATTCAACTTTATGTAACAGTTTATCTAATATAGGATAATAAGTTGATTAAAAATTACACCATTATAGACCCTTTATTTTCCATATGATACTATACCAATAGTAGTTTCCAGTTGTAGTAAGAAAACATAACAGGTTCAAACAGAAAGCAGGGAAAACTCAACACCTTATGATTAGCATAACAATACAAATCCTAACAAAAACAAGGGTAAACATAAGGCGAAGATGCTTTAATTTAGTCAAGGGCCTGCGATGTCGCAGGTGTATTCTAGTAAAAAAAATTAAAAATTCAAATTTCTGATTTGCCCATAAGTTTTTGGTTGGAACGGTTTAAAGAAATTCTGTTCAGAAATAACTACGTAACTTTTTTGGTGAAAAATGTGGTTAAATAAAAAATGTTTTGAAAAATAACATGAGTCAACTAGTCTTGTCAGAATATAGCCATTATGATAGAATAAGAATCAGATGGATTTAATTATTTAATAAAGTGGGTATTGAAATGGGTGAAAATGACGTAAAATGGTATATTGTCCTGTGATGTGCCATATATAAAAGGTGCATCATTAGACTAGTCATTAAAATGCCTTTTATCTTGGTGTTGGTATATAATTACTCAATTATCATCATATTATCATAAATATTGATAATTTCATTTCACCTAATTTTAGAACTTTATAGGATGTTGATGACAAATTTTATCACTATAGTGTTAAGTACTTTCAGTGTATGCTATGTTTTTGTTAAATTGTTCTTCTTATATGAATTGTTTTTGATCTTTTCCCAAAACTTGTTTATATTTTGGATATAATCCCCTTAAAGACCATCTATGTACATTTTTACTTAATTTAGAATAATATTTCTATTCGTTTAAAGGGATTGTAAACTTGGTTAGGTTATTTATTTTTGCCACAGTCCATGAGGAATTAACATTCAGGCAGCAGTAATTACATTCACACAAAACTAAATACTTGACTTTCAAGGTTGAGACAGTACTTATTCTACTGGACTGTTTGTTTATGTTTCGACATGTTTTTTCTGGATATAACCCCTCTCTCTCTTTGAAATAAAAGCTTGCAGCTTTCTGCTTTTTCACCATGTTTGAATTCAAAATTAAAAGGAGATGGAATAGGCAAATTAGGTGATGCACTTTTAATCTTGGATACATACAGTTACCTTAAATTGAAAATTTCAATGACCCCATAGTTTGAAGACTATTTTTTACAATTGATGTTTACATGCCATAAAATTGTTTGAATAAACTTTGAGGGTTGTTGAAATAGTGGTTAATGAAGTTTTAAATGTGTTTGGAAAGCCACAAGAACGGACAATCGTAGTCCCTAAAATGATTTTGACTTGGTCTTAAGATTATGAGCAAATATCAGAACAAAACACTTACGTTTCTTCAATAAACACATTCAAAAACATTTAACTCATTTCTGGATACAAATAGTATCTATGTTAAATATTTAGTATTCTTTGTAAGTCTATCTTGAACTTTCAAACCCGAGTACATTGGGATAAAGCAAGTCTTGATGTGACTTAAACCAATTATTAATCAAATCCATGCTAGTTGTATTGTTTGAAATACATGACATAGATAAATTAAAAATATGATTACCATACACTATGTTTGATATTCTCGTTTCTTGTGTACAATTTGGAAATTAGTATGGCGTTCATTATCACTGGACTAGTGTATATTTGTTTAGGGGCCAGCTGAAGGACGCCTCCGGGTGCGGGAATTTCTCGCTACATTGAAGACCTGTTGGTGACCCTCTGCTGTTGTTTTTTATTTGGTCGGGTTGTTGTCTCTTTGACACATTCCCGATTTCCATTCTCAATTTTATCCTTTTGAAGATATGATAAAGCAATTATATTTGACCTTAAAATATAAAAAAATAATCATGATAGTAAAATTTGTAAAATTGTTTCATAATCGTAAATGTCAAATTACCAATTTATGTAATCTGACATTTCATAACTGTAAATATCATTACAAAGTGAGAAAATTTTGTCCATATCTCACTTTTGCTGGGTTTGACCAAAAATGGTGATTGTATTATATTTTTGTACTAAAGATATTAGATAACATCAGCATTATTGTAAATGACATTTGATTTAAAATACCTTGTTTGGAAATTGTTGTTGTCCATATAATATTATAACCAGCAGATATCTCATTTTGGCAGTTTTGCTAACATGTGTGCTATTAAAGTTTGAGAACCTAAGACAAATTTCAAATATACAAGATGTAGCTTGAATATATTTTCAAACATACATTTCACAGACAAATACTTACAAATATGTAAAGGTTGATTGAAACATTAAGGTTTTATTTCAAAATATTTTCTTTGCCAGAATTTCTTTTCAAATTTGTTACCATGAATTTAAAACAAAAACTGAGGTTTATTGGGTGCTTAGTTATGATATTGTTAACCCCTGAAACAAAAAAGAAGTTGATCTTAAATGTTTCAGATACTAATGAATAAAAGAATTTTCATTCCTACTTAATAATAAAAAGTGTTTTGAAAAAGTAGCTAGTGTTATTTTCAATGTAAGAATTGCATGTTTTACAGTCTTTGAGTTAAGTTATTGTGTATCGAGAAGTTGGAGAAATAATTATGTCTAAATGCTGTTGGCCATAGAGATCTTTATGACATGAAAGCAATTTTACAGGCCTGTGGTTATGTGTGAAAGTTGTTTTGATGTCAAGAATAACGGTTTGCAAGCATCATGAGCATTAGTAATATCTTTTAAAATTTAAGCACCTTCAAATTCTTATGTATTTTTACAGTGAAAAAGATGTCTGGGTCAAGTATCAGCCCAACTCAACACAATAAACTATCTTGTCTTAATCAAACCATTTTTTCTCTTCACAGCTTGAAAAGTTGAAGACACAGTATGAATCTCAACTTAACAGTTTCCGACAAGAACTGGATAGTGAAAGACAAGCTAGAACAGAGAAAATGGAATGCACTCAGGTAATAAACATTCAAATTTTCTGATGTCACAGACAGACAGTTTAAGTTAATACCAACAATGACACCACTGGAGTTATAGGCTTGTCACCGACACATAAAGAATGTTGTGGGTTAAATATGTTTGTGTATGCTTATTTCTCCCCTCCCATAAAATAGAGCTCACAGTTGCTGAAAGCTTTGTGAATGCACACTTAAGGAATAAACAATGTTAACCAAGATAAAGATGTAGATAGATTTGAGAAGGCATAACCTTGTGCAATACCAAAATAAAAACATTGACAGGAAATGAAGTCAATTTCTACTACTATAATTCTAATTTCTACTGCTATAATTCTTTTTAAGGAGTCAAAATGTGTAGACAATGATTGTATGTGATAAACAGTTTCTCACTGTATACAGCCTTTAGCCATGCCCCCACCCCTACTCTTAAATCATTTGAAAGGAGTAGGTTTGGTAAGGGCCATATTAGGCCCGATTATAAATTTCAATGTTTTAAGATAAAAAAATGTTTTAAGTCGGCTTAAAGACTTGTGAGAAAGTTATATCAAACTATTTATGTCATAGTTTTATTCTAAAGCATTAATTTATACACCCCATTTAGGCCAAAATTGCTAATTTTTGCGAATTTTTACAAAAACGACAGGATTTCAGCCACAATTATGACCAGAAAACATAGAGCGCAGCCGTCGACAACCTAAATATTCAAGTAAGACATGTAATGTGTCATAACAAACATTTTTTGTCGACTTATACACTCTGTTTCCTGTCCAAATATTCAATAGAAATTTACCCATATTCATTGTTTTTTTCGTGGAAAATCAAAATTTGTACTTTTTGTGACCTCATAAATATAATGCATGAACATAAATTTTTAACAAAAAGTCTTATTTCCTATCTAGCCATTGCATTGGCTATGATTCATTGTTATATTGGTCAATACATCCCAATTAGAAATATAGGCTGAAAAAGGGGGCATTTTACTCCTTTACACATGTCTGCAAGGCAGTCGCTAACATAAAGTCATTTCTCCACATTTCTCCTACAGACTGTTTTGTTCTTTTCTTATTTGAAGAGAATTTTGTATATAATGTTATTGCTTATTGTTGATATTCTATTTTAAAATCAGCTGCACATTTCACTGGACTGATTTCAACAACACACATTTTTGAAAATAACATATTTACATCTCAATAGTAAGAGGTGTTTGTGTTTTCTTTGGTGACCTTTAAAAAGCAGTTTTATCATATTTAAAAAAAAATAATGAAAACACAAAATTTGTAAAGATATTTTTAGATTGCTATATATTATAGTTATTGAGTTAAGTCTATAGACAATGATATAGGGTATAGACTTGACTCAATAACTATATAAGGATTCAATCTGAAACAGAAGAAGCTCAGTAAAGCCTTGAATATTCCAAGTTTCTTAGCCTTATCCTTATATTGTTATTATATCTAGTCTTAACACTATAATTGTCTATATAAGGTGATATGCACTTAACAGGTGTAAATTAAAAAAAAGTGTATGATAAAGTGTTAAAACTGAATTACACCCAATGCTAAACAAAACAAACCTGAGTTGCAAATAAGTGCAATGACTGGTTCTTTATTTTATCAAGGCTTTACCTATTTCCTTCAATAAAGCTTTTAAGCTTTGATAAAATATATTCTTACAAAAAATGTTATTTTTAACAGAGCAATGAAGATAAAATGGAGAAGCTTGACACAGCAGAGAAAGAAAAATTGGATGAAATAATATCTGGCCTGAATACACAGCATGCATCAGAAATAGAATTATTACAGCAGAGATATCTTGTATGTTATTGTATTCCACTAGATTAAGAAGCTCTTATTAAGTTAAATTGTTAGATATATATCTTCAATCCCAGAAATTATGTCACTATAAAAGTTTGAGGGGGAAACTAAATCGTGGTTTTAATATAGTTTATAATGTGGCATACAAATACATTGATAATCGTAACTTCTTCTAGACTAACATATTCCAAGTTCCAACCAAGATTGCCAATTCCTTTACTAGAGGATAAGTCTGTTTTGAGATTTAACTTCGTTTTATTTGAGGTTTGCATGAGGGGCAGTAAACCAAAACTGGCTGGGTAGGCACTAACGCATTTACCCTCAAATAACTTTAGAGCCATTCAGCCATTGTTTTTCATTAATTTATTCAAATCATTGTTTGCAGGAAGATGTAGACTTGAAGGTGAAGGCCATGAGAATCACTTTAGAACAGATCTACTCTGGTCAGTTAGACCTAGTGAAGACAGAACTAGAGAAGACACATGTCCAATCTCTGAAGGAACTAAATGACCAGCTGACACAGGAACATGAGGAAGACATACAGAAGATAGAGAGATTGTGGGAGAAACGGTTGGAGGATGTGGAAGAGCAGCATGAAGACGATATGAATAAATCTCTTCTTGAGGACTCACTTAGTAAGATGTTCTTTGATTATCTGTGTGTATGTGCAGTGATGTGATGTGATGTGTATATAGTTCTCATATCACAGCACTATTTGACTTTTTGAATCATTTATAGTTTCAGTATTTATTTAGTCATTTTACTCTAAAACAAAAAAATTAACAGAGTGTTGTCTAATTGATTTATAATTATTCAGACACAAGTATCATCTCCTGTTTGGGAAGGAGAAAATCAAAGCCAGGGTTCTTATATCCCTAATGGTATAACTTGGAGTCAAATCTATACTATTAAATTAGAAGACCTCATTTATGTGTCGCTTCTCTCCCTTCCACAATATATTAATCATCATGCCTCTGTGTCCTAAAGGTACCATGCATAGTTGCATTTGTCATCCTTGCTTATGATTGCTAAGTTTGGGTTATTTTGGGAGGGAAAAAAAAATAAAGGCATCAGGATATGGTTTATGTCATCGGACAGACTTTTAAGTTATAGACAAGACTTCCGTTTAGGACTGTGTTAAAGTTACACATAAAAAGACTAAAAGTACTTGGGGACAGGACAATCATTTTTGCATTTCACTATATACTAACTTTGATAATAAATGTAATATAAATAAAGTGTATTTGCTATTTTCTATCAATACAAAGATTTCCATCTACAGTGGTCATTGATATATTATAGAACTTAAATACCATTGACCAGCTAGGATAAAATACTTGGAATTGATAGTAAATAGCATATACACTTTATATTATATGTATGTTCATAGTACATGTATACAGGAAAGCAGAAAACAAAAAATAAATGACTTTGGAAAAATGGGGAGAGCTAAAAAATATTGTCCTGCCACCAAGTACCTATGACTTTTGATAACATTTTTGAAATGCTCCTGGCATAAAATCTTTTACAAAAATTCATAAACATGCTCTAAATGCCCACGATTTCACGGGTGTGTTCTAGTAATATTGAAAGAAACAAGTTTTATTTCTTACTACTGATTATAACAAAATAGATATAGTGCATGTTTTTATGCTTGACTAATTATTTTTGCTTGATTGAACCAGTTGTGCAGACTGTTGAATTTGAGGTTCCGCATGGTGAGTTAATATGCAACATGCTTCACATATTATATACAGTGCTACACTTATTATAAAGCTTCCCTAATGCAGTTATTATTTTCAGCTCCAATCTTCATTCCTGTAAAAAATTGTCCAAGCAAATGAGGGAAATTTTAACCTGAATTTATAGCTTTATAGTTTTGGAAACCTACATTTATTTTAAATGGATTTATGTTCTGTTTTGTTTTTGGTTGGAAGGGTGGATTTTTTAGTGGATATATTTTCAGCAGTAGGAACAATTGTTATTTTAAGCTAGCTGTTGTTGCTTTGGTAAAGGCAAAGTTATATTAAAGTGAGGCTTTGTCATTACTTTGCATCTGTCAGTTATAAAGTCTGAAACTTTATAATCCATTTATTTACAATATTTCTTGAAATAGGAAATAAATAAAAGAGAAAATGTGCAAAGATAATAAAAAAGGCAATGTTTAGGCCAACCAATTTGCCTCAAATTTCAAATGCCTAACAACTACTATTGTTTTCTCTATATATTTAAGAGATGTAAAGAATTCCAATTAAAAAATTGAGGATACTACAAATCAACAGTAAATTTTTCATCTAACTTTTGTATATGAGTGAATACAGCCTCTTAAAATTCTGTGGTTAGGTTTACTGTAACTTGGAAGTTGGAATACTAACTTACTATGATAATATGATTCTTTATCTTTGAGAAAACAACCTTAGTATTAGGTATATAATTATAAATATGTAGAGGCATGACTTTAAATAGGTTGTATTGCAAACTGTCTCATTTGCACTGATACCACATCTTCTTATATCTATAGATATTTTCTCAAAAAACTTAGAGGAATCTATTTAAATGTGTGATTTTTCAAAGGATAGGAGAAAATATAGAACTGTTAATTAAAAGTAAAATCATTCCCTGCAAGATAAAAAGCTTAGCCAATTGAAATATATGAAAAAGCAATCTTCCCACACATTGATAAATAACCCCTATGTACTGGTATAACATTGTTTATAACATTATGTATTCAATGGATAACATCATATGTTATATACTTATAGATTTAAGAGTAGTTCCATCTCAAATGTACATTTATAATAACTAAAAAGTTCATATTATTGTTTTTAAAATGTTTAATAATCAAGCTAGCAGATTAACTTTATATCATTAAGAAATAATGTGTTGTCTGCTTTGAGCATAATTCTACTCTTTAAACTACTTCAAACTTAAAGCTGCATCCTGTTAACTATGCATACAGCTTTTGCTACAGGGAATTATAAATCTCTGGAGTATTAGAAAAGGATAAACATATTTATCAGCTTTAACAAGAGGAAGAACACTAGGGATCACTTGGTGGTTAGAGCATCGTAGTAGAACACTTTCTCGTAGCTGTTCTGTCATGACTGATGATATTTGAAAAAGACCAGAAGAAAAATCTGACGTTGAATTTAAATTCTTTAATAATTTGATATTCAAGCTGAAAACATTTCCATAAATTTCTTTTAAATGCAATCTATATTCAATGTATAACTAGTTTTGGTGAAGAATAAGAATAAACTTTGTTTTTATCTAAAAATTTATACAAAAAAAAACTTGTTAAGTAAATAGTAACCACCCTCATCCAGTTGAATCAAAACAGGTTTCTGGATGGTCTGTAAAGATTTATCTTTGGCAAAACAACTTTTATTCATGAAGTACAGATCAGATTTGATTTTCTAAATGAAGACTGCTGTTGTTATTGAATTGTGAACTTTGAAAATTTTAAATGGAGTCATACTTTTTTCTAGGCGATAATCTGCTGTTTTAAAAAAAAAATGACAAGAATATTTAATAGTAAATATCAAATTTGCATCATCAGTTAAATTGTAAATCCATCTTATTTTTAAAGTTTGTATGTTGTAACTTTATGTATACATTTAGCAAAGCCTTTCTTAATTTACGATAATTATACTTACCATTAGATACGTAGAAATTGTAGAATACCTGTTGTGAGCATAATTTTTTTTTGGTCAGAGCTGTTATAAAGATGTTTCATTCAGAAGGTATTGCATGTCCATATTTGTATAAACTGTCAACAAAGTACAACTTAGCACCTTCACACTGTTAAATTGTTTACATAAAAAGGTGCCAATATTTTAATGTTTTCATTGGTTTATGACATCAAACTGACAACGTCAGAAATTAACAATAAATCATCACGATTTGTTTGTCTGTTTGAAGGTGCCAAGGATTCAACATCTGTACAAATACAGAAAGCAATCAAGAAAATGGCTGACGAACATGAAAAACTATTACAGGTATGGTGAAAATTATATTTAGAAAAGAAATATCTGTTCAGTTGCATCGCATAAATTTAAAAAAAAAGATCAATCGAGTAAGCTATGATGGAATTTGTTAACCATATATGGATTCTTCATGTATATAACATCCACTTCCACTTGAATGCTGTTTTTATACGACTGCAAAAATTAAATTTTTTTTGGTCATATATTGGTATCACGTTGGCATCGTCGTCCAAAGACATTTTGTTTTCGCACTCTAACTTTAGTAAAAGTAAACAGAAATCTATGAAATTTAAACTCAAGGTTTATTACCATTAAAGGAAGGTTGGGATTGAATTTGGGTGTTTTGGTCTCAACAGTTTAGGAATTAGGGGTCAAAAAGGGCCCAAATAAGCATTTTTCTTGGTTTTCGCACAATTACTTTAGTATACATGTAAGTAAACAGAAATCTATGAAATTTTAACATAAGGTCTATGACCACAAAAGGAAGGTTGGGAATGATTATGGGAGTTTTAGTCCCAACAGTTTAGGAATTATGAGCCAAAAAAAGGTCCCAAATAAGCATTTTTCTTGGTTTTTCCACAATAACTTTAGTATTAGTTAATAGAAATCTATGAAATTTTAACACAAGGTTTATGACCACAAAAGGAAGGTTTGGTTTGATTTTGGGAGTTTTGGTCCCAACGAATTAGGGGCCAAAAGGGTTCAAAATTAAACTTTGTTTGATTTCATCAAAAAATGAATTATTGGGGTTCTTTGATATGCCAAATCTAACTGTGTATTCAGATTCTAAATTTTTGGTCCTGTTTTCAAATCAAAATTGAACTTAGCTTGATTTTAACAAAAATTGAATTCTAGGGGTTCTTTGATATGCTGAATCTAATCATGTACTTAGATTTTTGATTATTGGCCCAGTTTTCAAGTTGGTCCAAATCGGGGTCTAAAATTATTATATTAAGTATTGTGCAATAGCAAGAAATTTTCAATTGCACAGTATTCCGCAATAGCAAGAAATCTTCAATTGCACAATACCCACAGTATTGTGCAATAGCAAGAAATTTTCAATTGCACAGTATTCCGCAATAGCAAGAAATCTTCAATTGCACAGTTTTGCGCAATAGCAAAAAATATTCAATTGCACAGCATTGTCCCGTTTTCAAATTGGTCTACATTAAGGTCCAAAGGGTCAAAAATTAAACTTTGTTTGATTTCAACAAAAATTGAATATGTGGGGTTCTTCAATATGCTGAATCTAACCATGTATTTAAATTTTTGATATTTGGGACTGGTTATCAAATTGGTCCACATTGAGGTCTAAAGGGTCTAAAATTGAACATTATTTGATTTCATCAAAAATTGAATTCTTGGGTCTATGATATGCTGAATTTAACCATGTATTTAGATTTTGGATATTGGACCATACATAATAGGTAAATGTCCAATTTAAAAGTTTTTAAGTTTAAGTTCTTAGACCACATTCATTCTGTGTCAGAAACCTATGTTGTGTCAACTATTTAATCACAATCCAAGTTCAGAGCTGTATCAAGCTTAAATGTTGTGTCCATACTTGCCCCAACTGTTCAGGGTGCGACCTCTGCGGTCGTATAAAGCTGCGCCCTGTGGAGCATCTGGTTCTTATTTACACTTATGCTTATTTTGATAAAACTTTTGATTTAAAATATGAAATGAAAATCAGAACTTTTTATCTATTCAGTAAATGGATTTTTGTTGTCAAAATTATAAACAGATACTAAAGTAGCTCTCTTCACAATGTTCTACCCCTTAAGTACACTTATGTCCAAAAAACAACACTAAATAAGCATACCTGCTGATAGAGGGGGTATGAATTCTCAAGTGTTTAATGAAAAGTGTTTTCTGATATGTGATAAAACATTGGAATTTGGAGTATAATTTCATGGAGCAACTAGATATCTTCCTTTTATCAACATTAAAATTTACTTTATTACTAAAATTCATAGTTTAAAGAAGAAATTTTGCATAATTTTTTCTATTTTTTAATGAGGATTATTATGACACTGAACTCCTTAGTCAAAACAACAAATTGTAAATTGTGTTCTTTGAGCTAGAGGCATATATTTAACTGATGTTTTATTAAAAATTGCAGAAAATATCTGATGGACTTTCAAAATCTCCCAAGATAAGAACTCCACGGAAGAACAAGCAATCCCAGGGACAACAGACAGACGATGATACAGACACAGAGAGTATACGGTCCATGCCTGTTACTGAGGAAGAGTACCAACAATTAGAGGAGAAAGAGAAAATTGTTGAGACAGCTGAAGGCAAGTCATTTTAACATTTTATTTTTGACCAAATTCATCTTTAGTGATGATCATAATAAGTTGAATTTAAAAAGTCCTACATAGTAATATATTGTCTAGATGGATTATTTGAGCCACACTTAGCCACAGTAGTTATTAGTGTATTACACTTATCACCTTCCCTTTGTATAGAAGGTCAATGAAAAAACAGTTGACAATAAAAACTTCATTTAACGAATATTTGAAAGTCAGTGGAAGAACAGTTAACAATAAAAACTTCATTTAAGGAATATTTGTAAGGTCATAAGTTGTCAACCCTGATGTTTGCTCAAACAAATCTTTTATGTAGTAAGAACAAAAAGCTTATTGTGAAAAAAAAAAGATGGAAAGAATGAAATGTAGGTATAATTGTATGTTGAGTTTAGGAGATAAAATGAAAGCTTTGTATACAGATTTTATATTGCTGAGATTGTATATTCAGGAAACTGGCATCTATGTACAAATTTCATTGATAAACATTGATCAGACTATAAAAATAAATATACAAGTTTAAAGTATTTAAATTATGATCAATAAATCTCAGCAGTAGGTACAGGATATAAGTAATAGTTGCCAATCAGGCGTGACCATGTTTTAAAAATTCATTCTCTCTTTCCTTATATAAAGTAAAAGTTTTAAATGAGCTTTTTGATGGGAATTCATATGTAAAATAAAATACATGTGAAATTCCTTTGAAGCTGATCATAAAATGTGCTGAGTTTCCTTTTATATATATACCAGTTTTAAACTTTTTCATTTGTGTTTCGTTTCGTCTTTGGATAAACAGTATTTTAGAAAAAATAAGTTTTTCTTAAGAGGATGTACAAATATAGTTTTAACAAACGAGGAATATTTACATTTAAGATGCAATATTTTTGAAATATTATAATTTTAATAATAATTTTTCTTATCAGCCAAACTTGATCTATAACTTAAACAAATTGAGTTACAAACCAAGATAATACATGTTTAAGTTAAAGATTTGGGGTTTTAACACAGTTCCAAAAATATTTTCTTTTCCATTATAATTCAGAATACACATAATTTACTAATATATGGTTTAGTAATTTTTATGAATGGAATAATTTTTTGCTAAATGATAGAGAATGGCGAATGAATTGATAATGTGTTTTAGATTTTATATATTTACATGTTAAGGATGTAGCGAGTATTTGGATACAGTTTTTACAGATATTTCGAGAGTGCTCTTATGGAAAGGATTTTAGTTAATTGTGGATTTTAAATCATGTAAATGGATGTGTTATAAGCTATGAAACACAAGGTAATTTAGAACATAGTTTGAAATAAGGGAATGAAATGTGAATGTAAGGTACTTGCTGTTTTAATTAGATAGACCTACCTTTTATTACATAGAATAATGATAGAACACTGAATTGTATTGTTTTAAGACCGTTTTATTTGTGTTTCAGATGTGCGACAGACCTTGGAAAGCCAGCGTGAGGAGTTGGACCTGCTTCGTGCCTCTTTACTACAGGAATATGAACAACTGCTTACTGCCCGAACAGATCGTATGTCTGATGAATCTCAGGAAGTAGAAAGATTACAAGAAGAAATGGAACAGTTACAGAAACTTTACAACAAGCAAAAGGCCAAATTCCAGTCTGGTGGTCCACAGATCACAGGTATTAAATAATTGACATATATATTTGTTTCGTCTAACAGAAGTTCCACTGGAAAATTTGTTATAAATAATGTCATAATATCTGTTCCTGTTGGACCAAACATTCTATATCATTTATTCAGTTAGGAGCATATACTGCAATGGAAATGATATTACAGAAAATTTCTTCCACTTGGAACTTATATTATGAAGAAACTTGTATTCCGTGGCACATTAAGTTGAACAAAAGTTCATTCAATTTACATTTTACTTAATCCATGAACAGAATAAAGAAGTACTTTAGAAAAAAAAGGATCAAATATTTAAATGATACAAGGCTGATACATGGTTGATACCACTAAGATGGATTTTGACTTGAATTTAAAGGAACTTCAATAAAAATTCATTTACATGTCAGTCGATGGATTCATTAAATGCTTGTTAGCTTAGTATTCAGTAGCAAAATTGTTAAAAATATTAGTTGAAAACAAATGCCAATTTTCTTTATTATATCACTAGGCTAATTTGGAATTTTATTTTTAAGTTACAATTTTTTCAGAAATTAGATTTATTTTTTTAAAAATCCAATAATTTAAATGTCAAGACAAATAGGTAGATATATATGAAGTAGTATGCAGGTATTTTCCCACCTAAATGTATATGTATGGCAAATATGAACTGTAATGAAAACAGGGACACCTCTGTTTCCTGCACTGGACTACCAAGGGTTGATGTATTCCAGATGGTTTAGAATAAAAGATGTTGTTCATTTAAAAAAAAATATGTTGATGCTTAGATTTTCATATTGTTAATTTTTTGGTCTAAGGTGATAGATGACTCATTAGTAATCACCAAACTTTTCCAAAATAATACAATTTGACAAAAGGTCACAAGTAACTGCTACCAATATAATTAAATCAAAAGAATGCATACAAAAATCATTAAATACATGAGGTTTTAAATGGCAGATATTATGTTAACTTGACATTAAATTTAAACAAAATCTTAATGGATTTTGAACATAATATTCTGAGGGAAAAATAAGGATATTTAACAGTAGAAAAAAAAGACATAAATAAGCGCTTACATACCACTCTATGCATCATTTAATAATATCAAATTGATATATATTTAAAATATTAAATGAGCTTTGCATTTTTCAATTCATGTGTTTTCTTCAGTAAAATGATGTTTTACATATTATCATACAGAAATGCAACTTTCATGCCATCATAATTTGAATTGAAACTCATTTAAAATTTTGCATGCATACCAGCTTAATGGGGTAAATACTTCTGAATGGATATGAAAATTTAAGATTTTAGTAAATAAAAAGGGAAAAGTACATGACAGCACCTTCTTTATAAAGTAAATTTATTTAATGGAGAGCATTTTATCATTAGGGTTACATACCAAAGGTGCAAGATAAATAGTTTTTACCACATGTCCATCCTTCTTTTTATTTGTTATTCATCAGAAAAATTGTATTGTTGTGTATTTTGAATTTAATTGTTTTAGATATAGAGGATCTAAGTTTTTACTTTTCTGCTTTTCTACTTCATATTGATTTGTATGTGATTGTACATATAAGTAGTTTTGTCTATTATCATCTATTTCTGAGAAAGGACCATGCTGACTTTAATATGAAACCTTGCAACATCAATTACCACTCATTGATTTGATGCAGTATACTTAAAAAGAGCAATAAGAAAGACGTACAGTGCATGCCTGTATCTAAGCATGTAGCTGAATTATTTCTTCAAAAATGTCCAGAGAAATGTTTTTGAAACTTAAAGATACATATGAGAAGATAGCAATATAATTTAAAGGTTAAAAAAAAAATGGAAATAATCATAGCAGCCATCTTCGACTTAGGTTGTAATTAAATTTGTGCAAATTAAAATTGTCTACTGAGATTCAATGAAAATGTATGTAATAAATCTTGACAATTGTTGAAATATTGGTTGGATTTTTAACTAGAAAACTTCTCAAAACTAAATCTGGATGGGAAAATTGACGCCAGTTAAATTGCATTGTTGATGATTCCTTGCTAGTTAATGTTAATGTTATCAATATTAAATGTTGAGAGTAGCTAAACCGAACAGCAGGGTGAAAATACATTTCTCTAACTCTTCATCAATTTATCCCTTTCTGCCCCCATTGTATAAAAAAAAATATAAATCAACATGTGATTTGATTGATCTCAGTTTTTCATCGGTTAAAATCTGATTATGACGTCAAATTTTCTTCCTTCCTCTGAATTTCCTTTTGTGACGGCATGAAAAAAGGCAACCATGCCTAATGACGTCACATAGAAAGAACATTCACAAAGAAGGAATAAGTTTACCTGCATTTTGTTTAAAAATCATTAGAGAAACAGATTCCACCACCAAATCTCATGTAAAACGATATTTATCCACTTTGACAGTTAAATTTTGAATATTAAAAACGCTCCACGAGCCGCGCTGTCTCAAGTGAATAAATATTGCATCACACTTGATGCAGTGGTAGAATCTATATATATAATTATATTTCCAATTTATTTACAGATCTTTCCAGTCTCAAGACACAGTATGAAAATAAGATCAGTTCTCTTGAAAAATTCCACCAGGAAGAAATTCTACAATACAAAGAGGAAATAGAAAAACTGAATGCAAACCAACAGGATGTTTCGTCTCCAAAGAGGGATTCTGAGAGTGAAGCAGTGACATCTAGTGGTGTTCCAGATGAGCAAGAGACAGAAAGAGATTACTTGAAATCAGCATATAATTTGACTGTCATTTCTGATGATTCACTTCAGTTTGAAGATGAAACTAATGATAAAACCTTGCAGGAACTTAAAACATTGTTAGCAAAAAAAGAGGATGAAATATCAGACCTCCAACTCAAGATTTCTCAAGAAAACATTGAAAATCAAGAAATGCAATTTAAATTGACTGAAAATTCAGATAAAATTCAGGAACTTGAAAATAAATTACGGGTAACCCAAAGTGAACTGGATGATGTAAATTCATTAATGAGTGATAAAGATTGTAAAATAGAATCATTAATGAAGCAAAAACAAGCTCTTGGTGAAAAGTGTTTACGTGAATTGGAGGAGTGTGAAAACAAACATGCCAAAATTGTTACTGAAATAAGTGAAAAGTTCGAAAAAGTATTTACAGATCTGAAATCATCTCAAGCGGAAGTTTCCAAGTTAAAAGCTGAACTTGAAGCTTCTCAAGAACAGGAGAGAATGTTGGAAGAGCAATATGATGAATTACAACAACAACAAAAAGCAGCCATGAAAAATTTACAGGAACGATCAGAACATGACAATGAAGAAGTTATCAGTGAAATAAAACTTACTCATGAGAAAGAAATGGAAACATTGAGAGAAAAACATAAAGAAGAACTTGATTGTTTATCTGAAAAGCAGAAAGAGGATCTCAGTACATTAAAACAGGAACTTGAAAATGTCCATCAAGAACAAATTGAAGAGTTACAGCATCAACAAAAAGAGAAGAATGAATCTCTATGTCAAGATCTAGAACATGAGAGTCAAGTTGAACTTTCAACTGTTCAAACAGAATTCAAAGTTCAAATGGAAGTTGAATTGAAACGGCAAGCTGCAGACATAACTTCAGGCCATGAAAAAGAAATTAAAAAATTAAAAGAGGATTATGAACAGAAAATAGACGATATGAAAAACCAAATACAATCTGAAATGACAAAACAAGACCCAGAAAAATCAAATGACACCAAAACTAAGGACCAAGTTATTGAGGCAGTTATACAAGAAGTCATTGAAGATAAGATTGAAAAAGCATTCTCTCCAGTAGAAGAAAAAGGTGTTGTTATTGAAGATGAGGAATCTTTAGTGAGTCGAGATAGTGATACACAGTCTCAGGAAACAGTCATAGAGGTGTCTAAATCAGAGGAGGATACTGTCAAGGAGAGGGCTTTAGGCGGAACAGATAAAACTGAGGCTGATGGGGACAGTTTGGAGGAGGACAAAGACACTAAAGACAATACATTATCTGAGTCATTGTTACAGACTGACCAATCACAAGACTTTGATATGATTGATTCATCTCAAGATTTTGATCAAACAGCATCGTCCCGTGACTTCACACAAACTGCTTCAACGTTCAGTGCTTCGTCTAGCGATTCTAGTGAGAAGGGATTACTTCCTGCTGGAAAAACTCACGATAATACTGTGGCTGTTCTCATGCAAGAAATTGGAAGAGCTAAGGAGGAAACTGTTAAACAACTTCAGGAGGAATATCATGCAGAAATAAATCAGCTCAATGAAAAATTGAAAGAGGCAGCTGAGAAAAATTCTAAATTGGAGGAAAATTTCAAAGATGAAAAGGATAAAATTATTGAGGATTATGACATGAAAATCAAAGCTTTGGAAGAAAACAGTACAGCTTCTAAGGAAGAAATCGAAAAACAAAATAGACTGAAACGAGAATTAATCAAAGAACATGAGGATAATGTGTCCAAACTTAACAAGGAATATGACGAAAAAATGGAATTACTAAAACAGGAGTTAGAAGAATCTTTTGACAGTGAGAAGGAGGAACTGAAAAAACAACATGAACTGGACTTAAATGAAGCAGAGGAAAAATATGAGACTCTTATTGATCGTAAGTTATATTTGTTTATGCATTATTTGTATAAATTGGTTATCCTTTCCAATGTTGTCAAACCAAGTAAACACCAATCAAGTTATTGAAAACAAATAGACTTATCTCCCTTTGCTCATTGTGAACAAAAATGCTTTTTTTTTATATTTTATTGTGAAACAACACTTATTCAATTCTATTAGAAAATAAACACATCTCTTTTTTGACTTAAGGTAAACCATACAATGAGGTACACAAACAGAACTGTAATGGCTTACAAATTGTATAACTGATAAATGTGAAGACATTGTGTATGACTATCATATGTAAAAACTAGGAAAGCTAAAAGAAAAGTGAATGGCTGTTCTATGTAAATACTGAAATATGTTTTACACCTAAATATAGAGGACATAACTATAATATGTTAAACTAAAATGGCTAAAATCACAAAAATACTGAACTCTGAGAAAAATTCAGAACGAAAAGTCTGTAATCAAATGGCAAATCAAATGATAAAACACATCAAACGAATGGACAACAACTGTCATATTCCTGACTTGGTACAGGCACTTTCAAATGTAGAAAATGGTGCATTGAACCTGGTTTTCAGACAGTGTATGATTATTGTATACAATGCTCTATGTTTACAGGTATAAAAAGTGGTGAGGCTCCTGAAGTGGCTGATATTATACATGAACGGTATGATACAGAGTTAGAAATGGCTAAAACACTGATGCAACAGGAATTTGATGAAACCATAGAATCTGAACAGGTAAACTAATAAGATCATTGTTTAAACTATAACGAGTAATTATCAGGGAAATGTTTCCTTTTCATCTGGTTTAAATATTTGGAAAGAGCATTTTATGAAATTAAAACAGCACAATAATGTTTACTGTTTTTCTGTTACATATTCCACTTACATAGATGTGAAAAAGTGGTCTGCATGGGTCTTTTAGTCACTTTACACTTGAAAATGTTCAGTCTATACATTACTTTAATAGGAAAAAGTGTGATCGACTTGTTTCAAAGTTTCTAAATCTAGAAGAGAAATACCACAAAACAAGTTGTTAGTAGGAGTAAATATTTTCTAAAACCAACAGTTAAGCCTTTCTATGCATGCTATGCACTTGTTGGGAACTAAAATTTACCATTGTTTTTATGAAGGTGACACTATACATGCACATCTTTAGCAAGCATTGAGCTTCAACTGGAGTTTTGCATGTATGATAACTTTATATTCCTAAATATATATTTTTTCTTATAATTATGATAATTTCATTAAAGGCCAGATTTATGGAACAGCATCAAGAATTAATGGATAAGTTTATAGGTGAACGTCAGGCAGAGGCAGAAGAACTCAGAATGCAACATGAAAAAGATATATCAGAATGTAGAAAGACTATTATTGATGAATATGATGCCAGAATTTCTGAGCTGGAGCAAAATCAAGAATTAGAAATCTCAAAATTGAAGGAAGAATTGACCAAGATTGTGTCTGAACCAGAGGATGTACCAGCTATTAAATCAGAAGAACAAATCCAGAAGACAGAGCAAGAACTAGAGACTGAGGAAGAAACCAGGGAACCAGACTTATCATCCGACCCTGAAGTAGCCCGTCGTAGGTCTAGTGAAGAGAAGGATAACTCTATAGAAGACTTAAGAGACACCCATACCTCAATCATAGCCAGGATAGAGGCAGAATATGAGGAGAAACTTAAACGCATCAAAGAAGGTAAACTATTTACAAAGGCCTTATAAATATTACCATACTGTAGATTCACTATTCGCATGATACCAAATTTTATGTATTTCGTGGTTACAGGTGATCCACATATTCAATTATTCTACCAATAACAAATTTTACCTATGGTTGTATATAGATTTGAGCAAAAACACAAATTTAAATATATCAGAAAATACAATTTTTAGTGAATCCTCAAAATTTGTACCCACGAAAAATATATGAATGTACAGAAGTGTAAAAAATGCCTGGACAATCTGTTTTATTTAGTGTTAATTTTATGCTTGAGAGGTAAAACTGAACTGTTGTTCATGTTGTAGAATCAATTTGTTGTTGGAATTGTACACATTCTGCCATGAAATCAGATTTATTCAATGTTATCTGATTTTGATTTAACCATATTTTGTTTGAAAACATGACATACAAAGTACGATTGCTGTGTTTAATAAAGGGATTCAGCAACAAGTCTTTTTCCCTCTTATTGATATTATCTTTAAAGTTTAAATCAAGCAAATTAATATCCATTTAAAATGGTAACGACTAAATTATTTAGGAATCCATCTTTAAATTACAGTAAAGTGTACCAAATTAGTACAAAATAATTTTTAATGGCAGCAAAGATTTCTTACTTTTATGATTAATTGATACAAGGAATAGGTACCATCATCACCTATGCTGGTGATATACAACACTTTAGACACATTTATATGTATGTGAAACTTTCATTTAATTATAGAAATAGCGAGTACCCACTCCACTCATTCTGATGATTTAGATGGTGGTAGTGTAGATACTGTAACATCAAGGAAGAGTGCTGAACAACATAAACAGGAGTTATTGGCCTTAGAACAACAAATGTCAGAGAAACATCAAAAGGAAATACAAAATCTACAGACTCAGCACCAGGCTAGAATAGAAGACATGGAAGACAAGTACAAGGTATTATCTCCCTTTAATTGTGATTTTGATATTAGAATATCTACATAATATTCAACTTCATTCTTGTATATGTTGTGTACTAGTTATCATTTTGTACAAATTATAATTTGCACAAAAAAATCGTACAAATTATAATTTGTATTTTGACTTTGTACAAATTGTAATTTGTACAAAAAGTGTCTGTACAAATTACAATTTGTACAAAATTTGACTAAATTTCACTTATAACTGGTACAACAATTTATAGTATGGAATTTTTTTATTAAAAAGCATTAATACACACTATTAACCTAATATTAAAAATACAAAAATACCCAGACAGAGACAGGACATATATAATTGAAAAATGCCAATTCCAGTTGATGCTGTTAGTATACTAGAAATTTGCCCCAGGTGAAATTCTGATAGAGTAATAAAAATTGGCTTCAGTAACAATTCTGAATATAATAGAAGTTGGCCTTAGTGACAATTTTGATAGTATAATAGAAATTGATCTCAGTGATAATTCTGATAGTATTATAGAAACTGGCCTCAGTGACATTGAAGCACCAATCATACGTGCCAGGAACAATGGACAAAGGAGTGTGCACTGTCTGTCCAACAGATCCAAGCCATATATCTAACCATGAATAGGGGGTATTGTCATTATACCAATTTCTCAGTATGATCTTGCCTAAACAATATCTTAGGGTAACTTATTGAATCTGGAGAATTTGGGTAATGCATTGGACTAGCTGTATGAAATTAAACATGGCATATGTCGAGAAATCAAATTGATTTAGAAGCTGATAAATACACATATATATTCGCAGCAACATCTTCTCAGCTTCAACTTTGTTGCATGAAACAGTTAAAAACTGGTGGTAAGGGCGTTCTTTCTTGTAAATGCAAAGGGGGTGCAGCACTCATTATGAACGAAAAACCAAAAGATATTGTGTAATTCCCAATGCCATAATTCACTCACATGCTCCAACAAATGATATAGAACTATCATTGAATTTTGAAAATCAAGGTTAATTGTGTGGGCATTGAATAAAAATTTATATAAAGTGTATCAATGCATTTTTATATAACAAATTTCATAGTATAAATGATTGTACAAGTTATAAGTGAATTTTAGTCAAATTTTGTACAAATTGTAATTTGTATTTATTTCTATTATAATTTGTACAAAATGATAACTTGTACACAACATATACAAGTATTAACCTTTATTCACTTTTTTGGAATATTTACTTTTTTATCTGTGGAAATGTTTAAAGTTATTTGTTTCCACATCTAAGACACCTGAATGCTTCAGATTAAAAAGATTAGATTAATATTGTATCCTAGATATTGAATACAATGACATACACTGACGAATTCTGTTCATATGTTGACAGAGTACTTCAACTAATGTACCAGATATTGTACTTAAATTCTGGTCAATCATTATCTCTTATTTGGCCATGATGCCTTACAGGTGGGTTTTTTTCAGACTTAAAAAAATCACTAGTTTGAATATATTTTACAGAATAAACAATTACAAACCTTTAGCTATCTAAAAGTTATAAAATTCACCTTGTCACACTTGAAAGTTCGTCAAATTTAACAGATAATTATAATTACAAATCTTTACTTCTTTCTTGCAGAAAGAGATTGGAAACCTGAAGAAAATTTTGGAGTTTTTACAGCATTCCTCGAGTTCAGAAGATACCATTCAAGGGCAGCTAGCATCTCCTGCTCAAACTGTTCCTATGGTAAATATATAAAAACATTTTTAAACGTCTAGGTCATTGTCAAATGATGTTTTTTAATTGTACCTCAAAGTTTAAGATACTGTTGGATTATTTTTTTACTTTCACAGTCAGATCTTAGAAACTAATATACATAATCTTTACTAATTCTGACTAGGTGCTAATTGACAGAGGTCTCTTAATTAGCCTATTCAATACAATATAGACATTTTGAGAGGTGCTTTCACTGATACGGGGCATCATACCATATATATTGTCTTTTCTCCATGTCATCATTCTTTACAACTTGTTTTTGTGCTGACTGTTCAAACTCTCTCTGGAATCCTAAAGTTTTGTTTAATTATTGATTTGTTTAGTCATGATATGTTATGTAATAGAGTAAGTAAAGGTATGTTTTTCAAACACATGTTACAAGGCCAGTAACAGTAAAGATGACTCAGAATATTTCAATTATATAGATACCTACACACATGCATGAACAAGTTTTAGAATTTACATCTAAACTGTAAAACTTCATACTGTTTAAACAATAAACAAAGGTTGAAAATGGCAAGACATATTGTCACTATAAACAAGGAGAAAAGCTGGATATTCTATGGTTTACATAGAGATGCTTTAAGTTAAAAAAAATGTCTGTAGTGTTGTCCTTGACCTCATTTTTATCTCGTCAAAGAAGATAGTCACAGAATGCAAAAAAAAGGGAAGCTTAACATAAGAGATTTATGTTTCAGAGGGTAGTCAACTCGGATGCTTCATACCTTGTATAATTGTAAACAGATCTTTGCCTTATGTTACGAAAACTCCATCTTTCATATGCATTATGTTGTTCTGAAACTGCTGAAAAAAATTACAGTTTATTGTCATGTGAATTCTACCCTAATATGCTATTTATCTTACCTCCTATACATTTCTAGGAATATGATTGTTTAAAAGCAACGGTGTGTATATTTCATATTGGGTTAGTAGACAGGGCTTATTTCAATACATGGTTAATAGTTGTAGTGTAAAGTCTCTTTATAAAAACAACACGGCGTTGTGAAATAATCTTAAAGATTTCATTAGATGAAGAAATTGATGATGCACAATTGAAATAAATTCATAAAACACATTTAAAGTTAATAATTTGTTGTTATTGGCAATTTTTATTGTATAGATCCATTGAAGTATATTCTTAATACTAACGGTATTTAAGACTTGATCATTTTGACAGGTCACTAGTCTAAATACCACAGGTTGAGGTAGTTGGTAAGATAAATTTGTTACATAGTGTGCAAGTGACCTATTGTGATATATATGAGGTCACTAAATTCCATATAGGGATGCCAGCTTCGCTCTCACAACATATGGAATTTACTGACCCTATGTATTAGGTCACTAGCACACTATGTAACTAATGATATTGGATTGAATGATGATCTATCAACGAGGGGTCAACGTGTGTCAGACAGGGTTCAGCAGATCTGACCTTATTACATGGATCAGTTTCTTGGTCAATTCAGTATTTCCGTAACAATAAGCAGAAGGTCAATTATATTTGGTTTGTGAAAAATTTGTACATTGCACATGTACTTCTAGCAGTTTTCATCTGACCTTGACCCAATTCCAAGGTTCATTGGTCAATGTCAAGTTTTTGTGTTTTGGTCCATTTCTCAATTAAGTCTAGAAAAAAAGTCAGCTTTAGTTGGTATATTTGCATTGGCTCTCATATTAAATGTACCTATGTTCTTTAGATCCTCTAGTTTAATTTCCATTCTTATAAAATTGAGAATGGAAATGGGGAATGTGCCAAAGAGACAACAACCCGCCCATAGAAAATAACAACAGCAGAAGGTCACCAACAGGTCTTCAAAGTAGTGAGAAATTCCCGCACCCGGAGGGGTCCTTCAGCTGGCCCCTAAACAAATATATACTAATTCAGTGATAATAAACGCCATACTAATTTCCAAATTGTACACATTATGTATATATTTGCCATGTGATTAGGACTTTCCGATTTGATTTTCCTCTGAGCAGTATTTTTTTTTATTATACTTTTTTTTTGCATCTTGCTGACCACCAAGATACTGGTGTCCTATTTAAGCATTCAGAATTGTCTTTCAAAAGGGATCTGATAAATTTATATATTTGACATTGACTTTGAAATTTGACTCCTATTAAAGAAAAATCCTTTTCTAATTTCTGTCTGGTTCATAACTTTTTTTTTTTAATTTACAATGTCTACAAAACATTGGCTGAACGTAAACAGATGCATCATGGACTGGGTGTGTGTCATATACCAAAGTCAGGTCATTTTGACCTTGACTTTGACCTTTGACTCCTATGATAGTGAAACATTAACTTATTCTAGTTCAGTGAAAAACTTTTGTAAAGTAGCACTTAAATTGACAAAACTTAATATGCATTGTCGCAATACTGAATTTCACAGCAGCAACTATATGGACAGCTCTAGTGTGCTAAATGTATTTCCGTCATAAGATAAGAATGCATGTACAGTAGACATATATAAAAATGCTTTATAAGTACATGTATGTTTTTTGTCAAATTAATGTGAATGTTTTTGCTTTGTGAATCATCAGTTACAATGTGATTTATAAATGTTGTAATATTTTTTCAAAAACTGATAAATTAGATTTGTATTAAACAATTTTCTGGTGTATAGAAACATGTTAGTAACAGCTGACTGTGTATTGATTACACTATAACATAAATTATTGAATACCTATCTATTTAGAAAAGTACTTAAAACAACCTGCTGTCTTTTGTTAAACATTTTCTGGTCTTTTTTTTTTAAATTTTTTATATAAAAGGCAATTTTTCACTGCATTTTATTGGTTATAGGGAAAATTTAATTTATGAATAGTTAGGACTGATGGTTTGAATTGGAAGTTTCTTCTGTACCTAGAATAAATTAAACATGCTTTTTTTCACTTATTTCTTTAAAACTACAAATTTCAGAAACATATTTTTCAAAAGGACATAATTATTTTAATAATTAAAAGCAAAGGGGTTTAACTTTGACAAATTATACAATGAACAGTTTGTCTTATAACCTGTGATAAATTTATACAATGTGAATGTTGTATTCACAGAACATTAAAGAAAAGCACTTAGAAAAATATTTTTTAATAGTTTTGTTGCAAGATTGATCTGTTAAAGTCATGTAACAAGTTTTATTGAACCAGTACATGCATACATGTATATATACTAAACTTAGTCCTTTATGCATGTTTTATACATCTATTACACACCTAGAAGTATTATGGGTCACAAGTAATATTTCATTCAGTGTTTTAATAATGTAGATAACAAATTTAGTGTGACTGAGGCATTGTGTCCTTTGGATGCAGATTCCTGTTCTAGTTGTAGTTCTATAATGATGTAAATGATCAAAACTGCTTGTTTGGAAAGTTTTTGAATATGTTGATGATTTTCAATTAAGCTGATAGTAAAACATAATTTTTAAAATAGTTCTATTGGTTTAAATTAACATATGGGTGAAATTTGTCCACTTCTCCACTTCTGTCTGTTATAAATTTTAGATTACCGGTAAATATATGTTTTTACTTATGAATCATCATATTAAAAGTCTATTGATCTGAAGTAACATCTGTTTAATGTGACTGTGGCAGGATGAACACATCTTACTTATATGGTAAAATTCTTAATTGTACTGACAATGAATTTTAATGAAATTTACAGATATCTTCATTGAAGGTAAAAGGAACTTATTTTCCATGCAAAAATTCAATAAAGCAAATTTGTTTATTGAGTATATAAGAGATCAACAACATGCATTAGACAAACCTTTTTCATTCTGGACAGCTTTAGATTTTTAGTCTACTTTTGCTGTTGCATTTGTACAGAGAAAAACTTGTACATTCTGCTTATCTGCCTCATCAGTAGTGATTATAGAATCCAAGATCTATTTTCTGATGAGAGCTGTTTAATAAATAAAAAAAAACACTTTTTCTATTACAGTTGGAAAGTTTAGAAGAGGAGATAGTAGCAGAAGACAGTGGACGTTATGTTCCATCTAGGAGCACCCCTCGAGATGACATGGAATCTTCTATAGAGAGAGTAGAAGTCACCCAGGTGGTCAGACGACCTCAACAGATCAGTCCAAGGGATAAAAAGGTAAACGTTATACAATGTACTTAGTAACATTGCACATGAGTTATAGGGAAAATTAAATAATCAATGCTTGGTATGGGTTTCATTGATATCTCAATTCAAAATTGGTCATTTCTTAAAATAAAAATATAAAAACAGAAATATTTTTAGTGAAAGAAACGGTAAGAATCCTACATTTAAAGTATAACTAAGAGCTATCTTGATCTTGCTTTTGTGAGTATGTAATGCTTCCTTGGAAATATCCAGTAACTTATCAAGATTATGAAAGCAATAAAACCTTTGATATTTTGGTTACTTAATTGTATTATTGTCTTATGTGTAATCACCCTACACTCCCTTGTGTACAATAATTAGATTGACATAACAGGTAAAGTTGAAATAAGGAAAATGCTTTAGAATCAGGTCATTTTTATGCCCCACCTAAGGTAGTAGAGGGGCATTATGTTCTCTGGTCTGTGGGTATGTTCGTTCATTTGTTCGTCCACCTGTTCGTTCGTTCGTCCATCCGTTTGTTCGTCTGTTCGTCCGTCCTTTCGTCCCGCTTCAGGTAAAAGTTTTTGGTCAAGGTAGTTTTTATGAAGTTGAAGTTCAATCCACTTGAAACTTAGTACACATGTTCTCTATGATATGATCTTTCTATAAATTTTAATGCCAAATCAGAGTTTTTACCCCAATTTTACAGTCCCCTGAACATAGAAAATGATAGTGTGAGTGGGGCATCCATGTACTTGGGACAGATTCTTGTTAGAAATTTATCAATTAGTTTGTTTTTCTAACTGAGTAGTTATCAATTTCCCCACTTTTATCACTTCTTTTCAAGTAAAAAAGAAACATAGTGCATCACATATATCATTCTAACCTTATCCATGAACATTTTTTTAAATTTTTCAATGTAATGTATACTCAGATAATCAAGTTACAAAATAACCTGTATGTGTGTCATCATACTTGTAAAGAAATTTACTTAAATTGTGCAAGGTGCATGAATCTTTAATCTTTTCTGAAAATATCAATGCTATTTATGTCAAAGTGATATATAAAGTTTGAGTTATCTTCCTTTGTCCATTATTCTACAATTATGTGCTTTAAAATACAATGCTAGGTTTACTTTTCAGTTCCCACTGCTAAACAAATGCAATCTTTACCCCGCTATTATTGAATGTGCTACGTAGCTTGATCTTCCCCTGGTTTGCACTATTGTAAATGTTATATATCAATTATAGTGGTAAACATACTGTAAATTATAAGTAATAATTATATATGGAGTAGTGTTCATATTTTTCATAAAAATATATATCAGGAAATAAGAATTTCTAATGAATTAAAAGATTTAAATTGTCAGTAGCTTATTTGTATGATCACTTTTAACTTTTCAATAAAAAGGGGAAAAAATGTTGTGTTACTTTAGCAAATATGGTCTGAAATCAGATATGTAGTTTTCGGGATTTTGAATTATATCAATTATTTTTGCAGGAAATCCCTGATGAAACTGATGATGAACCATTGATCCAGTTTGACAAATCTAAGGGAGATAATCAAGAAGAAGATATGGGTTCTGAGATATCTGAGGAACCTATACTTCCTGATTCAGCTCCACCTAGACAACTCTCAGCGTCTACTTTTGACTTTGATGCTGGACTGGACTTTAAACCTGATTTTGTGGAGGAGGATGAAGACTATGACAGATCAAGTAGTTTACAGGACAGAGAGGATTCTGGGAGTGGAAGATCTACTCCGGATGAATTGATGCAAACAAGGGCGCTGGCTGATACTCTAGCCAATCTAAAACCTGTTTCTACGTATGAATCAGGTGAACTTCCTGTGTCTGCTGAGGTTGTCAAACAAAAGGATAGCAAAATCAAAGATGTAAGTTTTATATTTAGTCAAGGGTCTGCTTATCCATTGCTAATGGAAAACAAATGGTGTGTCAGTTTTAAATATTGGTGTATATTGTAAAAAATAGTTTTGTATTTATTTATTATCTGTAGCATACTAAATGAAAAGTGATTACTTAAGAAATTGGTCATTTGTGTTTGTAAGTTCAAATCAAAATATAAAGTTCAGTAGTCTTTGCAAATTTGATGTTTCAAATTATATCTACTATCCCTTAGTATTTTCAGCTCTTGAATTAACATTTAAAATCAAGTTTCTTATTTTCATTGTGTTTGTTTTACAGCTAGAAGAAGAGATTAAGAAGCTGACTCAAAGATTACAAGACCAGATTGAGGAAGAAAGACTGATTCTAATGAGGAGAGAGAAAGAATCACAAGAAGATCAAAATCTAGAACTAATGTTAAAATCTGACTTGGAGAGAGTTAACAATGATAGGTAAGATAGTGATGTCTTGCAGATGTTGTGTTTCATTGATGACTGGCTTTTGACATCTAAGCTTGAGTTTAGATATTTCTTATAAGATTGTAGTAAGCCAGAACTTTTTGTAATGCTTGAAGATCAGGAGATGATTTTTGGCTCATTAGGACATAATGATGACTTACAGATCAAGTAGGTGTTTTAGATTGGTGGATTGACTTTCAATTCTTCCCTTTCATGAAAATTGATTTTCCCAGATTATTTTGGTTACGGCTTCACTCCTGCTGAAATAATTGCATTAATTAATAGTTTACACCTTACTTTTACAGAGAATCTGTACAGAAAACAAATGAACAACTGTTACAGCTATTGTCAGACTCTGTCAAGACTTATCTCAATGTAGAAGATAGTATTAACAAAAAACTGGTTAAGATGGTTACAGAGGGAGATAAATCAACAGGCAGTAAAGGGAGATCACCCCCTAGAGATCAGCAGAGGTCACCTCCATTAGGTGCTGAAGGTAACAAGATTATATTTGATATTTTTGTACAGAACTATCTGAATAATAAAACAGGTTTTTTCCCAGCCTCAAGATAACAGTTCATACATTGTTTTAACATTTCATGTTGGAAAACATTACACATTACCGTCAACAGAAAATAAATTCAAAGTTTCATTCTTGGGGTCTACTTCATAGATTTGCATTCTTGGGGTCTACTTCATAGATTAACATCCTTGGGGTCTACTTCATAGATTTCCATTCATGGGGTCTACTTCATAGATTAACATCCTTGGGGTCTACTTCATAGATTTTCATTCTTGGGGTCTATTTCATAGATGTTCATTCTTGGGGTCTACTTCTTAGATTTCCATTCTTGGGGTCTACTTCATAGATTAACATCCTTGGGGTCTATTTCATAGATTTTCATTCTTTGGGTCTACTTCATAGATTAACATCCTTTGGGTCTACTTCATAGATTAACATCCTTGGGGTCTACTTCATAGATTTTCATTCTTGGGGTTTATTTCATAGATGTTCATGCTTGGGGTCTATTTCATAGATTAACATTCTTGGGGTCTACTTCATAGATTTATGTTCTTGGGGTCTTCTTCATAGATTTCCATTCATGGGGTCTATTTCATAGATAAACATTCTTTGGGTCTACTTCATAGATTTACGATCTTGGGGTCTACTTCATAGATTTCCATTCATGGGGTCTATTTCATAGATTTACTTTCTTGGGGTCTACATCATAGATTTACGTTCTTGGGGTCTACTTCATAGATTTACGTTCTTGGGGTTTTCTTTAAAGATTTACATTGAAGAAGTTCACTTCATAGATTTCATGTGTTTAAAATTTAATATTGATTCCTTATAATGATGTCAATCTAGGCTCATGTACTTCACTTATTTCATTTGCTTTGAAAAGTAATTCTTATGCCCCACCTACAATAGCAGAGGGGCATTATGTTTTCTGATCTGTGCATTGGTTCGTTCGTTCGTTCATCTGTTAGTTCATTTGTCTGTCTGTCTGTCCTGTTTCAGGTTAAAGTTGTTTGTCAAGGTAGTTTTTGATGAAGTTGTTGAAGTCCAATCAACTGCAAACTTAGTAAACATGTTCCCTATGATATGATCTTTCTAATTTTAATGCCAAATTAGATTTTTTACCCCAATTTCACGGTCCATTGAACATAGCAAAATGATAGTGCGAGTGGGGCATATGTGTACTGTGGACACATTCTTGTTCATACTGACTTAATTTGTATACTTTTCGACAGGAGGAGCAGATGGTGATGGAGACAGTTTACAGGAAACCAGTATATTGTCAAATGTTACAGATGAGGGTCTAGATTTATCACAAAGAATTAGTGAAAGTATTTTCCAGGGTCCCGAGCTAGATAAAGAAGGGGAAGAACTCCTTCGAGGTTTGTGTTATCTCTTATTGTCATTCAATCAGAAATAGATTAAGTTGATAATCAATTTCCTTCAATTTTAGGATGTAGAATTATAAATCCTGGTATACATGTTTGAATGTTGTGAAATTGGGACAAGTATCCAGAAATTTTCATTAAATCCTTTATTAATTATTAACACTTGAATAAAGCCAGGTAATTACAGTTCCGATGAGTCTCTAGTTGTCTAAGTGTTGCACAGTAGAGTAAAGGCATGAAGATTTAATTTCTCGATAAATGGGAGAAATTTTATGATTTTCAGTTTTGGAATCTCTTGAATCTTCTTCCAGAAAATTAATCATTTGAATTTGACAAACCTAAATAATGGCAAAAAAACTTGCTATACTTGGAAAAGTTTTAAATTGTGATATTTAAAAATAACTAGTATGGTACCAACTTTGATCTCAAATAAATCAGCATGTTTGATAGTATACTATTAATCTTCTAATGGTGATCTTACATGGGGATATAGCCATGTACAGAATGAAGGTGATCTCTTTGACTTTTGATGATTTATTCTACCTTTATTTACAGACTATTGGACAATGAAATCTTATTTAAGAGGTTTGTGTTGGTCTATATTGCAACTAAATTTTCTTTGCAACACATTGTGTGAAAACTGTACACAACTGATTATTCACAGGAATATACTTTTTTCATCATCATTATAAAACACCCGTATTCAGATCAGAAATCCGAAAAGGAATCCGAATTCTGAGGAGCAATAACATGAAAAATACAAATGGTAGGTAGGTTAGAATTCTATCTGATTCCCTTAAGAGAATAATTCTTCCTGGGAATCAATCAAAATTTACTTACCCAACATTTGTATTTTTCATGTAAATACTCCTTAAGATTTGGATCTCTCCAAGGATTTTAGATTAGAATACCTGGTGTGAATAAGTTAATGGCATCATATGATAAGCTCATGTAAACACTTTCTTTTTTGGATATCAGTCACATTCAGCTTCATTTATTTTTTTCACAAAAGTCATTTTCACTGAAATACATGTACTTTTCTTTAATATTTTTGACATAAAAGATTTTTCATCACTATTAATGCATCATTGGAGTTGTTAGGGATACGATTCTTTGCAAAAAACACAATCAGAACTGCAGAAATAATTTTGTGGCTTACACAGACATTTGATATTGTTATTGGACCAGCAATGCAGACCTGCTGTTTTAATAAAGTAACTATGAAAGGACATGTTGCAAACAGCTCACCATGTAAATTTTTCAAATCAAATCATTATTTGGGAACTAGATGGCTTGATAAAATCTTGTATTCTGCATTTTTTTACCTTTCATTTATCAATCTAAAGATGCTCACCACATTAGAAATGTTTAATATCTGACCCAAAGAAAAAAAAATGAGTTCTATTCAGGATCATTAAGTCAAAAAGGAGGGTATAAGACATACATGTATTATATAATGTGGCTATTTGATATCAGAGGGGAATTGGTTCGTTTTAGCTAGTTTAAGCTATAATCTTAGTCTATCATTTTCAAGTTGATTTAAAATGATGACAGGAATTATTTTTATTAGGTCTCTTATAAAACTTGTAAATGTTTGAATCTGTAAAAGACAAAACAAAAAAACAGAAGTTATTAAATTGGTTGTTCGACAGTATAAAGTATTTGAATATATCATAAAACAGTGCTTCCCATTTTCAATTAATAGATAGTTAACATGGTTAAAGGTAGTGGACATAATACACATAAGATTTAAACTAAAAAGATGGCATTGAAGTTAATGTACAAACTGTCCAATTGAAGTGATTTTAAGTGATTTAATGATGTAATTTAATCAGATATAAACTACGAATGATTTTTTTTGTAAAGAAATATTTATAACTTTAGTATGTGGTCATTTAAATGACATTTTCATTGACAAATACACATAAAATCTATGAGATTAAGTAAAGATTATCTGTGGATGATATCTAGATAATCTAGTAGACGTAATCTTAAAAATTTAAGATGGTTTTGCTTGTTCTTGTTTCCCCTATAACATCAAGATATATTACAAAATATTAAGTTTGTCATGTTTTGGATTTAAACAGGTCAAAAGTGGGGTGAGTTTCATGAAGAAATTTTAGAATTATAATAAAAAATGATAGGTGTATTAAAAGCTTTATAAAAATCATTGATAGATACTTCTGTGACTGACATAATATTTAGACCATACATGTACAGTAGCATTTATAATAAAAAGCATGCAAGTCACATAAGAGACAAAAGCAATGTTGTTGAATTATAAAAGTGAATCAATTCTGACAATAATACTTTGAAACATTATATTTCCTAATAGCAGCTATTTTTAAATATTTTTTATTTTGACCTATAGCCATAAAAAGCATAATAATTACTTTAATGAGAATCGTATCAGCCAGAAATGTAATCAACTTCAATTTCCTACGGTTGTTTAACACATGCATCACTATATATTGATTTAATCTAAAAATAGAAACTTATTAAGGTCCAAGGTTTCCAACTTCCCTTGTACAATATGATACTTCAGTTTCTTCAAAAAAGGAAATAAGTTGACGATACATGTGTTTTATGGTTGAATGAATGGATCTTATTCTAAAGGCTTAGATGAGATAATTAACGGGAAAAATCAATACACAGAATTTGAAGGACAATAAGTTTACAAAAGTTATTTTCTTATTAGTATTTAAAAAATAATTAACATTCTTTACATATGTGAACAAATATTGCTAATGGTACGTCATTTTAAAATACTGATACATATACTATGTACAATTGAAATATAAAGGATTTAGGAAATAAGTAAATATATAAAAGGTAAGTTTAAAGTATTTTTGTTAACAATGGTTAATAATGTGATTGCTAATAATATTTGAAAATAAATAAAACATTTTCTCGTTAACATAACTCATTGTAAAGTTTTTTCAAATACACATCTTGTTTGTATTCTTTACACATAGTGTTCATACATGTACATGTATTTACATAATATATAGGAAGGGGAAGTGTGGTTAATCATTCAAAATGTGAAATTTATAGGAAGTAATGTACTTAGGAATGTATATATAGGAGACATGTCCTTTTCTGACAGAACTTTACATTGATAGATAAAATAGTTCCAACTTTGACCAATTCTACTATCTGAGTGATGATCAAGACTTCACTTATTATAACATGGAGTAAATTAATAAAAAAAAATGAAATTCATTTTTAACATTTAATAGAATGGGGAAACTGAAAACTATTTTTAAAACCTCATTACTTCATATTTTTAAAACCTCATTACTACATTATTTAAGTTATCTTTTAACCGAAGGTCCTAGAGGCTATGTTGGAGTTCCTATTTTGATCTATCATTAACCAATGTTATTTCATATGAAAGGAATATCTAATTTAAAATTATGGGATAGTCACACCAAAGTATAGTAACATGATGAAAATAATGACATACAAAAGGAAATGGAGTAAAATTAGAAGGTGTCATATAACTGAAATAGTTAAAACTCTTGCAATATTCTATGTCATTCATATTTCCCCAAACCTTTCATTCTACAGTGAAACCTGGGTAAACCGAACCCTGATAAAACCGAATTTCAGTTTAAACCGAAAAAGTCCCACAAAATTTCCTTATCAATTAATGTTAATCTAACCTGAAAAAACCGAACCCTGTCAACACCGAATTCCGAACGCTTTTTGAAGGCTCGTTAGTAAATTTATATTTAAAAATTACCCGTCAAAATCGACCAATACCAGTCAAAACACTAAATATTATTAATTATTTGCATGATTTAATTAAACAAACACAGGATGGCAGAGTATCCCCGAGGGTATTTGAGGTTTAATTAACTTGTGAGTTGTTATTACAAACTAATTAGCATGTTTGTGTCCATGTATAAAGTGTTTTTGTTGTAAAGAAACGTTAAACTGGTCAGGTACCCCTATCGCCGATAATGACAAGAAAGGAACTTTTCCTCAGATTAATTAAATGCACGTTACTCAAATAATTACGGCCAAAAAATCGTAACTGCCATTCTGTAGCTAAACTGTTTAATTAAATAATAGTTTTAAAGCCTTTCACTGGATTAAGAAGTCGTGCAACACAACAAGGTCAATTGATTTCGATATCCGGATTCCCTTTAGAGGCCCTATATATTTGATTCGAATGCTCCCGAAGACCTCCGTTAACTATTTAGCAACGATAAAGTCCAAGAATAAACTGGACCCCTGCTGTGTGTACAATGACGTTCCCGATTCAACTACGGAATCCTCATTTGACAGTGACTGTGAATCTGAATTGGTTAGTGAATGAACGGATGAAAAAATGATTATAAAAAGCAAAATCGCTCCACGTCGGACATCTTATAAAGACGAGCGTGATGGACGGAGTGGCGTTTGATTTATAAACAAAAATGTCAGTAGCAAAACGTCTATCTTCATCTTCTTATATTTTTACATTTACATCTAAATCAAGACAAAAATAAACTGTCGTCTGTTGTGTCACCTATTATCCCTTGTCAGTAAATGCCAAAATTATTTTAGTGTCGACTTCCGTTTACCTCTACAATCCGAACACCTGTGAAAACCGAACAAACGCAAAGTCCCGTGGGTGTTCGGTTTAGACAGGTTTCACTGTAATTACAAACTGAACAAAAAAATAAATGAACATTAAATCAGGAACTAACATGTAAAATATTAAGTAAAGAAGTAAAAAGTTATGTCAGATGATTTTTATATTTCTATAGATGCCAGTCATCGACTACAGAACTCTGTATCTAGACTCCTCGAGATGATAGAAGAAACAACAAACCAGCTGCTAGAGGCTCGTAACACACAACATCAACTGGTTGATCATGTAAATATCAAAGAAGAGGACTCGAATCAGATGAACAACCAGGTTCAGGATCTACAAGAGCAACTCCGACAGGAGATTAAAGCAAAAGAATATCTCGCTGTCGAACTTCATAAGGCAGAAGGTTTGGGCTTTGTCATTCTTTTCAATGAACTTTTAACTTTATGATGAAAATTAGAAAGGATTTGATTTAAGTCTTTTTTTTTCTATCATGTAAAAGTTGGAAATTAAGAATATTTGGTTATTTTTACATGTACTTATTTTGAAGAAAAAGGCAAAGACATACAGGTAAAAATAAAGTAAGATGATATTTGTCCATTGGGTAGTTTGTGTTTTAAGTTGTCTGTATATCTAAGTGACTACAACCATTGACATGATACAGACCAAATGCCTCTATTTAGTTGAGCTAAACTTATAAAACAGGTTTTTAGAAAACTTTTCAATGGAGGCAAATTTCTTTTTAACCAATTTCTCATCCTGAATCACTTCATATACAACACCACTGATTTTAGATTCAGTTTAATCTATTTGTTCAGGTCTAATTGAGGGATACAGTTCTGAGAGAGAAACTTTGAACCAACAGATTGCAGATCTAGAGGAGAAAAAGGAAGCTCTGGTTCTGGAACTTGAGACAACTAAAAACAAGCTCCAGGACTTAGAAAGTATCCACCATGAAGCTGTGTCCCTTCGAGCAGAACTCCAGAGACAGCAGTCCCTTATCCAGGGCAATGTAGGAGAGGAGGCCCAAGGTTTTTACAGATATAAAAATTATTTACTCCCCGTTGGAGTTGCTGTTGGTTGTTGCCTGTTGCAATATTGGATGAATTAAAAACAGTTCTTGCCATGCATGTGTTCATTGGCATGTTGTTAACTTTTGAGTATTTTATCCGTTATTTTTGTACAATATTTACTATTTTTAAAACTATTCACACAGGCCTTTTCCTGTCATGCAGTTGTTGGTGTCTTTGTTAGTTGTTAATAATTTTATTTTAATCAAAGGGTTTTGATTTATTTTCATAAGAATAGGGATATTTGTCATAATCATATTTTGTTGGGATATTAATAAAATGTTTGTTGAATTTAATTTTGGTTTGTATGCCTCTTATATGAATCAAAGCCTTATTAATAATTCTTTCATATATATGTAAGTGAAGGGGCTTTTCGAACCATTGGCTCACTCATACAACAATGTGTACAATGTTTATCCAGTGAAAGCACCTAGTATATAATTCAATCTTATAAATCTCATGTTAAGCAGTGGAATTTTAAAAATGCACATTTATATAATATTGCTGTGTCTGTATCACTTTATTCATCTTTTTTAAAATCACATACTATGGCTTTGTGATGTCATATGTATTGACCTGTCCTAAATAACTTTAAACAATACTTATCACAAACTTCAAAATGTTTGCTCAAACATTGATTAGTTTGACTATACCAGTCTTCAAGCCTTCTTCCATTAAGCTTTTAAAAATTTAGTTTTTCAAATGCTGAAATCACAGTAGTACAATGTATTAAAAAGACTATCAACTATCCTAAAACAGATCTTGCAAAATAATATGACACTATCTGAGGTCATAAAAAAACTGTCAAAATAATTCAAGTTGTGACTCCCAGTGCAGAAAACCGGATAATTGGTAAGCATCCATATTGTTAAGATTTTTTTTACAGCAGTTAATATTTAAAATCAAAGTAAACTTTGTAAATACAGCATTTTTAGCTCTAAAATTCCTTTTATTACCCAACATTCTGATCTTTATAATTTGATTGATCCTGTAAAATTGATAAATGAAAATTTATATAAGTTTCAATATTTTGGTAGTTTGTTGAACACATTTTTGTTTTTGATGTGCAACAACTTTTAAATTACTTTAAAAATATTGCTATTAACACATCTGAAAAGAGATGGTAAAGTTTTGATTCGTTTTTTATTTCTTTTTAATTTGCATGTTATATTATATCATTGCTAAATAAGTTTTAAGTTATTTTAGCTGTCATTCGAATGGTTGGTATTGTAAAAAAAAGGATTGTGGAACTGCATCGACAGAAAAAGGCTGTGTACAAAAATTCATTCAAGGTAGCTAAGATTTGAGGGAAATTTGCCTGCGGTAGTTGGTATTTCTGTAGTTGGTTTTCAGATGTCAGATTTTATTCTAAGAATATCATTATAATATTTTTGATAAATTTTCTAAAGAATATATTTTTATGACCAAAGAACTAAATATGAACTATTGAAAAAAAAAGAATAAACTGAAGAGGGATGATTAATTGTTGACTAGATCATATTAAATTTAGAAATTAAAGTATTGAAGTTGATGTTATTTTTTGAATCAGAAAAATTTTACTTTTAATTTTCTTTTATGTTCTGACAGTGTATTTTATTTAAAACAAATGAAACGAATCATGTTCATTAAGATCAAACTGTTTCTTAAATTGTAATTAGTTTGTATACCATTCTAAACAACTTTAAAAAATATACCTTTGGCAGCATAAAACAGGTTTTATCTGACATTTGAGAACCCATTATAGAGTTTTGGTTCTCCCTATAAAAAGGTTTTGTTATTATGCATGATAAAGGGTAAAAGGGTACCAGTTATTCATCCAGTTGCATGACCAGGTTTTTCAGCTTCCAGCAAAGCTACTATTTTATTATTGCATTATTTTTGCTTTAACTTGATTAGTAGTCATATTTAGTGATAAATATTAAAGGAGAGAATTCCAACAGAAGAAACTTTTGTCTTCAAAAAGTGATTTTGTAGTACCAGATAGAATTTATTGATTAATTACTTATTCTGAACAAGATTTGTCTTCAAATTAAAAAAAAATAAATAATTAGTAATGTAAAAATGTATCATGTTAAAATGAACTAGGAAAAAAAAACTAAATTTGACTACCCTTATTAATGGCTGTTTTTAGAAGAAATGAAATATTTAGAAAAAAAAAAATTCATTTAAATTTTAAACACTAGAAAAGAATGAGTTACTCTATAACGATATCTTTCGGCCCATGTTTAAGTAATGTCACTCCATAAAAAGGTTTAGATGTTGTTTAAATCCATATTTTTTTCTCTGAAAGTAGCCATTATGAAACATGTTAATTATAAGTTATAATTTAAAATATTTATAGTACTAGTAGAAAATATATGGCTACCTGCTTATGAATGGATACAATGAGAGCACTATTTTCTTTGTATCTAAATTTTTAAAAGTAAAGAAAAGAATTGTAATTCAGTAGTTAATGATGTATTCAAAAACTATATCTGAATATTTCATTACTGTAATTTCAGAAATTATTGTGATTTATAAAGATAGGACAATAATGCAAGATTAATTATTGCAATTTTAAGAAAATCTGCGTACTGATATATGGACCAGATATCAGAATAAAAGTTATAGTTATTGCCATACTAACCCAGTCCCATTTTTTGCATTAATAAAAACCTCACAATAATTTCTGAATTTATAGTATTGATTCTTGTGAACTGGTCTCAAGAAGATTCTACCAAATGCTGCTTTATCAGATATGGTGTCAATATCATATAAAAGAAAATCAAACCAAATGAGATAGGCAATGAAAAAAATACAAAAATGGACTTTTCCCATAAAGTTCTAAATTGACTCATCAACAGTATTTTACAAAGCTTCTGAAACTCTGGATGAGTTTCTTATTTTCTTCTTTAGTTGTTAAAAAAAACCCCTGTGAATGATTCAATTCCATAGTATGTGAACAAACATCAAAGAATAAATGCTCTTATAACATTACAACATGCATGTCCAAGCATGCTTTTGTGCATGCTGTATTTACCCAGCTGTTACTATTTGTTATTATATTATCAGCTTTATTTGCATGTTTTGCATGTATAATTTACTAATGCTGCATGGTTTTGGGTATGTGTGTTCATATTGCTTGAAGAAAAACTAATACCTCCTCTTAATACAATTTGCTTTCTTAATTCTGATTGGATAAAAAGTAGGAACATTTTTATCATATATTCTAATTATTGCTTTTTTGAAAGAATTGCATTTTGCTGTATGATATTTCTTCTAGTTAATGCTTAGAGATAATTTCCTGATTAAACAACATGCATTTTCACAATATAAAGCTTAAAGCATTTAATAAGCATGTCTTTTTAATTTCAATATTTTAAAAAAACATACAAAATTACGAAGTACATCTTTCTTCATTGAATCTGTTGTTTGCATGGCTAATGCCGTATTGTTTATACACAGTTACCTTGACAACCACAGAAGCAGTGCCACCTAATAAAGAAGGTTCGTCCTCGTTGCAATTATAGATAAGCATGACCAGTCTATTAGAATCTGGTTTCCTGCCAACTATTTTATACATGTTAGATAAATTGTGTGTATTTAGTAGAAGTTTTGGTCTTTTTTTATTTCAAAGAAATATGCATGATGGTTAAATTAATCATTCTGGATGGGAATTAAAGCAATTCTTCCATTACAACATGTATTATACTTCAATTAAAAAAAATCGTAAAATGATTTTGGAAAAAGGCTTATTTTGGGTTTTTACTTCATGGTTATTTTTAAACTATAGTAATATACATACCTAATCATTATCTTTTGTCAGCTGTTTTGTCAGTGTCACTTTACTAGTAATGTGTGTGAGTTAAAACACTATGTAGTGTGTTGTGAACTTTTGAACTTTCTCATATCAGCTGATAAATTGATGTAGAATAAAAATACAAAAATGAAATCTTCAATTGACATTTGAATTATTATATACAAATTTGTCAGCTGATTCTGTTTTGCATGGTGTGTAAATAATCAACTACTGAACACCTAAACATATGACACACAAACAGACACACATACATATATATATATATTTGGCATTCAGCACACTTTTGTCTCTGACACATTCCCCATTTCCATTCTCAATTTTATTATATAAATTTTAAATTTAAAAAAATGATGTACTACACATTTATTGGCTTTAAATTGGCTTGGATTGATAGTGTCAGTTAAACTTTTAAAAATATTTGAAAGGCTGTCATACCAAATATCATAAATTGAAAATCTTCTTACGGGTTTGTTTACAATAATATCCTAAAAGAGACTAAAGATTTGATGTGTTGAAGAAATATTATAAATGTCATGGTGGACATCAATGTATGGGTGATAGGAAAATGAAAATTAGATTTCAAAACTTTGTAAATTTTTTAAAATGAACAATTTAGTTTGGGATTGTTGATTAGCTGTCATTTTATTGAATTTAGTAGATTTTAGAAATTTAACATACTATTGTAGTTCTGCATTAAATAAAGCAACAAATTTTATCACAAATCACAAATGTCTGTGTGTATTTGCATGTTTGCTGTGAAATCTACTAAACATGTCTATTACTGTGTGTACATCTCTTCTCATTGTATACCCTTGTAAAAAAGACACATTTTATTCTGTTTTCAGAATGGTATTTGTAGTTAATTTATTGGCTCTGTGTAAAAGATCTGTTGCACACATTTATGATATGTATAGTATTTCCTATAACTGTTTACCAGTTTACAAATATGGAAAACATTTTTAGCACTCAATAGTTTTTCTGCTTTAAAATTTTGAACAAAACATGACTTTTTCTGTATCAATTTTAATAGCTATGTTGCTGGAGCTGAATCGTTTGAATGATGACAAAAGAGATTTACAGCAACAAGTGAGAGAACTTCAAGATAAATATGAGGGACGAGTTCGTGATTTACAGAATGCTGGAGAAGAGACAGAGAGACACTACTTACAGATTCTAGAGGATAAGAAAGCAGAAATCGTTGAAATGCAGCTAAAAGTGGATGCTGTTGAAAAACAGCTTAAATATAATAAACAGTTCCTTGAGGTAGTTATATAAGTTTACTCTTGGTTTCAGTGTGTTGGTATATCTTGAATACATCATATGCATTATACTTTCTCCTGATTTACCATTAATTAAAGCAAAGCTTGTACAGAAAACCTAAAGTATATAGCTTTTGCTTTAGGATTGGATAACAATAGCAGTATTTTTGTATTACTGTACTGCGAAAATCTCATTTCAAATTAAAAAAAAGATGAAGATAATTATGAATTGCATCATTGATATTTGTTTGTCATGGAATTTTGATATGCATGAACAATACATACTAATTAATTATGGTGAAAGTTTTAACAAACATTGATAATTGATGATATATTTACAGTAAAATCTGCTTTCATTCACATACTTTAAACATTGCTTTATTTTGAAACAAAAGCTCTTATATTGAATATTAAAGAACCACACCTGAATGAAGATGATTTAACTGTATTGAGATGTGTCAGGTTATGAACAAAGTTTCAGCATTAGTTCTAAAAGTTCTTATCAAGCTTACAGAAAATGTATGATAAACACAAAATTATCTTTAATAACATTTTTTGTATCATTACTAAAAGTGATTTTTCCATTGAACTTTAAGCAATCAACAATCCATCATTAGTTATTATAAAAGAAATATAAAAATAAATTGCCTTTCTTCATAACCTGATATTGTCAGTGGGTGATATAACTATAAGAATGTTTTTCTCTCATATGTATGTGTTGCATGAAGCCTCACTTTGCACTGTGTATTGTGTTTTTTCAGTCGACTTCCACAAATTCTGTAAGATACACATGACATAGCCATTTGTTTTCTATATTATATTTTACACTTACTTTTTTTCTCTGAAGTTCCGTTACATTTGGTTGTTATCTGCAGATTGTTAAACAAAAATAGATTCTGGTAACTTGAATGTATTTTTAGAACATGAATAATGCTTAGATATGGAGCATTCTGAAAAGCTTTTAACAGCCATGAATTAGGCAATGTACATTGTCAACATTTAGAAAATGAAAAATGTCTTCAATATTTGCAGATAACAGTTTTTTTTGCCTGTTCTTTACTTTTTTTACGCATGAAATCTTCATATTTTAAATTTATTAAGCATGTCCAAAATTTATCATTGGTTTGGAATGGTTGTTAAAATGAGATTTATTAGGCTTTATAAACTGGTCACCATCTACTGTATATACTTCGAATCTACAAGAAAAATTACTTTATTGTCTGGATATTTTAAATAATAAATTATTGTCATGTCATTGAATGTAAGCCATGAAAAAAATTCACACTGTAATGGAGGAATCAATTCCAATTGAAACAACATTCAGAGCTGAAAGAAATATCAGCTTTTTACTGTCATATTTATTATTATCAAAGTAGAAACCTTAATAATAGAACTGTTCACAGGAATTTTCAGGTATTAGAACAAGAATTCCAATTAATTCCCAGGATTTCAAAGTACATTAAATTACACTTTGTAATCAATGATATATCAAAGAATATATATATAAATATAAATGCATGAAACTATATATAGTATTACAATATAAGTTATAAAGTGACTATATTATTACTATGGCATTCCTGTAGAAAGAAGAAATTAGTCCATTTACCAACGCTTTGTTAGGTTTTATGAAATTGCACTTCCCAGGAAGATGGTTAGGTTTCTTGTGTTGCTATACACTAGCTGTTACCATTTTTTAAGTAAGAAAATCTTGGATACAAAGATTTATATAAGTTGAATCTCTTTGTTCGTAAAGTCTATATTCTAATGAAGTTATACATATTAATACTAATGATTTAATCATTCACTCCATCTTTCCAGATTCAGTTACACTATCAACATCTATTGCTAATAAAACTAAATGTTATTTCAAATATATACAAGTTTTATAAGCTAAAATATATATACATATATGTTTGATGCTTCCTAACAGTAAATTAACATTATTCATATATTTTTATTTAACACTATATATGCAAAGTGCAGTTAATTGAAGAAATCGGTGCAAAATTTTGTAAAATTAAAATTGATTGTATAAAAAAAAAAAAAAAGTATAGGTAACCTGTTGTCAAATGACATTTTATGACTTATATATACTAAACTATTGAAAATGTCATATAATGTAGATATAAAACAGTTGGCTTTACTCAGGTCAAGAAACTTTGTTACAGCAGCTGTCGGTATTGAACTATGATTAATATTGATAACCAATGTACAGAAGTGTCTTGTAATAATATATATAATACACTGAATAAATGGGACAAAAAAGAAAATCTGTTTAAATACAAAACAAAATTACCTAGATGATACAACTATCCCTTTTCCCAGCAGGCATAATATATGTGGAATGCCTTAATGAAAGTTGTATCATTATAATTATTACCACTTTAGGAGCAAACTATTGAGAGAGAACAAGAACAGGAAGAGTTCACGAGGGAGATTAATAAATGGAAACAAGAGTCTCAAAACAAAGACAAGCTAAATAAAACTGAGGGCAGACTTCAGAAAGAGGTTAGTTAGTATATAATATTAGATATGATGAGGGCAGACTTCAAAAAGAGGTTAGTTAGTATATAATATTAGATAGGACAGGAAAGTGATAAACATTATTAATGGATGGAAGGTTGAAATGTTGCAGAAAAAATGTACACTATATGTTTCCAGGGTCAGAATCTATAATGAGACAGTAAACCAGTAATAAATGCTCTCTATATATGATCCGTCTTAAAAAATTCTATATTCAATAATGGAAAAAAAATATATCTAATGATTTATATAAATTTTTGTAGACTATGCACATTGCAGTATTTCCTAACTAATGTTGCTATACATGATGTACACGCAGGTAGAATTTACAGTGAAAAAAAAAAAAGATTGATCATCCATTTTTTTTTCAATATTAAATCAGCCTTTCCTACTGAAATGATAATAGGAAATTCCTTATTTGTTTTATAATAAACATCATAAGATAAAAAACGAAGGGCAATTTTCCAATTATCCACAGGTTGATGATCTAACTGAGGAACTTGAGGATAGAATGAACAGTCATAGTGAGATAGTATTACAAACAGAAAAACTCCAGAGAGATTTACGGGAGAAAAAACTTACAACTGAAGAATTAAACATTCTTGTTCGACAGCTAGAGCTAGAAATTGAAGATAAAAACATCAAAGAAAATCAACTCAAACAAGTAAGATACCAAGATAAGTGATGTTCATTTATGATGAATATATTTATTTGCTCTTTAATCTTGAATAAGCCCATATTCTTCTGACTATTAGTTCTGGCTACCACTATATAGAAAAAAATGCTGAAAGTTGTGTTTAACATCAGCATTGATTCAAGCAATAAAAAGCATTTGAATTCAAAAACATTTTTTTCTCTATATACATGATGTAGGTGAAAAATTTTGTTTTTATGAAGCATATCACAATGTTAATGTAATATTATGAATAATTTGAATCAGCTCAACACATGTTATATAGTTGTCAAGAAAAAATATTAGATGTTCTGTTGTTTTTAGGAAATATCAATTTTAGTTAAATTATAGATATGAAATACATGCACTGTGCATACTATGGATTCACTATTATTTGTTCGGTACCAATGTTCATGGATTTTGTTGGTACAGGTGAACCACGAAATTAAATGTTCAACGAAAAACTTAATTTTCCATAGGCTTGAACGCAAACTAAGGTAAAAACATGAAATAAAATATCAACGAACATTTAAGTGTTCCATAATCTATGAAAATTGGTTCCTATGTAGAATATTAAAAGGCTCAAAACTTGGAGAAGTTTGTTTTTATATTACAATTCAGATAGATCTATAGGTTTTACTTAGACCTTGTAATGTTATTATGCAGGATTTAAAAATCTCAATATCTCTACGGATATAATAGAAGATGATAAACAATACACATGTATTCTGGAACATATTTACAATCTTTTGTTAACATGTGTTTTGCAGAAAATAGTTACCCTAGAGGAGGAGTTACAGAAACGAGATGAGTTGGAGGAGGATTCAGGTACAGAGTCACCTGCCCCTGGTGAGGAAGTGGACACTGATGTAGATGGTACCAGACAGCCTAGAGGTCACAGAAGGCGAAGATTCTTACCGTCACATCAGGTCTCAGTTAAACAAGAAGAGGTACTTTTAAAATTGTAAATGTTACAGTACTCAGTTATATTGTAGATTTTTGGGAGAAGAAATAAAGAGAACGTTCTATTGAAATGTAATTCTTGATATATAAAAACATGTTTATAAAACATTGACACTAAGTTTTATTTGAAAGAATCCAAATGCATGAGATACGGATAATGGTTGTTTTATGAAAGATGTACACAAATATATACATCGTTTTCCTCTGGTTGATAGTTATCTCATTGGCAATCATACCATGTCACATTTTTTTTTTTATAAAGATAATAGTTTTTTTTTTAAATCATGAAAAGTTTGTAGATTTAATGATTTCTTTAGTAAAGTTTATTCTCAGCAGAACACCAGCATTTTTAGAAGGATCTTCCAAAAGATAAGTCACATTGTCATATTCTTAAGATGTCTGTCTGATGTATTCAAACACACCTGATTAAAAAGATCATTTAAAACTGTCATAAACAATAGTTATTAAAGCAGTGATTCCATCTTATTTTCATATCTATTACTGTGGATTCATTGTTGTGGGTATCAATTTTTGTGACTTGAGGAAAACATGCATTTTTGTGGACGTTTTGATTTCGTGATTTTGCAAAAGTTTTCATAAAACTTTATATAAAAGTTGTTATTCCTTGAACATTTGAATTCGTGGTTCGCCTGTACCCATGAAATCCCAGAAAATTAGTATCCAACGAATGATAATAAATCCAAAGTATTCAGATACTGTATACTCTGTAGCTGTTTTATTTCAATGGTGAGTCTAAAGTTTTACATCATATCTTCTACACTACATGGGATAATCTTTCATTCATAGGAACTTATTCACGAAAAAGAAGCATTACAAAACCAAGTAGAGGATTATATAAAACAGGTGTCTGCGTTGGAAATTCAGATGGATGAAATGAGACATAGGGGAGACTATGGAGGGGATACACAGAACTCTACCTTACAAAGACAATTGGAGAGAGAGAAAGAACTATTGGAAGAGAAAGAATTAAAGGTGATTAAGATACACTGCAGAAATTATACAATTTAATAATGTTTTCTGTTAGGTTTGATTAACTAGCAATGAGAACCAGTGGCTTTATATACTATATTAAACAATGTTGTTTTCCTATATGTCTCTAAGTTATGTCTAATCTTATGTACTTGTATGTAATGTCATGAAAGCTCTTTATAGGGCCCTTTAATTGGAAATAAAATATTCAAACTACACAATTCTCCAGGTATTTTAGTTGAATATTGTCTATGATGAATATTTTATGTTCATCTTTCTCTGTGGAATAAAAATCACATATTAATGCATAAAGAGTAATAAACCTTCTTTCAACTATACATTAATTTTCTTCTTTAATGATGTTTTACATGCAGTCTAATATTTTAAGATCACATCTCAAATTGTCTTCATTTAAGGTGTCAGAACTTCAAGTGCAGATAGAAGATTTGGAAGACCAATTAAATAATAAAGAGCAACACATACAACAACTGACATCCCAAGGTCGGAAGGTACCAGTAGAGGAAGTAACCAGTCAATATGATGACAGAGTCAGCCAACTGGAAAAAGAAAATGAAACTTTAATGGTCAGTATTACAATCAAACACATAATTACATCACTGGTTAATGAAATGAGGGGTATATAATGATTGAGGTGTCCTTCCATCTGTCTTTTTGGCATACCTGTCAAGTGACCCGAGATTTTCACAATTCTGAGGGATCACCCGGAACACCCGCCGGGTCATTGAAATAACCCGGGAATTCCGAAAATGACCTGATTTCACCCGTATTTCTTAGCCTTGAGATTGATGTCATAAGTAATATTCCTTTGAAATACCGCCAAATTCATAATTCTTCCATGAACAGGAAGTTCATCTAGCTATGTAAACTGTCAAATTAAGTGACCCATTAAGTGCATGGCTTCACTTGACAGCTTTGGTGTCTAACACACTGTTAATTAACACCAATTACCTTAGCTTTAGGTCGTAAGTAAATTGCACCATCGGTTTCAAACTGAACTAGAGTTACTTCCCCTTATTTGTCACCATTCAAAATTATTCCTTATATTTATGTTTTATGGGTGAAAAAGATTAAATCATTCAAAATATAAAATTCAAATACATATTGAAAAATAACTATTCATTATTTTTATACCTTTATACAAATTTAAAAAAATTTTTTTTTTTACATTTATACTCCCTTTAACTGTATTACTATATTTTATCATAGTCTAATTTCCTTGTACAATAAAAAAATTATGGTTAAAGGCTACATAGGGAATAGTCTTACTAAATTCTATTGTTTGACGATTGTATTATTTTTTTCTCAAAAAGTAAAGCACATAAGACTGAGATACACAAATTTATTAAAATCTTTAAAAGTGCAATGAAATAATATTTAATAATGAAATTCAGCTCGAAAAGTTCGTACGCATTATGACCTGAGATTTGATTCTTCAATGCAGGTCATGAGCTGCATTTTCATCGTCACAGGTTGACAGGTATGCTTTTTGGACCAATTTCATATTAACTAAAAAATGAATTTCAATGAATCTTTCACCTAATCTCTATTGCATAATGTACTTGTGCATCTCCTAATTTACTATTTTATCAGAAGAAATTATGGGGTACCCATACCAAAATATGAACTTTTCAATTTATATATATTATATAAGGTTAACATTCTTCATTCCAACTACTCCTAAATCAATGAGTGAATGTAAATCAAATTTCCTGGATTTTGAATGACATAATTCCATTGTCACCTCATATTTTACTTTTTAAACAGAATGATATCTGGTAATTCCCATATAAAACATGCACTATGATTATTACATCCTCCCACTGCAACTCCCCCAAAAATAAGGTGTCTAGTTTAAATATTTTGAAAACCATGAAGTTAAAAAGTTTTTGTTTGAATTTAGTAGGGAGATAAATCAGTCAGATCTCTAGTGTCTGCAAATTTTAAGTTATGAAAGCCATGGCAATATACTGAAAATAGATATACAATTTAAAAGTTCTGTTGATTTAAAATTTTGTCTCATGGGCTTATTTGTGAAGTTTTTAAAAATATGAAATTTGTTGTCATAGTTATTTTATTTAAATGATTTTGTTTCATTGTTGCAGGAAAAAGTAAACTCACTACAGAGTCAGTTTCCTACAGAATTATCTCCCTTCACACAAACTCTTATGAACGAGAAAAACCAAGAAATCGACCATCTTAATGATCAAGTTCATCAATTACAAGAGGAATTAAATAAACTTACTTCTGGAGAAGAAATAGTCAATTTGGTAAATATACTTTATTGAACATTTGATGTTAGAATTAACAATAAATAGCGAATTATATTTCACCAGTTCAATCATATTAGTTACATTTATCACATTAAAATAATTCCAATGAAAAACTTTGACTTCCCAGTTAAATAAAGACTAATAATTTCACCAGTTAAATATATCCAAATAATTTCACACTCTGATGTCATACAACAATGTTGATGCATTGCATTGAAATAAATTGGGAACTGTAGAAAAAACATAGTTTAAAAATATTCAACTTGTAACCGAAAAACTCTGATTTTAACTCGTGTATGTCCATTCATAAAAAGAAAGAAAATAACAAAAAATACTGAGCTTCAAGGAAAATGTGGAAAAGGAAAGTCAAACACATCAAACAAAGGGAAAACAATGATCATATCCCTGACTTGGTACAGGCATTTCCTTATGTAGAAATGGTGAATTGAACCTGGTTTTATAGCTAGAATAAACCTCTCACTTGTATGAAATAATGTGTTGTTTGGTCACTTGTTAAAGTATTTTTTTTATTATTCTTCAATTAGTTATTCTTTAGATAATTTATTTTTAGTATTGATTTTGCAGATATAAGACCTCCAAATTGATTTCATTTCATTACTTTTATTCACATTTAGAATCATCAAATTGTTTTTATTTTCAGCGTGATGAAGTAGAAAGATTACAAGGGGAACTTGATAGAAGGAACTTTGATTTTATCAGAGCTTCTCACACCTCAGATGGTTCTTTTACTGACTCAGAAATGCCAGGAGTTAGTGCTTCATTTGCAGAAAAGGTCTGTATATTTTAACTTGCATACATGTGTGCACTGTTTTGTGATATTATCAATTATGTAAAACTTAATGACATACAAGAAAATGTAAAATTAAAAATTTTGGTGGTCCTCTATTATCTCAAACAGGATAATAATAAGAAGTGGTAGATATGTCTGATAATTAAGAATGGGATTTACATGCAAAGAGATATACTTATGAAACTTACACATGAATTTAGTATGAATAAAAATGGACGTAAGTAAGTTAAATTTATTTTTGAGTTGGAAAATATAGTTTATAATAATCGATGAGCTTTAGAAACTTTTTCGACAGACTAGGTGTGGTGTATAAGGCTAGCTAGACTCTTTAGTAGCAAACTTTTTCTATTTTCCAGACAAGTCTTCAGCAGGAGATAGATGATTCTGTAGCCAATCAAATTGATCAGATTGGTAATCTGCAACAGGAAGTTGAACAGCTGAAGGGTAGTCTTACACAGAGGGAGGAACAAATAACAGCTCTAAAGACAGAGCTAGAAGTCAAAGTAGAACCTCCACCAAAGGTATGTGTATTGATAATGTCCTTTTGTCCTTAGATGCAAGGCAGGAAAATGTAAACTGGAACATAATGAAATGTATATGAATGTCAGGGGAAATTTCTGTTTTGTACAGTTCATACCTACTTTTGTTCTAAACTTCAAGCATAATGGCATGCCTTCATCTGTTGTCTGCTCTATGGTTGGGTTGTTGTCTCTTTGACACATTTCCCATTTCTATTCTCAATTTTACATTGTTATTATATATTTCATTTTGATTTTTATAGCATCAGGAAGTATAATAAGTGGATAAATATATTTTTTTTCTTACAGACTGAGGATGCTGTATTGCTAAATGATGTTTTGCAAGAGAAAGAAGCCTACATTGACCAGTTAAATATACAAGTAGAGGGATTAAATAATGAAGTGGAAAGCTTGCATGATTTCCAGGTATGTTAAATATACAAGTAGAGGGATTAAATAATGAAGTGGAAAGCTTGCATGATTTCCAGGTATGTTAAATATACAAGTAGAGGGATTAAATAATGAAGTGGTAAGCTTGCATGACTTCCAGGTATGTTAAATATACAAGTAGAGGGATTAAATAATGAAGGGGAAAGCTTGCACGATTTCCAGGTATGGTATTTACATTTCTAATTTCAATAATTTAATGTTACAGTTAAATTTGAAATGCAGAATTTTCTATTACAGCAGAATTGAAAATAAAAAATAAAAAAAGAAGCTCTAAAACCAAATTATTGTAAAATTAGATCACTTTTCAAAATATACTGTAAACCAACTTATTTTCGCGAGCGTTTCTTGCGACTTTCGCGAGAAGAAAAAAAAAACGCGAATTGAAATCGTCGCGAATATGTAAAACTTCCATTATTCCTTATTTAACTTCATCAAGTAAATCAGAAAATCGCGAAATTAAATACCCGCGAAGTGGTCTAGAAAGGGTAAAACGCGAAATAAATTATCCGCGAAAATAAGTTGGTTTACAGTATACTGTCGGATGATCTTGAAATATTATTTTTGGAAGAAGGGATTAGGGTATATTAAATTTCAGTCTTTTCTTAAACTCCTTAAAGTTGAATGCTCAAAGGAGGAATCGTCAATACTACTTTGACAGTCTTCAGAAACTTTCCCTGGAAATAAAATCTACATCCTCCTGCACTCGTCGTAAATATGTATAATTTGAATATGACATGCTTTTTTCTTACAGATAAAGTTTCAGGAAGATTATGACATGGTTCAAGCTATGTTAGAAGAAAAAGTCAAGGAAATAGAAGACAAGGAAAGAGAAATAGATCTGTTAACTCAGGAACTGACACAAAAACCTACTGATGATGAATCTGTGGTATGTAACTGTAGATAGGCAGAGCTCTTTACAGATAAAATAATTTTTGAAACCTTCATATATTAGACAATTATCTGTGATTAAGTAATGATTTGTGGAAATGTAACATGTGTGTCCTCATACACATACATGTGAACAAGTACAGCAGTAAAACAATGGTAAATAAATACCACAGGAATGGTAGAAAGAGTGAAGCATGCACACACCACCTTCCTAACTGCAGCCTCAGTACTGCTATACTACTCATAGACTCATAAAATAACCATCAATACTAAAAATCAATTTACTAAATTGTCATATTGTTAACAAATTCTAATCATAAAATCTTTCTGATTCAGGTAAAGTTGGAACTAGACTTAGCCAGAATGAGGAGGGATTTAGCAGAAAAAGATAATATTATAGAGGAGAAAGCTGAAGAGATGTATATGTTAAATGAAAAGGTAGAACAACAGGTAAATTTTGCTTCTTTTTGCTACTTTTATTTATCAGAGATATTTCTTGATAAACAAAATTTCATTGACTTTGTTTATAGCTAGCTCTTATCTTCAGCCATCATAAGGGGAGATCTTGTCAAAAGTTTTTTCACTGTCTTTTTCTTTTTTGAAACACATTTTATAAATAATGTATTTAGTAATTAATTTCAATTATCAAAATAGACGTTTCAGTCATTTGATCTACTTTTTGTGTGGATTGTGCATACCTATTATAATATAAATTGGTATTCAGGAAAATAAGTTTGGATTCTTGAAAGCTTTATTTGAGTTTTGTTAATTTCACACTCATATTATCTTTCGTTATTTATATTTAACTTCTTAATTTAATCTTACATCACAAATAATCTTGAACATGATGGACAGTTCGTTGTGTTGTTACATAAAAAGTAAAATCACAAAAATACTGAACTTGGAGGAAAATCTAATCGGAAAGTCCATAATCACATGGCAAAATCAAATAACAAAACACATCAAAAACAAATGGACAAGAACTGTCATATTCCTGACTTGGTACAGGCATTTTCAAATGTAGAAAATGGTGGATTAAACCTGGTTTTATAGCGCTAACCCTCTCACATAACACTGTTGGTAATAATAATTATTATTTGTTTGACAGGAAGCTACTTTAGAAGAAATGAAAGAACTACAGAATAGAATTGTAGAATTGGAAAATGAAAACCAGAAACTTCAAGCTTTAGGATCTGAGGAACAAGAGACTAAAAAGTTATTAGAAGAAAAGGAAGCTGAAATGGAACAAATTAAGGAAGAATCTGTTCAGAAAGAAACCAAAATGGCTAAAATGCAAGATGAGTTAGATGCAGTTAGTGAACATCTGAAAATAGCAGAAAATCTGCAAAGAAAATTAGAAGAAGCTGGTATGCTTGGACCAAATATTCTTCTACGAGATAGAGATGAAGAAATTCAAAAATTAAAGAAAGACATTGCAGAATTGAAAGAGAAACTAGATTCATATGCTGAAAGTGATGACCAAATGTTAAAGAACAAGAAAGAAATCACTAAATTGAAAGAAGAACTTGCTGCACTAAGAGTACAGGTCCGTGACGATCGTACAGAGGAATTGAGAATCTCACATGAACAAATTGGTGCTCTCAGACAGAAACTGAAATCAGCTGACAATCAAGAGGGGGTCAATATTCTGACCGAGGAAATAAACAAACTCAGAAAAAGTATGAGACCTGAAGATGTTGCTAAAGTAATGAATGAAAAAGATGAGAAGATTGAAGCCTTGAAATGTCAGTCTGCTTTATTACAACACCAGTTACATATGGCGTATACCCAAGAGGACATGGATGTTAAGGAAGACGCCATTCAAGCACTTCAGATGGAGTTAGCTGTACTACAACATAGTTCTGAACAGGAAGTTAAGACAAGACAGCTGGAGGCTGCATCTATACCAAGTTTAAACACACAGAGACAGCCAGGAGTGGGCGTAGAAAGTCAACAGTTGATGTTTGCTGTGAATACACAAGCGCCAATGAGAATTGTAGAGGAAGAAGGAATTACAGCTGAAGTTGTTTCTGGTGTACAGGGTGTTCCAGAAACAGCTAGACAACTAGAAGCCAGAGATTTAGAGATTACTAGATTGAGAGACGAATTATCTTATTTTAAGGAGAGTTATGACTCTGGTTCTCATATTGAGGAACATGATGTGGTGTTACTAGAGAAGGAAGAGAAGATATCTGACCTCGCAGCAAAGATTGAAATCAGAGATGATCAGTTACGTACTAAAGATGAGGTAATAGAACAATTAAAGGCAGACATGGATAATGTTCAGCACCATTTGGCTTCTGTCAAAGCAGAGGAAGAAAACATCCTTCATGCTAAATCGGAAGAAGTTAAATCCTTACAAAGTCAGCTCGTCAGCTTTGAAAGTAAAATAGATGAATATGCAAATATAAAAGATAAACTAGACCAATATGAATCTGATTTAAATGAGAAAGAAAACCAGATCCAAGACCTTGATGAGGATTGTTCCAGACTTCGAGAAAAATTGAAACAGCAAGAATATAAACTTCAAACTGCTGCTTCATTGGAGAATATTGAGACTGAGTTGAGGGAGAAAGACAATTTGATACAAGATTTAGAAGAAGAATGTTCAATGCTGAGAAATAAATTGAAAGACCAAGAAAGTAAGATGCAAGTAGAGTTACAGAAAGCAGGATCTTTTGATGCAGGAGATGATGTCTTTGCTCAGTTACAAGAAAAGCAAGAGAAATTAGAGCAAACATCCCGGGAACTGTCATCCACATTTTCTAAATTGAAGAACACGGAAGATAAACTTGAACAAATGACTGATGTGAAACAAAGGCTAAAGGAAGCTGTAGAACTTAGTGAGCAGCAATTGCACATTGTAGAACAGAAAGACCAGGAATACACCAAACTTAAGTTAGACATACAGGAAATGCTTACTGACAAGGACAGAACTATTAAAGAACTGAGACAGGAACTTCAACAAGTAACACTGGCAAAGGATCAGGAATTACAATCCATAGCTCAGGAATTGGAGAATGACAAGAGGGAAAAAGTTAGAGTGATCGAGAATCTGCAGCACCAAGTTAGACAACTCCAGACAGGTCCTGATGGTGGTGGGGGAGATGCTGTCTCTGCTGTTACAAAACTTCAAGTTCAGTTACAGGTAAGATCTAGCAATAGGATAGACAATTCAGACATAATCTAGCAGCAGGGTTCAAGTGCAGTTTCAAGGTGTGATGTTATTAGGGTAACTCCACTAATATGCTTATGGGGAGGGTTGAGATCTCACAAACATGTTTAACCCCGCCGCATTTTTGCGCCTGTCCTAAGTCAGGAGCCTCTGGCCTTTGTTAGTCTTGTATTATTTTAATTTTAGTTTCTTGTGTACAATTTGGAAATTAGTATGGCGTTCATTATCACTGAACTAGTATATATTTGTTTAGGGGCCAGTTGAAGGACGCCTCCGGGTGTGGGAATTTCTCGCTACATTGAAGACCTGTTGGTGACCTTCTGCTGTTGTTTTTTTCTATGGTCGGGTTGTTGTCTCTTTGGCACATTCCCCATTTCCATTCTTTTATTATGGGTGTCTTAGTTCAATTAAATTTTGACCATGATCGTCAGCTTACTTTCAAGTTTTACTAGATATAGATAATTGTACTAAGTAACATTTTCAAGGTTTATAAAAGTTGGAGTGGGAACGATTATTGTACTTATGTACAGGGTGTGCAAATTGAACTAAGTTTTTTATAATGAATTATAGTGTCCAGATTTCTTCTTTTGACACAACACACCTTCTAGGAGTTGCCAATAATAATGCTAGTTCATGGCTGACCTTAAAGGGGTTTAAAGAGATAGAGTAGAAAAATAGAAATTGATTAGCTGATTATGCAAAATTTATTATGATGAAAAGTCACCTAACTTTTCATTTGGAGAACAGTAATTTCTATTTATTTTTACAATAACAATTATGGAGACAATTAAGATGCTATTGTAAATTCAGAAATTATTGCATGTATTTATTAATAAATAAATTTGGTGTTTTTACTGTCTTCTGATTGGTTAAAATTATTAGTTTTATTTTCAATGTTGTTAATTTTGATGGCGACACGCCCACTTTGATGTTGTGTATTCATACGCCAACATGTGTGTACGTTGTTATTGTTAATATAAATAATACAAAAAGTTCTTTGAGCCTTATTTTTGATAGAAATTTATTTATAATGAATGGCAATAATTTATTTTGACTTTATTGAACCATAAAACTAATTTTTGACTCTTCACATTTTACATAATCCACTTCGCGGATTATTCAATGTGAAGAGTCAAAAATTAGTTTTATGGTTCAATAAAGTCAAAATAGATAATAGCCATTTTGTCATTTTTGACTATAATGAGAAAAATCCTATTGACTTTATATAAAAAAAAATCAAAATGTGAGTTTAAGTTATTGCGATACACCTTATCGCTATTTGTCCGCCATTGCTGGAAATCACACAGGTTCCCGTAAAATTTTGACGTCATAAAACAAAATGTCTGACGCCACAATGGAAAAGTGATTGTTGTTGACGTCAAAAGTTCAAGCGGACGGGTCAGCCGGGAATAGCGATAAGGTGTATTATAACCCTGTTGCATTTCTGGCAATAATAAAAACATAGCAATAATTTCTAAATTTACAGTAGTTTGAATAGACATACTTCATCTAATTTTGTAACTTTGTTTCAGGAGAATAACCATACTTTATCTATTTTGGTAATTTTGTTTCAGGAGAATGAAAGTATCATGATGGAGATGCATGGTGAGCTTGAATCTGTTAAGGCTAATCTTCAGGACAAATCACAGCAGCTAGAGGTCAAGATGATAGAATTGGAACAAGCTAGAGGTCATATATCACATGACCAAGATGAGATTGAGGCTGCTACCCAGGGTCAGTTGGATAATCTGAGACAAGAGTTACACATTGCCAAAACAGCTTTGGATGAAATGCAAAGAGAAGGAGGATGGAGAAGTAGAGAAACTAGCATAGAGGTAGGTACAATGTCATTATTGATAAAGATCTAAAAAAACATAAATAAACCATTTACCGGACCATAATACGTAAATTCAAAAAATATTGCCATGTTGTTATTAATGCCAAAAATGTGACAGTATCAGGTTCAAAATGATAAGCTTGCATACATAATTTCTGTAAGGATTTCCTTTCAAAAACTTATTGCAATTGCATTAATTCGATTTCACATTCAAAATTAACAGTTGATATCACCATAACAGTGCCAAAAAAATAATGTTACTTTATGCATGCTAAAAGCAATGAAATTAGGTGATTATGTTCAAAAGGTTACAGAATGTTTAGTACCAACAAAGAGAAATTGTTCTGCGAGATGATATGGGGGTGGAAATGTTCCTATATATTTGAAAACTGTGATGATAATGCTTAATTTGTCTGGATTTTTGTCTATTATTAAGTTATGTAAAACTTTATTTACAGAGAGATCCATACAGATCAGAACATCTAGAATCTGATGATGAATTAGAAGGCATGGATAGACTAGAACTGATGAAGGAAATCCAAGAACTGAGGAAAGATCTTAAGACAGCATTGTCTGAACTTGACTTGTTTCGTACTACAGTATCCATGTCTGCAAAAGATTATGTCAGAGTAAGTTAATACAAATATATTTTAACTGCTTCTATAAATGTTTATGTTCAGTTTCTCTATTTGTTTAATGTAAAACCCCATAGTTGTCCTTGAACCCAGTCTAGAACTGTAAATATCTTTGTTCCCCCTGCAGTAGCAGAAAGGGCATTAAGTTTTACCCTTGTTCGTCTGTCTGTTTGTATGTATGTCCCTAAAAAAATGGTTTCCCTTCTCTAAATTTAGTTTGCCTCAACAAAATGTTAGGAAACTTATACACAATGATTATTACCTCAAAACACAGATCAAACTTGAATTTAGGCGTCACTTGAACCGTACTTGAGTTTGGCCCAGTTACAAATGACAAAATTGTTGAATTTTTCATTTCCATTCGGTAAATTAAGTTTGCCTCAACCTAATGTAATGAAACTTATCCACAATGCTCATAACCATAAACACAGTCTGCTGCAGTCCTTTTCTTTTAATTTGATAAACATATTAATGATGTGAGCTTTGGGATGATAGATATCCTTAATTTGTACATATGTTTATCAATGTAGAAAGTTATGGAGTTAAGAGAGGAGCTATCTCAGCAACACCATAAACATATCCAAACCATGCAGGACAGAACTCGTCAGGACTCAGAGACTAATCTGGCACAGTTACGTATCAAGTATGAAGACGAGATTGAATATCTAAAACAACTTCATAAAACAGAGTTGGAGAAGAAAACAGGAGAAGTAAAGAGGGAGATGGAGAGAGAACATGATCAGGAGATAGACAGACTGATGGCTAAACATCAACAGGAAATGGAAATAGCCAGACTACAGGAACCAGGTTAATGATTTAACCAATAGGATCTCAAACATTTGACTTTAAAAAAAATTGCCAATAGTGATGAAAGTGAGGTTTAAAATCAATCAATCAGTCAAACAATTGACTCAATCATTTATTTTCTTACCTTATTCCATTTTCATATCTGAAGCCGTCTGGGAAAGTTATAAATATGTAGTGAACAGTTTTCAGAATTGGTCATCAGTGAACAATACTCAGAACATACACTTGTTTAAAAAGAAATGATGGTCATCTTGAAAAATGGTTGGGAATATTTTAAACAATAGTTACAGAATAAATAAATCTTATTTTCAAAGTATTGGAGTTAGGCATAGATGTTTCTTTACAGAAATAAAGGTACATATCCAAGGCATGTATTTAAAGGAGTTCACTTTTTACCTCATTCCTTGTAAGCATAAACAGATTCTATGTAAGGATTTAAAACTAAGGAAATGTTCATCTTTGAGGACAGATGATTTATCAGTGGTTATATATAATCTTTTTAGTTATAAAGGAATGATAATTTGTTACTGGACACATCTTGTAAAGTTAAACACCGTTTTAAGAACTGCCATTTAATATATCTAGGGATCAAAGTAAATATACAGTGAAATGGGGAAAGTTAAAATAGTTTATTCAAGTTTTTATTTTTTCATGTTTCAATTCAACTGATGGTTATCTGTATTTCAGTTTTAAGTGACACAATGACAATGGAAGCTGGCCGTCGTCTGCAGTCTGAAATCTCACTGTCAGAAAAGCTTGACACTCGTTTGCTGCAATCATTACAGAGACAACCAGAGGGCGCCAGTGGTACAGACAACACAGATGTTAGTACGGGTGTATCCAGCACTGAAATGACAACTGATGAAAATGTGTCATCTAAATTACAGGTGATTTAATTAGAACCAATTTTATTTGCTAGTGCTTTATCTTACACCTGGTTACTGAAGTAATATAGTTTATAAGTTACACTTGGTATCCACTACTCCACTCTTCCACTAAAATTAGGAAAAGGATTTCAATCAAACTCTAACAGCTTCATAAGCCATGACATAATAGTGTCATCAATCAATTGAAAAGTTTAGGAGAATCCTTAGTGTACCTATTGACATTGTTCAAATACAAATATATATATATATATATATATATATATCTGTATGTATCTCTCAACCACTTGATTATTTGAATAACTATAAGACTTAACACAGCAAAATATGCAATTTGAGAAAAATATACATATACTGATATAAATTTATAAGGTCCATAAACAGATTTTAACATATATTGTCACCAGTTTTGTTTTCAGTTAAATATATTAAAACTTTGATAAATTGTATATAAAAGCACTTAAAAAGAGTTGGGATACATTTAGAGATTTGATTATTGTTAGATAGATATGGGAATTTGTTCATCTCTTACTGTTAACATTTTGTTATGTGTTGTGTATTAACATGCTTGTAATAAACCATTCTGTCGGTTACTGATCCACTTACGCTTCTAATTTTGTGTATTCAAAAAATATTGTCAGAATATAATGAGATGAAATTTATGAAAAAAGTGTATGTAATGATATTTCAGATGTTAATGAATCGCCTGCACAGAGAAGGTGTACAGATGTTAAGTATATCAGAGTTACAGTTCCTGAATCGTCACATGTCACCGACTCAGATTGATAAAGAGGTTGATGTAGAATCATTGAAAACATCTTGGGAGAGTGAGAAACAAAGTCTACTGTCAGCTATACAATCACTCAAAGATCTCCTGGCACAAACACATAAACTTCGAGGACTTGAGAAGGTATAATTAGTTCTAACAATATATGTATAACATGCTGTGGATTCATTATTAGTCATGGAGTACTAATTTTCATTGATTTTAGAGGTGAAGGTTTTAATATTCAACAAAATTCAAAATTTCTGAATGCTTGTTTAAGAATTTGTCAAATATCATCTCTTATACAATTTTTCTTTAAAGTCCATAAGCAGCTTATAGTGGGGCACCTGTGTACTTTGGACAAAATCTTGTTTAACATTTATCAGGACTTTGGAACTGAGTTATTATGCAATTTACAACCTTCAAGTAGTATTTTATATTGCAACTCGGCCATTTGAGACCTTTTTTAAAAGAAGACAAATAGATTCATAAACTTGAATATTGATTATGTTGTCTTACTGTAAGATGTCCTGAATTTAGCAGATTACTCTATACATTTAAACCCATGTTGCTCCCTTGAAAATAAAAATATTTTTTGCTAATTTATACTGAGTTATTTTTCCTTAAATAGCATAGATATTACCAAGATCCTTTAGATAGAGATTATCATTACTTTGTGAGTCATTAAATGTGCTTTGTGTCGTTAGAATCACTAGAACCACCATACCTTGAAACTTGTCATTCACCAATGTTTTGTACTATCTTTGTACTAGAGTCACATTGAAACATGTCACCAATGTTTTGTAATGCACCGATATGTAAATGTCTGGTGTACACTGTTGCTTTAAAACTAGATAAGATTTCCTTTTATGTTGTAATATGTTTGTTGAATATGTAAATTGCTTTAATCCGCTTTATGTGAAATTTTTTGATATAAAGATATGTAGTCCACCCTAGCATATTTTGCCATGAAGTAAATAAACTTAGAAAGTAAATTTATGAAAATTACTTATAACTTATTCTATATTTATTGCATATTATACTATAATGTTAAAATTAGAATACAAATTTTTTAAAGAAAAAATAGTTACATTTAATAGCTTGTTATCAGATAGCAGGTGATTTAAAAAAGAAATTTGTGGTCTTGAATTTGACACAATTTTTTATGTATCCATGTAAAGTTGATTTTTTTTTACTTTTTACCTTCATATAAATGTTTATGATGTTGAATGTTGATTTTAGGGTCCTGATGTATCTGATTGGAGAGGTGAACTTCTACAAGCCATAAGTTATGTATTTGCCAAAGAAAGGGACACCTTATTGGCTGAATTAAGGTCACATGTTTTGTCTCATCCAACCGCTGACCTTTCTGAGATACAGAATTTGGAACAGAAAATCAGAAACCAGGTAATTAAGATAAGGATATGTAAATGTTGATGGGTTAGTGCTTAATATCCAGTGGCAAATAGTACATGCAAATGTGGACAAGAATGTGTCAATGTGATATGAATGAATTAGACCAACACGTCAAATCAATTTGTAATGCCTAGTTAGTAAGAAAACAGTCTAAAGTAATACACTTCATCCTACTTGCACACATGGTTCTGACTCTATACTGACCTGTCTTTGCTCCTACACCCAGTTTTATATCATTCTACTGTACTGAGAAAGAAAATAATCTGTAAGGAAGATCAAAGGAAATTTCGTAAAACAGCAATAATCATAATTAGTGATACAAAATAAAACAGACAAAAACACAAGAATGCGAAAAAAAATTATAGATCCTAAACACATATTTACAATTAGTTCTGTTAAATAAAACAAAAGATAATTAATTTTTACAGGAAGAACACCAGAAATCCTCCCTTGGACAGATTTTCAACGCTGATCGTCAGTCAATGTTAGCTGAAATCAGAGATCTAAGAGCTCATACCAACATCTCTATGATGAAACATCAGGAAGAGCGAGAGAAAATGTCAGAACAGCTCAGTACTATAGAAGATCAAACCACAAAGAAAGAAAGACAAGCTAAAAGACAAGGTAATTCATTTCTTATTTAATAGATTGAAGAGTTATACTTTATATGATTTTAAATCTATATGAAGTGCAAAATACAAAAGTTGAAGATGCTTTTTATATTTAACAAAGAAAATCTATATCAGGTTCTTCAACTGTTCGAAGGTAAGGCGTTACTACAGCAAAACTCATGTATACCCAGTATACCAGTAATGTTTTACAAGTTATTAACTCTTTGTTAATTGTACAAGCATCTGTCACTGAAAAGGTAAGGCTTTAAAACAAAAAGAGTAAAAAATTCTAGTATTAAAGTCATTTGCCTGAATTAGGACATTCAGAATAACCTTTAATGATTTGAAATTTCTTCATGTCAAATCTAATCTCAAAGTTTACTCATAACAAGCAAAAGAATGGTAAAAATTTATTTATCATTGTAATTATTTTTTTTTTTATTGAATTGCAGCACAACTGTTGGAATATAAGTTACAGCAAGAAAAAATACTCCAAGATGATGTCAGATCTCGTTACGATATGGAATGTGAAAGAAATAGTGAGTTATCTACCCTGTTGTCCAGAGAAAAGAATCATAATCTTGATCTTCAAACAGAAACTTCCAATCTACAGAATCAGATCTCCAAACTGAAAGATGCACTTGAGAGAGAACAGAGTAGATTTGTTTCAGTATCGTAAGTATTCTGAGATGCCACATTATGTGCTTTTATCATTTGAATATCTGTATGTTATTTCTTAACATCAAACTGCAATGTGTGCACTTTTTGTCAAATTTAGGTAGGTCTTAGAATTCTTTTTATTCTTTAAATCTTCATTTTTCTTGAAAAAGATTTATATATAGAATGTTGATTGTACATATCAAACTTATATTTTTGTACTTTCATGATTTTTAAGAAAAAATTCAAAATGATATAAGTGAAGAAATTTATATTTAAGTAGATGAAAAATCTATTTATGAACATATTTTTTTTAACCTGAAGAAATATGAACAAACTGTTGTAAGAAGATATTTGTTGCAGTTTGATGCATTTAGTGGTTGAAGTTTGTGAGCTTTGGTTTTATTATTTTGGAATATATTCATGATATAAAGGATTTCATTTCCTAGCACAGGATTGCTGATGTATATATGTAAAAGACTATAAGGTAGAATGTTTTGTTATTTTGAAAAATTTATATGACTCATTTATTTTGCATTCGTTTCCATGCACTGAGATAAAGATTTGTATATGATAATTGTATCGATGGTAATTTTACTTTCTACAGGGAAATGTGGGATTCTTTGGTGTAAGTTACTGTGTGAATGCTTTGTGTTAGTCTAGTATCTTTGTGTCACTACATGTATTCATTTGTCAATTTTCACATCTATCAGCTGGTTTCTCCAAATGATTGATATTTTATCTTCAATCGATATAGCTAAAAATTATAAAATTATATGGAGTAAAAAAATTCAAATACATGGATGTGAAAATAACATAGTCACTGTAGTAAATTAACACTGCATAGAAATTGTGTTGTTTTATTAATAATTAATACTTACTTATGTAACTAAAAAATATTACACTCCTCATCTTCTTTTATATAAGACTGCACACTATATGATAATAGTAATTATCGTCCTTCCCTACGCCTATATCACCCTGCTCTGTCGCTCCGTAATTCTTGTATCAAAGTTTCAAAACGAGACCAGACATTATCAGCGACGTCACAATGCGAGAGGAGACGTTATCAAGCTTGCTTTCGTTAAGCGTAAAACTGTCTTAGGAAGAGGGAAAAGACCAGTAATAGAACGATAAACAGATAATGGGATTTTCTTCGTATAGATATCATAAAATATCAGCCGCTTGACACAATGTGAAGCTTTTTAGCTCGTTCACAGCACTCCCTCGTCAAAAAGGTTCACACTGTGGCTTGAGGCTGATATTTTACGATATTGATGTGTAGAAAACCCGATAATCTATACTTTGATTGCCTCATCTCCTTACCTGATTTCTTAAATAGCACTAATATGAATCAGATACAATTGTTTTGGTATATCTTTCACCACAGACTTGTCTTGATAATTCTTAAATTTAACACAAATCTCCCCTATTTCTTAGTAATTATGTAGACATTTTGGTTTATAGTGCCGAAAATGACTAAATATATATGTGAAATTAAATGTGTAATCTTTTTTTTTTTTTCTTCTTTCTTTTATTGGCTTTATTGACTTTGTTTAACAATGATATTTGTCCTTTTCTAGGGTTAAAAATGAAAATCTGCCCAATTTTATTTCTTGCAAAACTTTTCTATCACCTTTATATCAATAATGTAGCCAATGTAAAATAAAATTTTATCACTATTCCAAGCTTTAAATGCACTAACCACATTTATATAAATGTATAATACACATGTTATGTACTTTTCATATTTTTTTGTGTATTGCATTGTCGTCATCTTCATTGTGCACTTTATTTCAATAAACAAATATACTGAATGAACAGAAGAGCATCATAATATTTTATTTGACAACTGAGAAAATAACATTTTCATTTATTTTTGGGAACAATGTGTTTTGTTGGGGGACCTCCACAATTAAATATATTTAGTTGGATGATCTCGACAATTAAATATGTTTAGTTAAGGGACCTCAACAATTAAATATGTTTAGTTAGGTGATCTCAACAATTAAATATGTTTAGTTAGGTGATCTCGACAATTAAATATGTTTAGTTAGGTGATCTCGACAATTAGATATGTTTAGTTAGGTGACCTCAACAATTTAATATGTTTAGTTGGGTGACCTCAACAATTAAATATGTTTAGTTGGGTGACCTCAACAATTAAATATGTTGAGTTAGGTGACCTCAACAATTAAATGTTTCGTTGGGTGACCTCAACAATTAAATATGTTTAGTAAGGGAACCTCCACAATTAAATATGTTTAGTTGGGTGACCTCAACAATTAAATATAATTAGTTAGGTGACCTCAACAATTAAATATAATGGAAAACAATCAAATTACAAAGAAGATGTGCTTGACTGAATCAGAATCAGATTTCTAATAAGCAGTACTTTGTATTTATTACTATTTGGGTGTAAAATTGAACCACAAATAGAATAAGTCAAAGAAATGCAAATTTTCAAAAAGCTGGAATGCACCATGTTTATCAATTTAAAAAAGCCAAGTTGTCACATGCCTGTTTTTCTATGAACCTTAACAAATGAATTCACTGTTATTGAAAAAATACTTCTGTTAAATTACTTTTTTTAAAGCCATCTTAAAAAAGTAATCTTACTATTTTACAGTGGTGCTTTAGATGAGGAGAAAGGAAAGAGTCATTATTTGAGTGAATTATTAGATGCAGAGAGATTCAAGTTCAATAATCTACAAGTACAATTAGAGGATTATAGAGTTAACTCAGAGACCACACAACCAGAAACTGTTGTAGAGGTAATTACAACATACATATTTTATGTTTTATTGTCTGTTTTGTATTCTTGATTGGTGGATTGTTGATCCATGAAGCAGCTGTTAACAATTTCTGTGCTTATCAATCAATTGCACAGAGATTTTTTTTTTTTTTAGTGTTGACAAAATGGAAGTTTAGTTTGATGTTGAATATATGGACATATGATCTTTGATAGATTGAAAAAAAAATTGCACATGATGGGGCAGGTCAAACCAGCCTGAAATCACCATACATTAGAATACATTACTTTCATTTGTACTAGCTGCCATCTTTGTTTCAATGATAGTTATCTTTAAAGTGCAGAAAGCATATGCTCGAATTCTGACAGCTTATTTATTGCTTTTAAAATTTTAGGCCTTGAAAAAAGAAGTAATGATAGAAAGAGACAGACGTATTCATGCTGAGAATACATATGAGTTAGACCAGACCACAATTAGTACACTAAAACAGGAACTAGACAAAGAACAGAAAAACTTCCATAACATGGTCACAGACTATGAGAACAAATTACAGCAACTTGCTACTACTATAGACATGGAGAAAACTAGATGTGTTGATCTAGAAAGGTAATTGGCTCTTACTATATTCACATAGCAAATCACTTGGTCTAAACAGGAAGTGTTTTAAATATATAATAATTAATTATTAAAATTGCTATAAAAAAGTGAAGAGTTATATAAATATATACCATTATTAGTTGTGATGAAACTTGGCATGATTATTTCCACTATTGGAAGGTATAATGCATACAAAGAAAGAAAATCCACTTTAAAAGTCATGGCATAAAACATAACAACCACTGTACAAATGAACAAAAAATCTTTCAGATCTCGAACTTAAAAAAACTCTTGAAGGTCGGAGATTAAACTTTGCATGATTCTTTGTCACTACAAGATTGTGTGTCTTGAACATTTAAGAAAACCCTAGGTTGATTATCTTAGTTAAACTTTTTTTTCAATTGCAGAGAACTTGAAAGAGAGAAGTACATGAATCAGAAATTGAAACATAATCTTGAGAATGAACGAGATTCTTTACAGGAAAGTTCTGACAGAGAAAAAGGCATATTTGATGAGTTACAAATGGAATTAGAAACAGAAAAGGCCAAAGTATTAGACTTACAAAGATCATTGGATAGAGAGAAGAAAAGAAATAATGATTTGTTTAAATCTATAGATGAGGAGAAATCATCATTAAGAGAAGAACTTGATAATGAAAGACAAGCATGTAGACAGCTTAAAAATGAATTAGATCAAACTCAGGTAATTTTTAAAGGTCTCAACTTAAAATCTTGCAGAAATTTCATTCAGGAAATTAGGAATTACAAAAGTGTTTTAGACATAAGGAGATGACTTTAAAGATCTCACTAGGAAGAAGTTTTTTTCTTCCAATAAAAGTTTTGATAACATTTAGTTATTTTTTTTCTTTTTGAGTTACCATCTTCCCTTCTTCAGAATTGATTGTTATGAAAAATAAATGTGAGTTTTAGAGATGTGTACCAAAGATACCAGGCTATAAAAACAGTATCTATACATTGTCTTAAAATCTATAAAGAAAGTATGTTACTAAGCAAAGGAAGCTTTATTTTTGTGTTTTAAGGTAGGGTTTAATCCTATTTATCATGACAATTAACTAATATAGTTATACACCTTTTTCAAATATTCATACACATGTTTTGGCTTTAATATCTTGACTTTCAAAAATTATTTAATTTTTTCAGCTGCAGAAACTAGACATAACTCGTCACTATGAACACGAAAGAGACCAGTTAAATAGGGTCAAAGTTGAGAGGGACCAAACACGTAATGACATGAAGATAATGAAGGAAAGAGAAAATGAGAGAGAAAGACTGAGAGATACTGAAAAAATAGCAGATAAACGATCAGCTAGGCAGTTAGAAAGAGAAAGAGATGATTTTAAAATGAAACTGGTATGAAAAATATCAATTTTTGGTTGATTATTTATGGTGAACATGTTAAAAGAAAAACAAAATTGTTCCATTATACTTTCTGATATGTAAATGTATTTACAGGAAACAGATTAAATCTTTTTACACCAAATTAGACTTTTCATGCTTCTCCTCCTGTAAAAGAGGAAATTTAAGAGATAGACATTTCATAACAATAATTGTAATTTGCAAAAAAGTGAAGTACTGTTGATTCATAAATAATTGTTTGATACCAATTTTGGTGGTTTACGTGGAAGCAGGTGAACAACAAATTAAAATTTTCAACAAAGTACAAATTTACCATCAGGTTGTATGCAGAATATGACAAAACCACAAAATCACATATCCACGATAAGGCAAGTTTTCCAGAATCCACAAAAAATTGGTACCCACAAAAATTAATGAGCCACAGTATTCTAAATTTGTACAATCCTTGTAGGATAGTACTCTCTAAATGATGAATTTATTCAACCAATAAACATTTACTGCTAATAAGATTTGATATGTTTGCATTAATTATAATTTATTGTTATATTTTAGCATGAAGCTGATCTAGAGATGCAAAGATTGAAGCAGAAAATTCTTAACTTAGAAGAACAAGTAACCATAAGCAAAGAAAAGGAGATGGATATAATGAGAGATTATGAACAGGAAAAACTACGCACACTACATAATCAGTCTTTTGAAAGGGTATGCTTACTACAAATTTATATCCTGTCAGAAGAAATTAAATTTGATAAGATTTGTTCTTGGAAAATACACTTTTAGATTTTGTTATAATTAGTATAAACATTCCACAATAGTGTTGGCAATGACATCAGACCACAGTGTTTTCTTTTTAGTTTAATTTTGATTTCTAATCCCATAATCATCTAAACTAAAAGAAGAAGTAAATTTGAATAATATAATTAGAAAGATATACATAACTAGGTCTGGTAAAACTGCTGGTATCTCATCTGTGTCACCAACAAAAGAATACACTTAAATACCTGGAAGGTTAGGTCTAAAAGTGCATTACCAACTTACCCCAACTTACCCCTTACCTGATATCAGGGGCATTGAAAGTAATATCTTTTTAACCATATTCTCATGTGTTCTCATGTGTTCCTCAATATATATTTTTATCTATAGGACATGTCTGTGAGAACTGAAGGATCTCCTGAGAGTGATGTAGAATCTACAGAACAGAGAGAGAACTGGAAAGTGTACAAGGCACAGCTTGAGAGTCTCTGTCAGAGTCTACAATACCAAATGTTACAGTTTCAAGATAAGATAGGACAACTTGTAAAGTAAGTGTTTGTGTTATAAGATCTACAATACCAAATGTTACAGTTTCAAGATAAGATAGGACAACTCGTAAAGTAAGTGTTTGTGTTATAAGAACAATTTCTGGCACCAAAAAAAATCAATATTTTTTTCCATAGTGTATGCACCCATTGTTGCTTGTGGTAAAATCTTATTTTATTAAGTCTACTCTTCATAAATTAAAAGAAATTGTGTTTGCACATTGGTGACTTATAACTTTTGTGTAATCTAGAGATTTGGCACAGGAAAATGATGGTTAGTAGATATTAACCATTAGTTGTTTCTTTTAAATATCTTATATCAAACAAGGTTTAGGAAGTATAAAATGAGAGTATTTATTATTTTGTAGGTCTGATGATAATGAAGAGGCTAGTGCTATACAGAACTCAGTCAAAGATTTAATGAACGAGCTACGACATGTACAGATACCACTCACATTTGAATCTGGGGTATGTACTTCAGACATGCAATATACACATACTAGATTTATGGCACATGAAAACAGGTCTTACTTATTCTTTGGTAGTCTGTAAAATTTACTCACAACTTGTCTTAACTTGGAGTGATACAGAGCTAGATATTTTGGAAGAGCATTTGTCTTGCTGTTGATGACTGTAAAAAATTGACCTCTTGATATTTTATTCATTTAATGATAAAGGTCCAGATAACAAAAGAAAAGAAACAATGATGAATACAGAATCAGAAGTTTCAATAGAAATGTTAAAAGTAATTGTATTTTATGTTATATTCAGGCTGACAGAAACCTTATGTCCAGACCAGATCTGAATGCTGTAAATGGCCGTATATTACATCATAATAATGAGCTAACAAACTTTGTCTCCAGACTAACTGAGGAGAAAATAGAGCTACGCAAGACTCTTGGTCGCCTAGAGGAGGATATATGGAGATACCGACAGAGAGAAAATGCTGTACAGGTTAGAGATAGTTTTAACATCATATTGACTTAATAATTTCATTTTTCTGTAATCCATGTAGCTGAGATAGATATTAGTAATCAATATGTTGCTTGTTTCTAATTTGTGAACTATCTTAAATCAGTGACTGGTTCTCTGATAACCTTTCATCAAATTTTAATTCATTTATTTCATTTATTTGAGGTTTCCTTGAGCAAAATATGGAAATTTAGAATTTTTTCATCAATAAAAATCATATATAAACAATTCAATGGATAAAGACTGCAATTATAACCTTTCAAGTATAAAATTTAGAAATAAAATGATTAGTAACATTAGATATTATTTTACTTATAATGTGCCCTGTTTTACAACTTTACTGTAACAGTCAAAAATATCTTTAAACATTTTCAAAATTATTTCTTTTGTCGGATTCAAATTACTTGAAAAACTATGAAATGTCAATACTGTAATGTATGATGAATGTGATATTTGATATTTCAGAATGGGGACCAAACCAGTTCACATTTTACTGACAAACATTTAGAAGACAGAGCAGAATGGGCCAAAGAGAGACTTTCTCTACAACTTTCACTGAATGATGCTGAGAGACAAATAGAACAGCAACAACATGATCTAAAAATAGAAAGAGATAGAAGATCTACGTTGCCATCATCTGGTGTTCTATCAGATCATGACAAAGATAAAGTAAGTTATAACAAGAAAAATTCAGTTATTATAATCTGCTCCTTGCATTATTCATGGTGTTAATTGTAAAAAAATATAACATACCACTTGTGAATACAAAAATTAGAAGCACTTACAAATCTGTACTTGCACAGTTTGTTGAAAATGATTTATGACCTGTTGTTACAATTTTGAATGTTACATTCAAACAAAAGGATCGAAATTTTACAAACGATTTGTTGGTTTTTATTGCAGATGCAGCGATTGTATGGTAAATATTTGAGGACAGAGAGCTACAGAAAGGCACTGATTTACCAGAAAAAGTACTTGTTGTTATTGTTGGGTGGCTTCCAGGATTGTGAACAAACTACTTTAGCATTAATAGCCAGAATGGGGGCCTTTCCCTCACCTCAGGACATGCAGCCCCGTACATCTCACAGTCGATTGTACACCATATTTAGAAGTGCTGCCAGAGTAGTTGTGGCTGTTAGTAGGTCAGTGTTTGTACTATTATCTATGTTTTAATTTTCCAGTTATTATATTTTACAGATATATTTGAGTGTATTAGTAAATATGATAACAATTGTATATAAGTAATAGGAGGATGTGGGACATACTTTAATGAAACAACTATCAAATGTTGAACCACAAAGATTTTGAGGCAAATATAATGTTTTTATTTCGTAAGTTTTTTTTTAAATACTTAGAATAAAAGAATTATGAACATTTTGTATTTTAGAATGAAGTTTCTGGTAAACAAATGGAAAAGAGCAACGCGAGTTGGTTCTCCTGTAGTATCTGGTACAGTGGATACCCAGCAAGGTGAGAGAAAGGTTTTATTCTGTACCACTGTTTACTGTGAGAGTGGTATATAGTGATTGGTGTATCCTTTTGTCCATCCATTTGTTTGTTAAACTGTTTGCATGTAGAAAATTCATCCCCACCTAAACATGAGGTTACATTTTTATGCCCCTCCTACGATAGTAGAGGGGCATTATGTTTTCTGGTCTGTGGTTCCGTTCGTTCATCCGTCCGTTCGTTTGTTCGTCCCGCTTCAGGTTAAAGTTTTTGGTCAAGGTAGTTTTTGATGAAATTGAAGTCCAATCAACTTGAAACTTATTACACATGTTCCCTATAGTATAATCTTTCTAATTTTAATGTCAAATTAGATATTTACCCAATTTCAAAGTCCATAAAACATGGAAAATGATAGTGCGAGTGGGGCATCCGTGTACTTTGGACACATTCTTGTTTGAAAGATGAGTTGGAAACATTACATATTATAGCTATTTGTACGCCAGTACTGGAAATCACACAGGTTCCTGTAAAATTTTGACGTCATAATACAAAATATCTGACGGCACAATGGAGCGGGTCTGAATCTGTGGTCAGTTGGGATTAGCGATAAGGTATTGAAGGAATGAAATTTGACAGGCATATATTTCTCCATAGACAATGAATACTGCTAAGGTTAGTTTTCATTATGTTCACTTTGTACGAAGTAAAATTGTTAAGTCATTATTCAAGAGTTTCTTTTAGTTGAAATAAATTTCCCAGCACCGACCTACGCCGTCCTTTGTTGTTGTACATTGGCTGGAACAATATAGGTGCAATAGAAACTACACCAGGCTATTCTAATAGGGCTAATTTTATAATCAGTCTATATGTCTGATGTAACATTAATATTTTTAACTGTATTAAAATTTTTACTATTGATGTAAAATTTGACATGGTACGCAGCACATGTTTACTTTTCTGTGTCTAGCTAAATACCCTAGATATTGTAGGGATATAAAGACACCCAGGTGGGTTAAGTAGATAAAATAAGTCATAACAGGATATGTGTGGTATATGATGTACATATTATAAAACATATTGCTATGTTTATTTGTAAATTGCAGAAGTAATAAGTACCTCAGTAGAACGTTAGTCATAATGAACTTTTTGAAATATAAATGAATAATCTTTAAAATCAAATGTCAGTGTAAAACCTTAGCTGAAATGTAATAGTTACCAAGCCTTATCTTTTTTGTCTTGAAGTAAAAGGGGACTCTTAGGCATACTGTTTCTGGCAAAGGCTTTAGCAATGTATTAGTTTGTGATTAGGTCAATACTAATGGTAGGTCAATGAAATATGGTATGCAGATTAATAGTATCGCCACATCTCATTTCCATGGAGATTAATTAAGTTTAATGTCATAGCTTTTTTTTAAAAATAACAGCTATTGAAAATAATTTTCTGGGTTGACATTTATATCTGTAACATTCACTGATGACAATGATTATATAATTTTGTGCCTTATTTGCATACCGCAATGAAGGAACACAAGCAATGCTTTGAATGAGCCATCAGTTTTTACATTATTTATATATCTACAAATCTTTATTTAATTTTTCAAACTTTCTTAGACTCTTTTTGGATTAACTGACATTGTGCACCAAATGTTTTATTTTTTATATGAATGCAAATAATGAATTCTTTTTGAGTTTGTATAATGCTATGATGTCATCAACGTCATCTGAAAACACATTAGGTTTCTGTACAATAAATTTAGTTAAAGTGAATGGATCTCTGAAATTTTATAAAAAGGTTCAATACCACAAAAGGAAGGTTGGGATTGAATTTGGGGGTTATGGTACCAACAGTTTAGGAATAAGGGGCCAAAAACAAGTATTTTTGTAGTTTCCAGACAATAACTTGTGTGTGAGTGTATGGTTCTCTCTAAAATTGTACCACAAGATTCCATATCACAAAGGGAAGGCTAGGATTGCGTTTGAGGGTATTTGGCCCAAACTTGCAGGAAAAAGGGGCCAACAAAAAACAAGCATTTTGCTAGTTTCAAGACAATAACTTGTGTTTCAGTGTATGGATCTCTCTAAAAGATTGGGGTGATTTTTTTTCTCCAAATTTTTAATTTTTGTTAAAAAGTTTCAAGAAGAAATCTTCAATTGCACCGTATTTCACAATAGCATAGTATTGCTCAATAAATGTTTAAGGAGATCTTTAACCACATTATTTTGTGTCAGAAACCTATTTTATGTCAAAAGTTTGATCACAATCCAAATTCAGCTAGTATCTAGCTGGAATATTGTGTTAAAACTTGCCCAAATTGTTCAGGGTTCCACCTCTGCAGTTGTATCAGGCTGCCCTCAGCCAAGCATTTTATTTATCTATAGTTTCTTTTAACATATCTATATGATTTTTGCTATAACTGCAAAAGGGTATTCATCTTGTATCTGCTATTACTTAAACAGTGACTTTGTTTAAATAGAATTTTAATAGAAATTTGCTTTAAAATACTTATTAATGCCATTTAACATCTTCTATTGTATTTTTCTATTGAATCAATTTTTGTGGGAAAATAAATACTTTATTATATCTATACAAATTGACATATTTTGTCTACATGTTTAATTGCAGGTTACATGCCAACCAATAGGAGTTATTCTCCTCATGCCAGATCTTCCTCTTCACCACATACCAGCATTAATGGTCTATATCATATGTCACCGTATCTGTCTTCTACATCTCAAAGATTCCGTACTACATCCTCGCCACATCCAACTTCCCTAGGGCAGATGTATGGGTCACCAAATGTAGGTCACGACCATAACTCTTATCCATCGTCACCACATGCAGTTAATGGTCGTACATCACCATACACCAATGGTACATTACAAGGTCTGAATGGTGACATGTCAAAAGATTATAGATCATCACCATCTTTACAAACCTCAGGTGCTAGAAGGTATGTACATCCATTTCTTTATATGACCTTTTATAATTATTGACAAACTCTTATTTTCTTTATATAAATGCCAATGCAAAGGAATTGTCTTAGAATTACCGTCAATAGATACTGGTTCACTAGACACTTTGTAAACAAAATGCACCAATCTTAAGTCTGGTCTTTCTGTTCACTTGTTTAATACCTTATTTGAATGGAATATTTTGATTTCTAGGAGTGTTTAATGGAGGATTTAATTGTTAGTAAATTACAATTGCTATTTAACTGGTGATATCCACAAATAAAATGAGAAAAAAATTATAAGTAAAATCCAAGAAAGCTTTTTTAGTTAATAAAATTGACTTTTACTCATAAAGGACTATCATTACAATGATGATATTCTCCAAATCCTTTTCTACTGATATAAAAATATAATTGTAGAAAAATCCTGTCGACACCATTATCATCACCAACTGTCAGTAGAGACAGAGAGAGCCCACAGTCACAGCGCAGAGTGAGAATAGTGGATGACCAGCCATCATTACAAGACAGTTATATAGAGAGATTAGAAAGTCTACAAAAGAAGCTTGGCAGCATAGATAGTGGTTAGTATATATGTCAAATGAAGAAAGCATATTTTAATGATAAAAATATGTTAAAACTTAGTAAACAATTTTATAAAAGAAAATTCTATAGGCATTACTCTGGTTGCTGGCGATTTCTATGAAGCGTTAAAGACTTTAGATAAGAAAAACTTAAATTAAAATACGAAATTTTCTGAGCCTGTTAATAGTTTAAAAGTTCTTATGAAAAATCATAATTTTATAGATATTTGGCGTTTTTTACATTAAAGCACACAACAGTTTACATTGTGAAGAAAGGATAAGAGACAAGCTACATGTAGTAGGATAGATTTAATTTTAATTGCAAAAGAATTTCAGTCTCTCGTAAGTGACTGACCATCAAGGGATAGTTTTAAACTTTAAGACAGGGGCTTCAGAAAGAGGAAATGGATACTGGAAACTAAATAATTCTATTTTAAAAGATATTGAATATAAAAGAACTATCAACAGAGTAATAAATCAGTTTGAAAATCGTATAATCAATAGTGACAGTAGCGATATCCGTCTATTATGGGACAATCTAAAAATTAAAAATAGAGACAAATCTATTCTATACTGTAAAAGAAAATCGAAATTATCAAGGGAGACAACAAGAACTTTAGAAAGCGAATTAGAACACTTAACGACAATTAGAGATGAACAATTAAACGAAGGTGAAACACTAACAAATAATATAAAACAAATAGAGTTACAATTAGACACAATTTATGAATATAAAGCATAGGGGCCTCAAATTAGATCAAGGGAGAAATGAATAGAACTAGGGGAAAAGAATAATTCTTATTTTCTGGGATTAGAAAAACAGTGACAAGTCAAAAAATCTTTATATGTTATATTAACCCAATTAAAGAAGCCATCTTGTTAAATATAAAAAAAAATAACATATAAAGGATAAAATGTTGGTCTTATGACCTTTATCATTGAAATGGAATTCTAGTGGACATTTTTTATATCTGTTTTTAATGAAATCTTATACGTATAATTATCTGTATATATCATGTTGCCAAGGTGAGGAAGGAGATATATCGTCAACAGAACAGCATGTAAGGAATAACAAAAATCATTTGGTTTTAAATTAAAAATATGCTTCAACCATTGAACCATTTTCAGAGGGGATTTTCAACAGACCTTTATAATTTTATAACAGAAAGACTGTAGTGAAATTATTTAGGTTTATAAAGTATATATGAATTGGAAATATGTTAATTCCTGTTCAGAGAATGGTTTGATGTATTAACCATAGGTTATTAGAGGTTTATAAGAGGGTACAATTATTACAAACCCCTCCCTCCAGATTTTACCATTGCAGATTCCATACTGTATTTTATTTTTATTTTCTCCGTAGAGCTACTAGGATATTGGTATTTGTTATTTTTTATATTTTAGTTTGGAATTTGGTGCAGGGAACTAGAGAGTGGTCAGCATCTTCTTTCTTCCCACAAACTGTCACATGATTTAAATGATTTATACCACATATGTGAAGTTCATAATGAATACTGTACTCCAATACTTTAAAACAAAAAAGCAATTTAAAGCATTTATTAAACTATCAAAAACATTATCAGTGTAAATTTCGATTATAACTATAATGTTTTATTATATATTCGCAAAAAAAATTCTGTTTGACTACATGACACTGGAAAATTGAATAAATTTAAATTGGAGGATACTGAGGGGGGATATCAGTAATAAATCTGGAAAAATAATATTTGTTTTAACAACTTGGTGTACAGTATTCATTTTCACATCAAGTTAAGATGATTTAGATTGGACTGTTCACCATTTGAAAAGTGCATTTTTCACTCGCAGTGTTATTGACGAGAGTTGTGTGAGCTGAAATGTACAAATGATTTATTTTAGAAAATTAGAATACTTCCATATTGATAGAAAAGGCACAATATTGATACATTTTTATACGCCCGTCGTCTTTTAGACGGGACGTATTATGGTATACCTCTGTCCGTCCGTCCGTCCGTCGTCCACACTTCGGACAATAACTCAAAAACTCTTTCACCAATTTCCATGAAACTTAAGTGAATTGTTTATAACTATTGACGTAAGCTCCCTTTCGTTTTTTTTTAATTTCAGATTTTAAGTTTTGGATTTATGGGGCTTTATTCATAAAAAAGGGGTGATTTTCAACACTTCGGACAATAACTCAAAAAGGCTTTCACCAATGTCCATGAAACTTTGGTGAATTGTTTATATCTATTGATGTAAGCTCCCTTTCAATTTTTATAAATTTCAGATTTTAAGTTTTGGATTTATGGGGCTTTATTCATAAAAAAAGGGGGATTTTCAACACTTCGGACAATAACTCAAAAAGGCTTTCACCAATATCCATGAAACTTTGGTGAATTGTTTAAATCTATTGATGTAAGCTTCCTTTCAATTTTTATACATTTTAGATTTTACATTTCCGTGTTATAAATTTTTATGCTTAAAAAAGGGGGGATTTTCCAATTTTGGGACAATAACTAACACTTTCACAAAATTTTATGCAACTTTGATAAATTGTTTATATCTATTGACATAAGCTCCCTTTCCATTTTTATAAATTTTAGATTTTACGTTTTCTTAAGTAATGAATTTTTATACTTAAAAAAGGGGGATTTTATGAAACGTCCGTCCGTCCGTCGTCCACACTTCGGACAATAACTCAAAAACTCTTTCACCAATTTCCATGAAACTTAAGTGAATTGTTTATAACTATTGACGTAAGCTCCCTTTCGTATTTTTTTAATTTCAGATTTTAAGTTTTGGATTTATGGGGCTTTATTCATAAAAAAGGGGTGATTTTCAACACTTCGGACAATAACTCAAAAAGGCTTTCACCAATGTCCATGAAACTTTGGTGAATTGTTTATATCTATTGATGTAAGCTCCCTTTCAATTTTTATAAATTTCAGATTTTAAGTTTTGGATTTATGGGGCTTTATTCATAAAAAAAAAAGGGGGATTTTCAACACTTCGGACAATAACTCAAAAAGGCTTTCACCAATGTCCATGAAACTTTGGTGAATTGTTTATATCTATTGATGTAAGCTCCCTTTCAATTTTTATAAATTTCAGATTTTAAGTTTTGGATTTATGGGGCTTTATTCATAAAAAAAGGGGGATTTTCAACACTTCGGACAATAACTCAAAAAGGCTTTCACCAATGTCCATGAAACTTTGGTGAATTGTTTAAATCTATTGATGTAAGCTTCCTTTCAATTTTTATACATTTTAGATTTTACATTTCCGTGTTATAAATTTTTATGCTTAAAAAAGGGGGGATTTTCCAATTTTGGGACAATAACTAACACTTTCACAAAATTTTATGCAACTTTGATAAATTGTTTATATCTATTGACATAAGCTCCCTTTCCATTTTTATAAATTTTAGATTTTACGTTTTCTTAAGTAATGAATTTTTATACTTAAAAAAGGGGGATTTTATGAAACGTCCGTCTGTCCGTCGTCCACACTTCGGACAATAACTCAAAAACTCTTTCACCAATTTCCATGAAACTTAAGTGAATTGTTTATAACTATTGACGTAAGCTCCCTTTCGTTTTTTTTTAATTTCAGATTTTAAGTTTTGGATTTATGGGGCTTTATTCATAAAAAAGGGGGGATTTTCAACACTTCGGACAATAACTCAAAAAGGCTTTCACCAATGTCCATGAAACTTTGGTGAATTGTTTATATCTATTGATGTAAGCTCCCTTTCAATTTTTATAAATTTCAGATTTTAAGTTTTGGATTTATGGGGCTTTATTCATAAAAAAAAGGGGGATTTTCAACACTTCGGACAATAACTCAAAAAGGCTTTCACCAATGTCCATGAAACTTTGGTGAATTGTTTATATCTATTGATGTAAGCTCCCTTTCAATTTTTATAAATTTCAGATTTTAAGTTTTGGATTTATGGGGCTTTATTCATAAAAAAAGGGGGATTTTCAACACTTCGGACAATAACTCAAAAAGGCTTTCACCAATGTCCATGAAACTTTGGTGAATTGTTTAAATCTATTGATGTAAGCTTCCTTTCAATTTTTATACATTTTAGATTTTACATTTCCGTGTTATAAATTTTTATGCTTAAAAAAGGGGGGATTTTCCAATTTTGGGACAATAACTAACACTTTCACAAAATTTTATGCAACTTTGATAAATTGTTTATATCTATTGACATAAGCTCCCTTTCCATTTTTATAAATTTTAGATTTTACGTTTTCTTAAGTAATGAATTTTTATACTTAAAAAAGGGGGATTTTATGAAACTTTGGTGAATATATTAATATAACATCCCTTTTGATTTGTATATATATTTCTAGTTGATCATATAAATTCATTTAAAGCATAAAAGACAAGTTAAAAGAGCAACAGGCGTATTATGCGCTAAAGCGCAGCCCTTTATTTTTATTGATAAACCATGTCCCAAAGTACAAAATTAATAAATTGTTAATACATGACATTAAGAATTATAGTGGATATTGATTAATTAATGTGATACATTTGAAAAACTATGTGTTTTACCTAATTTTTCAACAACAAAACATACATTCATCATTGTGTATACTTGGGCGCCTGACTAAATTGAAGATCAAATTTATGCAATTGCAAAAATTAAAAAAAAAAAAAATTACTACAGAAATATAAATGAATGTGAGATTTCACATAAATAAAACATCACAATAATTTCTGAATATACAAATCTTTGGCTTCTTGTTTGATTGCACTTTTGCTTTAGCAAGAACATCTATCATTGTTTGTTCTGGAAAGAAATAAAAACCAAGAAACAACTACATGTAATTAGTTTTTTCTTTATAACTATCTATATATTGATTATTAAAGCAATATCTTTCAACCCTTTCACACATTTTGAGAAGTAAATGCTATAAGATGAAAATATTTTCAAATACAAAATGTAAAATAGCTTAAATTATATTTTTATTATGATTTTTCTTGTTTTCCAGAATCTCCCAGAAGAAAATCTCCGTGGCGGTAGCCCCACACTTTCCAGTATCAGTTCAGAGTCTTCTGAATATTGTCCGCTGTGATCTACATAACTGTGATATATACTGGTGCTGCATACATAATTTATGTTGTCCTCTTCTAAAGGGGGTCATCTCAGAATATACAATGAAGATTTTAAATGTGACTGTATATGGACCTCTATTATGTAGTTATTTTATTTGACTTAATTACTTGTTCTGAAAATAGATCAGCAAGTATATGTGTTGGAATGTTTAACCATGTCTATGTGCATATTTATTTTCGTGGACAGTTAACTGTCTCAAACTGAGGGTCCAAAATAATTTGGTCCAAAATCAAATGATCTGTGACAGTTTATAATGTAACTCATAGTAAATTCAAGTTAATTTATGTTTTTGGTGAAAATATGTGGTGCCAAAGTATTGTATTCTTGCCACAGTAAAAGAAAAAAAATATATTTTATACAATTTATGTATGAATATGACATTTTCAAATGTGAAATACATGATAAAACATACTTACTCATTGAAGAATATTTATTTTGTCAAAACATTTAATAATAAATGAAGGACCTTTAATAACCAGGAATTTGATGTTGTAAATTAGGGACCAATACTGTCTTTATATTCAAGGAATTCCATTGATTTAGATGACAATCCCTTTGTGTTTTTATGTATTGATTATTTTTTAAGTATTAGTTCAACACCAAATAGCCAAATTTTAAATAAATGAAACATGACATTGCATTTTAAATGTTAGTTTATGTAAATACCCAATATAAAGCAATAGATGTATCAGCAATTACCCTGTTTTTATATTGTAAAAAAATGTACAAATATATATATTTAATGCAATAGATTTTGCCATGTAATTAAGCATTAGTGCTTCAATCAGTTAGACACATTATAAACTATTTAACCTCCGGTACTAGTCAAAAATTATAATCAACAATATTTATATCAAAACAAATTTGTCAACAGTTCATTATAAGGTTGTGTGTGCTCATGTTGATATGCTTGACTATTGGAGGGTATTTGTTGGAAAATTATCAAAGCTGTAATGTGTTTTAATAAGGGCAATGATCTTATATCTTTCTTATTGTGTATTTCAAAGAAAAGAGAATTCTTAGTAAGGTTTGATTTCTATTTTTGAATTGTAAAAAGCAATTAAATGGATACCTCAAAGATTACATAAGATATTAAATTAGCTTATATATCAGTGGTATGAATTATTTTTGTTGTTGAAATTCTTAGGATGGATTGACAATGTTTATAATCATGGTTATGGTTGACACTTAGGTATGGATTGTGAAGTTGTTTTACAAATTTTAAAGTTGTTTGTATGTTACCAATAGTTAATTTGTTAATGAATTCTAGTGTTTATAAGAACATTATTTAATGTAGACTCATACTTTCATTCAAATCAAAATTTACATCTGTTATACTTTATGTATGCTCCTTTTTTTTTTTCAAGGAATACATATTTATTCGTAGATTTTCATTGATAAGAAACAAAATTATTACATTGAAATCTTTGTTTTTGATAAAATTTTGTATTTGCATCATGGAAGTTGTAACTTCATATTATCTAATTATTTACCAAAAAAAGCCTGGAAGTACAAGTTAACATTAAGAAAACTAATTTCTTTAATAATCATAGATAATATATTTAGGTAGTATCTGCCAAAGTTTTCATTGTCAACTTATTTATGGATGATTGTATTTCTAATGGTTCATTGTACATGTTACCATTTTTTATGGGCACACATTACTCATATTAAATTATTTTATAAATTTAAACACTTGTCTGTTTTATGAAATAAAATTTCCCCCCTCATCTGACAAGAGGCCAGTTTAAAACCATATTGAATGCTATATTACACCCAAACAATTCCAAGAACCTCATTCTGGATGTTCATTTAGGAATTTGAAAGAATTAATCCATTTAATTTATTCACAACTTGATAAGTCTAGGGATGATCTAGAGCTTAAAATATTGTATATGGACACAAACTTGTTGTAGACAAACAAAAAAATCACAAAAATAATGAACGCCGAGAAAAATTCAAAATGGAAAGTCCCTAATCAAATGGCAAAATCAAATGATAAAACACATCAAACGAATGGACAACAACTGTCATATTCCTGACTTAGTACAGTTACTTTCAAATGTAGAAAATGGTGGATTGAACCTGGTTTTATAGCACTAAACCTCTCAGTTTTATGACAGTTGCATCAAATTCCATTATATTTACAAAGATGCGTGAAGAAAACAGACATTACGGGCAAAATTGTCAAAATGGGATACAGCAGTCATCACTATGTCACAATCTCAATTAGAACAAAAACAAACAAATATTTAACAAAGAAGCATAAAAAGCATCTATCAAATTCAACAACATTATATTGAGCTTTATTTGCTTCTTTTGATTTTATTCATCTGATTGTCCTTACAGAATTCTGTTATTGATTTGAGGTTGTATTGTGGGTTTACATGCAGCTCCAATCTTATGCTTTTTGACTTTTGATTTGTGGTTTACTGACAGCAAATTGTTATTCACCTTCGATATTGACTTTTTTTTCACTTTTGTCATTCAGGATTTAAGGTTGCTTGGAAAAAAGCACTTTATGTTTTCTGTGTAATAACTTGTTAAGGTCTGGCCAGCCCTGCTCACTTTATAATCAGTGAACAGTACCTGCCAACGATGATAATTACTGAAAGACAATTGAACAGAATTTGACCTTCATTTTGTAACAACATTTTCAAATTTAAAAAGCATTGGTTGAACAGTTTTTAAGTTATTACACCTGTCAACGATCATAACTCCTGAAAGACAAATGAACAGAACTTGACCTTCATTTTGTAACAACATTTTCAAATTTAAAAAGCCTTGGTTGAACAGTTCTCAAGTTTTTACACTGAGAAAAAGAGTAAATCATCAATATCTAACTTGACCTCTATTTTGTGAATTGTAACAATACAACAATACAATATATGCTATATTTTAAAACACTTGTCACATTCACATGTGAAACAAGAGGTAAATACATACAACATACAATCACATACACTCATAACAATGTATTAATTTTTCACACACATTACTCATATTAAATTATTTTATAAATTTAAACACTTGTCTGTTTTATGAAATAAAATTTCCCCCCTCATCTGACAAGAGGCCAGTTTAAAACCATATTGAATGCTATATTACACCAAAACAATTCCAAGAACCTCATTCAGGATGTTCATTTAGGAATTTGAAAGAATTTGTTAAGATGTCTCCATTTAATCTATTCACAACTTGATGAGTCTAGGGATGATCTAGAGCTTAAAATATTGTATATAGACATAAACTTGTTGTAGACAAAAAAAAAATCACAAAAATATTGAACGCAGAGAAAAATTCAAAACGGAAAGTCCCTAATCAAATGGCAAAATCAAATGATAACATCAAACGAATGGACAACAACTGTCATTTTCCTGACTTGGTACAGTTACTTTCAAATGTAGAAAATGGTGGATTGAACCTGGTTTTATAGCACTAAACCTCTCATTTTTATGGCAGTTGCATAAAATTCCATTATATTTACAAAGATGCGTGAAGAAAACAGACATAACGGGCAAAATTGTCAAAATAGGGATACAGCAGTCATCACTATGTCACAATCTCAACTAGGACAAAAACAAACAAATATTTAACAAAGAAGCACAAAAAGCATCTATCAAATTCAACAACATTATATTGAGCTTTAGTTGCTTCTTTTGATTTTATTCATCTGATTGTCCTTACAGAATTCTGTTATTGATTTGAGGTTGTATTGTGGGTTTACATGCAGCTCCAATCTTATGATTTTTTACTTTTGATTTGTGGTTTACTGACAAGTTGTTATTCACCTTCGATATTGACTTTTTCCACTTCTGTCATTCAGGATTAACAGCACTTTATGTTTTCTGTGTAATAACTTGTTTAGGTCTGGCCAGCCCTGCTCGCTTTAAAATGATGACAATATATTCCAATGGGTGCAAATGCGCTCCTCTTTTTGCCAACTTTCATATGAATCCGACTACATATAGATGCTTGTTTGAAGAACAAAAGAAGCTAGCAGTTTCCTTGAACTTCACTTTTCATAATAAAAATGATTTCTTCTCACTGAATAGTTAAAAATCGATATAAAGTACGATGTTAAAGACCATTGAGAACAAAACTTTTGTGAAAGTTTTGCAAAATACAGCTACGGTAATTCATTCCTGGGGTAGAAACTCGTCAGTATCTTAAAATATTCAAAATTTTGTAAACAGTTGATTTGTAATTATGACCATATCAATGAAAATGCACGTCAACACAAAGCTCACTAATGGGCTGGTGATACCATCGGGGGTAAACATTCATCAGAATTAAAATCGACCTAGTTGAGAGAACCAGGCTAAACATTTTCAACGCTAGATGCGCGTTTTGTTAAAAAAAAAACCTCATTAGTGACGCTCAAATCATATAATGAAAAAACACCAGATTAAATTCGAAGTTGAAAATCATTTACGTAAAACCATGACTTTCTAAGGAGTGAAGGTTTAATCGTTTCTTCTAAAATAAATGTGCTGGCGACATCATGAGTTGGTTGACCGTTACGGAATTTCTATTTCACAGATGACAACTGTTCCAATTTTCTCGAAAATGACCTATCCAATCAGACTAACACTGGTTTATTTCTCACATGAGCAACACATCGAGTTGATTTTTTTTACTGGGTTCGTGGCGCTTAATCTTTGTGTTTTGTCTTTGCCATTTGTTTATGAAGTTTGTCTGTTGCTTGTTTTGTGTTTTAAATTTTGCCATGGCGCTGTCTGTTTGTTTTCGACTTATTAATTCGAATGTCCTTTTTGGTATCATTCGCTTCTTTTTCTGTTAAAAAGAGTCAGGCAGCTGTGATCACCTATTTATTTTTCTTCCAAAGACATTTACAAAGGTTAATGACTAAACAACATGTATTTCGTTAAGTTGTAAACAATGAAGGTTTAAAAAGGACATGACTGAAAGAGGGACGAAAGATACAAAAGGGACAGTCAAACTCACAAATCTAAAACAAACTGACAACGCCATGGCCAAAAATGAAAAAGACAAACAGAAAAACAATAGCAAACATGACACAACATAGAAAACCGAAGAATAAACAACACGAACCCCACCAAAAACCAGGGGTGATCTCAGGTGCTCCGGAAGGGTAAGCAGATCCTGCTCCACATGTGGCACCCGTCGTGTTGCTTATGTGATTACAAAATTTTAATCCGGTAAATAGTCTTATTCGGTAGGGCACATTCATGAAAGGGAAGGGAATTGTAGTTACGACGTAAGGAACATATCCGATATCATTTGTGAAACGGTTATTCCATAATGGTCAACCAACTCGTGATGGCGTCCGTAAAATTTACGAAGGGATGATTTCAACTTTACCATTTGGAACTCTTGGTTTAATAGCTTCCTTGTGAGCAGCAACCCTCTATCAAGAAAATCATGATAGGAAATGCAAGCATGGGAATATCGTATCAATTGGGAGATATATACCCCGTATGTAGGTGCTGCTGGAATGTTGCTACGTAGAAATGGAAAGTTCACAATTGGAAAGCTGAAATCATCTCTTTTGTCGTAAAGTTTTGTTTTCAACCGACCCTCATTGTCAATTTCTAGATGTAAGTCAAGATATGAAGCCGACTTAACTGTATCTGTAGTATCCTTTATCTCTAGTTCGATGGGATAGATGCGTTCCACATAGTCACCAAATTTTGAATTGTTTAGTGAAAGAACATCATCTATATAGCGGAAAGTAGAGTTAAAGGAAATTGCTAACTTCTTATCTTTCTTCCTAAGAAGTTCCTGCATGAAGTCAGCCTCATAATAATAAAGAAACAAGTCGGCAAGCAGAGGGGCACAGTTTGTTCCAATTGGAATGCCGACAGTCTGTTGAAAAACACGTCCTCCGAACGTAACAAATCTGTTGTCAATCAAGAAATCAAGCATCTTGATAATATCAGTTTCAGAGAATTTTTTGTTTGAATCAGAGTGATTCTTTACCAAGTAGGATTTATCCCTCCCTAAGACAAGATACTTGTATCTACGTTGGCCATTCTTTTTTATGAAGCAAAGTAATACCAACTCTTTCAATTTGTCTTTTAGTTTTGAATGTGGAATACTTGTGTAAAGAGTAGAAAAGTCAAATGTTTTAATACTGTTACAAGATGAAAGAGAGTTAGATTGTATGTACTCTAAAAGATCTTTTGAATTTTTAAGTATCCACATCTGATTCACGCCACCTCTAGAATATGCAGTTTCACAATAACTTTGAAGCCCGTCTTTGATTGCTGATAAAATAGATGTTAATAATTTAGAAAGAGGTTTCGTGGAGCACTTGGAAGACCCAGCAATATACCATTGTTTGTAAGGACACTTATGTAGTTTAGGTATCCAATACAGTGATGGAAGATCCAGTTCTTCATCTTTGGTTGAAATTCCAAAGGAACATAGAACAGACCTATGAATATCCAGGATTTCTTCTTTGGTAAGTGTCGTGAGGGTATATGTTGAGTTTCCAAGTGAATTGTCAATACCTAATTCGTTTATCAAGCAGTTAATGTAATGACTTTTACGCACAAACACGATGTTATTTGGGGCTTTATCTGCGGGGACAACAACATATGAAAGTATACAATATTTGACAATTAATACAGAGTAATACGATATTTTATATAAGTTTATCGAGTCCAAATATTTTTATCATAATCAATTCCCAATATTTGAGAAAATTGCATTAGAATAAACAATGTCTGGATGAATAATGACTTCTGTTGTGGAAATCGTGAATGTGTTGACTGACCAATATACTATAGCTATTCCCATGTTGTGTCCATTTATCATAGTGTTATATATTTCTATTACGGTTATTATAAGTTTATTTCTAATGGTGAGTTTATTTTATCTGTTACGGTTTTTGCATTTTGTTTCCTTTGACAATTTTTACTGTAAAAGAGAGGGACGAAAGATACCAGAGAGTCAAACTCATAGATAAATAAATAAACTGACAACGCCATGACCAACAAAGAAAAACAGACGAATAATAGTACCCACGACACAACATAGAAAACTAAAGGCTAAGCAACACGAAGTATTCATTCGTCCTACCATATTTTTTTTTATTATTATGGTTATTATTTTGTATTCTTGTTTTGCCTTTTTCATTATGTGCTTTGTCTTCATAGTGTCTACATTTCATTTTGGTTTTTTATTGACATAGTTGCTAGTTTGTATAGGGATTAAGGTTATAACACTATGTTGACGGCTGTGCCCCATTTTCACCTAATTATTATGTCTGTTTGTTTTGCAGACACATTGTAGTCGATATAATGGAATGTTATGCGACTTTCATTCAAGTAAGAGGTTTAGCTAGCTATAAACCCAGGTTGAATCCACCATTTTTTACATAAGGAAATATCTGTACCAATTCAGGAATATAACCGTTGGTTTCCATTCGTTTGATGTGTTAGATGTTTTGATGTTGCCATTGGTTAAGGGACTTTCCTTTTTGAATTTCCTTTATTTTGGGATTTTTGACAATTTCCTTTCTAGTTCAGTATATTTGATTTCGTTAATGTTATTTTATAATTGTCTTGTACACAAATGAGGCTTTTAGTTTTCTCGTTTGAATCGTTCTATATTTCTCATTTTTGACCTTTCATAGCTGACTATTTGTTATCGTTTTTGCTCATTGCCGATGATCTATATTTGTTAACTTCTATTCTATGTCGTTGTAGTATCTGGTGGAGAGTTATCTCATTGGCAACCATACCACATCTTGTTATTTTAATATACAATTGGTTCCTCAGTTTCCAGAATGTAGCAAGGGATTCATGGGAACGAACAGTAGTGTTGATTATCTATTTCTTTCAGTTAAATAACAATTTATCGGTCATAGTTTATGATTCGCACCTACCTGCATATCCATAGCAAACTGTATAATCAGCTATGGTTGACTACTTTTAGTTATATTTATGCTCTTCAACTTCGTACTTTATTTTGCTTTTTTAACTCTTTGGATTCGAGAGTCATTGATGAGTCTTTTGAAGACGAAACGCGCGTCGGCTGCAAATACAAATTTAATTCTGGTATCTATAATGAGTTTAATCAGTTTTCTCTACGACAACCTTAAAAGAGTATTATCTATTTCATGCATGTCTACAGAAGCTAGTACTCTTAATATTACCCGCAAATTATAACTAAAACGTGATATTTCATGCAGTGTTGATTTCTGTCACGTCACTTTTCGTTATAATTTGGAGTTCGTTTAGTTATGGATAATACTTATTTCTCTGTTAACAATTTCATAATATAATTGTGGCCAATTTGTTTTTGTTGCACTTCTGTGTTCTGTTGTTCCGTTGTTTTCTCTTATAGTTGATGTGTTTCCATCGGTTTTAGTTTGTAACCCGGTTTTGTTTTGTCTCAATCGATTTATGACTTTTGAGCAGCGGTATACTACTGCTGCCTTTTTTGTTGCAGAGTAAAAACAGCATATGTTCAAGGTTAGAAAAATATATATTTTTTTTGTATTCGACAGTAAATACAATAGAATAGTTGAATAGCACGGTAATCCTCGCCCTTCCCATACAAAAAAGTTGATATATTTTTTCTGACAGTGACTAAATATTATACATTTCTCATGATCCATCGAAAAAGCAATGGTATAACGTGTCTGACTGAAAGGAGGTGTGGTATGATACGTGATTAGATATAAGAAGATGTAGTATGAGTGCAACAAAAAGAGGGACGAAAGATACCAAAGGGACAGTCAAACTCATAAATCTAAAACAAACTGACAACGCCATGGCCAAAAATGAAAAAGACAAACAGAAAAACAATAGCACAAACGACACAACATAGAAAACTAAAGAATAAACAACACGAACCCCACCAAAAACTAGGGGTGATCTCAGGTGCTCCGGAAGGGTAAGCAGATCCTGCTCCACATGTGGCACACGTCGTGTTGCTTATGTGATTACAAATCCGGTAAATAGTCTAATTCGGTAGGTCACATTCATGAAAGGGAAGGGGATTGTAGTTACTACGTAAGGAACATATCCGATATCATTTGTGAAACGGTTATTCCATAACGGTCAACCAACTCAAATGAGACAACTCTCAATCCAAGTCAAAGGTCAAGGTAGTTTTCTAAATATTTCATCCTGTCAAATTTTTGTAATCATCATGTAGCTATGTATCAACAGTATTATTTACTTGATCGACCATTGATGAAATAAAGATATCAGTCTCTGTGCACTAAGATGACCGCACAAAAAAACAGAGTCTCCGGACATCCCAACGGCGGGGAAGTTTACTGTACAACGAAAACATGAATAGATTCATTTCATTATGGCACACACAATAATGAATGTTTTAACACAGCCTATAATGAGTGGCCGTCAGACAATTGATGTTATTACGGGATGTCATTTGCGTTAAAAAAATACATTTATGAATTATCTGAAATTTCCCTGAAGACTGCTTCTAAACAAAGATGATTATATAGTTCATTTAATCACCATTTGATCCATGACAACACGACGCTACATATTATGTGTATATATATATGTCCATAATTGCTAACAATGTAAAGTTTTATGTTTTCTAAAACTCTTTAATTCAAATGTTCGTTTTTGCCATGGTATTGCCACTTTCTTTTCTACTCCCATCATAAGTCTTATGATGTTTTAATGTACCCTTTATATCTACCGACTTTTCTTCAATTATAGATTATTCTTTAAAATCAAAACTTTACTTTCCACAGTAAACATATATTAAAAGACAAAACATACTTCTTTACCAAATAAAATATTTAAGCATCACAGCAGTGAAAACTATATCATCAACATTTTCTAATGTGAACAGTTAGATCATAAAAATACTGAATTCCGAGAAAAAATGAAAATTGAAATTCACTAATCAAACTGCAAAATCAATAGCTCAAACACATTAAACAAACGAATAACAACTGTACTATTCCTGACTTGGTACAGTCATTTATTTATGTGGAACCAGGTTTAATCCTAGCTAAACCTCTTCTTGTATGAAAGTTTTTAACCTATCAAGTCGTTGTCAATATAATGGATTTTGATGCGATTGCGTCACAAGTGAGAGGTTTAGATAGCCATTACACCAGGTTTATAGTCATTGTTTGGAATGTCTAACTTAAACAACTCGAAATTCCCACATATACCCTACATCATTCACGAAAGAGGTAAAATCAATTGTGGATTCTTAAAATTTCTGGATCTGCTCCAAAATCTCAAGTCACAATCTTTGCAATTTTGAAAAAACATTAAATTTGTGCTTTATTTTTTGGTGGATTTCTATTCCAGAACACATTCGATATTCCAATTAGTACTTGTAGTGCATCTTTACTGACTTGTTTATGTAGTTATTTGAAGCAAACTGCAAACAAAAAATCCAAAAATAAACATGCAAAGTTATTTGATTTCACTTTTAGATTTATTTATCATATCGTGTCACTAAAAAAATTCCATATCTGAAGAGCTTGTATCTTGTATAACTTGTAATCTAGAGATTAAGGACCCTACAGAAACAACATTGTTTGCTTTCTATTTTCTTTTTTACCTCGATATTGACAAACGAAGAATTTAAACTCGTTCCAGTTTCTTAGAAGAAAAATAACTCCGGCCTCATCGTATGGCTTTTAAAGATCTCAATTGGTTACGATACGCTCAGACATTTTCACATTGTACAGCAGGGTTGTGCTCCTTACTCAGAAAACTGATCCAATATGAGGATCTATGGCTGAAACCGACACTTCATACGTACAAAGGTCACCAGTATGAATAAGTTGACCGATCTGACATGTCTGTGTGTCAACTCACTAGAGACAAATTTTTGCAGTGTTAGATCATTAGACAAAAGAGTTTTTGTCTTATATTTAATGTAACCTATCTTTTCCCATTCCCGATTGTGACATTTTGTCTCAGTGTAAACTCGTATAACAGTGATGGTATTTATACAGGGAGCAATTTACACTGTCGATGCAACTGGTAGCATGCGCTTCTTTCAGTTTATGTTCGTTATCTTGATTTGTCTTCCAATCGATTAACGAATTGAACATCGACGCCTGTTGCCTTTATGTAAACAACTTTGTGGTAATGTGCATACAGCCTTCATCAATGAGAAACCCCGTTTTTGTATATAGATCTATATTAAACACCAGCATGGTTATTGTCGAAAATTCTTAAGAAAAAAAAAAAGGTCTACTTTATTACAAAATTGATTAACGAAATACGCATATCGCAGACAGCAACAGGCGACATCCGCTGATTAACAAGACTATTGACTTTGAACATTCTACTTTAATGTATAAAAATTTCATTTGAACAATCTGTGAACCAAGTAGGAAAGTACTAATATAAACTCAAACAACAAATAAGACAACCAAAAACAGGATCATAGGTCTTCATTACTGTATGACAATACATATTTGGTAATGTTCAACAAATGTTAGTGTCATTGTTATATTATAGTTGGTTTCTTATATAGAAACTTCGTTATAGATGTGTGTTACATCTTAATGTTGTGTTTCTGTTGTGTCGTAGTTCTCTTATATTTGATGCGTTTCCCTCAGTTTTAGTTTGTAACCCAGATTTGTTTTTCTCTATCGATTTATGAATTTCGAACAGCGGTATACTACTGTTGCCTTTATTTAGTATAGATATAGGCAAATTTTTTTAAGTTGTTAATACAGAGTAACATTCATAACCCTTCAAAGAACCGTTTATTCAAACATTCAATAAGTTTACACGAATCTTCAAAAACTATGATATTGTAACCCTATTTCAAAAAAAGTTTCTTTAGACAGCGAAATATCTAAACCAAATCTTTGTTGGTTCACGCATCGTTGTAAATATGATAAAATGTGATGCGACTGTCATACAAGTAAGAGGTTTAGAGCTACATTGGAAAATGCCTGTACAAGTCGGGAATATGACAGTTGTTGTCCATTCGTTTGATGTGTTTTATCATTTGATTAGGGACTTTTCGTTTGGATTTTTCCTCGGAGTTCAGTATTTTCGTTATTTTACTTTTTTTTATCAATAAGTAGTTTGTTGCTACGAAATCAAATCATACTAATTTACAATGTACATAGACTAGTCATATTCTATAACAATTCATTCCATATAAAACATTGTTGTTCATATTCGTTTTCTGATCATTGAAATTTTAAATGTCTCCACAGACACGAACAAAGAGAACTAGTTGGGGAAGATATACACAGAAAGAAGGCACATTCGGAACATAGCCTTCCAAATTGGGAAAACAATACGGAACGAAAACAAGTCTCTGTTGTGGTTAGATTTCCCTTATGGAACTACTTAAATGTTAAAATCTAAAAAAAAAGACAGTCATTGCTGTTGATATTAAACGTATTCGAAAGATTAGAGCATTCTTGATTATTTAAAGGAAAAACATTAACACGGTAACGGTAAGTGTTATATTAAATCGCTATTAATATTTCTTTTAAATTCAATTTAGATGAATGTTTGCTGAGTGTGACCATAAACTGTAATTCTTGGTTAGATAAGTTCATGTAGAAGCAAGACTGCTATTAATGAGACACTAAACTATAACCTACAGCCAATCTATCAATTGGCTAAATGTTTATAGATGATCATAGATGTTATCAAGGAGGACATTAAAGTCTTTAATCACCCCATCACATTTCATCTAGCATATCTACCTTGTTTGTCTAACAGCAAAAAGTAAAATCACAAAAATACTGAACTCAGAGGAAAATCAATTCGGAAAGTCCATAATCACATGGCAAAATCAAATAACAAAACGCATCAAAACGAATGGACAAGAACTGTCATATTCCTGACTTGGTACAGGCATTTTCAAATGTAGAAAATGGTGGATTGAACCTGGTTTTATAGCTAGCTAAACCTCTCACTTGTATGACAGTCGCATCAAATTCCGTTATATTGTCACCGATGCGTGAACAAAACAAACAGACATAATAGGTAAAAATGTCGAAAATAGGGGTACAGCAGTCAACATTGTGCTATCATCTTAATCACTATAAAACAACAAAATGTTCTACTTGAGTAGTATATAATAAATTTGTAATCCCATTTTTCAAATGACCATTTGATTCCATAATAAAACGTTTGCTTATTTAATTTTGTTCAACGTTACCACACAAAGTTGTGTTAGCGTAAAAGGGATTTATACACAAGTGTATAAAATGTTAAAGTTTTTGTTAATTTTAACACGATTAAAAGGAAATAAATAAGCATTCATAATTGTGTCTTGGCGTTTAGTATAAAATTGTACGAATAACCATTCCAATAGATCTCGACGTTGTGTGCAATGTAACAAACGACCAACACATGTATAAATTAATCCTTGTTCAAAATTCGACTTTAAAGAAATACAATTTAAGATAATACACATGTTTTATAATATTCCATTCCATCTCAAATATTGTGCAAAACATGAATATGATAATTTTATACTTCAAATTACACTTCATTATAAAAATAAAAAAGATGTGGTATGATAGCAACTGACACAACGATCTACTACAGTTCAAAATACGCAAATTTAGGACTCCATCGGGCCTCTAACAATTAGAAAAACCCAAAACGGATAGTCATTGAACTTTCCATTTCTAAGTAGCAACATTCCATCAGCACCTGCATACGGTGTATATATCTCCCAATTGATACGATATTCCCGTGCTTGCATTTCATATCATTATTTTCTTGATAGAGGTTTGCTGCTCACAAGGAAGCTATTAAATCAAGAGTACCAAATGGTGAAGTTGAAATCATCTCTTCGTAAATTTTACAGACGCCATCACGAGTTGTTTGACCGTTATGGAATAACCGTTTCACGAATGATATCGGATATGTTCCTTACGTCGTAACAACAACCCCCTTCCCTTTCATGAAGGTGACCTACCGAATTAGACTATTTACCGGATTTGTTATAACATTATCAACACGACGGGTGCCACATGTGGAGCAGGATCTGCTTACCCTTACGGAGCACCTGAGATCACCCCTAGTTTTTGGTGGGGTTCGTGTTGTTTATTCTATAGTTTTCTATGTTGTGTCATGTGTACTATTGTTTAACTTTGATAACTTTTTGACTGTCCCTTTGGTATCTTTCGTCCCTCTTTTATAAGGGCCCCCGATATGAAAAACAATCAAACGAGAAAACTAACGGGCTAATTTATGACGAATCAAATATAACAGACATGAAACAACGACAACTTCTATCTTACAGGCTGGGGACTATGTACATTTAAAATATGTTAATCATGTTAATCATGTTTGTTTGCGTTAAAACCTCCCTTAACCTGAGATAGTTGTGTACGAACACAACATGAGAACAAACGGTAAAATATTTAATTTCTAATTTGGAACTCCAATATTATATTCTAGGTTATTTTTGTAATTTTATTTTCAAGTATTCGCTCATTTATGATAACACTTCTGTACATTGATAATATAAATAATTTAAATAACAACTTTTCTATGGGATCAAAGGTATCTTGAGAATTACAGAAATTATGTTACATTTGGGAGTTTATTACATTAATATATAGATAAATTATTTACATATTGTATTAAAATTCGTCAATAGTTTATGATGTTTGATGCATATGATTTGATAGGATTGATATAATTTGACTTTCAAATTGAGGTATATTACCATTTACATTTATTCAGTTAGAATATTGATAAATTAGTCGCCTAGTTAACTGAAGAATTTAAAAACAACATTTTTAAAGCGAGTTATTTGATGATTATGCATACAACTTGGTTCTATTAAAAGTATATTGAAATTTACCCCCCCCCCCCTAAAAAAAAAGAGGAACCCTTTGAATTATCATTGATATTGTCATAATCAAAGATTAACTGTTTACAAAAAAATTTTAATACTAAGGCAGTTTTACCTCAGGAGTAGATTACCGTAGCTGTATTTGGAAAACTTTTAGGAATTTTGGTCCTCAATGCTCTTCAACTTCGTACTTTGATCTTTTTAACTTTTTTGGATTTGAGAGTCACTGATCAGTCTTTTGTAGACGAAACACGCGTCTGGCGTAAATACAGAATTTAATCCTGGTATCTATGATGAGTTTATTTACAACCAATGGTTCGATGCCACTGCTAGTGGAGTTTTAACTCCTCGAGGGTATCACCAGCCCAATAGTCAGCACTTCTGTGCTGACATGAATTACCATTGATAAGGTCTTATTATAAATTAACTGTTTATAAAATTTTTGAATTTTTGAAATACAAGGCGTTTCTACCTCAGGAATAGACTTCTTTGGCAAAACGTTTAGGAATTTTGGTCCTCAATGCTCTTCAACTTCATACTTTATTTGGTCTTTTTAACTCTTTTGGATTCGAGCCTCAATAATGAGTGTTTTGTAGACGAAACGCGCGTCTGGCTTAAATACAAAATATAATCCTGGTATCTATGATGAATTTATTTACTGGGTCGATACCACTGCTAGTGGACTTTTAATTCCCCGAGAGTATCACCAGCCCAGTAGTCAGCACTTCCGTGCTGACATGAATTATCATTAATATGGTCTTATTATAAATGAACTGTTTACAAAACTTTTGAATTTTAAAAATGCCAAGGTCTTTCTACCTCAGGAATATATTACCTTAGATGTATTTGGCAAAACTTTAAGGAATTTGGTCCTCAATGCTCTTCAACTTCGAACTTTATTTGGCCTTTTTTAATTATTTTTGAATTTGAGCGTCACTGATAGTCTTTTGTAGACGAAACACACGTCTAGCGTAAATTCAGAATTTAATTCTGGTATCTATGATGAGTTTATTTGATTAAATCGACTAACCATTAGACATAGGCCCCATTTTTTTTTATAACAGTTTGAAATCAACGCAGTAAACTCGTTTTGCTTAAAAGTGCATTATATGTATATTAAAATAGTTCTTTGACAAGTACGTTTCAAATTATAGGCTTAATATTCGAACATTAATGATTATTTTTGGTTATTCTTTTTAGTGAAGTTCTTTTACATTTACTTCATCGACGGTTGAGCCGGTCAGGAAAAACCAACACAAACGAGTTAGTATACATATTTGTTTAGGGGCCAGCTAAAGGATGCCTCCGGGTGCGGGAGTTTCTCGCTTCATTGAAGAACCATTGGTGGCCTTTGGCTGTTATCTGCTCTATGGTCGGGTTGTTGTCGCTTTGAAACATTCCCCATTTCCAGTCTCAATTTAAGGTCAGTCAAACTACATTTAAAAAGCAGTCAAATGACCACATTTCAAGTATAGCGGGAAATGTCGTAGGATTAACATGACTATTCAAATAGCTTTGAATTGTATAAACAAATATTCTAATAAAATGTTCATGTGAAAATATGTATCAAATAATTACTATGATAAGTCCTACGATTTAACCCTGAACTATTGAACCCTTTAATTCGTCAGCATTTCAACTAATGATCATGTCGTGATTGATCTGAATCATAATTTTATAAAAACACTTCCATAAAAACATCGCTTGATAAATATTTCAGATATTAATACTTAGATGATGTATTCTCTGTAAACAATCATGATTTTCATAAAATCAAATATTTAATATTTCCAACATTAATAGTGACGGATGGCCTTTTTCGACCCTGTTATTTTAATTTCTCGAGGTTTTTTTTTTAACAAATTTTATGCAGATGCCGTTGGGTATTCATCACATCTGAATATATCGATATTCCCTACCCCATTTTTTATTCAAATTACGATTGGAAACACCTGTTAGAAGTGACCGTTATAACCAATGCATACTGTTTGCCTTTATTACAAAGATTGCCAATCACAGACTTTTTAAAAGAGCTGTTGACCTTTGAAAAACTGAGAAACGATCTTTTCTTTGCAAAACAGAATGTCGCTTTAATGCAGGGAATATCATTCATCGTAAATCTGTTTAATCTTAAATATTACCATACTTTGAAAATGATTAGCAACAGATCAACCTGTTCCAATTAACTCAAACCTGTACACTACCTTTTGAGACACCGAATATGTGTTTCAAGAAACCAATATTGACACATGTGAAAGTTCCCTTTTATTGTTTATTGTTCATATAAGAAGATCTGCTTTTACTTGATTTTTATTACTGTTGTTTTGTGAATAGTTGTCTTATGTGCAGTCATTCTACATTATCTTATTTTATGTGCACAAAGGAGCGTCTCAAGTACAACGAAAAGTGGCACGATTGGCCACGCACGATGCTCTATGTAGATGGTGTCCAATCAGTAAATACTATTCAAAGTTTGGTGACTATGTTGATTGCATTTATCCAATTTGAAAAAGGGATTCCATATAAAGAATGATGTCTGCTTCAATTCTCGACATCTTCGCATCTTTGAAATTGACATGAGGGTCGCTTGGGAACAAATATTTTGACAAATGAGACAATATTAATTATTCCATGGCGACCGACCCTTTTCTGTAGAGCTAGCATACACCGCGTCTTGATACAGAACGGATATCTCTCAGTTGAAACCACATGCCTGTCATTTTTATCGTAATTTTCTTGACATAAGGTTGATGCTTACAAGTAGACCATTGGATCGTTGTTTTTCAAATTGTTAGGTTAAACAATCTTCTCGAAAGGTTTTATGACTGTAAGCATATTTAGATGATCCTTACATAATATCTGTATCACAGAAATGTTCCTCATGTCGTATCCGCAATTCTTTTTTCTTTTCCTTAATAATATTTTCTATGAACCGGACTAATTATCGAGTTTTTACTTACAATTAGTTTGAATGAATCAAACTGTTTACTAGCTCAAAGTACCTGAGTTTACCCCAATGTTCTTTTCATTCTTGTTGTCAATCTTAAGTTTCCGGTGTAGAATGTTATTGGTGTGTAAATAATTATCAAAAGTACCAGGATTATAATTTTATACGCCAGACGCACCATGTTTGGTATTCTAATTTTTCATTTGACTCATTGTTATTAATGCCTTTTCTGATTAACTGTTTGGCTTCTTATTATTCTTTTCCTTTATAATTATGTAATGTCGGCTCCATAAACTCTTAAATTGTAGCGTTCATTTCTCAGTGTGTTTGATATGGTCGTGTCTGTTATGAATTGTAGCATATCAAACCCAATGTTTTGAAAAAATACCCTAACGACAAGGAAACACTAAATTCAACAGTATTAATTTTGCATTGATTCGTCTGTTTTATTAATCCTTCAATTTAATTCCTGACTAGTATAAATGTCTTTCAAAACTGTCTTTTTTCGGTAAATACACTGAGAAGATGTAAGCGTCTTGTATTAGAAAATATTACATTTCGCTAATTTGTAATTTGAAGTAAGACTTTAATATATCCTGAGTTTCTCAGCATTTTATGTTTTTTTGCAAAATATCCATATCATCGTGTTATTTTGTATTTCTTATGACTTTGATTCTTTGAATACAGTTATCGATGTTTAAGTGTAATACAGTCTGATTTTCCATCAGCGAGTCTATTGTGTTGAGCACGCTTTCAGTTTCTGCATTTGTTGATTCGTTATTAATAAACTCATCATATATATACTAGGATTGAAATTTTATATTTATTATCACATTGTTTTTAGTTATGTTTGTATATGGTTATGTTTGTACTTGTTTCATTCGTTTGTTATCTTCTTTTCTATTAGTCTCAGAGTACAGTGCTGTTTCGATACTAACTTTTAATGTGTGTTCTTTTATGAACTCCGCAACGTATTCGTGTGCATGTTTCAAAATAGAGCAGTGGTTGCCGTACATTACTAGTATATCTTAATACTTTTTGTTGGTCGTAATTTGATATTAATGTCTGATCATTGATAATACCTGGGTTTTTTTTAAGCTATGTCTCATTCTATTTATAAGAATAAAGACTGTCGTACGACAACAATTTCAATACATGATTTATAAAATAATGCTTATACTACAGCGGAACTAAGTTTGACATGAAAGTAAGGTCATAGGATATGCACAAATCAAGATTGAAGTATGCTATGAAATCAAATCATATCATCGTTTTTAATCAAGTAAAACATAATCTCAGCGCTTAATCATCCTAACCAATAGTTCGTGACCTGGTAGATAAGAGTAAAAGAACACATCAAAAAAAGATTGACCGAGTAATTATCACGAGACATTATAGATTTGAATGTCGAATATAAACAACTCCAAATAGATATACAAAATTGTTGAATGTTCGTTTGAAGACAAATTTCACTAAAAAATCAGAGTCTGCATGGACCTTTCCAAATACTAGTAACTGAAACTTTGAAAAGATTTTTAAATTTCACATTTTTGTAGATTCGTTTTCAGTACTTACGTATTTTATTTTTTCTAAATTTCTCAAATAGCACAATATTCTTAGAAAAGTCCCAATCAAGTGGAAAAAACAACAGGTAATGTTCTTTTATTTTCAGAAACTTTTTTAGTTTTAATAGATAGATAATCTCATCAAATATATCACTTATTATTTTGTACACCAAACGTGCGTTGTCTCCAAGACTATTCTTTGACATTCCACTAAAAAGCCATAAAAATATATAATAAGAGCATATAATACAGTTTTAGGGGAGGTAATGACGTTTCTAACTTAAAAGGTTATTTTTCACAATGTTAAACTGTGACATATCGGGTAATGCATTTCTGACTGATTTTTATCTTTTTTCATTCAGACTGATTTAACTTGAAAATAAATTAATTGACCGTTCTTTCAAACATGACATTTGGCTTGATTGTCTATGAAGATTTTTTGTGTCAGTTTTTATGAACAAATCACTGATGCATAGTTATACAGCAAACAATGCCTTTCTTTGACTAAAATCAAGAAAAGGTGATAAAAATTAATGAAGAAATGTTACGCAAATTCAAAGCACATGCACTTATGTAGAAATGATATTCCAAATGATTTTACAAAACTTCGCGTGCATTTTGTTTTGTAACAAACGAGTTAAGTATGTCTTTCATCGCCGAGTCCCCAAAATTCCCAAAAAGTGTATAGCTTTCAGGCCATTGCTGTTTTTTTTAACAAACATTTCCAGATTTTTGTTTCCATTTCAATACAAAACTATTTGTTTTGAAGAAATTTTAAAACTTATATTTAATTAAAGTATCCATGCCCTCCGCATAAGATGAATGGTTTGAGCCATTTATAATAAATTATAAATTTAATACCTTGTTTCCGTACAAGTGCGGATGAGTCTTTTTAAAATGTAAAAAAAGTAAAGAAAAATGAATGTATCATAGCTGGAGAATTCTGTTTCATATGACATTGTACTTAAAGACTTAAAGTGACAGACAATTGATCAATACACATGGAATCAATTATTTAGTGACTTTTTGCAAACCAATTAATTTAATGGTAACCTAATTGATATTTTGCCATCCTGGATCATTATTATTTTATGTGATAAAATTTTCCCTATTTTGTTAGTCTTGAGTATGCTGATCTATAAAAGCTCTCATCCTACATAATTTACTGGTTAGATCAATCAAAAGTCCAGGCATTGCTTTCAAAGGGATCACGTTTCTTTTTCCTATCCTGCAAATTAATCTGATTTGTCAGAGCATCATCACGTGAATTATTATTCATGTAGATTTTTCATGATATAATTCTTAAATTCGAATTGGATTTAGGTATCGGTCTAATCGGATTTAAACGTTCAATAATTGAATATGATTTTTTTCCAGAAGCTTGTTTCGTTTACTTCGATATGTGTGATCTTGCTGTCAGGTGAGTAGTTTATACAAAATAATCTTGAAAGACCAGGTCAATGTAAAAAGTTGATAGAACTGGATAAAAGTAATCAACAATTATAATGAGTTGCATTTGTTAATATAGAATTGAAAACTCTCCAAATTAAAATAATCAGACAGAAAAAGTTAATTTATCTTAAGAAACATTTTTGTATTTCATTCAATTTAGTATTGTAGGAGCGTGAAACGTGTTTTCACATTATTCAAAATTCATATTTGCAACCTGGATAGAATATATCATTTGATCACTTTCCAAAATTTTGATGAAATGATGGTTGAAATTTGATGGTATCAAATTTACCAGAATATGTATTTTCATTTGAGTTTGGTTTAAATTTTACAATAAAAAAAATATATCATTATGCGTTTAAAATTATGTTTGAAAAAGATAATGCCTCATTTCATAAAATTTAATCTATTTTGAACTATTTAAGAACCATATCTCCCAAAACTGAAGTTTTACCTTAAAAAATGAATACTAGTTATTAAAATAAACTCATCATAACCATGATTGACATTTTGTATTTGCGCCAAAAGCGCATTTCGTCTACATAAGACTCATCGGTGACGCTCGAAAAAAAAATAATTTAAAAATGTCAAATAAAGAACGAAGTTGAAGAGCATTGAGGACCAAAAAATCTTTAATTTTTTGCCAAATACAGCTCAGGTAATCTATACCTGGAGTAGAAAAGCCTGAGTATTTCAAGAACTTTAAGTTTTGTTAACAGTTAATTTATAGTTATGACCATATCAATGATAATCTTAGGTGCAACTTTATTCCTCGGAGTTCAGTATTTTTGTGTTTTTACTTTTTAGCAGTGTAGTTGTTTGGTGTATTAATCTAACTAGTAACTAAATTGTATTAGCTACCAATTATAATCAAATAAAATATTTTATCGGACCCATCTTCTTTGATTTGTACGAAACGAAGTACAATTTTTGCAATTATACCACATCTCCATATTTTCATATCGTCGAAGATTTTATGCCAGAATAAAGCTATTTCTTTTTTTTTCGGGGGGGGGGGGGGGGGGGCAGATGACGTATTATTCTCCATTCATTGGTAGCTATTTGATTTATCATATTAGAGTTTAAAGATATCAGCTAATAATGATAAAGTTTTACTTTACTTACCGGCATTCTAACTTTACCTTTGATATGCTGACCTGATATTAAGACTGTCTGGTTCTTTCAAAGGGAAATTTTCAAGCAATGTTTGGTGAAGAGTTTGCATATGTTTGAAAAGAAAAACAACTAGAACCACAGAAGTACAATACTATTTATTGCTACTGTGGCCTTTATATATATAACAGTTACACCAAGTGAACTCAAAATAAATAGGGGTCTTGCGGAAACGAAACTTTTCTCCACATTTCAGGCTGACACTGTGGTTTAGACTTTTAACGTGTTTTAATTGTATTTTGAAAAAAGAATAAAAATCTGTTAGAGAAAACTATCAAATTCTACTTACTGCCAAAAAAGAACTAATGACTAACAATCTGTGACTAAGGATAAGCAAAATGTGTCACTTATGTTAAAGATTCATAAAAACTGTTACTCTCATACTCTAGAGAATTACAAAAATACCATATATTTATAAATATATATTTTTTTTCTTGAACAGCTGGAGAATTGGGGGATTTGTTTTTAGTTTCTTATAACCTACCGTATCGAATAATTCTGAATGACTTCTGTTCTTACATGAACTATAATTTCTTCTTTATGAGTACTCTATGTAAATAGTTATTGACATACACTCCCAAGACTATGTCGTGTAATAGTTAAATGCACATGCCATGTCTTTCTTATTTATAAATTGAAACAAACTGATCCCCTGAGCATCTACAATGCTCTTAACCTTACGATATGTATACTTTGTCTGTCAATATCATAAACGGAGTGTCTTAACTATCACGCTGACTTCGGCGTGTTGTTTATCTTGTAATGACATCTATATAGAAATGTATATCTTGCCAGCTCCTCTAGTGAGTTAATTCATCAACTAAGAAATTGATTTGTTGTCGACTAATCGGTTTGATTGTTCATTTCGCTTGCTGCATCCGGGTTGTTTTTATTTCTTATTTCATGTTTATATGGCCTTTACTCAGTCTGTCAGTTAACGGAACATTTTCTTTTAAAATCAAATTAAATTGAAAGGCGACGGATATAACAGATGATGTCCGATTTATACCCCTTAACAAATTAAAAAATATCGTTACTCTATAATTTTACCAAAATAAGTTTCACACAAACTTGTAAATATCAATAATGACCGAAAATAGTATATTGTTTCTACATATGATAGTGTAACACTGTTGCACATGATTATCTACATTCCTTGGTTTAAAAAAAATCAAATTAACATGGGAACACGCTATCAAATTCAACTTCCTCCTATTTTTATAAGTCTTTGTATGTCATTTCAATAGACTGGATGTAACAAGAAAAAGATATTCTGTCTCAAACTCTTTTTCTTATAAATTTTTTTATAATAATGATAATTCTTAAAAAGTGCACGAAAAACCTGTATTGAATTAATGGAAAATGCTATAAATGTTAAAAAATGAAAAGGAACAGGCTGATTATCAAAAAAACATTTTTTTTGGGGCTCAATTCTAAGGCATACATATTATTCAAGAACATCATTAACTTTGCCGTTAATATATATAATAGGCCAGACAAAGACATCTGACGATAATTTGTCAATAAGGTAACGACACAAACAACAATAAATTGCTTCCATAATCTCAAGTGTCAGCATCCATACTGACATATTACATTTATATTGAAAAGTCTTATTGCATTCTTCAACTGTTTGGATCACTATGTTTCGAATAAAAATGTCCATATAAATTGACCATCCAGTAAGTAATCTAGAGGTTAATTTTTACCATGTGTTTCATAGTGAATGTGCGGAGAAAAAATATGTGTGAACGTAACCAGAATAAAATTTGAAATTTGATGATAAAATTACTTTCTTCCAATAGAATATTTTCAATAGAAATAGGAAGACGATAAACACAACCCTTTTCCGTTGTTTTATAGAAGCGTTGGCGTAGAGTCTCATATAATCCTTTCATTCGTGTGTTTCAATGCTTAAACGCAGAATAAACTTTTAATTTAAATATTCACAATACCTAAGTATATGCTAGTAGCTATTTTAAAGTTAACAAGCTATGTTTACCCTAATATCAGCGTCACGCATCAGAGTATAGCACCTACGTACGCCGGGCGTGGTAAAAAAAAACATGTACGCTGACAATACGCTAGTAATTTTGAACGCATTCAACTTGCCAATATTATCTGTTTCGTGTGCATAACGAGCTTAGTGCGTGTTTAGGGCGTACGAGAAGCGTACATAAGCGTTTATCGGGTGTACAAGTAACATATGTCTGGCGTTTGTCTAACGTAGTTGAAATGCACGCCACGAAGAAAAAACGCCCCTTGAACGTATTTGAGACTCGTCCCGGTCGTATCTGGAACGATTATCCGTGCTTTCGGTTGTCTGGCACGTGTTACTATGGTGGGTTTGTCAAAAACATGCTCCTCATACGTCCAAGTAAAAGTTGAACGCTCTTGAGGCGTATAAAATGTGTTCTAAACGTGTCTCAAACTTATCTGTGGCGTTTTCAACGCGCTTGTAGCGTAAATATTACGTACGTGTTGCGAACAGGTATACGTTTGATAAACACTTGAGCGAGATGAAAATTTGTATGTTGTTTAAAAATTTCCTTGAGTTTTAACGTTCACCAAGCGTTTACCTTTGCATTTCGACGTACTTCAAACTTATGCAACGCGCGTTTAACGTTCCTCTTGATTGCAACTTACGTATGCGGACTTGGTAATTTTTCTCTGTACGTCTGGTTCACGTCGGTCTACATGGTATATACGCCTATGTGTGACGCCGGCATTAGTATACATGCATTTTTGGACACTTCCTTATTTAGCACAGTTTTCTGTCATGTTCTTGCATCTCAAATGTGTACATACAAATGATACTATACAAACTGGAATTAAGAATGACCCAGAATCCTCCTAGTACACATTGGAAATCGGATACCTACTAATAGAAATTATACTTCATATTCATAATAATTAAAAAGCATTACAAATAGTTCCTTTATCTACTATTTAAAAGTGGTATATTGTTTGCCATATGATTTGTTCTACGTTGCGTCATATCAGGGCCTTTAAAAGCTTGCTACGCGATCTGTTTATTGCTCATTGTGGAAGGCTGAAGGTTGTAATTTGACCTACAGTTTTAGTATCTACGTCATTTGGTATCGGGTGGATATTTTTCTTATTAGGACTAATGCCATACCTGCTAATTATCTATTGAACTTGTAGATATTGTAATGTAATGAGTACTAACTACTGAATTCCAATTTGTACTGTTACATATATAGGGTGCCGCTACGACGTGAGGTTACACAATATGAAATAAAATCTTAAAACTTTTTTTTCTCTTTCACTCCAAACTTCAACTTTCCACTGACATTGCACTAGCAGATGTTGACTCCTTAACTATCCTTCAGAAATTGTAATTGATTTAACATCCTGCTGATTTGGAAATCGAAGATTTTTTTACAGCGGTTAATGAAGAATATTTTGTCATTTTTTTTCCCTTTGAAACGTGCGTAATTTGATTAACTTAACTTTGCAGATCCGATCATTTAGTATTAAAACCAATTAAACAGACATCGTTAAAATTCTCACCGATGACACATAATTACTCTGCAAATATGAAAATAATGTGTTTCTTCATCTTAGTTATGATTATAAATTGTTCAGTATCACATGGGACACGGTGTAAATGAAGCATTTTCTTAGGCAGCGTGGGTTTTCATTGAAACTGTAGAATTGGTTCTTTACATTCATCAACCTTCGCGCATTTCAATTGGAATAACATGCATAGGATCTTATTATTTGTCCATTATACTTTGAAACTGAGCCGCATGGAATCGAATTATTATTTTTGTTTTTAGTTTAAAGTTATCAAATCATCACCAGAGAAACGCCAATTGATCACCGAATTAAATTAAGTTTGATGTATTCGCGATCTGGGGCTGTAAATACTGTAAAAATTAGAGAACGCATGTCATAAGTGTCATTTAATTCAATTTACGATTTATTTAAAAGGTTTAGTTAGCATGCAGTTTCCGACACTTCGTTCGTTTCGTAGAAGGCGTTTTTTAAAAGCCCTACAATATGTATTACGATTGACAAAAATCAGTGATCGAAGAAATAACGTTAATGAACCATACTAGATAATACTGTTTTTTCTAATTGTTGAAGACCGGACGGTGACCTATATTTGTTATCTTCTACATAATTTGGTCTTTGGATGAGAGTTGTCTGATTGGCCCTACAACATTTTATAATTTTTTAAGAAAACAATCCGTTATTTTCACAAATGTATTGTGTCAGGGTCGCATTATTTATCAAGTAAAAGTACAGTTCAAATAATTAATTTAGAAAAATCTTCCGAGCCCTTATACTGCCTATATGAAAAGAAACTGTATTAAATAGTCCTAACAATATTAGGATAATGAAGACTGGTTAATATTTTTCCCAATCTTAACAGCTTCACTATTGTAAATGATAAAAGGTATCAAGAAGTTAAATTACATGCATAGCATTTGAACGTATAAATGATACTTGAACGTCGGTAAACTGTTGTCTTTATTTATCTATGAGACTTGAACGTCGGTTAATTGTTGTCTTTATTTTTCTATGAGACCTAAACGTCGGTTAACTGTTACCTATAATTATGAATGAGACTTGAATGTCGGTATACTGTTGGTTCAGGCGAACTTGAATAGTTAAGCCATGTTTATGCCTTCAAATGAACAAAAACTTCCAATTACAAATTATTTACAAAGAATCAGCTCCATGTGTCATTTAAAGACGACTGAAAACGAGACTAACATCTGTCACAATCTTGAATTTATAAAAGGGTTATAATTTTCATCTAATACTTAACTGGATCTTCATCTGCAATTTTTTTTATTAAACAACTAAATTTGAAAAATTACCAAACGATCTTATTAGATTGGTGAAAACTATTATATTGTATTTATGTTGGTATGGAGAACTATCTCGATATATAAAGATACAGTATTAATTACTATCATGCATAATGAAGATGTGAAACAGCAACGGGGATGGTCCTTTACCCAAATACTTGTGCTGTTTTTAATAATATTGCAATTATTGGGAAAACCTTAAGTAATGTTTGTTTTTCATTTTAAAAACAATTGCATAGATGAACAGCACAGCTTCACATAAGAATTATTTTTAAAATGAAAAATTCGTCTTGTCTATAGTTAATAAAATAGATCCCCAACTTTATAAACAAAACATTCACATATTGGAAATAATTAAATATAACATTTGAATTGTTTCATGAATACATGAATAATTATGTTTTCATTGAAATAGAAGCTTTAAAAATGTATCAAAAGTTTGGATTAATAAGCATTTAAAATTTTCCGTCATGATAAAGTGTAGGCCTCAAAATGTTTTATAATTTCCAATTAATATGCATAATAATTTTCGTTATCAATTGTTGGCTTAAAAAATGTTTATAATGTTCGATCGCTATGAATAATTAATTTCCGTTATCAAACGTAAACTTTAAAATTGCTGTATCATGTTGGAATGCTATGCATAATAAATACGTTTAATTCATCTTTACGCATTGACCATCTTTTTGAAACCAAATACTGTGGAAAATGTAATCATTTTACTTTAATGACTATCACTATTTCAGTTTTACAGATGATACAGTGCAATCCCATTTACCCTGACCAAGATTGGTCTGTTGGAGGTGATGGAATGTCAGATAATATGCTCAATGTTATGCCCAAGCGTTCTTTTTGTCCAAGATCATTCACCTGGAATCCTAGCCTCAGACGATGTCTGCCATCTTTAGCAGTAAGTTGTACAACGATTAGTTTGTTCGTGGCTAGAAACATGAACATTGAAATCAGTATCAATATTTTATATTTCTACCACTAGATCGGCACCGATTAAGCTTATTATAGACTTTCATCCCTGTGGTTACCATATCAACCAACAAGCCATTGCTTTAGTACTGGTGAGGGCGAAGTGATGCATTTTTTGACAGAAAAAAATTAGTATTACCAAAGTATACTGAAATCTTCTGTTCATTTAGATCTTTTTTTTAATTTCAATGCTATTAAATGTTGTTTACTTTAATTGACCTTAATGTTAATGTCCCAGAAAGAACCAAAAACCATAACAATAAAAAAATAGTTGTGCTACAATGGTATCTTCTGTTTATTGTATTTCATTTTTCTAGAAGTACAAAAATATTAGATTGTTTCAGTGTAAAACAATTAAGATGGACTATAATTGCACTGGTATATACCAATATGTACCAAAATAAAGACAATAGAATACCTTTAAATGGAGAAATCTGTTTTATGATAGAAGAAAGACATTTAATGTTAAATAAGATTTCATTGGATATTATAGATACATAACACGTATTTTGCATATGTCAAATAATTTCAAACCTTAACAAGATATAAGCTACGAACGGAAAACATCGGAAACCAAACCTTAAAGTTAATTAGCAGCCAATGTTTTCGATCAACAATCACGTAATGATGTTTACATGGACTCGAAAAATATGTGAAAAAAGAGCACAAAGAACTTAGCATAGAATATATGCATCATTTCAATAACTTTTATTACATTATAATTTTCAGAAACACGTTTTATATGTCTTTAAGATGCAGTCGTTCATATTTGTTTTCGTTCGTGAGTAGGTGATATAAGAAAAACCAATAACTTGAGACTAGAAAATAACAAGGTCTTTTGTAGCTCACTTTACGGTATGGGTTTCGCTCATTGTATAAAAATCATATATGTACCCAAAGAAAGGGTGTTCTGTTGGAATAGCATATAACTATAAGGGGCACTTTAAATATCAATAGTAAGTCTTGTTTATAAACTTAAATTATCGAATACATGGCATAAACTTTGTTACCACTGAAATAACTTCTTTTCTTTTTTTTTTCTTGCAGCATTTAAGAAGTCGACTGGGAAGACGAAGCAGATACTGATGATCTTAATATATACACACTTTCAAGCAGTTCATTATGTATGCCTTAAAAAACAAATTCTTTGAAAATAAATTAATTGTTGTTGTCATCTGCAATCATTTTCTCTGAAATTGATACTATGTTAAAACAAACATACATTATACTTTTTTATAAATTGAACAGCAAAATTAGCAATATTATAATTAAAGTAATTCAAAATATATTTCTTAAATGATTGTGTATCTGATACACGATGTCCTAGATTTGTGTGATAAATAAATGACAAAAAATACAAGATTACAAATACCACCAGTTTTACATTAGAAGCTTTCCATTTCGAATTTTCATCGGTGTCCGGTATTATTGTTATTTTGCCTTTTAAGACACATAATAACTACAAGCATATCATCGGACAAAAAAACCCTATGGAACAGCGTAATTATTTCTATTTTTAATCCCTGATTAGTTATCAAAGGTACCAGGATTATAATTTAATACGCCATACGCGCGTTTCGTATACATAAGACTCATCAGAGACGCTCAGATCTAAATAGTTACAAAGCCAAACAAATACAAAGTTGAGAGCAACGAGGACCCAAAATTCCCGAAAAATTGTGCCAAATACGGCTAAGGTAATCTATGCATTGGTAAAGAAAATCATGAGTCTAACAAAGACGCCAACAAAAATACTGTGGTATTTTATGGTAAATTTGAAAAAGAACCCAAACAAGTTAGTGTAGTTTAAAGTAAATTGACAAAGGTGACGATTATTTTTTGTAGTTTATGGTACATACCCTATGAAGTAAAGGTTTTCTCGATAGAAAACAAATTACTTACGTATAATTTAGAAACAAGAGTAAATAAATGAAAACAACGATGACAAATCGTCGTATGTCTGAATCACACATCAGGATCCATCACGAATGCCTAAATTTTTAAAATCCAGTAGCGGATTATATAAATACACTTCAAATGATACATAATAAGAGGAAGCCACATATAGGGGAAACTCTAAAGTAAACTGAATGGTACACATCTTCACCATCTAGAATCTATAACTCAAGTCCATTTGTGAAGTAGACCGTGATTATTTTTCTATTAGGTCGTGTTACATTCCGATGATTTTGTTTTAGAAAACAGACAAGACGTTCTTTTCAATGAGAGGCAACTGCAAGCTCGCTCTTGAAAATCGTATGATTTGAGAAATGTATACTCTATACCCGGATGGCATAAATGAAAACAACACATAATAAAGTTCAAGCGCCCGATGCGCTTTTCATGATTAACCTTAGAAAAAAACCGAATATATAAAAGCGAAGGATGCATATAATACGGAATCAGTTTAAGAGCTATATTAATTACCATACAGGACTTTAAAATATTAGCAAAAACCATCTTAGATGATTTTTGTCTGAGGATGTTGACACATTAGTTTCGTAATGATTTCAAAACTTATGAACTGACAATTAAAGAAAGGTGTGTTATACATCATGTCAGTGCCACTTATTAGTACTGAAGAATACTGATATGATAATACCCTTGGGAACAGATTTCCACCAGCATCGGTATAGATTAAGTGCTACAAAAAATGAAATCAGCACTTTGTTAAATTATAAAGTTTAGACATCCAATAAAAACAAGGTAATTACTAAGAAAGATTTTTGCTAATTAAAATATTCAATGAGGTCATGAAGGACTTCCACGATTATGAAAGGTAACTCTATTGATCGTTGGATTACCGAGTGTTCATTTATTCTTACTTTTTTGATACGACACTCGTAGTAAAAGGAAAAATTCTTACCTAAATTTCGGTTTCTAGACGATTTTAATACTCTTATATACCCGTGTAATAAACATGTAGCTAATGTGGTTAAATTCTGGCTTCTGATCGAGAAATATTGTTCTGTATGCTTACACAACCTGAGCATATAACAAGTGTGCTGTCCTTATTGGTTTTAATAGTTTATCGGCCTTGTAATTGAGTTTAATATTTTTATTCAATGTTTCCTGTAGAGTTACCTTTCAAGATTGCGAAAAATTCAATTACTGAAATTGGCCAGTTTGAAATATGATTTTTATTTGGATAAAAGTGACTAAAAATTATTTTTTGTAAATAGGAAAAATGGCTGATAAATATTCTCTTTGAGCTACTGGAAAACAGCATTACACTTTTTAATAAAGGGTTATACATAATATAACAACAAAAATAACTTTAGCAAAAAAATAGCCATGTATACACATAGAAAAGTAAAAGTATCGCACCATCCAGAAGTTCTCTCTCTCTCATCAAAGTATTATAACAAGAAATATATTCCTAGCCTCAAAACTATACAAATAAAACCATTTTGTTACAGATCAGACCATAGGCATACATAAATAAATTTATTTCATTTTTTGGAACGAGAAATGTTTCGATGGTGACAAAAACGTGACAAAACCCAATTTCGAGTGAAACCACTGTTCCTACATCTCAACGAATTAACCGTCTTTTAATTGCGTGGTTAAAACATTGAAACCATTGGTGTTATATAGTCTTTGTCATTCCTGCTTCAAAGATTGAGCTCAAGTTGAAATGGTGATAACCTCTCAAGTACCATGACGACAAATTATATCCCGATTTACTCAATTGATGATTTATCTCAAGTTGTGCACCAGGAGTGGTAAAAATTACTACAACAACAATTTCAACAATTCAACCATGCAATTAGAATATGGTTATCATCTGTGATTCGTGTGTACGTTGGTATCACTCGGTGTTAAACATTGTTGTGTTTATTGCAACCACTGACACATATTCCTGCGTCCCCAAAAAGTCATTAGTCTATTGAACTTTTCTAATTTTGGCACCCTAAGTTTATTATTCATTTTCAATACCCAAAACATCCTATTGTTTGACAAAGATGTACTTTATCAGATTTGTTATTTTTCATCAATCTTTTTTATTTATTTATAATTGCCAATAGCTGGAATACATAATTTATATACTTTTGGAGCAATAAATATTATATGTTATAATATTTTGGCTTGTGAGAAAAATAAGGGTTGTTCAATACTTTTTTCCATTTGTAGTTTATGTAAAAAAAAGTTATAAAAAAAGATATAATGATATTAAAGTAATGTGTTCCTTCAAATGTAACAAAATGAAGGAATATGTTTTATGTATTTGGAAAACTAAGTTTTAATGTAAAACATGTGAATATAGACATTTTTTCAATAGAAAATCCTTTAATTTATCGAAATCTTCCATTAGGCTATTATCTTCCCGTACTGTAATTCGCCAACAGCTTTTCCGGATGAAATGCCTTGCCATAACACTTTCATGAGAAAATTGACAATCGCATAGCACAAGAAATGAAAGAAAAAGTAAACAAACATGGAAGAATGATAGTATTTACAGATTCTGAAATAAAAAGAATAATACACAAAATCATTAAAAAAATTATAAGGTAAGTTAAAACAACAATTGTGTATCCCGGTCATGATTGATGAACTTCGACAAAAAAATCCGAATGTAGAGAAGCAGGTAAATTTCAAATTATCCATATAAACCGGCACGGAAATATGCAGCATGGATGCATCTTTTTAAAAAATTTAAATAGGATTTCTAATATCTTATAAGTATTTCACATAATTTTGACAAATCCACGAAAAAAAAGTTCAATGAATATTTGGATGCAAAAAATATTCATCGATTTTTATGCCCCACCTACGATAGTAGAGGGGCATTATGTTTTCTGGTCTGTGCGTCCGTCCGTCCGTCTGTCCGTTCGTTCGTCCGTCCGTCTGTCCCGCTTCAGGTTAAAGTTTTTGGTCAAGGTAGTTTTTGATGAAGTTTAAGTCCAATCGACTTCAAACTTAGTACACATGTCCCCTATGATATGATCTTTCTAATTTTAATGCCAGTCCACTGAACATGACATGGAAAATGATAGTGCGAGTGGGGCATTCGTGTACTGAGGACACATTCTTGTTGGATCTGAATTTAGATAAACGGAAAATTAATTTGAATGAAGTCTATAATAATGGGAAAGTGTAGTTTTAAACAAAACATGCACATCACTTAAAGACCTTGTCAGCTTGAAGTGAATGTATCAATGTCAGTTCAAACGTCATTGTGCAATGTAAAACAAAGAAAATACAAGTTAAAACGTTGTGTTAACTCTGCAACCCGGAATTTTACAAAAATATTGGAACAAGCTATCTGTAAAGTTTTAAGATACTCATTTTGTGTTTATAAATTGATGAAAAACAATTTATTTTTGTATCTTCATCTTTTTCATAGCTTTTTTCTCTTTTTCTTTTTCTGCAACTGTTGGTGCAACTCTAGCGGTGTTTCTGTTATCCTCTTTAGACTTTCCATTACTCTTGGCAGGCACGTATTCATTTGATTCTTGCACTGCAGCAATTTCCCCTGGAAAGTCTTCTTCATTCCCATCTCCCTGCCTTCCTTGTCGTTTATCTGTATCAAGTTCGTGAACTCGATGATTTGCATCGCCACTTTTTCTGACGAGCCAGTAAGTAATTATATCAGTTTTTCCCTAGAAAAAAAATAATTTTGATAAAATGACATGAAAATTCTTATACCAAAACGTGTCTATTCCGCCCAAACGCGTCCTTCAAATCACCAATTGCCCAAAAGTGTACGAGTTCACATCCAAAAAATGTATTTGATAAATGTAATTCGCCAAAACATTTCAGTTTAAAAGACACGAACGTCTCAAAACTTTTAGCGCTGATATGTCCTCGGTGATGTTAATAATGTGAACGGCTATACACATAGTAGGACGAACGTTTAAGAGGTTTGCTTCGGATTAATTCTAAAATAAAAGATAATAAACCCACTAACCATTTGCATCTGAAGGAAAGATGTAATAATCTGAATAATGAATAATCAAATGTCCATTTCTACTTTCGAATAAAAACAGAAACCAGATATAAAACAAAATAATGGAACAACAAAAAGTTATTTATACAGTGAAACCTGGGTAAACCGAACCCTGATAAAACCGAATTTCAGTTTAAACCGAACAATTTTCAAAGTCCCACAAAATTTCCCTATCAATTAACGTTAATCTAACCTGAAAAAACCGAACCCTGTCAACACCGAATTCCGAACGCTTTTTGAAGGCTCGTTAGTAAATTTGTATCTAAAAATTACCTGTCAAAATCGATCAATACCAATCAAAACAATAAAATATAATTAATTATTTGCATGATTTAATTAAACAAACACAGGATGGCAGAGTATCCCCGAAGGTATTTGAGGTTTAATGAACTTGTGAGTTGTTATAACAAACTAATTAGCATGTCTGTGTGCACGTATAAAGTGATTTTTTTGTAAAGAAACGTTAAACTGGTCAACTACCCCCATCGCCGATAATGACAAGAAAGGAACTTTCCCTCAGATCAATTAAATGCACCTTACTCAAATAATTACGGCCACAAAATCGAAACTGCCATTCTGTAGCTAAACTGTTTAATTAAATAAAAGTTTTAAAGCCTTTCACCGGATTAAGAAGTCGTGTAACACAATAAGGTCAATGGATTTCAATTGCTGGATTCCCATTAAAGGCCCTATATATTTGATTCGAATGCTCCCGAAGACTTCCGTTAGCTATTTAGCAACGATAAAGTCCGAGAATAAACTGGACCCCTGCTGTTGTTTCACTGTTATCGTGTGCCGAAGTATCAATCAGCGGGTGACCAGTTTAGTCCGAGAACTCATGTGTACAATGATATTCCCCATTCAACTACGGAATCGTCATATGACAGTGACTGTGAATCTGAATTGGTCAGTGAATTAACGAATGAGAAAATAATTATAAAAAGCAAAATCGCTCCACGTCGGACATCTCCCAACGACGAGCGTGATTGGCGCAGTGGCGTTTTATTTATAAACAAAAATGTAGCAAAACGTCTATCTTTTATCTTCTTTTATTTTTACATTTACATCTAAATCAACACAAAAATAAACTGTCGGCTGTTGTGTCACCTATTATTCCTGCCAAAATTATTTTGGTGTCGACTTCCGTCTACCTCTACAATCCGAACACCTGTGAAAACCGAACAAAACGCAAAGTCCCGTGGGTGTTCGGTTTGGACAGGTTTCACTGTACTTGCAGTGGTTTGTTTGGTCAATATGATTATTATTGTTTTAAATTTTTATGTACATCATACATAAGAAATCTAATATTTCAAAAGGATAAATTTATTCGACAATGATTTGAATAACTGAATTTCGTTTATCAAAATTATGGTTGCCATGCTCTATTAAGGATATCTAAATAACTATCAACAATTTTAAATTCATCAGATTCAACGTTATGATTTATCTACTTACCTGCTGAGTAACTTCTCCTTTCTTTTCAATTTTGAATTCTCTGTATTTACTGAGAATCGTGTTTGTTGTGTTGCTGATATGTATCTTGTTAGCTACAAGAATATATCGAGATAGGAACAAATAAAACAATATCATCTATCTAAATTCTACTTAAAATTCTGTCATGTTCATATGGATACATTTATAATGAATTGTCTAGTAAAAGCATAACTCTGTGTTTCAATCGCTGTGATAGTAGTCTGATATAAACAAGTAAATCATTAACTTGCCAGTTCCTAATGTTACGTTCCAAATACCACGACATTTTATGCTGAAATATTATTCTAGTTCCAAGCCGACCAGGCCATACTCTTATTTGTAAAAAAGCAGCAAATAACATTTTTAAGTCTATCTTATTACATGGTTGGAGATCAAACCAATGACATCTCGCACTCCTGCATGCACGCTAACACGAAGCCTTGATGAGATCAATAGTAAGTCATCGACATGCGACATATGTGACATTTGGAGCAGGATCTGCTCACCCTTCCAGGGCACATGAGATCCCTCACGTTTTTTATGATGTTCCTACTGCTCACTCTTTAGTTTTCTATTTTGCATTTTGTTGACTGTTGTTTGTCTTTTAGTCGTGTTTCGCTATGCAATGGGATTGTCAGTTCGTTTTCGTTTCGTTTTTTGTATCTTTTGCCCACTTTTTATCAATAGATACATAAAATTTACAAATAAGAACCTTTTTTTTCGTTATAGTTTCTGTTTTGATATTTCAAACTGTAATACTGTATAGTTAATGTCAGTAATTACAATGGGTTCTGATAGTTGTTTAGCAAAACTAATTGTTTAGCAAAACTAAAGCAATTGAATACATATTATTATTGGTTTGAACAAATAAGAATAGTTACGGGTGCTGTTGGCTTTGATTCTTGTTGCCAAGTTGATAGTTTCTCCAAATAAACAGTATTTCGGTACTTTGAATCCTATAATTCCAGCCATACATGGACCTGAAAAGATGATAAATTATTTGTAGGAATGGGTTTGTAAAAAAGACCAAATATGATATGAAGACCTACTAATAGAATACAAACACACCCGTGCCGAAATACTGACAACTTGGTCGACGATAGATGGATTGAATAAAAACTTTTTTTATTTTATTTTGCTGCTAACATAATTCACACGTATTTTGTTTTTGATAAATGGGATTGTGTAATAAACACAATTAAAAGAACTATAAGTTATCAGCAAATCTAGAATGAAGCAACATTTAATTTTTAATCATGTTAAAAATTTCAGATTTATTTTTGAAGTAACATATATTGAAAGATTTCAATTATAAACGTTCCTATAGACGTAATATTAACACTTCCTCAATCAAAACGATTGTTTAAGTGGAACATTTTTTTTTATAATAATTCTGTTTATTGTGATTATGAATAGGTTTTCAATTTTGTTAACATATAGCTACCCATATTAAATTGCATTACATATAAAACCAATCTATAGGGGAATTGCTCGATACCAATACAATGTTAACACATATTAGATTTCCATAACTTGTATTCTGTTGAGATGATGCGTTTGTTTCTGTCACGCAGATTTAAATCAGATTTAAGTAATAATTATGGCATACCTACGCAGACACCCGACAATATATGGTGCAATTGTGAGCATATATATCTAATCTATGAAAAAGAGAAGACAAAACACCGAACATTTCCTTTCTAAACTCTACCCTATCGGGTTTACATATACGATAGATAAAATAAATCAAGATGTGCTGTACACGACATAAAAAAAAGTAAAATCACAAAAATACTGAACTGTACGGAAAATTCAAAACGGAAAGTTCCTAGTCAAATGGCAAAATCAAATGATAAAACCAATCAAACGAATGTATAACAACTGTCATATTCCTTGGTACAGACATGTTATTCTGTATAAAATGGTGGCAAAATAATTGTGTTAAATGGCAAACGAGAACACATACACTCTTGAATCTGCCGTAATAATAGGGTTTGTACAACTTCAAGGTAACATAATTTCTATAAAGTATCGAAGCTTTAAAGCCTTGAGATACTTAAGTTTATTCAGAGCAACGTTAATTGTTAATTGTTAATTTCAGTACAAAAATCTCACTGAAAGATGAAAAGGACATTTTTCCTATGTATGTTTTCCTGGCAGGGATCAAGTTGGAAGTTTGTTGAAACCTGCTGCAATTTAAATAGTGGAGAGACTAAAACTCAACTTGCAAACATTGTTTTCCATTGTCTTACATATATCAGCACTTTCAGGTTGCACTTTGTAAATACAGCTGTTTCTCAAACCACGCCTCTTTTGGGGAGATTTAGAATATTCATAGAATTTTTTCAAAACTTCATAGTAAAAGTGGTACAGTTTTAGCCGTGAAGGGAGTTCCTATCGGAAATTGCATTGTCAATATTTACAGAAATGCAACCTTCAGTCGGTAGCAATGATAATACGATAATTGAAATGATGTATTGAAGACAATTAATATGTTTACCTCCTTTAAAATGTTTTTTTTATTATGAAACTGCAATTTATGCCTCGTTCAAGCTTACATTTAATTCTAATTTAATTCAAATCGAATGCGAATCGAATTCGCTAATCGCGTTCACACACTCTTCTTTTTAAATGCGAATTGATTCGAATTGGCTAAATCGCATTATCCAATTCGAATTAGAAATGCGTTTTTGTTAATACGAATTAAAAGTTAACGTCGTTTGGACGTAAAACGTTTCAAATGCGAATTAAACTAATTCCATGGGAATTAAACTAATTCGAATTAGTTGATGCAAATCGAATTCGAATTACGTGTGAACGAAGCATAACAATCATGATAAAGCATTTATAATATTGTCAAAATATCTATAAATGCTCTAGCTATTATGTGCTCTTAAACCGGTAAACAGAATAACACTCTGAAACTGTAAATGTTGTAAAGGTTGTATAAAAAATAACCGTCGTGTGAAATAAATTGAAAGAACAAATTTGCCCGACGTCCGACAATATGTGGATAATATTTGTAGGTGTAAATTAAAATATATCAGATTGAAGAAATATTATCATTGTAACTATGGAAACATAACGAATACAACTTATAAAATACTGGAATTTATTACAAGTTATATATTTAATGAAATCAATTGTTTTAACTATGTATGCAGATGGTCACTTTGTTGACGTCAAAATTACCTGGAACTTAATATGTAAGGTCCCTTGGGTTTTTAAATGTTGTTGTGCTATGCCTTCAACCATGGGAGTGGAACACAAGAATAACCTGAGCACCAAATGGATTAAAATTAGGTGCGTGGATAGGAAATGCATTTCAAGTCGAGCTTCTGACTACCTTTTCGTGATTTGTTAGAAACTTGGGGCACAGTTTATACTGATATAATATATCAAAATATTCAAATAAGAATGTTATTCACAAAATCATAATCGATCAATTACCAAGCAGAAATATTTATCTCCATTCATTAAATACCTTTTATTTTCGGACTATCAATATATAACATAACCAGTTGTATTCTTCTTTTCCCCCTCTACTTATGGTCACATGGATTCATTTTTAAAGTAATTGTCACAAAACTATGCCATTCCATTCAGTGCGCATAGAATTTTGTGAGTTAAATCATTTAATTGACCCAAGTGATCCAAATATATGGTGAACACATATAATATATTGAACAAATTTGCTGTATGCAAGCATAGGGCATGCCAACCGATTTGCATACATAAGCAACCAGAAATAACTTGAAATTGCAAATTCTTGGAGAAAGCCCAAAATGGAGGGTTCAAGAGAATATATTTTGAAATTGAGCGTCTAGGGGAACTCGATGAATAAAAGGAAAATATGTGTGAAGAAGCTCAAATGGTGTAGGACACTGGAGTTCTAATCATTTCGAGACAGCGTATACCGCCAAAAGTCTGGGTAGTCAATTTCGATGTTTTATCTAACTGGACATTTCGGAACGAGATCATACTCCTTGAGAATAATTTCTTATTCCTTTGAAATCAAAAAGTGATCTATATGAAAGATTACAAGCTAAATGACAAAACATTTAATATATGTAAAACTAATAGCGTTGAATATGAATGTATTTTCTTTTTCAAATGCCTAAATTATGTAAAAAGATAATTATCTATGAAATGTATAGATACATTTCGTCTCATTTCATTCAGGTTTTCATTGGTTCATCATGATAAGGATGTAACGAACTATTTGGAAAACATAGAACATCGATATGTTTGTGGTTTCAGATGAGTAGAGATAAAAAGAAATAGTAGAAAGTAAAATCACAAAAATACTGATCTCCGAGGAAAATTCAAAATGAAAAATCCAAAACTCAAACACATCAAAAATGCAACGAATAGATAACAACTGTCATATTCCTGACTTGGTACAGGCATTTTCTTATGTAGAACATGGTGGATTAAACCTGGTTTTATAGCTAGCTAAACCTCCCACTTGTATGACAGTCGCATCAAATTCCATTATAATGACAACGATGCGTGAACAAAACAAACAGACATAATAGGTAAACATGTCAAAAATAAGAGTACAGCAGTCAACATTGTGTTATAATCTTAATATCCTTAAAAACAAACAAATATGTAACAAAGAAGCACAAACAGGCATATAAACAAAGCAGATAAGCAAATATGAAAGACAAAAACACAAAATTTACAATAGCAGAATAGCACAATGACTGGGTGTATAAGTACAGAACCACGTCCTTTTTATCAAAGAAACCCAAAAGGCATTTAGAAAAAGCATATTAGCAAAAAAGAAAGACAAAAATACAAAAATACAAAATGATCTTAGAACAATAACACAATGACGGGATGTACAGAGTCACGTCCAGTAGAAATATAGACAGGGAGATAACTCTCACAGGGGTTAGTATTCGGTTATGCAATGAAAAGAGTGTCACCATTATCACTGTTCAATATATAATGATATAAAGCGATAAAACATATGTCAGGATAAATAATGTTAGAAGAGAAAAGGAATCAGAACAAAATCGAAAGGTCTTCCACGAAGATGTAAAAAGATCTAATAAAAATAGATCTTGAATCAAATCATAAGTAGATAAATAAAGGCAACAGTAGTATACCGTTGTTCAAACTCATAAATCCATGGACACAAAACAAAATCGGGGTAACAAACTAAAACTGAGGGAAATGCATAAATATAAGAGTAGAACAACGACACAACAATACAATGTAACTAACACACACAGAAACGGACCAAGCATCAGACTAAATCCCACGAGAATAACAAATATAACATCAAAACCAAATACATGAATTTGGGATAGACAAGTACCGTGACACGTCTTATCGCAATGTCAATATACACTCAAAAATAAGAGAAAACAAACGACGCAACGTTAAATTGTAACACACACAGAAACGAACTATAATATAACAATGGCCATAGACGCCATTATTACGGTGATTTTGGATATTTCAATTGTTTTTTTCATAAAATATAATCGTTGCTGTTAATTAAAAATAAATCAAAGTAAGGAACTGGTAATCAGGTGAAGACCTCTATTTGATCACCAAATTGCATGATATAAACTTTAGTGTATCTGCTTTAAAAGAATTTCATAAACTTATATAAAAAAAAAAAACCCAGGGATATGAGTTAGTCGGAAATTTGAAGTTTGAAAAATCTATATTTTACATGTTCTATATCGTAAAATGAAATGTTCGATGGAAGTCAACGCAAAAAATAGTGATGCAAGTTTATGTTTAGTGTATGGCGCAACATGGTTTTCAGAGAGGAAACTATGTATACATCCGAAATGTTTAATAACAGAAAATGGTATTTTGAATAACATTTCTTCAATTTTGATCCCAATAGGGAATTGTTACGAATACAATGTTTGTCTGGACAAACCATACCTGTGTGTATTCCAATCCTCAATTTTATAGTTCTATGTCCATTGCAGAATTTCATCTCTGTCACTGTATTAAGCATTTTCAAGGAAAAGTTGGCTATTTCAGTTGCATGACGATCAGAACTTCTATGTGGCAATCCTTAAAATAAAAAAAAAATGTTTGAAAAACAGGATTATGATTGTTTGATTGTTCATACTTATGTTTCAGTAATGAACTACTGTAGATACGCTAGAGGTTTAAGGTCTTGAAACTAAAAATAACCAAATCTCGCCAGGAATCGGGTTGCACGATGATGCTCTCATACTAAGTATGTTATGTTATGAAAATGATGAAAAATCTGCAAAGAAAGATAAATAGTTATGAAAAAAGTATTTCGAATTGTTACAATATTATTTATTATTACAATGAGTATTTCATAATACTGTACTGTAATGTTGCAATCTGGAAAGAAGTGCATTTGATTCGCATGTGAGCAATCTGTGTTACTTCCAAATAAAATAAGATGTAATTTAATATAAGTAATGCAGTAGGAGTTTTTGAAAAGGTTGAATCAGCTTTTTCAATTATGCATTGTCGGGGTATATTTTTGCATGTCAAGTACAGTACACACAGAGAGGATATAATCTCATACTCCCAACACAGATTCTGGTGCAACACAGTGTCACACTGTGAAACAGATTGCTCTCCCAAAAAACACCACGTACTTACTCCCATCTGTGAGGATTTTATGACTTGTTGATTGCAGGTAAAAGTAATAAAAATCAACAAAGCAATTTACTTTGGTCTGACATTAACAGGTAATTACGGGTCAACTATTCTAAAACTTTATCCTATTTGAAATATTTATCTTTAAGTTTTATTTCTGAAATAATTTAAAAGGTTATGAAATGAAATTTTAAAATTCATATAAAATATGTATTGATATTTGTTTTTGTTTATCTTGTAAGATTGGAAAATTATTTACCTTCTAACATCATTTGTACATTATCAAAAATGTCTAGTTTGATTTGTAGTCAGAATAAAAAAATATTTAATGATAAAAACAAATAATAAATGTATGTAAAAAAATTTGGAAATTTAGATTTCTCTTTAGTTTTCATTGAAATTTAAAAGAAAGATTGTATAAATTCAGTAAAAAAAACATGTCTTAAATTCCAATAATTATAATCATCTAATTATATAAACATGTGATTTTTTAAATATTTTCTATATAAATTTGATGTACTTCAAATTTTACAAATCAATGTGACTGCCATTTATATAATTAATGACAGGAAACACAAGAAATGTTTATTGTAGTCAACAACTACTGGCACATTTCAAAGGTAATTATAGCAATAAAAATCATGGTGTTAGGAGGAAAGACACCCAGGTAATATACAATTTAGGAGTTTTAGGGAGGAATAACTCCAAGTTTCTCCCAATTTCCTCCAAAGATTTGGAGAGAGTTGCTGGAGTTTCCTGGTGTGACACCAAGTTTTTACATAGTGTTTGATGTATGAGATTATGTCCTCTCTGTGTGTACTGTATTTGTAATGAAGGGTATTTTGATTCTGAATTCCTTGTATTGGTTTTGAATAACTGGTAGAATTTCGAGAAAACATTAATATGAAAAATTAAATAACATCTGCATGCGTTTCAAATTGCTATATATATTTGAAACGATTAGGATTACAGACTAGTTTAACCGTCAAGTCATCTAGACTTTGAAAGCAATTTATTGTTATGCTGTCAATGATTTATTGCCTTAATTAACGCATATTCCATTGAGTTTGCATTAAAAGTTGCTAATGCTTGTCACAGTTTCTCGAATGTAATAATTATTATATAAGTCATACCTGATGCAACCATGAAGCTGTCATTAATCGTTTCTACTTTGAACGCGTCGAATTCTTCCAAAATGTTGTCAACAGTGTTATGTAAGGATCCAAGTAATATTATTAATTCTTTGGGTGTGAGTTCTACCGTAATATGACCAAAACCATACACATCAGCAAAACACACGGTCACTGACTTAAAGTATTCGGCCTCCACTTTCTTTTGCTTTTTCAAGCGATTAGCAATTTGCCTTGGAACCATTTGGTATAGCAATCCATCCTTCCGAGCCTTTTCACTAGCTAACTCATTAGTCTTATCAACAAGCGTCAATGCATAAATCTGAATACTACTCGTCAGACTTTCAGTTGCCAAAATGACCAAGGGACACATCAGTATAACCACAACAAGTAAAATGGCGTATACGGCTAGGTCAATGGTCAAATCTTCAATGGCTACATCTAAGATTTTAATTACTTTCTGAGCCATCTGTGTTTGAATGTCAAGAAGAGTATCCATATAAATGGTCATATTATCAAACCAATATCTTGATTTGGCAATATCAATTGTTGAAGTATTTTCCACGTTTTGAATTTCAGTTCTGAAACTTTCGATGATTGATGTGATGTTGGTACCGTTGTTTTGTTCTCGCAGTCCGACGTTGTATATTTGCCTTACGAATTCAGAGTACATTCCTGCTGTTTTCATATGCGCACGAAAACTGTGAAGTCTTTTATTGTATGTTTCAAAGTACGAATGAGACTCGAAACCTCCCCTTGAATAGAACATGGTACCTAACGCTCGCTCTACACCAACGTTTTCTTTCGCACTTGCCAGCTTCTGATACGCAACAAGTATCTTCCATACTAAAGAAAATTTGGATTCTGTGATCGTATTGTATAACCAATAAATCGTTGTGTCGATAATACGCGAATAAAAATCAATTTCGTCTTGAATCGAAAATTGGTCGCGACTTAGAATCTGTCGATGTGCAGCCAAGTAATCTCTAAAATTTGCCTTTGATAAAAACATGGCACCGTTCGCTTTATCCAGATCGCCGGGCCAGTATGACAACCGATCAATAGTCCTGTCAGTATTGATGTATTCTGCCAAAAGAAAAGTTCTAGTTTCTGGTCCAAGTTCACTAAGGTATAATACACTCATGTCACGTTCTACTTGGAGTCGATGTACCAATTGTCCCACGTCAATGCTATAGTACACTGAAGATCGTTGCTGCAAAAAGTAAGACTTATATTATTATTTCTGCAAATAATTAGGGAACATGTGAATCGTAATGTAAAGTGAATATAAGAGCACTATAGAGGTTTCTGTGTAGAAATATCTAAACTGGAAAGGGTAAACATTATTTATTATATATGTCAAAGGAGGGGAACACGTTCTTACAAAAGTTTACTTTTATAGAAGGAACAAGAGCTCTATTGACAAATTGAGATATGAATAGATATTTTTACAAATTTCTTAGTAATATATTGGGAAATCTGTTGACAAAAATAACGATCTTGCAAACAATGAATAATAAAACTATTCATTATTTAGTACGTTCTCAACAAGGAGGGATATTAAATTCTCAAGAAAGGTTAAATGATTTCGTAGAAAGAAACAGCGAAAACAAATATTTCTATGTAAAAACAGCGGTATCATTAATGCCAGAATAACCATGAAAAAAAACCTAAAGATTGCTAAGCGAATTTATGATTTAACATATGTCAACCTCAGTTATCTTTTCTTATGTGATAAATCTTCTAGAAGTTCGAATAAAGTTGATGCATATATATTCTTGGACTATGTCCAAGATATATTGTATGTAGATAATATGATTTAAAAAATGTAGCATCACTGGAACAATGTATAGGATTAATTCTAAGTATATGTTTCAAGTTCGACAAGAAAATTGGCATTTAAAAAAAGTCTACAAAGGATTAACACTTCTATGCAAATTCATGCGGATATTATTCAAACATTTTATGCAATTACATCGAAAAAGAGGTAAATTTTGGAAATTGTATTAAGATAGGGACGATGAGAAACAATTTTAATATTCATTTCTTACTTTACATTTTCTATATGAATATGATTTTTTTAGTTAATCGATAAGCCGCAACCATTAGAATATTGACATATCAGTATTGCTTCTAATGGAACATGTTCAATAAATAATGAAAACAAGACACATGCGTTTCCATATAAAAATAAAATTATGTTGTTGATTGCCAATTTTACGATTAAACAATTTAAATAAAATGGAGGCCACCAAATGTAGTTAACCATAAGGCCTTCAATTAACGATGACCTAATACGGCACCGCTGGCTATAAAATGCACTGGCATGAAAAATATGTTAAAAAAAATCAATAGAGAAAACTAACGGCCTATAGCTACAGCCCGTAACAGAGTAGTGATCGAATTCGCGTTTCTTTACCGTCAGAATAAGTTACGTTTCTCAGAAAGTTTTCATAAATATTGTTAGATACCACTAATCGTTCCAACAATCAAGACAACAGAGACAAACAGGGGAAACAATATGAAAATGAAAAGATATGACTTAAGTGTTAGCATGTTCAAGGAGAAGGCACTCAATTTACAAAAAAATAATTGATGTTTTAAGGAACTGTAGAGGTCTCCACAGGTTTTCAACAAGGGTTGAATTCAAAACCTTGAATATGAAAGCCTCGAAATCCATGATACTTTTTCTGTGCGGTAGTTATATCTACAAAATCCAATCATGTACACGACATATAATATTCATACATTATATAAAAAAGAAGATGTGGTATTATTGCAAATGAGACAACTATCCACAAAAGACCAAAATGACACAGACATTAACAACTATAGGTCATCGTACGGCCTTCAACAATGAGCAAAGCCCATACCGCAGTCAGCTATAAAAGGCCCCGATAAGACAATGTAAAACAATTCAAACGAGAAAACTAACGGCTTATTTATGTAAAAAAAAAGAACGAAAAACAAATATGTAACACATAAACAAACGACAACCACTGAATTACAGGCTCCTGACTTGGGACAGGCACATACAGAAATAATGTGGCGAGGTTAAACATGTTAGCGGGATCCCAACCCTCCCCCTAACCTGGGACAGTGGTATAACAGTTCAACATATGAACGAACTATAAAAATCAATTGAAAATGGCTTAACTCATCAGATGGACAAATATACAAGTGGACGTGTGTCGGTATGTATATTTATATATTGGGAATTTATTTTTGTTTCCAAACAGAATTCTAAGGTTATGTATAAGTGCCTCCCTCCGTTCACTGCACAATTGTAAATTGTCTTCCCAAAGACCAGCAAAAATAAATAACACAAGTTCACGTAGTCATAAAAGAAGTCGTATAATTTACGATAAATCGAACAAAAAATCAGAAATACGGAATATTATATGTTAATGGTTAGGAAATCCGTTTCCCCTACATGTTTTAAAAGTCAAAGAAAAATGTTTTCCCTGATACAAGCGTTTTAAATACCAGCTTTGTGTAACCTATAATAGACAAATTCGACTGGATATTAGGAAGTTTTAATATGTTTACTCTGATTTGAAATTATCTTTTAGAACTTTTTTTAGTAATTGAGAACCGATGTTGTTTATGGGTAATAGGTGAAATGTTGCATGATCCCTCAAAATGATAGCAAGCGCAGTTTTCCGGACGATTTTCATTTGAACACTGCTAAAAAAAACTGTCAGGTCCTGGCCATGGTATATTTTGGAGAAATTTTTTTTTACTGATTTTTACTAAAAAAAAATATTCTCTGTGTGTGCCATTGCAAGAAATAGTTTTGCTCGTTATTTTGTCATATTAAAAAAAATTCTCAACAAAATTTTCCCGTTTAAACTGTACTAGAAAAATGTTTGGTATGTGAAACGGACGAAGACATATTCTAACAGAAGTACAAATACCAGTCCTCCCTTTTGTGTATACATATGAGAAAACATTTAAAAGCTATTGATTGAATTCAAATCCATCACACTTACGGTACACATTGTAGTCCGAAAAAGGAAAGGACTTCATTCCTATCAAACACCTTTTTAATTGTTTACCAGTATATTTCTTTTAGTTTTGGGTAAAATTGTAAAGGAAATAATACTATCAAGACGTCCTTCCATAAATCTTTTTTTTTCTGTTCTGACTTTGAAGAAATGACTACTTTTCGCCCAATCGAAATGGTGCATGGACATATTTTGTTTCATATTATTAGAATTATTTTCAATATTATCGGTATTAAACTTAATTATCGACACATGAAAGTTTGTAAGCATTGTCAATCTTTTTAACGTTAAAGTACCAATAGTTCGGTCACCACTCATTAAGTTTGTCGATAACGTAGCTAATTTTGACGGTAAAGAAACATCAATTCGATCACTTCTCTGTTACGGGCGTATTTCATAACAAAACAATTAACGAAAAAACAAATGTAACAGATATGAAAACAACCACTGAATTACAGGCTACTGACTTGGGACAGGCACATAACGAATGTGTCTAGGTTAAACATGACTGTGGTCGCTTGAACCTCTCAAAAACCTTGGACAGTTGTGTTATGACACAACATGAGAGAGCAAATCTATAAAAATCAAATGAAAGGGTTAAATCATCAGATCAATACTAAGCAGAAAAACATCTAACAAAAACACAACTCGGACGTGGCAGGGTATATATACATCCATAACAACAAAAAAAGGTACAAAGTGAAGACGACTAGAGTTTCCATGTATATTTCAACTAAACGTATGAGATAATTTATAAAATTATGTATTATAAATATATTATTGTGGTCTCGAAATAACTTTTGATCAGAATAGTTACAGTATTCGATTTGAATTTGTCAACCTCATTTGCTTGAAATGTAGCCTTTGAATTCTATTTTCTCGCCTCACCCATTGTTGGATAGTTGGACTTGAGGAATAAAACTTACCTTGTCATTTTCCGCTCTACTGTTCAGTATATCTGCTAAAGTATATACAGTGTAACCCCATAAACCTATGATAGGTATAACAGTGAGACATAACATTTTAAACAGTTGTAATTTTTTGCCGGTTTTTGACAAGGGCTCATCTCTACAAATGCCTACAATTAATAAAAATATAGTTCATGCATTTATGTGAAAATATTGAAATCGATGTGTTTCAAAAAACATATTTAATTTAAACATTCATGCAAACACTACTTGAATTTAAAACTGAATAAGAAAGATGTTTTAGAAATAAAATCTTTCACAAAGTATATTAAGCTGATCAAAGAGTAGTTTTCATCGATATTACAAAAAAATAGTATTTCACGGTTTCCTTTTAATTCTAAGTTTGCATATTACTGAAATATATCCTAAAACAAGCTATATAAAGTGTTAAAAAATGTATACATTATTTTTGCTTATACATTACCTCTGCCAAATAATGGTGGCTGTACAACATCTAGAATTTCTGTTTCCGAATGATCACTGACCACTGATCCGCCACAGTTGACTTGGCCATTCTCCTCCTCTAAAACTTTCTCTTCTGACATTATCTTGGAATATATTATAAATTCTCCCTAAACATAATGACTATGTTTGATAAAAATTAAGACTACACAGGAATGTTTCGAACTACATGTTTACTGAAAATATAGAATATTTAGTTGTCAGTATATAATTATTCAAATAGTATTTCGGCTAAAAGTTACCTTTTGAAATCAGTATATTCAGATATTACCAAAATATAAAAACCTTTATATTATGTAATGAATTTCCTAATATTTCTAAATTTGTAAATGTATCCCGAATCCAATATTCTAAATTTTTATCCAGTAGCTATTTTCCTGACATACAAGGTATGCTCTGCGAAGATACACAATGGTCGTTTATTCACACTTAATTCTATAAGAACTTTCGTAAGACGGCAAAGTGTTAATTATAATTATTGCCTATATAGCAACCCTCCTGGACGTGAAACACAACGCAATGTTTCTTCCGATAAGTTTTTTTTCTATTTTTTTTTTTATCATTAACGAACATAAAAGTGTTGCGATAAAGTCGAGGGAAACATTTTCAATTTCATTAAAATGTGATCTGTTTGACTGAAAATATTATTATAAGTTCACGGAAATTCGTTACCAGAAACTTAAGCTTTAAAAAATGTGTTCATGATTACACCAAAACTACACTTAAATTCCAAAATAGACTAAAAACGAAGTCATATGTTAATAGGGTTGCATGTTTATATGTCTTGATCGATTACTGAAACTATAGCAACGTGAATTTTGTAATAAATATAAAAAATAAATTAATCATAAGCAAAACTAAAACATAATGTTTTGGTGCATTGATATCATCACTCAATGGACGACTTTTCACACTGAGAAAAGCTATTCGTCCTGTACTAGGTAAACAATAATCAATCATCTTATCTTTCTAGCTGAAAAAGATTTTTTTTTTTTTAATGTTCGGTTTTTAATTACATGTATCATTGTGTGAGATGTCCAAAATTGTTCTTATTTTAACCAGATGTGTTAGATATTTTTTTTAACATCTAGTTTGTCTCGTTCAAACTAAGCCAGAGTAGCATTTTGATTTCATGCTTCGGGTGTTTCGTGGATGTTAATTTACAGTTCATCAAGTAATCTAAACCCTTTACTGATAGTTACATTGGTGAACTGTTTTTACCTTAAGGGGGTACAGAACTAAGGAAGTCAACTCTTTGAAATTCAGCTTAACACACTATTAGTATAGAGAAATCAAGCTTCTCAATGATCTATGATATTTATCAAATGATATTATTCCTGTAAATTTTGTGCTGTACATTTTTATATTTTTTTTCAACAGGTCAAAGCAGGTAAATATTTGTCAAAATTTTATGGAATTTAACATGCCAAATCTACTTTAGCCAAAGTGTTTAGTTACCCCTTAAGAGAGTGTACTGTTCAAAGGGGGTCTCATTAAGGGGTGGGGGTCTGATCCCGGATCCCGCTTATTGTTTTGTCAGATTCCCATATCCCGCTTACACTATGTACGTAAGCAATTCTCATTTTTTTCTAATTTCCCGCGTCCCGTTAGACTTCATTTCCCGTTTTCACGGCACTATAATTTGACGTGTCACGTGTCACGCTTACAAAAAATCGGCAATCCCGCGTCACGCTTAAACCCCAAAGAGACCCACTACAAACTAAACTACTAGAAACTCTACTTAAATGTGTAATGTAACACGTAAGTTATTTGAACGTTTTAGTAAATGAAAAACAACTCTGTTGAAACAAATTGTAAAAACACAAACACAGAGAAGATATAAAGCGGAAGTGATGCAGGCGCTCCTTAATACGAATTAAATCAAGAAGAAATCAATAACCATGGAAGTAACGTTCCGCTACAACTAAGATGTTACACTCTCACTCTAGACGGATGACTACGTGCATTATTGCTACTCTAAAGTGTTGATGACACTAGGATAATTTTAGATCTAAACTTTACCACGCGCGAAATATCATCTTTTTTCGTAAGTGAACTTTCATCTTTGATAAACGATCGTTCAATCAAACCGTGAAGAGTGAAATTTCCCATATCAGTTGATAAATAATATATCGATATTCGAAGGGTTGCGTTTCATATTAGGATTTTGGTGATGTTGTAATGCTGCATACATGGAAGCAAGCGAATGAAAAACAAGATCTTTATTGTAGAATAGAAGTCACTCTCCGTAAGTTTTACAGACGCAATCATAGTTTTATTTACAGTATCAAAAATTCATACTTCAAGTTCCTACATGTATCGGTGTCTTTCACCTTTCGTCGATTATGAATTCAACGAAAGTGACTTGTTGGAATTTTTATTTATCACAAAGAACGCGACATGTATTTTAAGTATAACACAAAGTGGCTTCTTTTCTTGAGTTCACTCGCGGGTTTTGGTTTCGTTCGTGTTGTTTGATCTTCAGTTTTTCTTGTAGTGTTATATGTACATTTTTTGTCTTTAAAATATGACTTATATGTTTTGCCTTTATATTTTTGTTACTGTTAGCATCACCGCTGTGAATTCGTCATAACTGTCACATGTGTTTGAATTAATTGATACGCAACTGGCTAGCATAATAATTTATCAAACAGTTCAAAATTGAAATTGAAATAATTAGTCATCGTATTTATCTTTAATTATAATTTTTAAGTAACTCTATTGTGATCATTGCTAAATAAAACTTCATCTGCTGCATAGTTAGATTGGAGAATTCACTGTGTATGGGAAATGAGGAATTACAAATGTATGAGAATCACTGAACCAGTTCAATCGAAAAAATAGATAATTTTTGAGTCACGTTGAACATATTGAGCGTTGTTACCATTTCATCAGATTAGCAATATGACCACTGGAAACTTGCAGTAAACTAGAATACACATGTAATATTAGGGAAAATATCTTAAAACAACGCTCAATCATCTATTACCAAATGTGTCTATAGGTTTCTTGCTGCATACACAACGCTGTCACTTAGATACAGATGTCAAACTAATACATATGCCAGCGGAAGACAAGTTTTACATTCGTGCGGGGAAAAGCTTTTTTGGGACCGTTTAGTGACACAAAAATGTGCCGTGTTACTTAATTGTATCTAAATTAAGTATTCGATATTACGGAGTGTTACTGGTCTACTGAAAGAGTGACAAGCTTAACTTTATTTTACAGGTACGGAGCGTTACTTGTCTACTGAAAGAGTGACAAGCTTAACTTTGTTTTACAGGTACGGAGCGTTACTTGTCTACTGAAAGAGTGACAAGCTTAACTTTATTTTACAGGAACGGAGCGTTGCTTGTCTACTGAAAGAGGGACAAGCTTAACTTTATTTTACAGGTACGGAGCGTTACTGGTCTACTGAAAGAGTGACAAGCTTAACTTTATTTTACAGGTACGGAGCGTTACTTGTCTACTAAAAGAGGGACAAGCTTAACTTTATTTTACAGGTACGGAGCGTTACTGGTCTACTGAAAGAGGGACAAACTTAACTTTGTTTTACAGGTACGGAGCGTTACTGGTCTACTGAAAGAGGGACAAGCTTAACTTTATTTTACAGGTACGGAGCGTTACTGGTCTACTGAAAGAGGACAAGCTAAACTTTGTTTTACATGTACGGAGCGTTACTGATCTACTGAAAGAGGGACAAGCTTAACTTTATTTTACAGGTACGGAGCGTTACTGGTCTACTGAAAGAGTGACAAGCTTAACTTTGTTTTACAGGTACGGAGCGTTACTGGTCTACTGAAAGAGGGACAAGCTTAACTTTATTTTACAGGTACGGAGCGTTACTTGTCTACTGAAAGAGTGACAAGCTTAACTTTGTTTTACAGGTACGGCGCGTTACTGGTCTACTGAAAGAGGGACAAGCTTAACTTTATTTTACAGGTACGGAGCGTTACTGGTCTACTGAAAGAGTGACAAGCTTAACTTTGTTTTACAGGTACGAAGCGTTACTGGTCTACTGAAAGAGGGACAAGCTTAACTTTATTTTACAGGTACGGAGCGTTACTGGTCTACTGAAAGAGGGACAAGCTTAACTTTGTTTTACAGGTACGGAGCATTACTGGTCTACTGAAAGAGGGACAAGCTTAACTTTGTTTTACAGTTACGGAGCGTTACTGGTCTACTGAAAGAGGGACAAGCTTAACTTTATTTTACAGGTACGGAGCGTTACTGGTCTACTGAAAGAGGGACAAGCTTAACTTTGTTTTACAGGTACGGAGCTCTACTGGTCTACTGAAAGAGTGGCAAGCTTAACTTTGTTTCCAGAGCAATTGCTATATAAAAGAACACGCACAAACAATACACGTATACTCTTATTCAACACACAAAGCATATAATTCATGTCGTCAGTTTCGGGTGTTTTTCTTACACATATGGGCTGTCCCTATCCCATATTGACATCGATATTGATATGTGTACACATGTAAGCCATTCGTTTTTATACAGGTTTGTTTTAAGTATCTTTTATAAATTCTGTTAATTCGATTCACAATTATTTTAGAAAACTTTTGACTTCTACATGTCTTTTGTTTTTTCTGTGTTGTCGGACATAAAAAAAAAACCTGTGACATGTTTATACAATTCTATAAATTCGTGTTTTCAATCTGAGATAACGAATTTTACAATATTTTTGGAGGTCCTAAATGGACCTGTCAAATATTTATTGTCGTTAAAAATGTCATTTAAACTTATGAACCTTTTAAAACTATTTTTGTCGAAAATGACCATTTAAAGGGTATATAATTTTTCATATCAAAGTTTGATAATTAAATATATTTCAATCTGATATTGAACTGAGGATGTTGCACTTATTCTTATTTAACAACCAAATTGATAGCCAAAAAAAAAGGGGGGAAGTCACAAATAAGATTAATCACAAGTATATGCCTAATTTTATTGATGCTGATTCTTTTGTTTCAAATGGGACAACGGCTTTTCGAAAATAATCAGCACTTTATATATGAAGATACAGCAGCACAATGAAGGGTCTCCCTATCACAGAATACCGAGAAAATGTATAATTTTGTTAAATTGCTACAGCTTTTAACAAAATAATTTTGTCCTGCGGATTAAGGTTTAGAAATTGGACTCTAGGAGATTTTTTTCTTTTTCAAGTTCTAGATGTTTTAAAAAACGGATCACTTTTTTGTAACGCATTCGGTAACATGTGAAGGTCGTAGAGTGACCTATAGTTGTAAACTTCTGTGTCAGTTGGTCTCTGGTGGAGAGTTGTCTCATTGTCAACTAAACCACATCTTTCTATTTGTATATAATACAGTGTCAATTTTTAATTGCTTGAATTTGAACCAATAAGAAACAAATTTAAAACAACTCAACATCTTCCTTCCACTTTTCCTTGCAAGAAAACATTAAAAAAATCATCATATTCGTCTTTTCTAACAAAAATTCCCAATGATCAGGCTCTACCTGCAGAAAACTTATTTCAAACGAAAAAGCACATCCTAAATTGTACGGTGATGTTGTTAACCGAGTCCGAAATGCAGATACGACCTGTGTAAAGATTATGTTTTTCTCTGACTGTTAATGACGTCTTTACACTAAATACATTGGATGTTGGATGTGTACTGATCCGCCGATACATATTTTTTTTTCATTCTTTGAACTAGCCGTCAATAACTGCGAGTACTCTCATATCTGTGCTTAGTGTTTTTTGTTTTGTGTTTGGGATGTAAAAGTACCCGTTCACGTACACTTTGTGTTAGATAAACTTCTGTTTGTATCCATCTGATGCGTTAAACCTTTTCCAACTGATTTTTATAGTTTATTCTTGTTTTGTTCTTTTACACCACTTTTCCAGGTTAGGAAGGGTTGAGCGCTCACAAACATATTTAACTCCCCCAAATTCTGTATTTGCCTGTCTCAAGTCAGGAGCCTGTAGTTTTGCCGTTGTTTCTTGTCTGTCATATTTGTTTTTCGTAAAATGATTTGCTATAAATGAGACTTTCCTTAACTGAATAGTTTCAAATTTTCATGTCGGAACCTTTTATTGCCGACCACACCATATGGGTTTTTCTCATTTTTGAAGGCGTACGACTTCAATAAGGTTACCTTTTATTGCTTAAATCCACTTCATTTGAACTTTGGTGGATAGTTGTATCATGGCAATCATACCATATATCCTTATTTTTATAATAACACTTGTTGTTATCCTTCAGAATGTTGTAAACCGTAATGGCTATGCATGTTGTGTTGCTTGCTTGATTTTTGTCTTATTAATGTATACCGTACATTTCCTTTATCAATCAAAATACCTTTGTAGAAAGAATTTCTCTATAAAGGGTATATACACAATTTGGATTCAGTGTTAAAAAATACATACATTTTTTTTGGTGATACGAATGATTGGAAAGAATTGAGAAAATTAGTCATGGAACTTATAGGTTAATTGAACTCTCTGTAGAAACATAATTATTTAAAACCTCTCGTCCTGAATAAGCATGAAGTAGTTGAATCTTTTAGAATAATCAACATAAAGTGTTAGAAGGTCTTTTACTCGTGCCGGTTGTAAAAATATGTAACTCGGTGACTGTAAAACAACGAGCTGAACCCGAGATGCACAAACTTCTGAATATATTACGACTCTCTTTTGGAGAATTTCTCATTGGCAATCATACCTTATCTACTTTTTTTGATATATATATAAGCAGTCTTGAGTTCATAACATTTAACATAAATATTCCTTATGAATAAAATCAAAAAGTCTATAGATAAAAGGTATGATAGGCAATTTTTCTATCAAATAACCTCTAGATGTTCGATTCACAAGATACGACAAGACGACAAGAATTTTAATAGGTAAATCCAAACATTCGGATTAAACAAAAACAACACAGAAACATTACCATTTAACAAAATGCAAAATAAAATAAATAATGAAATATACATAAATATTACAAATGACAAATAGTTTTCATGTGTGAAAACATGCCTCCTCCCAAAAATAGAAATATTTATATAAAGTTAGACAAGGGACGAAGAAGTGATAGCTTCCTACAAATAAAATATGCTAAAACGCCGGAAATTCATAATTAATATACATATAATATCAATCATTTGTTTTTGTTCTTATGCATTTCAATAATATCAATAACAATAATCTTCAACATGTAACATTTTTCACAAATTTATTTTCATTACTTCGTAACTCTTTGTGTTGGATCAAAAAACTGTTTCAGAAACAGTTCGACTGTAAAGTAATTTATGTTTGGATACATGGTTGCAAAAAGGAATTCCTGTCTTTACAACAGTATAACATTGTAGACTCCTATTTTGTTAACGCTGTTTACTTTACCGACCATACCGAAATTTTCTTATTCATATTTCGGCAAACATTTCGTATCTTTCGTATCTAAATTTAGTGATAAATCGTTTTCACAACCCTACTCATGTTCCTGTTTCCTTTACGTTTTAGTTCTTCTCCATGAATTTAATTATCTATCATAATTAAAAAAGATAACTTTTCGGAAATGTCATTTTATTTTCATTATTTTACTGATACAATAGAAATCAGCTTTGTGAAGAAAGTTACTTGATTTCCCCCATATATAAGACATATATAAGTATATACAATCTTAGATAGGTATATTTTAACGTTTAGAGAAAATCCTACTCGTTATGTCTGGTTATCTTCATATACACCATATTCAATAGTCTTTTTGGGTTTAGACAATAGAAGCAATCCTCTAGATAACATGAGAACCTGTAGGCATACGAAGTACATTCCCAACACCGCCTTACTTTTCACTGCTTGTATCATTGCAGGCATATCTAAACATCTTATTGCTTATCTTTATAAACTAACCACCTCTAGAATAACCCAATATAACCTTCTTAGTTTTACTATGGTCTCTTTTATATTAGCATTCATGGTATTTTTCAAATCTTGCCTTCTTAGATTTTCGCATTGCAGTTTCAAACTTCTTGCTTTTAAAGCATAACTGACAACAACCCTCATGTTTTGCGTCTGTCATCAATATTGGTGTATAAGCCAAGAAGCATACACTTATATATTAGACCGTTGGTTTTCCCGTTTGAATGGTTTTACACTAGTAATTTTGGGGCCCTTTATAGCTTGTTGTTCGATGTGAGCCAAGGCTCCGTGTTGAAGGCAGTACATTGACCTATAATTGTTTATATTTTTTTAAAATTGTTATTTGGATGGAGAGTTGTCTCATTGGCACTCACACCACATCTTCTTATATCTACTTATATAGACTATTATGTTCTGATACATTTATAGACATTATACACTTCATTCCAACTTTATTCAGTATCTGTCTTCATATATTTAAGTTGGTGTGTATGCTTGACAACAATGGCTTCTATCTTTTGTGTTTCAGAACGTATACATTATAACATGTACACAGTGTTCATAGTTTTTAGTAAACTTATTGTCAAGACTCTAAACATTGCTTTCAATAAATTGGTCTGGAGGTTTCTGAAAAAAAATCATTGGCGTATTAGTAGTATATATAAATCAATTATACATTTAATACAAAATACCAAATACCAAATGAGTTTATTCATTCAATAACATATGGTTCTGTACATGATCCCTAGTTGTTCATTCAATAACATATGATTCTATACATGATCCCTAGTTGTTCATTCAATAACATATGATTCTGTACATGATCCCTAGTTGTTCATTCACTCACATATGATTCTGTACATGATCCTTAGTTGTTTATTCAATAACATATGATTCTGTACATGATCCCTAGTTGTTCATTCAATAACATATGATTCTGTACATGATCCCTAGTTGTTCATTCAATAACATATGATTCTGTACATGATCCCTAGTTGACACAGGGTATTGGTCTCATTCGTTCGGCATAGTCTAATTTGCTAATTGATTAAAATCTTAGAATTGAAAATAGTTAATGTAAATAATTGATCTGCGAGTTATTGTTCAGTTTTATACTTTAATGCTACAGTCAAAGGCTTCAGTGTGATAGTGAAACGATCTACTGAACGGGTGGTGTAAATCAGATGTGGATGCTGAAAATCATACTTCAATATAATTCTGTTTCTTTCTTATGGGAATAGTGTAAAAACATTTAACTTTTCTATCTTTTATTCTAGTATTCCCCTCTCCAAATTTAAGATACAATTTGAAATATCAAGTTATTTCAGGATTAGACAAACCATGCTTTGTAAAAAAAAAACCACCCTGATTCAAACATGCCAAATCTCCTCATTTTTATATCAACACTTCCTAAAGTGAATTTTATAAAATGAGGAAAAACAAAAATTGTTTATATTATTGTTTTATCAAATTTATCAAACAAGCGAAATTTTAAACATAGTTCATGTGTATATATTGTCTTACCTCGTCTGGTTTTGTGTCAGTTACAAGTTTAACACCGGTTTCATCGTTTGTTTTAACAACAGGACTGCAAATCGACAATCTTGGTCGAGACGCGTTATTATTATTTGATAACTGAAAGTACATTGAACTTCTTGCTGTATCTGAACGACTCATTTTTCGCTGTCTATGAACTCCAAGCTGATTTTTAAGAAGTAGAATGACCTTAATATAAACAAATAAAAACAATTACAAAGTATAGGTATACAATCTTCTGGATACTTGTTGCAGTTCGTTAAAATTCCTGTCATTTATAATTTAACTCAAACCTTATATAGATTATACTAATTGCAAAAGCCATTTTATTCTGCTTGATAATATTTTTTTTTTGCCATTTTATAGTATATAATTGTATTCTTCCTCATGAGGGCTAAAGGTCTTGATTCGTCAAACATAAAAAAAAAATGATGCATGATCATTACTTTGACCTCTAGAGGTTGCCTTTTTAATTTCTAATTGGCACTATTTACCTGAAAATATCGCTCAAAATGATATTTTGCAAGTGAACAAATATTACATGGGATTTCTATACTTCCTATATCATTACGTTTTGTTGCAATGGTTATGCTCTTACTTAATCGACTGTCGTTACATGGATGTATAACAAATAAAAATAAAAAATCTTTACACGAACATTAAGGTGGTACCTAACACTACAGGGAGATAACTCTGTAAAATCAGCTAAACGTTTGAATTACGATGTGCTGTTAAGGGAATATGAAGCTTCTCAATGATCAAAACTAGATTTTGTCAAACTGCTATATAACCAGTGTAATTTTTCTGATAAAATGGGTGGTTCAAAGTTTTTGAAATTTTATATTTTTGTCAAAGGGTCAAAGTATATACTTTGTCCAAATTTTATAAAAATTAAACGAGCCAAATTAATTTTAGTGAAAGTGTTGGGTACCACCTTAAGGTTTAAAAGTGAGTTCATTTATTCAATAATTAATTTTATATCACAGTACCATATCATCTTTCGTTTGTTTTCCTATGCATTGTTGTGATTGTCACGCGGATGGGGCACTTGCTATCAGAAATATCAAATTTATTAGGAAGTAAAATCTTATTTTTGGAATTCTTATCAATTACTGTCAGCCAATCAAAAGAACGGATTCTTATTAAAGATACATGTTTAACCTATTCAGTCGTTGTCATTTTTTTATGTGGTTCATGAGTGTTTTTCGTTTATTATATATATTAGACCGCTTGTTTTCCTGTTTGAATTGTTTTACAATAGTTATGTTGTGTCCTTTTATAGCTTAATTGCTGTTCTGTGTTAGCCAAGGATCCGTGTTGTGGGCAGTACTTTTACAAAGTGTGATTTGGATGGAGAGTTGTTAACTGGCACTCATACCACATCTTCTCATTTCTATATATTGTGAGTGTTGAACTATGTCAAATGGACTTACCTCACCATTAAAGAAACAGAACAGGAGCGAAACAAAAAATCCCTGTAACACACATAAAATCAATGTTTAGTTTTATCTTTTGAATCTATTCATAACATGTCTGATTTCGTGCAATTATACATCCCCAAACTGTCATATAGTACAGGCGCTTGTAAGTTGTATGCTTTGCAAACAAATTAAATACTTGATAACATTAAAAGCATGGTTTTCATTGATAAGAGGGCTGATACGATAAGTAGGAAATCGTTTTATGACCACACGCTGTTGTAAATTGTTGTTCTCGAATATAAACCCTTTGAAGTAACATATTTGTCCTTATGTAATATTGATTTTTATCAATGAAAGGACTTCAAAGATGTAGTTTTATATATAATATTTCTCAAAACAAAAAGAAACATTGATAATGCAAACATGCCTAAAAGGAATTTAGGTACACTTCCTGTCTTATATATTTACGGAGGGCCCAAAGTGCTCATTTAAGCGGCCTCAGCTAGGTTTTCACTATATATTTTGAATATCGAACTGGCACTTTGGGCCCTCCGTAAACATAGAAAACAGGAAATGTTCCTAAATTACTTTAAGTCACTTTTGTATCTACCTATTAACTAAAAGTCTGCATAATATTAGAAAGATTGAGAGATCAGGGGGCTCTCACCATTGTCCTGTGCCCTTTGTCTTAAAATTTGGACAATTTTCAGCTGAAAAAAACACAATCTAAGTCCTCCATAGATATCGAAGATGACATTATTCCGGCAAATCCTTCTGATAAAACCTTTATATATACAGAGTCTATGATTTACTTGTATTTTATAGACATTGAAAGACCAAGGGGGGGGGGGTGTCTCTTCCTTATTTAAGTGGTCTCAGCTAGGTTTTCACTATATATTTTGAATATCCAACTGTCACTTTGGGCCCTCCGTAAACATAGAACACAGGAGGTGTACCCAAATTCCTTTTAGTCACGTTTGTATCTACCTATTAACTAAAAGTCTGCATAATATTAGAAAGATTGAGAGATCATGAGGCTCTCACCATTGCCCTGTGCTCTTTGTCTTAAAATTTGGGCATTTTTTTTGCTAAGAAGTGACATTCTAAGCCCTCCATAGATACATATATCGGAGATGACATTATTCCGGCAAATCCTTCTGATACAACCTTTATATATACAGAGTCTATGATTTACTTGTATTTTATGAACATTGAAAGACCAGGGGGGTCTCATCCTCAGTTAAGCGGTCTCAGCTAGGTTTTCACTTTATATGTCTTTTTTGGCTTTCCATAAATATTTCTATCTATATTTCTAAATGTTTCTAGAATATTCTATCGGATTTCCTTTTTTGCTTTAAGAAATATCATATATAAAAGTAAATCTTTGAAGTCGTTTCACTGATAAAAATCTATATTACATAAAGACAAATACATGTATGTAACTTAGAAAAGGGTTTATATTCGAATTTATGACAGCTTTAAGAGGTCATTAAACGATTTCCTACGTATCTGATCAGTCCTCTGAACTATGAAAATCATGCATTTTATGTTATCAAGTTTTTTTTTTTATTACGATTTTCAGCAAAATTTTGAATATCGAACTGACTGCTAGCAGCCGGTTGGATATTGAATATCGAATAACGAACCGGCTGCTAACTTCACATACATGGATTAACTGAACACATTGCAAAATATCGGGAACAGCTAAACACATGGTGGTTATCGGAGACATTATGATATATCCGCAACAACTGGATACATTGTAAATATCAGCGACAACTTGACACATTATGAGATATGTTACATATTTGTTCTTCGTTCATTTTTTTTGTACATATATATGCCGTTAATTTTTTCGTTGGAATTGTTTTACTTTTGTCATAGTGCCTTAAAGGCTTTGCTCATTGTTATAGGCCATATGGTGACCTATAGTTTTTAATGTCATTTGATCTCTTGTGGAGAGTTTTCTCATTGGCAATCATACTACATCTTCTTTTTTATATATACATAATGAAATATCAGATATGAATGATAACTGGACACATTATGAAATATCAGATATCAGTAATAAAATTGAGAATGGAAATGGGAAATGTGCCACAGAGACAACAACCCGACCATAGAAAAAACAACAGCAGAAGGTCACCAACAGGTCTTCAATGTAGCGGGATAATAACTGGATACATTGTAAACTATCAGATATCAGTGATAACTGGATACATAATGAAATATCAGATATCAGTAATAACTGGATACAAAAAGAAATATCTGATATCAGTAATAACTGGACACATTATGAAATATCAGATATCAATAATAACTGGACACATAATGAAGTATCTGATATCAGTAATAACGGGACACATAATGAAATATCAGTAAAAACTGGTACACATTATGAAATATCTGTAATAGCTTGGCATTTATAAAATATCAAGATTTTAAATCTTACCTGGAAGGAAACAAGAATAGCTGACACTATATTGTAAGCATAAAGAAAATCTTCGTGGCCTACAGGTCTAAATGGAATTGCAACATATTGGATTCCCAACAGTGGAATTAATATAAGTGTTGCCCTTAGGGTATGTCTGCAAATAGCAAAAATGGAATATTACCAACTGTAGTTCAAATGGTTTAAGGATATGCAAAAACGTAATATTTAAAAATTAAAATGTATTACTAAAATGTGCATATTAAACTATTGCAACATAATAACAGAATTTATTAACCAACTAAGTACATTATTGCCAAAAATGACTGTTTATTAAAATTTACACATTTTCTGTAATGGCCCTGTTTTTTCTGTAATGGCCCTGTTTTTCTGTAATGGCCCTGTTTTTCTGTAATGGCCCTATTTTTCTGTAATGGCCCTGTATTAATGCCCAGTTTGTCTGTATTGAGCCCAGTTAGGTGTTTTTAATAAAGTGAATAAAATAAAGTTGTAAAGAGCATAATATCTTTTTGTGTTTTATTTAATTTAGTAACCAGCAACCGACATTAAAGAACCATAAAACGGGGTCACTGTTCATCCTGTTTTTCAACACATAACTTCTTTCAACTTAATATCTTGGATATTTGGTATATTTAAAGCTTTATCATTAGGAAGTACAAATTATTTTTTTCAAACTAAACTGTCACTAAAAAAGTAAGAGAGTACATCAAGTTGGCAGCAACACATACACTTGTGTTCAGTTGGTTAATAAATGTATTAAGAAATGGGTGCTTTTATAATGGCCCTGTTATATGTCCTCGGTCAGTAATAATGGCCTCGGATGTCTGTTATGGCAACGCCAAGGGCCATTACAGACTTCCTCGACCATTATTACAGACCGAGGACATATAACAGGGCCATTTTAAAAACACCCATTCATTAATACTATAAGTATAATTTCGTTTGATAAAAATAAGACACTGGTAAAAGCAATTTATTGTGGTAACACAATTATCTTTCTTTATAATGATTTATCATCTTTTTTCTTTTATATTCTTTTAAATAAGTTTCAGTGCATACTTCTTGATACTTGCATATATGTTTGCTGTTTGTTTGTACATGTATACAGACATTATTTAATATCCATCCATCTTTCCATACTCCGATGCCATTAACCTCACTTAAGAACACAATATACACGAATGTAATTTAAACGATTTTCAGAGTGCAGATAGGTTTTCAAAAATATGAAATGTATGCCATTCTTTATACATTAAAACGCAGTACAATCTTCAGTACACATTTTTCGTGGTCTAATTAAATGATAAGATTTGTATGACTTATATATAAACTCATTTACAATACATACATTTTTTTGTACCTAAGTGGATTTGACTGACTCATTGAGCTAACTTTTGTGCAAAGAATACATACCTAAGGGGATTTGACTGACTCATTGAGCTAACTTTTGTGCAAAGAGTACATACCTAAGGGGATTTGACTGACTCATTGAGCTGACTTTTGTGTAAAGAATACATACCTAAGGGGATTTGACTGACTCATTGAGCTAACTTTTGTGCAAAGAGTACATACCTAAGGGGATTTGACTGACTCATTGAGCTGACTTTTGTGTAAAGAATACATACCTAAGGGGATTTGACTGACTCATTGAGCTAACTTTTGTGCAAAGAATACACACCTAAGGGGATTTGATTGACTCATTGAGATAACTTTTGTGCAAAGAGTACATACCTAAGGGGATTTGACTGACTCATTGAGCTGACTTTTGTGTAAAGAATACATACCTAAGGGGATTTGACTGACCCATTGAGCTAACTTTTGTGCAAAGAATACACACCTAAGGGGATTTGACTAACTCATTGAGCTGACTTTTGTGCAAAGAATACATACCTAAGGGGATTTGACTGACTCATTGAGCTGACTTTTATGCAAAGAATACATACCTAAGGGGATTTGACTGACTCATTGAGCTGACTTTTTTGCAAAGAATACATACCTAAGGGATTTGACTGACTCATTGAGCTGACTTTTATGCAAAGAATACATACCTAAGGGGATTTGACTGACTCATTGAGCTGACTTTTGTGCAAAGAATACATACCTAAGGGGATTTGACTGACTCATTGAGCTGACTTTTGTGCAAAGAATACATACCTAAGGGGATTTGACTGACTCATTGAGCTAACTTGTGTGCAAAGAATACATACCTAAGGGATTTGACTGACTCATTGAGCTGACTTTTATGCAAAGAATACATACCTAAGGGGATTTGACTGACTCATTGAGCTGACTTTTGTGCAAAGAATACATACCTAAGGGGATTTGACTGACTCATTGAGCTGACTTTTGTGCAAAGAATACATACCTAAGGGGATTTGACTGACTCATTGAGCTAACTTGTGTGCAAAGAATACATACCTAAGGGGATTTGACTGACTCATTGAGCTGACTTTTGTGTAAAGAATACATACCTAAGGGGATTTGACTGACTCATTGAGCTGACTTTTGTGCAAAGAATACGCAAAATATTCACTAGGAAAAACGTATTTAACTGAAATAGACAAATATTTACTAACAAAAATAGTTTTTGAAAAGTTGTGATTAATATCAACGGAGACGCGCGCCTTTTCAAAAAATATTGATAACCAAGTAGGCCATTCTTCTCGAAAATATATAGTTGAACTACATGTATCTGTTTTCTTTTCTTGCATCACAACTTATACAATATACCTATACGAGCTCGAATCATTAAAATGACAGGGAAAATAAGATGTCAAGTTTACAAGTAGATTCTTTTAAACTTTTTACGACTGTACAAATATTCAGAAATATTATTACTATGTACTACATCTTTATGCACATTTGACATTAAAATGAATTATGCCGAGGTTAAAACAAGGATAAAAGCATCGATATCATTATAACTGTACTTACTGCAAGCCATAAAGCAACAGGTCCTAAGAAAATCCACTGGAGATTCGTTTGATCATGCCAACATCTTAAAAAAAATATTATGCAAACATTAATATATGTCAATATCAAACAATTTTATAGCAAATTTCAATATATACCATTATTTCGGCCATGAAGGTGGCAATTATTATATAAAAACTGTATTACATTGATTTGCTACTGCGTTGTTGTAAGGTTTTTTTTAAATGTCACTATATAATTGAATGTTCTTTTTTCTATCAAAAACGTACAGAGAATTTATCCTCCTATTTTGTACGACGACATTAAACAATCAAATTCTCTGAACTTATGTCAAGAAGACGAAAACCAGTCTTAAAAATCTTTGTTTATTGATGACAAATATTAATATTTATGTTTGACCTCCTGGTTAGTGACTTTTGTAACCTCTCTCCTTGTTTTGTAAATATTGTAAATAGTTATGGTTGTTATCTCTGTACTGATGTCATTCATTGGCTTTTTAAGAATAAAGATATATAAAATCAGTTGCTTCCATAATGTTGCATCAGTCTGTTAATTTAGGGTTTTCTTATTGTCATAAAGGATTTTGCTAGAAGTATCGCGTAAAACGTATGAAACGTAAAACTAATTGGGGAAAAAAAATCACTTACAACTTATTAATTTCTGATGACGTGACACGTATTGCAAAGTAAATGACTGTCTGTATCATTGGAACAACTAAAAGAGAATTAATAATGATCAAAGATATTCAAAACAAGAGATCTTTCTGAATAATCAAAAAGAAAATGCTCAACATGGTCGCATTCACCTAAGGGTCTTCGAATCTGTAATACCAAGATTTCTACTAAAATTCATATTAAATAGTTATGAACGCATGTATACCCTATTATAAGAAGTAATTTGTCTTCAGTTCGAAGTTTTTCATTGGACGCCAATACATGACAAAAGATTACTTTAATTTTTCGCGACTGAATTGATCTTGATCATTTTTAAACTGGCAGTTACTGCACAATCCAGTAATAAATCAAATTTTGAAAATGTGTGTGATGTATTATTATACGCAGCGACGTACGATCTGAGTGTTTTGGGTTACATAAAGAGAGTACAATGTTCTCTGCTGGTTGAAGAACTATTGTTACATGCACAACTCTACGACAGTTCTTTAAACGACATGTTGCAAGTCGAGCTTTCTAAATTTTGATGGATAAAGAGTCTTTCAAGTGGCAGGTCAAAAATAAAATTGAAGTCAGGGATAAATAATATGCTAACGCGTTAACAACTATAGTATATTCCTATTATAATCTAGCCATAGTTTATTAAATAACTTTCGAATAAGAATTCCATTCGATTGATTACAAAACTGGCTTTCCCATTAAGTTAAATAAATAGAGAGATGGGAACCGATCAGTTTTATCACGGATCACTACGTCATCCGCTTTTGTTATTTCAAAATCAACATGGCGTCAACACCGGACCCAACGTTCTCAAAACGTCTTGAATGGATGAGCTGAGGTCGATTCTTTCGAGACGTATTTAGAGAGAGAGCCAGTATTACATGGAAATTGTATTCAAATTTACTAGATTCTTTCATGCAACAACACATCACAGGTATACACGTAAAAGCTGTCCCATATCTAACAATGAACAATAATTGTCTTCTTAAAACTACAATAAAAGATGAATGATGCAAATATGCAGACAAGATTTTCAAACCAATGAATAACTTACCATAATCGACAAACAAATGTAAAATAAATTATAAAATTTACAACAAAAAAGATGTCATATCAATAAATATTTTAAAGGGGCACCAATCTGAGATATATAACAAAATCTTGAGATTTTTTTTGTTCAATCTTTTATGAAAGGGAAATAGTCAAATATTTTTGTCTCTTTTAGCAGACAGTATTGTTAATTTTTTTTTCAAAACAAGCGAAGAAACATCGATAATGAATTATTCACTTGCAAGTGAATAATTCAACCTTATTGAATCCGTATTCGTGTGAAATTCAATTTTACCCCTTAGCTACAGATGAATAACGCATGAATTGTCCGGGTAGAGTTATTTAAAGGAAAATACTGTCAACATTAAAAGTGAAACAAAAGTAAATCATTTGATTGACTGATTCGATCCACAAAAAATCATTCTTAATCAGGTAAAAACGATGATAAACATACATTTTTAATCTATGATATGACATTTTGGTTAATTGTACACTTTTCTATGTAAAAAGATCTTGATATGTTGACATCAAAAATGATTATAGTGTAAACTTGCAATTGATGACAAGACACTGATAAATCAATAGCATCCCCTTTTTCTACACTCTCTCACGTATGAGGTCTGTACTGTTGCTTTCAAATACCTTGTCATCGTTAAAGTTTTATATGTGGTAACCTGTAATACCATAGTCGTTTGATTTTACCAAAGCTACAAACTATCGTGTCTTTTAGAGTAGTTACTTTTACCCACGTAGGAAATTACAAATGTAGTATCCCATACTAGTATATCATTATAAAGAAAGGCAACACGTGGATTTATAAATTCTTATTTTACCTACCCCATCCTATTACAATGCACATGATAAGCACGTGTTTCTCGTTGATAAATGCTAATATCAAAATAGTATGAAGATAAAGCCCTTCACAAAACATCCAAGCATAATTTGATGAGGTAGCATATTGAGCAAGTATATGTAGGAGTCTGCACCAAACCTGAAAGAGTAAAAACACTGCATATAAATACATAAATACAGTTCTATTCATCTAACTAAAAGAAGTAACATATTTCTCAGTCTAAAGAGATGCTAAAAAGGCTCAATAATAACAATTATTATCATGCCGGGGGGGGGGGGGGGGGGTAAACTCAGTTAATTCCGGACGTTACTGCGTAACTTAGCGTGTTTTATAAATACAAGGTCAATTAAAAGACGAATTGTCGTCAATGCTCCTAGAACAAGGGTTAACGTGATTCATGACATTCTTTATAGTGTTTTTAAACAAAGAAATATCTAATTATGAACAGTCACGTTTAGTTTTCGAGTACGCTTACTACGTTTCTTATTGTTTAATCCAATTTGTTTTGTATATATATTCTCGATGTTATCAGTTATTCATTAAATATTATACATTAAATTTTTAATGATATATAGTTACAACGAATTATTAAGACAAAATCGTTTAATTTTTTCAGTTATACTTCATGTGTTCAAAGACTGATATTCGACTTTCATTATAGTACGGTAACCGTTTGTGTATTTATATCGTGTTGATTTTTCAGTTCGTTGAAAAGTTGTGTACTGGTCATTTTGCGTGTTGACTATTCAAAAAAGATAATATGATCATTAATAAAGTATGAAAGTATGTTAATACTGCTTGAAAAATTCTGTAATTATATGTGAAAAAAAGTACTTTAAATTGTTTTTCAAAATTCGTACCAGAATATTATAATAACGTTGTATGCATGGAAAAAAGCATCTTTTGTACCATTTAAATCGATCGATATTTCCCGGAATATCCCTTTTCTTGTATAACAGAATAACCTAACAACTGAATTACAATTGCATTTTCATTATGACTACTTATTGCACGCACTGTAAGGCTATTGTATTCTCAAAAACTACTTTAATTTCTCAAATTATGAGAACGACCAAATTCGGCATGTCTGCGCAAGTTTACGAGTCACCAGAACGAATTAATTTTTCGATACTACGTACAAATGTAAGTGTGTCCAACTCAAAGCTTGCTACCTGTTTTCGTTGTCTTAAATCCTAAGATACCAGAAAATTTTACCTATTGTGTTCTGATTCTGTTCCCTTTTGTTGTATTTTTCTATGATAGATGCATGACAGGAGACGTTACCTTGTTGGTACGTAACGGATGTATACACAAAAGGAAAGGCTTACCATATTAATAACAGATGCATTTACAGTAGAAGACACTGACAATTACCCTATTGACACATAATGAATGCATGCATAACAAAATACGTGTATCCAGTTAACATATTACAGATGCATGCACAACAGTAGACGTGTACCCTGTTGACACATACATGTAGTTGATACATAAACAGCAGAAGATGCGTACCAGATACCATGTTGACACATAACGACTTCGCTTCGTACGGATTTTACATACGATTTTGTTAAAAAAAAAAAATTAAAACAAATCTGAGAAATTACAAATATCGATAAATTATTGTTGACTTTCATTTTTAAGCGCCATTATTAAACAATGCGTATCATATAGAGCAGTATTACTTAAGGGCATATCCAACAGTTTATTTTTGACGGTTAGAATTTTTTCCCTTAAAGATATTTCATTCTTCAATTGACAGAGAATCAAATTTTGCAAAAAAAAATATATGTCGTCGATTTCGTTTTTGCAAAAAATACTGCTGAAAATTGAACATTTTTGCAATTTTGAAGAAGCAAACTTTTTTTATTTAAAAAAATTAAATATGATTTTTTAATCAACATATACTTATATAATGGGGCTCAAATTGAAGCAAAATAGTTCAAGATGGTTAGAAAAATCTAACTTTACCATTTAATGAATTAATTCATACTCAAATAAAGCCAAAAACGTTATGGTTACCCCCAAAAACGGCAAGAAATGAACATTTTTTTTTTTTTTTAAATATTTCTAACGGTGTCGATTTGACCAAAGTAAGATATGTTATTCTTTGAAAAAAATGGAACGTCATAACGTTTTGAAAAATATTTGTCACCATACCCGTTTTTGAGAAAAATCAAGTAATATTATATTGTTTACTCAATCCCTCCCGTAAGCCTCACAAATTGCGCCAAAAATTAAGACGTTTCGGGACGTACCGTTATATTTCCCCGCTAATTTTACAAAGGCAGTGCGACGGTGTGGTAGACAATGTATTTTTACACTGACTTTGTTGGATAGTTGTCTCGATAGCACTCATATATATCTCATATCGCATCTTCTTATTTATAATGGACCAGTATCTGTACGAGATAATAATTCAGTTAGCTTTACTATTGTGTTCGTCAAAATTGCGAAACCTGGGTGTGAAACATGCAAACCATGGAATTACAAACTATTAAAATAGTCCCCGGCTCTGGTATATTTCATCCCTCTTTTAAAACAAACGTATTAGAAATCCGTTTCTGTGTGTTGGTCTATAGTACAAAGCAGGGTTAATTTTCATATTATATTTACATTTGATGTTTTTGTTCTGATTATTCATTTAATATGCCTCTTGACGACCGTCATCCATAATCATTATTCATGTTATTTATTTTACCGTTACTTTACAAAGTGTTTTTGTTAAATTATATTTGTTTCCTCATACATAAGTGAACACCAACATCGTCATATATTTGCTACCTGTATGTCAGTGTATATAAAATTTTTACAATGTTTTCCTATTTCAATATTTTTTTCATTGTTTTTATTACTGTGTCGTTTTTTGTTTTACATTGTTAACCGGTTAAAGGTCGTATTCATTTAAAGAGCTACTGTATATATTAGCACTTCAACGCAAAGCTAGATCTCATCTAGATGCATGATAAATGTTAGTTTACGCCGTATTTTATTTTTCTCAAGAAACCGGGTTTTTTTCATCTTTCTCAAGTAAAACCAAACTTTGAGTTTTCTATCCTGAATGACAAAATCTTGGAAAAGTTTGGTAAAGAACTAATGACAATTTGTGTTGCATTCTAATGCAATAATAAATCATTACGCATTTGCTCTCGTTGTTTTCTACTGTATTGAAGATAATTTGAATAAAACGGAAATTTTTAAGTGAGTATGGTCTAGTAATGATCATGATAATTGCAGTTCTTTTATAATAGACCAAGAGGACAAAGATGTCTAAAGTTTTGAGTTCTAGTTCTGTTAATATTCTGTATGAGTTTTTTGCCGATTCCCGCCGTGCCTTTTCCTTCGAGGAAAGAAACCGCCCTTTTCAGACGGCCATTATGACGCCGTTGAAAACACCGTGAAATGACGGGAAACAATAGACGACGGTTAAGTTTGTTATTACCTTCCCTGAAACTGTTGGATATGCCGTTTTCCGTAGTCTGTAAAAAGTGACGATATTGAGTGTATCAGATAGAGCTCTAAACCAAACTAATTATGTCCTATTTCAATATGTCTGTCCAACAAAAGTACTCTTGTCTTTAGGTTTTTTGGTTAAGTTCGATGTTTTTCTCCATTTATTTGATGATCGTAATTCTTTGCTAGTAATCGTATTATGAACTATATAACTATCTTGACGATTTATCCAGACTTTGAATATGGTAGTGTAGATGTTTTTTTCTTCTCATAGTTTATAAGACACACTTCCAACAGTTCGCATGTATTGCATGGATTGATTGGAGATTGCTTTATATAATTACGCCGCATCAGCACGCCTATATTGCAGAAACTTAAATAGATATAGGAAGATGTGGTGTGAGTGCCAATGAGACAACTCTCCATACAAATAACAATTTAAAAAGTAAACCATTATAGGTTAAAGTACGGCCTTCAACACGGAGCCTTGGCTCACACCGAACAACAAGCTATAAAGGGCCCCAAAATTACTAGTGTAAAACCATTCAAACGGGAAAACCAACGGTCTAATCTATATAAACAAAACGAGAAACGAGAAACACGTATATATTACATAAACAAACGACAACTGCTGTACATCAGATTCCTGACTTAGGACAGGTGCAAAAGCAGGTAAACTGATAACTTACTGGATTTTCTTGAAGAACATCTGGATGTAGGGCACTGGATAAATAATAAGACATCCATAATACGGCTGCCAGAATATACGACACAAACATATTCTTGTGGATTGACACCCTTGTACATTTCAGTTGTCTAAAAATTGAGAAAAACAGAACTGGTTGTTATGTAATGAGACACTTATTTCATAGTTATCGCTTGGACAACTCATCGACCTCAATCGAGTTACTGTTAATTAACAAAATTACAAAACCTCAAAGAGAGATTAAAGAGAGAAAGTCCAAACATAAAGCTTGACAAAACCAAATATTAGACTATTTCAAGTAATAGAAAACATCTGTCACATTCCTGGCTTGGTATCTGTAGAAGAAAATTGTGGCTTAACCCTGATATTATAGCTTGCTAAGCCTCCCACTTGTATAGAAGTTGTTTATAGTTAAGTCGTATTGACACAATTGTATGTGTGACCAAACAGATTCGATTGGCTTACGTGACAATAATTAGAATGTAGTAACAGCAAATCTTACAAACACATGCTGATCGAGTATGATTTCCTATTTATGTCAAGATCTCTTCTCGACAAAAGCATGAAACGTGCACTGGCATTAGACTGAACATATCAGTACGGGTGGTAGCCAACGAACATGACAACTGATTTAAATGGTTTAATTCTGACTGTTATAAAGGTAGAAAAGAGCTTAGGAGAGCTAAGCGGCTATATCAACATTATGGTTCAAATGTATTTAAACATAGAGTTAAAATATCTGAAATGTATTATAAAAATATTATGAATGAAAATATAATTAATCGTAATATGCGTAAAAAGATGAAATATATTAGAGTAAAAAATTCGAAAGAATTTTAGAAAATCCTTAATCAAGATAGAAAAAGAGAGAAATCAAAAATTTCTCTGGAAACATTATTCCATTTTTTTAAAGATCTGAATAAAAACAAGCATGACAAAAGAGAAGATTTTAGTATACAAAATAACATGGATCCAGAAAACTCCAATGACATTTTAAATGGGAAAATTACTAAAGATGAGATAAAAAAGCTGTAAAAAATGCCAAAAATAATAAAGCACCAGGAGAAGATAAAATAATTAACGAATATATTTGTTCTTCTTTGGATAGTATGATAGATATTTATGTTCAATTATTTAACTTAGTTTTTGATTCAGGTATTTTGCCTGAAGAATGGCTTATAGGTCACATGATACCAGTATACAAAAACAAAGGAGACAAGATGAATCCTAAAAATTATAGACCTATTACATTGTTATCTTGTTTAGGAAAAGTTTTTACATCCATTTTGAATGATAGATTAAATATTTTTATAGAAGAAAATAAATTATTACATGAAAACCAAGCTGGTTTTTACGGAAGCCGATAAGGGCCATTAAAAAAAAAAAAATTATGTCGTAAGTACGACATAGCATGTCGTAATTACGACATAGCATGTCGTAATTACGATACAACATGTCGTAATTTCGACATAACATATCGTTATTACGACATCGTAATGTCGTAATTTCGACATAACATGTCGTCATAACGACATCGCTATGTCGTTATTTCGACATAACATGTCGTCATAACGACATAACATATCGTTATTACGACATCGTTATGTCGTAATTTCGACATAACATGTCGTTATAACGACATCGCTATGTCGTTATTCGACATATCATGTTGTAATAACGACATCACTATGTGGTTATAACGACATCGTTACATATAAAAGAATATGTATTATGATTGCCAAGAAACTTAATGACACAGAAATAACAACTATAGGTCATCATAATGCCCCCAATAATTACAAAAGCCCCCGCATAGTCAGCTTTAAAAGAGGGGGGAAAGAAACCAGAGGGAGAGTCCCGAAATGTTGTGTGGCAGTGTAATAATTAATTATAAGCTCCCTTGGTAAAACTCCAAATTTCATATTAAATGTATTTCATTGTTAAAAAGTTTTTATGAAGCTTAATAAGTATATATTTGGTAATTGCATAGCTTTTACTATTTGAATTCATTGGTTAAAGATTTTTATTTATATTGTAAAGTTTATTATTTGCATCGTCGCAAAATCTCTGGTTACCTTCTTTGGATACCTTCAGTGAGAAACTTAAGTATTTTATATCTTCCACATAGACTTTATAAATAGTTTGATATGAGCGTCACTATAAAAAAAAAGATATGAGCGTCACTGATGAGTTTTATGTAGACGAAACGCGCGCCTGGCGTATTAAACTATAATCCTGGTACCTTTGATAACTCTTATACATTTGTAGATCCCATCTGATGTTTATAAGGTACCAGCCGTGGAAGGTATGTACAGCCGGACAAGGTTGATATAAACTTCTATTTGTTGGAAGCATAAAACGTGGAATATAATGAGGACTGACTTTGCAAGCCAAGCATTTGATCTCTAAATCCGGCGTCGAAGAGGGTTTTTAACTTCGATTAATTTTTGCAAGTTTTTTTCTGTTTTTTATAATGTTGGTTGGTTCTGGATCTGTTTGTTTTGTGAAGTCATTTTATCAAAAACTACCTCGAGTTGTGGAAATCGATTGAATAATGTTTACCCTTTAAGTTATTTCAACTAAAAATGCAGTACTGTCGCAAGTAATGTAGGAAGGAAAGATGGGACATGTATACGGTTTTCCATAAATTTTTTTTATCATAGGATGTTTAACTTTCAAGGTGCATATCATCTGTCATTGTAAAATTTCTATATCTTAATTCAACCCCAATACAAAAATAACTGACACTCAGCAAGTAAATCGAACATTTTTACCCTTGGTTAAATTTGAATAGAATTGTATTGTCCCTGGCACATATGTTGTCGAAATACACCCCTTCAATTACTTGAACCTTGGCTTGAGAATTATTTCCCAAGTCATCTATAGTGTTCAACTTCTGATATACATTTTAAAATATAGTAATGTACCCTTGGATCGTCCGCGAAAACGGCAAATATAATCCCGGGTTTTTATCAATTCGATGAAACGGTTTTCGTCACTGTTTGGGATTCGTCTTTCAATTACCTCCATTTCATGCACAAGTTTATATTGACGAAAAGTTCCGGCTTCGCTAGTACAAGGATTACTTTCATCACGACAGTTACAACATGAATAGCAGGACAAATCGCGAAGTAAAACATTCCGCGAACTGGTAATAAGTCTTTTAATATTGGGAATTGCACCTTTAGTTACTGAAGTGATGACTTTAAATGATCTATTTCGGAGTACTTCCATAACATAAATTTCAGTTCGCATTTTACATTTAGAGGACTGTCTTGGTGTCTCCAATTTGTCTTCGCAAAAGTTGGACGAAGTTCATGTAATGGGATTTTTTCCCCATTTCCCAATTCTTTTAAATAAATCGTTAAAAGCTATAAACGATTAAAAATTGCAAAATTTATTCTGTGTCGAATCTATGTCCCCAGGCGGAGTCTATAGCAACATGCACTATTCTTTTTTTTTCAGCAGCAATCATCAACCTCTTTTTCCAAATTTCATAACACAATATGTTTTAAAGTCATAAGAAACCTCAATTTAAAAAAAATCATGCATATGTTTTTTATAACTAAATGGATAGTTTTCATTATACAACTTATGTACATATACTTTTTTCTGAGGAAAATTCTGTAATGTGTCCACATTTACAAGAAGTTTATTTGTTTTTAATTGCTTGCTTCCAGGAAGCTATTCGCCGACGTATTTTCCGTATGCATAGTGACCTGAGCGTAACCCTCCTCGTAAAAATCCGGCGATCGCAATACGCATGGATCTGTCATTAAAATAAACAATTATCTGATTGTACATGTTAAACACGTGCTCAATACCCATGCTTTTTGTCATTTATTTACTATAAGGGGACAATCGGTAAACTTCGGCTTTAAAACACGGCATTAAATGAGCAGCCATATTTGTTAAATGATAACAGACAGAGAGAAAAAAAAATTGACGATTATACGATATATTTGCGTAAAAAATGACAAAATCGTGCACAGAGCTCTAAGTTTATGATATAAACATGCATTGGTTCAAGAATTGGATAATAATTATTTTTCACCACTCACTGGTTTCATATGACTTTAATTATAATGAACATTTAATTGAAAATTTAGAACATGTGACGTTGGAAATTAGCGTCTTTAGGATTTTAGACGTTTTCAGACGTTTATACAAATTGGCTACCGTTTTGTAATGTGTGGAAGCATTTTATTCCTTTAAGACCCAAATATGTAGGTAATAAGAAAAGAATCTTGGCATTTTTTACTCTTCGTGTATTTAACTTTTGTTTTGATCAATTATGAAAAAAAATACGCGTCAACTGCTTTGTAAAATAAAATATCAACTTGGACAAAATGGCTACCGTTTGAACAACGACTGTGTAGAGAAGATATTATTGAATCAGCAATATTTGAACTCACATGAGGCAAATATTTGTACTTTTGTTTGATATTATTATTGTCTTACTCTTTTTATTCATTTTCTGCTATATCTACTTATAAAATTCACTTTCAGTCGTTGAGTTAACGAAAAACGTCGTTGGACATTTTTCTTATTCTAGCTTAATATGCAGCCACCGAGTCAAATGTAATTTGGCAAACTAACGGCTTTAACGCCACAAAGAACCGACACATGTCGTTGTTCCTGCCAAGAATCAAGAAGATCAGAGAATAAGAAATAGGATCACTATACATAAGAGTTAAAACAGTTTTTCATAAATGTAACGTTGGACATCCGTTTTTTTTTCACATAGCTTTCTTATTTTAATCGTCAAATATACTAGATATTACTTAGTATAGGATCAAGAGCTGTAAAAACATAATTTAAAACATATATTGAATTTGTTTTAATATTGGTTCGTGTTTTCTATCATTTTTATTTTGTTTTGCGGATGAAATTTCGAAGATTCTGTTTTAAATCCTAGGGGTTGTAGGAACGGTGTCTTCCCGATTGTCCCACTTTTTGAAATTACAGGTAAAAAGGTAATGAAATTTTGTGGGACAATCGGGAATATGTTTGTGGGACAATTGGGAAGTTTAAATGTGGGACAATTGGGAACTGTTTTTATAATGATTAATTTGTTTTTATAGCGTGTTGCAGTTAATCAAAGGTTACTAATCGATGTAACTTATAAAATATGAACAAAATAAGAACAAATAATAATATTTACATATTTTGTTTTGTTCATAGTAGGTACAATTGAAGTATCATATAATATAATATGAAGTCTTTTAAAAAATCATTTTTTTTTAGTCTAAAATGCATATTTTTTTTAATTATTTTTTATTGGCTTTGAATTAGCAGTCAGTACTGCGAGTACTCTCAGATCTGTACTTAGTGTCTTTGTTGTGGTGATGTCCCAAGCCAGGAGCCTGTAAGTCAGTGGTTGTCGTTTGTTGCCGTGTAACATATTTGTTTTTCGTTCATTATTTTGTACATAAATTATGCCATTAGTTTTCTCGTTTTACATTAGTCATTTTGGGGCCTTTTGTGGTTATGTGATATTGCTCATTGTTGAAGGCCGTACGGTGATCTATAGTTGTTAATTTCTGTGTCATTTGGTCTCTTTGGGAGAGTTGTCTCATTGACAATCATACCACATCTTCTTATTTCTTATGGAAGTCTGGCTCTTCTTTATAATTGGTGAAGAGTCCTGTTGACTGCAAAAACAATGGGAAAATTGGAAAAACAACCTTTAGTAGTGATTCTTGGAAAGGCTGATCTGGAAAAATTCTAGACAGCAGCAAATTTAGAGAAAATAGATGGGGGTACAAGAAATGATTTTAACAGAAACATATGCATCCTATATAAAAAAAAAATCTTTCAAATTTCTCAAATATGTATTTTTTCAATCAATTATAACAAAGAAGTTGAAATAATAAGATTTGTGTTATAAAAAAACTCTATCTTTATTGAAAGTATGAAAAAAATAAAGTTTAATTGTGAAACTGTGATTTTTTCATGATAATAGCCCAAAAATGGATAACATCTGATGAAAACTGAGAAAATCATCAGAATTGGGTACTTGCAAATGGCTGTAGCAAAAATAAATGCACCACCATATGATTTTCGTCACCAATTAGTTTTCTAGAGTCTTATATAGACCCAAAAATAAAGGTTCAGAAAAAAAGTTTAATTCAAGACCTTAAAAGATCTATTTCATAAATCAGAAATATCATATTTTTTTAATCAAAAGTGTATCAATCTAATGATTTAAAATACATATTTTTTATACTTTTATAAAATTAATATTAAATGTGCAATAATTAATTCTTGTTTATTTAGCAAAACAAACAACAGTTACCTTGTTTATCTAAGAACATTTTACTACATAAAATAATGTGGGACAATCAGAACTTTTCATGTGGGACAATCAGAACTATAAAATTTTAAAAAGTGGGACAATCGGGAATAAACCGTAGGAACATCGTGCCCAATGTTTGAAAGTAGAAATGGAGCAATCAATACTTCAATTCACCCTTATTACAAGAAGCCATGTAGTTTGTGCTTATTTAAAGGGAGATGGAATGCTTGGCTTGTAATGTCAGTCCTCATAAAATTCCACGTATGATTCTCCCAACAAATAGAAGTTTATATCAACCTTGTCTGGCTGTACGGCCCTTCCTCGGCCGGTATCTTTTTGATCTTAGATGAAAGCTATAAAATATATAAGTTTCTCACTGAAGGTATCCAAAGAAGGTAACCAAAGAATTTGCAACGATGCTTTTTTCTTTGGTTTAATCTTCTGACATCAGACTCGGACTTCTTTTGAACTGAATTTTAAATGTGCGTATTGTTATGCGTTTACTTTTCTACATTGGCTAGAGGTGTAAAGGGGGGGGTTGAGATCTCATAATCATGTTTAACCCCGCCGCATTTTTGCGCCTGTCCCAAGTCAGGAGCCTCTGGCCTTCGTTAGTCTTGTATTATTTTAATTTTAGTGTCTTGTGTTCAATTTGGATATTAGTATGGCGTTCATTATCACTGAACTAGTATGCAATTGTTTAGGGGGCAGCTGAAGGACGCCTCCGAGGGCAGGAATATCTCGCTACATTAAAAAAAAAACCCTCGGTGACCTTCTGCTGTTGTTTTTTCTATGGTCGGGTTGTTGTCTCTTTGACACATTCCCAATTTCCATTCTCAATTTTAAATATCAAACTTTACAATATAAATAAAAAATCTTTAACCAATGAATTCAAAGAGCAAAAGCTATGGAATTAACAAATATAAACTTATTAAGATTCATGTAAAGTATTTAACAATGAAATACATTAAATATGAAATTTGGAGTTTTACCAAGGGAGCTAATAATTAATTAATAACACTGTCTGCCACACAGCATTTCGGGGACTCTCCCTCTGGTATCTTTCCTCCCTATTTTATATCTGACTATGCGGGGGCTTTTCTAATTATTGGGAGCATTATGATGACCTATAGTTGTTAATTTCTGTGTCATTTAGTCTCTTGGCAATCATAATACATATTCTTTTATATATAGCGATGTCGTTATTACGACATAGCTATGTCGTTATAACCACATAGACTAAGTGATGTCGTTATTACGACATGATATGTCGAAATTACGACATAGCGATGTCTTTATAACGACATGTTATGTCGAAATTACGACATGCTATGTCGTAATTACGACATAATTAAGTTTTAGGCATGGTTACTCAACAAATGATCACATATTTGCATTGTATGCATTATTTGAATTACTCTCTCTCAGAAAGAAAAAGCTACACTGTGCATTTGTCGATTTCGAAAAAGCATTTGACTTTGTTCACCGTAAGTTCGTAACTCATTATTTTTTAAGCTTGGTCATACAAATATTACTGAAATATGTATGAAAATGTAAAATCATGTATTAAACATAACAATGAAACTTCGATGATCTTTTTCTCTGAAATTGGAGTAAGACAGGGAGAAAATTTATCGCCTGTATTATTTTCACTATATTTAAATGATTTGCAATCATATTTAGAAACAAAAGATGTTAAAGGTTTAGAATCTATCAGCAAAGATGCTGAAAATGAACTTACAGTGTATTTAAAAATATTTTTGCTTTTATATGCAGATGACACCATTTTATTGGCAGAATCGGTTGAAGATCTGCAACTTATGCTTGATAATTTTTCACAATATTGTCTCATGTGGAAACTTAAAGTAAATGTAGAGAAAACTAAAGTTTTAGTTTTTTCAAAAGGCAGGATGTCAAAACACACAAAATTTTATTTGAATAATTATAATGAGCTTGAAATAGTTAAAGATTATAAATATCTTGGTATATTCTTTTGTAAAAGTGGATCATTCTTGTCTACAAGAAAGTATCTAAAGGAACAGGCAACTAAAGCTATGTTTGGATTATTGAAGAAATGTAGAAGAAATAACTTATCTATTGAATGTCAAATTGATTTGTTTAAAAAATTAGTAGAACCTGTAATATTATATGGATCAGAAATTTGGGGTTTTGAAAATTTAGATGTTCTTGAAAGTATACAGTTGCGATTTTTTAAAATTATATTGCACTTGAAGCAATCTACACCCAACTTTATTGTATATGGTGAGCTAGGAATATTTCCTATATCGATACAAATAAAGATACGTATGATAAATTTCTGGTGTAGACTTGTTAGAGGAAATGAAACAAAATTTTCATCCTTAAAGTGGTTAAAGTGGTTAAAGTTTATAAAGAATATTTTAGATGATTGTGGTATGTCAAATGTTTGGCAAAACCAAACTGTTTTTTCGTCATTATGGATTTCAAAGTGTATTGAACAGAAACTTAAGGATCAATTTATACAATTTTGGTATTCAGAAAGTCTCCTAAGGCATTGTGCTATAGATTATTTAAAACTTATTTTTGTTTTGAAAAATATATCTCAGAGTTATCACCCTATTATATGTACATCCTTTGTAAATTTAGATGTGGTAGTCACAGATTACCAGTCGAGACTGGGAGATGGCGCAATTTGCCAAGAAGCGAAAGAGTGTGCTCTCTGTGTGACTCTATGGATATCGGTGATGAATACCACTATATAATGACATGTAACTACTTTATCAATGAAAGAATAAATCTGCTTCCCCCTCTTTGTCACGAAAATGTTAACATTTATAAGTTTGAACAGCTATTTGCTTCCAACAATGTAATTGTATTAGAAAAACTATGTAAATTTATTAAGAACGTCCAAGAGAAGGTCGTTCCTCCAGGTTAGAACTTCTTAGTATCACTTTATATATGTATATGTAATTCACACATGCTATATAAGTTTGTATATTGTTAATATATATATGTTCTCTGTAACAATTGTTTTAAAAGAATAAAGTATTCATTCATTCACTGACCATTCAGTCGAATCATAACTATAAACATTGAAGCATGATTGTTTTACAACGATCGCTTGTCCAAGAAAATTACACATTTCAGAAACATGAACTATTCAGGATCTTAACAGCATATAAAACCGCAATTTTCAGACTTCACAATAAGACAATATTATAAACACTCAAGTCATGACACCATCAATCATTTGATATAAACATTCTGATGAGTAAGCACATCTGCAGAAAATAACAAAATAACGGTCCAATGTAAATTCTGTGAAAAATAATCTTTAAAAAAACAAATTGAATAAAAAATTCACCAATAAAAACTACCTTAAGTTTGCTCGTTTTCAATATAATTATTGGCCAGGTATAATTTGTGAGTTTTTTTTCCATACCTGAAGCAATAGAAAATGCACAAAGCCAGCATCAATGAGACCATGGAGAGGGCATAACCACTGAAGTATATGTACAAAACTTTGTGTGCTCTCTGAAACAAAAAAAACCAACATTTTAGTAAGTTCAAAGTATTAATTACAATAGGCAACTTTTTTAACTCTAGAGTCTGAGCGTGTTTGTTTTCAGATAATAAAAAGCATATAGGAACTTTTTTATCAATAAAAAAACTTAAACAGGTAGGCTAAACTCCACTTCATTCCTTATGTACATGTATCTGTCCAAAACCAGGAACCTGTTTTCCAGTGACTTTAGCTGTCAGTCACGGTTTTTTTTTATTGCATTATCACATTTGGATTTCTCTTGTTTAAAACTTGTTTCACATTTTTCATACCAGTTGGTTCTGCTAAATTATTAGACAGTATATTTTGCTTATCAAGAGGCATATACGACGACACATAAATGATTTTATATTTAGTTGTTGTATTATTATTATATCACGAAATTGTTCAAACTCCCTCAGGCAAAGTTGACCTCAGACGGATTGTGCTGTTCTTTCTACCATGTTTTCACTACGTAAAGTCGTATGTTTCGGAATAACTCTCATGCAGAACTATTGGCCAAACCGTTTCATCATATCAAATTATATCAGGGCTTCTGTTGCTCAATTGGATCAATGCAGTGTGCATCTACAAAAATCTTTAAAGACGTAGCGCGCGTCTGGAGTATAAAAATATGTTTTAACTTGTCACCTTTTGATGGCTATTATTCGTTTGTTTCTCTGTTCTATATTTTCTCCCATTTATCTGTTTATTTATTGTAACCCTGTCGTGTAATGTTGTCATTTTAATGTTATAATTAACACTGCCATTTAAGCGGGAGGTTTGGCATGCCACAAAACCAGGTTCGACCCACCATTTTTTCATAAAATACCCTGTACCAAAATGGCCATTGTTACATTATAGTTCGTTTCTGTGTGTGTTCAATTCGGTGTTGTGTCTCTGTTGTGTCGTAGTTCTCTTATATTTGATACGTTTCCCTCAGTTTTAGTTTGTAACCCGGATTTGTTTTTTCTCTATCGATTTATGAATTTTGAACAGCGGTATACTACTGTTGCCTTTATTTAAATGAAAATATAATTTATATAAAAAAGAAGATGTGGTATGATTGCCAATGAGACAACTGTCCACAAGAGACCAAAATGAAACAGACATTAACAACTATAGGTCACCGTACGGCCTTCAACAATGAGCAAAGCCCATACCGCATAGTCAGCTATAAAAGGCCCCGATATGACAATGTAAAACAACTATGTCTTTATTTTTTGTTGTTTTTCTGTTTTCAATTTCTCTCGGTCTACTTTATCTTTTGCCCAAGTGCCAAAAATCGGCAAAAATCGGTATAAAAGGACATAGAGCCTTGAATAATCCGTTTATCTATTTAGGTTTCATCTAAAATTTCTGTAAGTGTACAACGAATTCATTCAATGACGTTTCCTAAACGCACGTCTGGCGCAAATACAAAATTTCAATCCTGGTATCCATGATGAGTTTAATTACAGGAAATCTATGTGTGTATATACATTTGATTGGACATAGAAAATTATATTCATCTGAATATCACAGACATACTAGCCGATTAAAAAAAAAAATAATTGTTAAGATATATTATTTATTCAAATGTTCTCTTATATCCTTGAGGCATCGTCCCCTGGTATCAACTGCATTCAAGTTACCTATGATGCTTCCTTGTTTGCTTTTGATACAGGTAGGAAAGAGACATTTACACACATTTTACATGCCTATGGCCCATAAGGTATCGTCCCCTGGTGTCAGCTGCCTTTAGGAAACCATAATGCTTTCCTATTTGCTGCTGACACAGGATGAGTCATGGACATGTTTAATTTCTACTTTCTTTTTGGCTAATTATTATATATTTAATTGATCCAACTTTTTGTGTACTATACATATGTGGATATCTATTTTTCTTTTTTTTTCTTTTTGGGCTGCTTGTTTGTTATCTATATCAACCACACTTGTAATAAAATGCATTAGTATTAAAAAAAAACAACATACTATAGATTCTTTATCTACGTATTCTTTAAGAACTTAAATAGTTCTCGTTTAACTTTTTCTTTTTTTTTTTATCTCATTGTTTGTATTGTATTATGAAAAAATTATTGATGTTGTAATGTTTATGCCCTTTGGGGCCCATAATTGGAAATAAAAATATCTTATCTTATCTTATCTTACAACCACTGGATCGAAGCCACTGCAGGTGGAGTTATTATTCCCCGAGGGTATCACCAGCCCAGTAGTCAGCACTTTTGTGTTGACATGATTTATCATTGATATGGTCATAATTATAAATTAACTGTTTACAAAACTTAGAATTTTTGAAATACTAAGATTTTCCTACCACAGGAATATATTATCATACCTGTATTTAGCAAACTTTTAGGACTTTTTGGTCCACAATGCTCTTCTACTTCGTTCTTCGTTTGGCTTTTTTACATTTTTTATTCGAGCGCCACTGTTGAGTCTTTTGTAGACAAAACGCACGTCTGTCGCAAATACATATTTCTATCATGGTTTCTATGATGAGTTTATTTCCTACCCTAAATATATCGTCTTGGAACCAGTTATCCAGTTTTGTTCAAGGTACCATGGGATTACTTTATGAAATTACTCACCCGAACTTTGATCGTTTCGGCACAAGTTGTGTAGTCTGACCATGTAGTATTTGTTTCTGGGTGACGAAACCAGGTCCCATCTATATTACAATCTTTAAAAGGAAATGCTGAAACCGAACAACATTATTTTGAAACAAAAACAAATACAAAAACAAAAAAAAGTAGATCTGATTTTATAATTAAGATTGTTCACAATGAATAATGCCCGTAGTTTTTCAAAGAAGGTCCAGTAAACGATGTCAATGTTTTTGCATGTTCACACTTGATAATACATTTAACGGAGGGTATGGATGGATTGTACTCATTAGACTATATTCATAAGTTTTTATAAGATATTGAATCTGTTAACGACACGACACAGACAGACGTAACGAATGGATATTCTATAGCTCTTTATAAGATTAGTCAACGTGGACTTGTATATAAACTGGAAACTTACACAATCAAAGATAATTTCAATACATGCTATTAGGTCACTGACTTTATACTTGCGACATAAAAAAAAACTATAACAAATAATACAGACAGATGAAATGATTTCACAATCAAAGAGAAAAAACCCGTCATGGTCACATTCTTCAATCAATCAACATAGATCAATATGTAAACTGCACATTTGCATTCGAACAATAATGGCCGAGTTCACGATGTACGTAATAGCAATTAAACAATTAACTTCTTAAACGAAATGTAGACACAGGGTCAACTTCAGAGGTGGCAAATGCATGTAGAAGACCCATCGGTGGCCTTGGGCTGTTTTCTGCTATTGAGGCTGTTGTCTCTTTGAAACATTCCCCATTTCAAATCTCATTAATATTTTAACTACTGTACGACCAACAGGTACTGCATACACTGACAGTCAAGTATCGAATTCATAGTTTCAGTCAGATTGTCCTACAATGAGCAACGAGATATGTTATATCAATAAACATTCAAACAATTTTGTAAATGAACTAGATACTGTAAAATGATACATAAGATTTTTCCAGAGCTCAAAGCGGTTATCGGTATTAACCTTAAACACAAAGCTCACGACGATTATAAAAGGAATAAAATTATAGTTTATCCTAATCGATGCATTACTCAAAAAAGACTTCAATATAACGGGACATCAAAATATAATAAAAATACTTCAAGGTGCTTTAATCGTTCATCTAGTTATTTTGTTAAGTGGCATAAACCGTACATTATTCTCGTTAATAATTTTAACACACAGCAATATAAATTATTATTCGAATGCTGTATTTTTGTTTTTTCCCAGTCGTAAAAATTTCTTACGGCCTAATTTCAACAAATTAATATCAAACAATTTATGGGCAAGAGAAAAACATCCCATTTTTCAAGATGTCAACATTAATGCATATTCTGTCATCTGAATAGTAAAATAACGGATTCAGATAAAACTTTTTACGCACGTCTGGCGCAAATACAAAATTTCAATCCTGGTATAACTGTGATTTCCAACAATTTTTAAAGTTGTAAATCCTTAATTTTGGTAAAAATTAGCGGAGCGGTACAAAACTTTAACTTGATCTGTATCTCATCATGGTTAGCTCACATACCAAAATTCAGCCCAATATCTGAAAGCATTTAGAAAAAAAGGTCCGTATAACTGTGATTTTCAAATATTTATAAAAGTCCAAAGCCCCAAATTACAGCACAAATTAGCCGAGCGGAACGAAACTAAAACATGATCTGTAACTCATCATGGTTAGCTCACATGCCAAAAATCAGCCCAATATCTGAAAGCATTTAGAAAAAGTACTCTATAACTGTGATTCTCAACAATTTTTCAAAGTCCAAAGCACGTCATTTCTGTAAAAATTAGCGAAGCGGAACAAAACTTAAACTTGATCTGTAAATCAACATGGTTAACTCACATACCAATATCTGAAAGCGTTTAGAAAAAAAGTCTGTATAACTGTGATTCTCAACAATTTATCAATGTCCAAAGCCCGTAATTTAGGTAAAAATTAGCGGAGCGGAACGAAACTTAAACTTGATCTGTAACTCATCATGGTAAACTCATATACCAAAAATAAGCCCAATATCTGAAGGCGTTTAGAACAAAACTCCGTATAATGGTTTGTTGAGGAATTACGGAATTACGGAATTTCGGAATTACAGATTTCGGAATTTCGGACAAGGGTAAAACTATATGGCACCGACAACTTCGTTGCGGGGGCCATAAAAAAGTAGATCTGATTTGTTTATTAAGATTGTTCACAATGAATAATACCCGTAATTTTTCAAAGAAGTACCAGTAAACGATGTCAATGTTTTTGTTCACACTTGATAATACATTTAACGCAGAATAGATGGATCATTCTCATTAGACTATATTCATAAGTTTTTATAAGATATTGAATCAGAAACAATAACGACACGACACTGACAGACGTAACGAATGGATATTCTATAACACTTACAATACATGCAATTAGGTCACTGACTTGTATATAAACTGGAAACTTACACAATCAAAGATAATTTCGATACATGCAATTAGGTCACTGACTTTATACTTGCGACATAAAAAAAAAACTATAACAAATTATACAGACAGATGAAATGATTTCACAATCAAAGGGAAAAAACCGTCATGGTCACATTCTTCAATCAATCAACATAGATCAATATGTAAACTGCACATTTGCATTCGAACAATAATGGCAAAGTTCTCGATATACGTAATAGCAATTAAACAATTAACTTCTTAAACGAAATGTAGACACAGGGTCAACTTCAGTGGTGGCAAATGCATGTAGAAGACCCATTGGTGGTCTTGAGCTGTTTTCTGCTATCGGGGCTGTTGTCTCTTTGAAACATTCCCCATTTCAAATCTCATTTTTATTTAAACTACTGTACGACCAACAGGTACTGCATACACTGACAGTCAAGTATCGAATTCATAGTTTAAGTCAGATTGTCCTACGATGAGCAACGAGATAAGTTATATCAATAAACATTCAAACAATTTTGTAAATGAACTAGATACTGTAAAATGATAGATAAGATTTTTCCAGAGCTCAAAGCGGTTATCGGTATTAACCTTAAACACAAAGCTCATGACGATTATAAAAGGAATAAATAGTTTATCCCAATTGATGCATTACTCAAAAAAGGCTTCAATATAACGGGACATCAAAATATAATAAAAAATACTTCAAGGTGCTTTAATCGTTCATCTAGTAATTTTTTGAAGTGGCATAAACCGTACAATTTTATTTTTAATTCTCATTACTAATTTTAACACACAGCAATATAAATTATTATTCGAATGCTGTATTTTTGTTTTTTTCTCAGTCGTAAAAATTTCTTACGGCCTAATTTCAACAAATTAATATCAAACAATTTAAGGTCAAGAGAAAAAAATCCCATTTTTCAAGATGTCAACATTAATCATATTCTGTCATCTGAATAGTAAAATAACGGATTCAGATAAGGGAATGTTTCAAACGAGAGAGATTGACGGCGACTTTAGTAAATGCGGTTTATAAATATATGACGTGTTAATTACCCTCGATCTATTGTTATCTAAACACAGCTTTTCAGCAATACTCCGTTAAAACATTTTTATGTAGTCAGTATAAGGTTAATAAAAATATACAATTATCAAAAATTTATGAAAACGTTTTAATTAAACAAAGTCATTTGGTAGGAATTAACAAGTCGAAACTTTTGTATTTCAAAATGTATTGTATAACTGTTCTAACTTCCAAGAAAAACTTTTCGACTTTCCATATAAGTAAGCGAAAAATAAAACAAAAACATGTTCAAAATCAATGAAAAGTGAAATTAAAAAGTATTATCCTTTACAAATGAGAAAATCTGTCTACTTGATTGATTCAACTACATCATGCATGGCTTTTAAATGATCTATGATTTTTAACATGTGGTCGTTACTACAATAAAACAAACTTTACACCACTATCTCAGTTTAGGAGAGGGTCGGGATCCCCTTACATGTTTAACCCCGCCATGTTCTGTAGGTATGTGCATGTCCCTAGTCAAGAGCCTGTAATTCAGTGGTTGTCGTTTGTTGATGTGTTGCATATTTGTTTTTCGTTCATTTTTTGTATATTAATTAGGGCGTTAGTTTTCTCGTTTGAATTGTTTTACAATTGTCATTTCAGGGCCTTCTATGCTGTATGGGCTTTGCTCATTGTTGAAGACCTTACAGTGACCTATAGCTGTTAATGTCTGTGTCATTTGGTCTCTTGTGTAGAGTTGTCTCATTGACAATTATACCACATCTTCTTTTTGTATATTTATCTGAGGGATAACTATACACATATAAGAAGATATGGTATGAGTGCCAACGAGACTACTCTCCGTTAAAATCACAATGTATAAAGAGTTAACAATTATAGGTCAAAAAACGGCCTTCGTCACAGAGTTTAAATTACTTGAGGCAGATATACTTGGCAATGATTTTACATTTACATTATACTGTGCATTTTTCACACAATATTCTTATCAAAGGTATTCAGAAAACATAAGAACGAACAGTTGTATTTCCATTTACTAGAGATTCTAGAAGAGATATCAATTTTGTTATACAACTGACAAATAACTAATACATCTTCTAATTCACTCATAGATTTATTATGTGGTAAGAAAATCTAAAACTTTTGATCTTGCAGCATTTATGAAATTTGTAATAATATTATTAATTAAAGAGACGCGTTTTTATAATGTTAAATATAGACAAGGATATGAGATGAAATTAACAAGTTCAAATACTCACATTTAGTATGACCAAACTCGTAAATGAAAAATTCTGGACATTCTCCGTAGACTCTTGTTCCAGCTTTTGTATAGTTCCAACAGCTGTACCCGTCAAATGTGGCATTGCAGTACAAATTACCTGCAAAACAGGACATATTATAAAGCTATTAACCATTACAAACGGTGTTCGTGTTAGACTGTAATCCTTACATAGGCGGATCCAGGGGGGGGGGGGGGCTGGGGTCCCGCCCCCCTTTTCGTGGGAAAAATTTGATTGATTATATAGGGAATCACTGAAGCATGACCGGAGCGGGCCCCCTCTTAGGTCAGTCGGCAGTGCCCCCTCCCCCTTATGAAAAGTTCTGGATCCGCCACTGCCTTACAACGGTCCTCGAGGATTACAAGGTTTCTTAAACATTAAGAAGGCATAGCTATGACCTGACAGGCCCGAGTCAAAAATTTCGAGTGACAGTGAAAATGAATATGTTAATACCTGAATGAAGTTTGTCTTCTAAAAGGCCTTCTAAGACCACCAAAAAGAGTTGTTAGAAGGATTCTTTAACGTTCATATTGAGTATGGATATTTTTACAAAAAGAGAAAAGTCTAGGAATTATCATATTTTTAAATTTCAGTCAGTCTTGGTTTTTGTTTTAAGATTTAAATGCGAAATAAAAACCATAAGCCCATCTATAATCGAAGGTGAAATGCTATTAAAGATCATCATAATAAATGAAACAAAATGACGCCTCGAAAACTACACCGAGTACAGACTATAACCTCTGCAGTTGGATAAGTTTTAAGGCCTTGCGCCCACTAGATATATAATAGTTAAAAGAAGGTGCGAAAATTTACACCTGCATTGCTTTTGATACTGTCTAATACGTTACACCCATTAATTCACGTATAGATATGTATTGTCTGTCTATCATCATGTCAATTAAGGATAATCAATTATACATGACAATACAGTATTAACATAATAGGGAGCATCTCAAAGATGTATCCCAACTTAATTTAAATTTACATCTTCTGCAGGAACAAAAAAAAAAAATCCAACCAAAATCCAAAGAAGATTTTATCTTTCTGAAACACAACATACATTTAACTTTAATATATATAGTTATTACTATGCATTACAACTTTTCCAACTGTACATGTAAGTGTTTAATTAGAGAAATTGTAAAAAGCAATTTTTTTCCATTTGTCATGATGAACCTTAAATGAATGATAAAACATAGTATATCTATGAGAGAGAAATCAAAAGAATACACAGATGGACATAAAGCACAACACAAACAGCTAACAAAAAAAACAAAAAGACACAAAGTACCAATTAAGAAGAAAATAATCAATAATACTGAACTATGAGGAAAATTCGAAACGAAAAACATTTTATCAAATAGCAAAATCAAAAGCTCATACAAATCAAACGAATGAACAACAACTGTCATGTTCATGATTTGGTACAGGCATTTCCTTTAGTGAAAAATGGTGGATTTAACCTGGTTGTAAAGTATATGATATCGAATATACAAAACTAACACTATACGTAAACGGGAAATCGAATAAAGTGATACCTTTGACATAAATTAGTTATTTCTAATTTTATTTCATATTTTGTAATCAATTATGTGTCCCTTGAATAAAAACTACACAAGTTTAGTAGTGGCGAATATGTCATGTTTTTTTATTTTACAACAAAATCAAAAGAACAATCAGATTTCCAAGAGGCTAAAAAATAAATCATTCAATGACAAAACATAGAAGTTTTTTCTTTAATTCTATCAAATGGCATAATGAATCAAATTATTAATATCCAAAGCCATGACGATTTGGTAAAGTGTGCATACAAAATATGTAATTATAAAAAAAATATCAGCAGCAAACATATATTTTTTTGGGTTAGGGCTTGGTGTATTATGTTGTGCTTCCACTCCGACAAAAGATTGTTGAACAATGAAACAAATGTACGAGCTAAATGAGTATCACTATTGAACAGAAACAAATATTTCATGCAACCGGTTTAATATGCCGCATTAATTTCAACAAAGAAACAGTACTCGCAGATATCAGTAGAGAGATATAATACGGAATGCAATGGTCTTGCTAGGATTGATGTACTAGTATATAAAATTGTATTTTTAATTATAAAATTTACTTCAATTCATACATACTTGGATGGAGAGTTGTCTCATTTGCACTCATACCACATCTTCCTATATTTAACTAGTTTTAGTTTGTAACCCGGACTTGTTTTTTCTCTATTGATTTATGAATTTCGAACAGCGCTATACTACTGTTGCATTTATTTAACTCTTTCGAATCGAGCGACACCGATGGGTCTTTTTTAGACGAGACAAAAAATGTCGTCAAAATAAGCTCAATGTATTTGATTATATATATTAGAAGATGTGATATGAGACTACTCTCAATCCTAGTCACACTTTATAAAAGTAAACAATTATAGGTCAAATTACGGCCTTCAAAACAGAGCCTTAGTCCACACTGATCAGCAAGCTATTAAGGGTCCAAAAATTACTAGTGTAAAACGATTCAAACGCGTTATATATATATATAAAAAAAAACGAGAAACACTTCTTAATGACATCAACAAACGACAACCACTGATCATAAGGTTTCTGACTTAGAACAGGTGCAAACGAATGCAGCGGTATACTACTGTTGATTAGTTTTTTCCCCCAAACTTAAATTACGTGAATATTATTGTATGAACTATAATATTGTGAATAAAAAATAGCTCGGTTCAAAAAAGTTAAAAGGCCAAATCAAGCACGAATTGAACAGTATTCAGGACCCATCCATAGCTTCCTAAATATTTTACCAATTACATATTTATAGTTATAAATATGATTATATCAATGTATGTCATGTCAACACAGAAGTGGTGACTACTAGGCTGTTTAAATGATTGTGATAATTTTGAATGCTTAGGTAACCTCCACTGTATTTTGGAAAACTTTTCGAACTTGGGGCCTCAATGCTTTTAACTTCGTAAATTTTTACTTGTCATTTTACTTTGTTTGATTTGAGCGTCGCTGATTAGTCTTTTAAAACGAATTGTCCGTCTGGTGTAACCAATTATAAAATATTTTGTATAACGTAGACTTACATTGTTGATGGAGATTGAGAATGGAAATGGGGAATGTGTCAAAGAGACAACAACCCGACCAAAGAGCAGACAACAGCAGAAGGCCTACAATGGGTTTTCAATGAAATATATTAGTTATTTTCAAGATTTGCAAAACAATATGTTTACTTATTTGTTAGCTTCAATTCTAAATATGTATATAAAAAATATAAAACCATAACAGCCATAAACATTTACATAAAAGGGACACTACTTCAAGAACTTAATATAATTCCATTTCTCTATGTTATTGCACACAAATTAGCATTGTGTAACTGATGAGACGTTCAGTTTTAGGTAAATACGTTTTTTTCATAGTTGTACAATATTTGAATATGATTTTAAGATTATCCAATATGTATTAACTTCATGTTTACGACTTTTGAACAGCGGTATACTGCTGTCGCCTTTATTCATTAGCTGTAGAAAGGTTGTTATTATTAAGGTATGGTGTAACCTGTACATGATGTTTGATATACTAGAAATTCCCATATATTATTTTAATAAATACAAGTCATATGATAAATGCATCCATGTATTTTGTTCTCATTTTTATAATTTACCATTTTCGGGCCTCCAGATTTAACATAACAAAAGTTAATATGACAAATGCCTACCATACGATACCTTGAGAATGTAAAAAGTGTGCTGTTGAAACCATGCTGCGCTCGTACTATCGCAAATTCTTAATTAATGAGTGATATATTTGGATAAAAAAATATTTTAAAATCTTTATTAATAATGTCTGCCGTATATGAAATTGGTGCGCCTCAAATTACCTAAAACCAAAACGCTACATATCTTAATTCAAAACATAATCTGACATACGACCTTATTGAGGCACAAAGTGAAAAGAATAAAACCACTCTACTATTATCTGCGGTTCATCAAAAAAATTAACATAATAGTTGTTTACCAATTCACAAATATTACATCTTCGTATATCTCTGCTTATATTTTATGTTGTATCTAATTTTTAATCTGAAACATTTACCTTATTTCTTAATGATCCATATCAAAGCACTTTCGACCAAAAAATATGTAGACTTTTACGTTTTATTTTAAAGAAATGATGACCTCAAGGACATCGCGATGTAAAAATCACTGGGTTTCATTAACTTATTTATATTTCATTTTTTGTATGTATATATTTCATCTGCATATACATAAATAAGAATTGGATACGACATGCAAATAATAGACAAAGATATTCAAATAGTGATCAAACTGCTATCACATTTGAAAAATAAATGTCTTATTAGACACATCAGGCAAGGCCATTGGCAAGAAGTTGTTTAAAATTATGATTTTTTTAAAATTTGTTGAAAACCTTGATTCAATCATTAAAAAATACTTGGACGATAGTGTACCTTAGCCAATACTGAAAAGTTGCTAATATTTTCGTTCAAAAAGAATACATCTAGTTGTACTTGTATAAAAATAAAAACATATAAAAAAAAAAAGAATATGTGGTATGATTGCCAATGAAACAACTCTCCACAAGAGACCAAAATGACACAGAAATTAACAACTACAGAAATTAACAACTATAGGTCATCGTACGGACTTCAACAATGAGCAAAGCTCATACCGCATAGTCAGCTATAAAAGGTCACGTAAATCAATTCAAACGAGAAAACTAGCGGCCTTATTTATTTATAAAATAAAAACATGTGTAAATATAAAAACTAATCAAAGAGGCTATAATGTGAATTAAACATAACCAGTTCGATATTTGCGATCGAATGGTCTATTTGGTCAACGTATACCTCGAAAAGGACATATCACGTGTCTCATGAAAACACAAAAACTAGTGTCTGAACAGAAAGTTGATGAACCAGGGGTATGTCAAAGAACGTCTCGTCCTTTTTCTTAAAAAGTTCGTCGTAGCTTCACAAATAATACATGATGGTCTTGATGTATGGATTCTGCGTACTGACGTTGTTTATCATCTTAACTACGTTTCATATTGTTCTTTTATTTGTCTTTGTTCAATTATTAATATTACTTTTACTGTTTGGTCTATTTTATGTGATATCCATTTGACGGGGCTCGGTACTTATACATCCCGTCAATGTTAATAACTTCAACACTTCTTTATGAATTTAAAATAACTATTCGCAAAACAATTAAAAAAAAAATCTTATTTATGAAATAAATCTTTTTTATTTAACTTAAATACTTTACCAATCTCAAATTTCTGAATCTGAAACTGACTCAAAAAGAAAACTATATATCATAGTTTTATCAAAAGCAGATAATTTGCTTAAAGTTGTATATGAATACGTCAATGTTAGCTTATTATCTTGCAAAAAAATACTTTTATGTATAAGACGTTTAAGGTTTAAAATAAATCGAAGTAGGAACTTAAGTTTTGAATTTAATTGATTTGATCTGTCCATAAACAAACATATAATAGTTGGTAAAGCATTACATGGTGCAAATTTCTTCAGTATGTACCTGTCTTAAGTCAGAAATCTGTATTTGAGTGGTTGTCGTTGTTTTATGTCTCTCATATTTGTTTTTGAAATTTGTTTTGATATAAATAAGGCCGCTAGTTTTCTCAATTGAATTGTTTCATTTTTTTCGTGTCGGGACCTTTTAAAGACGACCATACGATGCGCATTTGCAATCTTACCATATCTCCTTATTTTTATAGTCATACTTTATACAAAGTACAAAGAATCTCTATCATGCATAGTACAGCCGTTTCATATTATGTCTACAGCAAGATTTATTTATATTTAAAAAGAATAGGAATTCTGAAATCGCCGGCACTAATCCGGTAATAATTCTGCAAATGGATATTACTTTATTCCTGTGCAAATGAAACGTGTTTTACGTACTAAATTGTAAGTCTTATATCTTTGATGAATTTATACATTTCGTTCTCATTCATGGGGTTGTCCTCCTTTGGAAGATAAATTAAGGTTTCATTGTCCAATTTATGGTTTAATAAATGCCTTAAATCAGTCTAACGTAACATTCAGTTATAATATTGTCATTTAGGAGATTATAATGGTCTTTTTTGAACGATTGATAAATAAATTTGGTGTTTTTACTGTCTTCTGATTGGTTAAAATTATTAGTTTTATTTTCAATGTTCTCAATTTTGATGTCGACACGCCCACTCTGACGTTGTGTATGCATACGCCAACATGTGTGTACGTTGTTATTGTTAATATAAATAGTATAAAAAGTTCTTTGAGCCTTATCTTTGATAGAAATTTATTTATAATGAATGGCAATAATTTATTTTGATTTTATTGAACCATAAAACTATTTTTTGACTCTTCACATTTTACATAATCCACTTCGCGGATTATTCAATGTGAAGAGTCAAAAATTAGTTTTATGGTTCAATAAATTCAAAATAGATAATAGCCATTCATTAAGTGCATACTATTCTGACAGATGATGTAAATACTATTAAACCGCAAAAAAAAAAGTATTTCAAATAATATTGCGAATGGATCATTTTGGTAAAAAAAATATATGACTAGACCGTAAAGAAAAAAAGGACCAATAAGACCGCCGAGTGTTCAATAAAATAAGAAACGGACTTATTTTCAATAAGAAATAGGTTGCAGTCATTGGTAAGGGAATCAGGGACAAAATCTTCTTGTAGAAGTTGATGGAAGAATTGTGAACAGATGGTAGGTATCCGAGCGGTCCGTACTAATGAACCCAATTCAGTGTTATTTCATAAATCTAAGGCTAACCTGATATATATCCGTTAGGAACAAATTAGGAAAAAAGATAACATCCTATTGGTATAATAAAAAGACAAAAAAACACATTTTTGTCTTTTTATTATACCAATAGGGTGTTATCTTTTTCTTATATATTTATTACATTTGGTTTTTTTTTTCTTTCTGTATCAGTTTATTATCACAGAGATAATATTAGAAAAAATGTATGTTCTCATTTTTAACTCCATACTTTCGTATTAAAAAAAGGTTGATATAAGAGGTATGGTTAGTGATATTTTTGGCTTTGTATGGAAAAAATGTATTAAACTTTTTGTTAAAGTAATATATTGACTTCTAACTGAAACAATACAATGAGACCCTTAAAGTTTATACCTTTACCGTCTTCAAATAATGAAGGAAATGTCAATCAATTGTTCAAAAAGGTCATGTCCAAATAAAAACAGAGTAAGTCTTCAAAACTCTTTCAAATAATCTTGCTTGAATAGTTTTCATACGATAAAAGAAAATATAATAAAGGAAAAATCTGCCTTTGCAAGAATTGATTAAAAAACCATTATCCTCAATTGAATTTAAAACATACATCAATGGTGTTAACCTTTTCATTGTTCTGTAATTGATATGCATGCCAAAAAAGTTGTCTAAATATCCGTTTTGAGACTACTAGCTATTTAGTGAAACTTTTAGTTTTCAGTTGTCATCATGAACAGTTTTTACCTGAACAGCTTTTCACAAAGATATTCCTTTGCAATAACTGCGATGCAATGTTACCCTATATCAACGCCAACTTTTATTAAAACCGATAACCAATTGACTCTATAAGTCTCTCATATTGACGTCAGAAAATTAACAAGGTGAGTGCGTCTTATATGTGATAGAAAAAAAAAACCAATTACACAGATCTGTCTCTGTGTAATACTGTAATGCACATGTCAATTATTTGATAACTTGTTATTTATTTTGTATCACCACTGAATTGATGAGTGAATTTATACGAAATAACCTCTCAATAGGGAAAATCACTGAAATAATTTAACACTGTTTCAAATTCCGTGACTGGTTTCAGACATCAGTTAACAACTGTCACTTTAATTTAAGGAGAGTCTGTACAGTTATAGAGGGATGATTATTAAATCAACAAAGTTCGTTGAACCTCTTGTTTTATTGCGAATTTCCAATCCGAATTTTTATAATTGTGTCGGCTGATTACCCATCGTATCAGATAAAAAATCCGTCAGGGTTCCATGGAACCCAGTGTCTCGACTACTTTTGCTGTTAATCCCAGGCTCAACAAAAATAAGGAAAAACAAATAATAAATATTCCTGTCGATAATATTTTTTGATTGAAAGAAGCTTCTGTCCAAGTTTAATAAAAATCCAGGATAGTTTATGAATCTCATAAATGTTTGAAAAACTTTAACTGCAGACTGTATGTTATGTTAACTGGAAGAAAAACTATGTCCATTTATTAATAAAATACGAAAAAACAGAAATATTGTTTTTTAAAAGTTTCCTTCTAAATACTAGCGTCTGTCCAAGTTTGGTACAAATCCAGGATAGGTAAAGAAAGTTATTAAAAAAATTTAAAAACTTAAACCACAGAGTGAATGTTATGTTTCTAGGCAGAAAAACAAAGTACAACCACTGGGTCGATGCCACTGCTGGTGGAGATTTATTTCCCCGAGGGTATCACAAGCCAAGTAGTCAGCACTTTTTGTGCTGACATGAATTATCATTAATATTGTTATATTTATAAATTAACCTGTACAAAATTTTGAATTTTTTGAAATACGAAGGCTTTTCTACCTCAGGCATAGATTACCTTAGCTGTATGTGGAAACACTTTTAGGAATTTTGGATCTCTATGCTCTTCAACTTCGTACTTAATTTGGCTTATTTTTTAACATTTTTTTGGATTCGAGCGTCACTGATGAGTCTTTTGTAAACGAAACGCGCGTCTGGCGTATATATAAAATTTAGTCCTGGTATCTATGGTGAATTTACTTCCATTCATAAGTAAAAAACGGAAAAAAGGAATTTTTTTTTACAAAATTTGCTTCTGGATAGTATCTTATGAACATAAACAAGCTTCAGTCCAAGTTTGTTAGAATTCCAGAACAGAATAAGAAAGTTATTAAAATTTCAAAAATAAAGTGAATATTTGAGGACGCTGCCGCTGACGACGCCGACGTCGACAACGGAATGTAGGATCGTTATGTCTCGCTTTTTTTGACAAAAGTCGAAGGATGGACAAAAAAGAAGTCGTTGTCTTTAGTTGAAACAGAAGACAAAACATGTTTTCTGTCAGGATTTTATTTTTTACATTCTTAATTCAAAACTAAGCACGACACGTTGTTATATGACTTTCGAACAGCGGTATACTACCGTTGCCTTTATTTATACCTTTACAAGCGTTGGGAAGGGATTTCCCGCAAAATATAAGACAAATAAAAGCCAATTGAAGAAAGACATTTTCATGAATAACGGTTTCTCTAAAATGCGCACAGCAACACATCATTGATACGGATTCACAACGAATACCGTCTGATATAACTGGTTAGTTTTTTTTTAAAGAATCAAGATAATGGGTCAACAAGACACTTGTAAATATGTTCAATTCAGGTCGACATATGAAAACTATGCTAAAAAATTTACATAATTTTGAAATGACACAATAGTGCTGACATTGAATGGTATTGTTTGCGATGCAAACTTAGCATAGCTTTAAAATAGAACCATTGTTCACAGAAAATATCAGGATCTAAACACTTTATTATATTTGTGTATATTGATAGATAGGTCACATCCAAAAATCCAAAATAGATCAATATGACAACTTTTCCTTTGTTAACCTACTTCGGTAGGAGTCATATATATATAATCATAACTACTACCATAGCATAGAATAATGTAATAGTAATCGTCAAGCAAACATTAGCATGATAATTTGCAATCTTTGTTAAGACGTCTTTAGTTCATAATGACTATTAAAAATACAAGTAGGTTGAATCAGTAATCTCTTTTAGAAAAAAATAACATTATGGATACATTCATATGGTTTAGGCATATATTACGGGATTTTATATTTTACATAATCCCTAGCAATATTTTCAATAAATTATAAATAATTATAAAAAAGTAATTATTACAGGCGGAGGATGTGATCATAGAGAAAAATTGTATACTAAGTTGATGTCTTTATACGACTTTGATAATTACAGAATAAAAAGTTAATTGCTGATAAAAGTCATGATGCATAACTGAAATGTCAACATGAATAAATAATATGTGTTTTTAAATGTGTAATGTTAAACAAGTGGTGAGACTTGAATAAAATATTGATATGAATCTTGAATCTATAAGTTATGTTTATATAATCAAACATGTGCACTTAGCTGTACTGCTTCAATTTTATAATATTTTAAGATCGATGTTTTATGTATATTGCAGGTATTTAACAGCAAAAATAGTGGTAAATGAAAGTTACTTTTAATGGTATTTATATTTTTTTGCAAGCCTTTTAAAAGAAATATATATTGTAGACATTTACGTATGAAACAAGTACTAATGTACGGATAGTTCAAATTTTTAAATTCCACAATACCTGAGTTAAATAAGAAGCAATTTTCATTGAAAGAATTTAGTAAAAAAATTGATTTTTAGATTATATTATCTTACTACTGTATAGAAGATTGTATTTATAAACAATGTTTGTCTTTTCAACTAGCCTCAACATAGTTAATTCTTCAAATAGTTACTTTTTTTGTGCAGAAAAGGAAACAAATCCCTTTTGGTGATATTTTGAATAAATGTGTATGAGCTGTCATATTAGTATATGATGTTTAATTTACAAAAAGTATGCTATAATTAAGCCCAAAAAGTTACTTTGCTCTTAAGTAATATATGAGATATCCTTTACGTAACCAATTACTGTCCATCAAAGATATATTTCGGCTTTTCAGTCCATGTTACGATATTTACTAGATATTCTTTATAGGACACTTTTATTTGGAAACTTCCCCGGTAAATAACAAGAAAACAAGGAAAATACAAAACACAAATTCCCTCAACAAGTGGCAAAATCAAAAACTCACACACACAAAAGGAATGGAAAATAACTGTCATATTCCTGACATGGTACTTATATTCCCTTATATAGAATGTGGTGGATTAAACCTGGTTTTATAGCTAGCTAAACGTCTCACTTGTATGACAGTCGCGTAAAATTCGATTATATTGACACCAATATGTGAGTGAAACAATCAGACGTAACAGGACCAAAATGGAAAAAAAGTACGTTACAGCAGTCAACATCGTATATTTATCATAATTACTATAAAACCAAACAATTACGCCAACAACAAAAACAAACATAGCATCTAGACACTGCATATAAGCAAAACTGAAAGACGATAATACCTAAAATGACCATAGCTCGATAACGTCAGTAATACTTTTAGGAACTTTTCTATCATGTCATAAAGGTTTTCATGTTAATGGAAAGTTTTCTTTCAAAAGCATAAATATGTAATGTTCTGAAATGTTGCAAAATACTCGGCATTTTCAATCAATTAAGGTTTGACGACAGGGTAAACAAGATTTAGATACAATATGCAGTGCCATCAAATGGTTTACTTTTAGTTCATATACTGGAGTGAAATATCCAGGTTAGTCTTGCAATTTGATTGATAACTTGAAGAAGGGATATGAGACTTTATCATACTCCTATTCATTTCTAAGAATATAATTCAATTTGGGTTAAAAGTTGCGGCGTGGAAACCGTGTATATTTCATATGGGGTTAGTAGTAGGCGTGACATATTTTAATTCACGGTAAGTAGTGGTTTTACGTCCCTTTATAAAAACCACGGCGTTTAGACACAATCTTAAAAGTTTCAACATACAAAATAATGATGGGGCTTTTCTGAAATTAATACAGAAAGCACATCAAAAGCTAACAATTTATATTCTTGGTCAAGATTTCTTTTAATCAGAATATATCGAGACTTCATTCTACACCAGACTGTTCTGCTTTTAACCAATTATTATATTATGTTTGGAAAATACTTGTTTTATTATAAATAAATTATGTTATAATAATAAAAAAAAAAGTAAAATCACAAAAATACTCAACTCCGAGGAAAACTTAAAACAGAAAGCCTCTAATGAAATGGCAAAATTAAAAGCTCAAACACATCAAACGAATGGATAACAAATATCATATTCCTGGTACAGGCATTTTCTTATGAAGAAAATTGGGGATTGAAAGAGGGACGAAAGATACCAAAGGGACAGTCAAACTCATAAATCTAAAACAAACTGACAACACCATGGCTAAAAATGAAAAAGACAAACAGAAAAACAATAGTACACACGACACAACATAGAAAACTAAAGAATAAACAACACGAACCCCACCAAAAACTAGGGGGTGAACCTGGTTTATACAACATAACAACATGTGCACTAAATGTATATATGTAGGACTCTAAAGTGCGATGGGGACGCTAAAGTACGATGGTCACGCTAAAGTGCGATGGTATACGCTAAAGTACGATGGTGTATCACGCTAAAGTACGATGGTGTGTCACGCTAAAGTACGATGGTGTATCACGCTAAAGTACGATGGTGTATCACGCTAAAGTACGATGGTGTATCACGCTAAAGTACGATGGTGTATCACGCTAAAGTGCGATGGTTGTTTGTTTGCTAAAGTACGATAGAGTCTCACGCTAAATACCTATACTCAAATCTTAAGTTTGACCAGGTCGCCATTGGGGTTTGAATCCACGACCTCATGCACACGGGACGAGCAAACTAAACCACTAGACCAGCAAATCAGTAAAATAGTTTACAGATGTGTGTTTCCAATATTTAGCATGCGCATGCAAGATCATTGTCTTTTATTCTCATGATTTGTTGTGCTTGAACTGACATTTTAAAATTTATAGAACTTTTTTTTTTAATAAATTCATAATCATAGCTTTACCTGAAAAATAAATGAACGCTAATGTTACGTTACGGACAAACACAAATGATACCTAATTGTATATAGGTCAAACATTTAATATATACTTTTTAACCATTATTTCAATCTTTTTGTTCATACGTTTATCATGTAATACCAGATGTTACAAAATACAAAATCAAGAATATACACCTGAAGGGGTCATTTAAAAAATGTGTTATCTGAATGTACATTATACAATTTGTTAAAATTTATCATTTATTATAACATAAACTTTCAATAGTGTATGTCTTAAATATCAGTAAGTCAGTAAAGCAGCAATCTCGCCAAATTATTCACCACAAAGCACAAAGGGAATGAAAAAGAAAGATAAAATGTTATCCATATATTGTTCATTATCTGTGATCTGAATCAGTGTATTTTCTTTCGTTCCACACGTGCAGTAAAATAATCTCCAGGAATGTATTTCGATCCCTCTTTACGGGTGCCACATGTGGAGCAGGATCTGCTTACCCTTCCAGAGCACCTGAGATCACCCCTAGTTTGGTGGGATTCGTGTTGTTTATTCTTTAGTTTTCTATGTTGTGTCATGTGTACTAATGTTTGTCTGTTTGTCCTTTTCATGTTTATCCATGGCGTTGTTAGTTTATTTCGATTTATGAATTTGACTGTCCCCCTGGTATCTTTCGTCCCTCTTTTACACAAACATGCATCCAAATCAATTTATTTTCGTAGTAACCATGATAGTTAACTCCATTGCCCTTCAACTGTGTCTATTCTAAGGCACAATACGATTGTTCATTTGTTTGCTTGTGATTCTTAAAAGATAGTTATTGAATGAAAAAACGCTTAGTTTTACTGCAGTTGAGTGTATATTCTAGTATATTGTCTTCATTCAATGAAAGGTTTTTGACGATGGAATTGTAGTGGACTATAATACATAAAAAAATAATATTACCAGTATATCCAATAAACCAATAACAAGTCAAAACATTTATAAAGTCGACAAATAATATATATAATTTTATTCGATATACGATATCCATGTTAAATATGTTTAATTTTACATTATTTTCTCCCACATACATAACATCTGTTATACAAAAAAAGAATGAACAATAGCGAACTCTTAGTTAAATTCAATAAGAGGAAGTCCTTTAAAACGGAACAAACTTAATATTATCAAACAACGAACCAAATTAAAGAAAATCCGAAAAAACATTATTTTGTGGCACGCAAAACCTTCTACTTGTAGTTGACATTAAATGTCTTAGGATAATAACACTACGTTATTATTTCCATTAGTTACAATTTGATACATTTTATGTCTTGTAGATATATATTTTTTTTTAACAAACAATATGTGAATGTCATATTTCAAGTAAATCTTACCAAAGAGAATTCTTCATATTTACAAAGTTCCTAAATCTGATATCATTGTTTGCATAACAAACAGTGACATATCAATGCAGAATATTTATCAATTCTTAATGAAATGAAAACCTCTTCGGCAGTAATTTCCATAACAGAACTGTGTCTTAACAAAAACATATTGAGTTAAGGAAAATTCTATTGGATTTTATATCAGATTAAAATGTTTTTTTACTTTTATGTAAACTTTCACGCTACATTTCTATCATCTTTTATGTAGTAACAAATTATCTTGTTGACAATTAAACTGGTGTGACTGTAATGTGTGTAAAAATTGCTTTAATAGTTAAACTTTTGCCTTAAGTAAGTTCTCGGAGGCCATGCTTAAAGTGTTGTTGCTTGAACTATTACATAACATGTACTTAAATCTTTTACTCGCGTAGTGGTATTCACTATATGTTGATTCTAAAAACACTCTGAAGAACTTCTTGATAATTGTAAATATCGATCTTTTTTTGAAATTGGTACATTTTGTACTATCAAAACTTTTGATTTTTTAACCCAGTGTTAGAGTATTCTTTTATTTGTCTTTACGAATATTCCTTTTGCTGTTCAGTCTGTTTTTGGTGATATTCATTTGACGTGAGTCTGTTCTTGTGAATCCCTTCACTGTGTTAAGTTTCTATGTTAATTTTTGTATATTTGTCTTTCATGTTTGCTATTGTGCTCTTTCTATATGCCTCTTTGTGTGTCTTTGATACATATGACGTGGCTCTGTACCTTTACATCCCGTCATTTTGTTATTGTGCTATAATTAATTTTTGTATTCTTGTCTTTCATTTTTCCTAATGTGGCTTGTGTATATGCCTTTTTGTGCTTCTTTGTTACATATTTGTTTGTTTTTATAGTGCTTAAAATTATAACAAAAACATGTTCATTCCTGTACCCCTATTTTTGACATTTTTACCTATTACTTCTATTTGTTTTGTTTACACATTGTTGTCAATATAATCAAATTTGATGCGACTGTCATACAAGTGAAGGTTTAGCTAGGTTTAAAACCAGATTTAATCCACCATTTTCTACATAAGAAAATGTCTATACCAAGTCAGGAATATAACAGTTGTTATCCATTCGTTTGATGTGTTATAGCCTGTGATTGTGCCATTTGATAAGGGACTTTCCTTTTTGAATTTTCCTCGGAGTATTTTTGTGATTTTACTTTTTCCAACTAGTAATCCCACAATGTTCACAGGCTAAAATAATGTAAAGTAATAAAACACAAAGTTCGAACTAACAAATCAAAGTATACGATGCAATGAAAACAATAGCCGCATTAAATCTTCGTTAACACCTCAACAAATTGACGTTTTAAAAACAGACTCTATCATACAAAGTCATTCTGATAGACCTATAAAAATAACAAATTCTTGTCAATTTATAAAAAATGGAGTTGTCGTTGATGCCAAAAAATTATGCCTTAAAGATATTAAATACTTTTATGAGAATAAAACAGCTCCAAATAGCCAGCTTAAGTGGAATTTACATTTTGGGAATGAACTACCACGGGAATACATTTGGGAAAATTTAAATAAGAATTTAGCTAACAGAAAAACTAAACAACTTCAATGGAAGTTACTACATAATGTAATTTACACTGAAGAAAAATTACAAAAAATGAATCGCTCAAACGGCAAGTGTCACTTTTGCAATGAAAACGAATCACTTTTTCATCTTTTTATTTATTGTAAACTGGTGGAAGACGTTTGGCGGGAAATTTTTGAGAAAATATGGGAATTTTGTTCAAAATTAAATATCGAAAAATTACAAAAATCGGAAACAAGTATAACTTTTGGGGTCATTAATGCAGATGCATCTTATACCCAAATTTTAGACACGGTGCTTCTAATCACGAAATGGGTTATCTGGAAAACTAGAAATATCGCAAAATATCAAAAGAAAGGGATAAGTAAATCGGTGATTTTAGATATGATAAAACATGAAATGCAATTTTTGCTCAAATGTCTTAAACCAAATACGAAAAACGAAGCCTTTTCTACTATGTGTGACATTTTTTGTATATAAATATATATTTTGCGTGGTCAGGTCATTGCAGTGACCTCTTTACTACCGATTGAATAATAATATGTACACTGCTCTCAACTCCCTGCATGTAACTTCTATTGTGTATGTAATTCATGTATATCATATAATTGTAACAAGTCATGTTGTATCAACAGGTTCATTTTATAAACAAATATTTACTCACCATATCTTTGAAATAAATCCTTTTTGAAAATCAATATCATTAATCCATTTTTTTTATGAATGAACTACACATCCCTTTAACAAATCGCACGTGGTAAATGATCACTCGACCAGAAATTAAATGTAATTTAAATTAACATAACAAAAGACTTGATGTACGATAAAATTGAAACTGCTTAATAAATACAGGTAGCCTTTGTGAGAAATAAATGAAGATAAAAAACATACTTTATTCAAATAATTATATATGGTGAGAGTTATGGATATATAGATCGATAATGATTGCAGGTACATGTACATTTGTACAAGGATAGATAAGATTTATAAAGGTGATGTAATAATTCATAGTGGGAGGTTTTTTTTTTTCTCATTTGCTTTTTTCCCGACAAATGAGACTGTAAAGATTGGGGCCCCCTTAGTTGCTCCCCTGGGCAACTGAGGGTTGATGTAACAGGTGATTGTTAATAAAATATGTTTAATATTAAAAAAAAAAAAAAAAAAAAAAAAAAAAAAAAAAAAAAAAGCAATATGCACTATCAATAGACATTATAGAAATAATTCTGCTATTTTCTCAATGAGGTCTTTCAACCGAATATTCACAAAAGGGGAGGATTATTTATTAAAATGAAGGAAGAAACAAACATGATTTTCGAAAAGTTTTAACTGTTAAAGTCGTGTGAAAGTATAGAATCTAGAATCTAAACTATTTCTGACATAGCATGGTCATTACGAATTGGTAGTCATGAAAAAAGTGAAACAGACTGAGTATTAAGTGTGCACAAACCTACTTGTTGCTTATATAGACCATATGCTAGTATTGTAACAGTTACATATGATTTACGCGTTTTAAATTTGGACACATTCAAAGCCATAAGTATCACAAGATATAAAATTTTAATGACTTTGTCGCTCAAACCATTTCAAACTAACTTACATACTCCTACTAAAACTTGGTGTTTAACATAAGCAGAAAAGAATCTTAAGATCTTAAATCTTTTAAAGTAAAACAATGCTCTTTTTCTCCAATAGCCTTCATTGTGTATTCATGTTGAGTTTATTGTATGCAAACTGTATATGTGACACAGGTTCAAAGGATTTCCGTGTAAGAGGTATAGTATATTTGGTTTTAATTTGGAAAGGTACAAGTAGGACAAGAATAGTGGTGGTTGTCTTGACTACGACAAAAATATGACTACAATCCAGTTGCGACATCTGCGGCGACGGCGACAGCGACGGCGTGAACTATTTTTATAAAGCTTTAGATTTTAGTAGTTTGAAGACTTATATGCTTCAAACCTTGCAAACAGATACCTTATGTTCCAAAATTTTCGTCTGTCATATGTTCATCGTAATTACCTCATTTTAATGGTCCAGTGACTGCTTAAAAATGTTAGGTCTTTTTGTCGTGTGAAATATTATGAGTTACTTGCATTTTCGTAGATATTTGATTTCGGGCTTTTACCGATTTACGTGTACAAAATTTAGAACATTTGTAACTCGTTTTACATTTAAATTCGTGGTTCATCTGAACCTACGAAACCCACGATAATTGGTATCCAATGAATATTAATAAATCACAGTACTATAAGCAAGATGTCAACTATATTAATTGTTTCAGGAATCAACTGACTTTGATCCTTTTTCAATGATTTTATTAGTTAATGATAAGTTTTCATGGTTTTGTTAGTTTATCACATACTACATATATGCAATAAGCCAACTTGGTAGTTTTCGTTCACCTTGGTCTTTTTCGTGATTCATTGGACAATTCTGTTTTGGTTTTTTTCTTGTTTATTAAATTACACATATACTTTTAGGAATTGGGCCTAATTTGGTATACGGAAATATTTTAAGGTCTACATGCCTTTCTGGATTGGTTCGTCTGACCTCTACCTTTCATTTATTAGTGTTACGAGAGCATGATTGTGTCTTTGGCTGTGTCCTTTAAACAGATACCACAAGCAATAAGTCAGCTATATTTTGTGAATGGAGTTTTTGCATGGTTGATCTTTCTTTGACCTTATTTTAAAGTTCATTTGTGAATGTTTGTGGATTCATTATTTTCGAGGGTACCAATTTTCGTGAAATAAAAAAATTGGCATGTTCTTGCATAACTTATTTTTTGTTTTTTTGCAGAAACCTGCATACACGCCTATGGAAAATTTGGCATTGCTTGCACATTTAACTTCGTGGTTTACCTATGAACACGAACTCCTCGAAAATTAGTATCCAACCAAAAATAACGAATCTACAGAAATTTCACTATTTTTTGTGTATGAAGTTAATCGACATGGTGATCATCGTGTCTTGTATGGTTCATTTGACCTAGAACTAATTTACACAAATTATTTTTAAGTGCAGATGTAACTTGTTGTAAACTCACATATCACAGACTTTTGATATAACTTCAATCATAATAAATTAAGCAGATGAGACATTTCAGCATGCGCACTATTGTTCTAAATGTATAATAGTTTTTTCAAGTCGCTATCTGCAAACAATTTGTTTCTTCAAGGCGAAGTAGTGAAGCGAAATAAGAACAATTATAAAATAATAATAATATTAAAAGAAGTAAGCTTGAACTTTAATTTTTTATTCACATTAAAAACAAATATAAAGTAGGGATAAATGTATATTTAGCATTAATGATAGTATGCATGATTGAATTTAAATACATCAATAATTGTTCACAAGCTTTGTTAACTGTATTACTTAATATTCAGTGTACATCAATGTTTAACCAAAAAGGTATCCGCTTTAATGCTTAAATTATCACACAGTTAATTCATATTTAAAGCAATTATAAAAATAGATTTTCCACATAGTATTTCTATATGTCTATCAATATATTGAATGTTTAAGTTTTCCAAAAACGAACTGCAGATAGATTAACAAAAGTCTGATACTAGTAATCTAAGATTTTGTAGATAGCATAACATAATGTAAGCGAATTTGCATAATATAATAGAGAAATCATCTTTGATCAAGTTTTATTTAACATTTTAACTAGTTGTAATATGCTCCCTTCGACACGGTATGTGGTTTTTATGAAACTAAGAAAACTTAATACCCATGAAGTACATTATAAATGATTTTGATCGCTAAGTATACTTGCATAAATCAAGTATCAAATTATCGTAAAGGATGGTACACAATGGTTATATATGTAGGACTCTAAAGTGCGATGGTACTCTAAAGTGCGATGGTCATTGAGCTGCAAAAGTTTCTTATCATCTACATCCGATTTCACCTGGATAGATGCACGCTTGATAAAGCTAGTTGTTCTAGCGAAATATTGCGTTTATTTTCATCATTTTGTAAATATTTTAAACATTCTTATATTTACATACTAGTACTAAATAGTGTGTTAAAATAACATTGTTAGGCAATCTATAATTTTATATTTGTAATTGAATTAATCTCTGTACTGATTAATCCACACTCCCATAGATTTGTTTGTCATGTGCTGTTAGTTATAGGAACTTATATATATATAAATAAATATAAATAAGTACAGTCGTCTGAGCAAGTGACAACTCTACAACAGATTTATCCATCGGATCACCAGCAATGGTGGTGATACATGGCTGTGTACATTATGTATATACAACTCGTCTTAACATCACCCCAACAATGTTAGCTATGGTGATACATGGGTGTGTACATTATGTATATACAACTCGTCTAAACATCAACCCAACAATGTTAGCTCGTCTAAACATCAACCCAACAATGTTAGCTCGTCTAAACATCAACCCAACAATGTTAGCTAACATTGTTGGGTTGATGTTGAGATGAGTTGTATATACATAATGTACACAGTCATGTATCACCATCATGGCTTGTGATCCGATGGATAAATCTGTTGTAGAGTTGTCACTGGCTCAGACGTACATTGGTGGGTTGATGTTTAGACGAGTTGTATATACATAATTTAGACAGCCATGTATCACCATCATCACTGGTGATCCGATGGATAAATCTGTTGTAGAGTTGTTACACACTCAGACGTACTTATAAATATAATTATTTTCTGTGACTGTATCTTGCATTAATTTGTAGGATCCTTTACTATAGATAATTTAGCTGATCTGTAAAAATAACATCTTCACGCCTTATATATCATGTACTTAGTACGACGCTAGATTAAAACTGACGTGGAAAGGTAACACCCGGCCACCGAAAGCTTCATTTTAATGAAGTCCAGGTGGTCGTGTGGTCTAGCGGGACGGCTACAGTGCAGGCGATTTGGTGTCACGATATTTCAGTAGCATGGGTTCGAATCCCGGCGAGGGAAGAACCAAAAATTTGCGAAAGCAAATTTACAGATCTAACATTGTTGGGTTGATGTTTCGACGAGTTGTATATAAATAAATATAAATATAAACGAGTCTAAATTGAAACCTACGTTCAAACCTATGATTGCGTTGGATAAAAAACCGCCATTTTATATACGTGTGCATGTAAAACAAATTTCGTTGTAGAATGGTCTAAATACAGCACAAACAACATTTTCCAAAAGACCAAAAAAAAGTGAAAAAGTATATTTAAACAAAACGCATTTGACTAACAGGTCGAACAACTGATGTTCTTAAACCCTGCTGACTGCCATTGGCGATTGCCAAATAAAATTGATCACGAGATGTAACAAAATGGATCTTAATATAAATGTATTTCCTATACCAAACTAGATATACCAAACATACTCAATGTTGACTGACCAGTATACCAAATACAAATTGAACTATACTTCAAACTATATAAATCTAAATAATAACTCAACAAATATATATATTGCATTTGCCGTACGGACGAACTAGCCGGCGTTTAATATGATATAATCTGACATTATGTGACGATACATATTTATTACAATACATCAATCCAAAATGATAAATTAGACTAACAGATTTGTCTATTTCATAAACAATATTAAAGATTCTATTCTTTGAATCTTCATCTCCGTCATTAGTGATGAATGCCACCCAGGAAAAACCATAAAAAATAACTTAATTCATGGAAACCTGTGACTCGAGGTAATGCCGACACCACTTCCAGAGAAAGCGTCAAGTCCAGCGCTTAAAAAACCAAATACAGTACAAAAATAAACAGCCACTGCTTATAACATACTTATATATAAATATATACACTTTTAATTTGTGGATTACTATCGAACGTCCACGGCTAGAATGAAGACCTTAACACGGACAATACATTTGGCGCCAAACCATAAAAAACCTTGACCATTGGTCATTCTGAACACGTGACTACACTTAGTCTTGATGAACCGTGCAATACATTATTTTTCTACTATACTACGAAACGCAGAAAAATATACTTAATACTAAACAGAAAACGATAAACTTGTGGCTAAGATGCTCTGCCACTAACACAAGGTGTCAATTTTTTTTGTGTACACCAGATCTAGATTTCGACAATATACGTAATAAATATAAATATATACTCACCATCTACTGGATAGTCCTGTTTTAAAATTGTTTGGTCGCAGTAGGTTTTTGCTTTTTTTATACTCCAGTCATAAATCTGGTCAAAAGTAAGATCTTGTTTACTTGTAACATTTTCCATTGTTCAAGAAAGTGTGAAATAATTGATCACATTATATGTTTATTTTATTTTACACTTGTTACTTCAACAGCTTTTTAAATTCTGTCACTTAAACACATCATGCTTACAACTATAAACATATTTTTTACATTTTATTGTATTTTTAGATCTTAAAATAGATACAACAGAATACAGCAGATTGGTGAAATCATTCAACCGTATAAACTGTAATTATAATTTACATTAGTTGCTAAAAAAGAAAAAAAAAAAAAGAATCCTTTTTTGTAAGTAATTATGTTATTTAATATCTTCAATCATCAGAAGAGTAATCTAGTATAATGGTTTATCATGTTATAAAGTGTAGGTTATTTCCTAGTGTTATTTACAACCATTTTTACACTACATACATGTAGAAAGTAAGTCAAAACAAGACAAAAATATCTTCTTTCAATCAAAGTAAAACACGCATTTTTTTTTTATTCACATAGTGCTCAATCAAAGCAATTTAACAATTTAAACCTAATTTTAAACATTTCATGTATAATTTGTTTGACAGAATAAACTGCTGATCAAACACGGTTCCAGTCTACAACTTTTTCTTTTTTTTTTCTTTTTTTTTCAATTTACTTCAAGACCCCAATAAAATGCATTCGCTTGAGAAAGAAATATAAATTAAATTATCAAAGTTGAAAATGTTTTAACGTTGGATGGCTCTGTTTCCTATAAAATGAGTGTACACGGAATTTTTATATATATTGTAAAAAAAAAACCTTCAACTTATCAAAATCATTAGAAATGCACAGCCATTGAATCCAGTACTATTTCTAATCCGCCAAACGATTTACAGCATGCAGTGACCTTAACCGTGAGAAGTCTCGTGCATAAAAGAAAGAGATAACCCGCATTCACTTGAAAAAACTGAGTGTTGATTAATTCTAAAAAAAAAATTGTACACCAAATTATTTATTAAAAACTGTCATTATCAAGTTTAATTAAAAATTAGAACCTCATGGAAAAGATATATAAAAAAAAACATCGCTTTATCAATTCGCTTATTTTTCACATGTTATATTATCCTGGGTTGATTTTTTGTCAAGTTCGCCATCAGTAAACTTCGGCAACTAAACCCAAAAGTAAATTTGCAGTTAACTTTTTCGATCAACATTTACTGAATGATTTTTTTTTTGACGATTCAACATTTTGGATACGTAATAAATGGGGGAAAACGTACACATGAGACTTAGTTTATTTTATATCCATGCATACATTCAATAATTTCCTAAACATTATAATATGAAGAAACTCGTTTCATATGATTTTAAATAAGTGAAAGGAGATGCCACACGCTAGTAAGTTATTCACCTAATGACAGTAAAAACAAATTGAACTATAGAGATCATAGTACGCACAAGGGTAGGTGTCTATCAGTTGGGAATCTAATGTAAACATATTACATCTTCTGCATTGTTTCCCCCTGCATTGCAAACAATGCATTAAACCACTTTAAGTTATATGAAACGAGTGAATGGTGAAAAATAATGTTGATCCAAATCTTGCACCAATGCATGCATTTATCATAAAACTAAGTATTCTATGCACGATTCAATTATTTTTGATACATTAAAAAAAAATTCACTCGGTTAATGTTGTTTTGAAAATATGGCAGTTAATTAATGGCCGAGGTTTACCGATTGTCGACTTTGTAAACAATCAACAAAGGCGAGTGGATATGCAGGTAAGCACTTGTATAACAGGTACAATAAGATATAGTTTATTTCGATAATGGAGCGATAGTTACGTTTGTTGACTCTCTGGCCGAGTTTACTTAAAACTCTAGAATTACCTTGACTAACTCGGGTTTCAACAATCCGAGTTAACTCGAACCTCTTAAGTTAACCCCTCTAACCCGGTTTCAACCCTCACTGAACCAGGGTTAAACTCGAGAAACCCTTGAATGACGTCAAACAAATCCGATCTTTTCGTTTTTTATGCTTAGTCAGGGCCTTACCCTAGAGAATATAAAGACTGAATCATTCAGGCCTTGGAGTCATAAAACTCTGTTTTTAGTACTCATACTGCAAATTATAATAATCAAAATGTAGAATTTCATGTAACGAGCTTGTTTTTAGTGCTCCGTGAACTGAGCAAAGTTTTATGACTTAAACATCTGGTTTCGCGGTCTGTTGTATTTCTGAGATCAGTTCTTCATTGGCAAAACTCGTTTATCACGTCAAATTTTGATTATTTTCCTCTCAATTTTCTATTCTGACGTAACGTAAAAAGACTACTATGCCGATGATAATGCATGGCTGATGACACCACACATTCGTTTTTTTCTCTCGATCATTTGAATAGAAGGATTAAGTTTCACGTGCGACATATCGTATTATCTCGAGTTATGCGATCGTTACACACTGGTTCGAAATCGTATGATTCGCGACAGGTAGTAATATAATTCATCGACCACGTTTTGAGTATTTCACTGCGTCTCGGAATATTTGTCGCAACAACATCCGATTACTGACCTCCATTCCAAGAGCTCGTTTGTGTAAAGGTCTGCAAATTGGATCAACTTGAACTTGTCAGATTGTAAATATACGATTTTAAATTTTAAGAGGGTTTCTGTATACACAGCTGATAAAAGTGGGACAATCTGGTTATATGAGAGAAGCAGAAATAACGGCCCCAAAGGTAAAGAACCGAGATATCTCATTAATATTCTAGTAGGCTTAAAACATCTGGTAAAACTCTCTCTCTAAACTTTTTGTTATTCGGATGATTAATTCTGATCCGATTCGTACAAACCATTTTGATTCAAGACACTTGATTTATTAACTTAAATTTTCAGGGAGATAAGGGACATAGTGTTCAATCATACAAAGTATTATTTAAAATAAGCTGGTGTTACATTTTTTTTGTATGATACAAGTGATAACATAACAACTCGGACCAGTTTAAAGACAACTCGGACCACTTTTTAAAACAAATCAGTTCATGTTTTTAAGAAAAATCTGCTCAACTTAAAAAAACAAAAGGGTCAGTTTCAAAGAAAAGTCGTTCCAATTATTACAACTGCTTTATATTTGGTTTTTTTCTTCATTCTTTAATTTTTATAACATTTTCCCGTCTATTCTTCATTTATTTTCTCTTTTCCTTTTATGCTAACATCCATATTTTCTCTCCTCTTTAATGGTTTATTTATCTGTGTTCTATGTGATAACCATTATGTATGCATGTTTTGTCCGTATTCAATTTTCTGTACACCCCTACTAGCTATTCAATTTTCTTTTAAACTGGTCCAAACAGATTTTAATACTGACCCGAGTTGTCTTTAAAAGTGGTCCGAGGTGTCTTTGAAACTTATCCGAATGGTCTTTCCAAAATTGTACGAGGTATATTTAAAAGTAGTCTTGAAAAAAAGTAAAATCACAAAAATACTGAACTCCAAGGAAAAATAAAAACGGAAAGTCCCTAAACAAATGGCAAAATCAAAAGCTCAAACACATCAAACGAATGGATAACAACTTTTTCACAGTTGTCTACTTCCGAGATGGCCTGTATATCATATACTCTTATATTTTTTTTCCTGTAGTTTATTTTACATTTGTAATCATAATAGTGTAATGTGTTTATTTATCATACAAATAAATGTCTTTAGGGTGTTCATAAAATACAAATTATTGAATAATTTATATTATACAGTATGTCGCAAATGATTACTTTTTAATTGTAAATGTTTAGAAAACTTCGATTAAAGATTCGTCATTATAGTACTAATTTCATCAGTTAAAACTTAATCAAGCAAGTATTCATGGAGAATGAAATTCTAAATTTCTAGTTTATTGTTTTATAAAAATAATATGTTATTTACTTTTATCACAATTTTCATTAAAAACTTGTTTATTTTGAATCGGAAAACTTCGATTAAAAATTCGTCATTATAGTACTAATTTCATCAGTTAAAACTAAATCAAGCAAGTATTCATGGAGAATGAAATTCTAAATTTCTAGTTTATTGTTTTATAAAAATAATATGTTATTTACTTTTATCACAATTTTCATTAAAAACTTGTTTATTTTGAATCGGATATTATTTCTGAAATGTTACTGTAACAACTTTATCAATAATGTCACTCTGATCTACTTGCTTTTTGTTTACGCCTATTACTAGTCCTAATTAGTAATTTCTACCTTTATTAATTAACAATTAAGGTAAAAAAAGTTATCTGAGGTGGATTTATGAAGCTACATATGTAGGTGATGCATATATTTTTAAAATGCTCTCCTAATGTTGAATTACTGGGTTCTTTCTTTATCCAAACCATGGATTGGCGTCCAGATGTGCTGTTTTATTGCAAGGTTTAATCATTTGATATATTTTTAATACACTTTTTTGTTTTCTTTGGCAGACTTTTATTTGTAATGGTAATTTTCAGAAATAGTTACCCTTAATTTTCCAGGTTTTCATATAGTAGTTTATAAAGAAACTAATCCTTGATTTTTTTCATAATGGTTTAATATTGAAAGATAATTGTCTAGATATAGATAGATATTTTTGCTGACTCAATGAGAGTACCGGTCCATGCAGAATCCAGTATGTGCAACCATTGTACTTTTGTTTTAGTTTCAGAGATATAAGCCAAAAACTGCATTTTGCCCCTATGTTCTATTTTTAGCAATGTTGGCGATGTTGGTTGGCAAGCAGGGTCATTGAACACATTTTTAAAACTAAATACCCTAATGATGAATGTGGCCAAGTTTAGTTAAAGGAGTAGGTTCAGTAAGACCCCTTTTTGGCCCCAAAATATAGCAGCTTTACTAAGTTGTTAAAATGTAAACTTTTAGTTATTTATTGGACAGTAGAATGCTTCTGCTACATAAATATGGGCTGTTTTTGACATAACAATGCATATATATCGGGTACTAGCACCATAAAGGCATGCTAATTTACTGAAATCTTCACAATTCTAGCATTTTAGTTAAATTTTAGACAGTTTTCAGGTAAAACGAAAGTGGCCGCATTCGTGTTCATCCTTAATATTGAAATGTGAGTTGTATTTTATGATAATACATAATATATATAAAGGTTGAGGATGAACACGGATGCGGCCACTTTCGTTTTTGACAAAAACCATCTGAAAAGTGACATTTTTCGGCATATTTGGTAGATTTTTCATATTTGAGCTTGAATCGGATCGTTTTTAATGACTTAATCAGTTAAAATCTTTCACATAAACTAATTGATTCAAATGAAATAGACACTTAAGTGTTTAAAAAGTGGTCAAAATCTTTCGTCAGATGAACCTGAAATTTTAGGCCAAAATCGGTCCTTACCGGACCTACTCCTTTGTCTCAGTAGTTTTAAAGGAATTTCTTGTAAGAGATAACAAGAATTTACGAAAAAGTGTTATAAGTTTACTTTAAAGGACAATAACTCCTTAAGGTCAGTTGACAATTTTGGTCATTTGTCTTATTTGTACATCTTACTTTGCTGAACATTATTGCTGTTTTCAGTTTATCTCTATTTATGAAAATGTTCAAGATAATAACCAAAAAAGGCAAAATTTCCTTAATAATACCAATTCATGTGCATCGATCCAACAACGGGTTGTCTGCTTGGTCTGAAAATTTCTAGACAGATATGTCTTAATCTGATAAATATTTTTGCTCCATGTCAGATTTACTTTTAATGCTTTAGTTTCAGAGATATAAGCCAAAAACTGTATTTTACACCCTATGTTCTATTTTTTGACATGGCAGCCATGTTGTATTTAGACCAGGTGAGCTGAAAAGCAATTATTAAAAGCTCAAATTATAAGTTAATATCTATTTTATAGGTAGAAATACCTTTTCTATTTGGACAATAAGAAATCATACTGACAATACTTCAATACAATAACCCATCATATTATGAAATATTTATCGTGGACCTAAACATCACACAAAGTTAAATATCATTTACAAAAATGACTTCGTTAAGTCCATTTGAACTAATTTTAATAGTTGATTCTTATGTCGTCATCTCTCTCAAGTCACTCCGCCACATTCTGTATGTACTTATCTCTATTCAGAATAGTGTAACTCAGTGGTTTTCGTTTAGTTAGTTTCTCGTTTGAATTGCTTTAACTTTGTGACTATTCTAACTTATTTGTATATCTTATCTCGCTGTTAATTATTGCTTTTAAAGGTATATCTCTAATAATCATAGTTTCAAGATTATAGTAAAAAAAAATGGCTGCCCCTAATTTTTGTATATATGTATTTTTTAAAAGCTTACGATGCTTTTCAATTATGAAAAATTTTGCAATGTTTCTTACTTTATAACATTACACCATTTTCGTATATTAGGAGCGAGTTGAGCGCTCACAAACATTAAAAACCCTACCACATTATTCTTTGATTGTCCCAAGTCAGAATCCTGTGATTCAGTGGCTGTCGTACGCATGTGTAGACTCATCAAGTTGGACGTAAATAACTCTTGAGTTGGGTTCTAATGGTATTATAGATAATCACAAATAAACCACCTGTAACAAATTAAACACAAAATAAGATACAATACACACGTTCAAAGAACTATAACTCTAAATATCTCCATATCAATAAAATGAAATATAAATTATCTACGTAGCTACATTTGTAACTTCAGCTCGAAATAAACCATAACTAATGAGAAATGTTTACTACAAACCATAAGAATCTGTAGAAAAGTCTATATCCGGTTTCTGATCAGAAATGCAATACTACAGATATCAATAACACCTTGTGTCAACAAACATAATTTAAGGTAGCACAATACAAAGATTTTTTCACTTCCAATCTCTAACCTTTAAAGTGCTATTACTTTCTTCACACTGCATATAAATTAATAAAAGAGTTTAATCTTTTAAATGAATGCAATATTTTTGTTATGAAATCATTATGTAATCAATTATTATGCAATAAATGGCAAAATCTTGGTCAGTTCACTTGAATGAATTTAGCTCTATCATCTCTATACTATACAGGATTTTTTTACGAAATCTAAATCAACACTGCAGGAGCTACAAATGGGTGTATCAAATTATCACTATCGTATTCCATTCTCTCATAAATCAGTAATTAGTGTACTCATCCTTACAACATAAAACTAGATAATGTTTGAGTAGGTGTAAAATTTTATTTATACATTCTTTCCAAAATCTGAGACACTCTTTTGTAGATAATGGCTGTAGGAACAACATATAATAAAATCCACCCTCTGGGAATAATCTCGAAAAAGCTAATTTAAATTGAAAGTGTAAATTTCTTGTAAAATTTGGTAGTCACAATTAACATTATAATTGATTACATATTTGTTGTTTAATAGTAACATTTCATTAATTTGAAAGAGTATTCTGTTAGCTATCCATACATACCACTTTCATAAATTTTCAAGCATTATAAAGAAAGTTACACTATTTTAAAACTGGGGAATTGGAGGTATAAAATCTTTGTATTGTGCTACCTTAAAGTAATCAATTCTGTTACACTATTCTATTTGGAGAAAATCGTGAACTGACTGACATTGTCTAGACATTATCTTATGAGGAAAATGGTTGAATAAAACTGGTTTAATATCTAGCTTAACCTATCAGTTTATCAAAGTCGAATACAATTACGTTATATTGACAACAATGTTTGAACAAAACAAACAGAAATGATAGGTAAAAATATTTCAAAAATAAAAATTACCAGACTAGACTACACTTGGCTCATCTGAAATAACTTCAAATGTTATCAAAATAAAAAGTGCACAGAACCAGGACAATTGTAAAACTCATTTTAAAAGAAGTATGTGTCCGATGTCATAATAGGTCACAAAAGAAAATAAGCAAAATGACAATGATACATTAATTAACAAACGACTTCTAGCAGTTATAATGATATGCCAGCTCCAGACCTCAAATAAACTGATTGAAAGATAATTTCTTCATCATATGAAAATCAAGTACAAAGTAAAAACACAAAAATACTGAACTCCGAGGAAAATTCAAAAAGGAAAATCAAAAATCAAAAGGCAAAATCAAAAGTCCAAACACATCAAACGAATGGATAACAATCCCTCCCATTAGTGGTATAGTATCATACCATCATAAAATATATGTTGCTTACCTTATAGTTATCAAAGGTACCAGGATTATAATTTATAGTACACCAGACGCGCGTTTCGTCTACATAAGACTCATCAGTGACGCTCATATCAAAATATTTATAAAGCCAAACAAGTACAAAGTTGAAGAGCATTGAGGATCCAAAATTCCAAAAAGTTGTGCCAAATACATCTATATCTTATATACATCTCCTTATAAATGAGGATTGTTTGTTTTGATTTTGCCACCATGATACACTTAATTTACTTTTGAAAATATATTGACGGTCATTGAAATGTATTTAAATAACAAGCGCATACAATGTATATAATTTCTTCTCTTGACAAGCATGCTTGTTATTTATTTAAATGTTTCATGTTTTTCCCACCAGCTATTTAGATCTATAAATGAATATATATATATATGTTATCCATGTTTCTTAAACTATGTACTTATTATATATATTTCAGGTTTAAAAAAAAAAGAACAGTAAGTAAAAACTGCGCTTGTTTGATGTTTTTGCATTTTCTTATTCTTTTTTTTTGTTGTTGTGTGCTTATCTTTTTTTTTATGTTGTGTGCTTATCTTTTGCTATTTATGTTGTGTTTTTGCTTTGATTTTTTTTTATTTATGTTTTGCTTTAGAAAATAGTTGCATTGTATTCGTTTTTTTTTTATGTACATGTACTAACAAAACTTTAAGCCGATTAAGTTACATTATATTATTCATAAACCAATCAAAATAATTTGGTGTACGTTTTACTCACATTGCGTTAGATTCTGAGATGACGAATTAATTTCATATTGATTTATCTGATATATATAGGTTCCTTAGATAATAGATTTACTTATGTACACATGTAATGATGTACAAGAACTCTCGCTATATAACCATGACTTACTTACATGTATCCTGGTAAAGAATATTAATTGGTTCAAAATGACGGCTACATATAATATAATAGGATACATGTACATAATATGTGGAAACACTCAGACACACACATATGTAAAAACAGAAATAATATATATTATTATTAATCACAATTTTTAATGTTACTACAAAACAATGTTATCATAATCATATAACTTAGACTTAATAATTTAAGTAGCTTCTTAATTAACAGTGATAACTAATTTCCTTATAACTTATATTGAAATTTAAAGCAGGCCTTTCTTTTTCTGTACACATGGATAAATGTAGATGAAATGTTAATTAGCATAAAGTTTACATTGTCATGATTGTCCAATAAGCTATGACTTCATATTTTGAATAGGAAGCTTTGGTATACATTGCAATATCTCATAACATTGCTCCTTAAACACAGGTAGTAGGTGTTAATTTGTTGTTACATATATTGTTTGCATTTACATATTCCACTTTTAGGACTAATGTTCAGGAACTATAGTATAGACTTCTTAATGGATAATATTTATACCAAAGATGTTTATAAACATGCAATGAAACCTTGACAGTTAAACTTGAAAATAAAAAAATAAAACATCCTTAGGTGACAATTTAGGAAAAGTAAAGACAAAAATAATTTCAAGATTTAACACAAATCTACTTTTCACAACCAAAGAGAAATAACTCAAAAGATATTCATTGCATTTGGATTTTTTTTTAGTTTGAAACAAGAGCTGTACTCAGTATATTTAAAAAATATTAACTAATTAAAACTGCAAAAGAATGATGATATGAGTACAGCTGATTTATTCATAAATCAAGTTAAGTTATATTTTCAACTCAATTAATGATCATTTCATAATGTTAACCTTTGATCAAAGAATAACAAATACCTCCTTCCCCCCCCCCCATAGAAGACTATAAATTGTAATTTCAGTAAGCTGGGTGACTATACCATTTGTAGGTATATATCTGGTATTTTTCAACTTACTCTTATGTATTATTTTCCTTTATTTTTTACTCAATTTTTTTTCATTTCTTTTCTTTACAATGTTTTTTTTATTTTGAAATAAGAGCTGTACTCAGTATATTTAAAAAAAGATTAACTAATTAAAACTGCAAAAGAATGATGTGATGAGTACAGCTGATTTATTCATAAATCAAGTTAAGTTATATTTTCAACTCAATTAATGATCATTTCATAATGTTAACCTTTGATCAAAGTATAACAAATACCTCCCCCCCCCCCAAACAGAAGACTATAAATTGTAATTTCAGTAAGCTGGGTGACTATACCATTGGCAGGTATATATCTTGTATTTTTCAACTTACTCTTATTTATTATTTTCCTTTATTTTTTACTCAATCTTTTTCATTTCTTTTCTTTACAATGTTTCTTTATTTTGTTTATTATTTTATTGGCAAATATACATGAAGATATAGAAATCATAGCAGAAGTATTACTATAAACATCATGTTTGAATCAGAGACCAGACCATTACTACATAACACACATTGTGTTAACTTTTCTTTACTTATTGCCAGTTGTGTGGGACTTTTTCTGTCATTTTATATATAAATTATGTTTCAAACTATTTGTGTCATTTATACTCTAAATGAAAAATAATCTTATTCAGATTGTCTCATACAACTGCCAAGGACTTAATTCAATTGAAAAGCGAAGAGATGTTTTAGACTATCTAAGAGCAAAAGATTGTAGCATGTATTGTCTTCAAGATACACACTTTTCTGAAAAAGATGAACAATTTGTTAAGAATCAATGGGGTGGAGAATGTGTCTTTAGTTCCTTTTCTTAAAATCAAAGAGGAGTGGCCATTTTATTTAATAATAATTTTGAATATAATAATTTACAAAGTAAAAAAGATCTAAATGGTAATCTATTAGGATTGAATATTAAAATTGAAGATAGCGATATTACTTTAATTACATTATATGGTCCAAACAGTGACAGCCCGGATTTTTATGATAAAGTTAGTGAAATAATTGAAGATTTTGATAATCATACTGTCATTGTGACAGGAGATTATAACTTAGTGCAAAATCAAGACCTTGATACTTTTAATTACTTAAATATAAATAATCCAAAAGCCAAGGAAAAAGTTTTAGATATAAAGGAAATTTACAACCTAACTGGTCCCTTTAGAGAACTATATCCAGAAAGTAAAAGATATACTTGGAGGAAACCAAACCCTATAAAACAGGCCAGACTAGATTTTGTTTTAGTTTCACAGAGCTTTTATCCAAATGTACATGACTTAAAGATACAAAATAGTTATAGATCAGATCACTCACCTATTATTTTACAAATAAAACTTAATAACTTCAGAATTGGGAGGGGTTTATGGAAATTTAACAACTCTCTTCTATATGATCCAAATTATGTCCATATTGTTAAAGAGGTAATAAATAAGACTAAAGAGCAATATGCTTCTCTTGTATATAATCGAGAAAACCTAAACTTAATAGACTATAATGAAATTGAGTTCACAATTAGTGATCAATTATTTTTAGAAACATTGTTAACTGAAATAAGGGGGAAAACAATATCATATGCTTCATTTAAAAAGAAAGAAACAAATAAATCAGAACATTTGCTATCTGAAGATATAAACAAGTTGGAAGAAATAACCCAAACAGATGAAATTTTGGAACAGATAGAAAAAAAGAAAACAGATCTTAGAATTCTCAGACAAAATAAAATGAGGGGTCAATACATAAGGTCAAAAACACAATGGGTAGAAGAAGGAGAGAAACCTTCAAAATATTTCATAAATTTAGAGACAAAAAATTATGTAAATAAAACAATTCCTAAATTAATTGATAAATCAGGAAATATAATTGAAAACCAAAAACGAATTCTAAACGAAGCGAAAAATTATTACAAAAATCTATATTCCAAAAATGAGACAATAAAATCTATTTATCTGCGCAATGCTTAACCCCATAAAGATGTACCAAAATTATCTGAAAATATGAAAGAGTCGTTAGAAGGGGAAATATCATTTATAAAATTGACCGATGCAATTAAAAGAATGAAAAATGAGAAAAGCCCTGGATCGGATGGATACACAAATGAATTCCTTAATTTTTTTTGGATTGATATAGGTAAATTCATCCATAGATCAATTAAATATGACTATAATCAAGGGGAAATGTCTATTACCCAAAAACAAGGTATTATAACTTGCATACCAAAAGGTGACAAACCAAAAACAATACATGAAAAATTGGCGGCCAATTAGTCTTTTAAATAATATTCATAAATTAGCATCAAGTTGTATTGCAGAAAGGATAAAGTCAGTTTTAACAATCTTAATTAATAATGACCAGACAGGATTTATACCTGGTAGATTTATTGGTGAAAACACCAGACTAATATACGATTTACTACACTACACTGAAGAAAATGATATCCCAGGCATTCTCCTCCGCATTGACTTTGAAAAAGCTTTTGATACAATATCCTGGATTTTCATAGAACAAGTTTTTGATTTTTTCACCTTTGGATATTCCATAAAACGTTGGGTTAAAACTTTTTTTACAAATACCAAATCAGCAATAACACAGAATAATTTTCTATCAGATTTTATTACAATTGAAAGAGGTTGCAGACAAGGGGATCCTTTATCCCCTTACATTTTCTTGTTATGTACAGAAATTTAAGAAATATTACTTAGAAAAAACGAAAATATAAAAGGTATTACTATTGAAGACTCAGAATTTTTGATATCACAATATGCTGATGACACCACACTTATTTTAGATGGTTCACCAGAGTCCTTAGATGCATCTCTTTGTGTTTTAGAACTATATGCTGAATGGTCTGGTCTCAAGATGAATTTAGAGAAAATAAAGGTAGTCTGGATTGGGAAAAAGAAATATAGCCAAGATACAATGTGTGTAAAGTGGGGATTGGAGTGGGGTTCCAACAGATTTACGCTCTTGGGTATTAAATATTCAGTAGACTTACAAGAAATGGAAACACTAAATTTTGAACCCAAATTTAAAGAGATAGAAAGAACAATGAAAAGCTGGTCTAACAAATACTTATCCCCAATTGGAAAAATTACTATAATTAAAAGTCTTATAATTTCAAAGCTCAATCACCTATTTCTAACTTTACCAAATCTTAATAATGGATTACTAAATCAATTCATAAAAAAATTATTTGATTTTATTTGGGATGGTATACCAGACAAAATTAAAAGAGAAACAATTGCTCAAATATATGAACTGGGTGGACTAAACATGTTAAATCTAAAACAATACATCAAAGGATTAAAACTAACTTGGATAAGAAGAATAATCAAACAAACTAATAATTATTGTAAGTTACTAACTTGTACTGAAAAAATTGAATTAAATGAATTATTCTTGGTAGGTCCAAGAACACAAGTAAGACATCCTTTTTGGCAGGAGGTTTTTTAATGCTTGGACTGAACTACAAACCAAAATAGCTATTAAGAACGAATACAATTTTATCACATCTAATCTTTGGAATAATAAAGAAATTAAAATTGGGAATCAAATCCCTCTGTATAAAAAATGGACTGAAAAGGGCGTCTGGCTAATAAATGATTTAATTGATAATGATGGACATTTAATGAATTGGCAGGAATTTAAAAAAACATATGATATTGATACCAACTTTCTTATATTTCAAGGAGTAATGTCAGCTGTTTATTCCTATATGAAAAGTCTTAATATTAAAAGTAATCAGCTTATAAAGCCTTATAGGCCAATTATACCAACTACTATTTCTATATTTATGAAATCTACAAAAGGATCAAAAGATATGTACAATGTTTTAAATGAAAAAATAACAAATATCACATCACAGGAAAAGTGGTCCTTAATCTTAAATAGACATAATATTATTTGGAATAAAATATACAGACTTCTGTTTTACATTACTAAAAACTCAAAATTACAGTGGCTCCAATACAGGATTAATCACAGAATTTTGGGAACTAATAAATTACTCTACAAAATTAAAGTCTCACAAAACAATAAATGCACTTTCTGTTCGGACTCAATAGAAACTATTGAGTACATATTCTGGACATTTCCAAAAGTTTTTGATGTTTGGGAAGAACTTAATAAATATATTCAAAAGTCCAAATTGAACTACCACTTAATTCAGATATTGTCTTATTTGGGATATTAGAAAAAACAGAAAAAACTACATAAGAAATCTCATAATACTATTAACTAAATACTACATATACAAAACAAAAATGCAATGTGGACAAGTATATAGTATAGCCTAAAAAAATTATCTTAAAGAAAATTTGTTTATTGAAAAAATAATATTTTATAAAAATAAACCACTGCAAAGAGCGTACACCTGCTGGAACCCCTGGCTCCAACTAATAGAATGATTTTATAAGTTAACTTTCACGTAATAAAAATATCTACCCAATCAATGCTACCTCAGATTAAGATTTTCTATTTATTTTTTCAAATTATTATTCATAATATTAATAATATTATGTTTATAGAAGGATTCAAAATATCAACTTTATGTACTTGTCTCGATTTTGCTGATGTACTATGAACTTATTTACTATTGTTAATATACATGTAGTTCTTTGCCAATAAACACATTCCAAAAAAAATAAAATATATGAGAAGAACATAAGAAGAGTATTAATGTATCAAATGTAGTCGAATTGTTGAGTCATGTGCCTACATTAATATGTATCGAAAGGTAAAAGCTATAAGAAGTCAATTTATATTTGGTCCATTTGATATGCCTATAAGATGTTTATAGATAAAGTAATCTTTTAATTGTTGTTTTTAATAAATGATAATGTTTTTTAACACTCAAATCAAAGTAGGAACGGGTTTAGCGCTGGTAAGTTTGTTAACAATATAAGAATATCTAGAGAATTAGAGATTAAAAACAATTCTTATGCTAACAAAAATATTACCGAGCAAAATTATCATTTTGGCTTTGAATCTAAGGCTAGTTATTTATGATTTTTAATGAAAGTTCTTATAAAATTACATGCATCTGATATATCATAATTGTTGCCATTATGATGTTCTGGAAAATATAATTTTTTTTTTATCTTTTTATCTCAATAAAACTGCTTCGTTAAAAGACTTCAGTCGGTATGTTGTTCAGAGTATTGATGGTTGCAGTACAGTTTACAGTGGAACACTTCCAGTAAGTTCTTTGGCCTTTATGATGTTCTGGAAAATATTACGTCACAGCGCTAGCGTTCTTACTAAAATGCATAGGTATGAAAACAAGTAGAAGTGATATGATCATAATGCGACAACTATCAATAAAAACTGAAGGACAAAGATGTGATACGTATTGCTAGAATTATTAGTTTAATTTGCGAACTTCCTTATACTTTGGTAAAATGTGTGTAATCATAATAATGAAGAGTTGTGTACTTTTTGTTTTCCACTGTTATTTAAATAGAGGAGATCGAATAATATTTTGTACGAAGCGAAAAAAGTCAATAATACATAAATGTTTACCAAAGCACAATACACAGCAACGTCAAATGGATATTACCAACAATAGACTAGACAGTAAAAGTAAGAATTTACAGACAGATAAAATAATAATATAACACATTATTAAGATTATAAACAACGTCGGTACCTATAATCTTTACTTAGAGACCGTCGTGTATTATTTGAAGTTGATACGGAACATTTACCAACAAGGACTGGTATTTCTTGATGAACTTTAAAAAAGGACATGACGTTCTTTGACATACCCCTAGTTCATCCACTTTCTGCGCAGACACGGTGACGTTTTACAAAGAGTAGCAGCTGCATGCTCTTGAATACCTAATGAGTTGGAAACTGTATTCCCTATGCAGTTGAAGTTGGTGTATTGCAACTAAGGTGTGGGGTAAATTGATAATTTCAAAATTTAAAACGTCTCGTTTATGAATATCAATAATGAGGTATTTTTATAAATTTCCTGTTTACAAAACTTCGAATTTTTGAAAAACTAAGGATTTTCTTATCCCAGGCATAGATTACCTTAGCCGTATTTGGCACAACTTTTTTGGAATTTTGAATCTTCAATGCTCTTCAACTTTGTACTTGTTTGGCTTTATAAATATTTTGATTTGAGCGTCACTGATGAGTCTTATATAGACGAAACGCGTGTCTGGTGTACTAAATTATAATCCTGGTACCTTTGATAACTATTGTCTTCGATTATGGTACTGACATGACCACTTATGTAAATTGTTTATTTATCGTTGACTAACTCTTTATCTTTGCAATCTTCTTAAAAAATAGAAAATGTTTACTTAACATTACAGTTGTTTCACCGCTTTAATGGTTCATCCATAAACATAACTATAGAGACAATTTTGTCACATTTAAAAAACACAAAGTATATATATCACGTTATAAAACATACAACGGGGTTTATTTCAAAAACATTTGTAGATGAATAAAACATTTTAAAATACTTGTGATTGCCGAACAAACACTTAGTATTACTTATTTATTATCAATCATTAAACTTACTGCTTCCGTAAGTACATTTTTATCCAAATGTAAACTATTTATATTACTTATTTATTTTCAATCATTAAACTTACTGCTTCCGTAAGTACATTTTAATTCAAATGTTAAACCATTAACATTACTCAGTTATTTCAATTTAAAAAAAATGGAAGTGGAAATCTATAAAAATTGAAATCTATAAAACAAAAAATCAAATTAAATTAGTATGATGTGCAAGGTACGAACTGGCATGATAACAGATAAAGTTTAATGATCTAAGCTAATTTGATTTACTGTTTTATAACCAATTGAATGGTATCCGTCATGTAAAGGTCTTTTTAACCAACGATAAAGTAAAAATAACATAAATGCGACCTTTGAAATTAGTTCTTATGTTGTGTGTTACACACATCACCAGGTTTGTGCAGCGATCACATGGTCAATCCCGTCACTTTTTGCATGCGGCATCTCTTCTTTGTCAGGAGCAGGTTGCCCCCCCCCCCCCCCCCGGTAATTCATCAGCAGATGTTGGTTCTTGTCTAATATATTTGTTTTAGTTAAGTTGTATCAGCACAAATCAGTCTATATATTGTTGCTTGACTGAAATCAAACAGACAGTAACAATCATTTGCATAAATTCATTCATTTCAGTATGTGAATGTCAATTAACTTCTTATATCTTTTTTAAAGGTTTATTCATTATAAGCACGATGTCCGGATCAAAACCAAGTCCGTCACTAGTAAGTAATAATAAAGTCCATTCTACAGAATTACCTACTACGTTGGGAACAAAGACTCAACCAAAGGATTTATCGGTTCTGGCATTCATAGTCACAATATTGTTTAATCACATATGTGGATTCTTCGCATACCACTTCGTCGGTAAGATAATGTTTTTGTACATTTTATATTCATTTTGTTCTTAAAATAGAGAAAATCCAAAATTTAAAAAATTGACAGCATGACACGAAAAAACATACAAAATATGAAAACTTTATTATATTTACACCAGCCTGCAGTTTTTTTAAGTTAAATTTGCCCCACTTCATCTTTATTGAAAGTATGTAAAAAAGTTTAATTGTTAATCTGTGATTTTTTTTATACGATAATAGCCCAAAAATGGGCAAAAATTGGTGAAAATAGGAAATCATCAAAATTTGGTACTTCAAAGGGCCAAGTCAAACAAACAAGTTCACCACTGTATGATTTTTTTCTTCAGCAATTATTTTGTTACAGTCATAGACAAATATAATATATAATGTGGCCATTGTTATATTATAGTTCGTTTCTGTGTGTGTTACATTTTAACGTTGCGTCGTTTGTTTTCTCTTATTTTTGAGTGTAAATTCACATTGCGAAAAGACGTGTCACGGTACTTGTCTATCCCAAATTCATGTATTTGGTTTTGATGTTATATTTGTTATTCTCGTGGGATTTTGTCTGATGCTTGGTCCGTTTCTGTGTGTGTTACATTGTAGTGTTGTGTCGTTGTTCTCCTCTTATATTTAATGCGTTTCCCTCAGTTTTAGTTTGTTACCCCGATTTTGTTTTTTGTCCATGGATTTATGAGTTTGAACAGCGGTATACTACTGTTGCCTTTATAGAAACCAAAAAAATCAGATGAAGATTTTTTTTTAATACTAGATATTTTTGGCTCCTCAGAGCTGTACATCCTATTTCTAGAAGAACTAATTACACAAACTAATGTTTCATAGTTTCAGCAAAGCACAGTTGGCAGCTTCATGATTACAAAAAAGGCGGGACGTCATTCCAAATACTCGGTTGCCCTGATCACACTTGGTATTATCATTGGACTGGCTACATATGCTCTGGCATTCTCATTATTTTTCACTCTACATGGAGATAAAGCTTGTACAGTTGGACAGTCGCATGACAAAAACTCTGAAATAAACAACAACAATGGTCAAACGAAATGCTGCCAATATAGTCCAATTATAAATGAAGTTCCTCGAGCATTAGGTGATATGGGAATTGAAATATATTGTTCCGCATCTGGAGATGGACCGATATATCCGGATCAGAACGGAAATTTTAGTGAATGTTGCTTTGAGCTTGGCTGTTATCAATGATTTTTTATTGATTCAACATTTCTCGTAAAATATGTGTTTGTTAAAGGAGAATAGTTAAAACATTTTTGTGGTTAGAGGGAAACATGATTGAAACATAAAACTCATACAAGAAAACTTATGTTTTTTTTAATTTTTTTTAATCATCGACAACTAGTTATTTTAGAATTTGCATACATTGAAGCAATAAAATTGTATAAAATATTATGGGAACATTTTCGACATATTCGGGCTTAAATCTTATGCATCACTATTCCAAAATCTTCAGATATATTCAAGGTCTGTATTTAAGTTGCATAATATAAGCGTTGTAAAATGATATTATTTGATCGATTATATTATTGTATTCAAATGTAATAAAGTCCATGTTCATGTGAAATAGATATAAGAAGATGTGGTATGAGTGCCTATGAGACAACTCTCCTTCCAAGTCACAATTAATAAAAGTAAATCATTATAGGTCAAAGTATGGTCTTCAACACGTGCTTTGAAAGTTTATTTCTGGATAAAATAAGATTGGATTTTTTTTAATGTGGTAAAGGATTCTGTAAAATGTATTCTGAGGTTTTTTTTAAATGAAAAAGCCATAGCAAAATGTGGTTATTGATATGATAATTACTTACTTTTCCTCGAGTGATCAATATGTCATAAATATTCAGGACGTGAAAAAGTTAACACAATTTGTAGATCTTTAAAATAATGCCCATTGTTTCTGTTTCCTGTAGTTTTTTTATGCGTAAGAACACTGAACAACGAATATTTTGAGTGAAGAGGAAGATGACTTCGTAGTATCTGACATAAAAAAAAAATCCTATATATATTCAAATAGGAAGACGTGGCTTGTCAAAATTTAAAAAGCAACAAGTTAAAACTTTTTTTTAAAGTTCTATCCTTTTTTTCATACAGTTTAATGTAATTTCATTTCAATAAATGTTGAAATACTAAATGACTTTTATCCATCTCCTGTTTTCTAGTAATACCTGAAAATATTTAACTTTTGTTTGATTTAATATCAAAAATATATTATATGTTTTGACAGTTGTTAAAAATATACAACAAATATCTATATTAATCTCAAACCTACGTCATAAGCGATTCCTAGAGAGAAAATATTAAAAGTACCAATGTTTTGCATCCGATGCGCATTTCAACAATTAATGTATCTTCAATGATGTTCGAGGCCAACACATTTGGAAACTGTTTAACAAATGATTTAATTTGGGATGTAACGCGTCTTCTGATTGGATGACGTTGTTATGTTTATCAGCCCATAGACATTATGTAGTCATGTGACCCTGAAGTCATCAACGTTTTTTCATGGTTTACTCCGGTTTAAAATTAAAGAAATTCAGAATTAAATTATTAGAAATGACTGTAATATGTTTTTCTGTCTATGAAAAAATAACATAAAAAATATGGTGCACACTGAATAACCCGCGTATTACAGTCATTCCTTAAATTCATGTGAATCTCACGTGAAATTCACATGAATTTCACCTCAAACAAGCTTATACGTGAAACTCACGTGAAATCAGTTTATGTTAGTTTCACATTAATCTCATGTGAATCTCACGTGAATTTCACATGAAAATCACATGAATTTTGTTCAAGTGAAATTCACATTAATTTTTGAAATAAAGTAATTCAAACAACATCTAAATTTTCATACTAAAGTAAAATCATTAAAAATTTCCAATTTTTTTTTTGGAAAAGTTCATGTGAAATTCATGTGAAATTTTTCACGTGAGAATCATGTGAATCTCAATTCACGTGAAATTCACATGAAAATTTTCACGTGAGTTTCATGTATAAGCTCGTTTGAGGTGAATCTCACATGAAATTTTTCACGTGAATTTCATGTGAGATTCGTGTGAAATTCACGTGAGCAAATTTTGCCTGTGTACGTGACCGAGTGTTAATCTACTATATCACTATATAGAATAAAGAAGATGTGGTATGATTGCCAATGAGACAACTGTCCAAAAGAGACCAAAATAACACAGACATTTACAAATATAGGTCACCGTACGGCCTTCAACGATGAGCAAAGCCTATACCGCATAGTCAGCTATAAAAGGCCCCGATAAGACAATTTAAAATGATTCAAACGAGAAAACTAACAGCCTTATTTATATAAAAAAAAATGCACGAAAAACAAATATGTAACACATAAACAAACGACAACCACTGAATTACAGGCTTCTGACTTGGGACAGACACATACATAAATAATGTGGCGGGGTTAAACGTGTTAGCGGGATCCCAACCCTCCCCTAACCTGGGATAGTGGTATAACAGTACAATATAAGAACGAATTATAAAACGTTGAAAAAGGCTTAACTCATCAGATGGACAAAAATACAAGTGGACGGGGCCTGGTACTTATACATCCCGACACACAAAGACACAATGAACAGATCTGAGAGTACTCGCAGTTATCTGACAGCTAGTTCAAAGCCACTAACAACTAATAAAAAAATCATGCATCTAAGACTAAACTATCAATCCGTACACATCCAACATCCAATGAACTTAGTGTAAAGACGTCATAAACAGCCAGAGAAAAACATGACCTTGTGCAATGCCAAGTTGAAGGTATAGACAGATTGTAGATCCATGAATATGTATATGTATATAATATACTAGTAATATTTAGTTAGCTTTTAATTTACTGATAACAAAATCAATATGTATACCAATAAAAACAATATTCAATTATCTTATTAAGTGTTGAATAGGTAACCTTTTAGAATAAGTTTATTTAAAGGAGAGACAAGTTTACATGGATGTTTTCCAAATTTCCGGGCACGGTTAACAACATTTCCGTAAAAATGAGGATGTGCTATCCTGTTTGAAATAAGTTTTCTACAGGTACAACCAAACTTCAAAACCAAATCTTTATATCTATGGAAAAATTTAGTAAAGGTTTTAAGTAATTTATGGTAACGATATCCCTGGTTTAATAATTTACCAGTAATACATAGATTGCGCTCGTTAAAATCAAAAACGTCACAACAGACACAGGCATAGCGAACGAGCTGTGAAATATAAACACCGTAAGATGATGCCAAAGGAACATCACCATCTAAAAATGGAAAATTAACAATAGGGAACGAAAAATCGTCTCTTTTGTCGTAAATTTTAGTGTGGAGTTTCTCGTTTAAAACCGAAATATCTAAATCCAGAAAAGGACAGTTATTACCGAATAAATTTGATTTATTTAAAGTAAGATCCGTTGGGGTAAATTTCAGCAGTATATTTAGAAAAATTTTGATTATTTAACTGGACTGTTAACTCTGATTGCCGAGCGTCATTGTTTCATTAAACTAAATGCTTTAATTAAAATTAAGAAATTTCTAGATTTATCAAATTGAAATTTTACTAAATTTTTCGACTGGAAATTTTTCGACTGGTAAAAAAAATTAGAACTATAGAATCTCTGATTTCGATTGACTACAAATGTACTAAAATATTATTTATTCAAGTATTTATCTGTGCGTTTTTTTGTACTGTATTCCTGTTACTTAATATAACGTACAACCCATCATTTATTCTTAAAATGTACTGTTTCAAGTCAGATAAAAGACAGTTGTTATCAAATAGACGGTGTCTATGTATGTTAGCGTTTCTTTGTTTTCGTTTGTGACACGGACTTGTTTTCGTTTAATCGATTATTGACTTCTGAACAGTGGTATACTACTGCTGCATTTATTTCTAAGAGTAACACGGTGGGTATCACATGTAGATCAGGACCTTTTTACAGCACATTAATTCACCCGAAGATTTTAGTGGTTTTTCTTCTTTTTTTGTTATGACATTGCCATTTTGTTTTTATTCATCCTATGGTATCTTTCAACTACTACCACTGGGTTGATACCTTTGCTGATTAACTGTTAGTCCCGAAGAATATCACCAAACCAGGAGTCAGATCTTTGGTACTGGCATACGAATACAAATATTATGTGATTATAATGTCCTGTTACTACACCATTTGAAATGATTTTAAATTAAGGAATATGTCTCTCATGCAACGCTCTGATTCCTTGTCCGGCTTTGGATACGCTTTTTTACTTTATGGTTTATAAACTCTTTATTTAAGCGTGAAATTCATGTGAATGAAACTTGCCTGTGTATGCTCCTAGCCATGAAGTGGAAGTAGTCCACCAAGTTAAAAAAAAAAGTATGACCTCCTTTAGAATTCGAGCATTATTACATTTGTTCTTTAAACTGCCATTTTCTTAAATAATAGAAAATATAACGCGTCTATTTTTAAAACCTAAAAAGCAATGATAAACTCATCATAGATACCAGGATTAAAATTGTATATTTACGCCAGACGCGTGTTTCGTCTACAAAAGACTCATCAGTGACGCTCGAGTCAAAATATGTTTAAAAGGCAAGGCCAAATAGAGTACGAACTTGAAGACCATTGAGGACCAAAAATTCCTAAAAGTTTTGCCAAATACAGCTAAGGTAAACTATTCCTGAGGTAGAAAAACCTTAGTATTTCAAAAGATTTTGTTAACATTTAATTTATAGTTATGAACACATCAATGATAATTCAAGTCAACACAGAAGTGCTGACTACTGGACTGGTGATACCCTCGGGGAAATAAATCTCCACCAGGAGTGGCACCGACCCAGTGGTTGCAAATAAACTCATCATAGTTACCAGGATCAAAATTTTATATTTACGCCAGACGCGCGTTCCGTCAACAAAAGACTCATCAGTGACGCTCGAGTCAAAAAATGTTTAAAAGGCCAAAAAGAGTAAGACGTTATTCCAAATTTATTATGAAAAGAGCAATTTTTGTAAGGATTCGGGCCCTACACTCACTCATCGAAACCCCTAAACTAAAGCAAATAACATGCACTTGTATACCTGTTCTTCCTCGAAAAATTACAATTGGTCCTGGTGTATTGGTTAACAGTTCGCATATAAATAAAGGTATTAATACAATGGCCCCTAGTATTGGTTTTATCGGACTTACTATGACAAGGAGATGTTTACGATTAAACTGTCAATATTGCCATAATTTGCAAACAATCGATTGGCACGAAACGGCAACAGTTCGGACATTTAAACAAATATATACACATCAAGATATATATTTGTTAATTTTCATATAGCAGAAAGTAATTAAGATATAACTTATGCAAGCTATACTTTATTGTAGTTTTAACATTGGTAGGCATTATATTCGTGATTATTTTCGCCCGAGCGATAGTGAGGGCTAAAATAACACGAATATAATGACTACCCATGTTAAAACTACAATAAAGTATAGCTTGCATCAATTATATCGATTCTGATTAGGACAATCAATGTAATTTCTATGTCCGATGTGTATACGGGTAAAGCGATTTTGTAGGCTCTTCAGCCATGAACCTCCCTTTTTTGTTTGTATAGAAGCAAATAGCTGGCACTGTGATTTTTCAATGGGAGGAGTTTCGGAACAGCCAGCATGAACGGTTGTCGTATCTAGGTAAAATATGTCAATTTCGGAATGCAACACATTACAGTCATAATAAATGAATTAGTAACAACATTTGCATCATTTAAAATTTTGGAAGTGTTTTAAGTTAATGAAATATATTAAATGTATGCCAGTTTGATAAAATTCATTATTCTGCCGTAGTCAATATACGCATATGCAAAAAATAATATTGGATTTAGAGCATGTGTTTATACATAAAGCGAAAGAAGCACGTCATATTAGAATGTATAACAAATTTAATTTTACAAGTAAACGTTTTTAAATATGATTGTATTACTCGATATAATTTCATCATTTCAATATTTTAAAACAAAGTTAAATTTTGAGAAATCATATATACAAAATAAACTGGAATTAATTATAATGAGTGCATATTAAGTTAAGTGAACTTTAAAATAGTTTATTGATATATTATGTCCCAGAGTGAACTTGGATATTTACTTGACCAAGTAATTTCTCAACTGCAAAGACCTATGGTTATTTGCATTTAATCGCTTGATTAAATTACCAATGATTTATATTTAAGATTTATGTATTCTAACTGCTACCCCCTACTCCACCTTCCAAAAAAAGTGTTTAACTTTGTTTCATTTTTCGTTAATCTTTCACTTATTTCAGCCAATGACAATATTATTTTGACTAAACATACAAACTTATTTTAGATCGTTCAAGACGCTTTTATGCCGAAAATATATGTAAATATGGGTTTTTTTTATCAATGGTTTATTTGGCCTTTTTAAATTTTTGTATTCGAGCGTCACCGATGAGTCTTTTGTAGAAACGCGCGTCTGGCGTATATACAAAATGTAGTCCTGGTATCTATGATGAGTTTATTTATAATATCTTTTTGAGAATGTGTAAATATATTAATTCCTTTTTTTCAATTTCTAAACATTCTTAGAATGACATAAATATCTTTAAAAAGTTTACTTTTACAATGTGAAATGTTAGTTTACACTCGAAAACATTAAAATGACCTTATGGGACTTCCATAATAAACCCTTTTTTTAATTTATGAATTGAAACAGTATCCGCACAAACAGTTATACGATCGACAATATATATTTAACTAAAAGAAATAAGTTTAGGAAACTAAGTATTTTATTCAAAACTTAATTCTAATGTCACATGTTTTGCTTTCTTTTACAATATTTTGCCTCAAGTGGAATATCTGTTTCCCAGATGATGACAGATATGATTTGGCTATTTTTTTTAATTTTAAAAATCGTTGGCTTTCACATGTTTGACTTTGACATCTTGATGAAGGTTAATCCAGAAAAGCGCTTCGACGCATGTTTATATTACATGTTGTTTCCATTTTTTCTGTCGTAACCCTAAACTCGTCTTTTTTTGCTCGAATGTGACCTACCAAATTAGACTTATTACTGGGGTTGTACTCATATGAGCAACACAACGAATGTTATATGTGGAGCAAAATATGTTTACCCTTTCGAAGCACCTGATACCACCCCAATTTATTGTGGGAATCGTGCTGCTGAGTTTTTAGTTTTCTATGTTGTGTTTTATGGTTTTTTTGGGGTTTTTTTTACGTTTTTCATCTTTTTTCCATCTAATAGTTGGTGTGTATTCAACTTATGAGTTTGAATATGTCTTTCATATATTTCTATTTCGCTTCTCCTTTTTAAGCAGCATGGAATCAAACATTGTTTAAATATTGAAAGTGAATACATTTCGTCAGTTTTAGATAACAAATTGAAGTTACGAAAAAGTGCCAACCAAATAAGTTGTAAACGTAAACTATCTTCGACATTTGTCCTTGTAACTTATTTTATTACTTTCAGTGTTAATATTATAATTGAATGAGGCTCATAATTAGCATTAAAAAAATACTACACATAGTTAGATTTGAAAAAAAAACCACCGACATCATAAAAGAAACGGTGTTAGTTTGGGGTGTATGACATTTGCGTCGATTTATTAAATTATCATTCTTTCAATTGCGCCGATTTTATTTTTTCATTTGCGCCGATTTTATATTTGCTCCTTATTGCATTTAAAGTTTATTACATGTGAGTAAATACTTGTACATGTACTATACTTTAAAGGTATATGGGTAAAATTTCGTTATTAACGTTGTTCACTTATGTTTAAGTTGGGAACATCCAGGCCGTTACGTATGTTAAAATGCGAACTCTAGAATTATGATAAATATATAAAAGAGACGAAATCACAAGAAAGGAATATATTAGATGTGTTTGCCCTTAAATACTCGGCAAGGTCAGATTCATGATTTTAATGTATTCCGTTTTTTGTGGTTAAATATATCTTTAATTCGTCATTTGTAGTATAAACAGAGTACAAAGAGAGTGGTTTAAATACGTTTTTACTTCTTGATGTTAAAGTATATGAATATAGTGCGTTTAAATTGACTTATCCTGTTCGACATCCTACTTCCACATCCCTGTGCACGTGGCGAGTACATGTTATGATTGACAATTCATATCATTTGTACAATTGGATAACAGAAGAGGTCATTAATGATAAATGAAAAATAACATTCACCTGTAATTTACATGTAAAAAAACACCGGCGCAAATGAAAAAAAATCGTCGCAATGAAAGAAATAATCGGCGAAAATGAAATGCAGATTGGCACAAATGCAAAACGCCGGTTAGTTTGGTCTTATTCATTATAAAAAATAAATTCTGATTCAATTTTAAATAAATCAAGGATTTGTATAGTGGCAGTCGTCCATAAAAACTTACAGATTCAATCGTTATATTTTTTCAAACAAAGGAATTAGTGGAAACTTCTGTCATATTCCTGTCTTAGTATAGATATTTTCTGATGAAACTGGTGGGTCAAACCTGACGTATCAAATTATAAACCTGCTGCCTTTGATAACTATTTATACCACTGGGTCGATGTCACTGCTGGTAGACGTTTCGTCCGAGAGGGTTTCACCAGCTCAGAAGTCAGCACTTCGGTATTGACAGGAATATGAAATGTATAGTCATTTTTATAAATTTACTGTTTGCCAAAAAAAATGAGAATGGAAATGGGGAATGTGTCAAAGAGAAAACAACCCGACGAAAGAGCAGAACACAGCCGAAGGCCACTAATGGGTCCTCAATACAGCGCACAAACTCCGCACCCGGAGGCGTGCCTCAGCTGGCCCGCAACAAAAATGTGTACTAGGTCAGTGATAATGGACGAAAAAAAGTATGAATTATTCGTTATACTTAAGATTTTTGTTTTTATCCCAGTCATATATTATTTTAGCCATATTTGGCACAACTTTCTGAAATTTTGGGTCCTTAATGCTCTTTAACTTTATGCTTGTTCGGCTTTCTAACTACTTTGATCTGAACGTCGCTGATGAGTATTATGTAGACGAAACGCGTGTCAAATCATAATCCTGGTAGCTGTGATAGCTAATTATAGCTAGCTAAATCTCCAACTTGTATGAATATTTGGGATCAAGCAGACATACAAATTTAAAAAATAAAAATAAACGGCAATAAAAAGTGATAGTCGAATATCGAAGGGATTTTAAATCATTTATCACACTCACTCACTGGGGTAAAGTTGATGACCGTAACTGCATTCACGGTCATTCCAAGATGTCGGATGAAAAATTAGGTCAGTTTCTGTATTGTCTGTTAAAGTGTTTCTATATCATTTTCTTTACAAATCATACATTGAAACGATGTAAATTTATAAAAGAATCACTTGGAAATCACTAACTACTTCCGAGAAATGTGCATGAAACGGGAAATTCGATTTGAAAAAATCGCTCAGATGACCGTTAATCACAATCGAGATGACCGTAACAGAATCCGTGTTTATATCACTATCTTTTTGTATCAAATGATTAATCGTGTTGGTATAAACATATTAATATGAGAGTATTATCCTATAGGTAGAAGAAAATAAGATGTGCTTCAAATGCAAAGATTACCATATGTATCTTTTTTTTACAGTAGAGGGTTTAATTTTTTTTTTAAATGAATTTGCAAAAAGACATGCAAATAAACAGGTAGGGAAAACATGCTACAAAAGCGCGATAAAATGACACTTTACAAGTATAATGAAAAAATGCGGTGCACAGCCTCCATGCAACTGCTCGACAAAAGATTTTTTTTTTTATTTCTGGGATTCCTTTTAATGACATATAAAAAATACACATTTTTAAAAATGCCAATGCATGTACATCAATTGATATTATATCGTCTTCCATTTTGGCGTGCAAATAAAATAACAGAAATATTTTGACAATATCATACGACTAAACAAGTGAAGGTGAGCTCCAGCAAAGTAGATCCTTAAAATAGTCTTGTACGAATAGCGTATCACAAGGGGGAACGTTGTTGGTTATTTGTATATATACAGAAATGTTATTCATATAGTCAGGATTCTACTTCTTCAAAATTATCTCCCTATTACGCCAGTTCATGCTCACAATCGTAGAAATGGAAGCCACTGTAGGGATGACTCTCTGCCAATTTTGCTCTTGAAAACTGATAAATTTATCCACATAGCACCATTACGATCGATCGTTATATGTCAGTTATATTTTAAAAGACAAAATAATGTATCTACTAGCTAATGAGCATCAGTTAATGATCTTGTCTGCATTGATTAAACTTAAAAAATATTGTCTGTTTGGATGTCAGGTGGAATTTTCGAAAATTCTTAAGCATTTAAAAAAATTCTAATTAAATATTTCGTGGAAGGGCAGACTAAACATTTTCAGTGGTTGAAGATTATAAACCCTAGTTATCACACACAAGAAAATCATATTTTTTTCGAAGATATCCATTTTCATTATCCAAATTAAAAGACTGTCGTCAAGTACTTTTAGAAAAAAAATAGCAATTCGAACACACCTACTCTGTTTTTGTGATTCATTAGATAAGTATTTCACTTGACCCATATATTTCATCTTTTCGTACTATCATTTTTTTACGTTATAAAGTCAACCTGTAGCTTTGATATATAAAAATGATAGAATCTGAAGCCAGATGCTATATCAAATACTCTTGCTTTGTGCGTTTTAAAGACAAAATATATATCCCAAATAGTCGATTTTAGTATCTGATGCATGATTTTTTACTATTAATTGGTTTTGGCTTTTAACTAGCTGTCAGTAACTGCAAGTACTCTCAAATCGTATTTTCTTGTTAATTCGACCTGTTGATACTGTTTATAATGCTTTTTTTGTTACTTTTTATTTATATGGATCTTGTCTGTACACCAGCTTTGATTATTTGTAATATCCTCAATTTTTCACTTATTCTTACAACATTTGTATAAACTTCAAGATTATAAAAAACCGGTTTTTTTCTATAGTGAACATTGATTGGTTAAATATTTCTCAGTGTGTTTGAATTTGTTTGTCAGCTTTTTGGTCATGAATGTTTGTCTCTAATATTTATTTAACTGTGCATTTGTATTCAGATATCGCAGATCAAATTTATTCGTTCATTGTGTAATCATACGTTTTTTGATTGAGTTAAGTCTGCCAATTGATATTTTATCGTATGTTTTTCTATGTTGTGATGTTATGCTATTGTTTCGGAAAAAGGGAGAAGGTTTGGATCCATTAAAACGTTTAATCCCGCTGCAAATGTTTGCACCTGTCCTAAGTCAGGAATCTGATGTACAGTAGTTGTCGTTTGTTTATGTAATATATACGTGTTTCTCGTTTCTCGTTTTGTTTATATAGATTAGACCGTTGGTTTTCCCGTTTGAATGGTTTTATACTAGTAATTTTGGGGCCCTTTATAGCTTGTTGTTCGGTGTGAGCCAAGGCTCCGTGTTGAAGGCCGTACTTTAACCTATAATGGTTTACTTTTTTAAATTGTTATTTGGATGGAGAGTTGTCTCATTGGCACTCACACCACATCTGCCTTTATCTACCTAACATAAAAAGGTGCACTCGATTTTCTCTTTTCGATACAATCGTTACCTATTTTGGGGAATTTTTTCTTGATTCACATAATGGAAGGGCAGACACGAATATTTCTGAACTAAAAGATTGATATGTTCTCCGTCCGAAAAAAAATCGGAGATTATGCATTCTACATCCAACTTATAGATACCCATGTCGTCGACTAGATATCTTATTGTTTTGCATTATTATGTAATAGATACATTGAAAACTTATGCAAATGGTGTTTTTAAAGTAAAACACTTCGTAATTGAGAAGAAAATTGTCGTTTTATTTGTTTCTATTAACTTTTTAAAATTTTGTTACTATATCAAACATTACAGTAAACATTTATCGCTTTCTCGATAAACAAAGAGCTTAGATTCTTTTGTTCTATTTCAAAAGTTTTTCCGCCTGCATATATCAAGACAAATTAAGATTTTAATCTGTCCTCTGGAACCATACACAGATTCGATTACCAAATATTCGTATGTATTATTAATGATTTTAATGCTCCATTTATTGGCATTATGTTTTTCTGGTCTGTGCGTACGTTCGTCTGTTCGTCTGTTTGTTTGTCCGTTTGTCCAGCTTCAAGTTAAATAAAATTGAAACTTAGTACACATTTTCCCTATGGTATGATCTTTTTAATTCTAATGCCAAATTACAGTTTTATCCCATTTTCACAGTCCAATAAACATAGAAAATGATAGTGTAGATGAGGCATCCGTGTACTAGGGACACATTCATGTTTCTTCAAATTTTCGTCGTATCGCTGTCAATTTCATTTGTGTTAAAATTTTAACGTCGTTATCAATAAATATTTCATTATTTACGAGAAATATGCAATTTACTATCATTGTCATAAATCCAAAATACGGCCAATTATATTATAGTTTAAAAAAAAATTATGAAACATATTTATATCCGCTAACCGATCCCCTATTGATATCGACAAACTCAACAAAAAAGCTTTGAATACAATACGGATATTTCTTAGAATTGATGGTCATCCTATAAAAGTTACGGTCGTCCTATATAAATTACAGTCAGTCTTTACAAATTACGGTCATCCTTTACAAGTTACGGTCATCTTTTTACCAATCACGGTCATCCTTGTTTTATGTTACGGTCATCTTGAAAATATTTTGATTATGATTTACGGTCATGTGAACGATTTTTTCAAATCGAATTTACCGTTTCATGCACATTTCTCGGAAGTAATTAGTGATTTCCGAGTGATTCTTTTATAAATTTACATCGTTTCAATGTATGATTTGTAAAGAAAATGATATAGAAACACTTTAACAGACAATACAGAAACTGACCTAATTTTTCATCCGACATCTTGGGATGACCGTGAATGCAGTTACGGTCATCAGCTTTACCCCAGTGCTCACTGGTAAACAGTAAATTATACGTTATCGTATTGAACCAGTAAATTCAGAGTTACCAACATAATTATGACTGAAATAGTTGCAAATGTCAATATCCTGACTGAGCGCAGGCTTGTGAACTAATTCGGGTAAAAAACTTTTTCAAATCTTTATCCTCATCTTTTAAAGTAGAATATTAAGAAAAAAATAATTTACTCCGACAAAATTAGAGATAACCACAATGAGATGTATATAGACTAAGTTTGATGACCTAGTATATAAATCATCAATCACTTCCGTTACTGTAACGATCTTTTAAATATGTCATTAAATAGTGATAAATATAAAATACTAACTAGTATATCCATAGGATTTAATTAGAACTGAGTCATGTTAGATTTATTTGGGAAGGTGGTTGAACGAAACGCCTTGTTTATATGCACACCAATTTTTTTGTTCAATAAGCATTAAGATATATTACAATTTACTACTATTTTCTAGTATATATAATGTTCTCCGGTTGAATACTGTTGTTTTATCAAATATGCCAACTTCAGTTATTTATTTTTTTTAAATCAATAGTTTGTGTCTTAGAACAAATATTGATTTTTTTTATAACAGCAAAATCACCGATAGAAATTTTGAGTTACTGACATTTCGCACTTATTCGTCAAGTACATTAAATATTTGAGCTTTTAAATTTATTGTTTTTGAGTGCAACCTCTTCCACAGAAATTAAGATAGATAACTATCAATTTCGAACAAGATGATCGATAATCAAAAGAGTCATCAAAGTTTTGTTTCCAAATACATTTCTTAAAAAGAAACGAAAATAAACATTGCTTTTGATTATTGAAATCTTTCCCATTTATCACAACCTTTAAAAAATTACAACTGTACTTTTAGATTAATAATTAACTTGCTCTAGCTAGATTTTTACCCATCTCACATTATAAAATGTATTTGTGCAAAATGACATTGACTGCATCTATAGTGCCATAAATATATTGCTTATAGATAAAGGCAACAGTAGTATAAAGCTGTTCCAAATTCATAAATCGATTGAGAGAAAATAAATCCTGGTTACAAACTAAAACTTAGGTAAACACTTCATCTATAAGAGGAAAACAACGAAACAACAGAAACACTGAAATGCAACAAACACAAAACGACAATGCAACACACCCAGAAACGAATTAATAGATCAAACCTGCTTCTAAATCAAATAAGTGCCTGGTGAAGTCATTGAAGTAATGTTAAGAAAGCATTGACTTTAAGCATTTCAAAAAAAAATCGACATCTATGTAAACTACCTTTATCGACTCTCTAAAATTTGGCTACAATTACTCCACAACGTCAAAATTCGTTGTCCGTGCATTGATTGTAATTGAATTGTGGACAACGAATCTTTAAAAATCAATGTCTGTAAGAAGTGCAAAAAGGCAAATTACTTACTTAAGTATGGGGATATATTTTCCTTTTTATAATGAGCATGTTCCTTTTGTCGCATTCTATGGCGTGTACATTTGTTTACTTATATATTTTTTTCTTCATTTTTTTAACTTACCCAGATTTCATTAACTAACACAAAACTTTTATAGGGTTAGAGATACCACCGATGTTTTCACACTATAAAATATATTCGATGTTTTCAATGTTCTGTCGATTTTAAATACTTTGTGCTCTCCCTCAAATACTTTCGAATTCAATTGATTTCATAATTAGTTTTCATAATCATGTTACATGTGTTTTTTCTCTCTTTTTTTTAACCTTATATCTAGCTGGTTTTTAAATGAATGAACACGTTTTAAAATATTTTTCAATGTAGGAGTTGTCTTTTCGACTGTATTAAGCCTTTAGGGTAGTTTCTCGCAATTTTTTTGGCTCATGTTGTCTTAATAAATTTCAGTACAATTTTTTATAACGTCAATTGGAATTGTCTCCCTTATTTATTACGTCAATTGGAATTATCTCCCTTAAACCATTGACCTAATAAAATAAAATATTGAGTTGTTTTTTAGTCCTTATATTTTTTATTTTTCATAGTTTTAGATTAAACATCTTATATTGAATTTTAATATAATAATATGTAATATAACCAAATCAAGATAAAGTCGTAACACAGTGTTCAATTGTCCTAATACGGAATTTATCGAGCCAGTAAAATTCTTATATTAGGAAAATTGCACACTGTGTTACTAATAATACCTTTCGGAAAGTTGGTTCCTCAATGCTCTTCAACTTCGTACATCATTTCGACATTTTCATTTTTAGGATTCGAGCGTCACTGTAAAGACACGCGCGTCTGTTGTAAATATTTTCAGCCTGATATCTATGATGACTTTATATTCAATGTAGCACTTCTTTGTTTCATTTTCTGGTCATCATATTGATAGCTAGAATTTGAATGTGTGTATTACATTGCATGCTTACTAATGCTATATAAGGTATATAAAACCAAAAGTTGAGGATTGTGTGCATTTTACTTTCCCACCACTATCCACACCATAACACACACACACATATTGTATGAGTACCAAGTCAGATTCTGACGTCAAATTAATCTCGGACCATCTTCGACTAATGGTGTTGATTGGACCTTTGCTGTCTCCTGCTAAACTGAAGAATCAGTTCATCCATTCATAGTAATAAACACCTGTCAAAGATGAAATTATTTCTCAGAACACAAGCTTATTAATTCAGTAGATTTTTTATCGTCTTACATTTTATGTGTTTCCCTAGTTTTTGGTTTGTAACCCAGGTTTGTTTTCTCTCAATCGATTTATGACTTTTAAACACCGGTAGACTGCTGTTGCCTTTTTCTTTTTCTTTTTTAAACACTGTGAAACATCGACACAATTTGAAGTTATCAAGTGTATCAACATTTCGTTATTACAGAAAGGCCCTTAAAGTAAAGTTTTTGTAGGAGAAGAATGGAATTAAAATCATTACCAATATATTGTACATAGGGATACGTAAAAGATGCTTACTTTTCTAGATGTTGAATTCCACGAAATAACAATATATAGTAAAAAAAGTATGCTTTATTTCTTAATATCTATGTCATGTGGTCTCTGGTAGAGAGATTTCTCTTTGGCAATCATACCACCTGTTTTTATTTTTATATTTAGAGTAATTTATCAAAATATCAACTGAATCAAACAGAAAAAGCCGAATTGTTTAGTCATGTTCTTTCAATTATAAGAAAAGGGAAAAGCTATAAAGTCAATTAATATTTGGTCGATTTGACATGCCAGTAAGATGTTTAAAGATAAATTTAAAATATCATTTGTTGCTTTTAAATCTGAAACGGTCCTTCAACTATGTCATTAGGATGCAATAAAAAAGAGCGACTTTTTTAAAACTCCAATCAAAGTGAAAACAGATTCAGCACAGGTAAGTTTGTAAAATAATAGTTTACGCAATAGCCAAAGGTATAGGAGAAAAAGTATAGAATACCTTAACCATGAAGATTTTAAAAGTTTAATAACAGTCTATTGTTGAGCCAAATTATCATTTCGGCTCAGAATCTAAGGCCACAAAGAATCTCACATTTTATATCTTTTTGGTAAAGTGTCTATAAAACGAAAAGGATAAAATGCGTTTTTGTTGAATTTTTGGTGTCCTCAACAAAATAGCAAGCAATAGCGGACTAATTTTTAAAATTCATTAATTAATAAACTAAGGAGATTTGGTATGATTTCCAATAATACAACTTTTCATATTAATGAGAAAGCAAAGGTTGAGATGCTATTAAACATATTGAAAATATATTTTTCTTTTCAAAATCTTTGAATTAAATTACTCTGAAATGACTTCAGTCTTTTATCCTATTTTTTGATATAATCAAGAAACTCGTAAATGATAATAGAAATGATGAGCTTTGTAATGTGTTACATTTTGAATTATGTTCATTAGTCTCGCTACCCATGTCTGTAGAAAATTATTGTGATTGACCCCCAATTTTTGATAATTAAATTACATGTATGTTTCATTCTAATGTGTTATTTTGATAAGCAAACAGCAATCTCGCGTCATTCTTAAATTGACCTTCATTTCAAAATGAAATGTAACATTCATGTGACACGAGCTTCTTCAATAAAGTGCATATGTAAATAAAAGAAAAACATAATAGACATTGTGTTTTCATTATCCTAGCAAACAAATGTAATTATAGGTATTGAATGCTTCTTTTGGTAATTTTATAGGGTTGTAATAGCGCTGACCGTGTGGGCATTTTTAGAATGAAGCGCTTCCGCGCATCATACAGTATGTACTTAGGTCAACGCCTTTACACCCCAAAGATTTACAAACAGAAGCATTCTTAATTGAATGTCCCTCTGATATCTTTCGCCCCTCTTTTAATGAAAATTCCTCTTGTAATAATAATATTTCTTACAAACGGCTAAATCTGAAATAAAATGTTTACAAACGGTAGATGGTAACTTGTGCAGTACCCAAAACTCATCGATGTAAATGGCAGTCTCAAATATATAGAATAATACTATTTTTTGAGACTTCATTAATGCGATCTTTCCACACAGTTTTCTATATTGCATTTCGTAGCATAGGTTAAATGTTTAAGATTGACCGACTTTAAATAAGACTTTCATAACTATGCTTTGTATAAAATGAATAACTTATAAATTTTTCAAAAGATAAGGATGAATCATAATTTTATAAATTTTGAAATTATAAAGAAACTAAGGTTTCAACTCCCTCAGGCAAAGTTGAATTTATATGAATTTGGCTATTCATTTTAGTTTTTTTTTTTGTCATATAGCTCTTCAACGATTTCGGTACTTATACATCCCTCGGATTTCAAATGTTTGGCTTTGAGCGTTCCTGATGAAGGTAAATCCAGAAAAGCGCTTCGTACGCAAGGAATTATTAAACGTTGTTTTCAATTTTTTGTCTAAACAAAAGGCACGCCCGGTGTACATAATTCAGTTTATCAAGGGTAAATAGAACCGACGTTATTAAACATACAGTTGTGTTTATTTCAAAAACATTTGTAGATACTAATAAACCCCATTAAAATCTTTGCAATTGCCATATATAATATTACTTATTTCGTTTCGATCAATTACTGCATCCTACAGTTTTTCTTCGAAAGAGGGCTATGTATATTAGTTTTAAATTCTTTCAATTTAAATATTGTAATTGTAAAATCATATAGAATAAAATCAATTAGTATTAAGTATAAGGTACGAGCTTGCATAATAATGGATACAGTAAAATTTCAACATCAAAAGGAATTGTTTGGGGTTTGGGTGTTTTAACCAACGTAGAAATAAAAATAACTTTAATGCGACCTCTACAAAATTTTAACAACACTTAATAGATTGCATGCGTCGAATCGTCTTCTAAATTTACCTTCATCAAGTACACTGAAAGCAAATTTGAAAGCCAAGGATATATAACAACCAAAACAGTTGACGAGCTATATGACTAATAAGGACTTCAAATAATAGCAAAATTCATCTAAGGTTAACTCTGCTTCAGGGAGTTAAAACTGGGTTTGTTATTTATTTCTATTTTTTATAAGGACAATTTAAGTCATAGTACTGACTACTGAGCTGATGACGCTCGAGGACTGATAGTTCATCAGCATCGGTTTGTAAGGTTGTTCTTTAGTTGTGATGTTTCAAAAAGTTATCTTATTGGTAATCATACCGAATTCCTTTATTTATATTAGAGCAAAAGCGTGTGTAAAAGTCGGGTCAGATAATTTGAATAGAGAAATGTGTCAGAAGACAGTAAAAAGGAAGATAAATGAAAAGTTTGTATCTTTCTACCACTCGTAGTTTAAGTATAGGTTTTGGTGATTATTCATTGACATCTCGATCAAGTGTTAGTTATGATAAAGTTTGCTTTCTTTCATTCAAAATCGTAATGTAAATACGCAATTAGCAAATCATGTAACAAGTACTCAGGAGCCTGTAATTCAGTGGTTGTCGTTTGTTTATGTGTCACATATTTGTTTTTCGTTCATTGTTTTACATAAATAAGGCCGTTAGTTTTCTCGTTTGAATAGTTTTAAATTGTCTTATCGGGGCCTTTTATAGCTGACTATGCGGTATGGGCTTTGCTCATTGTTGAAGGCCGTACGGTGACCTATAGTTGTTAATGTCTGTGTCATTTTGGTCTTTTGTGGATAGTTGTCTCATTGGCAATCATACCACATCTCTTTTTTATATATACTAACTGAATAAGAGGGAACAATATGCAATATCGCCATTAAGAAAGTAAACAAAAAGATGAGAGGTCAACATGCAGAATTCGTTGGGCTTCATTCCTCGTCGATGTTGCCCAGCCGTCTTTGTTTCGAAAGATTTCCTTAATCAATTAGCAATATAAGTTTTAACAATTGATACTTTATGCTTTATGAAAAAAAAATTTCTATTGGAAACTGAGAATGTCAAAAAGTCTTAATTTTCGAAAAACTTAAGTAAGAGACAGAACTTTAAAAATGATTATTCGTTAGTATTTTTGTATGATATTTTAATTCTTGTATTTGATTCTACTATTAGATAACTAAAACCTCCCTATGAGATGTACTGAAAAGACGCACTCTTTTCTAGTCCTATTATGACAATTTTATGGAATTTAAGCAAATATATAAGTTTATAGTTTAGTTTAAACATATTTATTTACAGTGGATTGTATAACAAGTTTTGCAACTTAAATTAATCCCTTTCCACTTTGCGGATGCGAGTGCTGCCTTGTAGCGGCATTTTTCGAAATCTACAAAGGTGTCTTTAACGTGCAAGAGATATGTCTCTTCCTTCCGACGGACTATCATCGTTTCCTTAAGACCATACTCGCAAATGGTGTCAAGGGAGAGCCGAAAATTGAGTTCCTGAAATTTTCATCAGGACCAGGAACCTTTGTGTTAAGTTTATAGCCTACTGTTTTTTGTGTTTCTTTTCACAAATTAGATATTAGAAAATATCTCAGTAAAATTAATGTTAACATAACACTGCCAGATGATAACATTACTATACAACGTGAACAAACCACCCTATTGTCCCTCTCTTTCAGTGTCCTTACTTTTGTCCATAAATCCTTTTTTGATAATTATTTTTTTTTATTATATATTCAGTCAACAAGTCTTTTTTGCTTGCCTGAAATAACATCAGTTAAAATTATTTCAATAATTTTTACATTATGAATCTAATTCACGAGCTTCCAATGTTGAAGGTAAATTTTAAAACTGCTGATCTCTTTTTTAAAGGGTTTACTTATCTATACCACAATGTCTGGATCAATACCGAGTCTGTCAGCAGTCAGTAATAACAAAGTCCATTCTACAGAATCGCCAACCGCATGGGGAACCAAACCTCAGCAACCTAAGAATTTATCGGTTCTGGCATTCATAGTCACAGTATTGTTTAATCACATATGTGGATTCTTTGCATACCATTTCAACGGTAAGTTCATGATTTGATTCATTTTAGTTTTCAAGTGTATACATATTATAGGTTTATTCTATAGAAAAGCCACTTACTTTAAATACTATAATTCAGAAATTATTACGATGTTTTTGTTAATGCGAAATATGCGACTGGGTTATAATCGTAATAATTCAAACTCGCATTTTGAAATTTTTACATGAATTAAACAGTTTTTTTTAATATCGCAAATACTAAAACCACGTTTTAGTCCTAAAAGACAAAATCGCAATAATAAATGCACGCAATGATTTCTGAATTTATAGTAGACTTATGTGACCATAGATGTGGAATTCAACTACTACTTCTGGATATTTTGTTTCCGAAGATTCGCGGCTATGTAAAATGAAACCAGTATATCTGTCATTTTACTGTTTTTTACTTGCCAACACACATGGCCTTAATAACTAAAAATAGAACATTGGGGTAAAATGTGTTTGGTTCAAATCTTGAAAACCAATGAAGAGAGAGAAATCTAACAGGGCAAAAATTTCAGAATTTCGGTCTTTTTTTTGTTAAAGCTAAGGATGTTCTTATCCCAGGAATAGATTACTTTGGCCGTATTTGGCACAACTTTTTAGAATTTTGGGTCCTCAATGCTCTTTAACTTTGTACTTGTTTGGCTTTATAACTTTTTTGATCTGAGCGTCACTGATGAGTCTTATGTAGACGAAACGTGCGACCGGCGTATTACATTATAATCCTGGTACCTTTGATAACTTTTTACACCTCTGGGTCGATGCCACTGTTGTGGGACGTTTCGTCCCCGAGGGTATCACCAGCCCAGTAGTCAGCACTTCGGTGTTGACTTGAATATCAATTATGTAGTCATTTTTATAAATTTCCTGTTTACAAAACTTTGAATTTTTCGAAAAACTAAGGATTTTCTTATCCCAGGAATAGATTACTTTAGCCGTATTTGGCACAACATTTGGAATTTTGGGTCCCAAATACTCTTCAACTTTGTATTTGCTTGGCTTCATAACTGTTTTTTATCTGAGCGTCACTGTCGTAGACGAAACGCGCGTCTGGTGTATTAAATTATAATCCTTGTACCTTTGATAACTTTTTACCAGTTTCTTTTTCGTTTCTTCCTTTTGTCTTTTTTCAAAAACAATCAAAAAGACGTGATCTTCATATAAGTCAAACTGCGGAAATTGTCGGTTGACTCTTGATAGGAGTTATCTCCCTGCGTTGTGTTGATATAACTGAAATCGTTGGTAGATGAACAAATCTCTGATAAGGATTAACACATAGTTAACACTGGAATACCCCTCACCTGATACCTATGGTATACGACAATAAGTAGACTATTAACAGAATAACTAATTGAAGAATTTAAATTCATAGTTAGAACGAGTGGTCTAACAAAACATTTGTCTACGAATTTGAGTACCACATGAGCTAACCATTCAATAACTCGAGCCCTGTTGATTTACATTTTTTAAGTGTAAGATAAAGCATATAGGGGTCACTTTCTCCGTTTGTACGTAACAATCTGCATCAGTTGATAAAATTCAAGGGAATATTTGGAGAACCAACAGTACAAGTGCACTTTTTTTTTGTATCCAAATAATTTCTAGCGGTCGCCATTACAGATACAAAAAAGTTCAAAGTAATATCCGCAACCCCTCCTAAACAACTGGATTCATTCTGATAAACATAATTAGGTTATAGAAAATCATTCAGATGAAGATATGAATATTATCCGGATTAATGAAAATTTGTGTTCTAACATAATTAACCATAATAGATGTTCTTTACTAATGTTAACGAGGCATGATAAGGTATCAGTATTTGATGTATCTATTTACAAATGTAAATATGTTAATAAAGCTTAGTTTTAATGATAAAAAAATAAAATAAATATACTGTGGATTCATTTATTTTCGTGGGTATCAATTTTCGTGGATAGAGAAAAAAAAGACGTTTCGTGGTATACGTAAATTCGTGGATCGCTGATACAACAACAAAAAAATAGATACGTAATTCGTGGATTTCTTTTTGATTTAGGAGATCATATAACCTCCTTGGTTTGATCAATAATAAAACTAAACAAAAAAGAAGGAATTCATTGAAAAAGCTCGCTTGGTCATTCTGGGTTAAAGTGTTCATTGATAACTTCGATTACAATAATTGACAGAGACAACTCATTATTTGTTTGTTTTACTTCTTGTCTGAATTCTATAAGGCATTCAAAACTTTATAATTGAAGGCTCATTTCCCTAATCACGATATAATAAACAGTGATATAAGTATAAGGTGTGAAAATAAATGTTCCTGTCAAACAATATTACCTACGGGCAATATCCCCGTACTAAATCCTATTGATGTTTAATCACTGGTAAACCAAACTATGAAACGGTAATTAACACTTTGCAGTTATTTTCCATAAACAGTTTTAATCAATTTTAAAAAGTAAATTATCACTGATATTAGATATATTTATTATAGATTTAATCAAAATACTTGTATCTTCTTTCAATAAAAAAAAACGTGTTATGTTACAATGTTTATCGCTAGTCAACACTATACTAGAACTGCATAACATAACCGGAAATAAACATCCGACTAAATACACATTTCTCGGGATTATTCTTCGTTGAATTCTTAAATTCGTGGTTCGCTGTTACCCACGAAATCCACGAAAATTGGTATACCACGAATAAAAATGAATCCACAGTACAGTGTTCATTTCCATTGTTTAACGCAAGCGTACATTTTAGATGCATAAATACGGTTCCTTATTTGTGCATTGTGATTAAAAATTCGTATGTTTTGTTTAAAAAAAAACAAAAAAAGCAACATTATCAGTTTATAATGCATCTTTAATCGGATTAACTTTAGGGTCTATGACTTGAAGTATCTTTGCAAATTGGTAAATTTGTGTTTTTGATATGACCAAATCTATGTAGTTTAATCTAAAAACGTGTTAATATGAAAAGGTTCTTGTTTGTCATTGCATTATTTTTTAAGAAGAAGTAATTGCACTTAAACATATTTCATAGTTTCAGCAAAGCACAGTTGGCACCTCCATGATTACAAAAAGGCCAGACGTCATTCCAAATACTCTGTTGCCCTGATCATCCTTGGTATAATCATTGGACTGGCTACATATGCTCTAGCATTCTCTCTGTATTTTACTCTACATGGAGACAAAGCTTGTCCAGTTGGACAGTCGAATGACAACAACTCAGGAATAAACAACAACAATGTGCAAACGAAATGCTGTCAGTATAATCCAAGTAATCCGTTTGGTACAAATCAAGGTTCCCGAATATTGGTTAATACAGGAACTGAGCTATATTGTGCAACATCAGGAGATGGACCGATATATCCAGATCCGAACTTAAAATATAACAGTTGTTGTTCTCAGCTGGGTTGTACGTTTGCGGTTTGATAATTTAATATTTCTAGTGAAAATACCAGTTTGTTAATAACGAATGTTTTAAATACCTCCTTATTCTAAAAACCAGTCTGTACCAATTATTTCTTATACCTATACCAAACCTATTGCAACTAAAATTTTCAATTACAAAAACGTTTTGCAGGATCTCGATATTGACGACTTCAAGTCTAAACCTTCTGATTGCACTTGGGCTAGTTCCCAATTCACATACTCCGTACAATCCGGCTGGCCACGTTATTACCGGTGACCTCAACATTGTTAATAACACTTCTCTACGAAATGTGTTATCGAAAGGTCCGAAATATCGTGAAGCTAAATCCATCAATTGGAAATACAACTTTAGAATTTTGATGGATTCAGTCGAGGATTATGCCAGGCAATGGGCTAAGCGCGAGAAGGAAGACTTAGACACTCTTTCCGAATGGATTAAGGCAGTGAGGTCGTTGATACAAATCAGAATTAAGAAACTGAGTGGGTCTATCAATTTCATGCTACGGCAATCTTTAAAGACCAAAATGTGAACGGACTGATCTAACATTCAAGTAAAAGTAACGTTTTCCGGATACCTTTTTACTTAATGCTAGCGCAGCCACGAAATAACCAAATTAACCCAGGTTCTTTACATAAACTATGAAGACCAGTTCTGCCCTGGACACGTTGTCACGCTAGGGGACAAGTGTCTACAACAACCGACATAACGGACAATTCTCTGGCAGGACAAAGCTAATACTTGACCGGATAATGATTTGGACAGGTATAAGCCAGCATCCTACCTCCATGACAAATATGTTGTTGTCCCCGCAGACAAAGCCCCAAACAACATCATTTTTGTATGTAAAACTCATTACATTAACTGCTAGATAAAAGAATTAGGTATTGACAATTCACTTGGAAACTCAAAATATACCCAAGGAGGAAATCCTGGATAATCACAGGTCTGTTCTATGTTCCTTTGGAATTTCAACCAAATATGAAGAACTGGATCTTCCATCACTGTATTGGATACCTAAACTACATAAGTGTCCTTACAAACAACGGTATATTCTAAGTGCTCCACGAAACCTCTTTCTAAATTATTAACATCTATTTTATCAGAAATCAAAGACGGGATTCAAAGTTATTGTGAAACTGCCTATTCTAGAGGTGGCGTGGATAAGATGTGGATACTTAAAAATTTCAAAGATTTTTTAGAGTACATACAATCTAACTCGCTTTCATCTTGTAATAGTATTAAAACATTTGACTTTTCTACTCTTTACACAAGTATTCCACATTCCAAACTAAAAGACAAATTGAAAGAGTTGGTATTGCTTTGCTTCATAAGAAAGAATGGCCAACGTGAATACAAGTATCTTTTCTTAGGGAGGGATAAATCCTGATTCAAACAAAAAATTCTCTGAAATTGATATTATCAAGATGCTTGATTTCTTGATTGACAACGTTTTTGTTACGTTCGGAGGACGTGTTTTTCAACAGACTGTCGGCATTCCAATGGGAACACATTGTTCTCCTCTACTTGCCGACGTGTTTCTTTATTATTATGAGGCTCACTTCATGGAGGAACTTCTTAGGAAGAAAGATAAGAAGTTAGCGATATCCTTTAACTCTACTTTCTGCTATATGGATGATGTTCTTTCACTAAATAATTCAAATTTGGTGACTATGTGGAACGCATCTATCCCATCGAACTAGAGATAAAGGATACTACAGATACAGTTAAGTCGGCCTCATATCTTGACTTACATCTAGAAATTGACAATGAGGGTCGGTTGAAAACACAACTTTACGACTAAAGAGATGATTTCAGCTTTCCAATTGTGAACTTTCCATTTCTAAGTAGCAACATTCCAGCAGCACCTGCATACGGATTATATCTCCCAATTGATACGATTTTCCGGTGCTGGCATTCCCTATCATAATTTTCTTGATAGAGGGTTGCTGCTCACAAGGAAGCTATTAAACCAAGAGTTCCAAATGGTGAAGTTGAAATCATAACTTCGTAAATTTTGCGGACGCCATCACGAGTTGGTTGACCGTTATGGAATAACCGTTTCACAAATGATATCGGATATGTTCCTTACGTCGTAACTACAATCCCCTTCCCTTTCATGAATGTGACCTACCGAATTAGACTATTTACCGGATTTGTTATCAAATAAGCAACACGACGGGTGCCACATGTGGAGCAGGATCTGCTTACCCTTCCGGAGCACCTGAGATCACCCCCCTAGTTTTTGGTGGGGTACGTGTTGTTTATTCTTTAGTTTTCTATGTTGTGTCATGTGTACCATTGTTTGTTTGTTTGTCTTTTTCATTTTTAGCTATGGCGTTGTCAGTTTATTTTCGATTTATGAGTGTGACTGTCCCTTTGGTATCTTTCGTCCCTCTTTTAAAACGGAGAAATTAATACAAACATGCAAAAGGTATGAAAAAAACATATGTATCTAAACAAATTACATTAATCGATTACCAGTAGAAAAAGCAACTGTCGTTTCATCTTTTTATCATCTCTGAATAAAAAGGGAAAAAAACACCAATCAGACAGCGAAATAAATGTACCAACAAAAGTTTACTACAACGACATTTAGAAGCCACACCACGACAAAACTAAACAGAGCCCATACTTCTCAAATTAACATACTTTCCTCCTAATTAACTATACAAATATAGATCAACGTGCCCATACTACTGAGATCGACAGACCTTTATCTTATTTAACTCTATAGGAATGTATAATAACGGGTCATACTACCTTGAATCAACAGGCCCATACTACTAAGATAATCAGACTTGACTCCTTCGTAACTCAACTACGGGCCCATACTACTCCGATCAACAGACTTTTGTCCTATGAAACTCTATACAAATATAGCTTAACGAGCCAATATTACTCAGGTCAACACACTTGTTTCCGATTTAACTCTGTACACATGTATATCAACGGATCCATATTACATCATATCAACGGGTCCATATTACATCATATCAACGGGTCCATGGTACATCATATCAACGGGTCCATATTACATCATATCAACGGGTCCATACTACTCAGATCAACACACTTTTTTCATTTTTAACTATATACCAATGTAGCTCAACGGGCCAATACTTCTCATATAAACAACTTTTCTCCTTTTTCACTCTTAACAAATTTATACAAAAAGGTCCTTTCTACCACAGATCAACAGATCTTCCTGCTATTTAACTCTATACAAGTGTTCACCAGCCGGTTTCTAAAAGTCATTTCTAAAGAATTGTAACCTCTGCATCCAAAACAACAATAGTAAATAACTGTATTGTATTTTATTGCATTGTCTATTATTTTGTATTGTATTGTATTGTATTGTATTGTATTGTATTGTATTGTATTGTATTGTATTGTATTGTATTGCAGTATAGTGTATTGTATTGTAGTGTAGTGTAGTGTATTATATTGTATTGTATCGTATTGTATTGTATTGTATTGTATTGTATTGTATTGTAGTGCAGTGTATTGTTGTATTGTTATGTATTGTATTGTATTGAAAATGTGTATCATAATACGCTAGTGCAAAATAAAGTGCTTCAAATAATTGACAAAACTATAGTTTCAAATCAGTTTGCTATTTGAGGGTTATTGCATGAATAATGGTGTAAAATGTTCAGATTTGATTGTTATATATTTGAATTGCAAGAGCTGAAAATTGAATACCATTACAGTAACATCGATCTAAATGAATTGAAAAAAATATACACGAAATAGGTATCAAATCGCACTAAGTGATATAGCTTCAGGTTGTAACTTTAAGAAATGGTCAAAACAGACTTGTGTAACGTAAACGATGATAAGTAATCATCATCAATACGAAAAGATGGTGTTATGATCTTTTATGATGAGTCTTATGTAGACGAAACGCGCGTCCTGGGAAAATATAAAGTTTCAATACAGGTATCTATAATGAGATTATTTATACATCTTTATTCTCATATTCGCCAACATATACAGGCCATACATTATACCGCTTAGTGCAAGTGTAATTCCACAACCGGTTATATATTTACAAAATACAATGGGTAATAGATAGTTTTGCGTAAACAACTTTGATTCTTTTAATATCGTAAAAGAATTTAGATTTAAATTACTTTTTTGGTTTTTATTTTTAATGGTTAGATAACAGAATAACAAATATGGCTAATTTGTTTGGTATCCACTTCCAGTAATTCTATTCACTATCATCAGAAGTCCATACTCAAGTAATGGACTTCAGATATCATAAATTGTGATACAAACCTAAAGTATTTATACTTTTTTTATATGATTGGCAAAATTTCATCAAAATATATTATTGAAACGTCGTTCTTTACTACCACTAGATAATTTAGATGAATCAAAGGGGACAATGCCATATCAAAATGAATCAGATAAGAAAGAAACAATCGGCATAAATTCAGTTTTATTGTATCAAAAACATTTCTGGCAGTAAATTTTTATAAACTTATATTTATCTATACCGGCTACTGTTTCAACTTGTATATGTTTTATTTCTTATCAATGTTGTAATAGGAAACCGCATGGTCTTTGTCTAAGAATTATGCAAGTTGGATTTCAGGCAGTCAAGGTCAGCATGGTCATGTCATGATCAGGGTCAATACAAATTATCATTGGCCACAAATATTTTAATTAACTAATGAGAATAAAGTGCATGCTAACTTTTAACAAGCGTCTAGTCGCGGCCGCATTATCGCAATTGCACTGAATGCTACCAGACACTATTTTTGTTTTGCCAGAAAAGTGAAGATTTTCAATTTTCCACCAAGTTTATTTTTATTTTTTTATTTTATCTAATGTCTATTGTATAAATTTGTTTGTTTATGTTTTGTAATTTGTTTATTGATGGGAGGCGGTATTTATTCCCCACATTTGCAATTGTTGTCAATGATTCAGTTTTGTTTTATGACATAATTGTCCATCACTGTCAGTTGTATATTGCTTTATGATATTCTGAATAAATGACATATTTCACAAATCTTGAATTAGATATTCTACAGATCAACTCGCATCCTTTGTATCCCTTTACATGTCGATATTTGAACAAGAAGAAAAATTTAGCTGACAAAAATATTTGTCTTATTCCCTCTACAATTCCACGAGTATCAATTTTTGACAACAAAGTGTCTGTGGTGTTTTTCTAGTCACAACGAATGAGTCTCAGTCGATGCACATATTTGTTACCTTTGTCCATGAAATTCGTCGTTTACCGATTCGTTCATTCTGACATTCCAAAATGCAATCGATGAATACAAATGCCATTGTCTTCCTATCAACATTATGGAATACTTTCTCCACATGTTAAGGAGTGTTTATCCCCTCTTGAAAAGATGAACGGAGGATATATTGTGCTACTCTGTGTACACCATTTTGGTTTCGGTGCTCTTTTAACATTTATCTGTTTGGTTTTTATCATTTATGGTTAAATAAACGAAATAAAAATATAGCTTATTTGTTTAGTATCCGCCTCCAATAAGTCTATTTACTATCATCAGAAGTCTATACTCAAGTAATGGACTTCTGTTTCATAAATTGTGATACAAACCAAAAGTATTTAAACCTTTTCTAAGTGATTGGCCAAAATTTCTTAAATATAGTTTAATGAAACGTCTTTCTTCGCTACCCTAGATCATCTTGATGTATCAAAGCGGACAATGCCGTACAAAAAAGAAGTAGATACGAAATAAGAAATCGTCATAAATTTCTCTCTTGATCTCTCTATGATTCCATGATAGATATAAGAATATGAGACAACCATTCCTCGAAGTTACAATTTGTAAAAGTAAACCATTGTTAATGTATGTATCATTGTCATGTTGCTTAGTTTCTTTTTTTTTATCTATTCTAACATTGGACTCGGACTTCTTTTAAACTGAGTATTAATGTGCTTATTGCTATGTGTTTGTTTAATCTATATTGGCTAGAGGTATAAGGGTGAGGGGTAAGATCGCACTAAACATGTTTAACCATGCTGCATTGTTTGCGCCTGTCCCAAGTCAGGAGCCTTTGGCCTTTGTTAGTCTTGTATGGGTTCTTTTGATTTAAGTTCATTCATATTTTTACTAGTATACTGTGTATTCATTATTATTCGTCGGTTACCAATTTTCAATGGTAATGTGGGTACAGGTGAACCATAAATAAAAAAATTCAACGAATAGCATACTTTCAACAGGCTTTGTATACAGAGATAAGCAAAACCACGAAATCAAATGTATTCGATGCATGAATTTCATATAAAGTGTTGGTTTTTTTTTAAGCTGTCGTAACCCTAAACTCGTCTTCTTTTGCTCGAATGAGACCTACGGAATATGACTTGTTACTGGGATTGTACTTACATGAGCAACATGACACATGCCATATTTGGAGCTAAATATGCATACCCTATGGAAGCACCTGATATCACACCCGAATTTTTTTTTGGATTCGTGATTCTCAGTTTTTAGGTGTTTTTTTTAAACTTTATGTGTTTAGTTCGCTTTCCGTGTTTTACCATAGAATTTGTCCATGTCAATTATTTTTTTTAATTTCAGTTTTTATATTACAATTGCATAAGCCCCATAATTAGCATTCAAATAATACTACCCATAGTTAGATAAAACAAAAACAAAAAACACCGACATCATAAAAGATAACAAATATGGCACGCCTTATAACGTTGCAAGTTCAGTCTTAATAAAAATAATAAATTCTGACTCTATTAATAAAATATAACATAAAAAAGTATAACCTAAATACCAAACTCCTAGGAAACTGCATAAAGGCAACAGCCATAAAAAAAAACCTGACGAAATCAAACTTTTTATATTTTCATCTAACGGAACGAGTGGAAACAACTGTCATAATCCTGACCTGTGTTAAACCTGTTCTATAACTAGCTACATCGATATATATCTCCCATTTGTAATAAAATTATTACAGTTCGGTTATTTTTTGACAAAATTGGGTGAGCAACCAAAACATACATAATAGGTTGATGTGACACCTATAAGGATTCAGCAGGTATAACTGCATAAACATATATTACAAACAATACAAATCAAGTGATTCAAAATTCAAACAAACATACAAATAAATCTGACAGAGAAGGCACCAAAAATTGATAGTTGAATATCGAAGGAATATTGAATCACTTAGCCTGGTACCTTTGATAACTATTCACACTGGTAAACAGTAGATTATATGTAATCGTAATGAAATTGTTGACAATGTCAATATCATGACTTAGTGTAGATAGTGCAGGCTTATGAACATATTTCAAGATAAAACCTTTTTAAATCTCAATTCTCATCTTTTTAAGTAGGATTTTGAGGGAAAATTAATTTACTTTGATAAAATGACTGGCTAACCGAAATGAGGTGTATATAGACTAAGTTTAATGACCTAGTATATAAATCATCAATCACTTCCGTAACTGTATTGATCCTTTAAATATGTCATTAAATGGTGATAAATATAAAATAGGCCTAGTTCAAAAGACGAAAAAAAATATTGCCATTATGTACTTTTTGAATAGATTTTGCTCTTATTTAATGAACCAATTTGAGGGTGGGGCGTATTTCAAACTTAAATACCAAAAAATCTAACGGTTAAATTTTGAAAAAAATTGCAAGAACAACCGACTAGTTAGCACTCCAAATGCTTAGTTTTATGAAAAAATTAAACGACACACTTTTTTTCATTAAAAAAAAAAATCTTCTTCAAATACTAGAAGAACAGCATTCACTTTTCGGGGCTGATTCTGGTACCCCCCCTATTAAATTTCGGACAAAATTTTAAATCCGGAATAAAAAAACTTACAAGTAAAGGTATCAGTGAACTAATATTCACCTCAGCTATCATTATTAACTATGCTATTGTCAAATTAGGATTAAATTTTAAAGATTTAACATATTTAACCCTATACCCATATTTTAGAAACTTCCAATTTTGGCCGATACTAGTATGTAAAAGATGCCATATTTGAGTTGCCAAATATTTTCCGGTTGAATATTGTTATGTTTTATCAAATATGCCTATATATGTTTATTTTTTATATTCTTATTCGATTTTTTGTGTCTTAGAACAAATATCGTTTTTTATAACAGCAAATTCACCGACGGATATTTTTAGTGACTGAAATTCCACACTTATTCGTCAAGTACATTACATATTTGCGCTCTAAAATTTCATTGTTTCTAAGTACAACCTTTTCCATATATATAACGTTAGATTACTATCAATTTCGAACAAGATGATCGAATATCAAAAGAGGTCAACCCCATTACCAGGTGTTTTTCCAATTAATAAGTAATAGTTATCTAAGTTTTGTTTCCAAATATAATTCTTGAAAAAGAAACGAAAATAAACATTGCTTTTGATTCATGAAAATTTTCCCATTTATCACAACCTTTAAAAATACCAAATGCACTATTAGATTAATAATTAACTTGCTCTAGCTAGATTTTTACCCATCTCAAATTATAAAATGTATTTGTGCAAAATGACATTGACTGCATCTATAGTACACGTAAACACTTGCCATAAATATATTGCTTATAGATAAAGGCAACAGTAGTATACCGCTGTTCGAAAGTCATAAATCGATTGCGAGAAAACAAATCCGGGTTAGGTAACTAAACTAAAACTAATAGAGGAAAACAACGAAAAAACAGAAACACTGAAGTGCAACAAAAGCAAAACGACAATGCAACACACACAGAAACGAACTACAAGTACAAACCTGCTTCTAAATTAAATAAGTGTCTTGTAAAATCACTCCATATTGATGTAATGTTAAGAAAGCACTGATTTTAAGCACCTTTAAAAAAAGATAGACGTCTATATAAACCACCTTTATCGACTCTCTAAAATTTGGCTACAATTACTCCACAATGTCAAAATCCGTTGTCTCGATTATAATCGAATTGTGGACAACGAATCTTTATTAAAATCAGATTAGATTAACAAGTCTATAAGTAGTACAAAATGTCAAATTAGCTACTTAAGTATGGAGATCTATTTTCATTTTGTCGCATTCTATGGCGTGTACATTTGTTTACTGATATATTTTTTCCGCTTTTTAAAATGACCCAGATTTCATTAACTAACACAAAACTGTTACAGGATTAGAGATCCCACCGATGTTTTCACACTATAAAAATATATTCGATGTTTTCAATCTGTCGATTTTAAGTTTGTTGTGGTCTTCCACAAATACTTCCGAATTCAATTGATTTCATAATTAGTTTTTCATAAACATGTTACAAGTGTTGTTTCTCTTTTTTTTTTTATCTTATATCTAGCTGGTTTCTAAATAAATGAACACGTCTTAAAATATTTTTCAATGTAGGAGTTGTCTTTTCGACTGTATTTGGCAAAACCTTTCGAAAAGTTGGTTCCTCAATACTCTTCAACTTCCCACATCATTTCGAAATTTTCATTTTTAAAATCGAGCGTCACTGTAAAGAAACGCGCGTCTGTTGTAAATATTTTCAGCCTGATATCTATGATGACTTAATATTCAATGTAGCACTTCTTTGTTCCATTTTATTGGTGATTATATTGATAGCTAGAATTTGAATATGTGTATTACATTGCAAGTTTTACTGATGCCATATAAGGTATATAAAACCAAAAGTTGAGGATTGTGTGCATTTAACCTTCCCACCACTATCAACACCATAACACACACACACATATTGTATGAGTACCAAGTCAGATTCGGACGTCAAATCAATCTCGGACTATCTTTGACTTACGGTGTTGATTGGACCTTTGATATCTCCTGCTGAACTAAAGAATCAGTAGAACCATGCATAGTACTAAACACCTGTTAAAGATGAAATTATTTCTCAGAACACAAGCTTATTATTGCAGTATATTTTTATTCGTCTTACAGTTTATGTGTTTCCCTCGATTTTGGTTTGCAACCCGGGTTTGTTTTCTCTCAATCGGTTTATGACTTTTAAACACCGGTACTGCTGTTGCCTTTTTTTGTAAAACACTGTGAAACATCGACATAATTTGAAGTTATCAAGTGTGTCAACATTTCGTTATTACAGAAAGGTCCTTCAAGGAAAGATTTATTGGGAGATGTATTGAATTAAACTCATTACCGATATATTATATATAGGGATACTTAAAAGATGCTTAAATTTTGTATGATGTTGAATTCCCCGAAATAACAATATATTGTCTGCCAAACAATTATGCTTTATTTCTAAATATCTATGTCATATCGTCTCTGGTAGAGATTTTTCTCTTTGGCAATCATACCACCTTTTTTTATTTTTATATTTAGAATAATTTATCAAAATATCATTACTAAATCAAACAGAAAAGCCGGATTGTTTAGTCATGTTCTTTCAATTATAAGAAAAGGGAAAAGCTATAAAGTCAATTAATATTTGGTCGATTTGACATGCCAGTAAGATGTTTACAGATAAATTTTAATTTTCATTTGTTGCTTTTAAATCTGAAACGGTCCTTCAACTATGTCATTAGGATGCAATAAAAAAGAGCGACTTTTTTAAAACTCCAATCAAAGTGAAAACCGATTCAGCGCAGGTAAGTTTGTAAAATAATAGTTTGCTCAATAGTCAAAGATAAAGGAGGAAAAGTATAGCATACCTTAACCATAAAGATTTTAAATGATTAATAACAGTCTATTTTAGAGCAAATTTATCATTTCGGCTCAGAATCTAAGGCCACAAAGAGCCTCATATTTTCTATTTTTTATAGTGTCCATTAAACGAAAAGGTTCAAAAGCATCTGTTACGCCCTTTTTGTTGCCCTTTTGTCGTTTTTAACAATTTCAAACAATAGCGGATTTACTTTTAAAATTCATCAGTACTAGTATCAAAATAAGGAGATTTCCAATAATACAACTATTCATATTGATGAGATGACAAAAAGAATGATGAAATTAAACATGTTGAAAATATCTTTTTCTTTTCAAAATTCTAAGAACTAAATTACTCAAAAGACTTTCATCATATTTATTATTTATTCAAACAACTCGTGAATGATAATAGAAATGACGAGCTTTGCGATGTAGAATATTTTGAATTAGTTAATCAATCCCACTACCCCAGTCTCTAGAAAATTATTGCAATCGACACCCATGTTTCAATAATTAAATTACATGTATGTTTCATTCTAATACGTTATTTTGATTGGCTAACAATAATTTCGCGTCATTCTTAAATTAACGGCTTTATTTCAAAATTAAATGTAACATTCATGATGACAGGAGCTTCTACAATAAAGTGTAAATGTAAATAAAAGAAAAACTTGATACACATTGTGTATCCATTATCCTAGCAAACAAGTAATTAATAGGAATAGAATGCTTCTTTTGGTAATTTTATAGGGTTGTAATAGCGTTGACCGTGTGCATATTTTTAGAATGAAGCGCTTCCGCGAATCATACAAATTGTACTTCAGTCGACGCTTTTACATCCCAATAAATTTACAAAGACAAGCATTCAATTCTTAATTGAATGTTCTTTTTCTAATAAAAATATTTCTTACAAACGGCTAAATCTGAAATAAAATGTTTACAAACGGGATATGGTCATCGATGTAAATGGCAATCTCAAATAAAATAATAATATTTTTGTAACTTCAATGATGCGATCTTTCCTTACAGTTTCCTTTGTTGCATTTCTCGTTAGTTTCTCATTTTTCTATATAGATTAGACAGTTGGTTTTCTTGTTTGGATTGTTTTACACTAATCATTATTTAGGCCCTTTATAGCTTGCTGTTCGGTGTGAGCCAAGGCTCTATTACTTTGACCTATTATTGTATTACTTTTACAAATTGTGACTTAGATGGAGAGTTGTCTCATTGGCACTCGTACCACATCTTATAATATTTTTTAACATCGTAGTTATTTATCCACTAATTACAATTAACATGTTGTCTTTTCGCATTTTCATCCCATATGTCGTCATCACTACATATTGACATAGATTATCATTAATATGGTCAAAATGTTAAATAATCTGTTAAAAAAACTTTGAAATTTTTGGAAAAGATAAATATATAGTCTTTGCTGCTGTATTCTGCAAAACTTTTTGGAGTTAAGGGTCCTCGGTGCTCTTCAACTTCGGCGTTTGTTTTCTTTATTTGGTTTTTTTATTATTTTTATTCGTTGTTCACTAATGAGTGTTCTCTAAACAACACGCGCGCCTGTATACAATTTATATTCAGTTTATTCATACATATAACTATATAGAAATGTTTTTCATATTACCATAGACGGGTTAATAGATCCGACGTTATTAAAAATACAGTTGTGTTTATATCAAAAACATTTGTAGATACTTATAAACCCATTAAAATCTTTGCAACTACCTTAACGAATATTACTTATTTCATTTCGATCATTTACTGCATCTGCTTGTACAGATTTCCTTCGAAAGTATGCCATGTATATAAGTTTAAAGATTCTTTCAATTAAAATATTGTTATTGTAAAATAAAAGAAAATAAAATCAATTAGTACTACGTATAAGGTACGAGCTGGTTCGAGCTGGTACGATCTGGCATAATAACGGATACAGTAAAATTTCACTATCTGCTTTAAAAATTTGTGTAATTCCTCATCGAAAGGATTTATTTGTGTTTTTTTTTTAACCAAAGATAAAGTAAAAATAACTTCAATGCGACCTATACAAAAAAACAGCACTTAATACATTGCATGCGCATTAGCGTTTTCTGGATTTACCTTCATCAATTACGATGAAAACAAATTTGAAAGCCAAGGATATATTAGAACCTAAACATTGACGAGCTATATGACGAATAATAACCTAAAATGATAGCAAAATTCATCTAAGGTCAACTGTGCTGGGGAGAGTTAAAACTGGGCTTGTTATTTATTACCATTTTTTAAGGACAATTTAAGAACGACTTACGTTATGTTATATTGACTACTGAGCTGATGACACTAAGGGACTAATAGTTCATCTGCATCGATATGAAATTTTTTTTTTTTGAAATATGAAAAAATCAAATTATTCTACCACTCGTAGTATAGGTTTTGTTGATTTTTCATTGAAATCTCGATCAAGTGTTTCGGGGTGATCTGACACACCAAGTCCGAAAAGGATAACTAATTTACATCCCAGCTGTTTTAGATTAGACGAAAACCATTTACAATTCATAAAATTTAGTTTAGAACGCCACACAACCATTATAATATACTTTATATATATGTATACCCTTTATGGCCCCCGAACACGATGATTAAATATGAATAATGTCAACTCGCCCCACTGGCTAATCAGCCCGCACAATATCGCCACTTCATAAAAAATCGCCACACTCTTGTTTACCGACTCGCCCCACTTTTGAAAAAGTGTAAAATCAAATTGAAGAATTAGTCTGACAACTCACCTATTTACGAAAAGGGGTAAAACCCCACTGAATAAAGGTCTGCCAACTTGCTCAACTTATAAAAATATCTTGCTTCCTTTAAATATGTTAAATTACTGACAGTATCCAGTCATCCTTGTGTAGTGGTATGTGTCGTTGGTTGATATGCTAAAGGTCTTGAGTTTGAATTCCAGCATAGACACTGGATTTTTTCTACGTAAATTTGAATAGATAGTCTTTCCGTATAATTAATTATAAGTTTTATATTGGATTTGACATTCCCGCCAAAATGTCACAGATCAAAGGGAAGCATGCAAAACAAAGTAACTTAAGCTGGGGTGATCCGGGTCAGATCACCCCTGGTAGAACAAATGAGCTGGGATGTGATGATAAAGTTTGCGTTTCATTCATTCAAAATCTAAATGCAATTAGCAAATCATGTGCAAAGTTCAAACTGAACACGAGGGAACAAAAGCAACATCGCCATTAAAAAAGTTAAAAAAAGAGGAGAGGTCAACAAACAGATTTCGTTGGGTTGCACTCCTCGTCGAAGTTGCCATGCCGTCTTTGTTTCGAAAGATTTTCTTAATCAATTAGCACTATTTTAAGTTTAAACCAATGATACTTTATGCTATGTAAATGTAAATAACATTTTTTATTGAGAACTGAGAATGTCAAAAAGTCTTAATTTTTGGAATGATTATTCGTTAGTATGTTTGTATATATATAATAGTTTAATTATTGTATTTGTTTTTACTATTATAAAACCTCCCTATGAGATGTTCTGAAAAGATGCACTCTTTTCTAATCCTATTATGACAATTTTATGGAATTTAAGCAAATATATATACTTATAACCTACTGTGTTTGTGTTTCTTTTTACAAATTAGATATAAACAATGCCAGATGATATCTTCACTATACAACGTGAACAAACCACCATAGTGTCCCTCTCTTACAGTGTCCTAACTTTTGACCATTAATTCTTTTTTTTATCATTATTTTTTTATTATTATATATACAGTTTCCAAGTCTTTTTTGCTTGCCTGAAATAACATCAGTTAAAATTATTTCAATATTGTTTACACTATGAATCTAATTCACGGCCTTCCAATGTTGAAGGTAAATTTTAATACTGCTCATCTCTTTTTTAAAAGGTAAACTTATCTATACCACAATGTCTGGATCAATACCGAGTCTGTCAGCAGTCAGTAATAACAAGGTCCATTCTACAGAATCACCTACCGCATGGGGAACCAAGCCTAAACAACCTAAGGATTTATCGGTGCTTGTATTCATAGTTACTGTATTGTTTAATCACATATGTGGATTCTTCGCATACCATTTCAACGGTAAGATCATGATTCAATTCATTTTATTTTATTTTCAAGTGTAAACATATTATAAGTTTTATCCTAATGAACATCCACTTACTTTAGATAGACGTATGTGACCATAGATGTGGAATTCAACTGCCACTTTTAAACATTTTGTTTCCTTAGATTCGTAACCAATGTAAGATGAAACCAGTTTATTTGTCATTTGCCTGGGGTTTTATGTTCACCTGACCCTAGTCACCACTCGGCATTCATCGTCTGTCGTCGTCGTTTAAACTTTTACGAAGATTATATTATTATCTATTTTGAAACTATTTGGTCAAATCTTACAAAACTATACTAGGTAATCTCTCATTGACAATCATACCACATCTTTTTATATATATTCTACTTCAAACAAATATGTATCTAATGACCCTGCTGTCCGACCGACATGGCTAAAAATAGAACATAGGGGTAGAATGCGTTTTATTCAATTATTGAAAATTATTTTCAAGAGAGAAATCTGGCAGAGGCAAATATTTCGATCTTTTTTTATATCAACACTGTCAGACGTTATCAGGTAGTTATAGCTGCCCATAAATGGCGAATTGTATCATATGTTTTTAATATTAATCATGAAAATTATTATCGATAGACATAATTTATGATTCAAATTGATTAACACGACAAATTCAACAAATAAGTCCGAAAGAGCCAATCGGCTTATTATAACAAGTTCCTTTTAATAATGATTTTTACTAGTTCCTTTTTCTTTTCTTTTCTTTTTCTCTTTTTTCCTTTGACACTAATATAGATGTAAATATATATAAGTCAAATTGCGGAAATTGTCTCCCTAACAAATTACGATTTTTACCATTTTATATTTGGCGTTTTGTTGATATTGCTGAAATCGTTAGTTGATTCTTTATATTTATACCATCTTGTGTCGGTTGTAGTTATAGTGGTTTTAATGTGTGTTTCTGCATTTTAATCATAGGCTACGCTTCAGAACAGAAGATGATCAAATCTCGGATATGGGTTAACACTTAGTTTACATTGGAATTGCCCGCACCTGACCACTATGGTATAAGACAAATAATAGATTATTAACCGAAAAACTAATTGATGAATTAAAATGCATAGTTAGAACGATTGGTCCACACAAACGCATGAGTTAACCATCCGATAAATCGAGGCGCGTAGCTGCCTTTACGCAAAAAATCATTTGCTTGCACATGTTTTTCACAAAAAAAAAAATTTGAATTTCGGATAGTGTCTATATACTTTAGTTTAAGTCTTACATGCAGTATTAACATTTATTTATACAGGCTCAATAAAATCACCTTGAAAACATCTTAGATTTATTTCCCTTACTTATAAGTCAAGACTTAAAAGTAGCCGTTCGATTTCGTATTCCCATTGTCATTTCGTCCAAAAGACTATTGATTCACCTAGGGTATCTGTGTTACAAATGACCTTCTACCGTTGTCGTAGAAACCTCTCATTTGATTTTAAAATGACCCTCGTGAGAAACACCACGGGTGTCTTGCAAGAAGCAGGACCTGCTTACCTTCGGAGCACCGGAGGTCGCCACATTTTTTCGTGGTCCGTGTTTTTCATCTGTAGTTAGTTTTCAATGTTGAAAGTTTTTGCTTGTCATTTTGTGTCTTATCTGTTCCCGGGTTTCCAAATTACGAAACCCACTAGGATGTTACTATCGTTTCTTGAAATATGGTATAGTAAGAAACAGATAGGGTATTTATCATTTTCATCATAAAATGGTCCAAAAAAAATTTCGCCTCGATCCGCTCAGCGATATATGCTTGCACTTTATTTCAACTCAGCCACGCCCCTGTGTTTTATATATATTTATATATTTTAAGTGTAAGGTAAAGGATATAGAGGTAAATTTCTCTTAATTTGTACGTTAGCATCTGCCATGATTGATTGAACTTCAAGGGAACGTTCGGAGAATCAGCAGAACCTGTTACTTCTTTCTTAAATTTTATCCAAATAATTTCTGGCGGTTGCCATTACACATACAAAAAAGGGTTCAAACTAATAACCACAACCCTTCCTAAACAACTGGCTAAATTAAGATCAACATAATCAGTTTAAAATGCACCTTAAATTTTACTCTTTAAGCGGATTAATTTTAGGATCAAAGACTTTAAGTATCTTTACAAATTGGTAAATTTGTGTTTGCTATTAACAAATTTTAGTAGTTTATTCTAAAAAAAGGTTCTTTTTTGTCATTGCAATATTTTTTAAGAAGAAGTTAGTAATTGCACTAACAAATATTTCATAGTTTCAGCAAAGCACAGTTGGCACCTCCATGATTACAAAAAGGCAAGACGTCATTCCAAATACTCGGTTGCTCTGATCATCATTGGTATAATCATTGGACTGGCTACTTACGCTTTAGCATTCTCTCTATATTTCACTCTACATGGAGACAAAGCTTGTCCAGTTGGACAGTCGAATGACAATAACTCAGGACTAAACAACAACAATGTGCAAACTAAATGCTGTCAGTATGATCCAAGTAATCAGTTTAATAACCCAAATGAAGGTTCCCGAAACTTGTCATCGCCTACAGAAATTGAACTTTATTGTGCAACATCCGGAGATGGACCGATATATCCGGATCCGAACTTAAAATATTCTAGTTGTTGTTTTCATTTGGGCTGTTTTTTTGGGGCCAAATAATTCAGCATTGCTCGTGAAAAAAAGAAGTATGTTAATGGAGAATATTTTAAACGGAAAAATTAATACGGTCATGCAAAATGTATGAGAAAAAACATATTTTCTAAAATAAACATTAATTGATTACCATTAGAAAAATTAACTGTCGTTTTCATTTTTTTTTCATTTTTTTTTCTGAATAAAGGGGAAAAAACCAACAACTTTGATAGCGAAATAAATGCATAACCGAAAGTTTATCACAATGACATTTGGAAGCCACAACAAGACAAAAAAAAGAAAGACGTAGCCTATATTTCTGACTTTTCTCCTAAGTAAAAATACAGAAGTATAGATCAACTTGCACATACTCCTAAGTTAATCAGACGTGTCTCCTATTTACTATACAAATGTATATCCACGCGCCCATTCAATGAGACTACTTTTTCTGTTTAGTCTGTTTTTTATGATATACATTTGACGTGAAACTGTACTTATGTATCCCGTCATACTTTGAACCACACCATTATTTTATTTATTATTATTACTTTTACTGTTACATCTGGTTTTTGTTATATCTACTTTACGTGAGTCTGCATTTATGTATGCCGTCATACGACAAAATTATTTTTATGTCTACCTGTGCGAATTTCAAACGCGCAATTTTACACCAGTAATGAAAACCTTCTATCATTTATGGGTAGACTTTACATAGATAAATTCAGCCGTATAAGAAAAGCAAAATGAGAATGTTAAATTTGATGTATGCCTTTTTGTGCTACTTTGTTACATTTATTGTTTATGTAGTGATATTAAGATGATAACACAATATTGACTGTTGTACCCCTATTTTTGACATTTTTACTCTTTGAGTATGTTTGTTTTGTTCATGCATCGTTGACAATGTAATGGAATTTGATGCGACTGTCATACAAGTGAGAGGTTTAGCTAGCTATAAAACCAGGTTCAATCCACCATTTTCTACATAAGAAAATGCCTGTACCAAGTCAGGAATATGACAGTTGTTATCCATTCGTTTGATGTGTTTGGACTTTTGATTTTGCCTTTTGATTTTTGATTTTCCTTTTTGAATTTTCCTCGGAGTTCAGTATTTTTGTGTTTTTACTTTATACTACCACAGATAATCAGACTTTTCTCCTTTTAACTCTATACAAATGTATATCAACAGATTTTCCTCCTATGTAACTCTATACAAATGTACATCAACGGGTCTTTAAAAGTCGTTTCTAAAGAATTTTAACCCCTGCATCACAAACAGCAATAATAAATAACTGTATTGTTTTGTATAATTTATATATTGTATATTGTATTGTATTGTATTGTATTGTATTGTATTGTATTGTATTGTATTGTATTGTATTGTATTGTATTGTATTGTATTGTATTGTATTGTATTGTATTGTATTGTATTGTATTGTATTGTATTGTATTGTATTGTATTGTATTGTATATTGTATTGTATTGTATTGTATTGTATTGCACTGTATTATATTTAATAGGTACCAACCTTCACCCTTATCTGAAACAATAGTGTAACATCCCAACATAAAAAGACACACTACTTGTATAAAATATCAATTGAAATGGCTTAACTCATTCAAAAGACATATTAACACCAGTGAACATACACTGGAAGAATAGATTTGATCTATGATACAATGTAAATACAAAATCAATAAAATAAAATAAGGGATGAATAAATAAAGGCAACAGTAGTATATCACTGTGAGATGTTAAACAATTTAAAAGAATAACAATAACCTTGAACAAAAAGTCGCCAGTTTGCTATTTGGGGGTTATAGTATGAATAATTTTGAAAATTGTCCAAGAGTTGATTGTTATACATTTCTATTGCACGAGCTGAAAATAAAAAAAAACCATAACAGAAACATGTATCTAAATTAATTGAAAAAATAGACAAAAATTAAGAGGTATCAAAACGCACTAAGTGATATAGCATCAAGTTGTAACAAAACAGACTTGTGTAACGTAAACGCTGGTTTGTAATCATCATCAATACAAAAAGATGATTGGTTGATCTTTCACGATGAGCCTTTTGTTGACGAAACGCGCGTTAGGGGCAAATATATAATTGCAATCCAAGTATCTATGATGGGATTATTTATACATCTTTATTCTCTATTCCTCAACATAATCAGGTCATACATTTTACCGGTTTGTGCAATTTAAATGTATCTATCAAGTATAATGGGTAATAGGTATTTTCACATAAACAACTTTTTCTTCTTTAAAAACATCGTAAAAAATAGAATTTAAATTTAAATTACTTTTAGTTTTTATCATTTATGGTTAGAAAACTGAAATAAAAATATAGCTATTTTGTTTGGTATCCACTTCCAGTAAATTTATTTACTGTACTCTTGTAATAAACTTCTGCTTTCATAAATTGTGATACAAACCCAAAATATTTAAACCTTTTCAATATGATTGGCCGAAATTTCATCAAAATAAATTATTGAAACGCCTTTCTTCACTTCCCAGATCATCTAAAAGAGGGGCGAAAGATATCAGAGGTCAGTCAAACTCATAAATCTAAAATAAACTGACAACGCCATGTATCAAACGGTACAATGCCGTACCGAAATAAATTTAAAAAAAGAAGGGAGCAATCGGCATAAATGTTTTCCTCACTCTCTATAATTCCATGGGTATCAATTTTTGACAACATAGAGTATGTGGTGTTTTTCTCGTCCCATTGAGTCTCAAACGATGCACACAAATTTACCTTTGTCCATGACATTTGTTATTTCCAGATTCATTGATTCCGTCATTCTTAAATGCAATTGATGAATTCAAATGTCGTTTTCTTACCTATCAACATTATGAAATACGTTTGTCCCAAGTTCAGGAATTTTAATGACAACAGTAAACTTAAAGATGTTATCCCCTCTGGTAAAGATGAACGGAGGACAGATTGTGCTACTTAGTGTAGACCTTTTTGGTTTAAATGCTCTCTTAAAATTCATCTGTTTATGATTTTCAAACTTTTTGCCTTCGAGATCCTTGTTGAATTGCTTTCCATATTTCCAGATTTCGTGTGCTTGGGAATAAGTGTATGTGTATCCTTTACAACTAGGCTGAACCAAGTTCTTGTGAAATTGCATGATGACATATCACAACGCAATCTTGGACTAATGGCAAGACTTAAGAACACTGAAAAAAATTGAAAATGTATGGTTTTACAACTGTAATGTGTATGCCAAAACTTAAACTAGTAGCAGAATAGGATTTGGTCTATTTGGCAATATAGAAGAAAAAATGAAAAAGAAATTAAAAGATTGAAATTAATTAGTTATCATTTTAGTCTATTACACCTGTTAATATTTTTGGAAAATGTACAGCTTTTATAAATATAAATAGATAGATATAAATGTAAATTATGTTCTAATTCGCCAGACTTAAACGAACATAAATTATTAATACAATAAAACTCAACAACACATGTATCAGAAATGAGCTCTACTTGTGAGGGTAGCATGCTTTTTATTAACGAATATATTATAAATCTAAATCAAACAGTTCGTTTCAAAGTCATTCAAGCACACTACTGCTTATTTTCATTATTGAGACACTAAAAAACAGTCATACTGGCTCGATCACAGTCAGCCATCCATAATAAATACAAATATTAGCATATTAATCTATTGCAATAAAAAATCATAATATCTAATAAAATTTGTAGATTTAGCTAACAAAGTCCTTATATTTGTATAAAGTAACATTCGTTTATAGTGGAAAATTGTTTTAACGTTGAATAGGCTACAATTAAAAATTGCTTGCTGGTCACTCTCTGTGATTACCATTATATTACGCTGGTTCATTTTCCAATCAATCTGTCACCAAGGGAAGATAAATAATTCGATTGTCGTTCATAGTCTTTTTCAAAAATGATGAACGGTTCTTTATATTGGTATGTAATCATTTTAAACGTTTCAAATTTATGAAATTATATTCGTACATCAATGTTTTTGATACATCAATAACAAAAACTGAAATATATTGAATTGATACATTTTGTAATTATTCAAAATTATATCAGAACCCTAAACTTAATTATAAAATAATGAACCTGTTAAGGGGAGAGAATACTCGCATAACTTTTTCGAATTGGCACATAATACAACGAAATGTCACTCTTGCATACAAATGGCACATCAATATAATTAATTATCTGCGAAATCGTCCCCCACCTTCAATGATGATTCTAAATTATTAATATAACCAAAAGTTGTTAATCTATAGATAGTTAAGACTAATGAAAGCTAACCCAATGTAAAAATATTTCTTTGCAATTTTTTAAAACTTCCTCAGGAAAATACTCGAGCCACTTGACTTTCATAGCTCAAAATTAACATTTTTACACAATATTTGAATAAAGTAGTTGAAGATTATTCGCTTCTCAAAGTGTAAGACGCAATAAAAATCGTATGCTTGCACCATCCTACCGAAATACGGATTTAATTAAGTCCTGAACCTGAGTCCTGAACATTTCGACATTTCTTCGTATATTTTGAACAAAACCGGTTTTACCAAATCACAAGTACGTGTTAAGATCCGACTAAATACCTATTTTCCTATATGGTCAGGTAAAGTTGCTACAAATACACACCAATCTACAAAACAAAAATACAAGTTAAACGAATCATTGTAAATAAATCACTACTTTCAACATAAAAATAATAGATGGTCTTGTTGATAGTGGGTTGGGGGGGGGGGGGGGGGGGGTAATACAGGCAATACAGTAGTACGGCGTATGCTAACCGGCGTAAGGCAGAACTTCGAATAATAACATTATAAATTCCATTTAATGTATATTAAACAACAAGCACGAGAAACACGAGCCAAAATCATACGATACCTAGAATATATAGTGTTATATAAAGCCTTTAAGGTATATAGTGAAACCAAATTCTGAGACGAGTGCCTGTGGGTGTCATTCACAAATTTCTTATGATTAAGATTTGTCAAACTGTCTGACCAAAATCTCATTTCTGCTAATACACACTCAGTGAAAGCAATATCTAAAAATACTATCCCATGACTTTTTGTTCTCAATTGCAAAATATAAATGCCTCGTCATCAGGCTAGTGACATTGCCCATAACTGGGGACATAGCAATAAGTCTAGCTATGGACTGTGCTAACTGACGAGCACTTATAATGGGAATTTTTTTCAAAATATTGTCAAGCGATTCTTTTGCATCATTTAATCTACGTTCGGACACTGCTAAACTAAAGTTTACCGAATCCCAAATTAATCCAAGCCATTCCAAGCGTTGAACTGGATCAAAGATAAATTTTTGTTCATTTATCAAAAACCCAGCTAATTCTAATGAGGACTTTATGAATTCAGATATATTTTGACATTCTGAATAACCTTCTGACATACCTAAACCATCATCTAGATAAAGCACTATATCTACACCATTTTCACGCCAGTATTTAACCATAGGTCGTAAACATTTTTGTAAAAATGTAATGCGCTGAACTTAAACCAAAAGCTAAAACTGAAAAACAATAAAACTTTCCTTTCCAAGAGAACCCTAAATATGTATGTTGCTCTTTGCAGATATCCAAATGAAAATATCCAGATTTTAAATCAAATTTTATCAGGTATATATATTTCTTAAAAAAAATGCTAAGCGACTTTCCAATCTTTGAATTTTATTTTATTTTTCAAGACGTATAAATTCAATTCAGATAGATTTAATATCAATCTCTTTTTCCTTGACTTTTGAATGGCAACACTTAATGTATTTACTACAAAAGGCTGAAATGGTACTTCGTGTACGCATCCGTTTTTCGAAAGTTCAAGAACAGCTTCGTTTACAAAATCAGCATTATCAACTGCAGCTTTATTATTGCGGAATTTCATAGGGGTGGTAAACTCACAAAAGGAATCATATACCCTGATTTTATAGTATCAATAACAAATTTGCTTGCTCCAATGTGCTCCCAAAATGCTACATTTTTCGATAAACTACTTTTGACGCCTTTGGCCAATTTTGAAAAAACAACTTTATCAAAATACTTAGCATGTTCGAAAAGTATATGCATGTGCTCATGCAACACATATTCATCTACTAAATTAAGATACTTATCTTTCATCTTATGTGGCTGGGTTGTTTCTTGTTGTAAATTGTTTGCTACTTCTATTAGGACAGTTTGTCCTCCAGTGACCAAACTGGTGGCATTCATAACACATGTCATATGAAGACGCCTCACGGCGACTGTTTCTCCGAAAGAGCTGATTGTACTGATGATGAGACACATCTGTAGTATTAGTAGGAGGTCTGGAAACAGTAGCTGAAGGCTAAGGGTAAGGTTTTGTACGACTCTTCTTCTCCTTGATAGTTTTGAGTGCTCTGCTTTCAGCTTGACGTAGTCTTTTTCTCGTCATCGGAATCTGATGCTATTTCGTCACTCTCGTACTCACGAACTGTGGTCCAACAAGCAGGAGATTTATCGGCTATTCTGATGAGCTTATTTCTTTTGTTCAATTTTAAGATAAGTCAAGAAATTAAATTGATAGAAACGAAATCTTCCTGCAAAAGACAACCTTGCAGCTTATGTAGGTTAGCAAGGACTTCGGAATTGAAAGTAAATTGGATTTGGTTACCTTCACTCTTTAGTTGCCCGACACTAACTCGTTATTCAGTGCTGAAATCTTAGAATCGAAGTACGACGTAAACAGTTGAAAGGTGCTGTCACTTATCTGTGGCTGTGGTGTTCTTTGTTGGGTTGCTGTCGACAGTACTGGTACTGGCAAACTAGAAAGTGCAGCTTCTCTGTTAAGAACTGAAGGACTTGTGTAGTAACAATTCGTCTTCGTCTTCGGAACGGTGGTCTGTCATGGTGTTAATACAGGCAATGCAGTAGTACGGCGTATGCTTACCAGCATAAGGCAGAACTTTGAATAATAACATTATAAATTCCATTTAATTTATATCAAACAATTCCATTTAATTTATATCAAACAACAAGCACGAGAAACACGAGCCAAAATCATACGATACCTAGAATACCTGTTTTTAAGTCGCAAAGCGACACAATATTGTCCAATGGAATACATTGTAAATATTACAGGTATTCTAAAACACGTGTTGATGTAAACATTAGACAAACACACGTGTTTTACCAAAACAAATACATGTGCTCCCGTACTATTATTAAATATATAGATAAATACTGAAAAATCCTATATTTAGTAAATAATATAAGAGATGTTTTCTTTTTTTCTTAATATAAATTATACTGTCACTATAAAGTATATGGGAAATAACTCTAACATTTATTATGAAATAAATATGTAATCTTATCTCCCCTTAAAACATCTATTCCTTTGCTAGATTTATTAATAGCTATATAATGCCATACTGTAAATTAGTTTATACATTCAATGTTGAATGAAGAAAATAATATGCGACATCTTATGTTTGTAGTATGTGTGTATGTGTGTGTATGTCTAATTGTATATTTGTACTTATGAACTTGCTTATATGTTTTATAAATCATCACTTCAGATATAATCATGGATAATAATGTAACGATATTATCAATGAATGTGAGGGGTCTTTTTTCAAACTCCAAAAAGAGGGCAGATGTTTTTGATTGGGCTAGGAGTAATAATACTTCAACAGTGTGTTTTCAGGAAACTCATAGCAATAAAGACATTGAAAATACTGGTGGGATGAATGGGGAAATAAGTGCTTTTTCAGTCATAAAGACAGTAAAAGTGCAGGTGTCTCTGTTATGTTTAAAAAGGGTCTGGATTTTGTTGTGCATAATTCTATTATTGATGATAATGGTGGTTTCATTATTTTAGATATAACAATTTTTTCACAAAGATTAAGTTTTGCATGTTTGTATGGTTATAATACAGATGAACCTTCATTCTTTGACACAATAATGCAGAATATTTTTACCTTTAAAAACACCAGTGTTTTATTATGTGGTGACTGGAATGTTGTATTAGATAAATTTATGGATACATATAATATCAAACATTATAGAAACCCTAACTCCCGTAAAAACAATGATGAAATCATTCATGTTTTTGAACTACTTGATCCTTGGCGTGCATGCTATCCAGAAGATAGGAAATATACCAATAAAACAAAGTCGCCTTGATTATTTTTTAATTTCAGAAGACCTTTTTTCACTTTTTCCGGGTTATATAACATACCATTCGGCAATTCTTTTCACCTTCTCAGCTTGGTTAGAGAAACGGGGCAAAAGTTATTGGAAATTTAACTCTCAGTTACTTAGAGATGCAGATTATATACAAAAGGTTAAATCATGCATTAATGATACTATTTTGGAATACGATATGAAAAATCTTCTTTCTGTTGAGTTGTCATGTAATGATAAAACATTTTTTGAAATATTGAAAATGAAGATTAGATCCTTGTCCATAAATTACAGCATTAATAAATCCAGGAAAGAAAAAAATGTCACTCTCAAACTTCAAAAAGGATATTTTATATTTTGAAAGATATTCATTTGAAAAAAAACTTGAACTAGAAAATGGTTGACAAAAGAAAGTTGAAGGCTTGCTGCTTAGATCCCGAGCTAACTGGCATGAGAATAGTGAAAAGTGTACAAATTATTTTTGTAAATTATAAAAGAAAATTTTTATTAAGAAACCCATAACAGAAATAATAGATGATAAAGATCAGCATATTTCAGAGCAATCAAAAACTCTGTTGGAACAACAAAATTTTTATAAAATTTTTTACTCAAACAAAATTTGGATTGCAATGATACATCATTTTTAAAACATAAAATTAAGCTTACAGAAAAAAAAAAGAGATCTTTGTGAAGGAAATTTAACTTTTGAAGAATGTGCTGAATCTTTAAAGTTTATGACAAATGGTAAAAGTCCTGGTTCTGATGGGTATTCTTTAGATTTTTTATAATTTTTTTTTTGAAAGATATTGGCCTTTTTTTCTTTCGATCTCTTCACTTTGGATATGCCGGGGGGGGGGGGGGGGGGGGGGGGGGGGGGGGGGATTTCTGATTTTCAGTATCAAAGTATAATAAAAGAGGGACGAAAGATACCAAAGGGACAGTCAAACTCATAAATCTAAAACAAACTGACAACGCCATGGCTAAAAATAAAAAAGACAAACAGAAAAACAATATTACACATGACACAACATAGAAAACTAAAGAATAAACAACACGAACCCCACCAAAAACTAGGGGTGATCTCAGGTGCTCCGGAAGGGTAAGCAGATCCTGCTCCACATGCGGCACCCGTCGTGTTGCTTATGTGATAACAAATCCGGTAAATAGTCTAATTCGGTAGGTCACATTCAGGAAAGGGAAGGGGATTGTAGTTACGACGTAAGGAACATATCCGATATCATTTGTGAACGGTCAACCAACTCGTGATGGCGTCCGTAAAATTTACGAAGGGATGATTTCAACTTCACATTTGGAACTCTTGGTTTAATAGCTTCCTTGTGAGCAGCAACCCTCTATCAAGAAAATCATGATAGGAAATGCAAGCACGGGAATATCGTATCAATTGGGAGATATATACCCCGTATGCAGGTGCTGCTGGAATGTTGCTACTTAGAAATGGAAAGTTCACAATTGGAAAGCTGAAATCATCTCTTTTGTCGTAAAGTTTTGTTTTCAACCGACCCTCATTGTCAATTTCTAGATGTAAGTCAAGATATGAGGCCGACTTAACTGTATCTGTAGTATCCTTTATCTCTAGCTCGATTGGATAGATGCGTTCCACAAAGTCACCAAATTTTGAATTATTTAGTGAAAGAACATCATCTATATAGCGAAACGTAGAGTTAAAGGATAGTGCTAACTTCTTATCTTTCTTCCTAAGAAGTTCCTGCATGAAGTCAGCCTCATAATAATAAAGAAACAAGTCGGCAAGTAGAGGGGCACCGTTTGTTCCCATTGGAATGCCGACAGTCTGTTGAAAAACACGTCCTCCGAACGTAACAAATATGGTGTCAATCAAGAAATCAAGCATCTTGATAATATCAGTTTCAGAGAATTTTTTGTTCGAATCAGAGTGATCCTTTACAAAGTAGGATTTATCCCTCCCTAAGACAAGATACTTGTATCTACGTTGGTCATTCTTTTTTACGAAGCAAAGCAATACCAACTCTTTCAATTTGTCTTTTAGTTTGGAATGTGGAATACTAGTGTACAGAGTAGAAAAGTCAAATGTTTTAATACTGTTACAAGATGAAAGAGAGTTAGATTGTATGTACTCTAAAAGATCTTTGGAATTTTTAAGTATCCACATCTGATTCACGCCCCCTCTAGAATAGGCAGTTTCACAATAACTTTGAAGCCCGTCTTTGATTGCTGATAAAATAGATGTTAATAATTTAGAAAGAAGTTTCGTGGAGCACTTGGAAGACCCAGCAATATACCGTTGTTTGTAAGGACACTTATGTAGTTTAGGTATCCAATACAGTGATGGCAGATCCAGTTCTTCATCTTTGGTTGAAATTCCAAAGGAACACAGAACAGACCTATGATTATCCAGGATTTCCTCTTTGGTAAGTGTCGTGAGTGTATATGTTGAGTTTCCAAGTGAATTGTCAATACCTAATTCGTTTATCAAGCAGTTAATGTAATGAGTTTTACATACAAAAACGATGTTGTTTGGGGCTTTATCTGCGGGGACAACAACATATTTGTCATGGAGGTAGGATAGGTGTTTTGCAACATTTGGGTCTTTAAAGATTGACGTAGCATGGGCATTGATAGACCCATTCAGTTTCTTAATTCTGATTTGTATCAACGACCTCACTGCCTTGATCCATTCGGAAAGAGTGTCTATGTCTTCCTTCTCGCGTTTAGCCCATTGCCTGGCATAATCCTCAACTGAATCCATCAAAATTTTAAAGTTAAATTTCCAATTGATGGATTTAGGCTCACGATATTTCGGACCTTTCGATAACACATTTCGTAGAGAAGTGTTATTAAAAATGTTGAGGTCACCGGTAATAACGTGGCCAGCGGGATTATAAGTGAATTGGGAACTAGCACAAGTGCAATCGGGAGATTTAGACTTGAAGTCGTCAATATCGAGATCCTGCAAAACGTGTTTGTAATTGAAAATTTTAGTTGCAATAGGTTTGGTATAGGTATAAGAAATGATTGGTACAGACTGGTCTTTGAAATAAGGAGGTATTTTCGATTGAACTAATTTATGATGAAGGATATTGCCTAAGTTGACGCCATCGATACCTTTGTTGGCAAAGGAAAGATTAAGGAAAGATCTTTTCTCTTTTTCATCTTTGCCAATGCGGACTGGCTTGAAAAGTCTGTGACTTGCAATATCCGAAATTATAGCTGTAATTTTGTATAGGTTTGAATGAGGGTTTGTAACAGTGGATTCCAAACATAAATTGAACAGAGAATGAAGTTTTGAAAGGGGTAATGAATAAAGTTTCGTGCGAATGTGATGAATACCTAACGGCTTTCGTATAAATGGCAGCAAGTCATTAATAGAGACATCATGCAGAGAAGGTGATGTATAATGACGATGACCATGACTGCGTCTACGTCGAGGAGTCGAGTTGAAAATATTCATCACATTCACCGAGTTACACGAAGGACTAGATAGAATACCTATACCATCAATTTTGTCATTGCAGCCATACGGTGTTGCAGTTCCCAATAGTCTAATCCAGTATTCTTCTTTTTGTCTACGGAGAGTCGTTGAAAGATTAGGATTGTTAGAGCTATGGTATATCTTTTCGATAATGCGAACTGTCATAGAAACGATGGAATGATCGGGCTGATTAAAATGCTGGTATAGAATGTCGTTAGCATTGAGGTTAATGTCTGATCTATGACCGCACATACGTTTGTTTAGCCTTCCTTTCGTTTCACCGACGTATACCAATCCGCAAAGGTTGCACTCTAATCCGTAGACGACATTTATCGATTTACAATTCAGATCATCGTAACTTTTGGTAAAATATGACTTCTTGGTCAAATTGCTAGTGAATTCAGCATCTGTAATTAAAATAGCACAAGTTTTGCAGCCTTTGGTCTCACATTTTGAAATGCGACAGTGTTGTACTGTGTCATCAAAAACCAAAATGTCTTTAAGGAGAACTGAACATTGCTGTATATGTGTAATATTGCTATTGTCACTAGGACGATGATCTGAATGAGTCGTGTTTGAGATATTTGTCATGTCTGGTGATGAGGGGACACCTGCCATATCAGACGACACCGTGTCCATGGTGACGTCTGTTTCGGACCTTTTTATACTGGGCGACTTGCATTCCTAAAGAGGGAAAAGACAGACAGTATATTAGTAACTGGCGTCCTATTAGTCTGTTGAATACTGATATGAAAATAGCTTCTGCTGTTATAACTAATAGACTTAAACCCGTTTTACCATTTATCATAAGTGACACACAAAAAGGTTTCATTAAAGACAGATTTATGGGTGAGAACACACGCCTTTTATATGATTTGATGCACTATCTTGAGGAAAAATAATAAGACAGGTCTTTTATTACTTGTTGATTTTGAAAAAGCATTTGATTCCTTGGTTGTTTTTTTTATTCTTTGAAAAGCTTTAATTTTGGGCCTTCTATATGTAGATGGTTTGAAACTTTATACTCAGGGGCATCAAGTTGTGTTATAAATAATGGACACATGTCTAAGTTTTTTTTCATTTAGAAAGAGGTTGCAGACAAGGAGATCCTCTTTCTCCCTATATATTCATAATTGGGGTTGATTTATTATCTTTAAAACTAAAAGGTAATTCTGACATAAGAGGAATTACTATCAATGATAGTAAATCACTTTTAAGCATGTACGCAGATGACACATTCCTTATGTTAGATGGAAGGTAAGTATAATTGGAGGAAACACTTTCATGTTTTGAATCTTTTTATAAAATTTCAGGTTAGAAAATAGATGCTTCAAAGGACAAAAGCACTATGGGTTGGAAGTAAAAAATATTCTGATCTTATTTTATATCCCAACTTAAAACTTCATTGGTCACATTCAAATTTTAAACTTTTGGGGATTGAATTTTCTTTAGATTCAAGCTGTATCACAGAAATTAATTTTGCTAAGAAAATTAAAGAGGTCTCTGTAATTCTGAAGAGCTGGCAACATCGAAAACTCACATTATTTGGGAAAATTACAGTAATTAAATCACTTGCTCTTTCAAAGTTTTTTTATTTATTGACTGCATTACCAAACCTACCACACTCCATGTTAACAGAGCTCACTTCATTATTTTATGATTTCATATGGATGGAAAACCAGACAGAATTAAGCCAAACACACTTATTAGTGATAGTTCTCAAGGTGGACTTAATATGGTACGTCTTCATTCCTTTAATTATCTATTTGAAAATTAGTTGGATAAAAAGACTGCTGGCAAACCCTAGTGGTGGTTGGCAGCAGTTGTTACTGGCAGACCCTATGCAGTATGGAGGCGAAAGGGTTTTAAATCTTCAGAAGAAAAAGCTGATTGAGATTTCTAAAAGATATAAAAATTCTTTCTGGAAGGATGTTTTACTATGCTTTTCCGCTGCAAAACCTATTACTGAGATTTCTGTCAGTGACATTTTATTCTTAGATATTTTGAACTTTCCTTCTTTGGATGATTTCCCATATTACATTCAACGGGAAAAGGGGTGTGTGCAGTCAGTAAGTGACCTTATTAATCGTGAAAATATGATTTTTTTTTATAAATTTGAGCAATTTCAAGAAAAAGTACAAACCAACAATTTTATTAAATATTATGGTCTGATTTCAAAAATCCCTATATACACTATGAAAAAATGCTTTAAAGAGAACTGTCTAAATCAAGATTTAGATAAGTCTAACACTGGTGATACTTTCTTAAAAAAAATAGGTGTATTGTGAAAGCCAAATTTGTATATAAAAAGTTAGTACGTGAAGTTATTCCACTATCAACAATCAAATCTTTTAAATGGGAAGAACTGTTAGTTATTGATACTACAGAATGGTCAGAATATTTCATGATAACAAAAAAATCTTGTAGAGATGCTTATTTAAGAACCTTTCAATATAAACTTTTGCATAGAATTATATACTAATACCTTTTTGTACAAAATCCAATTAAAAGATACCAAGTCATGTACTTTTTGTAAACTTGGAGAAGAAACCATTGAACACCTGTTTTTTGAATGCCCAATAACTTTTCAATTGTGGCAGTCTTTTTCCAATATTGGGAAACCTTTTTTTGTAATCTTTGATCTCAACAAAGAGAATGTGTTTCTTGGTTGCATGCATGAAAGTTTATTATTGAATCTGCTAATCATAATTACAAAGAATTATGTATATAAATGTAAATTAAATGAAACAAAACCAAATATTCTTATTGTTAAAAATTAATTAGTCAGAGATACATTTCGTATATTAGTTTTTTTTTCTTTTTTTCCTGTATTTACTCCTTGATACCATTGTCAGGTGGTAGTGTAATGGGGGGGGGGGTAGAATCCTGACTATTGAAAAACAAATAACAGATTAAAAAAAATAAGTTCTTGTGGTACTATCCACCTAGAAAATCAGCAACACGTTCATTAAGGCTCTCCCTGAAAATGATCAGCATTTACGCTTGTGCTGTATCTAATTCTAAGGTATTTTTTGTAATCAAAGCTGATGGATAAATTGCAATTGTCTGCATTAAGACACCAACCCTGTGTTGGTTTTCCTGATAATGACATGAGTCCGTGGCGCAGGAAAATTGGTACCGTTAATGTCATTACTGCATTACTGCATACCATGTGTTTAGTAGACGGAGTATAATCCGATTTGTGATCTTTAAGAAATTGCTGTAGAAGAAATAGATGTATGTGCCTGTAGTATTCACAGTGGCGATTTTTGTAAAATAATGGAAATAAAATCAGTCTATAAATGCTGCTGTGATCCCCTTAACCATTGACCTAGTTGCTTAAAAACCAATAGGATTTCATGCCTTGACAATTATTAACCAAAATTGGTATAAACCGGATATATGGCTCATCAGATATTGTTTGGGATAAACTTTTCCAGCCTTACCTGATTTATACATTTTTAATTATTATAAACCTTTTTGCAATATGTTATGGAAAATACATTCAGAATGCTACTATGGATACACAAAAGAAGCTTTATATTTCACAGTATCAACTATTGGAAATCATACCTATGGAATATACTGTGAATCTAGAATTTTCTTAAAGGGAGAGGGAAATTCTAGAAAACTGAATATATTCATTATCCCTAAAAACCATTTTAATCATCAGAAACGTGTTCGTCAAAGAGGAGTGGTACACCGTTTAAGTCTTCCACTGTGCATATGTATGACACCAACAGTAACCTTTATTGTTTGAAGCCCAACAAAAAGAGGATGGAATATTTCCCCTTATTTCATCAGTAGCAGTTTTATCTGTTATATTTTACCCCAATTCAGCATTTTTTTCATGTTTGGTATAAGTTAATGTTGGAAAATTTGTTCAAAAGAAAAGTCTATAAATAGCTGCAATTACTTTTGACCTTTTATCAATTGCCCTAAAAATAAAAGACATCTTCGTCGTCTCTCAGGCATTATAATGCCAAGTTTGGTAGATAATTATTTTTTGCATAAAAGATTTCATCCTGAAACCAAAATGTTGTTGCCTGGACATGATACTAGTAGCATATTTCAAATATTTGAAAATTAAAATTAGCGTTTTCATTGCTTGATAAATAATGTAAGAGGGACAAATGAAACCAAAGGAACATTCAAACTCATAAGTCAAAAATAAACTGAGAACATCATGGCAAAACAAAAGACAAAACACAACACAACATAAATCAAAGTGTTTGTATTCACTGAAGTGTGAAAATTGCTTGAATTTATTAGTGAGAAGTTAAATTAAGCATTGCATCGTATAAAGCATTGGATGTCCTACAATTATGGACAAAGGAAGATAACTGTAATTTTAAAAATTACTTTAACAATGATATCATTGATATTCTTTTAACAGATATTAAATTACTGCACGAGTAATGTTATGTTCTTGGCAAGTATAATATCACTTTGTTACCTTAATATCTGAGCATATATTTCATTGATAAATATCTGGCAATCTTCATGGATAGGATGAATAGAATGTTATGATCAATGCACTATATTTTGTGTATCTCAAAAGTTATGATTAACCTTTGAAGATTTAGATATCAAGTCAGTTCTATAGGGTGTGATTGCATGTTACGCAATCTTTACCCAAAAATTACCTGAAATAGAATCAGCAACACAAAACCCCATCAAAAACAGCTGGAATGTCGTGTGCTCTATTATATGTGATTCATCAAATTCTAATTAAGACTAGTTTCAACAATGTCTTCTTTTGAAGTTTTTTTTAATTTACATAATGGGAATTTACATTCACATTAAGTACATAATAATATAAATTAATACACTAATATACTTAACTACCACATGTATATCACATTAAATATATTCATAATACTGCCATGAGTTTATTTATTCATCATTGTACTAAATGTAGAGATTAAAAAAAATATTATTGGGTGTCTAAAAATCTAGGGGAGTATAAAATGTCAGAACCAATTTATCAAAATGTTATTAATTTTTATTCATATGAAAATCTTTAGATCTTAACACTTGACTTTTTTTCATTGTCACAATAATTTTTATATATCTAAAAATTCTAAAAAAAAAAAAAAAGGGAGGGAACTCCAATTAACTTATTATGAACATATATTATTTTCATGTTTTTTTTTCTGAAGTCATGATGATTTCTTTATTGATAACACACATCTTAAGTTTGAAAATGAAAATTTACATTAACTAAGTTTTTTCTATATAAGACTATAGTAAAAAATATAGATTGAACTGCACTATCTTAAAAGGTTTTGACTCCATATTAAAACCATGACGAGGAATAAGGGTAATTTTTTTGCTAATTACAATTATACAAATTGATAAAAAAGCAAAACAAACAAAACGAGCTGAACCACTGACTCCAATTTTCAGTTGGTAGAGTTCCCTTAATAAATGGATAATGTTGGTATGCAAAATGTCAAACAAAAACAATTAAATGTCGCCAGATTGACAACACTTAAGCATGTTAAAAACTGCAATTTGAAAATGTAAATTTAGTGAGATAAAACTTAATGCAGTAAAGTGTATATCTTGTAAGGTAGTGTTGGACATGAAAAAGCAATGTACCAAAATAGTAATAATGTAATCAGGTGTATATGTAATTGTTATTGTTTTTTTTTGTTTTTTTAGCAATATCACCTTTAGGTAAGCATATACAGAGACCTGGAAACCTGCCAATAAAGTTTCTACTGTAGCATTATAAAGCAATATCTGGTATAAATTGATACACAATGATTTCACATATAATTTTGATAATAAACTCATGATCTATTACTTCCTTTTAAACAATAAAATTTCATATCACATAAATAATTCACTTCAAGTCACATACTTACAATGCAAAACTTTATTCTTTTAAAATGATATGACCCTGTGAGCATCATGCAAATTAGCATCAATAAAACATTGGTTTTTTTTCATACTTCACAGTGCTTTATAAGATATAGTAAAATGTGCTTATTATTACTCAACATTAAAAATTCTTTGAATGAATTTAGCAAAATTGTTGATACTGGTGTTAACAGCAATTAACCCAATCTGTCAAATCATAACTATTTTTTAAATGTGTAACTTAATTATATGACAAATAGTGTATGCAAAACTACTTCATGTATACATTTTGTATCTTTAGGAAAAACATTGAACTTATTCAAATAAACAACTGCTGTGTAAATACAAAATGATATGTTAACTATTACTTAACACACATGATTCATGTTGTAACAATATATAGACTATGTCAATAAATATTATGGTAACTTGATTTTCAGGAATTTTAGTTGAGATTAATCTAACAATCCCCAAGAAAAATCAAAAGTTTCCAATGAACTATTGAGTATGTAGCAAATCAATGTGTGTAGCATGTAACTGTGTTAATCCCAATAATGAGTATGAATATGAATATGAATGTGCATATAATTCCCACGTGTACATACATGTAATTACATTGCATGTATGTTTCATTATCATACGTAACAGCCATCTTATGTCCGTCTGAAATTCAAATTTTATCACACAATGAAATGTTACATTCATGATGACACAAGGTTGAACATTAAAGCGCACAGGTAAATTTTTAAAAAATTGATAGAAATCGTGTTTTCATGATCCTAGCAAAGCAATGATATTATAAGTATTGAATGTCTCTTTTTGTAATTTCATAGGGTTGAAAAAGAGTTGACCATGCACACATTTTAAGAATGTACTGCTTCCGTGCTTCATACAAAATGTACTTCAGTCAACGCTTTTACACCCCAATGAATTTACAAAAAGAAGCTTTCAATTCTTAAATGCAGTATCATATTATCTTCTATGAAGATCTTTTAGTATTATTCTGCAATTGTTTTATAAGCATCACTGTATACATTTTCTTTTAATTATCTTTCAATTTTAATGACAACTATTAGATCTGTTCACACAAAAATTATATAACTATGTTATTTTCAAAATATATCTTATTTAGACCTCTGAAAATCTTAACGGCTATTCCAGAAAAAAAGTATATGGGGGTTTGGATGGCACTTTGATTATTTTTGTATGGGTGGGGGCAGGTCACAACGTTCAAATTATTGTGTGGTTATGTATGCAAAATAATCTGCAATTGTATGGGTGATGCCTTTAAACCCAAACCCCCTACATTTCTTTTTCTGGAATGGCACAGTTTTCCACATTATTAAACACTCTTAAAATGTTAGTAGTTCTACAATAACACAATTTATACTACTAACATCTAATGGATTAAAAACAAATAGTTCTATGAAACAATGTTTATATATTATTATTTATTTCTTTGAACTTACTGACTGATAATTTTCTTTCTCAGCCCAGTAGAGTGATATGAAATATTATCGCTGGAAACTAAGGGTCCAAGTGTCGTTGTCAATGAAATTAGGTAAAATACTGATAAACAGATTATCATTGTCCAAATAAGTTGAAGCCCACTGCACTCATTAACCAGATGCTCCGCAGGGCGCAGCTTTATAAGACCGCAGAGGTTGAACCCTGAACGGTTGGGGCAAGTATGGACACAACATTCAAGCTGGATTCAGCTCTAAATTTGGATTGTGATTAAATAGTTGACACAGCATAGGTTTGGGACACAGAATGAATGGGGTCTAATGAACTTAAAATATTTTTTTTGCCTCTGAGCAATTCACTATGCTGTTGAATATTAATCCTCTCAAAAAAATGTTTGAAGAAATTTTCTTTTTATTTATGAAATCTGTAATGAGAAAAATTCCCCCCCCCCCATTTTTTTTCACACCCCCCTTTCCCTTTTTCCAAAACTGATCTCAATTCAAATTTCTAATGGAGTTTGCAACAATAACTGCTCATTTAAATACATCATAAAATATTAAAATGTAACAAAAGGTGCTTGTTATCACTGAATGGTAAAGATTGTTTTAATTTATCAATTGGTAGTAAAAGTGAATAAACATTGTATATTATATAAAACAATGATTTAAGTTGATTCAACTACTATTCTGGACAAAGAAAGATAACTCCAATCAATTGAAAATTTCTTGCTATTGCACAATATTGTACAATTAGATATTTCTTGCTATTGCGCAATACTGTGCAATTGAAAATATTTGCTATTGCACAATACTGTGCAATTGAAGATTTCTTGCTATTGTCCAATACTGTGCAATTGAACATTTCTTGCTATTGCACAATACTGTGCAATTGAAGATTTCTTGCTATTGCTGAATACTGTGCAATCGAAAATTTCTTGCTATTGCACAATACTTAATATAATAATTTTGGATATTGATTTGAACCAACTTGAAAACTGGGCCAATAATCAAAAATCTAAGTACATTTTTAGATTCAGCATATCAAAGAACCCCAACGATTCATTTTTTGTTAAAATCAAACTAATTTTAATTTTGGACCCTTTGGACCTTTATGTAGACCAATTTGAAAACGGGACCAAAATTTAAGAATCTACATACACAGTTAAATTCGGCATATCAAAGAACCCCAATTATTCAATTTTTGATGAAATCAAACAAAGTTCAATTTTGGACCCTTTGGGCCCCTTATTCCTAAAAATCAATTCCAACCTTCCTTTTATGGTCATAAACCTTGTGTTTAAATTTCATAGATTTCTATTTACTTATACTAAAGTTATGGTGCGAAAACCAAGAATAATGCTTCCTTGGACCCCTTTTTGGCCCCTAATTCCTAAACTGTTCAGACATCAACTCCTAAAATCAATCCCAACCTTCCTTTTGTGGTCATAAACCTTGTGTTTAAATTTCATTGATTTCTATTTACTTATACTAAAGTTATTGTGCAAAAACCAAGAATAATGCTTATTTGGGCCCTTTTTTGGCCCCTAATTCCTAAACTGTTTGAACTCAAACTCCCAAAATCAATTCCAACCTTCCTTTTGTGGTCATAAACCTTGTGTCAAAATTTCATTGATTTCTATTTACTTAAACTAAAGTTATAGTGCAAAAACCAAGAAAATGCTTATTTGGGCCCTTTTTGGCCCCTAATTCCTAAAATGTTGGGACCAAAACTCCCAAAATCAATCCCAACCTTCCTTTTGTGGTCATAAACCTTGTGTTAAAATTTCATAGATTTCTTTTCACTTATACTAAAGTTATAGTGCGAAAACTAAAAGTATTCGGACGCCGTCGACGACGATGTAGACAACGACACCAACGTGATACCAATATATTACCAAAAAATTTTCAATTTTTGCAGTCGTATAATAAATTAGAAATTAACTTTTGAAATAGTTATACTAACGATTTTCACATTTATAAAACTCATCTTACTTTTAAAAAGTGTTTTTACTACAATTCTGAGAAAAGTGAAGGAATTTAACATGGTATAATACACATTTAGTACTATATTTACTAAAGTTTGGACTAATATTATTTAATTGCTAAAAACAAACATCTCAAAACACTTAAATTAAACAAACTATATCTATTACAAACATCTGAAAACACTTAATTCTAACAAAATATTACTATTTTTAACAAGCCTTATACCATTAAATTTGGCAGCAATGGCAGAGGAATATTATTATTATTATTATTATAAACAAAGAAGGAGGTATGACCAGAGCCACTACCTTCCTCATTACAATAAATTTGTATTAATATCTCATTTACAGATTAATATTTTCTGTGACTATAAGATATCTTTTTGATAGATTTATGACACTTGGCATTTTATCTATTTTTTAACTCCCAAGCCAAAAAGTGGTGTCAATTTACAGGCCAAAAAGTGGAGTTATCATGTTTCTCTTTGTAGCAATCTAATTTCATGATTAAAAAAAAATAAAAATCATTTCAGATTGTATTTTGTAAACAGATTTTATTTTTTTAACATAAAAAATATAATGCAGGCACAAATAGGTAAAAAGCTGCTTCATTCAAATAAACACAGGTTAACTATGATTACAATCGTCTACGTTTCATCCCTACCACTGACATATTTTGGTATATTCACTCAATAACAATTAAACTATTCCTGAAGCTAACATCAATTATATATATAATAAAAGACTTAAAAGTTGCTCATAATTTCTATATGTGTGCCAGTATTTGTGATTTGATTGAAGCTAAAGTTACTCATTAATTACATTCAAAAATCTAAAGGGGGTTCCTAAAATAAAAATTTGTTTGTGACCTTTGATTGTTATATGGACAGTAAAATTTGATCTGTCTTATTTTTTAGGATAATGTCAAAATAATTGTCTAAAGGACTTTTGTGTTGGAATGTAAAAAAAACTAATCTAAAAAAATTAATTATCAATAATACTTATGAAAGACAAATTGATGCTTCAGTGTGCCATTCATTTTCCTATTAGTAAGTTATTCTTTTAAATAGTTCATATCCTTTGTTTTCCAATATAAAGCATTCTTATGCATGTAAATTGTATTATTATGTATAATTGAAAAAGAAAAAGGATAAACAAAAGTTTGCAGATGTGCAAGGATGCTTCAAAAACGAAGATTGAATATATTATGTCATACAGTTTTTACTTCAAATCTTTTAATGATCTAATTAGCACAGTAATATAACACAAACCTACAGGAAAATATGATTTTTTTTTCACAAACATAAACAAGTTTAAGCTTTACTATTTATAGCTGACAGTTTCAGAGATTACCCTGTATCAAAAGGATTAAACCTTTTACTGAATAGGAATGAAAAAAATGACAGGAATTCAACAAATAAATAGGATTTAATACAATATATAACACCTTGTCCCCTATCCCAAATCATGGCATCCAGTTACCAAAATCATGTACAGCCTTTTCTTCTTTAACTTTATGTTGGTGACTAGGTAACTGGAAACAGTCAACAGGGAATGCACTAACAGTACGATTATATAACATCAAACTGAACTCTAAACATCCCACCACATGAAGTTTATGATCTTCTTGTATACTAACTATTGATGTCACATTTAAAAATCTGGTACATATTGCTCCTACTTTAGATATTGATCCTAAGCAAACTGTTGGTGGCTGTTCAGCTGTAAGAGATAAACAATAAGTACATTGTAAAACAATTTGTACATTTTAAAACTATAAGTACATTGTAAAACAATTTGTACATTTTAAAACTATAAGTACATTGTAAAACAATTTGTACATTGTAAAACATAATGAACAAAGTTCGAATTATGTCCCTGTACTTTGACAACTTGTGATTTTTTTATGCCTCCACAACTGAAAGTTGGAGGCTATATTATTTTACCTCTGTCCATCCATCCATCCATCCTTCAGTCCATCTGTCCATCTTTTTGTCCATCTATCCCATTATAGGTATATATAGCTATTCCTCACTACTCCTTCTACAGTTTAAATGTTAGGAAGTTTTCACTTTGCTAACTGTATGTACATATATTGAAGGTGTGCATGTGGTCAGAGTTTTTGGCATTAGAGGTGCACAGCTATTCAGATAACTTCTCCTAGTTTGAATGATAGGAAGTTTTCACTTTGCTGACTGTTTGTACATACATTTATATTGAAGGTGTACATGTAGTCCGGGTTTTGATTTTTTTCAATATTTGCTCTTTTGGGAGACAGTTGAACATTGTCAGTTTTGGAGTACCAGGTATACAGATAATTCCTGCTACATTGATCCATAGCCCTATGAGCTCATATTCTCATCTTTGTGTATTTTAGAATAAAACTTGGCATCTGCTTGGCATCATTTGTGTCTCCTAGACAATAATATCTCAAAGAAACTCCTACAAGGACTTTGTTATAATACAGTTACTTCAGAGATGAGTGTGAATATCTACCAATTACTCAAACCTCTTTCAAATTATTACAGTTTGTTTAGTTGACACAGAATTGTTTGAAAAATGTTTTTATATATATTAACCAAATAATGAAACAGCAGAAATAAATATATGATAGTTCTTATGAACAGGTATATTGCCCACTTATTACTTACCTGATATAATCTGTTTATCCAACAGTTTTTTATCTAATGAAAATCTGTAGTCAAATTCCTAAAAAATAAAGCATCAACAATGATCATGACATTTGGAAATTAGGTGATGGAGTAGATGTTAGGACTCAATGAATGCTTTTAAAAATTATGTTTTCCAATTGGTAAAATGAGTAGTCTCCATGTCCGTTTTTATTTAGATTATATTAATTGCATTTATCACCATTTGTACAAATTTGTTTGTTTAGTCACCAGCATAACTTGATCATTAAAACTTCTTCCCAAAATTTGACTTGGTTGATTCTGTAAAGTCAGAAATGTATGTGTGCATTTATTTTTGCCAATACTTGACCTCTAGCAAAAAATGCAAGATCTAATAAATGTGATTATAAAGATTTTAAGAAGCAAAATAAACTACTCCTAAAATAATAAGTGTAATTTTTTATGATTGCAAACCTAATTCTGTCACATTTTTCATAGCAATAGTAACATCGCAATAATTTTACAGTAAACAAAATTAGAACTTATAACTCCTTAGAATAAACAAACATATAAAACTTGCCTGAGATTTTGTCATAAAAGTAAAATTGGCACATGCTGTATTATTGACATGCATTTTCTTCATCTCCACTCGACCACAACAAAAACACTCGTAATCTACACAGTCACAGAATCCCACACTGTTGGTCATAGTCAGATTCTTTAATGTTATTGTCTCATTCCCAACTGTCTCATTAATCTTCGATGACAATAATTTTGGATAATTAATACTAATTTTTTCTTCTTTTTGAAGATAAGCAGTATCTTTCATTATGCCTCCAACATCTTCCAATGATAAATTTAGAGGCCACATACCTTGCTGAAATTGTAATTTTTTGTACTGTTTTGGTTGAAATACACCAAATGCTGACAGTTTTTCCAGTGTTTTATTTTTTACAGCGTTTCCCATTTCTAAAGTTTTATTCTTAATTTTTTCCAGTACAATGTTTAAGTTTCCCTTTACTTCTGGTACTTTCACTGATGTTTTATTTTCAGATTTTTTCATTGATGTGATTTTAATATCTTTTTCAGAAGTTTTCTTTTCTAAATTTAGATTTTTTGTTTCATCTTTTTTCTCTTGTGTCTTCTCTTCTTTTTTCTTTTCATCCTGTTCTTTTTTCACCTCACTCTCTTGTGGTTTCTTGACCAGATCTGGTTTGGCAATAACATTATTGACAGTTCTATCTTTCAAGCTTTTCTCTTCATTTTTTCTTAGAACAACTTGAGTCTTTAATAATTTATTCGAAAAACTTGTTCTTGTTTCTGCTTCTGTAAGGCAGAATAAAGATTCAGATAATAGAAAAATATACAAAAAAAATCAATGCAAATTAGCGTTTTCTGCTTAATTAAAAAAACTAAATATTATTGTCATTCTAATAAAAATGAAAAACATATACACATTACACAAACCTAATGCATATTTACTTCTTTCGAAGGCAGATTGTGAGCTTAAATGAACTGTGACCACATATTTTTATTTTATTTTTTAATTAAGTATAGGATAAAGTTTATTTATAGAAAAAAATAGCGAAATTCTATATTCAAAATAAAAATCGATTTATACCCGCGAGCCCTCTTAAGTACATGCAAAAGTGACATTCATTCCAAAATCATACAGGTTAGGAACAAAGCCTCTATATGGTGGTTACACCTGTATAGAGGGATAACCCTTCTATAGAGGGTTAAAGTTATCACTCTTCAGAGAGAGATATTTGCTTAGACTGGATTTGAAGCAAAACATGGCATATGTGCATTTTCTACTTATAATCGCACTTACCCATACCTGCCAACTGTCAATATGTACGGAAGATTTCCCCCGTATATACTTGCAAATGGAAATTTTGAAAGAGCAATTTTATCCACAATTTACATTTTTATAACCTGCAACATTTGCACCAATTAATGACTATTGTACTAAATTTAATAAGCACATGTCTAGATTGATAAATTGACTATAAAATATATCATCTTAGACTTTTGTTTATCTCAATTAAAAGCTGTAATGATCATGTAAATTCCACTCAGTTATGCCTCGATAACGTTTGGAACAGATTTCTATTGTTAGATTTAACATAAATGTTCCTATAGTTCATAATAGATGGCATGTTCTGTCACTTTAAGATTAGAGTAGAAAATTGAGCATTCCAATTTATAGTAAAGAGAAATTATTAATACAATGCTATAGATTATAATCAAATATAACTAGAAAATGCCACTATTCCATCTTCCTGCTTTAAATTCATTCTAAAGAGACAATTTTATCCTTCTTTAAAAGAGTTAACCTCTACACAGGTATAAACACTATATCATGCTATATAGAGGGTTTGTTCCCAAACAATTATAGACATAATTATTTGTATATAAGATATCTTATACATGTATAGTTTCAAAGATATCTAATATAGTTTATGCAATATCTTATATAGTTTATAAGATATCTAATATAGTTTATAAGATATCTAATATAGTTTAAATTATAAGATATCTAATACAATGTACATACAATGTATTGTTTATAAGATAGCTTAAATAATTTATAAAATAACTCGATAATTACATGTACCGGTAAATGAGATTTCTTATAAACTATAGACAATATCTCATAAACTATATATAAGTTATCTTCTAAACTATATAAAATACCTTACAAACTATATAAGATATCTTATAATCCATATGATATCTGGTAAAGTTTATGAGATATCTTGAAGTTTGAATAAAAAGTAAAACGGCTAGCCAAAGAGTAGTTTTACATTTGTAACATGTTTAATATTGTATCATTATGATTTTCATTTTATTTAACAGTTTTCAGAAGTTTTTAGGTTATCAGTGTACCTGTTCATTGCATGGTAAATATTTTTTTTTAACATAAATCTTGAACAGTTGCATACAGGTCAGTATTCTGTTCAATAAGGATTATCACAACTGATGTGACATCTTAATATCTTAGATGATACAAAATTCTACAGTACAACTTTGCACCTACAATAATACACCTAATAGCTATTTGTCTGCCATACCTGGATATCACACAGGTTCCTGTTAAATTTTGATGTCATAAAACAAAATATCTGACGCCACAATGGAAAATAGTCTGAGATTACTCTGACGTCCAACGGCTGCTTTGCCAGACAAGCTGGGGCCGTGGGACATCAGAGCTCGTCCCATATCAAAAAGTGGATATTTGCCCACCCAAAATAGATGTGCTGCTTCGTTGCTTCTGGTGCCGACTGACGGCCTTGAAATTATATAAATCGGGCATCAATGTGTTCCTTTTTCATTTATCTTTTCATTTATGTAAGTTTCACTTACCTGCCAACCTTTATTTTCTCATTATTAGACAGTTTTCACAGTGACCCATCGATTTTAGGCATTTTGACTTTCACTTTCAAATGGATGTCAAGTTACGAGAGAGTTCGTGGTCTCGAGACTCAAAATATGCAAATATTTATATTTTTTCACCTCCTTTATAGCAAATCGATAATTAATATTTAGTAGCCAACCATGATTTTTCACCTCCTTTAAAGGAGATAGGTATGAAGCATTTAGTTCTGACATACGTTACAATCTGAAGCTCTCAGACATTTAGATAACTTGCATCGTAAATGAACGATGTGTTACATTATGGTCATTTGCATAAATCATCACTGTTTTCTCATGGTCACGTGATAATCTTTGAAAATGAAAGGCAAAATGTCGAAATCGATGGGTCACTGTGAAAACTGTCTAATGATGAGAAAATAAAGGTTGGCAGGTAGGTGAAACTTACATAAATGAAGAGATAAATGAAAAATAAACAGATTGATGCCTGATTTATATAATTCCAAGGCCGTCAGTCGGCACCAGAAGCGACGAAGCAGCGCATCTATTTTGGGTGGGCAAATATTCACTTTTTAATATGGGACGAGCTCTGACATCCCACGGACCCAGCTTGTTTGGAAAAACAGCCGTTGGACGTCAGAGTAATCTCGGACTAGATGGAAAAGTGATTGTGTATTAGGTCAAAAGTTTTAAGCAGAGGGGTCAGCCGGGATTAGCGATAAGGTGTATTGTTACAATGGCAAGAACTGCAGCCAATAGAACTATAGTACTATGTTAACAGTCAGTGACGGTAGTTCCAATACCGATATCATATTGATCAAAGTATTTTGCTTTTAGAAATTTAGTGTATATTTATTTGTATCATAGTGCCACACTAAAGTGCTTACTTGATGGTTGAGGCAAGGATAAGAAAATGTACATCATCCAGAACGTTGTTACACATAATATTGCAAATAGAAATTGTCGCTTTTTGTATAATAATCTCAAAATTGCCATGTTCCCAAAACATTCTTTTTCTCATTCGATGTCAAATTGAAGCATGTATAGCATTTTGAAATTTCCGTGAGTTTAAAACGCAGATGTGATTTCTAAGTGACAAGATTAGATTGGACTTACATTTTCGCCCCATGTATAGTTCGGCCTTTCCTCAACAGGTGCATAGGCGTGAACATAATATAACTTGGGTAGCTAGAGGCTCTAAAGAGCCTGTGTCGCTCACCTTGGTCTATGTGAATATTAAACAATGGACACAGATGGATTCATGACAAAATTGTGTTTTGGTGATGGTGATGTGTTTGTAGATCTTACTTTACTAAACATTCTTGCTGCTTACAATTATCTCTATCTATAAAAGTACTATGAAGGGCAATAACTCCTTAGGGGGTCAACTGACTATTTTGGTCATACTGACTTATTTTTAGTTCTTACTTTGCTGTACATTATTGCTGTTTACAGTTTATCTCTATCTATAATAATATTCAAGATAACAAAAAAACAGCAAAATTTCCTCAAAATTACCAACTCAGGGGCAGCAACCTAACAACCGATTATCCGATTCATCTGAAAATTCCAGGGCAGATTTTGGTCATGTTGACTTATTTGTAGATCTTACTTTGCTGAACACTATTGCTGTTTACAGTTTATCTTTATCTATTATAATATTCAAGATAATAACCAAAAACAGCAAAATTTCCTTAAAATTACCATTTCAGGGGCAGCAACCCATCAACGGAATGTCCGATTCATCTGAAAATTTCAGAGCAGATAGATCTTGACCTGATAAACAATTTTACCCCCATGTCAGATTTGCCATCAATGCTTTGGTTTTTGAAATATAAGCCAAAAACTGCATTTTACCACTATGTTCTATTTTTAGCCATGGCGGCCATCTTGGTTGGGCAGGGCAGGGCATCGGACACATTTTTTTAACTAGATACCCCAATGATGATTATGGCCAAGTTTGGTTAAATTTGGCCCAGTTGTTTCAGAGGCGAAGATTTTTCTAAAAGATTACTAAGATTTACGAAAAATGGTTAAAAATTGACTATAAAGGGCAATTACTCCTAAAGTGGTCAATTGACCATTTTGGTCATGTTGTCTTATTTGTAGATCTTACTTTGCTGAACATTATTGCTGTTTACAGTTTTTCTCTATCTATAATAATATTGAAGATAATAACCAAAAACAGCAAAATTTCCTTAAAATTACCATTTCAGGGGCAGCAACCCAACAACGAAATGTCCGATTCATCTGAACATTTCAGGGCAGATAGATCTTGACCTGATGAACAATATTACTCCATGTCAGATTTGCTCTAAATGCTTTGGTTTTTGAGTTATAAGTCAAAAACTGCATTTTACCCCTATGTTCTATTTTTAGCCATGGCGGCCATCTTGGTTGGTTGGCCGGGTCACCGGACATATTTTTTAAACTAGATACCCCAATGATGATTGTGGCCAAGTTTGGTTAAATTTGGCCCAGTAGTTTTAGAGAAGATTTTTGTAAAAGTTAACGCAGGACGACGACGACGGACGCCGGACGCTAAGTGATGAGAAAAGCTCACTTGGCCTTTCGGCCAGGTGAGCTAAAAAGGGTCTGGAATGAGACATAAAAAAAATTCGAATGTTCACACCATAAGTATATGTATTGAAATCTTTGTATTAGGATGGAAAATATAGTTTTTGTGACGGCGACAATCCTCGGACTCTCAATAGGCTGGGTTGATATAGAATAAAACCTATAAAAATAAAATCTGAAAAGATTCAGGAAGTTTGTGGAATATAAAAACGTATACAAAAGAAAAAGAAGGGGTTCTTTCTTTGTTCATATACAGAGTATAAAAACAAATCAAGTAAGTCACATATCCAGTACAGATAAATGAAAAAAACTAAGGGTAGATTATGATAGAAGAAAACAACAAAAAAAAACAGTTTAGTAAATATACAGCAAAACTAAATAATATTTTCTGCCCAAAATATAGTGTTTTTTTTTTAAATAACAATTTACATATATATGTTTATATAAGTGTTGTTGAAAGGAAGATTTTCAAATGTTGTATGTGTATATAAAGCTTTGACTCGGATTTTCAAATATTTTAGCTTCGTTCATCACAGAAGAGACATTTAAAATTGTCGAAATACACATCTGGTGCAGAAAAAAAATGGTATCGTTAATGTTAAAAACTACATGTATCACTTGGTCAGTACCTCAGCTGGTGGTGGACTGTTCAACAGTCCCCTAGGGTATTACCAGCCAAGACTTGAAACCAGTAATTCGGTCTTGCATGAAAATACGGTTATTATTCTAATGAAATGTGCTGTTTTCAGTTAAAGATTTACTTTGAAATAAGGAATATATATCACTCACATTGATCAGCTCTTTAATATTAAAAAAAAGAAGAGTAGACGTTGTATTATAACAAATAAGAGAACTATTCACCAAGGTTCAAATGAAGTGGAGATTAGCAATTATAGAAACCGTCAGAGGCAGTCTTCGGCAATGAGAAAAAAAAAACATAAGGTATAGTCGGCTATAATATGCCCTGATATAGCAAATACAACAGACATGAACAAACGATAACCACTGAACTACAGACTCCTGACTTTGGATAGGCACATAACGCATGTGGTGGGGTTAAACATGTTTGTGAGCTCTCAAACCATCCCAAACCAAGGACAATGGTGTTACAACACAACACAAGAACAAACTATAAACATGAATTGAAAAGCGCGTACCTCGTCAGATCGATACAAGACAGAGAAACATCTAACAAAAACACAACCCAGACGTGTCCGGGTATCTATACATTCACCACAACAAAAAATGATGCAAAGTACATGTATGAGAATACTCACAGATACTTACAGCTAGTTCAAAATTGATAACAACTTATAAAATAATCATGTATCTAAAACTTAAATGTTTGTATTAAGTTTTAGATTTTCAAATATTCTAGCCTCGAACATCACTGAGGACCATCAATGAGGAGACAGACAGACAGACACATGTGTCATAATTCGTCCCTGTAGATTGTATGTAATGTTAATATATAGAAAAACAGGAAATATATTTTACAAGATTTCCTTCTAGACACTAGCTCTTGATTATAAACAAGCTTCTGTCCAAGTTTGGTAGAAATCCAGGATAGTTTAAGAAAGTTATAAAACATTTAAAAACTTTAACCACCGAGTGAATATTTGTCGACGACAACGACGGAATGTATGATCGCTATGTCTCGCTTTTTCGACAAGAAGGGGTCTCGGTGGCCAATTGACTAGAATATTAAGTTTTTCTTTCAAAGGTCGGTGGTTTTCTCCGGGCACTCCGGCTTCCTCCACCCAAAAAGCCCTAAAGTGGCGCTTAATGTCGTTAAAACACCAACAATCAATCAATCAATTACAGAGGAAATATTTGTTTGACATCATTTATACTTCCTTATATTAATGTGAAATAATCAAACTAGAAAGAGAGATAACTAATGATATCTATTTTTGAAACAATTTTGTTATTAAGAAAAAGAAAAGTGTAATATACCGGTACCTAGGCGAATCCAGGGGGGGGGGCGCCCCCCCCCCCCCTTTTCGTGGGAAAAATTTGGTTGATTATATAGGGAATCATTGAAGCATGACTGGAGCGGGTACCCCTTTGGAAAAGTTCTGGATCCGCCAGTGCGGTATGAGTGTTAACAATATTTCATTATGAAATCTTATACAATATAAATCCACATTGGGGCAAATAAGATTCAGAAACATGGAACACGTGCGTATATTGGTCGGTTTCCTTGTTTCTGAATCTGATGCAATGTACAAAAATAACTAATAAATACATGATCTGTTAATACATATCAAAAATATCATTTAAGTTTCATGAAGAACTGAAAAAAGAAAAATGTGCAATTTATTAGATGAAATGCTAACAGGCATATTTGTTAAACCTTTTAAATTTAATTATGAGCATTTTGTACCATAAAAATAAAAGAATCTTTGCATTGGTAGTATGTCTAATTGTGTACAAGACATTTTCTTTTTAAATTAATGCTCAATTTGAATTTTTGAACATGTGAATGCAGGCAGAAATATTTAAATATATGAAATCAATTACGTTAGTCATGTAAATACTTGATGAATTATACCTGGATACAATTATAAATTAAATATCACATATATTGGTATTTGAAAATTTGAAGAACTAACAACCAGAGACTTGTAAGATCATATAACACAATTGTACTATATATGTATATGTAATTACTACCAATTTCGTAATAGATTTTATTTTGATTAAGAAAAACAATATTCATGTTAGGTGATTTTGTTTGATCTGTTACAGTAACATAATAAAATAACCTTTGATATATGTATCTGTCTGTCCCATGTCAGGAGCCTGTAATTCAGTGATAGATTTTATTTTGATTAAGAAAAACAATATTCATGTTAGGTGATTTTGTTTGATCTGTTACAGTAACATAATAAAATAACCTTTGATATATGTATCTGTCTGTCCCATGTCAGGAGCCTGTAATTCAGTGGTTGTCGTTTGTTGATGTGTAAATATTAACTTTGTTTTTCGTTCATTTTTTGTACATAAATTAGGCCGTTAGTTTTCTTGTTTGAATTGTTTCACATTTGTCAGTTCGGGACCTTTTATAGCTGACTATGCGGTATGGGGTTTGCTCATTGTTGAAAGCCACACAGTGACCTATAGTTGTTAATTTCTGTGTCATTTTAGTCTCTTGTGGATGAGTTGTCTTATTGGTAATCATACCACATCTTCTTTTTTATATTTGATACTTTTTTTTCTTAATTCTTGTTTTCTTCTTTTTAAGTCTTTCCAACTTTAAAATTAACGTCACTGAATGGCCAAATAAAAATATATGTGTGGTTCCAGTGACCCTACCTTCCCTACTTTTTCGTCTTGAAATTAGCCTACCCTAAAGATTTTATTGTCATTTTTCATTAAGCAAATGATGCTCCCATAGACTCAATGTAAAAAAAAACATAAAATAAAAAAAAAATCCCTACTTACTTACCCTAACTTTTTTTCAGAGGTAACTGGAACCACACCTACTATTTTATTTGGCCTAATTAACAAACTAAGAATTTGTATACTATAAAAAGAATCTTACTTAAAAACAATGCAACCAAAAAAAGTGAAATAGATTAAAACAAAGATAGTTTTGAATTAGATCAAGAATTTGATACTCATAAATCCTTGTGTGACATTTAGGCAAACAGCTACAATAAAATTGCAGTTGATTTTTTTTAATTCTTTTTAAACTGATTCAAGAGTAAATACTGGGACTAATGTTAGTATAATAGTCCCAGGAAAATATGAGAAATAAACCTATCAAAATTCATTTAATAATTTCAGTCATTTTATTTATCTTTTAGTCGATCAATAATAACTTTAAATTACACAATTCAGTCTGTTGCGAAATCCTATCGTCAGTAAAATTCTTATTTACAGTAGTTTGGACATGTTGGGGAGGGATTAACGAGATGATTTTATTCTAAAATCAACACACATTATATTTGAAATTTAATCTTGATTTTTAATCTTGAATATTATGAGTGTCAAAATACCGTTAATGATTATTATCACTATGGGACACGTGTAAACAAAATTACCGATGACATTTAAATATCTTGATAGACATTCTCGGGACTTTTCTTATTTATTTGAATGAAAAGTCCGATGATTTCGAATTATAATCTTGTTGTCCCTCACTTTCAACCAATAGAAAACCACCCTTTTGATTGCTGTTCCTAGCAACGACTTTGGATTTCGTATAAATACAAGAAGTTATGAAGCAAACATTATTATACCTTATTTCTCACACGACACCTCAAGTCACAGTGAGCGAAGGCCTTTTTGTTTTTATTTCAGTAACAAAACAACTAAATCGTCAACATGGTAAGTCAATTTCAATATCAAAACTTTTTATTGTTGGTTTTTTTTGTAATTATGTATTTCAGAAAATTTATTATTTCGATACCGAACAGTATAAAGGACAAGTTTCTTTTCTTTAATGTTGTTTTTTTTTCAATTAAAATTAACTGAAATCTAAAAAGAAAAGTAAAAGGAAAAAAAAACATAAACTAGGCATGAAATAGAAAATTAATCTTGGAAAGGGATAACTAATCTAGATACTGCCTTATATATCAAACATTTGATGATTTTTCATTGCACTAGTCGATTTGTCTGACTGTTCTTGAGGGTGTTTTATTAGTGTTCCTATGTGTAAAAAAAAGTATAAACCTTGATTTTTTAATAGTTTTGGTTCAATTCAGAGTTTTTGCTGATATAAAAATATAATTCCTTCATGTATGTCAAAGATCAGAATAGCATGATTGCTAAGAAGGTCATGTCAGCTGTAATTCATAAGAAAATGTGAATGCCAATTTTTATTGATAATGTCATGTTCATGAATGTTTGTATTTGCTTTTTCAGCGAGAATGTATTTCCATCCACGTCGGACAGGCCGGAGTCCAGATCGGTAATGCCTGCTGGGAATTGTACTGTTTGGAGCACGGTATCCAACCTGATGGTCAGATGCCCTCAGACAAGACCATTGGTGGTGGTGATGACTCCTTCAACACCTTCTTCAGTGAGACTGGAGCTGGTAAACACGTACCAAGAGCTGTCTTTGTCGATCTGGAGCCAACAGTAGTCGGTAAGTTTAAGATTCAGTACTTTTTTAAAATAACTTATTTTGGTATCACAGAAAAAATATAGTCGAAAGATATTAGCCTATGATACTTATTCCGTCATATGAGATGAGTGAACGTCAATATAAACTATTCAAATTATATACAACTATTATGTTTAATTTTGTCAAGATTTGTCAGTTATATCAAACTTGGTCATAAATCACGTGATACATTGATGAAATGGACACGTTTACTATCATGATTGTACATGTTTAAATTCTTTTGTAATTGTTTTCCATTCATGTTTTATTTAATTGATCACAGTTATTATCCGTATCGTCAAATTTACGCGTAAGTGGTTAATTGATTTTATTTAAAGGTAAAAGTCACAAGTTTATTAAACCATTATGATAAGAAATTCTTGATTGGGGTCTTTCATTTGTGATTCTTTAATTTTCTAGGCCATTTTTCTTTGGTATTTATCTGTTTTCCCATTGTTCTCTTTATATATATACCATGTATAAGTATCACATTACTTTCTGTTCTTATTTTTTTTAACCATTTTACTCTATTCTTTATATTTTTGCCATTATTATCTACTATAGTGTTCTGTAAACCACCTTCCATACACCCGATGACTAAAACTACCAGAGAAAGGTTCTTTTTATTAATCATTTTTTTATTATTTACAATTTCAGATGAGGTCAGAACTGGTACATACCGTCAACTTTTCCACCCAGAACAACTGATCACAGGAAAGGAGGATGCCGCTAACAACTATGCCAGAGGTCACTACACCATTGGTAAGGAAATCGTCGACTTGGTCTTGGACAGAATCCGTAAATTGGCTGATCAATGTACCGGTCTTCAAGGTTTCCTCATCTTCCACAGCTTCGGTGGTGGAACCGGATCTGGATTTACCTCCCTCCTTATGGAACGTCTCAGCGTCGACTATGGAAAGAAATCAAAATTGGAATTCGCTATCTACCCAGCTCCACAGGTTTCCACCGCTGTCGTCGAACCATACAACTCCATCTTGACCACCCATACCACCCTTGAGCACTCCGATTGTGCTTTCATGGTAGACAATGAGGCCATCTACGATATCTGTAGACGTAACTTGGACATCGAGAGACCAACATACACCAACTTGAACAGACTTATTGGTCAGATTGTCAGCTCAATCACTGCATCACTCAGATTCGATGGTGCTCTCAACGTCGATTTGACTGAGTTCCAGACCAACTTGGTACCATACCCACGTATTCATTTCCCATTGGCTACATACGCCCCAGTCATCTCTGCAGAGAAGGCATACCATGAACAGCTCTCTGTTGCCGAGATCACCAATGCTTGTTTCGAACCAGCTAACCAGATGGTAAAATGTGATCCACGTCACGGAAAGTACATGGCCTGTTGTATGTTGTACAGAGGTGATGTTGTACCAAAGGATGTCAACGCTGCCATTGCAACAATCAAGACTAAGAGAACCATCCAGTTCGTCGACTGGTGTCCAACAGGTTTCAAGGTCGGAATCAATTACCAACCACCAACTGTTGTACCAGGAGGTGATTTGGCTAAAGTACAGAGAGCCGTCTGCATGTTGAGCAACACAACCGCCATTGCTGAGGCCTGGGCTCGTCTTGACCACAAATTTGACTTGATGTACGCCAAACGTGCTTTTGTCCATTGGTACGTCGGAGAAGGTATGGAGGAAGGAGAATTCTCAGAAGCCAGAGAAGATTTGGCTGCTCTTGAGAAGGATTACGAAGAAGTTGGAGTTGACTCCGTAGAGGGTGAAGGTGAAGAAGAAGGAGAAGAATATTAAACAGTGATATAAGAACATAATATTTTGAAACTACGATAATATTACCATCACAACAGTGTTATAACAAAACCTTATACACACGGTAAATAAATAGAACTTTAAAGGATCGTTTACATCTTTGAAAGTTAAAATATGTTGTTAAATTGTTGACATAAACTTGCTATAAGACCAAAATTAAAAGTTTATTTTACTGATATATACTAGTATTGTTTATTTTCTGCTTGACTTGGTTTGTTTATGACTACATAACTAATTTGCCTTCTTCAACTAATTTGCCTTCTTCAACTAATTTGCCTTCTTCAAAATATTGGTATGCATTGGAATGGTTTATATTTTCCCGAACCTATGTGTTGTGTTAGTTTCTGTTGTTGTTGACAAAATAAAGGGCTAAAAGTTCGTTTCCGTGAGAAACTACTAATTGTTAACAGAATACACACAAACTAAGAGGTGCGATTTTTGGTGTTTTCAAGTGCAATCTTATCCTACAGTATATTGGTACAAAAGCTAGATTTATCTCTTTCAGTCTTATTAAACAGGACTTGTCTCACATTGTTCATGTCGGTTTCTTTTTAGGCTTAATATACGGTATAGGTTATCTCATTGTTGATGGCCACACGTTGATCTATATTTCCTTAACATCACGTCTTTTGAGCTTTTATCTATACCGTATACATTAAGAATAAAGTGCGAGTGCTCCCCTGCTTCGTTTTTTAATATAGTTGTTATGTAAAAAATAACCATTCTATTCACAAGAAGGCTAACAAGTACACATTGGCTTTTGTGAGATGTCGACAGTGTTTAAAAACAACTGAAAGTTCAAACATACTATTTTGATTGAGGACTAACAATCTTTTTTCGTTTTCGTATATTATAATATATCAATGCCTTGCACATTAGATTCGATATATTCACACGAAAAGACGAAGTAAACAGAACAAAAAGCTTTACCAAAGATCATCAATAGCATGACCAATGTCTTAAGTTATAGGAAAACGTATGATAAATTTAACAGTAACTACCAAATGTCTGCCCTGAACGGCAACTTCTGAACATAAACAAAACATTAACGTAACCATAAACGAGGTTGCCGATTTCGGAAATGTACACAAAAAGAACAAGGTTTTTGTGTACTCAGCCCTGGCTTCTAATATTTGAAAAAAACCAGCTTGATATCCAATACAGAGACAAAACGCACAATTAAAATCAACACGGAGAAAGGTACACCACATCATTATGTTATGAAAATAAGGGAGCGATATGATTACCAATGAGAAAACAATGCTCCAGAGAGTAAAGACGTAAATATAAGCAACTGAAAATCACCGTATAACCTTCAACACCGAGGAAACCATTGTAAAGTAAGATATAAAAGTCTCAGACATGACAAAACGTTAAACAATTCATGCAAACGAAAACCCTAAAGGCCAGACTTAATAATAATAATAATAATAATAATAAATTCTTTATTTAAAGAGGGTAACTCAATTAGAAATAGTCTAATTTTCATTGAGGCCCTCAAACAAAATACATGCATACAGTTAACATTCATACATTCATAATATATATTACTAGTATATACACAATTCAATCATTGAAATATACAAAGGGTAATAAATGACAATATTTGATATAGTTTTGTTAGAGGAAAACAAATTATTTGACTTGCATATAATTTTCAAGAAAATGATTATAACTATGTTTCTTGAATAATTCCTCATTAGGACATTTTTTTATTTCGAGTGGTAAATTATTCCATACTTTGGTTGCAGAATAATGAAAAGATTTTTTATAAAAATGTGTATTTGGTCTTGGAACAAAAAGATCATTATTAAAGACAGATCGTAAGTTGTGGCGTTGCACATCATCAATATTTAGCATTGCTCAGTAATCAGGTGTTAGCCCATTTACAATTTTATACATTAGAATTGATTGTTGGTATTTTATTCTTTTGGTAAAAGATAGCCATTTTAAAGAAGAAAACATGAAATTAGATGGAATAGAAATATCGCATTCCAGTACAATCTAATTAAAAACCGATCTCTCATGCTCCCGTTTTCTGATATGTCGCGTGGGAGATCTAACGAAACCCGCTTTGGGGTCACATGTGAGTGAACTTAAGTTATGAATTTTTAATGATATGCAAATGAGTTGACGACCTATCAGTAAGCCAATCAAAAAAGTTTTCCTTTAGCGTGTTTGGATTGAATGGGAAAATGGCGGACGATATACTGGATTCGATGATTACAGAAGTTTGTGCATTATTTGGAGTAGAAATGTTAAAATTTGAGCAAAGAGAAATAGTGTCATCACTTTTAGCGAGAAGAGACTGTATGGCTGTATTACCAACGGGATTTGGAAAGTCACTCCCGTACCAGATTTACCTTCCTTTGATACGGAGAATGAAAGCTGAGCCTGAACCAACTGAAGTGTTCACTCCAGAAACTGTCAATTATTTAGAGAAGCTTGACGTAGAAGAGAAAATAATTGTCTGTTGTCCACTTGTATCACTTATGAACGACCAAGTAAAGCGTCTAGAAACTGTACCTGGATTGAAGTCCGCCTTTAAAGGTATTATAACATAGGCTACATGTACATACTACATGTATCAAGTTTTTGAAATATTGAGGGGGGATAGGACCTTCATCAGAAGACAGAACTCCAGGATCGGGATTGACCCTTTCGGGATCCGGGTAATCTTTTTTTCGGATTTCGGGACGTTGTGATTTACTTTATTTAAATACGTTTCTCCAAAAGCCTGGTTTATTTTCGCAATCTATCAGTATTACTTTTAAGTTGTAAAATATGGATTATGGCCAAAGCCGCCATGGCTAATAAATGAAACATCAGTAAATTTAACAGTGCCAATACTAAAAAGCCAGAATTGGGAACTACAATGTAACCATACAGATACAGATATAGCTAGTATAGATAGTACAGACTAGCTATAGATGTTTATGTATAGACAAACCGAAGATGTGGTATGATTGCCAATGAGACAAGTCTCCACAAGACTCTATCATGTCTATCAACAGACCAAATGACACAGAAATTATTGGTTATTGGTTACGGTTCAACTTACCATAGGGCCTAAGCCCTTCAACCATGTCTATGAGCAAAGCCCATAATATATATATACCATTGTCAGCTATAATAGGCCGGAAATGGCAAGTTTAAAACAATTACAAACAGGAAAACTTACGACCTAATTTATGTACAAACATAACGAATAATTGAACAGAAACAACTATGTAATGATAATAATATTAGACATGTAAGCCAGCTGATGTAAGTGGGATCCCAACCCAATGATCTGAGACTGAGAGTACTCGCAGTAACTGACAGTTCAAAGCCACTTTAAACTAAAGTTCATATAAGATGAGCTACATGTTATCATGTAGTATGATTGCCAAATCAGTGAGACAACTCTCCACCAAAAACCAAATGACATGCAAGTTAACAATGGTCGACAACACACCTTCATTAATGATCAAAACAAATAGGCAATACGTATACTACATTACTGCATGTAGCTTTAAAGTCCCTGAAATTAAATGTACATTTTAACAAGTGAAAAACAATTCAAATTTAGAAAAACTTATCGTGTGATTACATGTACATTGTACAAAAGAAATAAACAAAAAACAATTGATTATATTCATCACACAAATGTTTAAATGATTACGCCATTTCATGCTCATGATGTTTAAATATATATTTCTTGTGTGGATTTTATATATTTCTTTTGTGGGAAATTAAAAAGAATTCAAAAATAGTTTTTCTTTCTCAATTTTGCAGGCAACTCTGAAGAAGGTGATCAACAGATAAGAAACGGATCAATTGACGTCATATTTGCATCTCCTGAGACACTGGTTGGCGATCCTTACTGGAGGTCACAACTCCAACAACTTTCAGTAGGGTTGATAGTTCTAGATGAATTTCATACCATAACAACATGGTAATTGTTATATAGTCATTTGCTACAAAACCTTATTCTCAAACGGGGGTGGTGGTGGTGGTGTGTGGGGGGGGGGGGGGGGGTTGGATAGGTAACCTTTCAAGCTTCAAAATAGGTCTAGGCAAATATTGGTAATATATATATGACTAGGTTAATAAAGTTCCCATATCTTCTAGGTCTGTCAATCTTAATTTTGTCTATCAATCTATTAAAAGTAAAAACCAAGCTGTCATTGCTCCTGTTTTCTTCTGTCCTCTGTTTTTGGTGTTCCTCTTTTGACACTTTGGTATACTACTCTTACATTGCATACCACATGCATTAAAACCCAACAATATGGGAAAAGGTAACATTTACTTTTGCAACATATAAAAAGGTATTGTGGCCCTCCCCCTTATTCTAGTATTGAGGTATATGATTATAAATGTCTGATAAATGATCCACAGGATGCCTACAATCTTCTGAGTGGAAGTACATTTTATATATACTGAACATAAAAAATATAGTACAACTATAATTAATATAAAAAAAAATAGAATGAAGCATAATTATTTATCATGTTTATTGGGTGGTGATTTTTGTGCAAATTTTGTAAAACAACTTTTTTTTTGCAGGGGAGGTGATGAAGAGACAGATGAGCAGGAAGCATTTAGGAAGTGGTTCAGATATATAGGAGAGATGAGGGCCATGTTTCCGAATGCTACTGCATTAGCATTAAGCGCTACTTGTACCAACAAGATTAAGAAGCAGGTCATGAAAATCCTGAACTTTAAAACAGACAATACTATGTTTCTGAATGTGTCTCCAAACAAGAGCAATATTAAGCTTGTTGTTAAAAAGATTGAAAATTCTGTTGACACTGCCATGTTTTGGCTTATAGACTCTCTTGAACGTTTAGGAAAGGATTTTCCAAAAACATTGATATATGCCAACAGCATCAACGAAGTTTCCAAATTATATACATACACTACAACTGAGGTGCCAATGTGTAAGTCTCTGGTAGAAATGTTTCATTCTGAAACATCTGACAAAAATAAAAAGAAAATAATAGAGGCTATGTGTCAAATATCTAGTGATATCAGAATTGTATTTGCAACCACTGCATTAGGAATGGGTATTGATGTTGTAGCTTGTCATAGCATCATACTTTACGGGTCACCCCGAAGTATTCTAGATTTAGTTCAGGAAATAGGAAGAGTGGGACGGGACAATTCCAACTCTGTTGCAATATTAATGCACAACTCCTATCATTTAAGAAGTGTCAACAAGGAAGTGAAGACAGTCTTCACAACAAATACATGCAGAAGACAGGTTCTGATGAGTAATTTCTTGCAAGATACTGAGTTGGAAGAACTTGCTAAAAAAGAATGTAACAAGCACACTTGTTGCGATAATTGTGCCAAAAACTGTTCCTGTGGGGATTGTGAAATTCTGCAAATTGAATCTTTGATTGAAAATGTTGAAACTGTGCCACATGACAGTGATAGTGACACAATTGAGTATGAATACAATGCTGCAGCTGATGATGGTGTTGAATTGTTCAGTTCTGATGATGATTTTTTGGCAGAATTAGATGAAAATGTTTGAAAACAAATGTAATCAAAATGTGTAACTACTATTTTTTCTTGTGTTGTGTCAAGGTTAACTGGGATTGCGTTTTTAAATGTGATGGCAATTGTTTAATGTTTACTATTTATATATATCTTATCAGCATTTGAAATGAAATTTAGCATCAGGAAAGCTTTGAAATGAAAGTGCATTCCCAACTGGCTGCTACACTTTTTAGTCATTTAGAGTCCATTATTAAACTTTTCATATGTATAGTGATCATATTAACAGAAAGCAATCAAACTTGGAAAATATATTTTTATTGACCTGATTATTTTTTATATTCATGTACATAATTTTCAGTGAACAGAATAGTTGTAAGTTGTACAGAGTGTGACAGACTTCAATTGATCTCCGTTTTGTGGTCCATTGGTTTTGTGTTCGGCTTGTCTCTCAGAAACAATTTACGTGTGCATAACAATCACACCACATCCCTTTTTTATACAACTCTTTTTCATGGTTTATGCAAACATATACTTGACATTTGATCATTAAATTTATCTGTAACTTAAAATCCAGTATATATATATTTGCACAGTGACAGCTTTATAACTTTTTGAGAATATAATTGATCTTTAATATATTTGGCCCATTTAGTGATTCATAAGCCTATGGAGGCTGGCTGATATTTGTATTGTAAATTTTACAACTGTAATATATGTATATAATCAAGTTGCACTATAACATGTATAATAAACAAATATATATATATATATATAAATGATATATGATCATTTATTAAATTTTTGTGTTGTTGTCTCAGATACTTGTCACAGGTCAACTTTATTCAAAAAATAAATCTAAGTGATTGTGAGGTGCACAAATAAATAAAATGAATACATGTGGTATAACTGCAAATGAGACATCAATCAACCACAGACTGAAAGACAAGAAAGAAAACAGTGGCAATTCACGTAAAAAAAAAGTTAATTCCGTTTCAGAAACTAAACCCTCCCTCCATCTAAAATTGGAAATTGGCTCCTGACTTGCAACAGGCACACTGAAATTGTTTAGTGGATTACCATATTTTACAAAATTCCCAACATAATCAGTCATTTTATGGGTTAAGATTAACCATTAAATTTGAGTATGTACCTAGAAAATAAATGAATCAACAGCAATGAGGGAAAAATAAATAAGCTATACATGTTTTAGGAATATTAAATATCCCCAACAACTAATTTGCAATTGGATACAAGGACAAGGAAAAGTACCAAAATTATTCAAAAGGTGCATGTGGGACATAATTTATACATGCTAGTATATATAGCTGATAATGCCTTTTCATTTTTGCTCATTGATGAAGGTCATACGATGACATTGTTGTTTTAACCTCTATGTTATTTGGTATAATGGGGAGTTTTCATTGGCAATCATACAAATCTTTTTATTTTTATATATTCTTACATGGGTTAGGAAAATAGTACATGTATGCAATCAGGTATTTAGCTTTAATATCAACAATTATCCTCAGTTTGCAAAGAAGAAAATATCATCAAGTTCATAACCATAAATAAGCTATACATAATAAATCAGATAATAATATAAGTATTAACTTGAAAAAGAAGTTAATTCATGAACAATGATGAATACAGATCACAATTATCATTTAATGCAGGCAACTGTCCTATTGATGTTTGTCTCTTAAACGGCTAAATGGTTCTTTTGGTTTGTGTCTGTTTATCATGGTCGATAAGCCTCTGTAGGAATTAATGAATGGATTTCTTTCGGTGGACAAGTCTTTACACACAAATTTTCGTTTTGGTGTATGTTCAAAAGCCCTTATCTCTGTCAGTTCTTTTGCTACCTTCATTACGTCTGCTTTATATTGTGGTAATTTGTGGAATCCTTTTCGTTGTCGGATTTCTGATATTATATCAAAGTGTTTGATGTAGTTTATCAAATGTGGATATTGTTTTGAGTGTGCAATAATGCTTTCCTTTGTTTGGTGACCTGTAACTATGTCCTTGCTATCTCTGTTCAGCATCTCAACATATTCGTCCAGAGCAAGGTTATTGTTCTTTCCCCCTTGAAGGTTAACTGTTCTGTTTAATATCAGTCTATCTCTTTGTTCTGGTGATAGAGTTTCTTCTGAAAGAGCAGTTAAATGAATGCAACCAATGACATATTTTAATTTATTTGTTGTATTGAAAATTGGAAGTTCATATTTTGCTGACCTCACAGATCTTCTTCCATCTGCCATATCAATAGCGGTATCTAAATTTTTGAGAAGTCCAGTTAATTTAAATAACAGAATAATGTAGTTAAATAGCTGATCATCATTTGCCGAAGTTTTTGCTTTCTTTTTCTTTTCAATTTTTGGTCCATTGTGCTGATGACAAATTCGTTCATGTGTTTTTAGACTTCCAACATGAGAGTAAGTTTTTATACAAAAATGACAGGGAAATCTTCCCTCTTCATTCAGAACCCAATAATTCTCTGGGTGATCAGGATCCTCCAAAATTTCTCTGAGCTCCTGAAACATATCAGTATTTTCAAAAAACCACTCCTCAACAATACTGGAACATACATTCAATAACCACTGGACCTTTTGTTCACTGTTCCTTTCTTTGAAGTCAGATGGCATTTCTATAACTCCCTCTAAGTCATGTGTATTGAATTGTTTCATGAATAAAATACAACAGCAGGCATCAAATATTGTATAGTACAACAGTTTATATGCTCGAAAAGCATTTTTAACTTCAGCTTTGACGTTCCTAAGATTTAGAAAATTTCTAAAATAACAGGCTGTACCTCTATCCATCGTTGATTGGGCGTATGTGAGTTTACATATTGCCTGAAAATAAAAGATACATGAATAAACAGAGTCCTATATTATAAAAATATTTTTAACATGTTATCAAATGAAATTGAGTAAATATATGTAAAAAATTACATTGATGGATGTTTCTATTCCTTCTAAAAAGTACAATTAAACTGCCATAGATATAGGAAGATGTGGTATGAGTGCCAATGAGACAACTCTCCATCCAAATAACAATGAATAAAAGTCAAACTATATAGGCCATGGTATGGCCTTCAACACAGAATCTTGGCTCACACTGAATAACAAGCAATAAAGGGCCCACAAAAAATACTAGTGTAAAACCATTCAAACAGGAAAACCAACAGACTAATCTATATAAGAAACTAGAAAAACGTATAAATTGCATAAAAAGTGACAACTACTGTACATCAGATTCCTGACTAAGGAACAGTTAAGAACAGCTTAACAGTTAAAGCACAAATCAATGAATTACCTGTCATTAAATTGATTGATTAATAATTGTTTAACACTACTACTATTGGCAGTCAGTTTTTATTGGTGAAAGAAACCAGAGTACCCGGAGATAGTCGAAAGAATTTGCCTCTTGTTGGATTGAAAATCAGTTTTTGCTAGAGATACTATACTTAAACAATTTCAGCCCCCACACCTCTCCCTATAATGAAACATAAAATGCCCAACTTAAGTTGCTACTTAGGTTGTATACCTCCAAAAAATTCATCATTCTATGCCAGTCTTCAATTTTGGAAATGAAACCTTGCAGTTTCTCTTTTGGAGTATCACCATTTGACATGGCTTGCTGAGCTGACTGGATTCTTTCGTCTGTTAATCTGTCTCCTGAAAATGATTAAGTTTTTTACAAACAGTTTTCCTTCATATCACATATGCTTCAGTCCTCCAAGAAATGAATATTAACAAAAATGAACCGTTATGCATAGGAACATATTTTTTTTTAATCACAAAATTGAACATTTTTAGCTATTCCATGTCTAACTATAATAATGCTGGTATCCGAAAATATTTCAATCATTTCTGACGTTTAAATAATCCACATTGTCACTTTGCATAATAATGTAAATTTCCTAATTATTGCAATGTTTTTATCATTGCGAAAAATGAGACAGGGTTATCATCGCAATAATTAAAACTAGCATTTTGTAATTATTTCTTTGAATCAAACATAATTTTTCTGAATATTGCAAAAAATAAAATCATATTTTAGTCTAAAATGACAAATTCTCTTTAAAAGCAAGCAATAAATTAATTTCTGAATTTACAGTAACATGAATAATGTGGCTTTCTTATTTGAATTGTTTTACATTTTTTTCATATATTTCTATCTTCCTATGCAGTTTGGGTTCATCTGTTTTGATCATTGTTGAAGGCTTTATTATGAGAAATACTATAGTTGTTAACTTGTACCTCCTTTGGTGTCAGGTAAGAGTTTCTCATTGACAATCATGGCACATCTATACATTTTTCTATAGATCTGTGGATCAAAGTAAATTGTTGTTTGAACAGAATATATTAATGTAAAATTACCTCCAAAGAAAACTTCATCAATCACTTCTCCATTGTCTTTTAGTGGCACATACTTTTCAGTCAGCTGCTTAAGAAGTCTGATCACCTGTTGGGTCTTGTTTTCATTACAGTCGAATAAGCCCAAAGGAAACTGAAAAGAATACATACCATTAAATATTTTATAATTTTCCTACACTTAACTTAAAACAACACGATCCTGTATATAAAAAAGAAGATGTGGTATGATTGCCAATGAGACAACTTTCCACAAAAGACCAAAATGACACAAACATTAACAACTATAGGTCACCGTACGGCCTTCAACAATGAGCAAAGTCCATACCGCATAGTCAGCTATAAAAGGCTGTATGTCTGTTCAATATGCTATATATTCATGTATATGTATACCATTGAAGATCAGTTAAGAAACATAGAGTGAAACTCCATTGTGCTTGTAAGGATGTTTATGACAAATCTCATCATACATATGCATGGCCATGTTAACTTGAACTATGATAAAAAAAATCAGTATGATTTTTACCCTTCTGATACTTTATAATAAATACCAAGCTCTATCCTTTTAGTTACAATAATATGTTTATGATCTGAATTACAATACTTTTAAACCTGTTTATACATTATATATTCATAACTCAATTTTAACAAACATATTTTCCAAACCATCAAAAGAAGTAATCATACCTGTTTTGTTTTGATTCCAGATGAATCACTGTTATCATGCTCTAAGTGTGATGGGAAAATAGATTCAAACTCAGTTTTCATTTGATCAATATTTTGAATTACTGATGTTGCTACGAGAAAGGAGAGCTCTTTCTTCAATTTCTCTTGTTCTGATATTGATGGTATAAAATCAGCATGATTCAGTTGTACCTCTTCTTCAACAACGGGTTTATTTTCTGGAACAATTCTATCTACAACTGCAATAACTTGAAACAGGTGCAGAGATAGCGTTTTATCTTGGGAAGTCCTGTAGGATGGTAAAATATTCTTGTCCCAATTGTCACCAATCATTTGGTACTTGACACCAACACCTTCTTTCCACTCCTCTTTTAACTGAACCAAATCTGTGTCTAAAAAATCTTCCCAAGATGAGAGCTTATTTTGAACAGATCTGGGGTTTACAGTTAAGCCCAACTTTGCCAAGCGTTCAATGTCCTATAAAAAACAGAAGCATGGTTAAAATCAAGAATATTTAAGATAGGGTTTCTATTTATGACATGAAATCAGTACATGTACAACAAGAAACACAACAAGTAAAGGAACAGCCTTTTATTGCTGTTCTTCATCTCAAAATCACAGTGGCCTTTAACACAGAGCTTTATTACCACCCGTGTCACCTGTATCAAAGTCCTCACTGTGATTCTATGATAAAATTTATATATACATTGTATTAATGAACATTGACACATTTTTGTTCAAATCTAAATAAAAAGTAATTTTTACATGTATGCAATACTTCAAAATTATTGACCAATGTCAGACAGAGGGAGAAATTCCATATGATCTCCATGAAAATGAGATATTTAAATCCTAAATCAACTACACATGAACATTTGTGTGTGCCTACAGTATATCACTAATTTATAATGTAAATATTCAATTTATTAGACTGACTCACAAACTTCAGCATATATATATATATATATATACAGCTGATGCTGCAAGTTGCATCATGCAGTCTTCTTTGGCAAATTAACTTAGCAAAGACAAAAATTATGTATGTAGCATGTTAGTTTTAAAAAAAAAGAAACAGATCTTTCAGGCATATTTCAATAACCATAACAAGCTCTGTATTCATGCAAAAGCTTAACAGTGAGGGCTTGTGGGGGAGTGTGTTGGAACATTTTTTTTTCTAATGAGCAATGCATTTGAATAGGCACATATAGCATGTATAGTTGGAACCCCCCCCCCCCCTTCTTCACCTTTATTTTATAAAAATGGATTCACCCCTGATTTCATTAACTTTTTTTCATAGTTAAAAATTTAGTCATATAGCATTCAATGAGTTTATATAATTACCCTTTGTTTGCAGGCACCATGTGTCAGAATGAATCCAATTTGATAATGAATAGAGGACATCTCTTGGTTCCTTCCATGCAGTGCCATTGAAATAATGTGCATTAGTGTTGTATACTTTTTCTCTCCTGGTGCTATTGGTATATTGTTTAAAGCTGAAGATATTACTTTCAATGTCTGTGGTGCTTTAAGTTGTATTTCATCATGAAATTTATCCCAATGAAAGTTAAATATTCCAGAGTAGGATCTATCTTGTAAAATTGAACCAGATCCCCGTTTGCAAATGGCTTCACATTCAGCGGAAATAATATTGGATGTAGCAGAGGTCAAAGTTTCTGGATGGGATTTACTTATTATGTCTATAATACATTTTTCAACATTTTGTCCTCTATGAATAGCCCTGCAAATATTTCTGTGTCTAATTTCTGGTACAAAAGCGGTCCTTTTCCCACTGGGGTAATACACTGTCATCTATAAAATAAAGAGGGACCTTTAGAGACTTGGGGTGATTGATAAAACATTATTATGATTAATTGATTTTTTTCTTTATTGAAATAAGACGAGATATCATATCTATTGGTTTTGGAGAAACTATATAAATTTTAAAAAATTGATCACATTATACATGTTATATTCCATTGAAAAATATTCAGCACTACTTGATGAAACTGAAGTGATCTTTCAACTTGTTCAATGATCGTTAAATAGAATGCAAAATATTATCATTTAACACAATATGTATTGCTTTTAATTTATTAATGATCGATATCTAAACAGATTTAATCATGATACAGTTACTCATCATTCCATATACATTTTTTCAGTAACCGTGGTAACAGTGCCAAATCAAATTTCTTATTAAGTATGAGGCACAACTCCATTTTCAGATGCAATATGAGTTCTTCCATTTTCCTTTAACTTATTGGAATCAAAATTCATATCTTTTTTAATAATTAACTTTCTTGACATTTATTGATCTTGAGAAAAAAATAACAACTTTACCTGTTTTCTGCAATAACATTTACTGCAGTCAAATGAAAAGTCATGTAAATCCAACCACATTTCAAAGTGTAATGTTCATATATGTTAAAAACAAGTTCTGTACATGTATGTAGACCTGCAATAAAAACTAAAGATGCAAACTGCAATTGACATGCAAAATTTAACAATTTGACCACAAAAAAATAACTGTGTGCAGTGTAGTTAAACAGATCTTTTGAAAATCAAAGCTTATGACTACAACACTAAATACAAAATGTATCCATGTCTGTCCATCTGTGAAAAAGAGTTTTCTGTACCTTTTTTTAGGCTTATTATATTTTCTCTTTTTTTCTTCTGTAAATGTAAACAGGATGTTTTTAAAGTTCCCATGTAAAAATGTAAGCACTTTTTTTGCATTCAAAGGATTGCAGACAGACTGAAGTCCTCTTACTTTCCCAAACTTTGATACAATTAAAATTAATCCAGTTTCCATACTATACATGTACATACAAATGTATATATATATAGTCTTTTTAAAATTTGACACAACTATATTATCAGTTGATGCTTTTGTGGTCATTGGTAACAAACAATTAATATAAACAACAAGCAAATTCAATTGAACTTATAACATGTTAAAGTTAACTGAAAAAAGAATGACAGCAACAGTTTACCTTTTAGCACATAGGCAAAAAGTGTACTTGGACGGAACAAAAAAATGAGCAAAATAAATGTATGACTCATGAAATTTCAATCCTTTAATCATGTTCATGATGTTAATGAAATACAAATGATTCAACTCAAATCAAGTTTGTTGCTGTCATTTTTATCGAATTAGTACAAAATTAAAATTTTCTAAAAACTACAAACTTGAGGAGACAATCATTTGATACTGATGTGGGTGTTCGGTGATGGCTATGAGAGTTGAAACAAATACATTTGTATTTATAATTTATGGATCATTGATTTTTTTTACATGCTGAAAACCATTAAAAAAGAAATAATGCTGATAAAATCATCACCCTCTGACAGTATCAAATGGTTATACCTTTTTAACATTTGGCAACACAGCCTTTATTATCTATAAACTAAATGATAGAAAACATCTATCTGATCCAACTATAGTTTAATTTGTAATATTTAACTCATGTAATTTTAATATTTGAAATAAGAAATTATGAACATATGTTTCAAGATGAATATAAAATTAACATGTACATTTGTACCTCAACTTCTCCCACAAGACTGCTTTGCTCATGTTTCTGTTCCTCCTGTGATGCAGTAGTCTTTGGCGGACTAATAAATGACAGCGATCTTCTTGTTTTTTTTTGGTGTTGGAACTATTTCAGCCACTGTATGGTCCGTCTGTCTTCCACTGAGAATCTGAGGAAAGGTTGGCAGTGTCATCATTGTAACCACTGACACAGCAGTTGGAAAGTCTGTCCTTTGTTGTTTACTTGGCTGTTGTGACAGTGGTGACCTCAATAGTCGTTTTTCATAACTTTGTCTTTTACTTTCCGACTTTGTTTTTGAACACGTCAAGTTGTAGGTCATGCGTACACCACTTCTAGTGTCATTTAAGTCTTTCTGTAACGAACCCAACTCTTCCTGCAGTTTAAGCACTTTCTCTATGTGTCTATAACATTTTTTACATACACCATTTACTTGTTCATGTTCATGTTCAAATACCTCAATAACCTTCTTAATATTGTCTACCCTTTCTCTTGTCAATTTGAGTTTATGATTTGTTAGCTTTTTCTCAACTTTGTGGCCAGATGGGGTAATGTCAGTCTGGACAAATGAAAAACCACAAATTACACATATATTTGAGAGGTAATAAACTCTTCTGGGGGTGGCAGGACTCTTCAAATCCATAGCGATAGTTTTATACTTCACACATGTGCAATGACAATGTATTTGACACTAAAACAGTCTCCAACTTCCATAAACATGTGGTTTTGGTTGCATACAAGGTAAAAATTTACAATTGAGATCTTGGTGGCTACTCATACATCATAGCAAGACCATTTAAAACGTTATCAGAATTGTTAAAAATATACGACGCCAAAAATTGAAGTAAACAAATCCTTTCGTAATTTCGGGTGTGATCAAATAATTAAAGAAAACCCGAATGAATTGTTTTGACTGACGATTTCTTCGTAAAAAAATGAGTTACATCCCTTTACCTCAGGATAAACTTCCATTATCGTGGAAGAGTTATTTTCATTGGTCGAAAAAGACACACCTACGAGGTCACTCACATGTGACCCCAAAGCGGGTTTCGTTAGATCTCCCACGCGACATATCAGAAAACGGGAGCATGAGAGATCGGTTTTTAATTAGATTGATTCCAGTATAATTCTTGCTACTCTTTTTTGAAGTTTTATGATAAGACTTAAGAGAATAAACGAAAAACAAATATGACAGACATAAAAAAACGACTTCCTCCGAATCTCGGGCTTCTGAATTGGTACAAAAACCAAAAGGGGCGGTGTTTAATATGTATTAGAAATCTCAACCCTTCCCTATCCAGAGACAATGGTGTAACAGCACAACAAACTGTAAATTAGATTATCTAGAAGCACGTACAAAAATAAGTACCGATATAAGAGTACTCGCTTTCTTCCCCATGACCTCTTCGTCAAAACCATTGTAATAACTCTTAAAGGTGTCTTATTGGTAATCATATCACATCTCCAAGCCTTATTTGCAATTATTATATTTTCTTTTATAAAAATTATGACGAAAAAAAACGAGAATTCATTACTTAACTAGCTTTGCCGGAATTCGCATGCTTTACAAACGTGATTATTTTATATTGAGGGTCTTACTTTAAGAATCTAATAAAATTAACATTATCAATGGTCGGTGAAAACGAAGAGAAAAAAAACCAAACTAGACAGACATTAAATTACAATCATTCCATACACAACATATAGTTGACATATTGCTTATAGTCAGATGAACCAGACCAGATGGACATGTACGCATAAGCATAAAACATTTATTTAAAGTCGTTTATTTATATTAGTATTTTATGCTTATGCTTTGGTGTACTGTCCATCTGTCTGTGTTCATTTTTTAATCCAGAGGCGGATTTAGCAGTTTTGTTTGGGAAATTTGGTTGATAATATTGGGAATGACTTAAGCATGACTGGAACGGACACCCTCTTTTGGCAGTCAATGCCCCTCCTCCTTTATGAAAATTTCTGTATCCAACAATACAATCAGTCCAGTCGGACATACTGCTTATGGCATTATTAGAAGAGGGTCTAACTATTGTAACTTGACATTGACAAATGAAATGTGAAAAAGGAGAGGTCAAGATCTGAATGATGACCCTGACTTAATTACTTACCTTAAAAATATTATAGTATAAGATAAGTGTGCACACGCTGAAATGTTCCTCTACTTTACTGACTAGATTTTATGTTGAAAGTCTTTTTAAAAGATAAAGGTTGTACTACAAACTTGACATTTTCAAAAAGATCCATGACAATATTGACAATGTCATTTAAATCCTGTCATACAGACATGAACACCTACAAGCAACTATTCCTTATACCAAATATAGTTGACCTATTGATTAAGGTGATTAACAATTATTAACCAATGAAATGTGAAAATGAGGCCAATGTCAGATCATACCTGCCAGACAAACATGTATACCCTTCAGTGATTCCATACATCAAATATAACTGACCTATTGCTATTGGTAGCAATACACAGTTAGGAAAAAAACTTTAAATTGACACTCATAATTTTTAAACACCCTCTTTCCCCTCCTGTCTAACAAAGAAGGCTTTATATTTGTGTTATGCATGTATATACTTATAGAAAGAGAATCTTCCATAGATTTGATTTCTAATGGTCATAAGGGTGAAATATAATCCCTCTTGGGTGTAACCATGGCAACAATCTGCATTTCTTAGATACAAAATATAGCAAAAAAGGGGGGTGAACATGTCACAAAAGTCTCCAAAATTTGGTCTAAAGGAAAATTTCAATCAATTACAGTAATACCTTTCCTGAATCCATAGGTTTATATCTATCAAGTGGTCCCAAAAAAATCATATGCTTATCTGCTCGTTTTTGAGGTCCATAAAATTGAATTGAAAAGAGAGGCCCCTCATGGGGGGGTCCTAGTAATCACATAATCACCATTTTTTTGCCAATATAATCACATAATCATTAAATATTTGCTTATCTTTAGTAATCAAATAATCATAAACTAAAAATACAGTCCTAGGTAATCAAATAATCATGAAATATTTGGCTTAATAATCAAATAATCATTAAAAAAACGGCCAAGTAATCACATAATCAAAAACCCCATGAGGGCCCTCAAAAGATCGAGCGCAAAATCTTTGTTGATAAACACTACAATAATGTATGGACCTATGAACGGTACGGATAGGAAAATACGGACTGTCAATCATATAAATGGCCTATAAAGCATGTTAAAAACAATCTTAATGTTCATATAAACCCACTAAGAAGGCTATATTATTCTTCAATTATCTAAAAATCAATTTTATTGTACAAAAACTTTCATATTTAAAAAATTCACAGGGGCCATAATGCGAAACTAAACTTCTAACTGTGTATTGCTACCATTAGTAATTGAGAAACAGACCAAAACCAAACCAGATGCTCCGCAGGGCGTAGCTTTATACGACCGCAGAGGTTGAACCCTGAACGGTTGGGGCAAGTATGGACACAACATTCAAGCTGGATTCAGCTCTAAATTTGGATTGTGATTAAATAGTTGACACAGCATAGGTTTCTGACACAGAAAGAATGTGTTCTAATGAACTTAAAATTTTTGTTTTCTCTTAGAGCAATTCACTATGCTGTTGAATATTAATCCTCTCAAAACAAGAATGTGTCCTCAGTACACGAATGCCCCACTCGCACTATCATTTTCCATGTTCAGTGGACCGTGAAATTGGGGTAAAAACTCTAATTTGGCATTAAAATTAGAAAGATCATATCATAGGGGACATGTGTACTAAGTTTGAAGTCGATTGGACTTAAACTTCATCAAAAACTACCTTGACCAAAAACTTTAACCTGAAGCGGGACAGACGGACGGACGAACGGACGGACGAACGAACGGACAGACGGACGGACGGACGGACGCACAGACCAGAAAACATAATGCCCCTCTACTATCGTAGGTGGGGCATAAAAATGTTTGAAGAAATTTTCTTTTTTATTTATGAAATTTCAAATGAGAAAAATTGAACCCAATTTTTTTAATCACATCCCCCTTTCCCTTATTCCAAAACTAATCTCAATTAAAATTTCTAATGGAGTTTGCAACAATAACTACTCATTTAAATACATCATAAAATATTAAGATGTAAAAAAAACTGCTTGTTATCACTGAATGTTATTTATTATAATTTATCAGTTGGTAGTAAAAAGTGAATATACATTGTATATTGTATATAACAAAGGTTTAAGTTGATTCTGGACAAAGAAAGATAACTCCAATTAAAAAAAAATCTTGCTATTGCACAATATTTTGCAATTAGATATTTCTTGCTTACTATTCTGGACAAAGAAAGATAACTCTAATTCAAAAAAAATTTGCTATTTCACAATATTGTGCAATTAGATATTTCATGCCATTGCACAATACTGTGCAATTGAAAAGACTTGCTATTGCACAACACTTAATATAATAATTTTAGATCCTGATTTGGACCAACTTGAAAACTGGGCCCATAATAAAAAATCTAAGTACATTTTTGGATTCAGCATATCAAAGAACCCCAAGATTTCAATTTTTGTTGAAATCAGACTAAGTTTAATTTTGGACCCTTTGGACTTTAGTGTAGACCAATTTGAAAACAGGACCAAAAATGAAGAATCTACATACACAGTTAGATTTGGTATATCAAAGAACCCCATTTATTCAATTTTTGATGAAATCAAACAAAGTTTAATTTTGGACCCCGATTTGGACCAACTTGAAAACTGGGCCAATAATCAAGAATCTAAGTACATTTTTAGATTCAGCATATCAAAGAACCTAACTGATTCATTTTTTGTCAAAATCAAACTAAGTTTAATTTTGGACCCTTTGGACCTTAATGTAGACCAATTTGAAAACGGGACCAAAAGTTAAGAATCTACATACACAGTCATGACAGTTAGATTCGGCATATCAAAGAACCCCAATTATTCAATTTTGATGAAATCAAACAAAGTTTAATTTTGGACCCTTTGGGCCCCTTAATCTGTTGGGACCAAAACTCCCAAAATCAATACCAACCTTCATTTTATGGTCATAAACCTTGTGTTTAAATTTCATAGATTTCTATTTACTTATACTAAAGTTATGGTGCGAAAACCAAGAAAAATGCTTATTTGGGTCCCTTTTTGGCCCCTAATTCCTAAACTGTTGGGACCTAAACTCCCAAAATCAATACCAACCTTCCTTTTGTAGTCATTAACATTGTGTTTAAATTTCATTGATTTCTATTTACTTAAACTAAAGTTATTGTGCGAAAACCAAGAATAATGCTTATTTTGGGCCCTTTTTTGGCCCCTAATTCCTAAACTGTTGAAACCTAAACTCCCAAAATCAATCCCAACCGTTCTTTTGTGGTCATAAACCTTGTGTCAAAATTTCATAGATTTCTATTAACTTAAACTAAAGTTATAGTGCGAAAACCAAGAAAATGCTTATTTGGGCCCTTTTTGGCCCCTAATTCCTAAAATGTTGGGACCAAAACTCCCAAAATCAATACCAACCTTCCTTTTGTGGTCATAAACCTTGTGTTAAAATTTCATAGATTTCCATTCACTTTTACTAAAGTTAGAGTGCGAAAACTAAAAGTATTCGGACGCAAACGACGACGACGACGACGACGACGACGCCGACGCCAACGTGATAGCAATATACGACGAAAAAATTTTCAAATTTTGCGGTCGTATAAAAACTTAATAATCATTGACCAATAAACATTGAAAATGAGGTCATGGTCAGATGATAAATGCCAGACAGACAAGTTCACCTTACAAGCATTCAATAAACCACATATAGCTGGCCTATGGTTATAGTATCTGAGAAACGGACATAATCACATAACTTTAATCATTTGCTTGATCACCGATTCGTAAAATGAGGTCGAGGTCTGGTTAAATCTGTCAAACATACAAATAGATCTTGCAAGAATCCCCTGTATACAAGTTGATGCTTTCCGAGTCTTCGTCCTCTGAAATATTAAGCTTCATACAAATAGTTTACAGCCGATCCTAGCTGTCACTTATAATGACATTTTCGTAGCAGGCGAGATAATAAGTAAAATTAGCTTCACCTGGTGAAAATGGTATTCGTCTACTGGTGAGAATATCTAATTGCACAAACTATAAAAAAGAAGATGTGGTATGATTGCCAATGAGACAACTATCCACAAAAGACCAAAATGACACAGACATTAACAACTATAGGTCACAGTACAGCCTTCAACAATGAGCAAAGCCCATACCGCATAGTCAGCTATAAAAGGCCCAGATAAGACAATGTAAAACAATTCAAACGAGAAAACTAATGGCCTTATTTATGTAAAAAAAAAAAAATGAACGAAAAACAAATATGTTACACATAAACACACGACAAACACTGAATTACAGGCATCTGACTTGGGACAGGCACATACATAAATAATGTGGCGGGTTAAACATGTTAGTCAGTATTACTTGTGCTCCTGAACATTTTGCGATTTACACTTTGAGCCTATCATCTATAGTTAATCGATACTACAGGGGGTATAACCCGAAAGGGTATTGCCTTTTTATATTTATTGATGATCAAACTTTATAGTCGATGTACTTTAGATGGAACAATAATCTGTGTTTTAGATGAATACTTGAAATTTATAACCTTGATTATTGTTTAATTACTAAAAAATAGTTGCCCTGATTTTACAAGTATTGTATAGCAATATAATATTTCCCACAGAAAGTAACCAAAAGTTAGCGTGCAATAAATCTTAAAAATTCATGACGTCATCAAAGACAAAATCTTAGTTTAAACCAATTTTTACTTTTAAATATTATATTGCTATACAATAAAAGAGTTATCGCAAGCTCGTGCAATATAAAATTCTACTCTGGACAATATTCCCCAATATTCATGCAATAACCCTATATTGGTGCATCTTTATTTAATAGTATACATATTATACATTTTTTTTTATGTCTGGCAATCCCTCGATTGAACTTTGTCCTTCTTTTCTGAGAAACAACTGTTGATTATTGCAGTAAATATGGATACATGGCCTTGATGAACATCTAAATTGGATATTTACAGTGAGGGAAATAAGGAAGTCAAAAAGAATATAGGGTTATTGCATGAATATTGGGGAATATTGTCCTGAGTAGAATTTTATATTGCACAAGCTTGCGAGTGCAATATATGTTCTACAAGGGACATTATTCCCAGATATTCATGCAATAACCCTTTTATTGTATAGCAATATAATATTTGAAAGTAAAAATTGGTTTAAACTAAGGTTTTGTCGTTGATGGCGTCATAAATTTTGATTATTTATTGCACGCTTACTTTTGGTTACTTTCTGTGGGAAATATTATATTGCTATGCAATAACAGAACTTTCTGCACACTATATACAAACTTCATTGCATGTGGCGGTATGGATTATGACATCTTTACATAACTATTTGAAAGTCATGTTCAGTCTGTTTTATTATTATTATTTGGGGCATTTCAGAACACATACATTTAGAAACTGTTCAAATCAAAGCGTGCTGATACTAACTGGGTGCTTCAAGAACTCTTCAAATCTAGCTATAAATAGAGATATTGGATGGTCCACAGTCAGACACAACAATATGTTTTTTTTAACTCTTAAAATATGACCTGACAAAAAGTCAATGATGTAAAAGACAAGTTAAACAGTACGGATGATAAAAATGGTAAAGTTACTTTTCTATCAATAGAATCTGTAAATACAGAAACAAAATAAGAACGTTCAGACAGTACAAAAATTATCTTCAACCAAGCAATTGCGTAAATCCGTAAAGTTTAGAGACTATCGTAGAACTCTATCAAACTTTTGTTGTGGCTCTGAACCAATTGCTATTGAAACAGGACATTACACCAGGCAATGTAATCACTTAGACATTTCACAAACATCTCCACAATATTATACAGACATCCAAACAGAGTTAACGTTTCTTTATTCTACATTGGCTAGAGGTATAGGGGAGGGTTGAGATATCACAAAGCATGTTTAACCCGGCCACATTTTTGTGACTGTCCCAAGTCAGGAGCATCTGGCCTTTGTTGTCTGTTCTATGGTCGGGTTGTTGTCTCTTTGACACATTCCCCATTTCCATTCTCAATTTTATTATATGTTTTTTATTTTTATGTTTTAGAGTTAAGTATGATGTCCATTTTCACTGAACTAGTACACATTTTTATTTAGGAGCCACCTGAGGTGCAGGATTTTCTTGCTGCATTGAAGACCCATTGATGGCTTTTGAATGTTATTTGCTCTTGGTTTGGGTTGTTGTATCTGACATATTCCCCATTTCCATTCTTAATTTTATTAACTAGTAAGGTCTAGAAAGGAAAAACATTTTAAAACATTGACCAGGGAGCATTCTTTTATAAATAGTGATGTAACAACACATGTACATAACTGTGGCACCGTCAAACATGTGTAGTCAATATAATACTCTAAAAAAGGCTCATCAATAACAATAAAGAATCACATGAAAAATATTAATTTATTATCCTTCACAACTGTGTGAAGGGTTAACTGTACATTCTCTCTCTCACATTCACACTTAAAACATTGTCTGGTCCATTAAAATGAAAGACTTATATAAAATACCAATAAACATCGCGTCAATACATATTTTATTATTTTGATTCCATATACAGTTGATTCTTTAAATAAACTTCCATTACACCAAATCTAATTTCCCAGATTTCAATAACTATTTTCTAAGAAGAGAATTTCATTCTTTAAAGCATAATAGGGAAGTTACCATTGACACTAGCATTTAAAACTGCTAATATTATTGTCAGTCTAACAAAATCCTTAAAAAGAAAATTGAAATTAAAATTCTTTTTTTTTCTCTCTCAAAAATCGATCTTCAGAATACTTTAATGACATATTTATGAACACAATAAAAATGTTTTTTACCAAATGAAATTAGTATCATTCAACTGATACACTACTTTACAATGATACAAAAATCTACAAGTTACTTACAGACTCCAAAAAGACAATTTCAAAGGAAGAAAATAGAGAATAGATAAGAAAATGTATAGAAAAAGTGAAATAAGTTCAAAGGACTGTGGATTTCTATAGTAAAGGAATAACACTGAATTGAAAATTTGTGCGTCTTCCTTCTTTAATCAAGTTACCAATGTCAATAGGTGAATGAATTTGGTCACCCTGACCATTTAATATCACAAGTGGATGGATTCAAAGACCAACACATAAAAGTTGCATAGTTTTTCTGATCAAGTTTTGATTCTTTGTACTATATTTAATCCTATTCATAAGCCCTTTATCTTAAAAGAAAAAATAATGTCCCCCATTGATGTTGGTTGGAAGGAGAGATGGGCGATATAAAGGCTTATAGAGTGACAAGAACAGTAATCTATATTCCTAATGTTGTTACTTTAAATAGAAGTTTATAAAACTGACAACAAAAAACTTTCTATTCAGACAATAAATATTTTGGCATACTTGCCACAAATAAAATGTGCTTCTTTTACAGCTGAATATATAAAAGTCTTAATATTACAAGCATAATTCTGTAAAAAATTTCTTAAGATATACAACATTTAAAATCTCATGATTAAGAAACAATTTCTCTAAAATGTAAAGGACATGATTGACCAGATTGAAGAGGGACCAACTCACACTTTTGCATAAAACGTGAATCACACAATCACACATTACCCTTCATTTTACACAAACAACTGACACATTTCACTTTCTGTACAATCATTTCATAAAATACAAATCAGTAACAATTCTCACATATCAAACAGCTTGCTCTTCGGGAGCAAACATAGGGGGAGATAATATATTGTAATTTGAAAGACATCTAGAGTTCTCTCCCCTCATTTGCCTTTCTTCCTCATTTTGGCAAAGAAATAAAATTAAATTAAAATTTTCATGTAAGACAACCTAATTACATCTTAACTTGTAAAATCTATTGGGACAATCTTGGCACCAAATATTAGGTTGTACCAGATAACTTGCACATCTTAAAAAGTAAAATCTTTTCCAGATCACCATCAGGAGTGTATAAAAGGATGTGCAAATCACTGATTATACAACACATTCTAGCACTTATTAACTAAAATAAATCTTATTGCTTAAATATAAAAATTTCAATAAAAATTGGACAATTAACAATCTTCATCACACCTATTATTTTCTGGTGTTATTCTAAAAATACAACAAATAAAACCGATGTCATGCTGATGCAGTATAGCCTAGATTCACATCTTTATTAAAGATTTATAATATTGTGACGGGAGTTTAGTATGTTCAACTGCCAAGTTTGAATAATGATCTAATGTGTGCTTTTTTGAAAATAAACCCCTTGACTTACTTGTTTTCTTGAAAACTTTTTTTATTCAGTAGTGAGCTGAGTTGTATAAGAAAATCTATTTTCATGAAATAAATATATTGAACTACATAACTGATGGCAAATTGCAAATTTAACTTCAATTTTAAATTCAATCAAGTTAAAACTAATTAATAATTTCATTCAACAAGACATAATATGAGCTACTGGTAATAATCATAAACTTCCAGAGTCCAATATTTGATGCAAACAAAATTTTATAACTTGCACATGTGCATGAAAATATATGTAAATATAGATGTATATACTAACAGGAAGTAGCTTAAACAGATATTCCTCAGCATAGCTTTCTAAGTTGAAATCCAATATGGAATATTCAAAAGCACTAATTTTGAGTTAAAATGTATAAAAGATTTAAACATGCATGTGTAAAAAGAGAGTGAAAATGCAAAAGTCCTGAAAAAAAAATAATAATAACTTTGGGTTATATTTTTCCAAATGGGATATAATATATATGCTAGGAATGTTATTTGCCAAAAGCTGGAATACATTATTTTCTATGCAAAAATAGATTTTCTTATAACAAGATTTTTTGCAGCTTAGAATTGTTCACAGTATTTCCTAATTACAGAAGTTTGAATAATGAAATGTCAAAATAAATACCATAAGAAGCTTTGTAAGAAAATAACCCCAAACAGACTTGATTTTATACCTCTTTCCAATTATACATGCTGCTTTACCTATCATTCCATCCCATACCCTTCATTTTCCCCTCTCAATCAAAGTGTGCATAACTAACATGTAAACAGACAATTACACAAGCAGCTAATTACACACAGTCATCAGATTCATGTAACAATTAAATGTCCACATTTTACATGGCTGTATTTATATTCAATCAATAGTTTACCTTTGAGAAAAAAAATGACATCAATTTAGCGTTTGACTTTTTTTTTTAAACTGAAAATGTTCATATATTCTAGATACTGTGTATATGTTTTCCAATACCTGATTAAAAACTTTTTTATCAAGAAAAAACCTTCTAAATGTTTTCTTTTTTTTTATGTTTCATTGTGTTTAAAGTTTTATTATACTTAGTATGTATAAAATCTATTGTGAATTATTTACAGACGCTGTTGCCACCTGCATAATACCAAAATATGATCCAAAAATATTATATATGTATATATGTGAATTAATTACGGTAATCATGCTGAAAATAAGCACAGCCATGAATAACAATTTACTGGACTTCACAATTTCATGAATTCAAAACAACAATTAACGCTTTTTTGGTTTTCTCCAGGGTAAAGTTCCCTGAACAAAAGAGTCACAGATTGGCAAGTGTCTCTCCCCGTCACAGTTTATCCCCAAATGTGAACGAAGGCTGACTAGGCTGATTAATGCTAGAATTACTGTTTATTCCAATGTGGTTGTAACTACCAGTAGGTCCTTCAATAGGATGTCTGAAATAGAAACATTTTTTTATAAATCATACTTCAACAATAAAATCTGTTTTTGTAGCATGGCAAATGTAATTCTTATTGATACATCAATTACTTGATATAAACATATATACCTAAACAATTCTCATGAAGATCGGTTTTTTTAAACAAGTTCACAATAAAAGCAATTCTCCATAAAATTCATGATGTTTCTGAGAAATCAACTAAAATTGGTATACAACGAATCATAATTAATCCACAGTAAAACAAAACCTATTAACATTTTCATGCATAAGCTGATTTAAATCAAAGCACAACATCGCTGTAAAAACAGTTGACACAAAGTTATGTTTATGCGACAAGAAGTTTTCATCTTTATGTAAAAGAACAACAACTGACACAAGATAAATACAATCAAATTCACAGAAAAGACTATAAACATCTGTTTTTATAATATTTCAGAATCATAGGGTAAAGTGGTGAGGCTTTAAAGAGAAGCAATTGTTTTCTCAATGGCTCTAAAATGGTTGATGTTATCTTGCTGTCTGCATCCTATTTATATAATTCTTTATTTATATTGTTCAAATCCAATGTTATTTCATGCTTGGGAATACCATTACAGTTGTTTCAGTTTATGTCCTAAATTGTCATTTATAGTTACATAATATAATTTATCCACTTGTCAGGAGCTACCAACTAAATATCTAGCACTGATGCATATCTAAAGAAAAAAAAAGAAAAAGGAAAATAAATTATCGTCTAGAAATTAAAGTAAAATAAGGAAAACCAATCTGATATATTGATTGTGTTTAATTACAAAATGTATAAATTTAACAAATGTAAGCATCATAAATTGAAACAACATAGTGGCATGAAAGTATATACTTGTATCTGAGGAGATAAAACCAGTCTTTTAATGTACAGTGAATGCCTTTTTTTTCATTTTGTACTCCCAGTCATCTGTGCCATACATATGTCTTTATTTATTAGCGTAAGAATACAGATTGTGGTCATTGTTAGTCTGCCTCAGATCTGTGGTTTGAATGAATTTTGCAATGATGGATGAAGGAAAATTTACAAATTGTTTACATTTTTTATTTGAGTTGGACAGGAATATGATGCTTTAAATGCAATAATGGATAAAAAGTTAAGGTGAAAGGTAGTTACAATAACATCTGATGAAACAAAACACTTTGCAGAAAAATTTGAACGATTTGATGTACTCTCAAGTTACAACCACATGCATTGTCTTGAAATTAAATTGTTTCTTAATACATTTCACTAAATAACACAAAACTTTTATCATAAAAGAATCTCTATTTTTTTACTTTGACCAGTGTGGCATGATTTTTGTCACAAATATGTCAGTTTCATGATAGCATAAAGGCAAAAGCAAGGGTAGGTTTAAGATAGTCATGGGTACTGTAAATTCAGAAATTATTGCAATGTTTTTATTATTGCCAAAATTTGTGACAGGGTTATAATGGTTAATGGCAATAATTTAAACTCACATTTTGAAACATTTTATATGAATTAAACAGGATTTTCTCAATGTTGCAAAAATAGAAATCCCATTTAGGTCTAAAATGACAAAATCGCAATAATAAATGCACGCAATAATTTCTGAATTTACCCTAGTTTTACGATACTTACCCTTTAGATCTTATAGATGTAGGTTTAAGATAGTCATGTAATGACAACTGCATCACATCTGGTCTTTCCTCTTTCTTATACCTGAGACATGCCCTAATAAAATTCTGCAATTCAAAAAGAATAATATGATACAAATTCTCAATACTCTTGGATATTACTGGTAACATATCTTTCATACCGGACACTATATTTGCATGGTCTGATTAAAAAGTTCAAATGGGAGGGGCAAGGCATAAGGTTTTGCCAAATTTTCTGTATAAAGGTTTGTCACATAGAACTGTGAACCACTAGCCCACCATTTTATCTTTCTTTTTTTTTTTTTTTTTTTTAAATATTTCTATCTCTTTAATATTACAATCCATTACAATTCCTTTTGAACTAACTAGAACTGTGTGTCAACTTACAAAATGATACATCACCATTTACAGGAGAACAGTACTAAATATTGCAATATTGGAATAAGTAATTTTTTCATCTCCCATTTAACAGATGGGACAAGGATTATATTCCTTTAAATGCATCCTAAGGTAATGATCTACATGCAAAATTTCATCAATATCCATTTAGCAGTTTATGAGGAGTCTCATTGCCAATAGAATGCATTGTTGAAGTAAATTCCACTAACCCCTTATTGCATGTAGTCACATCCTTAGATAGTGTTCTTAAATTTTATCAATATTAATCTAGCAACTAATGAATTAGGCTGACAAAGCACATGCAATTTACTTTTTTAGCCTAGCTCTTATAGTTTTTGAAAAAATAGCAGGAAAAAGTCACTAAAAAATAATAATCAACTTTTATGAGGGGCGATAACTCATATACAGGTGGATAGATTTAGTTTCCATTTCAGAGTGGATAGACTTTGTTATGCTGACAATTTTTACCAGTTTTATCTGACTGCTGTAGATTTAAAATAATAAGTCAAAACTGTTGCTCTACTTTATGAGATGGTGGCCATGTTGGTTGATCAACCTTGATGAAATCACAAACTTTATAGTTATAATCAATATGTACACAAATATGATATACCTATAAGCTGTATAGCTTCTGGTTTGAACTAAACATTAACATAGTTGACTTGACATCCTATTTATGAACCATAAAAACTTCAATCGAGTGAAAACTTTCAGAGGAGAACATTTTGAAAGAGGGTTTACAGACAACAGACACTAAGTGATTACAAAAGTTCAGTTGGCCCTTTAAGCTAAAATGTTCAAAGCATCACAAGTTTTTTTATGAAGTGTTGACAAACAGATTACTGTATACAATAAAAATTCAATCTATGAAGGACTCACAAAAATTGTTTACACTACAAATCAACAGTATCAATGTCTTAAAAGGGAATGAACTATAACACATAGAGTCCAGCAGTTGGTAGACATGCATTTGCTGTTGGCGATACAAGTTCCATGTGTTCAAAGAGGTTGATGTTACTGGTTTTAATTGACTGGACCATTTTCAAAACACTATGTTAAACTTAAATTTGTCTACAATGGGGAGATTTTTAAAATTACCTTTGCCTCAGAACTGACTGGAGGTTTTGATGGAAAATCCACCTCTGTTGCTTTAAGAATTGTATTTTCTTCTAAAATGGCAGCTTGGGATAAATTATGGCCAAACGGCTGAAAAGATAAGAACATTAAATGTAGTATGACCAACACATTTTATAAATGTAACAAGACTACACAGAAAATAAATAATCATGAGTTAATTAATCTGATCTTAATAACCTTCATGCATTCCTAAAATCTGAAATCATACATTTCTAATATAAAGCTTGAAACAAAGTGCTTGTGAGCACTGAATGTAATGATTGCATTTATTTTGCATTGGAAATGAAAAAATAAAAAATTGCATTGCATTGAACTTTGGAAGGCATAATGTTCAATAAATTGAAGGTGTAAATGTATTTTGTTCAACTACTATTATAGACAAAGGAAGGTAACTTCAATTTAAATATTATTCAATAATATTTTTAAAACAGATACTAGATTAAATGCACCATGCACAATTCATATACTTTTCTTGACAGATATGATTATACACAATAAGCATTTTGTTACTTGAATATCTGAGTATATATTTTATTGATAGATTTCTTGAAATGTAGATGAATTTGCTGTATAGAATGCTGTGTTCTATGCACTGTTTTGTGCATCTCAAAAGTAGTGATACAATTTTTTACATTGACAACTATCATGCCAGTCATATAAGGATTTTATTTCTTACTTTAAGAATAATTTTATTCAATCTCCAAGCAAACAACTCCAACACAAATGTCCATTTTGATCTTGGGCTGTGTATAAAGTACAACTAACCTCTATCACATGTATAACATGTTCTATTGTGTTCGTACAAGCTAAATCAATATGAGATGTTAGTTTGTTTACAGAATATACTCCTTTATATTTTCTTTCAATGTCCTAATATTAGACTCATGTTTTTCTTTTACATCATGTAGGCCTTAGTTTAAATTTATAGTTTTTATCCTTTATTTTTTTCTACCATCTAAAATATCTTTCTTCTATTGCCTAGTAAACTTACCTTTTTACCATATAAACATTGATAAAATATGACACCAACTGACCACACATCCACCTTGGAAGATATTTTTGGTGGATTTTTCCCAACAACAAAACATTCTGGTGGCAAGTACCTAAAACAGATCAAAATAATTGGTACATTAAAATACAAGAAAATGTGTCCATAAGACACATATGTTTGTAAAAATATCCAAAAGTCAACATGCTTATTTTAACCTATTGATGCTTTTATTCTTTGAAACTAAATAAAATTTGTCATTATGCTAAAATTAAAGATTGGTTAGGGGTTTGAGTACTCTCATTGTTAATAAACAGTAAAAATTTGCGAACAGTGAAGGTGATGCAGCCAAAACTCTTTTTTGATCTGTGGTTGGTGGTTATGAGCATTGAATATACTTTTCAAGACATTTGGTTGTGGCAAGGTCAAGTGAAAATATTCCTCGATCAATTTAAAAGCAATTTTCCTGTGAAGTTTTAGTCAGGGATCTGGTCTGGAGGAGTTGATGACACAAATTAGGAATCTGCTTCTATAACCCCTGATCTTTTCATTGATCTCTCTATCATGGGTGTGGTCATCAGAAAACCAGCTGGCTGGACCATTATCAATATTTCTTAAAACTGCTTTTTTTTTTTTAAATTCATGCACATTTATTCATTGCTAAAAAAGGTATATTTTGGCAAAAGAATCATTTGGATATTGCAAATAAAAGATCTAAATATAGCAACAAATTGTCTTTTGAAATATTTCATTTCCCTGCAAACTGAACTATGACCTACCAGTATGTTCCTGCCCCTTGAGATGTGAGATCCATGCCATCAGAGGTAATGTTCTCATCATCCATAATTTTACTGAGACCAAAATCAGTGATTTTGATCTCACCGCTAACAGACCCGCTACCAAGTAATATATTTCCTGTAATAAAAAAATCACCAATTAACGTAGACAATGACAAATTATGATGTACATACAATACTTTTAATATTCATTTTACATATTATACTATTCAACTCCTTTAAGAACAGTGGTTTATTGTGGCAAGGATATCCAGTGGTTAAGTTCATGAAGTATTCATTTTGAGAAGGTTTATCTACTAAATCCTACATCCTTACAATTACTACATGAGCAACATATACACATTCTAAAGGTATATGGTAAGAATTGTCAGTTAGCTGTCTATCTGAGGATCTCTTTGTCATGAAAGATCATTAATATAAATACTGACTTGATTTACAGTTGTAGTTTAATATCCAGTAGCATCAATACAAAATCAACTATACAATACAATTGGTAAGTTTTGTAAAACATGTCAACCTTCAGATCACATCCGTTGTTAAGTGTATGGCTTTCTTCTTACGTAAGGTATTGAATTAAAACCCCTTCTGACCACATATTTAATGTATAGAAAGCTTCTGTTTTCATCTGTGTATTCAGATCAAAGAAAATAATTTAACTCTGCAGTGTGAAAAGGTAATTAAAATTGTGAATGGAAATGGGAAATGTGTCAAAGAGAATACAACCAGACCAAAGAGCAAATAACAGCCAAAGGCCACCAATGGGTCTTCAATGTAGTGAGCAAATCTCACAACCGGATGGGAGCTTCAGCTGGCCCTTAAACAATGATGTGTATATAGGTGTATTTAGAATAAAGTAAAGAATTTTTTTCTTCAGTAAATATTGGCTTATTCATTCCAAATATTGATGTATTCAGACAAAAAATAAGGACTTCACTCTTCAGTGTTGGTGTATTGAGATAAAAGCAAAGACTAAACTTAATAACATTGAACTAACCTGGTTTAAGGTCATAATGAATCACAGGTGGTTTGATCTCATTTAAATATTTCAGAGCACTAACAGTTTGGGAGACGATGGACCGAGCCTCTTTCTCCGGAATGGATTTATTTTGTTTAAGATAAAAGTCCAGATCATTCCCTTCACAATATTCCAGTACTGTACAAAATCTGAAAACATTCAATCCAAATAAGTTACATAAGCAATTCTTTTTCATTCTTTGTTTCATTTTATTATTTTTTTTATAATTCATGGTGTTCTTTTAACCAAATCTTGTGATCTTGAAAGACAAGTAATATCTATACTTAAACAATACCACAATTTCAGACAAGTAATATTTAAACTTATACAATGCAATGTTTCAGACTATCATTTCAAATAATATTTGTATGTTTCAAATCTAGACCATGTGCTGTTGTTTAACATCTTTGGTTGACTTAACCTGTCTGCACTTGGACTAAACCATATAAACTTCTTAACACTTAATGTACATTAAAAGATTACTAGAGCACACCCGTGAAATCGTGGGCATTTAGAGCTTGGTTGAAAGTATGCTGTAAACTGTTGTAGGGAGAATTTTTGTAAAAGATTTTTTGTCTGGAAAATTTCAGAAAAGGTATCAAAATTCATGAGTATTTGGAAACAGTTTAAGCCCTCTCCCTTGCTTCCAAAGTCCGTTATTAATTTTTCTGTTGAATTCCATTATTTTCGTGTTTCTGTATACTACGAACATACATGTACTATAATTAAAGTGTATTTGATATTAACATATGAATCTATATTATAAATATTAAAGTGTATTAAATTTTCTATTAACTATTAATTCTAAGTTTCTTCTCTTAGGCGATCACTGCTTAATTAGGGACGACATCAAAAGTTCAATGAAGGATAAAACAAGAGGCTGTCACAACGACAGCAAACCGGATTTATTAACATTTATTTGTGTCCTGGCAATATCACAAGAACCATTACTGATGAATGGTGAAAGTGAAAATCGTCATTATTGAACTTGACCTCTATTTTGTCATCAGTAACAACATATTAAAATTTCAAAAGCTTTGGTTGAATGGTTCATGAGAAAATGCACGGACACGACGGGAAAAACCATTTTTCAATCTTTCAAGAACCATAACTCCTGAACGGTAAAAGTCAAATTCGTCATTATTGAACTTGACCTCCATTCTTTCATTAGTAACAACATATTAAAATTTGGGAAGCTTTGGTAGAACAGTTCATGCGTAAATGCACGGACAACTCAATTTTTCAATCTTTCAAGAACCATAACTCCTGAACGGTAAAAGTCAAAATCGCCATTATTGAACTTGACCTTCATTTAGTTGTCAGTAACAACATATTAAAATTTTAAAAGCTTTGGTTGAACGGTTCATGAGTTAATGCACGGACAACATTTGATTGCCGCCCGCCCGCCCGCCCGACTGCCCGCTGTACATCCCCAAATCAATAACCGACATTTTTGTCACAAAAATCCGGTTAAAAAACTTAATTCATATAGTTTTTTCACTGACCCCCCAGTTTTTTTTTATCCTACATTGATCTTTTGATGTCGTCCCTTATATATAGGGTCTATATCAAATTGACTGATGATAATTATTGTCCTGTCCTGGAGTACTCTTATGAAATTTATGTGCAAGTTTAAATCTGGGAGTCCTGTTTGACTTAAAAGCGAAATCGCAGGCATTTTAAGCAATATTTTTAAGCCCTCTCTCTTTTTTTCAAAGTCCGTTATTATTTTGTTTTCTGTTATATTGGATCAATTTCATTATTTCGCGTTTCTGTATACTATGAACATATGAATCTATATTATAAATATTAAAGTGTATTAAATTTTCTATTAACTATTAATTCTAAGTTTCTTCTCCATGGCGATCACTGCAAAATTATATAGACAGTCTCTATATATTAAAGTAGTATATTAATCATAGTATACATGCAGATAAACGCTAAAATAATTGTCCTGTCCCCGTCCGAGTAAAATTATGAGCAAGTTTAAAGCGAGGTATAATAGAGAAGTGGTTCTTACGATCTATACACCATGATATGGACAACTTCCTGATTGGCTTATTTATTCTTCATTTTTGTTATCTATCATACAGTTGGTTCTCAATGTTAAATCCGGAAGTCATATCTGATTTAAAAGTTGGTATTCAATTTAAAAGTTGGTTTGAATACGGAATCAATATCTGGACGCCTTCATTTTCGTTTTTCTCCCAAAATAACCCAAACTGAAGTCATAAGACTGGATTTGCGACTATGCACTGTACCTATAGGACACAGAGTTATGATGATTAATTTATTAGGGGAGGAGGAGAAGCGACACAAAAAAATGAGGTCTTCTCGTTTAATAGTATAGATTCTCATTTTCAAAACACCCTTGCTATGATCATGATGATAAGGAATTGTAAAGTCAGAAATGTCACTCCTAAATTAGCAATACGTAGGGTATTCTCTCCATTAAAAGATAATTCTATGAGGTGTTTAGAGTAATTTAAGCATCTTATTGGTTAAATTAATATAGAGAAATCCCTATCTGGTATTTCTTCATTCCAACATGTCTTAATTAAAATGGCAGATGATGTAGTTTTCAGACATGAATATTTTTGGAATTCCCACTCAAAAATCTATAATCAGGATTCTGATGCCAGATTCTGATGCCAATGCTAATACAACTGAATATTAAAAATCATTGCCTGACTGTAAAGTTACCTCATTGTATATATTTTAATGTTATTCATTAACGGACACATATTATGCCAAAAACTTAACTTTGTTATTAAAATTAGATACTTACGAATTATTGTCAATCTCAAACACATCATATAACTTGACAATTCTGGGGTGATCCAGACTTTTGTGTATGTTATACTCTCGAAGAGCATGTCTGAAATAATTAGATAATATACAAATTGAAATATTGAATCTGATAATTTATAGATGTAGTCGGACCTTAAACTAAGAAAAACATGAATAAAACGATTTTGTATTATAAGCTCTACCTAAGTAAAAATTAAGTTTGGGATGTGTAGTAAAACTTTGTTAACAGTTACATGTGAAGTACCACTTAGTTTAACGAACAAATACAGTTCTTTCCATTATAATGTAAAAATAAACAAAATACTGACCAATATTTTCATTTTAAAATTTTATAAATCACTAATTCCGGAAATCGTTCTCATTTTCATGTCATTGGTCGCCTATGGCACAGACATTCAAACATCCAACCTTTTAAGGGCTTTTGATACCCTTCAAAATATTTGACTGTGTTGTATTTTGAGTTTTATTTGTTTGATTTGTATACTAATTGCCAACTAATAAATGCTGTAATGGTTTCATCAAATCTTATGCGTTCTAGTATTGAAGTAGTAATTTTATTTGAAACATAAAATTAATTTAAATACTTCGAAAATAATGAATATTTAACAAGATTTTTTAGCGCCTAATACTTGACTGTCATGTTTTAACCAAAACTTGAACAACTATCTTTTACATTGCTCAATGTCAGTCTAACAATACTCAGACTTACTTGATATAGTTAGCCTTTTTGTCATCCTTCCACTCTCTATTGAGTTGGTGGATTTTACAGGCCACATATCTCTGCTCCTTCAAGTCAAATCCCTAAAATATTTGAACAATTCGTTATTATTACAATGATTACTGAATTCAAATAGTGTTTTGTCTCAATTCTTCTTCACATAAAAAAACTCAAATATTTTGCAAAATGAAAGTGTATCTTAATAGAAACAATATTGTTATGAATCATGCTAAAATAAAACAAACTACATCTTCACAATTTATTTTGAATGAAGACAGTGTAAAAATAAATGGAAATATTCTAGATCTAGAAAAGTGACTGAATTTACTACAACACTTTCTTCCTTTGGAAATCTGATTTGGATTATTTCTAATGTCCGTAGATAAGCGTATCTGTTGAATATCAACATAAGTTTGTTCATAAATTGACTTCTGTGTGATTGTACTGTATTACAATAGAATAACAAATCCCCTAACTTAAATTTGGAAAAACATTCCAAGAGTGACCTAGCACCACATTCATTTATGAATGTGTGTAGTGCACAAGTTATTTATCAGTGGGTATTTTTAAGGTAAAAAAAATGAAGATTTTTCTTTTTTTTTTTTTTTTAATTCATGGATAATTTATCCTTTAATTACATTGTCATTGACCATGTGGACTTTAAATAGAATCAAAGTACTTTTTCATAAGCATTCTCAATTGTTTTGAAAAATCATTCACAAAATTCTGAAAACACCCAATGTTGTATGTCAGAGGAATGAAAGACCGAAAGAAAGCTGTTTTGATAAGAGATAAACTTTTCATAGAAGGAGAATTGTACAAAACAAACGATGACAGAGTAAAAAAATACATGGATCGCAAGGAAATACCGAACAGAAACAGCCAAATTTTTGAAGCCGATGAATTATCGGATAAATGTCCATTAATTAATTCGAATAGAATTAATTCTGACGAACCTGATACGTAATTTAAAGCCTGGCCTATACAAATTAGTACGAAGTGCATGAACTCTATCAATAATCTATCTTGAAAAATTAATTCTACGCTAGTACTATCTTAAACTTATTTCACAGATACTGAAAACTTCTTTTTCACCCGTAGTGATAAAAGGTTTGCGTTATTTTTTATTTGTAATATTTATTGAGCAATTTATTATTTTGTATACTACATAATGCTGCTCTTGTTGCACACAATATGTGCCTGAGTGTATTAATAAACTTGTCTTGTCTTGTCTTGAAATTAGTGCATATGCTTCACATGTAAAATTATTGGTGAATTATTATTAACCTTGAAAAGTCACAGTATTTCATTACACCAATGTAATAATTACTGACTAAGATCATTTTTGACAAAAATATGTGATAAAATTCAATATTTGATAGGTTCAAAGTTCTGATGCTAAGCAATACACTACTGACAAGTTGTTACCAGTTAAGATAGAGTAAAAATTTGCAGCTATTCCAGTAATTGTACTTACTTTATGGACCTCACTAAATCCTCCTTTCCCTAATAAGTTAAGGAGAAGATATCGGTCATTCAATATAGGATGATCTTTAAATCTGTAAACATATAATCACCATTTATTACTTTTACATTTAGGGCAAAACTTTCTTCTCTTCTTCTTTTCAGTATTGAACAGACTTGGGGTAATTGTTATTGTAATCGTTAATCAGCAGTAATTGATTACAATTTTTCAAGTAATCATTGTAATCATTAATCAGCCAAAAATCTAATTACATGTAATTTAATTTAATCAATTACTTTTTAAAATGCCCTGTAATCCTGATTACTTTATGATTACATTCTGATTACAATGGAAAAAAATCTTGAACTGTGTTTATGGTCCAGAAATGATCCTTTTTGTTATTCTTATTTAATGAATATTTCACAAGTTTAGATAGTTTGGTTTACTTCATAAAGCATGTTAATTGATTTGTATACTTTAGTAAAATATAAACTGTTACAGTATTGAAAAGTCAGCATTAGCCTAAGAAGAGACATATATAATTCAGTTTTATGTCTCTTGCCATAGTAAAAGATATTGTTCATATATTCACAATTTTAAGATGTAAATATATATATATGTGGTAAAAAACTGCTATATTTAAGTTATATTATACTTTTCTTTAACCCTGCATTATAATCTTTTGTTAATATTGTGATACTAACTCGTTTTTTTTTTATTTATATTTAGTTATCTATGTTTGTAAAGTGTTTAACAGTAATTTTTGATAAGGTAAAGCATGGAATTATTAAATATTAATCCTAATTGACACAGAAATTCATGAACTTATCAAAGCTACTACGTATGATGAGATATATGTTTTTCTTGAAAATCTACATTTTTTTTAATGTATACAAGAATCCCTAATTTATTCTATATATAAACCTTCTTACCTAGAACTATCTTCATTATGAATTCTTTTTAATTCCCTAATATGTAAATTTCTTTCTCTTTCTAATTTTTCCAGTTCTAACTGTACATCAGAATCTTCCTTCTTGAGAGACGCTTGCCGTAACTTTAGAATCTCATCCAATTCATAATATTCTGGTACTGATAAACTGTTAAAACAAATATTTATCAAATATTAACATATATGGTAAGCATAAAAACATAGTTTCTTAAGGTGACATAACACTAACAAGACAACTGTCTGTTTACTTGTCTTAATCTTGTTGGTCGATTGGTTAAGACAGTGATATTGTTGTCTTTTTTCAAAACTACCTCTACCGTTTTTTATTGGGAAAATTGCATATTTTTTATTGAAATTGGGAAATTTTTATATTTTTGATTCTAAACGCATCTCCGATTTTTTGCTGACCTTTGCTGTCTTTTTTGCACTGTTTTTTCATGTATATTTTGGTTGTCAGACATTTTCAACCTGAAAGGTACTTTTCGAGAGGGGAGTGAAACCAAAACAATGATGGTACTTAATGCATTGAAAACCATGTGTCTTACAAACACCATGATGATTCTGATCAGAAAACTGGATCTCAAAAGTGCTTTCTAATATCAAAATAATAACATGAATACGAAATTTACAAACATTACTACCAATGCCATCACTGTTTTGGGAAAATGTTGAACTTTTTGGGAGGAATTTTAAGCCATTTTTTTTAGTAATTGGGAATTTTCTCGAGGGGAAAAGGCCGAATTTCGGCTGTAATTTGAGGCAAACAATATCACTGTAAGAAAGCTGGATTTTCCCCTATAACTACCACATTTGACAAGCAAACAAGAATGTGTCCCAAGTACACAGATGCCCCATCCGCATTATCATTTTCTATGTTCAGTGGACTGTGAAAATGGGGTAAAAACCCTTATTTGGCACTGAAATTAGAAAGATCATATCATAAGAAACATGTTTACTAAGTTTCAAGTTGATTGGACTTCAACTTCATCAAAAACTACCTTGACCAAAAACTTTAACCAAAACTTTAACCTGAAACTGGATGAACGGACGCACAGACCAGACAACATAAATGGGGCATAAATATGCAACATTAACTTTCTTGTTCTTGTTTACAATTATAAACAGTAACATGATGAAGTTAAATAACAAGATTCTTACAATATCTTAAAAGGAATGTAGTCACAAAACAAGATTCATGAATAAATGTCCAGCCAGTCAGGAGGAGTTGTGCATACAAGGCACATGGACAGACAGCTGAAGATGCAATCTCTTTTTGTGGCAGTTTTCAAGATAAACGACAAAACTTGCAATTAACCAATATGCTCTACTTATAGCAATGTTGGATAGCAGTACATCAGAAACAATTTTTTAACTAGATACACCAATATTGATTGTCGCTGAGTTTGGCTACATTTGAAACCATTAGTTTCAGTGTAAAACTTTTGTATTAGTGCACAGACAATGTACACCATGTGATGAGAAAAGCTAACTTGGCACTTCCGTCAGGTGAGTTTAACATTAATCTCATTACTGAAATGGACATCATTAATTAGTTGTTCATACCTTCTTTCTTGACCAGGTTTTATGAAATCTGGCTTTATACTTTTTGGTCCAGCACCACCGGGTTTCCGTTTTGTTAAAACTTTTCTTTGCCTTTCAATTTCTTCACGATCTGAGGCAACTCTTTCTTGCTGCCTACAAATATTAAATCATGTATAATTTGAACAATAGTACTGGTAAAAATCATTTGAACAATAGTACTGGTAAAAATCATTTTAACTATTGTACAACTCAATTCACACAAATAACATTTGGTAAAGTATTCACAACCCTGAACTCCCTATAAAATTTGGTGAACTTAAACCTTGACATTTTCTAATTAAAATACTTTGAACTCAATTTCAGAAAGGAGCATACTTAATCCTAAAAACTCAAACAAGTAATCTAATCCTGAAAACTTTAACAAACATTCATGTATCTATTTCTAAAAACTTATCACTGGAGCAAGACAGAGGAACCTGTCATTTGTTAGTTTTGTCACCACAATCATTGGGTACAGTGCTTTTAGATTTTCTATACCACATATCCTTATTTTATACAAGCCAAGGTTTTTGAAACACTAATTTGTTTTTCAACTCTAAAATGTATTAAACAAGAGGCTCTCAAGAGCCTGAATCGCTCACCTGAATTTTTTTGGTTTAATCTCATATCAATGATTATTTTGGCTTTTCAATTTATTTAAATGTTCTTTGAATCGTCCTATTTTCTTCAAAAGCAAAAAAAAAATCATTTTCTCCTATGTTCTATTTTAGCCATAGGAGCTATGTTTCTTGACATACAAGGAAATGAAATATAAAATTTATACTAGATACTCTGAAACTCAAAAACTCATTTAGCCTAAGTTTGGCTGAAATTGATACAGCAGTTTCAAAGGAGAAGATTTTTTAAAGTAAGTCAACATGATGAACAAATTGTGAAAAAAGTCTTTAAAGGGCAATAACTCCTTAAGAGGTCAATTGACTTATTTGTAGATCTTACTTTGCTTAACATTTTTGCTATTAACAGTTTATCTGTATCTATAATAATATTCAAGATAATGACCAAAAACTGCAAAATTTCCTTAAAATTACCAATTAAGTGGCAGCAACCCAACAATGGTTTGTTTGATTCATCTGAAAATTTCAGGGCTGATAGATCTTGACCTAATGAACATTTTTATCCTGTCAGATTTGCTCTAAATGCTTTCGTTTTTGAGATATAAGCCAAAAACTGCATTTGACCCCTATGTTCTATTTTAAGTAACGGCGGCCATGTTTTTTGACGGATCAAAAATCAAAGCACACACTTTGTTCAGGATAATCTAAGGAACATTCATGCTAAGTTTCATCCAAATCCATTCAGCAGTTTCAGAGGAGAAGATTTTTTAAAGTTAGCAAATATGATGAACAAATTGTGAAAAATTGTCATTAAAGGACAATAACCCCTTAAGGGGTCAATTGACAATTTTGGTCATATTAACTTATTTGTAGATCTTACTTTGCTGATCATTTTTGCTGTTTACAGTTTATCTTTATCTATAATAATATTCAAGATAATGACCAAAAACTGCAAAATTTCCTTAAAATTACCAATTAAGTGGCAGCAACCCAACAATGGTTTGTTTGATTCATCTGAAAATTTCAGGGCTGATAGATCTTGACCTAATGAACATTTTTACAACATATCAGATTTGCTCTAAATGCTTTCGTTTTTGAGATATAAGCCAAAAACTGCATTTGACCCCTATGTTCTATTTTAAGTAACGGCGGCCATGTTTTTTGACGGATCAAAAATCGAAGCACACACTTTGTGCAGGATACTCTAAGGAACAATCATGCTAAGTTTCATTCAAATCCATTCAGTAGTTTCAGAGAAGATGTTTGAAAAATTGTTAACGACGACGACGTCGACGGACGCCAAGTGATGAGAAAAGCTCACATGGCCTTTTAGGCCAGGTGAGCTAAAAAGGAATAGACAGGCAATATCTTGGAGACATGAAAAATTAGGATAAGTCTGTCTAGGCAATGGAACCGTTATATAGATAAAAGCAAAATTTGGACTGATATTTAAAGAGTCATACTTAAGCAAATCTGTGAAAGCCCATCCATCATTCCAGTTCTCTACAAATGTAGCTCCCTGTCTCTGTGTAACAAACTGACCCAGTCGCAACCTGTTACTCATACTCTTTTGTCGTGTCGTCTTCTTTTCTAATTTACTCTGTAGAAATAAAAACATATGTTTTGAGCCTCCAAAATTTAGACTAAAATGCAGAGGAACTATTAACCAAACTGTATTACTTACAATATTAAAAGTTAGCAAACACAATTGTTCCTTTACATGTATATAATTTCATTTCAAAATCACAATAGATTATTCTTTAAGCCGAGAAGCTACAACTTTCAGAAAGCAGTATTTTTTTTATTTTTTTCCATTGCAAATTAATACAAGTCTCTTGCATTTGGCTATAACTGATAAATATTTGGAACAGTATCACAGTTTCTGTGTGTAATCATTTACAACAAAGAGCAGCGCTATCAGGGGTTTATCTGGGTATTTTGGGAAAAAGGACCCTGGCCAGTTTAGGGAATTTTTTAATGCGGTTTTCTATGAAATTGGGAAAAACAACCAATATACCAGATGTTAGTTTTAGTGTGATTAGTTCATAAAATTATTTTTTGTTGGTGAAAATAAAGTAAGGACTACACCTTCTTTGTTTTTTTAAATATAACAACATGGCATTTCAGTTTATTTGAGTATCAAAATAATGAGTTCCAACTTCTTAAAGGATTGTTACATTTTTTTGATTTTGACATGAAAATTTGTGAAATAAAATATTTTAAGTTCTGTATAAAATATATCCTGTTTCTATTTTCTTTTTTATATATCTTTTAGTTTTCAATTTTAGTGTTGCTATGATAGCTGTCACATGTTTGGTTCTTTTCATTTTTTATTTACTGTATTTGATTGACAAACCCGGATTTATATACTTGTCTGTTTCCAGATTTGACCTGGTTTTAGTTTATTCTCACACTTCCTGTTTCTTTATTTATGGCAGCCATTGTTTGTCAATGTTGTTTTCATTCAATATGTTTCAACTTGGATTTACACATTACTTGTTGGCGATTTTTTTACATAAAGCTAGCGGTTGAATAAAATAAACATCTCTGTCATGAATAATAAAGATTAAAATGAATTTTGTGATCATTTGGGAATTTTGCTGCCAAAATTGGGAAAAATGTAGGGTTTTTGACGTTGGGAATGGGTCTGAATACCGGACCCTGTGGAATGCTAGAAAAATCCATGGCTATAAGCACATGATACGCCTGTTGCCCTTTTAGCTTGTTTTTAAATGATTTTTTTTTTACATTATTTAGGCTGTTAGTTTTTCTCATTTGAATTGTCATTTCAGGGTCTTTTATAGCTGACTGTGCGGTATGGGCTTTGCTCATTGTTGAAGGCCATACGGTGACCTATAGTTGTTAATTTTCATTAAATTTTGTTAAAAAGTGTTTACGAGTGATTTTACGAAAAATGGAAAATCCCCCCTTTTTTAAGTATAAAAATTCATAACACAGAAACGTGAAATCTGAAATTTATAAAAATAGAAAGGGAGCATACGTCAATAGAAATAAACAATCCACATAAGTTTCATTAAAGTTGGTTGAAGTGTTTTTTTAGTAACTGTCTGAAGTGTGGTCGACGGACGGACAGACAACGGTATACCATAATACGTCCCGTCTTAGACGGGCGTATAAAAATTATTCAACTACAATTCAGATGAAATTGGTTACATATTTTAAACTACGATTCAGGTGAAATTGGTTACACATTTTTAACTACAATTCAGAATAAATTGGTTACATATTTTTAACTACAATTCAGATGAAATTGGTTACATATTTTTACTTATTGATTAATAAAAGGCTCACTGTGTGTGAAGAGCCTTACACACTGCTTGTTACTAAGAGGCAAATATTTTGCGTTCAATGACCAAGTGATTGGTCAATGGTTAAAGGAGAAGTGCTGCCAAAAATAAAAGGTTGCTGTCTCTTTGACATATTCTCCATTTCCATTCTCAATTTTAATGAAAAAAGTTCAAAAAATATATGTAGCATTCCTTCTTTCACATCAAAGTACAATGTGAATACAACTTCATTGGCTTCCCTTTGTTTTGAAATACTTTGGATTCAAGTATGGTCATTGGCACAGAGTTTTTGTGGAAGGAGGAAAAACTACATTTGCTTGATGTTTGGTTTTTCAAAAGTGGATAGTGTAGAAAATTTGTACTTCATTAAACAATTAAAATTTGTGGATCACATTTACCTTCAAAAAATTATCAGGGATAGTGTGTTCATGTTGAATAATTTCTACATCAATATGTACTTACCTTTTCAATGAGGAGAGATTTATTTACATTTAAACATTTCTGAAGATTTTCTTTATGTTTATCTATTAGTTTCTGTTGTGCAGTAATTTGCCGTCGCTGTTCATCATTTTGCTGAAAATAAAATAATAAACAGATATATTTCTTCTGACAAATTTAGAATGAAGCAAAGAAAATACAGTACAGTGAAACCTGGGTAAACCGAACCCTGATAAAACCGAATTTTAGTTTAAACCGAACAATTTTCAAAGTCCCACAAAATTTCCCTATCAATTAACGTTAATCTAACCTGAAAAAACCGAACCCTGTTAACACCGAATTCCAAACGCTTTTTGAAGGCTCGTTAGTAAATTATTATCTAAAAATTACCTGTCAAAATTGATCAATACCAATCAAAACAATAAAATATTATTAATTATTTGAATGATCTAATTAAACAAACACAGGATGGCAGAGTATCCCCGAAGGTATTTGAGGTTTAATGAACTTGTGAGTTGTTATTACAAACTAATTAGCATGTCTGTGTCCATGTGTAAAGTGATTTTTTGTACAGAAACGTTAAACTGGTCAGCTACCCCCATCGCCGATAATGACGAGAAAATAACTTTCCCTCAGATCAATTAAATGCACCTTACTCAAATAATTACGGCCACAAAATCGAAACTGCCATTCTGTAGCTAAACTGTTTAATTAAATAATAGTTTTAAAGCCTTTCATCGGATTAAGAAGTCGTGCAACACAACAAGGTCAATGGATTTCGATTGTTGGATTCCCTTTATAGGCCCTATATATTTGATTCGAATGCCCCCGAAGACTTCCGTTAGCTATTTGGCAACGATAAAGTCCGAGAATAAACTGGACCCCTGCTGTTGTTTCACTGTTATCGTCTGCCGAAGTATCAATCAGCGGGTGACCAGTTTAGTCCGAGAACTCGTGTGTACAATGATGTTCCCGATTCAACTACGGAATCGTCATTTGACATTGACTGTGAATCTGAATTGGTCAGTGAATTAACGGATGAGAAAATAATTATAAAAAACAAAATCGCTCAACGTCGGACATCTCCCAACGACGAGCGTTATTGACGGAGTGGCGTTTGATTTTTAAACAAAAATGTAGCAAAACGTCTATCTTCTTTTATTTTTACATTTACATCTAAATCAACACAAAAATAAACTGTCGTCTGTTGTGTCACCTATTATCCCTTGTCAGTATATGCCAAAATTATTTGGTGTCGACTTCCGTTTACCTCTACAATCCGAACACCTGTAAAAACCGAACAAAACGCAAAGTCCTGTGGGTGTTCGGTTTGGACAGGTTTCACTGTATATACATGGACGCCCAACTTAAGCAAAGGTTTTAGGTTCTTTTAATGCAGATTCGAAGAAGACCAAAAGTGATAATATTTTTATTTCCCAGTCATTCTTGAGGGTCTTTCTTATTATACTAACCAAATTAAAATATGTGGTACAATATCTTTTATATTTTAGTCAGATAAAAGATCATAACTATACTGAAAAGATAAATTAAACTTGTTAGAAAACAAATTATTGACCCAAAATGTGGTGTAAGGGAAATAACTCTTTCTCAAATTAAGTCAACTATCTATAAAGAAGATTTCAAAAAGTTCACCTCACCTGACAATATAGTATAAATATAAAAAACTATTAGAAGACATCAGCAAATCAGTCATATTTATTTTCCAAACGAGCATTGTCAACTGATAATATATATGTAAAAAATTACTAATATTTTCAGCGTTATGGTCAATCTCCATTTCTTTATTTCATTTAAAAGATCAATATTTTTTAAGGATTCAACCCAATTTATTCTTAAGTAATATCCAGTTACCATTGGCTTGCATGTGAATCTAAATGAGTTTTGACAACACTGTTCCTTGTGGTCAGCAATATTGCAAAGCATAGAGGTATAAAACCATCTATAATATGGAGACTATATATGGAGTGGACACATTTGGTGTGTATTATGAAGTGACAAAGTCATGAGCATTCTCAGTGACTGTTGATGTTAAATGTTCAGCATGAGAAAGGTGCATACAGAAGCAATTGTCTGCTTTTTTTATTTTTTACATGTTCAATCAAGGATTTTTCCTTTGTGAGGAATGTTTAAAATCAAGTGTTCCATATTGCTCTATTAAGGAAGCCATCACCATGAAACACAGATTTAACTTGTTATATAGAGTTTTCACTCTATGTGTGTGCACTGTCCATTAAGCTATCACAATTCAAATTTTTAGATCAGAGTAAGCAATTTTTCTGTGTTACTAACAGTACAGACATTCATATATATTGATGTATAAAGGGAGTAGTGTACGGCGGGGTATAAAAATGTAAACAAGATATTTCCCCTTTTTCTGACCATAATATATAGATAATCTATTATTATTATTCTAGTATTCAATATACAGAACTTACCCTTATTAATTCATCTATCCTAGTATCTTTCTGTTCTATATCTGAAGATGCTTTACTTTCCCAAATCTGTATCTGTTGCCATGTTAGTTCAGTCTAAATGGTAGAAACAATATTTTTATCATTTATATAATAGCACTGAATGAAAATGTTCTATTAAATTTTCATCACCAAAGTACTGCTTCATTGATAATTTTAAAACTATAGATTTATACATACATTTCACATTGGTTTACAAGACAAGAATATACAAAAGTAAAATGCAGTACAAAATATTAGTTTTCTAAGGCAAAAATTCCACGTACTAATGCACACAAGCTTTGGTGAGAAAACAATCATTGTATACAAGTCTACTATTCTCTGAAACATTAAATATACAAATCAACATAGTTTACCAATCAATGATTACTTTAAACCAACAAGCTATCTTTTTTTAATATAAAAATAATGCAAAATGTATTCTCTGTGGAAAATATCTATCAAATAAAACTTACCTGTAACCCTTTTGAACACTGGTACAAAGGTACAGGAGGAAAGCCATGTAAGCTGTCAGAGTTACTATTGTATATACTGCTTGGTGATGGTGCTGTATATGACTGAAAAACCAAGGGCTATTTTTATCTAAAGCATGTCCAAATATCCACTAGGTTCATGAAATCTTATGGAACCTTGCTTATTCAGGGATTATCAAGTATTTTATGTCATGTGAGCTATCAACATAATTCTTATAATCTGATTTTAGTTTAAATGTAATAAATAAATTGTTATTTACTATTTGATTGTGTTTAATGCTACTTTCACCAACTTTTACAATATCATGACAGCAAATGTCTATAGTGGAAGATTTCAGAGTACAGGAGTGAACTGTATGCATTGAAGGATTTGTAGTTTATAGTAGAATTGATGTAAATTTTGAATTGCTGGTATTTTTTTTATTTTTTTTCAGTTTCAACCAGATAACAGGAAAACACTTGATAATCACCATTCCAGAACATTAACTCCTTTAAGAATTTATCCGATCATTTGATTATACAGGAATCAATTTCATATAAAATCCAACGAGAAAAACACTTTTCATATTGGTCATGAAATTTCAGAACTTACCATCATTTTTTTTAGTAATATTTCTTGTCAAGAGACCCTTCCATTTTGTAGGATTTGTAAAGCTGTTCATTATGTTGCTGGTAGTTTCTACCAATCTATAAGTTTTTTTCAAAATGGTAATATACATGTAGGACATAGTGAACATAAAAGGGGACATTGAAGACTTCCACCACATAATTTGATATACACTGATAAGGCCAACTAAAATTAATTAGTAGATTTTCATCCAAATTTTTGAAAAAAATGGGGCGGGTGGGAGGATTTTATTTTTTAAATTTTATTTCATATGAAACCCTCGTCACGAGTTCTTCATACTGCGGGGTATATGCTTGTGGAAAACAAGCTTGTATAATGTATAGACATGATGTATAAGGAATGCTACATTATTTTTTAAACTCTTATATAAAAATCCCTGATCGGCAACCACTGTTATACATGTAATTGCCGCTTTAGAAACCTATTTATAGTATACATCAAAAAGAAGAGAAATGCTCTCTTCAGTTGGACTATACCTACACCAAATTTATTTTGCTTTCTAAGCAATGGTCTGTAGTCCCCATTAAATCAAAAAAATGTATTGGTACAATTGTATGCAACACAAGTATTATGAGTACAGAATAAAATGTAAACTCAGTGTTGAAAGTAATTATGACGTAAAACATGAACTTAACCAAAAAGTAGTTGTTTAATGACTAAATTGAGGGTATTTGGACAGTTACAGAGGGTGTGTGCTGTTTGTCAACAAAAACAACAGCCATGGGTAAATATAAGGGCTTGTTATAATTAAAATGCGTGTTTGTCGACTTTTTTTCTCAATATACGGTCATAAATCAAACAAGTTCGTGCTTGTGTCAATTTCTTTAATCCAGTCATGTTTTTTGTACCAATTTGTTCTACGATTCTTGCGCTTTGGATATCATTCACAGTCCAAATTTCCTGACACAAAGTCATTGTATAAATAAAGAAAAAAACACGGTTTTCGATTCACTTGTGACTACCGCAATTTGCGTTCAAGGACAAGGCGTTTTACTCGTAACTCGAATATTTCATGCCCTTCTAGTTATCAATCTCTATTCTGGGTAGATGATGTTGTCATCATAGAGCAGCAGAATATGTCGACTCAATCATTTTCGTTAGATTACTCGAAGAAATACAAAAACGAAATTGAAACGTAAATAGGAAGTTTTGAATTAAATGAAATTATCGATGGTTCCCGGTAACGGACATGAACAAAACCCGGAAATCTTATTTTTGTTAAATAAAAAAAATCGGGGCGGGACGATTTCAGAGGGGCGGGCGGGGATGAAAATCTAGCAATTAATTTTAATTGGCCTAAGTAAACTTACATAGGATAAACCCTGTGGTGAGGGAGATTTAGCTCCTGTCGTTGGATTTATTGACCCAGTTCTGTTTGGTGACTGGTTCTACAATATACAAAAGATAAAATTAATTAAAAAAAATCTTTATATCCAAGGTATTCATTTCAAAAAGATTTAGAGCTTATATCGTCATTTACAAAATTTGAATAACCAGAATAAGCTAATATTAATTGGTGAAATAATCCCATATCCTTTCTATTCTATCCATATAAGGTTCTTTTATTCAGACAGGAAAACAGTCAAAGTATGATTTGTATTGTTTGTTATCTATCTTTAGCAAAAGGAATACTGTATTGAAATCGATAAAAAAAAAATCAGGTTTATTAATATGTGTTAAGATATTAAAACTGTGTTCATGTTTGGGCAATTATCACTTGTTCATTGTTTCTCCCAGATTTTTTTTAAAGTTTAATATATTAACACTGCTATACTGACCTTGAAATATTCATTGATTTTCTTTCCATTTGCTTCTGGTCTTGTTTTTGGAGTATCTACAATTAATCATAAAGGCAAAAGATGAATTAACATGTAATCAAATCAAAAATGATTCCAGTAAAAGTACAACTTGAAGGTTTCTACATTTGATTCACAAATAAGTACTACCACAAGGTTAAACATGTTACAGAATGAGTCAAATATTGAAACTTTTTTTTATTATTTATTTTATTTCACATTATTGCTGTAGTCATGGTAGTAGCATGCAACAAGTAATGCTAATTCATTTCAAGTTGGAGAATCCCAGTTCTAAATGTATGTTCTAACTTCTTAAACTGAAGTGTTATATTTATTTTTTATAAACTTTTATTGTGTTATAATGCTACTTTTAAGCACACCCTTTAGGTTTTTTTTTTGTGGCTGCCAGTTTTTATCATTGATCAGAGAAAACCATGACCTTCGATGGGAAAACTGACAATCCTAGGAGCCCTAGGCTGGAACCCCCCCCCTTTTTTTTTGGACAATCAATGCATTTGATAGGGGACATGTAGTTGGAACCCCCCCCCCCCTTTTTGTCCTGGGTTAGGACCCCCCCTTTTTAAAATGGCTGGATCCGCCCCTGCCAGACAAAAACCGTTTTGAAATTTTATCAAACTGGCTGATAATGTTTAAGACTGGAATTTACACAACATTACAACTAAAAGTTTAATGCTATGTACACAATGCTATGTCATTGCTTGTATTCTTCATTCCTCCGAGCACAAACATAGTCAAACATTGATATTTTATGACAGATCTTGGACATAATTATAACTCATTTATATATTATAAGAATGTATTTATTCATACCTGTGAAACTTTGTGTATTAATGAAGTACACTTTACTAAAGATCACGCCTATTTTACATTATTTTAACCATTCTTAGCAAACCTTGTCCCTACTCAATAATTTACCAAACAAAATATTTGTCTCGATTGGCTACACAATGATATTAATTTCAACCGTCAAAGATTATATATAAGAAAATATATAATTTAGCAACAGAAACTTATTAATAATTCTATTTTTTAGAATTCAAGTCCCATATAACTTTTATAAGTTAAACGTTAAACAATTTCTGTTACTTCATACTTTAAAATACAAGTGGTTTCACAACTGTAGACTGGTTTTATACTGGACAAAATGGGCTGCTGTCCATGCTCAGAATAAGTTAAAAGTGATATGTAGGTGTAAAAAAATAGCTATTGATATCAAAAGCTTAACACACAAGGATGTGTCCATAGTACTGGAATACCCCACTCGCAATATCATTCTCTCTGTTCAGTTGACAGTGAAATTGGGGGGAAAACTCTAATTTGGCATTCAAATTAGAAAGATCGTATCATAGGGAACATGTGTAATCATTTTCAAGTTGATTGGACTCCCAACTTAATCAAAAACTACCTTGACCAAAACTTTAACATGAACCGGGACGGAAGGAACAGACACAAAAACATGATGCCTCTTGGTGGGGCATAGAAATTATATGTAATCCGTAAAAGGCTTTAAAAAATTAAAGATCACACAAAGATAAATTTGCTCTTTCCTCCTTACTTGTTATTGTGTTTATACATGTTATATGGAACAAAATGGTGGGATATACATACTACTTTCACTTCCGTCACTTGTTGCTTTTCTTTTCCTTTTCCGCTCTGTTGGTGTACGAGGTTGCTTTTCTGGGGTGCTAACACTCACGCCCTAAAAAGAATAAAAACATGTATTAATTTTGTAAAATTTGATGGCATAATTTTTAAACATAAATTACAGCGGTTTTAAAGTCAGCTTTAAATCTGAATGTCCTGTATCTTTTTTTAAGAATAAAGGCATTGGAAAGTAGCATCAGGCCTTAATAGTTTTGAGTTACGCAAATATAGTATCTTTAATACAAGCAACTACCTCACTCACTTTTTTCATAAAAATTTGTAAACGTACGTGTGAATACTCCAACAGACTATGATTGTTTTTATAGTGGCAATATAATACCTTATATGAACAGATGGAAAACCGTTAAAATCTGAAATATGCATTGATTTTTTAATTACATAACATTCACTCAGGTTATTTCAGAAATAAATACAAACAGGAGGGGGGAAATGCCTTTTTTCTACCCCTAAGCACAAAATCAATATGCCTTTGCAAAACAACAAGAACAACAAACAATCAAATAATAATAGATTATATAGGAGTGTCTTCACAAAAAGAAGCCTTTTGTACAAGTAGCCTGTTTACCTCATAAAATTTCAAGGATCTGGATTGATAATTGCAGTATAAATTTATTTCATGAAATCAGTACTGTCTTTTGTAACTTTTTCTCAAAAATGACTAAGTTCCCAAGTTCAGAATAATGGGTAAAAAATCCTCAAACAGTTCCATAATAGAAGGTGACATAACTTTAACAAGTGTGCATCTGTGTGTGCATCTGTGTGTGCAATTTCAAGGACCTGAGTTGACTGCACAAATTTGGTATCAATTTTTTCCTGCATGTCTGTCCATTTGCCAGACAACCCCATATACATTTTTTTGTACAATAAGCTTATTTTGGTCTAAGTCGAATCCCCAACTCAGTCAAAAAGTGAGAAAACCCCTTCATTAACCCTTTCACCGATTGCTGCCCAGACTGAAGCTACTCTGAGACGATGGCTTCCCTGGCTACTATAACTTAAGTGGGAGATCTTCATAATAAATGTCAATAAAAACTTGTTTGTAGTTATTTATGTATTTATTTCTTTCACTTACACTATGTTCACAGTTTTGTTCATGTTTTGATAATTTTTTCTTCATAAAATATTCAAATTTTGAAATTTTCGGCATTATTGAGGTGAAATTCTCAAAATTCTGCTCTTTGACCCCAAATCGTAATTTTTTAACCCAAAACGGCAAAATTTTGAAAAATTTTACGAGGCTGTACAAATTCCTCACACTGAACGATGTCCATTCCAAGTGTTTTGTACATAAAACGACATTTTATGTCAAAAAAGTATACTAGTTTGGCTTCAATTCTTCCATATTCTTTCAAAAAAAATGTTCCCTCATTTCAAATTCTCGTAAATTCCGTAAATTTCCTCTGATTTTGACACGGTTTTCAACAAACGGAAGCGCCATGTTTACCCTTTCATCTGGGTATTCATCAAAGAAAGATAACTCATGTTTGCACTGTTTTGAGCGGGAAATATAAAAGAGGTATTCCGATCCCGGTAAAACGGGACTCATCGTCAGCTGTCTGAAGCGTGAATCCCGGTAAACCGGGACTCATCGGCGAAAGGGTTAATATCTTGAAAAACACTTTCACCTGCCACAGTAAGAATAGTTCCTTTTAAGCAAACACAGAACCTAGGAAAGGGGCTTTCAAAATGGTTAAGCCATTGATAAGAGAATTTCACTGTACTTGGCACCTATCTATATAGTTGAGATCAATGCAGGTCTTTCAATTGAAATTGAAGTAGAAGGCTCAATAAAAATAATAGCCAGATGTAACATGCGTTCGGCGAAGCCGGACGCCACCAAGCTGTAAGCTTAGTGCCTTACGGCAGGGGGTCTGGGGGCCGCTCAAGGCCCCCTGAAGCTCTGGCATAAATAGAGCAAAATCCTGCATTCTCGCAATCTCCTGGCACCTAATTTCATCTTTCAAATGACAATTTTTTATGTATGAAATTAAAGAAAAAAAAAAAATCTCAAAGAAATTTTTTGTTATAGTTTTTTATTTTATTACCTCATGCTTAAAATTCATTTACTTTTATAGGAGTTTTATTTATATAATAATTCGGTTTGTTAGAAATCTTGATCGATTTATTTTGCATAACTACTTGCATTTGTAAACAAATGACCCCCCTTTTCTCTATAAAGACTGTTACGCGTATTTAAATCATACAATTGTTTCTCAAGCATTGACAGAAAATTGATATATCCTCTGATTTTCGCTTTTTTTGTATACTGTATAATAAGTCGGATACATAAATCATTTGAAAATGTTATTTATTTGAGGTCGAGTCGACAATATTCTACCTTGATTCTCTGAACACCACATGGGTTTTGAAAAATGAACTTCAAAACTTTTTTAAAGATAATGTTTTCCAGATTCTGAACAATATGATCTACTAGATTTTCTTTAATTTGACTGCTATTATTCCATAACATAAGATTGTCATCCTATCTGATTGTCTTCACGTTTTAAAAGCAAAAAAAAAACAAAAAAAAACAACGAGTTAATGACCATCTGAACGTCTCTATTGTTATCGTTCAATGACCACCTCTCTCTTGTTATCTTTAAAAGAAACGTAACCCGAATTCTGACTTTAAATAGACAACCAATCATTGACCTGAATTCATGTGAACTATATTTAGCCCAAGGTAAACACTGATTTTCAGCCTTGTTTATCGTGACCGCGACTTTGCGACAAGACGTCTCTCGGCTGCCTGTAAACATTTGAAAAAGATATTTTTGTCATTTTGAATTTATATTTTTGTCAGTGAAGTAGCCGGCACTGGAATCTACCGCAAACGGCGGATTTCCGCCAGCTACCGGCTTCAATGGAAAGCCCTGTCAATGCTGCCCCTGGTAACCATGTATGTTATTATGGAACAGTCTCAAGTCATAAATCAAGTAAAAGAAATCTCCTGAGAAGTCATGTACAAATGTATGACCAAAGTTTTATTCTACAGAAATTAGGATGTATTTATTATAGTAATCTGCAGATCAAATAGTTCCTCAAGATGAGGTGATCATGGTACAATAAACAAATTAAACACTTAAACAAACAAGAATGCATCCATAGTACACAGATGCCCCCCTTGCACGATAATTGACTATGTTCAATCAGTGAAATTGGGGACAAAAATATTATGTGGCATTGAAATTAGAAAGATCATATCATAGCGAACATGTGTAATAAGTTTCAAGTTGATTGGACTGCAACTGCAACTTCAACAAAAATTATGTTGATCAAAAACTTTAACCTGAAGCGGGACAGATGGACAGACAGAAAAAAGGACGCACATACCAGAAAACGTAATGCCCATAAATAATTAAAAGCATTGGGATTGTGTTTGATACTGTAACAAATCCAGCATTGCACTTAACCCAAACTGATATTTACAGTGTCAAAGACAACTTATTTCATTATATTCTTCCATAACATTGATCTAACTTATTTTGTTCACTTTACCTCATCTAACTGTTCCACTGATCCTGCACTGTGGTTGCTGTTGTCTTGAGATTGTGTAATGTTTAATGGCTGGAACTATAATGAGAAAAGATAAAATGTTGATCATGTACATCATGTACATACTGAATCAATCTCAATCAGCAGAATACTTGGTTTGTATTTATCTGTTACATTCTTTGCAAAACACTTTTATCATTCACTTCATGTTTCACCCAGATTTTATTTCTGAATTTTTTAAGTACTGCAGTTTATATTCATGATATTAAAAATAACTGTGTTATGTATGTTTTGGAATACAAAATTTATTTAAAATCAGTCCTTACTAGGATACAAATGCTAATCAGTTATTGTAACTTTTACTTATAAGAAACAGCAGGACTTTAATAACTTGATCAAATTAACAATGACATGTACAAAATAATGATAAAGTGTGTGCCTGTCAGGCCAAATAATAAGTCAGATATCTATGATTATTGTTTTTCCAGATACTACGTATACACGTATGCTGAGATTTGAGAATTGTGCATTGCATATCCCATCTCCAGACAATTCTTCAAGACCTATAGTCAATACAGCTGAATAGTCCACATATGACTAAAAAGGTTGGACAAATTAAAAATCTACAAACCCTGCCTCCTAAAAACCGTGCCTCTAGTAACTCTTGCTTTCTTGGGTCTAATGATGAATGAATGTTTACATTTTCCATAATACTCCCAGCTGAAATATAAAATAAACAACATGAGATATAAATTACTTTTTAAAGAAACATCACAGGCTCGAATAAAACATGTACATTCTATCATGGTTTTTATCTTTAGGTGTGCATTCATTGTACTGTTCTATTGTAAGATAAATGTAGTTTTTTGTTTCCTGTTTTGTGTACATATAATGGGTAAAATCTATAACTGAACATGGGGACTGCATACTTTTATTTCATATAAATAACAATAAGAGCAATTCATCTCTAATTTCATGCATATAGTGGTAAAGTAAATTATTTATTTTTCAGTATTTCAATTTCCTAATCAGTAGTTTCTACAAGAAAGGACTCCTGGGAATCTGTACATCATACATGAATGATAGATCTACCAATTCCTTGACATGCTTTTGATGTTTATTTTCAAATATAACTTTGAGCACAAATCCACTAGCTACACTTTCTACATAGTAGTCCTTCAATAAAATGGTGTATTATGCCATTGTCAACTGTGGTCTGTTGGAGATATATTTGGTTGAATATTTCAATATATGGACATGTTACTGATCAGTGAATAATTTTAGGTAAAAGGTCAGTAGCATAACATCTATGACTCAATATAGATGGATTTACATGTGTAGAATATATATATATATATATATACATGCATGGAACAGCTTACTACATGTAAAAATACAGACTGTATACATGTATATCATCTACCAATCTGTAAACGTTACACATTTAATAGATTTGTATCAGACAAAACTGGTCCAGTTTTGGATCGCAGAAAATTGACCAGATTTCAGGATCATGAATTACATTTCTCAAAAATTTATTTACCAAAAATGTATTAAATTTTCAATGCAACTTTTCCAAAACTGCTTGCTTTTCGCCTATAGTCTAACTTTCTACAAGGTTGTGCCAAATTATGGATAACAAAAGGGTGGAAATGGTAACAGGCAACAAAAAGTTTAAAATAGAGGGCATATTGAATTTCAATGATTGGCACAAGCTTCATTTCATATATTTTTCATACCCTTGTTGTTATGTCAGCTATTAATATATCTTTATTTACCAAAGTCATAACAACTATAGGCATACAACATATAAACTACACAAGTTATGTACCAGGTCTATTTTCTTATCCAAAAGAATAAAGTGATATGATACATTTAGAATCACATGATTGGGAGCAATAAAGTTAGTAAATATGCCCTTCGAATAGACAAATTTACACTTGTATGCAAATTTGTCTGCCATTATGTAAATCACACAGGTTCCCGTGAACTTTGACACCACAATTAAAAAGTAATTGTTGCTTCACGCCAGAGGGTTATTTCGAACAAATCTTCAGGTCATTCGATGATAAAAGTGTAAATATGTTTATTACATTATACATTTTGTATCTCAAATTACAATTATATGTACATTTTTACTTGAGTAAAAATCATGAATAAGGATTCAAGAATTGCTATGTGATTGTCATTCAAAGATAAAAGGGTTGTTTCTTGCAAAAATTTTCTGTTACAAATGAAGTAATTCTGCTACTATGGTCTTGTTTCATGGCATTGGGCATCTCTACGGAAAAAAAAAATCATTCTGACACTCATTTATATTTCAAGTTAAAACTCAGGCAATGTATGCTGTATTGAGTGTATAATTTAACAATTTCACTATCATTTATTTAATATCACAACATATTACTCCAGTCTGGCCAAATTGTAATATCAGATAATGATATTTAGCAGATACACTACAGCTCGGGTGGATTTTGCTTTGTCCACCGGCCCACCATGGGAGTGGGCACCGGGTGGACAAAATTTCTACCTTGTCCACTCTGCCCACCCATAGGAGTGGGCATGCAATTTCTTTTGTTTAATCTAAAGACTTGCTAGTACAATCATTTGAAAAAAGCAGATAAGCATTTGTAATCAATATTTTTACAAAAAAAGAGATTATAGCTAGAGTGGGCACAGGTGGGCAGGTGGAAAAAGCAAAATCCACACGGGCTGTTGTGTATCATATATCAGATGACTGATATTCTCAATGATATTTCAAATTGTAACAACCTTAGACTATATACATGTAGCTATTATCTCAAAATGCTAGTTTCAATCCAAATACAAAGGCAGGCAGGTTTACTTTATCATATTATAAATTTCAAGACAAGAATCAAGTAGCCATTAATATGGCAGTGCCTGTGGCCACATAGATTTCTAGAACATCAGACCTAAACTGCTTAAAAAACTGCAATGGAAAAGAAAATGTAAAATAATGGTAATGAAGAATTTTATAAATAATATGGCACCTGTTCAAGATGGACGCCTCACCAAACAATTATGTGGTGTTACGTTTGTGAAGTGACAATTTTATTTTTCATTATTTTGTTGTTGATTAGGTCAATACACATCACCCTGCATCTACCCTAGGGAAACTACACAGCACAGTTGCACTGCGTTAGAACTGCGGGTTTCTCATATTTCAAACCATGGAGAAATTAGTTGATCAGTATCGTATGATCTACAAAATTAATTGCCATTGCAGCAATTGTCAGTATGCCCGAGAATATGGTAATCCCTTTGAAGGAGGCCATTTTAGGGGGGAAATCACGACTCCATTTTGAACGACTAATTAAAGAAAACGCACGGTCATGCAATCAATCTGACGCTATGGTGCGATAGATGAATAAAAAATGTGCCAATTAATTAATAGAAAGAAATAGTTTATGCATACCCTCCATCATATTCGAGCGAGATGTCGGCCCACTAGCAGAGTTGGATGTCCAAGATGGCGGTCCCCCGCCGATATTATTGAACATTTCTAGTTAAAGTCAGCTATTGACCGATTTGGCCATTTTTGACTCGCTTCCTTGTCAGTTAAATCATCGATCTTTCATCACAAGCAAAATTAACTTTTTTATGACAAAGATAAAAGGTCCTGAAACCACGGTGAAAGATGCTGCTCTCCTGAGAAATCAACTTTGTTGATCACCCTCGTGACGTCACACTGAATTTTAGTCCGCTAAATGTCGCTAAATTTTGACATTTTACATCTAGAATTATGCTTAATTGGTTGATTAATTTCGTACATCAGTCACTAATAGACTACTTTTAATTTTAGGACAAAATTGTCAACATAAGTCACCCAGGTAAACATGCTTATTTTCGGTATATTTCGTTTGAGATCGGACTTAGGTGCCCTAAACCAATCATTCCCGCCTTACAGTTAGTTTCGTAAAAGTTTGTTTACGTGTTATGCAGTTTGCATGTCTGGAAAAAGGTTGTCAATTTATTTTAAATGCAGAAAAAAACATTAAATCATAGCATTTCTTCAATATTTAAAATGTAATTGAGGATATGGAGAAGTATCCAAAGGACTGCCTTTGAGATGACTGTGATTGGTCATATAATATACAGAACCCTCTCTATAATTGTAAAATTGTTCATGTTTTGTATAATTAAAAAGCATCAGGTCATATTTTGCGCTGTTTATTAAAATTAATAACTTTAATTAAGCAGTCCTTTCCATAATTATTTGAAATTTATTCAGCTCTTTTTTTAAATTTCTTGTTTTATTCTTAAAATTTTAGCGATGGTAAATTTTTGTTGACACATCATTACATATTTGAAACGGGATATACTTATAAACCGGAAATATAAATTAATATGCATTTCCGATTGCACTTTTTTTCTAATTCCCTTTGAAGTTGCAAGGGTACAGAAAGTGAGAAATATGATCTCCCATGCTAATCATAAATCTATTTGACGAGGAGGTCGTATTTAAGGAGAGAAAAAAACCAGGCGCTATAGGGAATGGACCCCCCCCCCCTTTTTTCTATTTTTTTTTTAATATTAAATATTCATCGGCTTGTATATTTAAAGTTATATTCAATTCTTAAATATGTACTAACTCTTATCCATATGATAGTTTATCAATATTCTATTTTACAATTATTTGTTTTTATTTATTATTTATATAATTATCAATTACAATGATCAATCAATCAAAAAAACAAAATACACAGAATTTGTTATACACTATAAAGATTAACCAAAGAAATGCGCTCATTATGGCATTGACAGAAACGTATAATACAATTTTGCACTACATCATACATGTATATGAGGGGGATAGGACCTTTATCGGGACTCCGGGATCGGGGTGTTTTTAAGCTCGGGATTTCGGGATTGACCCTTTCGGGATCCGGGAATTCTTTTTTTTTTTTTTAAAGTTTATTTAAATTCGGGACCTCGGGATTTGGGTATCAGGACCCTTCCTACCCCCCCCCCCCCCCCCCCCCCCATAATCCCCCCGGTACATGGTTTTGGTATCCCAGACTACAGGCATAGTTTTATTTTTTTAGAAAAAAATAATCATATTACTAAATGTTTAAAAGGATACCCGTCATGTGATCAATTTTAACGTACACATTTGTCTCTTTCCTTCAGAGGATTTCAGTCCTAACTCCGAAACAGATGATATATTATTTAAGGATACTAATTAACTATTTCCAATATTACACCAAAATACCTTTATGCTTCTAAATTTTGTCCAACCGCACGATTAACTATTAAAAATCCCAAATTAAAATTTATATGGGAATATCATAATCTGCTGAAACTTTAAAGGCAAATACATACTGACGGATCAGTTCAGAGATATTTGGATTTTTTTTTTATTTCGTCGACTTAATAAATTTCATTTCATACTTATTTACGATTATGTAATATTACTGATTGTCGTTGTTTATATTGTCAATCAGAGTTGTTTTTATCAATGGTTTATAATTTTGTCTTTATTTGAGATCCTGGTAACCTGGGATTATAACCGGCTTAATCTGTTATGTAAAATATTACTCAGAGCCGTTTCCTTCTTACTTTATTAGAGTTTCTTTATCATTATTTTATAAGCTAGAGATATAAGATATATTCTTTATTCCTATAAAACTAAAAATTGAAGTTTGTATAAACATATATACTGACTGTTATGACCATTCAACACTGTTCCACACAATCTTATCAAACAAAAGTTTTCTTGATAACATTAAAGTCATTAATTGGTGCTTTGAAAAAAATAATGGAATCGGGAATCAGTGACAGATCCAGAAATTTTCAAAAGATGGGGCCAACTGACAGTCTAAGAGGACGCCCGATCCATTCATGTGTCAGTGATTCTCCATATATCCAACAAAAAATTTCCAACAAAAGGGGACCCGTGCTCCCTGCATCTCTAAACCCACCTCAGGGAATGCGTCTTTGAAGAAACAACAAAAAAGCAGCAAAAGACGACATTAAGTCATCAATTGTTCTTCAACTCATTGCAATTTTTCCGGCAAGTAGAGTCTGTAGAGTAAGTAGAGTACAGCTGTCCTTTTTAAACACTAATGTATACTCGTTCAGGGAAATGGACGCCTGTAAGCCTTCTTCAGTCAGGAAAAAAAAACCAAATTATGTCATTAAACCTGTTGAAACTATGACAACATTCATGATCATTTATGTACGTTACAGGCAAACAAAGTTTATCGATAGGTTGTTGTTATTCCTATGTAAGTGTACACATTGTGCCCCTTAAATAATTTATAACACACTTGTTCCTATATATATATATATATATTGTTATGAAAAAAGGAAAATCACAAAAATACTGATCTCCGACGAAAATTGAAAAAAGGAAAGTCCGTTTTCAAATGGAAAAATCAAAAGATCAAACACATCAAACAAATTGCAAACAACTGTAGAAAATGGTAGATTAAACCTGGTTTTATAGCTAGCTAAACCTCTCACTTGTATGACAGTCGCATCAAATTCCATTATATTGACAACAATGTGTGAACAAAACAAAAAGACATCATAGGTACAAATGTCAAAAATAGGGGTACAGCAGTCAACATTGAGCTATAATCTTAATCATCACAAACACAAACAAACATGTAGCAAAGAAGCATAAAATGGCACACAGATCAAGCACACGAGCAACAATTAAAGAGAAGAAAACACAAATTTATCATAGTCCCATAACACAATGACGGGGTGTATAAGTACAGAGCCACGTCATATATTTATTAAAGAAACATAAAAAGACATAGACAAAGCACATTAGCAAAAATGAAAGACAAGAATACAAAATGTTTTACAATAAATCATAATAACGGGATGTATAAGTAAAGAGCCAGGTCAATGTATCAAAGAAACACCAAAAGGCATACAGACAAAGCACATTAGCAAAAAATATAAGACGAACATACGAGAATTATCAAAACACAATAACAGAATGACGGGCCACATCAAATGGGTACCAATAAAAACAGGTCAAACAGTTAACGCAATATTCACTAAGACAAACAAATGAACAGTATAGACCGTTATTAAGATGATAATCAACGTCAGTACCCAGAATCTATACTTCGACAGGGCATCACCAAAGATATATTTATTGTTGAGATGCCCGTGCATTTGGTGCAAACACTTTGTATACTATCAATGTTATTACTATACCATTGGGTCGATACCTCTTCTAGTGGACTGTTCGTCTCCGAAGGTATCATCAGCCCAGTGGCCAGTACATCGGTACTGTCATGATAATACGGATATTGTGATATTTATATTTGCACATACAAAATTTGGGAAAGAATTTGAATAATTAAGGAATTTCATATCTCCCTTATGCAAAGGTCAGCTTACTTGACCCGCTTTGGCTATACGTTTTGTCCTTTTTGGTTTATATAAGTTCTTCATTTTTTAATAAATTCGGATTTAAAAAAAAAATGTTGGCCTCAATCATAACTGAAGAGACATTTATTGTCAAAATGCAGAAAATGTGTACAGTGTACAGTTAACGTTATTACCTTTATCTTGATGATATTTGTTTTATATATATTCAAGAATACTGGCTCATAATATAATACCGACATTTATCCAAAGGAACTTACTTTAGATAAATTATTATATAAACAGCAAAACTTGTTTGGACGATGGTGACCCTTTAGTTCCATCTTACGGAGTTTATATAACCTAGCTCGTTGGCTTTGGCCTTTTCAATAGTGAAGTTTTTGATTTTAATGAACGTAATCTATGTATTGCTGATAAATTATAAAGTCAAGGATTTCTTTACCACAAATTACTTAAAACTTTAACTAAATTCTTTCATTCATACATATATATTTTGGGTTTGAAGTTTGGCTGTACTTGTAGAAAACATATTACACATCACAATTTTTACGGCCATGGTAATATTGCTTATAAAGCCCGTATATTTGAACATACTACCTGGGTAAAGTTATCAATCATATGTATAGACTAAATATTCTAAAGGGTTACACATTTAATACTGTAATTATATCTTTGGATATTGTTTATATCGGTATAATATTGATTTTGTTATCTATAAATTTAAACCAATTTAAATAGTATTGCTTTACATATCCAGGGTCCACAGTAACGAACAATGGAATGGGTAATCTTATATAATATGTTAATTTATCATTAAAAATTACGTTATATCAAATCAAAACAAATCAGGTTATTTATTGTTTGTTTAACCTATTTTTCATTTACTGTTATATATTATGTTTGAAAACATTATAGTGTACTTATTCTGCCCATTTTGGGTACCTGCAAACATGTTTAGCTTTCCACAGTCATTGTGTGCTTGTCATTTGTGTTTGTTACAGCTTTTACATTAATGCTAGCAAGACAAATCTTTGTTTGGCTTGCTTGCTTTGTGCATGTGTATCAATGTTTGCTCAAGCATGGCAATTAAGATAGGCGGGGCTTCAGCTTGTATACATCATACTTAAATTTTATTGGACGTTACGTTTGAGGTTTAGGACACTTAATTTTAAAACATCACATGACAAATATTCTCTCATTGTTTCCTCACCTGTAAAAATACAATAATTGGTCAATGAAAGAAAAATATAAACTTAATATTATTTTTTTTATAACATATCAATCTATTAGTTCAGTTGTTTCTGTGTCTGCCCTTTCATTTATGTAACTCAAGAAAAAATTCCAATAAATGGGTAACAATTGTATCGAAAAGAGAAAATCGAGTGCACCTTTTTTTATGTTAGGGTGTGTTTGAGATGAATATTTTGTCTTGAAAACGTACAAAGGAAGAGTATTTGATACATCATCTCGCTTCAGATTCTATCATTTCTATATAGCAAAGCTACAGGTTGACTTTATAACATAAAAAAAATCACAATACTAAAAGATGAAATGTAGGGGTCAAGTGAAATACCTATCCAATGAATCACAAAATCAGAGTAGGTGTGTTCGAAAAGCTGTTTTACTAAAAGTATTGGACGACAATCTTTAAGTTGGATGATGAAAATGCATATCTTCGAAAAAATTTTGGTTTCCATTTCTACGATTGTGAAAATGAACTGCCGTAATTGGGAGATAATTTTGACGAAGTAGAATCCTGACTGTATTGTATATTTACAGGTAAGGAAACATGTGAGAATATTTGTCATGTGATGTTTTAAAATCTAGTGTCCTTAACCTCAAACATAACGTCCAATAAAATTTAAGTATGATGTATACAAGCTGAAACCCCGCCTATCTTAATTACCATGCTTGGGCAAACATTGATACAAACAAAGCAAGCAAGCCAAACAAAGATTTGTCTTGCTAGCATTAATGTAAAAGCTGTAATCATATTTGTTTTTTAGTTTCTTGTTTTCTGTAAATAAATCATGCAGGCTGTTAGTTCTCTTGTTTGAAATTTTTTACATTTATCATTTAGATAGAGTCCGTCTATAGCTTTCTGTTGAGGCCTCGCAGTGATCTAAGTAGTTCAACAAATGTATCACATGTTTAGCTATTGAGGTGAATGGCGACATTTTTGGGCTTTGCATATATAGAATATTACCCTTAAAGGATTGGATGTGAAATAAGTGAACGTATAAGAAGTCTGCATGTTGATTTATTTTTACGAATGATGTCCTTGTACCAATGATAATATGGGGACGGAGTCCCCAATTACGGTAGAAAAAAAAAAAAAGAAAAAAAAATCGGGAAAATTTCCCGAATTTTTCATTGTACTAATGAACTCAAAATCGTTAACTTTTTTTTATGTCATGTTTTGAAATCCCGGACCGGCGCAGAAATCTACAATGTACTTCCTTTTTCCGGTCTCGTTTGAATGAAACTTTTAGTATTTAATATATATTTATCGGTCTAGTATAAAATAGGAAGGAACGCAATACCAATTTCATTTTTAATAATTGTTTGATATGAAATAAACGTTACCTGATGAAAGCGTTTCTTTGTTTACATTGAACATGACGTCATAACTAAAATAACGTCACAACTAAAATCCCTAACAACAGAACCAAAATCGGAAACGTTACGGTATTTCCGTTTCTTTTAATTTAAACATGTTTGAATTGAAATAAAAACTAATTTATACAAACTTCGTCCCCATTCACAGGTTATGCCTGCCTCATATTATTAAGTTAAATTTGTTACTAGTTACACTGGTGTAATTATTGTTCATTCTAACATGACGTCCTTCAAACGCTTTGAGTACACACCCGTGGTAAAATATGAATATATTGCCAGTGCTGTTCCGATTGTACTCCCACGTCATATGCTTTTTTATGAATGAGATACCCGACGTCATAGAACAATGACGTTAGAATGTAAGCATTTTACGGGAAAATACACGCTTGTGAATCCGAAAATCATCACAAGGAAACATTACACAAATGATGCTAAAATGTGGCAAAAGCCCTTTATTGTACATCATATAAGACATATAAATAAATTATCATTCAAATTCATCCAAAACTGTCTAAATACATTATTTTAAATAGTTTAAGCATGTCACTAATGCAGTTTGCTCCGTTCTTTTACGCTAGTTTATTTATGGGAACGGCAAATATTTGCCTACACCTAGAGCGCTTCGATCCAAAAGAATTGCCGTATGTGTCCTATCAGAATCGAAATAATTCATGGGGGCTTGAATATATCTAGATTTTACCACGGGTTGTCCCTTTATGCCGATATTTTACCCCTCGCTATCGCTCAGGGGTAAAATATTTGTCATAAAGGGCCAACCCGTGGTAAAATCACGATATATTCAAGCCCCCATGAATTATTTCTTAATTCTAACATGACGTCCTTCAAACGCTTTGAGTACACACCCGTGGTAAAATATGAATATATTGCCAGTGCTGAGTGTAGTGTTACAAAGTATTGAACGGAACGGATATGTGATCTCTGCGCCGGAGATTGTTATTGTACATCATATAAGACATATAAATAAATTATCATTCAAATTCATCCAAAACTGTCTAAATACATTATTTTAAATAGTTTAAGCATGTCACTAATGCAGTTTGCTCCGTTCTTTTACGCTAGTTTATTAGTGCGTTTATTTATGGGAACGGCAAATATTTGCCTACACCTAGAGCGCTTCGATCCAAAAGAATTGCCGTATGTGTCCTATCAGAATCGAAATAATTCATGGGGGCTTGAATATATCTAGATTTTACCACGGGTTGTCCCTTTATGCCGATATTTTACCCCTCGCTATCGCTCAGGGGTAAAATATTTGTCATAAAGGGCCAACCCGTGGTAAAATCTAGATATATTCAAGCCCCCATGAATTATTTCTTAAGTAATACACAATCTAATTAAAAACCGATCTCTCATCGCTCCTGTTTCTGATATGTCGCGCGACATATCAGAAACAGGAGCGATGAGAGATCGGTTTTTAATTAGATTGAGTAATACAGAGATTTTTTTCGTTAAAATTAAATACGTTGTTACATGCCTGAGCGAATATATAGTGGAGTCACGGCCTTGCATGCGGTCATAGAACTTTCGAGCACGATTTTTGTACTCAGACTTGCCGAGAATCAACCAATCAAAATGCTTGATTTCATGTTTTGAGCATGATTTTTGTGCTCTGAGCACTGAGCAAAGTTTTTTGACTCCAACCCACGGTGTTAGAGAATATAATACCATAAAATGGCAACAAGTTAACGTCACCATCTAAAAATGGATCAACAACGTTAGGAAATGAAAACATCTCTTTTATCGTAAATTTTTGTATTAAGCTTCTCGTTAAAGTTATATTATATTCATCAAGATCCAGGAAAGGGTAGTGTTCATGATAAGTATTAGCTTAATTTTAGTGTACCTACTGAAGTCGTCGACTCATTATTGAGAGTCAATATATCATCCAAATATCTGAAGTATTATATGTATCAGATATTGTTTCAATGGAACTTTAGTCATAGTTTGTAGCTCATAATTTTAAGTATGACACGGTGTTTAAATTATAACACCTACAAACCAAATCATCAGTCTATCAATAACTACTCTGCTCTTGACTGTTAACATCAATATCAATTATCCTTCCAATTTATTTTTTTTTTTATGAAAGTTGGATATATGGTTCTAAAGATAACATCCAGACACCAACATTTTGCCCAAATATTAGTCTATCGAGCCAGATTTGGATGAGACATCCTTTTTGGATAAAAAAAAAACATTTTATCCAGAAACCCAAATATTATGTGTCCAGATGACTGGACAGTATTCATCACATTATCATAATAAGCCTTTTATTTCATCCCAAAACTACGGAAGCCTTTTAGGACCATGCTAATTTATTCTTTATAATTTGATACAATTTGAATAAACAAATCATTAATTTGATATAACAAATGATTTGTTTGATATAACAGATTATCAATTTGATATAACAAATTATAATTATTTGAATAAACAATTTATTAATTTGATATAACAAAAAAGGAAATTTGATATTGGAAATTACTTATGTATGGATTGGGGTTATCCCCCTTGTTTATTTGACATAAATGATATACAAGTTAAACGCTTAAACTGTTTATAGATATAGACCAAAATGTTTTTGCATTGCTCATGATCTGAAATCCTTATTCTATATATACAACGTTATTAGGGTGCTCAGAATATACTCGTGTGGTCTTTTTTTTTTTAACAGAAATTGCAAGTCCACAATCATTCAAAATCTCATGCATGTTTCTTTATATTAAATTAAAAATTTCAAAATCAAAAATTAATGTTGAAACTTTATTTAAGACTAAAATGCAGTGATGAATTGAAGGATGTTTTAATAATATATTATTTACCAGCAATTTAAAAAAAAAACATATTTGAACAATACAACAAAGAATTTTTCAATACAGGATCGGGATATTGTAACTTGATAAAGGGATTCGAATGTGGAATTGTGGTAGCTAACCACTGATCCAAGAAAAGACACGAATATGTCAATAAACATGATATTAAAATAGGAAGATGTGGTATAATTTCAAATGAGATGTCTGTTTATTACAAGCTATAGCTACTGGTAGAAAAGGTTCCAGTAAAATTAAATTTTATCGGATGGGAGAGGACTTGTTATCTGAAAGACAGAGAAAACACAAAATCCTTCAACTTCATTTTTAACAGAAATTGCAAGTCCACAATCATTCAAAATTCTCATGCATGTTTCTTTATATTAAATTAAAAATTTCAAAATCAAAAATTAATGTTGAAACTTTATTTAAGACTAAAATGCAGTGATGAATTGAAGGATGTTTTAATAATATATTATTTACCAGCAATTTAAAAAAAAAACATATTTGAACAATACAACAAAGAATTTTTCAATACAGGATCGGGATATTGTAACTTGATAAAGGGATTCGAATGTGGAATTGTGGTAGCTAACCACTGATCCAAGAAAAGACACGTATATGTCAATAAACATGATATTAAAATAGGAAGATGTGGTATAATAATTTCAAATGAGATGTCTGTTTATTACAAGCTATAGCTACTGGTAGAAAAGGCTCCAGTAAAATTAAATTTTATCGGATGGGAGAGGACTTGTTATCTGAAAGACAGAGAAAACACAAAATCCTTCAACATCATTTTTTTTATATATTGATTCAATGTCACGATTCAGGAACTTTTCAATATTCCCAACTATAGCATCCGACAAACGAACGAAAGTTTTTTTTTTAGTGAGAACAACATTTTATCAAACCACATTTATATCTTCAATATAAAAATAAGGAGATGTGATATGATTGTCAAAGTTCAAAAATAAATGGATTTACAGCTTTTACATTAATGCTAGCAAGACAAATCTTTGTTTGGCTTGCTTGCTTTGTTTGTATCAATGTTTGCCCAAGCATGGTAATTAAGATAGGCGGGGTTTCAGCTTGTATACATCATACTTAAATTTTATTGGACGTTATGTTTGAGGTTAAGGACACTAGATTTTAAAACATCACATGACAAATATTCTCACATGTTTCCTTACCTGTAAATATACAATACAGTCAGGATTCTACTTCGTCAAAATTATCTCCCAATTACGGCAGTTCATTTTCACAATCGTAGAAATGGAAACCAAAATTTTTTCGAAGATATGCATTTTCATCATCCAACTTAAAGATTGTCGTCCAATACTTTTAGTAAAATAGCTTTTCGAACACACCTACTCTGATTTTGTGATTCATTGGATAGGTATTTCACTTGACCCCTACATTTCATCTTTTAGTATTGTGATTTTTTTTATGTTATAAAGTCAACCTGTAGCTTTGCTATATAGAAATGATAGAATCTGAAGCGAGATGATGTATCAAATACTCTTCCTTTGTACGTTTTCAAGACAAAATATTCATCTCAAACACACCCTAACATAAAAAAAGGTGCACTCGATTTTCTCTTTTCGATACAATTGTTACCCATTTATTGGAATTTTTTCTTGAGTTACATAAATGAAAGGGCAGACACAGAAACAACTGAACTAATAGATTGATATGTTATAAAAAAAATAATATTAAGTTTATATTTTTCTTTCATTGACCAATTATTGTATTTTTACAGGTGAGGAAACATGAGAGAATATTTGTCATGTGATGTTTTAAAATTAAGTGTCCTAAACCTCAAACGTAACGTCCAATAAAATTTAAGTATGATGTATACAAGCTGAAGCCCCGCCTATCTTAATTGCCATGCTTGAGCAAACATTGATACACATGCACAAAGCAAGCAAGCCAAACAAAGATTTGTCTTGCTAGCATTAATGTAAAAGCTGTAAGCAATTATATATATAGTCGGCTTTAAAAGGTCCCGACATGAAAAATAAGAATCAATACCTTTCGAATTTAACTGACGGCCTAATTCATAATAAAACAATTTACGAAAAACATATATGACAGACATGAACCAACGACAACAACTGAACTACGGGCTCTTGACTTGAAACAGGTACATAAAGAATTTGGCAGGGTTAAACATGTCCTTTTGCGCTCATTTCTCCCCAAAACTAGCACAGCACAAGACCACTGGACTATAAAAAATCAGTTGAATGATCGGATCATCATTTATTACTATCATTGACGATATCAGACCGGGTGCGGATCCCGCCTTTCTGCAAAAGGGGAATCCAAACCAGGGAACACATTGAAACGTCCACAAAATAAAATAAAATCGAAGAAAACATCAAAACTCCCTCTCCCCTCATACCGGATTCGCTAATGCAGGCTGCATCCATTAAAAAAAGATCCATTGGTGGCCATCGGCTGTTGTCTGCTCTATGGTCGGGTTGTTGTCGCTTTGACACATTCCCCATTTCCTTTCTCAACTTTATTCTAACATCAGTAACACTTTTGAGTGTGTTATGTAGGTTTAAAAAAATGATAACAATATCAAGTAACTAACTAAATCGTAAAAGAAAAAGGAGAGAAAAATCATGCCAGACATATATTGTAGTGGATTGCAGTAGTTTTGATAAATATTTATAAGACAAAAGTATCATGGAAAACATAAACTCATCATGAATGTGGCAGAAGAGGTAATAGTAAGCATTATCTACTTAAGAGTTATAATTAGTCATATGCCACTAGAAACTATTACAGCAAAATGCAATGAGTGTGTAGGTAAAGGATAATACCTTTGACTATAGCTTGCTAGCTGGACCGTGAAGAAACAACAAGGTAAAGTAGGTTACCCTCCTTTTGGAGTAGTCTAGTTGGCCAAACGATGAAAAGAAAAGCTCCAAGCGATTGTAGTCAATAAACAAGAGGCTCTCAAGAGCCTGAATCGCTCACCTGGTAAACAATGCCTGCAGCCATGTTTTTTGACGAAATAGAAAATAAAACACAAACTTTATTTTATACACCCTACTGATCATTCAAATAAAGTTTGGTTGAATTTGGTTGAGTAGTTTTAGAGGAGAAGATTTTTTAAAGTTAGCAAATATGATGAACAAATTGTGAAAAATTGTCATTAAAGGACAATAACCCCTTAAGGGGTCAATTGACAATTTTGGTCAGATAAACTTATTTGTAGATCTTACTTTGCTGATCATTTTTGCTGTTAACAGTTTATCTTTATCTATAATAATATTCAAGATAATGACCAAAAACTGCAAAATTTTCTAAAAATTACCAATTAAGTGGCAGCAACCCAACAATGGGTTGTTTGATTCATCTGAAAATTTCAGGGCTGATAGATCTTGACCTAATGAACATTTTTACCCCATGTCAGATTTGCTCTAAATGCTTTCGTTTTTGAGATATAAGCCTAAAACTGCATTTGACCCCTATGTTCTATTTAAAGTAAGGGCGGCCATGTTTTTTGACGGATCAAAAATCGAAGCACATACTTTGTGCAGGATAATCTAAGGAACTATCATGCTTAGTTTCATCCAAATCCATTCAGTAGTTTCAGAGGAGAAGATTTTTTAAAGTTAGCAAATATGATGAACAAATTGTGAAAAATTGTCATTTAAGGACATTTACCCCTTAAGGGGTCAATTGACAATTTTGGTCATATTAACCTATTTGTAGATCTTACTTTGCTGATCATTTTTGCTGTTTACAGTTTATCTTCATCTATAATAATATTCAAGATAATGACCAAAAACTGCATAATTTCCTTAAAATTACCAATTAAGTGGCAGCAACCCAACAATGGTTTGTTTGATTCATCTGAAAATTTCAGGGCTGATAGATCTTGACCTAATGAACATTTTTACCCCATGTCAGATTTGCTCTAAATGCTTTCGTTTTTGAGATATAAGCCAAAAACTGCATTTGACCCCTATGTTCTATTTTAAGTAATGGCGGCCATGTTTTTTGACGGATCAAAAATCGAAGCACACACTTTGTGCAGGATAATCTAAGGAACAATCAGTTTAAGTTTCATTCAAATCCATTCAGTAGTTTCAGAGGAGAAGATGTTTGAAAAATTGTTAACGACGACAGACGACGACGACGACGACGGACGCCAAGTGATGAGAAAAGCTCACATGGCCTTTTAGGCCAGGTGAGCTAAAAATATCCGACATGGAGAAAATGAATATATTTGGATTTTTACTGGGACAATGGCTTTGAAACTTTCAGACAGGTAAGACTATATATCAGAAAAGGTACATGTGAAAATTCAGGTAGCAAACATTGATTTTTGCAGAAACGTTATATAGTAACACAAGAGTTCATCAAAGTTTCCATCAAGCAGCTCGTTATTTTGCAAATGTCATAGCCCCGCTTGACAGTCTCCCGAATGACCAAATTATTAGAAAACCGTTATGTTCTGTTCCCACACTAATTATGAACAAGTACACATTTTTTTAGGGGCCAGTTACAGCATGCCTTCGGGTGTAGGATTTTCTTGCTGTGTTGAAGACCCATTGTGGCCTTCAGCTGTTTTCTGCTCTTTTAGTCAGGTTGTTGGGGTGTCTTCGACACATTCCCCATTTTATCAATATTCAAAAAGCTTTATGAAATTTTGTTGATTGGTTTCAGAGGAGTTGTACTTACAAACTGTTGCAGTAGTATTTTTATATGGCAAATTTCTGAATTCCAAAGGGCATAAATCCTGGAAAAATCATTGAATCATTATTTTATGTTGATTTGCACATCTACACAGTATGTCTTAATTTCTTCAAAGCTTCATGAATTCATTTTTGTTTGGTTCAGCTGTTGCAATCGTATATTAAGGCCAAAATTATAGGTTCAAAAGGGCAGGAATCCTAGAAAAAATATATGAGGAATGTGTCCATGGGACACATGATGCCCTCACTTGCATATCATGTAATGTTATAAAGGGACATAAACTGAAAAACAGTAAAAGTAGCGCTACCCAAGTTTGTACTTGATCTGTGTTTTGTGTATAAGTTTCATAACATTTGGTTGAGGCAAATTAAAGTTAGAGAATGGAAACAAAAAATTCAGACATTTTTCTATGGTAAAGGGGTGTAAATCAAGATTATTTAAGTGACCCCACTAAGATTCAAACTTAAACTGTTTTTTTTGTGGTAATAAGGATTGTATATAAGTTTCATGATATCAGGTTGAGGCAATCTTAAGTTAGAGGACAGAAACAAAACATCAGCAATTTTTATACGACCGCAAAATGTTGTCCGAAGACAAATTTGGTTTTTGACAATAACTTAAGTTTAAGTGGGTGGATCTCTATGAAATTTTACCAGAAGGTTTAAAACCAAAACAAGAAGGTTGGGATTGATTTGGGGGTTATGGTCCTAACAGTTTAGGAATAAGGGGCCAAAAAGAGACCATAACAAGCATTTTTTAGTTTAGAGGCCAAAAACTGTTGGTACCATTAAATCACAAATCAATCACAACCTTCCTTTTGAGGTATTGAATCTTCTGATAAAATTTCATAGAGATCCATTGACTTAAACTAAAGTAATTGTCTGGAAACTAAATGTGTCTTCGGACGACAACGACAATATCATAGCACTATACGGTTTGCAGTCATATAAAAATTGTGAAAAAAATGATTCCCCAGACTGAGACAGACAGACGGAGTGCAAACCTAAAGTCCCCTCCATTTCGTCTGTATGAGACTAATTACTATGATTCACAGTACTTGGATGAAGTATCTATAATACTAAAATAACGAGGACCAATTTGTCAGCCGTCATCGGGTAAAAACGACAAATAAAAGAATTCAACTTTATATATAGCTAATATAGGACAATGGTGTAGATTAAAAATTACACCACTCCAGACCCTTTTGTTTTCCACATAATTAATATTGCCAATAATTAACAAGTTCCGGGTCGAATCCGATACCGATACTAATAATATATTCATCTGTTACCTATTAAATATTTATCCAATATGTATGACAAGACAAGAGAAATTGTATGACAAAAAACATTCTCATTCAACAATCACTTATAGAAATTTTAAGACTTTTAATGAGCAAAATTATTTAAAAGATTTAAAAAGTGCACCTTTTCAACATATTGAATTTGAAAATGACCCATCTGTTTGTAATGAAATGTGGTACAACATTTTTAATAACATTTTAAATAAACATGCCCCTATTGTGAAAAAGAGGGTAAAAAAAGACAGACAGCCTGAATAAAGAAATCTCATATGCAAGAAAAATGAGAGATAAATATCACTCACTGGGAATGTGGGCTGAATATAGATTCTAGAGAAACAGAACAAAACATCTATAATACTAAAATTACGAGGTCCAATTTGTCAGCCGTCATCACGTAAAAACGACGAATCAAATAATTCAACTTTATATACAACTAATAAAGTACAAAGGTGTAGATTAAAAATTACACCACTCCAGGCCCTTTTGTTTTCCACGTAATTAATATTGCCAATAATTAGGAAGTTCTGGGTCGAGTCCGATACCGATACCAATAGTATAATCACCTGTTACCTATTACCTTATCTGTACGTTCCGCATCTGACAGGCACACCACCAAACGGTGTATTCAGGATTAATATGCTATATACACGGGTCATAATCACAGGGTTGACACTACTAAATTGTCAAATTGTTACCTATTGTAGTATTTTAATCCGTAAGACTTTCTAAGATAACAATACGAATACTAAAAATCTGGACTAAAAATAAGTTTCAATTTGTTTAACGGGCATGACGTAAAACAGCGAATCAAAGAATTCAACTTTATTTATAATTAAAAACCAATTGTTCAGAGAACAATTGTAGGTCTTTCCACTAGAAAAGATCTTTTTTGATATTGAAATATTAAAAATCAGTTTAAAATGTTAGTTCCTATGGCTGTATGATGTATTTATATGAATTTAAAGCAAAGGTCAAAATCTAGAACGTCATATTAACCTATGACCTTGACCTCAATTTCAAGTTCACAAACCAAGGACCTTAAATCAAAAGACCCAAGGTCTTTAATATGTTTGGTTTATTAGTAATATCACTTTACGCGTAATTCTAAATGTAAGATGGGCAAAAACTCCTATTTATTGTCTGCGCACCCTTTCAATCAAAATATACAAGTAAGGACATGTCGCAACTAACAATTTATGAAAAATTATTTGTCGATATGTCATAAGGTATTTGAAAATAAATGAAAATAAGCCAAAATCAAAATTTAGAATATGACCTTGACCTTTGACCTTGACCTCATTTTTATTATTTTCGACCAAGGACCCCAAATCTAAAGACCCTATGTCTTTATCACTTATGGTTTACCATTTAGAAATGCATATCACTTAATTTAAGGGAAAAGGGTGAATAACTCTCATATGGAGTCTCCGTAAAGCTTCGGTCCAAATGAATATCCTAATCCTGAAGATGTAACGAGCAATTTGGTAAAATAAATTTGTCGTAATCTTTAACGGTTGCGAAGGAGTAGTGGCCACAAGAAAAACAGTGTTTGGGGAGATAACTCTTACAACGTAAAGTATTTTGTTACACAGTTGTAAATTTTTAAAGCGTATAAACTATACGATACCATATTCCAAATATCTAAGCGACATCTTTTGAAACATCAATAATACGCAAGAAAAAAAATTAGGCGGAAGAAAAAAAAAAAAAAAAATAATAATAATAATAATAATAATCAGAACAAATTCAATAGGTCTTTCCACGGAAAGGTGGAAAGACCTAATTAAAGAACCTTAGTGAGCACGCTCACATACCACTGTGTCTAAACCACACCGGCAAAATTTGCTCGGACTTGATGGTATCTAACATCCGGCACAATGACGGAACACCAATAGACAAAAGAAAGGTAGGTTTCTCCTTATTTTTTTAATTTTTTTTATGATATCGAAGAATATATATACATATACAACTATTTTCTATTGTGAGATGCAATATTTTCTACAACCGTTCTATATTAACGGAGAAATAAGTCAAAATGCATGTTAAAATGACGAATTGAGTGAACCTTGCCTCGAAATTGTTTAATTTCTCGTTAAATTGTTCACATTGTACGAAAAGAAAGGTACGGTAAGATAGATATTGACACGGAGATTGCAAATTTAGTTATTATGAACATCTCCATAATTGTATCTCTGTGTATGGAACGAAAGAAATAGGTTATGTCAAAATGGAACTGGCCGGTTTCGTCAATGTTGTTACTACACAATCACCCGGTTTCGTCTATATATATCACCCGGTTTTTTTTTTTTTTTTTTAACAAACAATTTATGAAAAGAAACTTTGGCACGGATCTGAACATTGTCTTTCGAGAATTTAAATATATATTTATTGTAAAGTAAACTTGGCGTGTTAAAATCTATTTTAAACGGGCACTTTTGGACATAGTTAATTATGATAATACACATTTTCCTAATGAAAGGCGTATCCCTTATTTCACTTAACTTCAAACTTATTTTAAATGGAATATAAATACTGAATAGCAAACACTGGTATCTAATTAATTTGTAACATTATTATATTTTCTTTGTTTATAATAGTAGTATGTAAAGATGAAAAATAAAAGGATGTGTTTTGATTGTGCCATAATTTTAATTTACTATACTATATTATATACACTTAGTTTACAATATTTACTATCACTCATTAATACATTTATGCATTCAATCATTGACGAACAGTCCCAAACCGACTATAGTCTATACTGTTCTGCACAAATTAATCATGCATGCAGTCCTGCCAGATTTTCTGGTACTATATATACTGTGTTACTTACGCACTAAAGCGAGTTTTCACACTTAAGCATCCATAACATAGCAGTGAGATTTGTAACTTTCTCCCCGTCTGTTTATTTTCATAGGCATGTTTTTCACATTATTTTTACAGTTCAAATTCATTTTTTGTACAGTTTAAATTCAATTGAAACTTCAAGATAACTTTCGAAAACAATATCTGACAGTTTTGTATTTTCAATGTGAATAAAAGTTGGTTTGCAAAACATGACCGTCATTTATATCTAGGTCTTATTAAGAAGAAGTGACGGTAACCACTTATCCCATAAACATTGACAATGAGACAACTTTCTTTTAGACACAAAAATTATGTTGAAATAATCAAGTTTAGGTCAGCGTATGCCTTAAACAATGAGAAAGACACACAAACTGCATGAAAGCAAGCTATAACAGGGCCCTAAATTATAAATGTAAAACAATTCAAACAAGAAAATTACCTGCCTATTTTATGTTCAAAACGCATATGGTATAAAGCAACCAAAGACAACCATGGAATTACAAGCGTGTGATTCGGGAATGGACTGAGTCAAAGTGTTGTCGAAGACACAAACAGTACAACAAAAGTACAAATAAAAAAAAATGATGAAAAAACCTTAACTCGTCCGATGACAGAGCCTGTATAGTAAATGCGCGATGTGTGCCAAAACTTGTATCGTAGTTAAAAGTATCCCTTAAATATAATAAATATACATGTATTCACAGTTTACTATAAAGTCCATTATCACTGAACTAGTATAAATATTTATTAAGGGGCCAGCTAAGGACGCCACCGGATGCGGGAGTTTCTAGCTTCATCGAAGACCAATTGTGGCCTTCGGCTGTTTTCTGCTCTATGGTCGGGCAAAAAAATAATCAAAATATTGTTCTACTCGCTACGCTCGGCGGTATGTAAAAATTGTTCGAATTACGTCCACAGACTATTATACTAATTTGTACATAGCAGTATAGTTACAATAAGGGATAAAAAAAAATATTTTAATGCATGGTAGTTGTAATCCTACATTCATTTTCTATGTCGATTATGCATGCAAATACAGTTGTCTTATTATCAACGTTTATCCTTAAGAAGATTTTTTTTAACGATTGTAGAAAAGATTACATACATAGAACGATTAGATTACTTATAAAGGTGTCCATCCTTTTGTGCGAGAAAATCACATATCAATTTTGTGTTTCGATTTTTAAGACCGTAAACTTTAATTTCAAGTTTAAACATGTTCAACATATTTTCCCATAACTCATATAGAAAACGCATATTAAGAGAGCTTAATCTCAATATGCTGTTAAAAAATTTCGGAATGCAAAGTAAATTAAAATATTTGTGTTCTATAAGAGTAGGAATTCAAGTTTTTGCTTATTATTTATTTGAATCTGAGATTCATATAAATAATAAGCCGTTGTCCGGTGAACGAACTTGTTTTCCAACGACCCACAAAACTCCCTTTGAACGCTGAAGTTAAATAATCAATTATAATGTAATGCGATTATGATTTTTTTTATTTGACCAAACCGGGTTATGCATTTTGAAATCTATGACGAAACCGGGTTGTATACATTGACGAAACCGGCCAGTTCCATTTTGACATGACCCATTTCTTTCGTTCCATACACAGAGGTACAATTATGGAGATGCTCACAATAACTAAATTTGCAATCTCCGTGTCAATATCTATCTTCCTGTACCTTTCTTTCCGTACAATGTGAACAATTTAACGAGAAATTAAACAATTTCGAGGCAAGGTTCACTCAATTCGTCATTTTGACATGCATTTTGACTTATTTCTCCGTTAATATAGAACGGTTGTAGAAAATATTGCATCTCACAATAGAAAATAGTTGTATATGTATATATATTCTTCGATATCATAAAAAAAAATTAAAAAATAAGGAGAAACCTACCTTTCTTTTGTCTATTAGTGTTCCGTCATTGTGCCGGATGTTAGTTACCATCGAGTCCGAGCAAATTTTGCCGGTGTGGTTTAGACACAGTGCATACCCCACGTCCCCACATTGTCATTGGAGAAATTAAATAAGTATAAGAAAAAAAAAATGTATAAGAAAAAATATTGAATAATAATTTCCTGTCAATATACATAGTATGTCCTTATTATCTACAAAATTTCATGAAATTCTGTTGTGTGTTTTCAGAGGAGTTGAGATGACAAACTGTTGCAGAAGTACATTGAAGCAAATAAGTTCAAAGGGGCATAACTCCTAGAAAAAAATTGAACCGTAATTTCCTGTTGATATGCACATCTACATAGTATGTCCTTATTATCTACAAAGTTTCATGAAATTCTGTTGTGTGGTTTGAGAGGAGTTGCGATGACAAACTGTTGCAGTAGTACATTAAAGTAAATAAGTTCAAAGGGGCGTAACTCCTAGAAAAAAAATTGAATCGCAATTTCCCGTCAATATGCACAACTACATAGTATGTCCTTATTATCTGAAAAGGTTTCGTGAAATTTTGTTGTGGTTTGAGAGGAGTTGCGATGACAAACTGTTGCAGTAGTACATTAAAGTAAATAAGTTCAAAGGGGCGTAACTCCTAGAAAAAAAATTGAATCGCAATTTCCCGTCGATATGCTCATCTACATAGTATGTCCTTATTATCTGAAAAGGTTTAGTGAAATTCTGTTGTGTGGTTTGAGAGGAGTTGCGATGACAAACTGTTGCAGTAATACATTAAAGTAAATAAGTTCAAAGGGGCGTAACTCCTAGAAAAAAAAATATCGCAATTTCCTGTCGATATGCACAACTACATAGTATGTCCTTATTATCTGAAAAGGTTTTGTGAAATTCTGTTGTGTGGTTTGAGAGGAGTTGCGATGACAAACTGTTGCAGTAATACATTAAAGTAAATAAGTTCAAAGGGGCGTAACTCCTAGAAAAAAAATTCAATGAATCGCAATTTCCCGTCGATATGCACAACTACATAGTATGTCCTTATTATCTGAAAAGGTTTCGTGAAATTCTGTTGTGTGGTTTGAGAGGAGTTGCGATGACAAGAAACAGGACTGACGGACGGGTCAAAAACATTATACCCTCCGCAACTTCGTTGCGTGGGGTATAATAATATAGGACAATGCTGTTGATTAAAAAATACTCCATTCCAGGACCTTTTGTTTTCCAAATAATTAATATTACCAATAATTTCAATAAGTTCCAGTTCGACGGGTTCAAACAGAAAGATTTGAAAGCAGAGAAAATTGTGTATCTTATAATCGGCATGACTTTCTCAGATGATAGTACTAATACTAAGATAAGGCTTGCGCATAGTTATATACTTTAATTCAGTCACGGACCCGCGATATCACGGGTGTGTTCTAGTATTATTGATAAATCTAAACAGAAATATTATAATGATATGATAAAAGACTCAAAAGATTCTAAAACACTATGGAAATGTATTCAGTCTAAATCCATCTAATCCATCAAAACCACATGAACTTATTACAACTGGAGACAATAAAACAACCGATCATAAAGAAATTGCTAATACGTTCAATAATTATTTCACCTCATGTGTTGAAAAATTAAGGCATAGTAGGGCACCAATCAACTCAAATTTTAATACTCTGACAAACTATGTACAAATGAAATTCTTGAAAAAAAGGCATAATAAATTCATCATTCCTCCAGTAAAAGTTTCAGAACTATTTGCTGAAATAACTAAACTAGATGTTAAGACATCTTCTGGTACTGACAATATAGGTCCTAAGATTTTAAAACTTAGTGCTCCTTTCATAGCATCTTCCTTAACATACATTTTTAATCGAATGATTGATACTGGTATTTATCCATCTGTTTTAAAAAATGCCAAAGTAGCTCCAATTTTCAAATCTGGTGAAAAAAATGTAGCTAGCAATTACAGACCAATATCTGTTTTGCCAACATTATCAAAATTAATTGAGAGACATGTATCAAAACATCTGTATAAATATTTGACAAAGTTTGATATTTTACACCCTTCCCAGTCTGGTTTTAGACCCAACCATTCATGTCAAACTGCCCTCTATTATTGATAAATGGCAATGAATAATGGAAATATCAATTTGGCAGTCCTCTTGGATTTTAAGAAAGCTTTTGATGTTGTTGATCATGAAATTCTATGTAAAAAACTTCTAATTTATGGCTTCCATGAAGATACTGTTGATTTTTTAAAATCATATTTGAGTGAAAGAACACAGCAAGTCCATATAAATAATCAGTTTTCTCATAAAAAGTTTATAAATTTTGGTGTTCCACAGGGCTCAATACTTGGTCCCATTTTGTGTTTTGTTCATAAATGACCTTCCATTACACCTCAAAAACTGTCATACAGACTTGTATGCTGATGACACAACTATGCATACATCAGGAAAGACTATTGGTGACATGCAATTAAAAGTACAAGATGATCTCCAATGTGTTGAAAAATGGTGTCATGAAAATAGCATGTTCATGAATTCAGATAAGACGAAATGTATGGTTATAGGTACAAGACAAAGGCTGCGTTTAAATCAAGCAGATCCAGTTCTAACTATTGAGAATAATATTCTTCAAAAATCATCAATTGAAAAACTTTTAGGTGTTAGAATTGACTCTAATCTGTCCTGGACAGGCCATATTAATTACTTATGCTCATCAATTTCATCAAGAATTTTTTTACTCTCTAAAATTAAGAAATTTCTAATTATTGATCTAAGAAAATTATTTTATAATGGTTATATTCTCCCACTGATAGATTATTGTTGTATTATTTGGAGTGGTTGTGCTAAAAATGAGCTAGTCAGAATAATAAAATTGCAAAAAAGAGCTGCAAGACTTATTTTAGATGCTGATCCACTTTCATCATCAGCTCCACTGTTTAAACAGCTTGGATGGATGACAGTAGTGAACAGAATCTCATACCACAAATCAGTTTTGATGCATAAATGCCTTAAGAATGAAGCCCCTGTATATCTCACTGAAAAGTTTAAAGAAATGCCAGAAATAAACCAATATTGTTTGAGAAATGCCTCTTGCAAAAATTTACAAGTTCCAAAAGCCAAAACAGAGCTTTATAAGAAATCTTTTATATATTCAGGATCTATTTTATGGAATAACTTACCAATATCCCTGAAAAAATCAACCTCAAGTACAAGCTCATTCAAAAACGATTTAAAAAATTACTTGATGGAACATTAAGAAGCTGTGCGTTTTTTATATGCATAATAATTTTCACACACTTACTCAAACTTATGATATTGTTGATGCCAATACTATACATGTCATATATGAATTTGTAACTTTTACCCGTTTTGAAAATTGTATATTTCATAACAATTTTTTATTTCATTATTCATGTATGTGTGTCTGTTTGATATTTTGTAATTGTTTGTTATATTTCATTGTATTTTATGAGGGCCTCAGGAAAGATTAGCTTTACAGCTAACTGTGTAACCCTCTTTAAATAAAGAATTATTATTATTATTATTATTATTATTATTACCTTATCTGTACGTTCCGCATTTGACAGGCGCACCACCAAACGGTATATTTTTGCTATATATATGGGTCATAATCACAGGGTTGACACTACTAAATTCAATCATTGTCAAATTGTTTTCTATTGTAGTATTTCAATCAGTAAGACTTTCTAAGAAAACAATACGAATTCTAAAAATCTGGACTTAAAATAAGGCATATAGGTACAGTTTTCAATTTGTTAGCGGGCATGCCGTAAAACAGCGAATAAAAGAATTCAACTTTATTTATAACTAATATAGGACAATCCCGTTGATTAAAACATACTACATTCCAGGACCTTTTGTTTTCCAAATAATTAATATTACCAATAATTGATAAGTTCCAGGTCAATGGGTTCAAACGGAAAGATTTTGAAAGCTGAGAAAACTGTGTATCTTATAATCTGCATGACTTTATCAGATGACAATACCAATACTTAAATAAGGCTTACGCATAGTTATATACTTTAATTCAGTCACGGACCCACGATATCACTGGTGTGTTCTAGTAAAGCTATATAAATACACATCAAACTGTGTCAAACATTTATTTATCAGTTGAATTAAAACAGCTAAAAATACATCACAAAAAAGAATTCATATAATAAATCTAACTATTTCTGATAGATAATAAACTTTTATACATTCACACACACACACACACTACATGTATTCCATGTATATGAAAAATAAAGATGATATAACAACAATTTGGATACAACTAACATAGCACATGTTTTTGTATTTTGCCTGCTTTAGAATTAAATGCCAACAGCTAAAAAGTAATTGAAATTTTTTTTTTTATATTTAATTCTGGATTAAAAATAACAATAACACAAAATAATTTTTTCCCCTAAATCAAAAAGAAATATACCATACTTTTATTTCAAATTATTTTCAATTGTGATTCTGAAGAACTCTTAAATATTGATTTCTAAAACTTCATCATAACTAATACAAAATGCATAAAAAACAGTCATCAACAAATTACAAAAAGTTTTTCTGCACGACTTAAAAAAAAAAATGCTTGCGACTAATTCATTGAATGAATGAGCCTTGAACACTTGAGTACACTGGTACTAGTTAATAATCACAACTCATATATTTGGCTATTGGTACATATATGATCTGTCATTGTTTATTCTGTTCCTGACAGTCTAAATTAAGGACATTTTGGTTTGGACTTTCAAGATTCAAACTTTCCAATGATATCTTTTTCTTGAAATAAGAAGTAATCCTGAAAAATAAAATGCTAAATTGAAAAGTATTATTAACATAACAAATACACAATAAAGGTGACAACACTGTGTTTGAACAAATATTTAAAAGAACTATACTAGAAAAATATTTTAAATATGAACTTTTTTTCGTCTTCTCTTCTTTATTTTAATCTTTAATTTGTAAAATCTTAAGGAAGGTTTCACAATTTTTTAGATAAACTTATGGGACTGACTTGATATCTAAATGTTCCAAGGCTTATCACTACCTTATTTGATACACAAAATATAGTGCATTGATCATAACATTCTATACATCCTATCCATAAACATTTCCACAAATGTATCAATGTAATATATGCTCAGATATTCAAGGAACAAAATGATGTTTAACTTGTCAAGAAAATTATATAACTTTTGCAAGGTTCAGGAATCTAATATTTAATCTAAAAATATAAATTATGTAATTGTTAATCTCATCTTTAAAGTTGAAGGTTTCTTTCTTTGTCTAGAATAGCTGTTAAATCAACTACAACCAATGCCATATCTAATATTACTTCCCACTGATATATTGAAGCAATATTTACAGTTCAGTGCTGTCAAGCACTTTGATTAAATACATGTGTTCATACAATTAAGGTCTTGCCTATAAGGCTAACACACTACTGTTTCTGTCCTACAAACATGTACTTTTGATAGTTTGCAATGATTTAAAAAAAAAATCAATTTGGATGTCACATGTAAAATGATGCAAGTGATCAGTTTTTAAACCTGGAAGTTGTTGGGGTTTTTAATCTGAAAACACATCGTGTGCCACTGTGTGGTATAGTTGACTCATATAAACCCTGAAACCAAATTTTAGAACTCCCTGTAATGTAGTTCCTGAATAACTTCAATAAGATTTGACAAAAAAAAATCATGGGATGGAAGGCCAGACGTAAAGCAGTTTATTTCTAATGCAGCAAAAAACCTGCAATCTGATTGGTTAATTACCCTGGTGTTAATAACAAGGATTGGGTGTTATTAACACCAGGGTAATTAACAAATCAGATTGCAGGTTTGAACAAGGATTGGGTGTTCTTAACACCAGGGTAATTAACCAATCAGATTGCAGGTTTGAACAAGGATTGGGTGTTATTAACACCAGGGTAATTAACCAATCAGATTGCAGGTTTGAACAAGGATTGGGTGTTATTAACACCCAATCCTTGATAAATCAATTTTTGCCAAAATAAAAAGAAATAAAATGTAAAAAAAAAAAAAAAGAATTGAATAAAATTGTTTTATTACTAAGTAAATGGTTTAATACCTCATCTTCTAGCACAATTTTTGTTCCACCATATTCAGGTAATAATACTTTGTCTCCTACTTGCACGTTCATTGGTAATGTTTCTCCCTTCTGAAAATTTTTAATATTAAACAATAAATTCTTCAATCATGCCACAGTAACAAAGCTGTACTCAGCAGCCGTTTTAAAGTTTGATCAAAACAAATAAAACCTAAAAGTTTAAGTATACAGATATCTTTCACAGGGCCAGTCAATTAGGACAAAGATCCTCTTTCCCCTTTTTATATTTTCTACAAAACACAATGAAAAGATTTTTTTTTAATTTCAGCGTTCTTTCGTTAATTTAAAATGTTTTTGCTTATAATAATCCATTATTCCACCTTTCTCCATTAAAGACATTAAAATTTGCCAAATTTAAATGTGAGGCTTGTTGAGTGTTTAAATTTATTTGTTGAGAGAGGAGAATTAGCCTGTTAAATGAGGATAAATGGTGAAATAGGTTATCACTGAACTAGTATACATATTTGTTTAGGGGCTAGCTGAAGGACGCCTCCGCGTGCGGGAGTTTCTGGCTACATTGAAGTCCCATTGGTGGCCTTCGTCTGTTGTCGCTTTGACACATTCCCCATTTCCATTCTCAATTTTATTCTGTTAACACATTTTAGATGATAATGTAGATGAACTTTATCTTTTTAATGATCTCTTGATACCATTAAGGTTACAAAATAAGTAAAGGCAGAGTATTATCTTATAGATTAAATCTAGCTACACCTGTACATATATTTACTATACATGTACATACATTTGTTTTGGATCCACTGCCAACTGCTAATACAGTAGCATGTTGAATTTTTCCTTGGGCTTTTTCTGGAATCATAAGGCCACTTTTTGTCTTCAATTCTGGAGCAAATCTCTCTACCAGAACTCTGTCAAACATGGGTATAAATTTCTTGAAAGCACGTGCCTGCAATTGGAATGATGAAATACATAAATTAAAACTTAAAGGTTTATTCGTCTTATACAAATTCCTTAATTTGTAATTAATTCTGCAAATCAGAAAGTCAAAGAATCTTCAATAAAATGCTCTGAGGGGCCCAGGTTCATATGACAGAAGTCAAACCCTGAACTAAGCCTAAGGTCAAGTATGGACACCACATTCAAACTTGATAAAGCTCTGAATTTGGATTGTGATTAATTATATGAAACAGAATGAATGACTCGAGGTTAAAGAATTGATCAATAGGAAATTGAACTTTTACCTATTGCATATGTAATGGTCCAATATCCAAAATCGAAATACACCTTTATATTCAGCATATCAAGTACACAAAGAATTTAATTTAAAATTAATTTATTTCCTAAAATTATTTTTATTTTTAAGTTGTTACTGGCCCTGAGTTCGCTTACATTGCTGCTCACAAGGAAGCTATAAAACCAAGAGTTCCAAACGGTGGAGTTGAATTCATCTCTTCTTAAATTTTACAGACGCCATCATGAGTTGGTTGACCATTATGGAGTAACCGTTTCACAGATGATATTGGATATGTTCCTGGTGTTGTAACTAAAATACCCCTTCCCTTTTCACGAATGTGACCTATTGGATTGGACTATTATCGGATTGGTAATAATATAACAAACAGGACACATGTGGAGTAGGATCGGCTTACGCTTCTGGAGCAGTTTTAGTTGTAGTATGTTTTGCTTAGTCTTAGTTTTGTATGTTTTTGTCTTTCGCCCCTCTTTTAACTGGGAATACTATTAATTCATTGCTTTCTGTCTTGCTTATCTGTAGGTTGTTTTTGTGCCTTGTACAAACATCAAAATAAGTGTTTCTTAATTTGATAATTTTCTGATTACTGCTTATATCTTTTAGGTTGAAATTAGGAATAGGGAAAATAACCTATCAATCAGTTATACGTAAAAGTGTTATATTGATTCATTGATTGGTATTTAATAGACGTATTTACACTTGTATGCAAATTTGTCCGCCATTACGTAAAATCACACAGGTTCCCGTAAACTTTGACATCAGGCCTAAAATAAAATTTCATTTGTTTGGCATTGCCGCCCGACCCACTGAAAAACTTGCCGCCCAAATAATTTTATTTGCGTTTCAGAAATTTTTTTTTTTTATTTAAAAAAAATCGAAATTGTGCCGGAATTTGATCGTATCCGCCGAGTTTGTTCCTGGCTTTACTTATTTCAAATCACGATCTTTAAAGCGCTTGCCTTACACTGTATTGGGAGCAAACATTTAAATGACATGGAATAGAAAAAGTCTGCCAAAAGTAATGTCAAAGAGGCCGACAGGGGAAAGCATCTCCCTATGCTGCAATGCATTGGTGAAGGGAGATGGATTTAATCAAAAATCAAAGTTCAGCTATTCTTTGAAAGAAACGTTCTGAGACACCTTGTAGAGGACTCAAATTTTATCTTTTGTAAAGCAGAAACAGATGATGTCTGCTCGACTTTGTCGCTTCATGAGATAGATGTTTTTCACCGGGACATCACAGAACAAATATGCGTGGCTCTTAAATTTGTTGAATATGCGTGGCTCTTACATTTGTTGAACTTATTAAATATTTGAAATTTATCATTGACAAATTTTCCCTTGAACCAGAGAACAATGTATCTACTATAGTGTAACCGGAGGGTTTTTTACGTTGCGTATTTTCTGTGTCAACTTTTACATATTTTACCCCAGACCGTGTAAAGAGTAGGTATCGGAATCCTGAGTCTCTGATCCTTCATATGTGGCTTTGTATGACTTAACACTAGCAAGTTTTCATAGTTAATTATAATAAATTACAATTAAACAAATATCAACAATATTATAAAGATAAAAGTATTCAAATGTAAATAAGTTAAAACTCGCATAAAAGTGACAGAATATGGCGAGGTCTGTGCAAGACCAAAGATAGACATTTTTTTCTATATATAACAATGTCATCTTACAGTTAGTGGTAAGGTCTGTGCAAGACCATCAAGCTTTCTATATGTAAAGCTATACTGCAGGGTGACTAGTGTCGACAAGCAGTGTTGCGTATCTTTTCTTTCATAAAAGCACCTACCGTAAAGAGTCTCTATAGGAAGACTTTGGCTCTCTAAATGATTAAGCAATTTAACAAATATTTATCTCAGAAGTAATTTTACAAGAGCAAGATCAATAGAAAAGCTCTATAAGTAAATGATTGTTGCAAATATATCGAAATCTGTGAATATCTTCAACAAATTAAAGCACAATAAAGTAAATAAATATTATGACTTGTAAAACAATCAATTTTATCAATAATTTATATCAACAGTAATATTTAAATGTTAATTTCACAACAGTCCATTTTCAAGGGAAGTAATGTTGTTTTAAAAACTGGCTCTCCGCCACAATAGTCAGAACCACAATGATGCATTCAAGATAATTATGCATGCTGTAATCACCAAATCTTAAAGACCAAAATGGTCCAGATTTACAGGTTATAGTAGTTTTGTACCAGTAGATGCTAGCCTGGTACAAAACATACATATTTTAAAGACTAGCATCTTGTGTCAATTGAAGTACTTCCCCCCCTTTTCTTCTTAACATGAATAAGATAATTCTTAAAACATAAAAGATACTGACAGAAACATATTTATAAACGTATCTTGTGTACTAGTGATGAATAAAATCCCCTCCTTTTCCACAATTCTAAGGGCTCATTAATTTATCTGTATTCATGTAATGCATGTCCAGATTTCTGTTAATCAAACAAGCATTACAACCCATAATTTATTTATCTGCAAAAATTGTCTGTCCTGCTGCATATTTCCATTTTGAATTTATCATACGTTTTAAACCTAGCCCTGATAAACCTTGCACTTAAGTATATTAGTATAAACACCATGTCTATTTGTGCCAACCTTTCAAATTTTTAATATTTTGCTATCCTAATTTGGTACAGATCCTTTATCCTCAAAACTTATCAGGGGCAGTAGGCGTGTTTGTATGGTAGTTTGTCACACCTTACATGTATGATTACTAGCCTCTAAGTATTGGTTTGAGCCCTAGTTGGGCAGTTGCAAAATTAAGGTTTGATTTTCATGTCATATGTGTTAAGGTTAGTCAGTTTCCTACCGCAGGTTGGCGTTTTCCTTCAAGTACTACGGTTTAGTACGCCACTAAAACTGACTGCCATGAAATTACCCATATGGTGTAGAAAGTGATGTTTATAAAACCAAGGCAAACAATCAAAGTTTTAAATCTTTGTCCATTTGTACAAGGAGCCGTAGTGGTTGAGCCATTTAACTTATGGTAATTTTACCAAACTGTGACCACAACTTCAAGATGTGACATCAGGCCTCTGTTCAATGGGCAGTCCCACAATAAACGTTCAATTTTCATGTCATACATCTTATATGGTTAATTTGTCAGTTTCCTGCCTCAGTTCTGTGTTTTTTTCTGGGTACTTTGATTTACTCTGCCAATAAAACTGACTTTCTTGCATGAAATTATCCATATGATATAGAATGTGACATTGACGGTTGACCCCTTTCAAAGAATCCACCAGCATGTACACACAACAATGCTGCAATGCTTTAGACAACATTGGTCTAGAGACTTCATGATTTACATGTATAAAGCTTTTGAATGTAAAAAAAAAAAAAAAAAATCCCTACCTACCTACCCACCTGCTGATAGTGTGGGTCGGCAATGCCAAACAAACAATTTTTTAAGGGTGGCCTCATAATTTAAAATATTTGACATCACAATTTAAAAGTGATTGTTGCTTGACGTCAAAAGGTGATTCGGAGTAGATCTAAGGTCATTCGGAGGCAAGATTCAGCTAAATACCAAAAGTGTAAATACGTTTAAGGCTAATGCCACTTTCAACACTTTTATGCTAATTTGTGGTGGTCAGTCTGGGATACTTACACCACTGCGGCCCTGAAAGTGAGGCCAATATTTAAATCACTTTTGCATATGAATATTAAACAATTCCTTTAAAATTATTGTTTCAAATGTTTGCCAGTTTGGTAAAAATCCTTATTATATAGAATAGAATAGAATAGAATAGAATATTTTTATTTCCCAAATTACAGGGCCCATAAAGATCATAAAATCAGATACAATTGATTTACATAATTGGTAACAACAACAATAGAGGCATATACATATATATTTGGAATATAAGCATTGGTCAGAATCAAGCTAAAAACCACATACATTGTATATATTGTGAATAAAAGAATAATAAAATTACATTATACATGTATATGTATTAATTCTCAAATTATTTACTTGACTTAGTGTCAGTGTTCATACCTGATCTCCTTAATTCAAAACAGTCACAAATATAACAGCCCAGTTTTTCCATAAGAGTATTATATATATATATATATTAATTGACTTAGCTGCGAAAACGTAGCTCTTAAGATCCTTTTGATGATTTTTGATATTTGCGGACCATGGCAAAAAAAAAAAGGACAATACTACGTTTTCGCAGCTATAATTGACTATGACATTCAATTATTGTGATTAATCATTTATTCAAATTATTGTTATCTTTCACATTATTTTATTTTTTATTGCATATGTGCCCTTAAAAGTTAACATTAGGTTTTTAGCCTCTTCACATGTCACACCTGTCTTGTATGTAATTATATACAAATGACATGTGAAACGATTTCTCCCACACCCAATACTGCAATAGATTCTAAATAACAAAAAAAAACATTTTCCAAATGACTACACCAGATCTTACCATTGTGTTTAGATAGTTGCAACTAAAATGACTAGTCCAGTTAAATCTTTTTCAACTGTCAATGCTTCGTCCGTTTACGCAACAGAAAACTATCAAGGTCAACTGATGTAAATGTGCCGGCTACAGAATCATCCAGAATACCGGAAGCACGTGTTGGGCCAGTTACTCTCTAATCGACATTCTCTGGTTTTATCAAATGTAACCCAGAAAAAGATTGAAAGGTCCCGAGATATAAAGGCATGTGCCCTGCAATCGGCAGGTATTAGAATAATACGCTAAATAACAACCATTTTCACGGCTTTAGGGAAACATACATAATTCAAGTTGGACATTGGAAATTAATTTGTGACCAGTTCATTATTTCCTTTATTTTTTTTTCTTAATGAGCCATATGTTGTCTTAACTTGTTGAAGAATAAATTCAAATATACCTGCTGAAGGGCCCGTTGTATCCCTTACGCATGCTAGAAATATATTCGCAAGTTCCGGTTACCATCAGCCACACTGCCTCAGCATACATGCGATCCAGCAGAGCAGTATTTGAAGGACAAGGCATTTAAATACACAGAAAAGTCATTACACACTAAAAGAATATTTAATTAAGGTAAACCTTATTATTGCATACAAATTTATATCAAAAGCAGCAAGTGGTTGAATTTAATTGCGTAATAACTTAAAAGTCCGACTACAACCACGTGGGTCAACGACAACGTCGAGCATGCATCTTTGTCTACTGTTTGTCCTGTATGTCGGCTTTGCGTTAAACTGAAATTCAATTACTATTATTGCATACATGCTACATCACAAGTCTAAAGTCAGTGTTATTAACGTTTTATATGGTCAATTAACTGAATGAACCATGTTCTGGAAAGGGAGACGTTATTTCATCAGACAAAATGATTACTATTCATTCTAAATACTGACCGTCGGGAATGTTCATAGTAAAAAGATAAGGTGTATTTGGGTGCATCCCACCCATTTCAATTAAGACTTGATATGGCCATGACGTCATTTGTAGTTACTTAATAAGTAATCAATATTAAAGTTGCATAAAAATGAACATGTACATGTATCTTAGATTTCTTTTCAGCAATGAAGATCGGTGCAAGAGTTTTTACCTTTGAAATTTTACAGTAATCAATGTTTTTTAAGAAGAAAAGAAATTGAGCCATAAAATAAATCTGTGAAGATGGGTTAATATTGGTGTTCAAGGAAATAGGAATAACTCAATTTTAGAGGTCAAGGTCTCAATTTACAGCTATTGGTAGCTGGAAATTTGGTATACATTTTGATATTCTGATTTCAACCTTTAGAATTTAAGGTCCACCTTATGCCTTACTTTGATTGAGTCCCGCCCCCAAATGGAAAGATGAATAGTCCAATAGTCATGATTTTTGGGGTCAAAGCTCCAGATCACAGAAGCTATTGATAGTCTGGAATGTGGGCATAATTTTTCTGAATATCTTTTGAGCCATTTGTTCACCTTATACCAAACTTGATTTGATCATGCATTTGTGGATGAAAAAGAAATATACATATTTGATTTGAGGCAACAAGGTTTAAGGTCAAGGTCAAATTCTCAATTGCAGATAGGAGTTGAAGATGTACCGATTACCAAGTATTCTTCGCCCTGCCCTTTCAAGGAGAGTGTCTCCTGCACTTGTCAGAACTTATGCCAAAGAGATAAAGTTTGGAGCAGATGCAAGAGCTATGATGCTTCAAGGTGTTGATTTGTTGGCAGATGCTGTTGCTGTTACAATGGGACCAAAGGTATATTCATTATATTTAGGGTTCAAATTTGTTGAATCAAATGGTAAAGTGACTATTTTAGCAGCTAAAGCAGATCTGCCTGGATGAAAATGATCAACAGGTCTATGTCCAACATCAGAGGAATTTTCAGAAAGTCAGACTACACAGTTATTGCCCCTGAAATATCAGGTTTTGCAAATTTCAGTTTTTGTTTATCATTATTTTTAAAACTAATAGATAGAGAGAAATTTTAAACAATAAAACTGTAGAGCAATAAGATCTACTAATAAGTTGAACTTGACAGAAATTGTCTAAAGACCTCTTATAGGAGTAATTTCTTTTCAAAAATATATTAAACTCATTTTGTCATCAATGTTAAATTTTTCCTGAATTTACTGGCTCAAATTTAACTAATCATTACCTGGATATTCCATAAGACAAAGTATCTTAAGTTGCAAAATATACATGTAGAATCTTGATCATATACAAATGCAGTTTTGACTAGTCAAAAACTAAACAGATAGCAGCAACTCTGATGTGGTATAAATGATCAGCAGCTCAATCACCTTATGAATCTTTAAACCAGACCATCCATTTGGGAGTATCCCATAAAATGGAAATTTTTAGTTCATTTCAAATTCTGGTACATGTATCTTAAAAACCAAAAAGTCGGTCAGTCTGCAAATCAAGGTTAGTTGGTGTACCATTAACAAGCACACTGTTTTTCTTCTTTATTATACCCCACGCAAATTCCTGCGCATGTTATAACATTTTTTGCCCAGTCTGTCAGTCCTGTTTCTTGTCATTGCAACTCCTCTCAAACCACACAACAGAATTACATGAAACCTTTGTAGATAATAAGGACATACTATGCAGATATTCATATCGACAGGAAATTACGATTCAATTTTTTTTTCTAGGAGTTATGCCCCTTTGAACTTATTTGCTTCAAGATACTACTGTAACAGTTTGTCATCGCAACTCCTCCGAGACCACACAACAGAATTTCATGAAACCTTTGTAGATAATAAGGACATACTATGCAGATATGCATATCGACAGGAAATTACGATTCAATTTTTTTCTAGGAGTTTTGCCCCTTTGAACTTATTTGCTTCAAGATACTTCTGCAACAGTTTGTCATCGCAACTCCTTTGAAACCACACAATTGAATTTAATGAAACTTTGTAGATAATAAGGACACATTATGTAGATGTGCATATTGACAGGAAATTGTGATTCAATTTTTTTTTCTTAGTTATTTTATTTTTCCAGTGACAATGTGGGGTATGTGGGCACGCTCACTAAGGTTCTTTAATTTTTGAAACCTTTATTTCAGGGTCGAAATGTAATCATTGAACAAAGTTGGGGGTCTCCAAAAATAACCAAAGACGGAGTTACAGTTGCCAAATCTATTGAACTAAAGGACAAGTATCAGAACATAGGGGCTAAACTGGTACAAGATGTGGCTAACAACACCAATGAAGAGGCTGGAGATGGAACTACCACAGCAACTGTACTGGCCAGATCTATAGCCAAGGAAGGGTTTGAAAAGATCAGTAAAGGAGCAAATCCAATTGAAATAAGACGAGGTAGATTATTTATTAAATGTATAGGAAGGTTAAGTAACCATATTGATCATTTCATTTGAATATTGTGATTTTTGATCCATTATATAGTTGATCATGATTGTGTTGACAACTTTGGCCAAATCAACATTTGGTCAGTCCCAGTAAAATCCTGTTGTTCAATGTTATTGCACTTTGACCTGATGAGAGGGGTTTAAAATCTCTGAACTTTATTATAAAAGTGCCATAGATGACCAGAACAGGGCTTCCAAAAAATATTTGAGCCAGCCGGACATTTCATATCTGATCCCGATTTTAATCCCTTAAGACTTAGTCACAAAAGGCAATTATGGTAATCAGATGGCCATTCCAATGATTGACATTACATTAAAAAAAAAAACGATTTTAAACTTTACTTTGATATGATATGAATTTGATGTTAGGATGTTACTGTTAAATTGGCAGTGCATCATTCAAAGTGTGCACATCAGCGTGCTCATATCTGCCATAGACTTTTTATTTGTGCAAAATGACATTGTCAAAAACTACTTTCGTTTTCAACCGGATGTTGACTTGACAATGGTAAAACATGGACCATAAACGGATACGTAAAATCCGTGTATTTTTACAAAGCACGACTGAGAGAAGAAGCTCTTTCCACGTTATTTCTTCAACAAAATACTTGAATTGAACGTTAGATACAGGTATCATTGATAATTTTAGCATTTTTAAAGAAATGTAGGATGCATTATTAAATTTCCCACCTGTGCACATGCGCACACGTGTTCTAGTTCATACGACATAGTTCTGACGATTTTTTATTTAAAACCTTAAAATTTTTCATCAAATCATTTTCAGAAACTAATTTCTAATAATTTTAATGTTTAGAACGAAATCAATTAGATACAAACCGCTGAAATGTAAGAAAATATTTGTGATTAAACCGATCAATTTATACGATGTCCGGTACTGATCATAGTTCACCTGTCACCTTAACAGGTAGATTTCAGCTGTCCAACTACTAATTAGCCTTGATTAAAATTAGACAGTATTGAAGTAGGTGTTGTTTTGATAGTAATTAATCATCATGTCACATTTATGACCGAAAACGTGTTGATGTTAAAGGCAAAAGGTTGGGTCAAAAAGATTGTGAATTATGTAAAAATGACCGAAAAAGCCTTGAAAAATAAAAAGTATATGACCGTTTCATGCTTTGCCCAGCCGGACTTTTACCGAACATTATACAAATGACCGGAATATATGACCGTTTTGGAAGCCCTGAAAGCCCAGAAAGGTGATTATAAAGTTCATTGTATTAAAGAATTGATCAGTGACCAGAAATATCAGAATGCACTATTCTTCCCTGCTATAATTGTTGTATTATAGAAGGTGTTCTTAAGTGCTACATTGACAACAAGAGATTGTCTAAGCAAACAGGTATAGTACTGTTTGCCTCAAACAATCTATTGTGACATTCTATAAATGTGTTAGAATAATTGGAACAAGGATAGTTGTCTTTTTAAAATTTAAGGAGACAATTTTTTTTTTTTATTAAAAGTAACAATTACTGAATTAACTTCCTTTTTAACTTTCTTTTTATCAAGGTAGACATTTAACAAATATTGAATCAACTGTTTCGGTCAATATTATTCAAGGTAAATTCACACAATATTTACTATGAAGGTTTTACACCTAGTCTTGTTCCACTATGTGATTTCTATTCTTCAGCCGGGTCATATTTACATTTGTCTCTGACAGCAGGTGCTTTTATTTTAATTGCATAAGTATTTTCTGACTTTTTTTTACAATATCTGTGAATGTTTTTAACAGGAGTAATGATGGCTGTAGATGCTGCAGTGGCTCACCTCAAATCAATGTCAAAACAAGTTACCACCCCTGAAGAAATATCACAGGTAACTAATCTTTACATAAAGAGGGAGAAAGATAAAATAAACATAATACACTCGAAATTTACTATTAATCATATATCAAACGGAATGATTTCCATGAATCTATAATTCTGAGTTATATGATTAGTGAATATAATAAGCAGCATGGCTCAAAAATATAGATTTTTACTACTCAGTGGCCTGGAAGCTCTTGCAAGTATAGAAATCTGAGAGCATATACACGTGATGCAATTATTGTAGAATCTTGTTCCCTCTTTCCATTCATATCCATCATTGGGTCTGTTCAAATTTGATGCGACATTTAGCTGTATACAAGTCCCATAATTAGTTTTCGTTATGGTACCCAACTTTAGTTTTTCTCAACCAAATGTAATGAAACTTAAACTGCATATATTTCAATGTCACAAACATTACCAGAATGAATATGCTTCTTATAACTGGTTAGAATTCTGTGCAGTTTACATATGCTCTACTCCACCCAAGCTGTTTAGTGTAGATATCTTGGACTAAAAAAGAGCTAAATAAATTACATCTTTCCTTTTCCGTGTAAATCTTATGATTATCATGGCAGATAAGATGTAACAGTATTTATGTTGAAATGTTGGCCAATGATTGTATTGCATGTGAAATTTGAAATTAGAAAACCCTGTAGAAGACGAGATCTTCATTTCAGAAATAAAACAGTAAAAAGTCACATAAGCAATTTAATGTAACAACTAAATGATAATAGGCTACGGTTACTTTACCTCAGTGAAATGTCCCTTTATTTAAAATTTAAAAAAATCAAAATTGATCATGTTATTCCATTAAATGGGAGGAAGGGGCTTCTAATTTCCCCAACTAGCCTTTTCTTTGGGTAATTTTTATGAACACCTAATGGACATCGCGTACAACCGTGTTTAAAAAAACCCAGCACTCTTGCTCATCTATATTCATTTAAATAGAAAGCCAAGCATTAAATCATGTCAATACCCAATTACTGACTGTTTATAGGTTGATATCAATACGATTATTCTCTTTATTACTGGTTATAATTTGCACAGTTTACAAATGCTCTACTCCACCCAAGCTGTTTAGTGAAGATATCTTGGACTAAAACAGAGCTAAATAAATTACATCTTTCCTTTTCTGTGGAAATCTTATGATTATCATGGCAGAAAAGATGCAACAGTATTTATGTTGAAATCGATATAACAGTTCTTTTCATAATGCAAACAAGACAAAGGTTCGTTTTAGTTTGATTGCTTTGTTTGTTTCAACATGTGCTCAAGCATTGTAATTAAGATTGACATCTGTAAACAACATTAAAAGTGGATTTAAACTTGTATACATTAAATATATTTAAATTTGATTGGACATTATCAAATTATCAAATTTACCCATACACAGGTTAAACGCAGCCTACTTGTATTGTTTGCAGATGTAAATCTAAATTACACATACAATGCTTAAGTAAACATTTATACAAAGCAAGCAAGTTAACCAAACACGTGTCTCGCTAGCATTATGAAAAGAGCTGTAAGGCCAAACTAAGCATGATGTAGCCTAACAAATAACCAGAATGGGACCAGGCTATAGCACCAGCAATTTTTCTTTTAGGATTGATAAATTAAGATGAGTGTTGTATAGACGTTAAAGGGGCACTAGCTAGGAGATATATACAAAATCTAATGTATAATTTTTTTTTGTTCAATCATTAATGAAAGTGAAATAGTGAAATAATAATTTTCTTTTATCAGCTAAAATGGTTCAATTTTGTCAAATTAAGCTCATAAACATTGATAATGAATTATTCACTTGCAAGTGTATAATTCATCCTCATTAAATCAGTATTAATGTGAACTCCAATTTAAACCTGTAGAAAGAGATAAAATAACGCCTGCATTGTCTGTGTACAGTTGTTTAAAGGAAAAGAATGTCAACATTGAAAGTGAAACAAAGTTAAATAATTTGATGGACTGATTCGATCCACAAACAATCATTCTTATAAAGGTAAAAATGACGATAAACATAAATTTTTAATCTATAATACAAAATTTAACAGACCTATAAAAATCCACATGTACAAGTTGCTTTATCTATTTATATCTTTGTTTATGTTTACATCACTTATATCATCATAGAAGGTTAACTCGATAGTTAATTAGATGGTGTCTTGGCTAAAATTCACACGAAACGAAGCTACATCTTATTGAGACCATGTCCTGTAAATTATTTATTTCATACTTTTGATAGTTTGGAAAAATGTTTTACATTCATGTTATAAATAAAATATGAAAATTTGAGTCAAATTGGTGAACATGAATTTGGCAGCTAGTGTCCCTTTAAATGTTATCTTTATTTAATGTAGGAATTTACATTAAAAAAAAAATAGACTGCTTTTCCTACAAATAATGTACATGTTTGCTGTACCCGCTTTGTGTCCTGACTATGGTGTTTTGACACTTTCTAAGTGCAGCTAAATCAAACAGTTTTTTTGGATGTTTATTTGTACATCTGTTGTACTTGTGTAGTACAGAAAAACTAATATAAACGATATCAAGGTTTTTTTTACCATGATTATAATGTGTATATTTCAACCATAATACCCCATTCTTTTATAACATATCAACTGAGAAAATTGTGATCATTTGTGTTTAACTTAGTCAATTTCATAATGCATGCAGAGTAAGAGTTTGGTAGGCTTGCTTTGTATGTTATAATAATGTTTGCTCAAGCATTGTAATTAAGATTAACATCTGCAAATAAATTTAGTAGGTAGAGTTATTTGTATATAGGTATATTTGATTATTTGATGTGTTCAATCAAACTCAAGTATAAAGTATACAAGTTTATCTCTGCCTGTTCATATAAGACTTGTTGGCTTTTAACAACATGAATATGTTCCTTATAACTGGTTTTAATTAAAGCAGTTCACAATGCTCTACTCCACCCAAGCTGTTTGATGTTTAGATATCTTGGACTAAAAAAGAGCTAAATAAATTACATCTTCCTTTTCCGTGGAAATCCATATGGTTGCCATGGCAGATTAGATGCAACAATTACATATATATTTATTTTGAAATTGAACTTAACTTCTTGCATGATGGGTTAGAGTTGTAATTGCAATAAAAAGCCTCGTTCAAAATTAAAAAAAAATGAATAGTGTTCAGGAAAAAGCTTTAACCAATTTAGATATGGGAACGATTATCATTTATGGCCTCACCATGAGCAGTCAACAAATCCTCTATTTCAGAAGGAAATTTTAAAACTGATATTTTATGTGTTTCTGAACCATCAACTTTTCTTTATCCAAATAAAATTTGTAAACAAAGATATAATTGAATCATTATCACAACTTTTACAAATACAAATCCACTCTAGATCTAAATGTGAACAATTCTATTATAACTGGTAGAATTTTTTAGTGTTATTCACAAGCTTTCAGTTGCGAACATGTTCCTTATTACTGATTAGAACAAATTATAATGCTCTCCTCCACCCAAGCTGTTTATTGTGTAGATATCTTGGACTAACAGAGAGCTAAATAAATTACATCTATGATCTTCCATTTCCATAGAAATCTTAATATTTATCTATGGTAGATAAGATGTAACATTAAAATAATCAAATTATGTACAATCAAAGTTAAACACATAATCAGTCCAAGTTGAAAATGGAAATAGTTATTCTTTCATGTGCATTTCTTATCTTGCAGGTAGCTACAATTTCAGCCAATGGTGATAAGACAGTTGGTTCCCTAATATCTGATGCCATGAAAAAAGTGGGTCGTGACGGAGTCATAACAGTCAAAGTAAGTCTCTCTCATGAAGTACAAATAGAATTTCAAAAGTTGACTTACTTTCGATGAAGCTTGAATGCCCTAATTATACATGATAAATTATCTAAAGACTATCTGTCATGTAACAACTAAGTAGCACAAAAGTCTTTTTCTTTCACTTACATTTAAGCTTTTAACCAGGGAATGTGATCCATCTCATTTATATAGATGTTTGAATGATCCAGACATGCAGATAGGTTAAAAAAAGTATCACACTGTAGTAACCAGAGAATGTGATCCATCTCATTTATATAGATGATTGAATGGTCCAGACATGCAGATAGGTTAAAAAAAGTATCACACTGTAGTAAACAACATCAATTAAAAAATAAGAGGAAATAGGTCATAGCTCCAGGAACGATTGTCCTTGCACCCTTATTTAAGCATTTATCCAAAAAAAATATTTTCAAATCTATTTTCAAATCTTTCCTTAATGGCTAAATATTTCTGACTAATTACGAACAAATATTAATGAGCAACATTTTTTTTTCTTCATGCATGCACTTTTTTGTTCGTGTATATATATATGCATTTTACAGTTCATATTGCACTTGTCATTTCTAGGATGGAAAGACATTGAAAGATGAGTTGGAGACCATTGAAGGAATGAAATTTGACAGAGGATATATTTCTCCATATTTCATGAATACCGCTAAAGGTTAGCTTTCATGATGTTCATTTTGTAAATAAATCTATCAAGACATTATTAAAAAGTTTTTTTAGTTAAAAAAAAAATCTCCCAGCACCGACCTACGCCGTCCTTTGTTGTTGTACATTGGCTGGAACAATATAGGTGCAATAGTAACTACACCAGGCTATTCTAATAGGGTTGATTTTGTAATCTGTCTGTATATGTCTGATGTAACATATTTATAAGCAATTATACTATTTTAACTGTATTAAAATTTATACTATTGATGTAAAAGTTGACAGTACACAGCACATGTTACCTAACTAAACACCCTAGATATTGTAGGGATATATACACACTCAGTTGGGTTAAATAGAGCATAATTGGATATCTGTAGTATATTTTGTACATATGATATTATAAAACATATTGCTTTGTTCTTTTTTAAATTGCAAAAAAAAAACCAAGTGCCTTGGCAGAATGTTGGAAATTATGAATTAGGGGAATTATAAGTAGATATTCTTTAAATAAAAAGTCAGCTGAAATATGAGAGTTACCAGGGCGTATCTTTTTGTCTTGAAGTAAAAAAGGGACTAAGGCATGTTGTTGTAGGGGAGGCTTAAGAATGTATTAGTTTGTAATTAGGTCAGTTTAAGAGTAATACTACTGGTAGTTCAATGAAATTTGGTATGCAGATTATTAGTATCAAAACATCGCATTTCCATGGAGATTGTCTAAGTTTAATGTTATAGCATATTTATAGAAAAAATTATTGAAAATAGTTTTCTAGGTTGACATTTGTATCTGCAACTGATGACAATGATTATATAATTTTGTGCCTTATTTGCTTACTGCAATGAAGGAACACAAGCAATGCTTTGAATGAGCCATCAGTTTTATATAAAGAGGGGAAAAAGACTTCTTTTTTTCCCTAAAAAATAAGAATAGTTGAATTATTCACAGTAGGTAACATGCCGCATGATTTGTTGATGCATCAGATCAATAACTGGTTGTCATTATTTTAAATCTATAAAATTATATTACAGCTGGTGTATTGATTATTCAGGTGATGCTCACATTATGATTAACATTAATTTTTTTACCTCTTTAAAATATCTTAAAAATTTATTCATTAGACATCAGTATTTCTATAAAGATTATTAACATAGTGACCCTTCTTCTATCCAGTTATAACTTCTGAATGAACAATGTTCTGGGCAAATGGCAAAATGGAATATTTGTAAACAGTAGGACCTTTATTGGATTCAGGATCTAATTTCTTAAATAACTTTCCTTTTGACTTCAAATAATTGTATTAACCATTGAGCCATTGATTTATTATTCTATAAAAATAGAGGCTAAGTGATAAATGCTCATTTTGTCCTAAAATATATAAAAATAAGAAAAACCATGACAGCAATGATTATATAATGTTGTGCCTTATTTGCTTACTGCAATGAAGGATCACAAGCAATGCTTTGAATGAGTTGTCATTTTTATTTCAAGACTGATTAGTATATCTGTCACCTCCCAGGTGTCCAGCTTCATCTGTGATTCTGTAAACTCTAAAACACTTTCTTTTGAGCCCATATTACACATTGTACCTCTATATGGTCATGCTAATTCTTGGGGAGTCTTAATTTTAAATTTGTTTTAGGTGTCCTACCTATCAATAATCATGGTCACTGTTGCTTAAATAGATCAGGAGGGTTAAATGTCAGTAAATGTTAAATATCATTAGTGATGATAATAAGTCTAAGAATGTTGTGACATCTTTTCTTTTAAAACAATCTTTTGCATTATTGAGACATTAATTTATTAGCTTAAAGATCTTCAAAAATAACTATTGTAGAGGCTCATTTTGTTCTTAATTTAAAAAAAAAAATGACAGCAATGATTATATAATTTTGTGCCTTATTTGCATACCGCAATGAAGGAACACAAGCAATGCTTTGAATGAGTTGTCATGCTTAGCTCACTATTACATTAAATCAAACATGAAGTGGAATATGCAAGTCTAAAATCTTAAAAAAGCCTTGTACAACAGGAAATCTTGTGGGGGACAATGTTCAGGATGTTGGTGATATACCTATTTTCCTTAAACACTAAAATTAATAGACTCAAACAACCAATCTTGGGTTGAAATGTGTTGGATGGCTGTCTGGTCTTGAGAACAATTGATGATACATAAAAACTATATACATGAACAGCTAAAACTATTGGCTCTTTTAAATATTTTGTTGGCAAAGTTAAGTCAATGTCATGTAGATAAATTTAATGTGTGAACTATTTAAAATGAAAACAATGGCATTCAAGAAAATAACGGCCTACCAGATCTTCATTCCACCCTTCATTGACATTTGACAGCTTGATTTGTGTCTTGATACGTTTTGATTTATAATCACTTATTAGGTGTTCATGGGTCCGTGTTGTATGCACCAGACTTGTACATGTATATGTTACTGATCATTACAGATTTTAAAACTTGTGATTGCAATAGGAAAAAATGTATCCGCAACATTCACTGATGACAATGATTATATAATTTTGTGCCTTATTTGCATACTGCAATGAAGGAACACAAGCAATGCTTTGAATGAGCCATCAGTTATATATACTTAGTAATTTATACTAATCAATTATTTTTCAGCATCCAAAATGTTTAAATGGATAACTGTAAATTCAATAAAATATTGAGAAATAGTATGATTAATCAATTAAAAAAAAAATCTGAATTGAATACAGGTTTTGTTGGACTTCTTTCAATTCTTAAATGATCTTCAAAAAATGAGGAGATCAAGGCCTAAAAAGTCCTGTAGATGTCAACAAATCTTTGAAAATCCTTGTATTAATGGGGAAATAGGGGGACTGATAATTTATATTTATTTAAATGTAATTATAGGATCTGAATGGAAAGACTTAAATGATGATAACCAGGACATGTACAATGTATGACATGAGTATTTCATGTAAAGAAAAATAACAGCAATGATTATATAATTTTGTGCCTTATTTGCATTACGCAATGAAGGAACACAAGCAATGCTTTGAATGAGCTGTTCTTTTTCTATAAGGGTTTATTTTTAGCTCACCTGGTCCGAAGGGCCAAGTGAGCTTTTCTCACCACTTGGCGTCCGTCGTCGTCGTCGTCGTTAACAATTTACATTTTGAACTTCTTCTAGAGAACCACTGAATGGAATGGAACCAAACATGGCATGAATGTTCCTTATGAGGTGCTGACCAAGTGTTGTTACTTTGTAGCCGATCCATCATCCAAGATGGCCGCCAGCGGGGGACTTAGTTTAACATAGGACCCTATGGGAAATGCATACAAATGACTTCTTTTAGAGAACCACTAAATGGAATGAAACCAAACATGGCATGAATGTTCCTTATGAGGTGCTGACCAAGTGTTGTTACTTTGTTACCGATCCATCATCCAAGATGGCCGCCAGCCGGGCACTTAGTTTAACATAGGACCCTATGGGAAATGCATACAAATGACTTCTTTTAGAGAACCACTGAATGGAATAAAACCAAACATAGCATGAATGTTCCTTATGGGGTGCTGACCAAGTGTTGTTACTTTGTAGCCGATCCATCATCCAAGATGGCCGCCAGCGGGGGACTTAGTTTAACATAGGACCCTATGGGAAATGCATACAAATGACTTCTTCTAGAGAACCACTAAATTGAATGAAACCAAACATAGCATGAATGTTCCTTATGGAGTGCTGACCAAGTGTTGTTACTTTGTTGCCGATCCATCATCCAAGATGGCCGCCAGCGGGGGACTTAGTTTAACATAGGACCCTATGGGAAATGCATACAAATGACTTCTTTTAGAGAACCACTAAATGGAATGAAACCAAACATGGCATGAATGTTCCTTATGAGGTGCTGACCAAGTGTTGTTACTTTGTTGCCGATCCATCATCCAAGATGGCCGCCAGCCGGGGACTTAGTTTAACATAGGACCCTATGGGAAATGCATACAAATGACTTCTTTTAGGGAACCACTGAATGGAATAAAACCAAACATAGCATGAATGTTCCTTATGGGGTGCTGACCAAGTGTTGTTACTTTGTAGCTGATCCATCATCCAAGATGGCCGCCAGCGGGGGACTTAGTTTAACATAGGACCCTATGGGAAATGCATACAAATGACTTCTTCTAGAGAACCACTATATGGAATGAAACCAAACATAGCATGAATGTTCCTTATGGAGTGCTGACCAAGTGTTGTTACTTTGTAGCCGATCCATCATCCAAGATGGCGGCCAGTGGGGGACTTAGTTTAACATAGGACCCTATGGGAAATGCATACAAATGACTTCTTTTAGAGAACCACTGAATGGAATAAAACCAAAAATGACATGAATGTTCCTTATGAGGTGCTGACCAAGTGTTGTTACTTTGTAGCTGATCCGTCATCCAAGATGGCCGCCAGTGGGGGACTTTTGAATGAAATTAAACATGTTCCTTTCCTTATAAATGAGGTTGTGTTGTCACTTTTAGCCAAATTTTATATTTTTTTATATGATTTCAAAAACCCAAGTAGAATCAGGTGAGCGATACAGGCTCTTGAGAGCCTCTAGTTATAGGAGGTTGTTATATAAATAACACATAGCTGAGAGGGTGAAAGAGTAGATTGTTACCCAGAGAAAACACAGTTAACTGAGGTGAAGCCAAGGTTGTTTTTTAAAGGGATAACAATCTGCTCTTTGACCCTCTCATATGTTTTATTCAATATATTATACTGAATGTTCTGCCACTATGGTCTATCAAATTTCAAATTTAATAAAAGGGAACACTTGATCATGCATTGAAGGCTTAGTCGGTCACATGACATATAGATCAGTCTAATTGCACTTTTTCTACTCCATCATATTTATTCATGTAATTTGTTGGATGTACAAAAGTGCTAGATAAACAAGACATTTTCTCGGCTGGTTAGTGGTTACCACTTAGTGGTAGAGAATAAAGTCTGACATTGAAAAGATGAATAGTCTTATTAGTATAATGGAAGATATTTTTATTACTGTATAAAATAATAAAATTGTGCTGTATGATTTCAGGAGCCAAGTGTGAATTCCAGGACTGTTTAGTGTTATTCAGTGAGAAGAAGATCTCCAGCATACAATCAATTATCCCTGCTCTGGAAACAGCTAATCAGGCAAAGAAACCTTTGTTAATTATTGCTGAAGATGTGGATGGGGAAGCTCTCAGTGCAATGGTCTTGAATAGGTAAAATTGTTACTTTGATCAATATCCAGGTGTCAAAATAAGTAAAAAGATGCCAACAATCTCAAAATACTGTGAAAAATGTATCATGGAAGTAATAAGTCTCAATCAAAAGTCAAATGTTTTTATTACTTGGATACTCTGAATGCCTGAGACCTAAAAAATAAAAGTTAAATGGGAATTGTAATTAACTTGCATCTCTCATTCCTCTGTATTCTCTTTGATAGGATAATAGAGATTAAATGATGCATATATTAAAACTTGTGCATCTGCTTTATTGTCTGTATATATAGGACAATAATAAGATTATCAAGAATAACAAAACAATGGTTCATTCAATTTAGTATATGATACAATTCTTCAGCAAAGGTGGAGCTGTTATATTCATATTTTTCTTTAACTGCAGAAAATAAAGGCAATTAAAATATTCTTTAAATTTTCTTCATGTTCTGTGGACCAACATGCTAAGATTAAGACTAGGGCCATAAGTTGTGACCATCATTGTCAATATACATTTCCTATTTTCATCTTCCCTGAAACCTCTTATTGAGTTTTAACAAAACTTTGCATGTATGATGTACAGAAGGTTTTCATATTCCTCATTTTGTTCTGATTGAATGGTTAGCATGGCCTCGAGGAGAGCAAGTTTTTGAACTATTCAGGTCAGATAGTTCTAATAATCTTAAGATGAAAATGTTCATTTTATCTTTTTCAGATTGAAAGTTAGTCTACAAGTATGTGCTGTAAAGGCACCAGGATTTGGTGACAATAGAAAGAACACAATGAAAGATATGGCTGTAGCCGCAGGTGGTGTGGTAAGTATCTACAAATAACATGTGTTTTCATCCTGCCTCTTCATCTTCTCTCACCAGATAAAGACTTTATTACAACTTTTTATTGGTTGATAACCATAATTATATGCTCCTCATAACTGGTTATAATTCATGCAGTTTACAAATGCTCTACTCCACCCAAGCTGTTTAGTGTAGATATCTTGGACTAAAAAAGAGCTAAATAAATTACATCTTCCTTTTCCGTGGAAATCCATATGGTTGCCATGGCAGATTAGATGCAACAATTACATATATATTTATTTTGAAATTAAACTTGACTTCTTGCATGATAGGTTAGAGTTGTAATTGCAATAAAAAGCCTGGTTCAAAATTTAAAACAAAAATGAATAGTGTTCAGGAAAAAGCTTTAACCAATCTAGATATTATTTTTATGGCCTCACCATGAGCAGTCAACATTACAAATTCTCTATTTCAGAAGGAAATCTTAAAACTGATATTTAATGTGTTTACTTTTCTGTATCCAGATAAAATTTGTAAACACAGATATAATTGAATCATTATCACAACTTTTACAAATACAAATCCACTCACGAAAAGAAGCTACATCCTATTGAGACCATGTCCTGTAAATTATTTATTTTATACTTTTGATATTTTGGAAAAATGTTTTACATTGTTATAAATAAAATATGAGAATTTGAGTCAAATCGGTGAACATGAATTTGGCAGCTAGTGCCTCTTTAAACGTTATCTTTATTTAATGTAGGAATTTACATTAAAAAAATATTAGACTGCTTTTCCTACAAATAATGTACATGTTTGCTGTACCCGCTTTGTGTCCTGACTATGGTGTTTTGACACTTTCTAAGTGCAGCTAAATCAAACAGTTTTTTTGGATGTTTATTTGTACATTTGTTGTACTTGTGTAGTACAGAAAAACTAATATAAACTATATCAAAGTTTTTTTACCATAATTATTATAACATGTATATTTCAACCATAATACCCTTTTCTTTTATTACATATCAACTGAGAAAATTGTGATCATTTGTGTTTAACTATTAAAAGTCAATTTCATAATGCATGCAGAGTAAGAGTTTGGTAGGCTTGCTTTGTATGTATTAATGTTTGCTCAAGCATTGTAATTAAGATTGACATCTGCAAACGAATTTAGTAGGTAGAGTTATTTGTATATAGGTATATTTGATTATTTGATGTGTCCAATCAAACTCAAGTATAAAGTATACAAGTTTATCTCTGCCTGTTCATATAGATTTGTTGGCTTTTAACAACATGAATATGTTCCTTATAACTGGTTTTAATTAAAGCAGTTCACAATGCTCTACTCCACCCAAGCTGTTTGATGTGTAGGTATCTTGGACTAAAAAAGAGCTAAATAAATTACATCTTCCTTTTCCGTGGAAATCCATATGGTTGCAATGGCAGATTAGATGCTACAATTACATATATATATATTTTAATTGAACTTGAACTATTATCTAGAAAATTAAAGAAGACTTGTTCAAAATAAAAAAAAGGGAATAGAATGTTCAGGATAAAACTTAAAACCAATTTAGATATAGATATGATTATTTTTATGGCTGTCAACACATTCTCTAATTATTTCAGAAGGAAATTTTAAAACTGACATTTTATGTGTTTCTGAACCATCAACTTTTCTGTATCCAGATAAAATTTGTAAACACAGATATAATTGAATCGTTATCACAACTTTTACAAATACAAATCCACTCTGGATCTGAATGTGAACATTTCTATTATATCTGGTAGAATTTTTTAGTGTTATTCACAAGTTTTCAGTTGCGAACATGTTCCTTATTTATGATTAGAATAGATTATAATGCTCTCCTCCACCCAAGCTGTTTATTGTGTAGATATCTTGGACTAACAGAGAGCTAAATAAATTACATCTATGATCTTCCATTTCCATAGAAATCTTAATATTTATATATGGTAGATAAGATGTAACATTGATATAAACAAATTATATCTCCTGTGTAACTCATTCATGTAATATAGATGGAGATTGGTTTATGGTCATTGCCATGTTGGAATAGGTATTTTAGATAAAAATTGAAATGTGGCCTCTTACAAATGGTTGTGTCCTGTATTTAAACAATTAAACAAATATGAATATTTGGTCAAGAATGTTATATTAGTTTTTTTCCTGATTGACAAGTTTGATATTTCTAGGTGTTTGGAGATGAAGCTGACATGTACAAGATAGAAGATGTACAGTTGCAGGATTTTGGTAGATTTGAAGAAGTATCAATCACAAAAGATGACACTTTGTTGATCAAGGTATACGTAACATGTGTTGATTATATCAGCCGTGTAACTGATTTCTATAATTGTGAAATACTGTAATTACTAGTTCTTGACCCCACCAATTATTTTGGTTTATAGTTTCTCTCCATTCAATATTTAATCTGCTAAAAAAAAAAATAATAACAATTTTAAGGGTTACCACTATGAGGATTCAGCTGACAATTTCTTAAGGTTTTTTTTTCTTCTCTTTTTCTAAAATCTCCTCAGTGGTCTAGTGCTAGCCAATAACACAGGAGGTTTTGGTTTGGAAAACTAAAGATATTTCAAATTATTCTTTTAATTTGTTAAATGAAACCATTTTAATTACGAGCAAAGGATACCTTTGAAAGTACTTTGTAGTTAACTTATTAAATATTCTGTTTTCCAGGGTAAGGGAGATGCACAAGATATAGAAAAGAGAATGAACCAGATAAAAGATGAAATTGAAATGTCCACTTCAGAGTATGAGAAGGAAAAGTTCAATGAAAGACTTGCTAAGTTGTCCAATGGAGTAGCAGTATTAAAGGTATATTTGCCAGTTGGCATGTCCAAAATTTCTGTTGTTAATATTGAGACAAAATTTCAAACAAAATTTAGGCCTAAGTGGTCATGTTGTACAGGTTATTACCTGCACCCAACTTCTAAAGGAGGTCTTGTAACTGAAGTCCATCTCAAGTTAACTGTCATTTCAAAACCCATTTAGTAGAAAAACTGTTCTAATCATCATTTGGATGTATAGATACATTATTTAAATTTTGAAACAATCAAGATAAAAGAAACTAGAGAAAATAAAATTTGAAAGAACGCGTCGAATTATACTATATTTTTTTTCATTCTTGCATGTCTTTTATTTAATAGATTGGAGGAACCAGTGAAGTAGAGGTAAATGAAAAGAAAGATCGTGTAAATGATGCTTTAAATGCCACTAAAGCTGCTGTAGAGGAAGGAATAGTACCAGGTGGAGGTGTGGCACTTCTTCGATGTGTCCAGGCATTAGAGAATATCAAAACAGAGAATGAAGACCAGAAAATTGGTAAGCAGTTGCATAAAATTATGAAAAAAGTACATGTTGTAAATACATAGAATATCTGATGGAATATTTATTAACTTCAGACTTGTCAATATTAAATGGATTTAAAATTGGAGGGAAGTTTACAATCCATCAATATTACACTACTCAGCATACAGTTCATTTATCCAAATCTTATTAAAATATATGGAAGATTAAAAAAATTTAAATGACATCACAGTAAGTGTATTATCTTTCGGAAGATTTACATCACTAGAGACAGCAATGATCATATATTTTTTGTGCCTGAATAACACTGAGGGATCACAATGCAATGCTTTGAATGAGCGGTCTTATTTACAACTTCAATAAATGTGTGGGGTTTCTGTTATAATGTTCAGTGCAATAGTTTTGACCAGAAAAAAACCTGAAGTTTTGTATTGCTTATATATAATATTAAAGATAATGTCAAATACTATATAATAATGCTCATCTTTGATCAGGTGTTGAGATTATTAGGAAATCTCTGAGACTGCCAGCTTTAACAATCGTCAAGAATACTGGTGTAGAACCTCATGCTATCTTAGAGAAATTAGCAACAAATGAAGGAGATTTTGGTTATGATGCCCTCAATGGCCAGTTTGGAAATATGATGGACTTCGGAATCATAGATCCTACAAAGGTACATAAATAAAAGCAATGTTTTATTCATGATTACAGTACAACACTGCCTTTGTTGGAATCAAGTGTTTAACGATGTTATTCTGTATTTTTATGCATACTGATGTGCCTGAATAATGGTAGATATGCAAACGGAGATAAACAGACTATGGGATACTCTATATGATTAACCCTTTCGCCGATGAGTCCCGGTTTACCGGGATTCACGCTTCAGACAGCTGACGATGAGTCCCGTTTTACCGGGATCGGAATACCTCTTTTATGTTTCCCGCTTAAAACAGTGCAAACATGAGTTATCTTTCTTTGATGAATACCCGGATGAAAGTGTAAACATGACGCTTCCGTTTGTTGAAAACCGTGTCTAAATCAGAGGAAATTTACGGAATTTACGAGAATTTGAAATGAGGGAACATTTTTTTTGAAAGAATATGGAAGAATTGAAGCCAAACTAGTATACTTTTTTGACATAAAATGTCGTTTTAAGTACAAAACACTTGCAATGGACATCGTTCAGTGTGAGGAATTTGTACAGCCTCATAAAAATTTTCAAAATTTTGCCGTTTTGGGTTAAAAAATTAAGATTTGGGGTCAAAGAGCAGAATTTTGAGAATTTCACCTAGAAAATGCCGAAAATTTGAAAATTTGAATATTTTAAGAAGAAAAAATTATTAAAACATGAATAAAACTGTGAACATGGTGTTAGTGAATGAAATATATATAATACACAAATAACTACAAACAAGTTTTTATTGACATTTATTATGAAGATCTCCCACTTGAGTAATAGTAGCCAGGGAAGCCATCGTCTCAGAGTAGCTTCTGTCTGGGCAGCAATCGGTGAAAGGGTTAATATGTTTGGATGAAGATTTAGATTTTACTGTATTTAAGTACTGCAATTTTTCTTCTTCTTTGTAATGATGGTTGCACTATGGTACATTTTCACATTTTTATGAGCTCGTTGAAGACTGGAAGTATTTTGGTACATGTATAGCAATGTTTGGATTTGTTATTCTAAAAACTTGTGTTTCGGATTTCAGGCAATTTTTTTTTAATCTTATTGAATTGATTTCCTCCAAACTTTACATTTTTGTTAGACATGATTAATGAAAGCACCCTAGTGATTTTTAAAATTTTCTTGTTCCAGAGTTGTGGAACTTTAACTGTTACTTGGGCAATTTTACACAAATAGTGCAATAACTTGTATATTCCTTGATGATTTTTTGCCCAACCATTCAATTGAAAAATGGTAGACTACTCAGAACAAGGTTGAAGATGAACAACACTTCTTAATCAACTGTCCAGAATAAAACTTTCTCCAATGGATATGTATGTCTGAACAGAATTAAAATTTCCTTTATTTTTCAGGTTGTACGAACAGCGTTAGTTGATGCTTCAGGTGTTGCATCCCTTTTGACAACAGCAGAGTGTGTAGTGACAGAAATTCCCAAGGAAGATCCACCAATGCCAGGTGGCATGGGAGGCGGCATGGGCGGTATGGGTGGCATGGGAGGAATGGGTGGTATGGGTGGCTTCTAATGTGGCTAACATTTACATCCTGTTATAGACTATAGTATTTATTGCCACAGAAAGTGTGTGCTTATTGACTGTATTGACCAAATCCAAATCTGTCAATCGCCAGAGACAAAAGGACCAATGAGGCTACTAGTGTTGAACACAGCTGTTAAGCCAGACTGGGCGTCAATTATTCATCTGCAGTCAATCAGGATATTAATATATTAATTTAATCAAACAGTATAACAGTGAATTCATCCAATGACTGAAGAAGAATCAATGAGTGCCTGAAGATAGTCTCAGATAAATTCTACTAATTAAGTATAAACAGGGACTTGATCGTTGAACAAAATTTTTTAAGTTGAGTTGATAGTTTATATGATGTATGTCTACAATTTATCTGAAGCTAATTTTTTATTTGTATGAACGAGTTTCATTTATGTATTGATATCATTCTTTCTGTTGTGCATTTATAAACCTTTTATGTATGTGTCTAGTCTGATTCTAATATGTGAAGAAGATTTCATTAATTGTGCTGTATACCCTAGAATGTTAGTCAGTGATATGATTATGATGTTCTGATCAATTAAACCTTAGATTTTTACCAATCGTCATAAATATATTGTATTTAAACTCCTGTATTCAACAATGTAAAGTGGTATATTTGTATATACAATACTCTACATAATATACTTGCTGCCTTACAATTCATTTTTACCTTGCTAGGGTAAAATGTATAAATTGTATGTCATTCCAATGTTAATGCCCCTACCAAACAATCTTTTCAGAATTGACTAGTTTATTAAAATGAGTTGTGACATTTATAGATGATAGTTTGTGATAATCATGTTTGTTAATGAATATTAGATATGTGTGAATGTGATATTACTGAGTGTTTGTACAAAGATTTAATAAAACTTTTATAAAGAAGTCATTTGCTTTTTATACGACCGCAAAATTTGAAAAAATTTTCGTCGTATATTGCTATCACGTTGGCGTCGGCGGCGTCGTCGTCGTCCGGCGTCCGAATACTTTTAGTTTTCGCACTCTAACTTTAGTAAAAGTGAATGGAAATCTATAAAATTTTAACACAAGGTTTATGACCACAAAAGGAAGGTTGGTATTGATTTTGGGAGTTTTGGTCCCAACATTTTAGGAAATAGGGGCCAAAAAGGGCCCAAATAAGCATTTTCTTGGTTTTCGCACTATAACTTTAGTTTAAGTTAATAGAAATCTATGAAATTTTGACACAAGGTTTATGACCACAAAAGAACGGTTGGGATTGATTTTGGGAGTTTAGGTTTCAACAGTTTAGGAATTAGGGGCCAAAAAAGGGCCCAAATAAGCATTATTTTTGGTTTTCGCACAATTACTTTAGTTTAAGTAAATAGAAATCAATGAAATTTAAACACAATGTTAATGACTACAAAAGGAAGGTTGGTATTGATTTTGGGAGTTTAGGTCCCAACAGTTTAGGAATTAGGGGCCAAAAAGGGACCCAAATAAGCATTTTTCTTGGTTTTCGCACCATAACGTTAGTATAAGTAAATAGAAATCTATGAAATTTAAACACAAGGTTTATGACCATAAAAGGAAGGTTGGTATTGATTTTGGGAGTTTTGGTCCCAACAGAATAAGGGGCCCAAAGGGTCCAAAATTAAACTTTGTTTGATTTCATCAAAATTGAATAATTGGGGTTCTTTGATATGCCGAATCTAACTGTCATGACTGTGTATGTAGATTCTTAACTTTTGATCCTGTTTTCAAATTGGTCTACATTAAGGTCCAAAGGGTCCAAAATTAAACTTAGTTTGATTTTGACAAAAAATGAATCAGTTAGGTTCTTTGATATGCTGAATCTAAAAATGTACTTAGATTCTTGATTATTGGCCCAGTTTTCAAGTTGGTCCAAATCAAAAATTGAATAAATGGGGTTCTTTGATATACCAAATCTAACTGTGTATGTAGATTCTTCATTTTTGGTCCTGTTTTCAAATTGGTCTACACTAAAGTCCAAAGGGTCCAAAATTAAACTTAGTCTGATTTCAACAAAAATTGAAATCTTGGGGTTCTTTGATATGCTGAATCCAAAAATGTACTTAGATTTTTTATTATGGGCCCAGTTTTCAAGTTGGTCCAAATCAGGATCTAAAATTATTATATTAAGTGTTGTGCAATAGCAAGTCTTTTCAATTGCACAGTATTGCGCAATGGCAAGAAATATCTAATTGCACAATATTGTGAAATAGCAAATTTTTTTTTAATTAGAGTTATCTTTCTTTGTCCAGAATAGTAAGCAAGAAATATCTAATTGCAAAATATTGTGCAATAGCAAGATATTTTTTTTAACTGGAGTTATCTTTCTTTGTCCAGAATCAACTTAAATCTTTGTTATATACAATATACAATGTATATTCACTTTTTACTACCAACTGATAAATTATAATAAATAACATTCAGTGATAACAAGCAGTTTTTTTTACATCTTAATATTTTATGATGTATTTAAATGAGTAGTTATTGTTGCAAACTCCATTAGAAATTTTAATTGAGATTAGTTTTGGAATAAGGGAAAGTGGGATGTGATTAAAAAAATTGGGTTCAATTTTTCTCATTTGAAATTTCATAAATAAAAAAGAAAATTTCTTCAAACATTTTTATGCCCCACCTACGATAGTAGAGGGGCATTATGTTTTCTGGTCTGTGCGTCCGTCCGTCCGTCTGTCCCGCTTCAGGTTAAAGTTTTTGGTCAAGGTAGTTTTTGATGAAGTTCAAGTCAAATCGACTTCAAACTTAGTACACATGTCCCCTATGATATGATCTTTCTAATTTTAATGCCAAATTAGAGTTTTTACCCCAATTTCACGGTCCACTGAACATGGAAAATGATAGTGCGAGTGGGGCATTCGTGTACTGAGGACACATTCTTGTTTTGAGAGGATTAATATTCAACAGCATAGTGAATTGCTCTAAGAGAAAACAAAAATTTTAAGTTCATTAGAACACATTCATTCTGTGTCAAAAACCTATGCTGTGTCAACTATTTAATCACAATCCAAATTTAGAGCTGAATCCAGCTTGAATGTTGTGTCCATACTTGCCCCAACCGTTCAGGGTTCAACCTCTGCGGTCGTATAAAGCTACGCCCTGCGGAGCATCTGGTTACACACTGTCATTGCAGAGAGCACATTACCCTTGTCAGTCTGTTTGTACATGTCCTGAAATTGGTTTCTGTTCTCTTAATTTAGTTTTCCTTGACCAAATGTTATGAATCATATACACAATGCTTATTACCAAAACACAGATCAAGTTTGAATTTGGTGTTATTTTTATCGTTCTAGAGTTGTACCCCTTTACAAATAGAAAATTGCTATAATTTTGGTTTCCATTCTCTAATTTGAGTGGAAGTGCCACCTTTACCATTCCCTTTATAAAGTTGTATGCAAGCCAGGGCATCATCTGTGTCGCCATGGGCCCATTCCACATTTAATTTTTACTATATTCAGGAGAATAGCTTATTTTTATTTGAAGCTCAGGCCTCACGGTCATAAAACTTTCGAGCATGATTTTTGTACTCAGACTCGAAAATCAACCAATCAAATTGCTGGATTTCATGTTTCGAGCATGATTTTTGTGCTCCGAGCACTGAGCAAAGTTTTATGCCTCCAAGGCCTGATGTTAGCTTGGCAAAATTCAAACTAATTATACTTTTGGGTTATTTTCTTTATTCAAATCGAAGACCTTTTTAACAGAATCTGAAGCAAAAGTTTGTTTAAACGTTAAGCTGCTAGATACAATGTATTTAGTATTGTGTTTACAATGACAGACATAGGGATAACAATCTGGTAGCAACAGCTTAAATTATTTGTATCCAGCATTATATTTCAAAATAAAGACTGATTCATGTTTTTGTATGCAGATACCTGATGTTGGGAAATTTCCGTCTATTATATGTCAGCAGACTCTTGATGCTGTAACTGATGCTCATCTATTAAACTATGTTGAGATTTGGGGGCGGATCGCATGGGTAGGTGGTGGAAGATTTTCTCGTGGGTTTGAACCCACCCCCACTGAAAAATGATTATTTTCCGATTTTAAAACGACCTTGAGAGGTGAACATTGAGCAGACTGTTTCTTTGTCATCCAAGTCTTGCCCTATAGTTACTGCATTTCATGCATGCTAACTGGGAGTATATGGGACAGTACTTGAGTGTCTTGCTGGCAAATTATTATTGTCAAGTCAGGTCTGCCTGAATGTCTGTTTTTACGGATTTTTGACAAAATGGTGACCTAGATTTTACACAGTAGTTTCCAATTGGCCATATTATACCTCTTTGTGTTCCTATACCACCTATGCATTCATTGACGATAATAGTTTATACCTACAATGACTATCAGTTGCTGCTTGGTTGAAGTCCCTGCTATCATGACCGTTCAGGTTGGGCAGTTTGAAAAAGGTATGGAGGATCATACGGGCCATCAAAGAATGGTCGCCATCACGCCTACAGGCGGGATTGGGGGTTAAAGGGTTAAATAAATACTTGTGATAAATAATAGGATAGATAAATGTGATCCTTGCAAAAGGGCCAAAAATACCAAAGGGACTCGAACTCGTAGATCGAAAATAAACTGACATTGCCATGGCTAAAATAGAAAAAAATAAACTGACAGATAATAGTACACAAGACACAACATGGAAAACTAAGGACTAGGCAACACGGAACCCCACCAAAAACGGGTGTGATCTTCGGTGCTCCGGAAAGGCAATCAGATCCTGCTCCACATGTGGCACCCATCATGTTGCTCATATTATTGCAAACCCAATGTTTCTTGGTTTATTTTTACAATTGAACCATACTGGCTGCTAAAAGTGTCATATTATTTCACTTTCATTATTGATTGATAAAAAAAATTCGACGTATCGAAGGGGGCATTAAGTTTTACCCTTTGTCCGTCCGTACGTCCCATAATTGGTTTCTGTTCTCCGAGTTGGCCTAAACCAAATATTATGAATTTGTACACAATACTTATAACCACAAAACACAGATTGTTTAAGTTTGAATTTTAGTAGCGTCTAAATGTTCTAGAGTTTTGGCCCTTGAGAAATGAAAAGTTTCTGTTCTCTTACTTTAGTTGCCTAAGTAATCCTGGTAGTGGATGATTCCTCTTCGTGAGGAAAGACCTTATTGTTTTTCTATTAAATGTTTTTTTTTTCTAACAACATTTTTTTGACATGCCCGCCCCTTCTTTCTGTTGAAGTTACCAAGACCAAATTTGGACCATCGATAGACCTCATCATGCAGTATTACTAAATGACCCTTTTAAGGATTTCATCATCCTCTTTAGAAGTTATCTCCCTTTTATAAAAAAATTCAACATGGCCCCCCCCCCCCCCTCGTTGTTTTTAAAGATATGACATTATTTAAACAATAGGTAGATCTAATCATGATGTATTACTATACGAGGCTGCATATGATTTCATCATCCCATTTGAGAGTTATATCTCCTTGAAGCAATATCTTTAAATTGCATTTTTCTTAAAAAGTATTAGATAGGATCGAATTGAAAACGCATGTACAAAAAACAGATGGCAATGTTTATAAACATTAACAATTAATTTGTTACTTACCCTTATAAGGAGTTATTTCCCTTTAAAAATTATAAACAATTTTAGAAATATTCTATTTCGAGAACCGGAAGTCAAAGACTTGAAATCTTCACCAATAATCTTTAATTTCACCCAAGGTCAAAGGTCACCGAGTGCAAAAATAGATTATGCTGCAATTTCAAGCTTGCATATCCAGAAAACGATAAGAGTTTGCTGCATACATACTGTGTATAAAATGTTCCTCTCGACGAGCTCTACATTTTATACATGAGCTCAAAAATGTCCGACCGTCTGTTCAAAAGATTCATCAACATAATTCTTAAAAGTATAGTAACATGTGTATATCTTTGAAAAGGTAGCATATATCAACTGACTATAAACTGCAAAGATGATCAGTAATTCAAGACCTTCAATTTGAGGTCAATGTTAGGTCACTAGTGATGAAATTTAACCTTGACCTTGAACTTTTGACATTTGAAAGGTCAAGTAGTCTTGAGTTGAATGGTGGTAGTCCCATGTATCTACCACTTCCGTTTCTGAAGTTTGGTATTGCATCATATAGTTGATGATTCCAAAACTAAACGAGACTTACCTTGGTAAAAGTTGAAGTTCAGTTGGAATTTAACGTAGTCATCTTTAGTTGTAGGGATCAGATGAGATGTTCGTGCGCATGTGTAGCTTCAGTCTTCAAAGTCGAAGGGTTTGTGCATACAAAAGTACTAAGTACAACATCACAAAAAAGAGGGAGGGATATCGGGAGGGCATCTGATCCCTACAACTAAAGATGACTACGTTAAATTCCAACTGAACTTCAACTTTTACCAAGGTAAGTCTCGTTTAGTTTTGGAATTTAACTACGTCATCCCGTTTCCGGGACCAGATGAGACTTCAAAGAGCACAAGCCCTGAGATAAGTCAAAAAGTTATATTAAAAACCTCCAAAAAAAAAACAACAAATATATCCCTCCTATATACAAAGTTCATTTACAAATAAAGTTCTATGTACTCAGAACAGCTCTCTGAAAACGTTGTTCATCTGACTCGATCGGCTTCTTGTAGAATTTAGCAAAAGTCTTTTCACTGGTCCAACCAGCTCTTCGTAAAATACATTCCACAGGAATCAGATTATGGAAAGCCTTAGAAACAACTGCTGATCTAGCGCTATGCGAAGAATAAGATTTTAAATTAATTCCTGATTTAGACATCACAGTTTTGATCCATCTGCTAATTGTTTCTCTTGAAACGGCTTTAAACGGTTTCACATAACTTATAAAAAGTTTCTGACTATTACCACGAGCTTGAGCTGTTCTCATCAAATATTCTTTTAAAACAGTAAAAACACACAATCTCCTATCTGGAGGATAAGCAAAAAGTTCAACAAAATGTACATTAAACCCAGGTCTATTCTGTTTTAATAAACCTGAATAAAACAAAGTATAACTATCCTTTCCTTTAACTAAATTGTCTAAACATAGCAAAAACAACGACTGTGTCCTACAAGCCGTGGATAAAACAATTAACATTACTAACTTCAATGTTAAATCTTTCAACGAAATATACTTTACGGGAGATAACTTCCGTAAAAAATTAAAAACTTTAGATACGTCCCAAGTTTCACTATATCTAGGTTCTGAAGGTCGCAAATTATAAACACCTTTTAAAAATCTGATGATTGTAGCGTTAGAGCCAACTGTCACTCCATTAAACATTATTCCTAAGGCTGACAATGCAGATCTTGCACAATTTATCGTACTATAACTTAATCCTTTATCAAAAAGCACTGTTAAAAAATCTAAGACTTCATTTAAAGCTGGTTGAAGTGGATCAATTTTCCTTTTACTACAGAAACGGAACCATTGCTTGACATAAGTTGAGTATTGCTTTTTCGTACTGTCTCGCCAAGACGCCAAAATGATTTTGGAAGCCTTGTCTGAAATGCCTTGGTTTTCCAAATTTTTCCTGATAACCGACAAGCAAGAAACTTTAACTGATTGTGAAGAGGATGAATCTTTTCCGTTCCTGGAATGGACAGAAGTCTTTTCTTTCGAGGCAACATTTTTGGAAAGTCTATCAACATTTCTAGTAAAACTGGATACCATGCCTGAGTCGGCCATAATGGTACAATCATCAGAACCTCTGCACTGTCTTTCTGAACTTTCTGTAAACATCTACTAATTAGAGAAAAAGGGGGAAAAAGATAATAAAATACCTCATCAGACCATAAAATACTAAAAGCATTTACAAATACTGCCTCAGGGTCAGGTTTCCACGACGAGAAACTCTTAACTTGACAATTTAATCTAGAGGCAAATAAATCATGGTCTGGAGTACCCCAAATCTCCACTAATTTATGGAAAACTTGCTTATCAAGCATCCACTCTAAATGATCGTCAATTTTTCTTGATTCAACATCTGCAGCGTTATATTTACCAGGAATATGTTCTACTGAAATCCATATATTTCTTTCAATACACCAAACCCACAAAAGTTTGGTTATATCATTCATTTGCTTGGATTTTATACCACCCATATTGTTAACATAAGCAATTGCACTAGAATTGTCACAAAAAATCTTCACATGTATATCTGAATAATTTTTACAAAAAGCCTTCAGAGTATAAGAAATGGCTAACAATTCCAGAACATTTATGTGATAAGTTTGCTCAACATCATTCCATCTTCCTTGAATTTTTTGGTCTTTAAATAAAGCACCCCAGCCTTTTAATGAGGCGTCAGTTGTCATAGAAAAATCTGGATTTTTCCTATTAATGACTCTTTTCTGACAATGTAAGTTTTCAACCCACCATTTTAAATCTGCTTTCATGGCAAATGTTATAGTCATATTTTGATCAAAATTCCCAAATGAAAATTTTAAAGCCTGAATCTTTTCAATTTCTAAATTTCTGTAATATAAATGACCAAAATCCACAGCTGAAAGAGTGGATATTAGCAAGCCTATAACATGGGCAACTAACCGTATACTAGCTACGTTTTTCTTGATCAGATTCTGACATTCTAATACAATTTTTTCTACTTTTTCTTTTGGCAACACAACTGTCATAGATACAGAATCAATAATATTGCCTAAAAAGACAATTTGTTTAGCAGGCTTGAACACAGATTTTCTTTCATGAATTATAAAACCAAGCCACTCCATTAAATCATTAGTATTTTGTACATTTTCTATGCACTCATCTTCAGTATCTCCAAGCAAAAGAGAGTCATCAATATAAGCTACATTCATATAACCAAATTGCCGTAAAGTTGCAAAAACAGGCTTCATTAACTTTGTAAAGATTCTAGGTGCTGATAGCAAACCATTTGGTAAACAGGTATATTGAAAAATAGTGTTTTTCCATATAAAACGTAATAGTTTCTGATGTTCCTCTGCTATAGGAACAGAATAATATGCATGACGCAAATCAATTGAACTGAAAAAACAATTTGGTTTCACCAATTTTAAAGCCATTTCAAAAGTGTCCATCTTGAAATGATGGGGAATAATAAATTTATTCAATTCTTTTAAATTAAGAATCACTCTATGCTCATTTGTATTTTTCTTTGGAACTGTAAAAATTGGAGATATATATTGATCTGTATCAAATTTAACTTCCACTATTACACCTAATTTTTTCAAATTTTCTATTTCGTCATTTATAATCTTTTCCTGGCCTTTATCAAAAATTCTTTGATATGGTGTGAGACTTTGAGTGGGTATTGAATTATCAATAAATTCAAGGTGACAGTGTTCAACTGTATCCAAAATAAATTTATCAGAAGTAATTTTTTGCCAGTTTTCAACATAATTTTTCAATCTACCTGCTGTAAAAGGTTTAATATCAGAGACACCCGCTAAACTTACCTGTTTAGCATAATTTACTTCCTCAGGAAACTTGGAACACCTCTCAAGTTTTTTGAACCACCTTGATCATTTGAATACTGGCCTCTACCGCCGTAACCACGGCCTCGACCACCTCTGTATCCACCACGACGAGACCCTGCACGGCCTCTACCAAAACCTCGTCCTCTACCAAAACTACCTCCTCGAGAAAAACCATTTCCTCTACCTCTTGCATTATTATTATTATTTAAATTTCGACCAAGTCTGTTCATGTCTTGAATTTCTTTCGACTTTTGATGGACATTGTCACCATAAAGCATGTCAGTGAAAGGAATTGAGGGTGAACTTAAATGATGATATTCAGGACTTAAATCAAATCTTTGATATTCCTTTCTTTTTATATTAGTCATCTTGTTATATTGTGACAGTAAAGCTATGGAATCAATCCCCAAATCTATGCAAGACTGCATTTCTTGTTGACAGTCGTCACCCAATTCAGATTTTAGTTTGCACAACATATTTAATAATTTTGTAATGTTACATGATGCTTTAACAACAGTCTCTTGATGTTGTTGTATGACCGAATCAAAAGATCTAGTTTGAGGAGAGAGTAAATCCCAAATGAGCTGATTTACTCTAGTCCTTGTAAGAGAAACACAATTCTCTGGTCTAGCTACTGATTTCATCAGTTCATTGTATTTTTCATCAGATATTCCCTCACGGAAAAATTCATTAACCGTGTCAGCTAAAGTGTCATCTACACTTGTATCAACATTATCTTTTGACCTATAAGCTTGAGCAGCAGCTTTAAAAACATTGTCACCCTCTTTGTCAACAGTTTTTTGTTTTTTAGCTGGAGGTTCTGCAACCTCAGTATCACCAACATGATCATTATTGTCATTATTATTTTCATCATAAACCTCAGGGTCTGCACCCTGGCTTTCATCGTAACCCTCAGGCTCAACGTAATACAATTCGTCGACCATCGACTTGAGAGACACAAAATCAGTTTTTTGGGAACTCTGTTCCTGTTGCATGTTCTTCAGAACTGAAAAAACCTCAGCTAAAGTGGGCTCTTTACTAGCTTCGCCAGTATTTTGACTCAGACCTTTAAGTCTTGAAGCAACAGTTCCGGCCTCGCCGGAGCTGACAATTTTTGCACCACTACTACAACTATTTGTATCGTCATTCTTTGAACGAGAATCATCACCGGATGATTTTCTTTTAGGATTTTTACCTTTTGCCTCATTCGAAGCACTTGAACCTTTCTTCAAGGATTTTTAATCAGTTTTCGAGAGCATGGCATCCGCCATTGTTTACACCAAAAAATATCAACTGCCGTAAAACGGTCTATTTATCGTAAATTTACAACAGAGAAAAATATAAAAAAAAAAATTAATATAAACAATAAACCCCTCGAGTTTATTTACATATTAAACAACAAAAAAATAACTACCTCGTAGTTATTGTGATAAAATATTTCATTATAGAAGCTACAATTACAGACCACGTCTGCCTTCTATGAAATAAAGCTACGAACTGAAGCTACACATGCGCACGAACATCTCATCTGGTCCCGGAAACGGGATGACGTAGTTAATTTCGTTGTGACCTTGATAAACTTTACAAGTGTCCAATTTTTTTCTACAATGTTGTCCTTCAACTGTGAACTGTAGATCATTTATCACTTAACAGATTTGAGATATCTGCTGTCGTTTTAGAGAAATTGTAGTTTGAAATTTTGCGAGCGAAGGCATGTATTTCTGAATCAACAACAGGTTACTACTTAAAATGTTTTAGAAATTAAAGAAAACATAGTTATATGTTTGACCATATACCAAAAACATTCCATGGAAAAAAACACCAAAAAATCAATTTGAAATTTTCGTTTTGCATTGACTTTGTAATACCGCAGTCCCACTAGGCCACGATCGCACTACGATCTGTGAAAAAAAAATGCAAATTTTGATGATCGTAGTACGATCGTGTAGATCGCAGTAAGGTCGTATCACGGTCGTGGTGAGGTCTTCGAGATCGCGAAGAGCGTGGCCAACTTTGAACATGTTCAAAAAATCGTGGTGCGGTCGTGGCGAAATCAGGTCGTAGTAGAAGTATAGTGAGAGCGCAGTAAGATCGTAGTTAGATCGCAAAGGTCGCTGTACAATCGTAGCGAAAGCGTGATTCTATTAAAAGAGACTGCGATACGATCTTACAGCGACGTTATCACGACCTCACTACGACCATCACGCTCTCACCGCGACCCAACTACGCTTCCACTACGACTATACCACGTTGTTCATGACCATAGTACGATTCTAGAACGCCCTTGCCGTCCTCATCACGCTCTTCTTACGACCTGTCTACGTTCACACTACGACCATCATTTTCATTGTCATTTTCACATAAAATATATAAAAAAGCTCCCTAGATTTTGTTTGTCTGAATGTAATTATCAATTTGCTCTAACGGCTCAACAATGCTTCTCATTTTTATAGATATTAGACCGTTGGTTTTACACTAGTAATTTTTTGGGGCCCTTATTACGTGCTGTTCGGTGTGAGCCAAGGCTCCGTGTTGAAGGCCGTACCTTGGCCTATAATGGTTTACTTTTATAAATTGTTACTTGATTGGAGAGTTGTCTCATTGGCACTCATACCACATCTTCCTATATCTATTGACATATCTGTGTCATATCTGCTATCGTTCACTAAAATATCGTCATTTGAGCTTTAAGGACCAACGAAAGGTTGTAATTTGGTCGGTCCGACATCTCTGATTGATTGATCAGGATTCGTTACTTTGCTCCCTCTGCCTCTAACTCAACCCCTACCACCACGCCCACGTGTTCTAGTAGATTTTGGTGTAATGACTGTATTGTTTCCGAGAAATCTATGTATTAATCAGAAATAAAAGCAATGGAACGGTATTGATATGGAACACGATGTTGACGATATTGTTGAGAACGTATTTAGATCGCGGTAAGAACGTAGTATAATCGTGGTAAGAAGGTGCTAAGAACGTGCTATAATCGCAGTAAGATCGTGTTGCAATCGGATAACTCGTGGTATGGTCGCAGTGAGAACGTAAAGAACGTAGAAAGATCTTGATAAGCGTAGTGAGGTCGCAGACTTGATAAACGCGGTGAGAACGTGGTATAATCGTAGTGGGATCGTTGTAGACGCGTAATGAGGACGTAGTAGCAAAGTGTAAGCAACGAAAATTTACATTTTCATGCCGCTCATACTGCGACCTCACCACGATCTGAATTTATTTTAGATCGCGGTGAGCGTGGTGCGATCGTGGCTTAGTGGGACTGGGGCTTAAGTTTCCTAGTAAGTTCTATTTATAAAATTGATATTGTGTCATTTTTGGCACATTGCAAAATGGGGTCATTTGATATATCAAATTGAAGGTCATAATGAAAAATTTAAACCCCCTTTTCATCCCAGTGGGCAGGGTGGGGTCATTTCGTGCAAAAATTCAAACTTTTCAGATAATTAGTTTGTAGCATATCAAATGAAAGTCCATAAAGCGTACATTCCGAATATCAATTGACGTCCCCAAAAACTTGGTTGGGTGGGGTCATTGAGTGCAAAAAATAAATTGTCTTCTAAGATAAGGTTGTATATCAAATGAAAGGTCATGATGTATACATTTGAAATATCAAATTCCTGACCTCCAAAAATGAGATGGATGGGGTTATTAAGTGCAAGAAATCAAACTTTCTAGAATATGGTGTTGTAGCATATCAAATGAACGGTAATCAAGTCAACATTACAAATATCATACTTTGGATCTCAGAAAATTTAGGTGGATAGGGTCATTAAGTGTAAAAAGTGAAAATTTTCAGAAGGTATCCTTGTCGTATATCAAATGAAAGGTCGTAAAGAGTACATTACAAAAAACACCACATTTACAGGAAAGACCTTTCAATTGTTTTACAAACATTTGAGATACTATTTTTTTTTCATTTTTGTGTTCTTGTGCGGAATTTAATCGAATAGGGGAAATGGTAAACAGAACAATTGATGATCCATTTTATCTAATTATTTACGCTATCATGGCTATGATTAAGCAAATTACCGTGTAGAAAAAACAATTCAAGATTTTGTTAAAATGTCGGATAAATGAATACCAAGTTGAAAGATGAGTTTTACAGCCAAAGCTAAAATCGTTGATATGTATTTATACATTTTGATAGACCTAAACATTACTTTTTTTCCATATTGTAATACGTCATCATTGTTGCAATAGTCGATATACTCCTTATATTAGTAACTGGAAATTAATGATGTTATTTGGCATTGTTGGACGAAGTCCATAACTGGAGTATAGTGCGATGGTGTCGTTTGGGAAAAAGTTGCAAAACACTCTACAGTTTGCAACCCAGATATCTGAAACTTCCAAAAAATTACTGCTCTTACATTGAAACTACCTGGAATTGTTTCAAAAATTGTCCTTTTTTTCCTGAATAAGAACTAAATAATTTTTCCTCAAAATTTCCTAAAACATGGTACTAGTTTTATGAAATCAACTCCTACAGTTTAAAAACCCAGATCCCTGAAACTTCATAGAAAGATTGAACACATGTCATAGTTGTGTGCTTGGTATTATGGATATTTTTTTGGTATTTTTTTTAACTAAGGAAACTAGCAATTTTTTAATAAAGTTACGAAACGCAGGGACAGTCTATACTATTAATATAGAAAGTCCCTGTGAAACGGTACCAATTTTGTATATTCAAAGTCTTATTTAGTGGGCAACCCAGATCCTGGTAACTTCTAATATACTGCCTAGTTTACCTGCTATTGTACAATTGTTCTTCGAATGTGAATAGTTTTATCTGGAAGTTGAAACTTCATTATGTACATTATGTTACAAAATAATTAGATACCAGTGTTTGCTATTCGGTATTTATATTCCATTTAAAATTAGTTTGAAGTTAAGTGAAATAAGGGATACGCCTTTCATCAGGAAAATGTGTATTATCATAATTATAAACTTTGTCCAAAAGTGCCCGTTTAAAATAGATTTTAACACGCCAAGTTTTTACTTTACAATAAGTATATATTTAAATTCTCGAAAGACAATGTTCAGATCCGTGCCAAAGTTTCTTTTCATAAATTGTTTGTTAAAAAAAAAACAAAAAAAAAAACGGGTGATATATATAGACGAAACCGGGTGATTGTGTAGTAACAACATTGACGAAACCGGTTTATTTTAATTTGACATGACCCTTTTCTTTCGTTCCATACACAGAAATACAATTATTGAGATGCTCATAATAACTAAATTTGCTATCTCCGTGTCAATATCTATCTTCCCGTACCTTTCTTTCCGTACAATGTGAACAATTTAACGAGAAATTAAACAATTTCGAGGCAAGGTTCACTCAATTCGTCATTTTGACATGCATTTTGACTTATTTCTCCGTTAATACAGAACGGTTGTAGAAAATATTGCATATCACAATAGAAAATAGTTGTATATGTATATATATTCTTCGATATCATAAAAAAAATAAGAAAATAAGGAGAAACCTAGCTTTCTTCTGACTATTAATGTTCCGTCGTTGTGCCGGATGTTAGATACCATCGAGTCCGAACAAATTTTGCCGGTGTGGTTTAGACACAGTGAACTGTAGATCATTTATCACTTAACAGATTTGAGATATCTGCTGTCGTTTTAGAGAAATTGTAGTTTGAAATTTTGCGAGCGAAGGCATGTATTTCTGAATCAACAACAGGTTACCACTTAAAATGTTTTAGAAATTAAAGAAAACATAGTTATATGTTTGACCATATACCAAAAACATTCCATGGAAAAAAACACCAAAAAATCAATTTGAAATTTTCGTTTTGCATTGACTTTGTAATACCGCAGTCCCACTAGGCCACGATCGCACTACGATCTGTGAAAAAAAAATGCAAATTTTGATGATCGTAGTACGATCGTGTAGATCGCAGTAAGGTCGTATCACGGTCGTGGTGAGGTCTTCGAGATCGCGAAGAGCGTGGCCAACTTTGAACATGTTCAAAAAATCGTGGTGCGGTCGTGGCGAAATCAGGTCGTAGTAGAAGTATAGTGAGAGCGCAGTAAGATCGTAGTTAGATCGCAAAGGTCGCTGTACAATCGTAGCGAAAGCGTGATTCTATTAAAAGAGACTGCGATACGATCTTACAGCGACGTTATCACGACCTCACTACGACCATCACGCTCTCACCGCGACCCAACTACGCTTCCACTACGACTATACCACGTTGTTCATGACCATAGTACGATTCTAGAACGCCCTTGCCGTCCTCATCACGCTCTTCTTACGACCTGTCTACGTTCACACTACGACCATCATTTTCATTGTCATTTTCACATAAAATATATAAAAAAGCTCCCTAGATTTTGTTTGTCTGAATGTAATTATCAATTTGCTCTAACGGCTCAACAATGCTTCTCATTTTTATAGATATTAGACCGTTGGTTTTACACTAGTAATTTTTTGGGGCCCTTATTACGTGCTGTTCGGTGTGAGCCAAGGCTCCGTGTTGAAGGCCGTACCTTGGCCTATAATGGTTTACTTTTATAAATTGTTACTTGATTGGAGAGTTGTCTCATTGGCACTCATACCACATCTTCCTATATCTATTGACATATCTGTGTCATATCTGCTATCGTTCACTAAAATATCGTCATTTGAGCTTTAAGGACCAACGAAAGGTTGTAATTTGGTCGGTCCGACATCTCTGATTGATTGATCAGGATTCGTTACTTTGCTCCCTCTGCCTCTAACTCAACCCCTACCACCACGCCCACGTGTTCTAGTAGATTTTGGTGTAATGACTGTATTGTTTCCGAGAAATCTATGTATTAATCAGAAATAAAAGCAATGGAACGGTATTGATATGGAACACGATGTTGACGATATTGTTGAGAACGTATTTAGATAGCGGTAAGAACGTAGTATAATCGTGGTAAGAAGGTGCTAAGAACGTGCTATAATCGCAGTAAGATCGTGTTGCAATCGGATAACTCGTGGTATGGTCGCAGTGAGAAAGTAAAGAACGTAGAAAGATCTTGATAAGCGTAGTGAGGTCGCAGACTTGATAAACGCGGTGAGAACGTGGTATAATCGTAGTGGGATCGTTGTAGACGCGTAATGAGGACGTAGTAGCAAAGTGTAAGCAACGAAAATTTACATTTTCATGCCGCTCATACTGCGACCTCACCACGATCTGAATTTATTTTAGATCGCGGTGAGCGTGGTGCGATCGTGGCTTAGTGGGACTGGGGCTTAAGTTTCCTAGTAAGTTCTATTTATAAAATTGATATTGTGTCATTTTTGGCACATTGCAAAATGGGGTCATTTGATATATCAAATTGAAGGTCATAATGAAAAATTTAAACCCCCTTTTCATCCCAGTGGGCAGGGTGGGGTCATTTCGTGCAAAAATTCAAACTTTTCAGATAATTAGTTTGTAGCATATCAAATGAAAGTCCATAAAGCGTACATTCCGAATATCAATTGACGTCCCCAAAAACTTGGTTGGGTGGGGTCATTGAGTGCAAAAAATAAATTGTCTTCTAAGATAAGGTTGTATATCAAATGAAAGGTCATGATGTATACATTTGAAATATCAAATTCCTGACCTCCAAAAATGAGATGGATGGGGTTATTAAGTGCAAGAAATCAAACTTTCTAGAATATGGTGTTGTAGCATATCAAATGAACGGTAATCAAGTCAACATTACAAATATCATACTTTGGATCTCAGAAAATTTAGGTGGATAGGGTCATTAAGTGTAAAAAGTGAAAATTTTCAGAAGGTATCCTTGTCGTATATCAAATGAAAGGTCGTAAAGAGTACATTACAAAAAAACACCACATTTACAGGAAAGACCTTTCAATTGTTTTACAAACATTTGAGATACTATTTTTTTTTCATTTTTGTGTTCTTGTGCGGAATTTAATCGAATAGGGGAAATGGTAAACAGAACAATTGATGATCCATTTTATCTAATTATTTACGCTATCATGGCTATGATTAAGCAAATTACCGTGTAGAAAAAACAATTCAAGATTTTGTTAAAATGTCGGATAAATGAATACCAAGTTGAAAGATGAGTTTTACAGCCAAAGCTAAAATCGTTGATATGTATTTATACATTTTGATAGACCTAAACATTACTTTTTTTCCATATTGTAATACGTCATCATTGTTGCAATAGTCGATATACTCCTTATATTAGTAACTGGAAATTAATGATGTTATTTGGCATTGTTGGACGAAGTCCATAACTGGAGTATAGTGCGATGGTGTCGTTTGGGAAAAAGTTGCAAAACACTCTACAGTTTGCAACCCAGATATCTGAAACTTCCAAAAAATTACTGCTCTTACATTGAAACTACCTGGAATTGTTTCAAAAATTGTCCTTTTTTCCTGAATAAGAACTAAATAATTTTTCCTCAAAATTTCCTAAAACATGGTACTAGTTTTATGAAATCAACTCCTACAGTTTAAAAACCCAGATCCCTGAAACTTCATAGAAAGATTGAACACATGTCATAGTTGTGTGCTTGGTATTATGGATATTTTTTTGGTATTTTTTTTAACTAAGGAAACTAGCAATTTTTTAATAAAGTTACGAAACGCAGGGACAGTCTATACTATTAATATAGAAAGTCCCTGTGAAACGGTACCAATTTTGTATATTCAAAGTCTTATTTAGTGGGCAACCCAGATCCTGGTAACTTCTAATATACTGCCTAGTTTACCTGCTATTGTACAATTGTTCTTCGAATGTGAATAGTTTTATCTGGAAGTTGAAACTTCATTATGTACATTATGTTACAAAATAATTAGATACCAGTGTTTGCTATTCGGTATTTATATTCCATTTAAAATTAGTTTGAAGTTAAGTGAAATAAGGGATACGCCTTTCATCAGGAAAATGTGTATTATCATAATTATAAACTTTGTCCAAAAGTGCCCGTTTAAAATAGATTTTAACACGCCAAGTTTTTACTTTACAATAAGTATATATTTAAATTCTCGAAAGACAATGTTCAGATCCGTGCCAAAGTTTCTTTTCATAAATTGTTTGTTAAAAAAAAACCAAAAAAAAACCGGGTGATATATATAGACGAAACCGGGTGATTGTGTAGTAACAACATTGACGAAACCGGTTTATTTTAATTTGACATGACCCTTTTCTTTCGTTCCATACACAGAAATACAATTATTGAGATGCTCATAATAACTAAATTTGCTATCTCCGTGTCAATATCTATCTTCCCGTACCTTTCTTTCCGTACAATGTGAACAATTTAACGAGAAATTAAACAATTTCGAGGCAAGGTTCACTCAATTCGTCATTTTGACATGCATTTTGACTTATTTCTCCATTAATACAGAACGGTTGTAGAAAATATTGCATATCACAATAGAAAATAGTTGTATATGTATATATATTCTTCGATATCATAAAAAAAATAAGAAAATAAGGAGAAACCTAGCTTTCTTCTGACTATTAATGTTCCGTCGTTGTGCCGGATGTTAGATACCATCGAGTCCGAACAAATTTTGCCGGTGTGGTTTAGACACAGTGAACTGTAGATCATTTATCACTTAACAGATTTGAGATATCTGCTGTCGTTTTAGAGAAATTGTAGTTTGAAATTTTGCGAGCGAAGGCATGTATTTCTGAATCAACAACAGGTTACCACTTAAAATGTTTTAGAAATTAAAGAAAACATAGTTATATGTTTGACCATATACCAAAAACATTCCATGGAAAAAAACACCAAAAAATCAATTTGAAATTTTCGTTTTGCATTGACTTTGTAATACCGCAGTCCCACTAGGCCACGATCGCACTACGATCTGTGAAAAAAAAATGCAAATTTTGATGATCGTAGTACGATCGTGTAGATCGCAGTAAGGTCGTATCACGGTCGTGGTGAGGTCTTCGAGATCGCGAAGAGCGTGGCCAACTTTGAACATGTTCAAAAAATCGTGGTGCGGTCGTGGCGAAATCAGGTCGTAGTAGAAGTATAGTGAGAGCGCAGTAAGATCGTAGTTAGATCGCAAAGGTCGCTGTACAATCGTAGCGAAAGCGTGATTCTATTAAAAGAGACTGCGATACGATCTTACAGCGACGTTATCACGACCTCACTACGACCATCACGCTCTCACCGCGACCCAACTACGCTTCCACTACGACTATACCACGTTGTTCATGACCATAGTACGATTCTAGAACGCCCTTGCCGTCCTCATCACGCTCTTCTTACGACCTGTCTACGTTCACACTACGACCATCATTTTCATTGTCATTTTCACATAAAATATATAAAAAAGCTCCCTAGATTTTGTTTGTCTGAATGTAATTATCAATTTGCTCTAACGGCTCAACAATGCTTCTCATTTTTATAGATATTAGACCGTTGGTTTTACACTAGTAATTTTTTGGGGCCCTTATTACGTGCTGTTCGGTGTGAGCCAAGGCTCCGTGTTGAAGGCCGTACCTTGGCCTATAATGGTTTACTTTTATAAATTGTTACTTGATTGGAGAGTTGTCTCATTGGCACTCATACCACATCTTCCTATATCTATTGACATATCTGTGTCATATCTGCTATCGTTCACTAAAATATCGTCATTTGAGCTTTAAGGACCAACGAAAGGTTGTAATTTGGTCGGTCCGACATCTCTGATTGATTGATCAGGATTCGTTACTTTGCTCCCTCTGCCTCTAACTCAACCCCTACCACCACGCCCACGTGTTCTAGTAGATTTTGGTGTAATGACTGTATTGTTTCCGAGAAATCTATGTATTAATCAGAAATAAAAGCAATGGAACGGTATTGATATGGAACACGATGTTGACGATATTGTTGAGAACGTATTTAGATCGCGGTAAGAACGTAGTATAATCGTGGTAAGAAGGTGCTAAGAACGTGCTATAATCGCAGTAAGATCGTGTTGCAATCGGATAACTCGTGGTATGGTCGCAGTGAGAACGTAAAGAACGTAGAAAGATCTTGATAAGCGTAGTGAGGTCGCAGACTTGATAAACGCGGTGAGAACGTGGTATAATCGTAGTGGGATCGTTGTAGACGCGTAATGAGGACGTAGTAGCAAAGTGTAAGCAACGAAAATTTACATTTTCATGCCGCTCATACTGCGACCTCACCACGATCTGAATTTATTTTAGATCGCGGTGAGCGTGGTGCGATCGTGGCTTAGTGGGACTGGGGCTTAAGTTTCCTAGTAAGTTCTATTTATAAAATTGATATTGTGTCATTTTTGGCACATTGCAAAATGGGGTCATTTGATATATCAAATTGAAGGTCATAATGAAAAATTTAAACCCCCTTTTCATCCCAGTGGGCAGGGTGGGGTCATTTCGTGCAAAAATTCAAACTTTTCAGATAATTAGTTTGTAGCATATCAAATGAAAGTCCATAAAGCGTACATTCCGAATATCAATTGACGTCCCCAAAAACTTGGTTGGGTGGGGTCATTGAGTGCAAAAAATAAATTGTCTTCTAAGATAAGGTTGTATATCAAATGAAAGGTCATGATGTATACATTTGAAATATCAAATTCCTGACCTCCAAAAATGAGATGGATGGGGTTATTAAGTGCAAGAAATCAAACTTTCTAGAATATGGTGTTGTAGCATATCAAATGAACGGTAATCAAGTCAACATTACAAATATCATACTTTGGATCTCAGAAAATTTAGGTGGATAGGGTCATTAAGTGTAAAAAGTGAAAATTTTCAGAAGGTATCCTTGTCGTATATCAAATGAAAGGTCGTAAAGAGTACATTACAAAAAACACCACATTTACAGGAAAGACCTTTCAATTGTTTTACAAACATTTGAGATACTATTTTTTTTTCATTTTTGTGTTCTTGTGCGGAATTTAATCGAATAGGGGAAATGGTAAACAGAACAATTGATGATCCATTTTATCTAATTATTTACGCTATCATGGCTATGATTAAGCAAATTACCGTGTAGAAAAAACAATTCAAGATTTTGTTAAAATGTCGGATAAATGAATACCAAGTTGAAAGATGAGTTTTACAGCCAAAGCTAAAATCGTTGATATGTATTTATACATTTTGATAGACCTAAACATTACTTTTTTTCCATATTGTAATACGTCATCATTGTTGCAATAGTCGATATACTCCTTATATTAGTAACTGGAAATTAATGATGTTATTTGGCATTGTTGGACGAAGTCCATAACTGGAGTATAGTGCGATGGTGTCGTTTGGGAAAAAGTTGCAAAACACTCTACAGTTTGCAACCCAGATATCTGAAACTTCCAAAAAATTACTGCTCTTACATTGAAACTACCTGGAATTGTTTCAAAAATTGTCCTTTTTTTCCTGAATAAGAACTAAATAATTTTTCCTCAAAATTTCCTAAAACATGGTACTAGTTTTATGAAATCAACTCCTACAGTTTAAAAACCCAGATCCCTGAAACTTCATAGAAAGATTGAACACATGTCATAGTTGTGTGCTTGGTATTATGGATATTTTTTTGGTATTTTTTTTAACTAAGGAAACTAGCAATTTTTTAATAAAGTTACGAAACGCAGGGACAGTCTATACTATTAATATAGAAAGTCCCTGTGAAACGGTACCAATTTTGTATATTCAAAGTCTTATTTAGTGGGCAACCCAGATCCTGGTAACTTCTAATATACTGCCTAGTTTACCTGCTATTGTACAATTGTTCTTCGAATGTGAATAGTTTTATCTGGAAGTTGAAACTTCATTATGTACCATCGCTACCGGAAATTGGATACAACGGATACGAAGACCGAGGGCAAATAAGGAAAAAAATACTTTTCTATCGAGTTGATGAGGTTTATGGAAATGACTCCTTTGTATACAACGCTTTAATTTTTATGCCAACAAGTTCAAAACAAATACAACAATTTGTATGCTCTCAAATTGTTCGTTTGATACCTGAAACTTTCGAGGTCGATTGTCCTTAGTCAGATAATAAACTGTTTTCTCACTTTTATTTGGTGGATGCTGACTTTAAACATTCTAGATAAGTTGATAAGACCAATATCTTTGTTCATAGGAGTTTTGTTAATTACGGTTGATGTGTTTTTCCAACGGTGGGTTTTCATGATAACTATATATGAAAATGCAGATTCGATATCATTATGATCGCCAATGAGACAAATTTCCACCAAGTTCAAATAAAGTGGATGTCCAGTGGCGGATCCAGAGGGGGGGGGGGGTTCCGGGGGTGCGCACCCCCCCCTTTATTTTTGCCGATCAATGCATTTGTATCGGGACATATGTTTTGCACCCCCCCCCCCCCCCCTTTGCCCTGGGTGCCCTGGGTTAGCACCCCCCCTTTCGAAAATTCCTGCATCCGCCCCTGATGTCAGCATTTTAATTATAGGCAACCATACTTCACCAACAACCACTGAAGAACAACAAAGATATAGGTCTTATCAACTTATCTAGAATGTTTTTTATCGTCGTTAGCGTCTGTTGTTGTTTACCATGTATTCTGACAACTGACCTACTTTTCAAACTTTCACCATATTGTTTTTAGATATAGAGGGGAATAACTGGGGCTCAACAATAACATCAGTGAGCACTTGGCCTTCAGAGAGTTCAAGATCATGTCAATTTGTAGTTTAGTAAGTGGTCAGCTTTCACGCAGAAGTATGGAAGTCTCCTCTTGTATTACAACACCTGGCATATTAAACAGAACCAATCATTGGCATCGTTTGAGTAATAATATTTAAAAACGAGAAATCATGAAAACATTCAATTTTTGGGAAATTATATGTAAAGAAAACACTTCTTGACCTGTGACTATAGTATGTATATAGTATAATAGTCCCAGTCTGGACAGACGGAAAACATTACTGCATCACTCCGCAACCTTGTCGCGCGAGGGTCGTATAATCCTTGTGTCCAGATATCACCTTGACCGAAAAAGTGACATTTTGTTAGATTTTCAAATATTTATATACTTCAAAGTAATTTATTAGTCTGGTTATCTGCAATTTTAAAACTGCCTTGCTGATAAACACATAATTAAGATTAGCTATGGTCAACACTCGTTAGTTACAAACCACATATCGGTAAATATCACTAGTCGTCAAACTAAAGTTGAGGTAAGTTAGTTTTTTCACTTATTTTTATTCCATAATAGGTTAAGAATAAAATAGGCAATGCAAATAGATCCCAATGCACATTATCATTAAAAAATTATGTGGGTTAGAATTAACAATCATTAACGATAATTCTTTGAATCTATTTAATGTTTCTTTCTGTTTTGTCTTCATTCATTTGGACTTTTTTCTTTTAATCATAGCCCTTCTTGAATAAACTTTGTTTTACAGTTAGAAATCGTTAAATGCAGCAGTTGCGGTAAATGCATGTAACCAATTAACAGAAAACATTTTTTTTTTGTAATCTGAAAAGGGCATATCTCATTTGATAAAGTAATCATCGATCCATTTTTTGTTATAATGACACAGTATTTTAAAGGCAAAGATAATGCATTTTTATCACCTGTTACTTAATTTCACAAAAGGCCTGCATTCCCTGAATGATGGATATAGTCAGTTCGTATAACGAATGGGATCCTCTTGAAGAAATAATTCTAGGAATCCCAGATTACGCATGTATACCACAAGATGAACCGGCTTATAGAAGTAAACTGGATGCTGCAGATCTCAATACATTTACGTACGTATTATATATATAATTATCCACTCTACAAATCAGCTACATTACTCTGTGTATGTGCAACTGCATATCATTATAAATATTTGATATAGCAACTTTATATTAATTAAAAATGCATGATGGTAATTTTAATACGCGCAGACAGCTCGACATAGGGATAGTGATCCGGCGTCGGCGGCGTTAGTTTACTTCTTTAAAGCGTTATATTTTAGAAGGGGGAAGACCTGGATGCTTCATACTTTGTATAGAGATGCCTCATATTACGAAGTTTCCGTCTGTCAAATGTCCATTGTCTTTGACCTCAATTATACGGATCAGTGACTACTTGAAAAAAAAAGATAAGATTTTTTGTAATGTTAATTTCTGTCTTATTATTAGTAATAGGATAACTATATTTGGTATGTCCGTACCTTACACAGTCCTCGCTAATAGTATAACTATATTTGGTATGTCCTTACCTTACACGGTCCTCATGTCCGTCAGACAGTTTTCACTTGATCTCGACCTCATTTCATGAATCAGTGAACAAGGTTAAGTTTTGGTGGTCAAGTCCATATCTTAGATACTATAAGCCATAAGCAATATGTCTAGTATATTCGGTGTATGGAAGGACTCCAAGGTGTAAATGTCCAACTGGCAGGTCTCATCAGACCTTGACCTCATTTTCTCAGACACTATAAGCCATAAGCAATACGTCTAGTATATTCGGTGTATGGAAGGACTCTAAGGTGTACATGTCCAACTGGCAGGTCTCATCAGACCATGACCTCATTTTCATGGTTCGGTGGTTATAGTTAAGTTTTTGTGTTTTGGTATGTTTTTCTTATACTTTATGCTAAAGGTCTACTATATTTGGTGTGTGGAATGATTGTAAGGCGTACCGTTATAGCTGCTAGATGTCATCTGACCTTGACCTGATTTTCATGGTTCAGTGGTCAAAGTTAAGTTTTTGAGTTTTGGTCTTTTTTTTCTATTACTATTTGCAATAGGTCATCTATATTTGGTGTATAGAAATATTTTATGATGTACATGTCAGTCTCGCAGCTTTTATTTGATCTCAACCTCATTTTCACAGTTCATTGCTCGGTGTTAAGTTTTTGTGATTAGGTCTTTTTCTTAAACCATCAGCGATAGGTCAACTTTATTTGTTTAATGGACGAATTGTAAGCTGTACATGTCTGTCTGTCTGTCATGGTTCATGTGACCTTGACCTCATTTTAATGGTTCATTGGTCAATGTTTAGTTTTCTTGGTTTAGTCTGTTTCTTAGACACTATAAGCAACAGGTCCACTATATTTGGTGTATTGAGTGATGGTAAGGTGTACATATATTTCTGTTTATTTTATTGGTTTATCTGACCTTGACCTCATTTTCTTGGATCATGTTAGTTGTATACATTTTATATTTAGGACTATCAACATACTATCAATGGTTAGTAAAGAAGGCGAGATATTTCAGTGTATGCACTCTTGTTTGTTTTATAATGAAGTTTGTTTATGGGAAAAAGATTGTTGGGATCACACACACAAAAGTGAACTCAACAAAAAAAAAAGATTAATTAAGCACGAGGTATCAAACAGGAGGGTTGTTATGAAAAATTAATATTAAATTAAATTTTGTAAAAAAATAATACGAAGAATACAATTTATTTTGCAAGAATGATAAATGACGCTAAACCATAGTTACACAATAATCACTGTGATCAATATTATGAGAAGAAATTGGAACTTTAGAACTTATTGTAATTTAAATATAAATATGCACAGTGGAAATTTTGACTATTCAGATATTTTACGCAGATTTTGCACGTTGATAGAAACAGAACCGAACTTTTGGCTTAAATCTGACCAATTCTTTAACTTTACCAAAGCTTATCTGTTTTCTGTGAAGAAAACTATACAATTGGCTCCAAATGACGTGCATATAGGCAACTATAGGTCACTGTACGACCTTAACAATAGGCAACTATAGGTCACTGTACGACCTTAACAATAGGCAACTATAGGTCACTGTACGACCTTAACAATAAAGAAACCAATATCGTATAGGCTTTTTTTATAACAGGAACCGACATGACAAAATGTGAAACAATCCAAACAACCAATCGAGAAAACTAACAGACTCGTTTATGTCCAAGAACATCTGACAGGCATCATTCAACTGAATTATAGACTCCTAAGTCTAAACAGGAACATAAAGAATGTGCCCGAGTTATCATGTTTTAGGGGTAAAACTGCTTCCTTCCATACTGGAACAGTGGTGTTAAAGCATAAGATAAGAACAAAATTATTAAAAAATCAGTCACAAAATCAGTGAGGGTAAAATGTCCAATTTTACAAAAAACTTGCTTTAAATTGACTATGTTTAGGTATAATGTGTCAATTTTGACTTGATTATGACAATAAAATAAGTGACATCACAAGCTAACGTTAAATTTTCGTTAAACTTCCATCATGAAGCTCATAATTGAAGAGATGATACCGTAACAATACATTTCAACATCTGATGTATTTCTCTTTTTGTTTCTATTTCAGAGCCGGTCTGAGGAAGGATGAAACCATACAAAAAGCAAGAGTTCAGTTTGATAATCTTGCCCGGATTTTAGAATATCAGTGTAATGTGAAGCTCTTACGCCCAGAAAAGATTGACTACAGCAAATCAATTAAAACACCATTTTTTGAAATTGAAAATCAGAACTGTGCTGCTTGTCCACGTGACACATTGTTAGTTATTGGTAACGAAATCATCGAAACACCGATGAGTAATAGAGCCAGATACTTCGAATCCATGGCATACAGGTATCTACGTTTTTTTGGTACTTAATACATTTGTGTTTAATAGTTTTACCGTCTGTAAGCTGATACGACTTCATGCTACTCTAATACAACTGCTTATGACATAGAATTGAGAATGGAAATGGGGAATGTGTCAAAGAGACAACAATCTGACCAAAGAGCAGAAAACAGCCGAAAGCCACCAACACAGCGAGAAAATCCCGCACCCAGATGCCGGCTTTATCTGTTCCCTTAACAAAATGTGTACTTTTCAATGGAAATGGACGTACCACTAAAACTCTGAAAAAAATAAATGAAAAAAAAAACAAAAAAAAAAACATACATATATATTCAAATATTTGATTGTGTTTTGTTAGTTGTAATTCCATCTAGGTGAACACTTCAAAAGATAATCTTTCCGAAACTTTGTTTCCAATATATCTGTTTCACTGTGATATGAATCGTCGATCATGCACGATACACACGAATTAAATCCAAGGGTTACAAACAGTAAAAATTAGAAACAACAACTGTTTGGATAGAGAATTATAGTGGTTAAACACATATTTCTCAGTTTATTGAAATTTTTAACTTTACATGAAACCATTTGGAAAAATGTATAATCCTTTAAATTCTATTTTCGGTACCATTGTCCATTGTACATGTGTATTGAGTTTTTGGCATGTTCAAGTATTGATAATTTTTACCATATTAAGTCGTCTTGAAGAAAAAAAAAATCTTGCTCTTCATTGTCTCTGTCATTATACCCTAAATAATCTTTAAAAAGACAACATTATAACGTATATAATAATTCATAATGCATATAAGAAAAAACACTGTTAAAAAATGTCATATTAGCAACATCCTATTCATTAAAATATAATTTATAACTTGATACGGAAAATAGTGAAGAAATGTTTCTACTTTTGCAATATCAGAATCAATTTCAGAAGTTATTTATAACACTTACCATCTTCTTTGTGACAAACTTTAAGGTATTTTTGAAGATGATTAGTTGGCAATAACAGGTCGTAAATTATCGAAGACAGTCACGTTTTACATAGAAATCTATACAGTTATTCATTAAACAATACACAGAAACCTTAATTTTTTTTATCACCACTACCCTAGAAAAACTATTATCCTGATTTAAAGTAATTTCTTGCAATTTGATTGGCTGATATTGTCCTAATGAATTTCAGTACAATTTTTTATTACGTCAATTGGAATTGTCTCCCTTATACCGTTGACCTAATATAAAAAAAATGAGTTGCTTAATATTCCTAATATTTTTTAATTTTTCACAGTTTAAGATTAAATACTTAAAATAATTTGTGTATTTGAATGCTGACTTTTTAAAACTATTAAAATAATTATTGAAACCAGAAACACAAAATTATTAGTCTCCCATGGGGGTTTCTTCATGATAAAACTAAAGATGACAATAACTCAAAATACTGTATCCAATCAACACAGAATTTCACATGTCATGAAGTATTCAAATCAATTCTATGTAACCAACATTATAGGAGATATCAAATTGCGCTTATAAATATGCTTCCCAATATCAATGAATGTTAAATTGCAACTAGGTTTTTGGGCTGTCAATATAAAAATTAGAAGTATTATTTTTATTTTGGTCCTTTTATTTATCGTTATTTGTAATATGATAGTCTGATGCAATCCTTTATTTGACTATCCATTCTAAAATTAAGCGGTATTGTAGTATGGATAGTAAAATAAGAGATTAAAGTACTGAAGTACTGAACATCGGATGACCGCAGGTTCTTGTGGATGGTCAAAAGCACATGTCATAGAAACAGATCACATCTCTCATGATACCTGACACTGAGGTTAATTTACAGAGATATTTTTTTCTATTTGTATACCATTCTATTCAACTATTATTATAGTGCAGTGCAAGTGGCATGGTGGACACTCTTCTGTAAAAAAAATCAAAAAAAAAAAATCAACAAAGCCTTAAAGGCTATAAAAGCAATTGCTGTCATGTTAATGTTTTGGGGACTTTGATTTTTCATCCACATATATAAGAATTGAACCTGACCGCTAGGACAGGAGTGTTGTCTAGTGGAAGCGAGAAGGTTTTAACTTTATATCAATAAAAAACTTAAGCAGGAAATCATTTTAATAGGTTTTATATTTCCAAAGGAGACAACAAGTTTACCAGGATAAAGTTGGGGTTAATTATACATGTGCTGAAACATATAACTCAAAAAGAAATCATTATAGTTTATCCCATGGTAGTGTTTGTAACTGGGCAAAAATTTCCTTTATTGATTTAATTTGAACAATTTTCATAATTAATTTAAATTAACCATTCAGTTAAAACATTTCCAACTTTTAATAGTTCAGATGAACTGTATAAGGAAGATACATTATGAGTTCGAATTTACTTTAACAATCGTAAAACTGTTTCTTTTTTAAATTATAACAGGAAGATTTTGAATGACATATGGGAAAAGGATAAGAATATGTTATGGACGAATGCTCCTAAACCAACCATGGCAGACTCTATGTACAACTTAGATTTTCCTTGGGATGACAAATCAAAGGAAAGAAAAGACTGGATTGAGAGTTATAAATACGTTACAAATGAAACGGAACCAGTAAGTTGGTAAATATTGGTTGATGATAATAGGGGATTTTTGTTTACAATTAAAGTTTTGTGATGTGATTCTTGATTTATGAACTTTGAGAATTAGGTAGGTTTACAAGAACCATGGTTTGAAAAACAAAACACTTCTTTGAATTTTTCTCGGATATATATAATATATACTAATAATAAGAAAGTTATGTAATTCAAGAGAATATCGTTCTTTAGGCAATCATTTACAATAAACAGAGTTTGTATTGCTCAACACAATATATCACGTTTAAAAAAAAAGGACCACAACAATAACTTGTCATTTAGAAGTATGAACAAAAAACTTATAAACCACCTTTTTGCATCACAGTGGTTTTTAAAAACATAATAATTAAGTTGGTTTTAGTTAAAGTAGAAAGGTTAGGTATCTGTGAGGGGGAAGGATCGGACAACGGTCGCCAAACTTAATCATTCACTAAAAGAACATCAACAATAAACTGAGGATGCCGATTTCACTATCTAATACAAGTGAATCTGGAAAACAAATAAAAATGAATGTGGAAATCATAGATACTATGTTTATATACTGACATATTTATATAGTTGTCTTGAGAATGAAATAACACAGTTGTTTGAAAATACACCTCAGTACATGAAGGTTAGAGATAACACTATCATCTTAAGAACACACCAATGTATGATTTAGATATTCAAGGTTAAACTATTCTCTTAAGAATCTTAAAGTACAACTTCATCGAAGTACAGTATAACGTGTCAATACAGGACACTTTATGCATGTACTAGAAAAACCCCGCTCGAGCTCGGCTTGAAGATTACTTGAAATGTTTATGGTGATAACATAGCTTGGGTTCGTGATTCTCAAACTGTTTTTATGCACTGGTGCATTATATTTATAGTTTTGATTAGTTTGTTACGTTAGTTCTGCTTCCATAAAGTTTGAATGTCAAATTAGTAGCTTCTGTCTCGGTATTACACAGGTGCTCCTAAAATGGAGGGAGTAACTCAGAGAAGAAGACATCTTTTCATAAAAATCTAAGGTGAAATCATAAAATGCTCAACTACATAACGTTTCCTATTATATTCGAAAATTTTAACTATGTAAAATTAAAATTTTGCTGTAAGCGCGATGGACAATTCATCAATGATTCAAAGAAGAAAACAAATTGAAGAACTGAAAGTCACCGAAAAAGGTAGTTGTCAATAACCATTTATTATTTCGCAAAGACATTAAGAGTTGCATGCTATTCAAAACATACATTTGAATTGAAAACAGTTTGATAGAAAACATAATTATTTCGTAACAGTACCTCTTTGCTAACGAGTTAAAAGCCTGTAAATCTTTCTAGGTTTTTGATGCAGCGGATGTTTTAAGACTGGGAAAAGATTTGGTGGTACAAAACTCATTTACTACTAACAGAAAAGGTATAGAATGGTTACGCCGCCACACCAAGTCACGTGGTTATAGAGTGCACGAAATACATTTTCCAGGCGATCTTTCACCTGTACACATAGGTTAGTTATTCATATTTAAATTTTGATATTTGATTCATCCATAATTCTCGATTTTACTTTATCTGGAATTAGCAAATATTATTTGTTTCAAATTTTTACTTTTCAGATTGTAGTTTAATACCTTTAGTTCCTCCCACAAATGAAAGGAAAGGTATTTTAATGAACTGCCCAGAGCGCCCCATTGCACCAGCAGATAAGGAAAGGATTTTCAGTGGATCAAATTGGGAAGTGAGTATTACCAAATCTGTTATTATCCTACGGATTACATACTATAATGTATTATTGATTGATTGATTTGTTAAATGCCACTTTCAACACTATTGCATATTTCGTGGCGGTCAGTTTTTATATATGGGGGATCCGGATTACCCCGAGAGAACCACAAACCTTCGGTAGAAAACTGACCATCCTAGTCAATAAAGATTGGATTCGAGTGCACCTTCCCCGTACGGAATTCGAACTCACAACCTTACTGAAACCACTTGGCCAACAATGTCCCGTGCTGTATTATTACATTATATATTTATACATTTCTCTTTGCTGAGTATTCTTTTGTTTGTTTGTTCTATTTTTCTGTCACAAAATGTTGTTCTTTTAGCGAAATACTTTTTTCACATTACCATATAAGCGGGAGATTTGGCCAGCCATAACACCAGGTTCGACCCATACATTTATATGGCAGTTGTTATCAAATAGTCCATTTCTATATATGTTGGCATTTGTTTTGTTGCAGTTCAGTGTTTCTGTTGTTCGGTTGATATCCTAAGTATTACAATTGATGTCGTTTCCCTCGGATTTAGTTTGTAACCCGGATTTGTTTTCGCCTAATCGATTTATGACTATTGAACAGCAGTATACTGTTGTTGCCTTAATCACCAAAAATATATATTTAATTTTGTAGATTCAAAGTGCTCCAATGCCGTTCACAACCAATATACCAGAACTATGTCAATCAAGTTATTGGTTATGTATGAACCTTCTTCTTGTGAGTCCTGACAGGGCTATTGTAGAAGAAACAGAAATACCAACCATCAACTATTTAGAATCACTAGGTAAACATGGCGTCCTCTTTTTTACAAGTAAAGTAAAAGTTACTTTAAAAAGTTTTTAGTCACAACAAAAGTTTAAATTTAGCATGCACACAAGCACGTATTAAGAAAAACAAATATACAACATGTGAGTGAAATGGGAATGCACCAACCAATAGACGCAGATAACCAAAAGACTACAGAGGTTATCTTGCAGTCTTCAACAAATGATTGTTGTCTACTCAAAATTTATGTGAATACATTTAACAGAGTCTATCAAACAGATCTCACACCAACACACATAATAAACAAAACATGAAGATATGTCAAATGAAACTAGTGACTGGATTTTTGACTTTAAACAGAGGAGATATCTTGCCAAGTATATTATATTTTGAATATATTTAAAACAAGTTTTTACTGGTTCTTAATGTGATTAACGTAGAAATTTGGCCCAATACATTTCCTTCATACTGAAGCAATTTCAGCACAAATATCATATCAATTGTATAGGTCACTAATATTTTAGACGGACTCGAATTATTTTATTTTGATAATTTTGGTAACTACTAAGTCCATGCTTTTTGATGTATTGCATTTATGATAAGAGAAAAAAATTCTCTTACGTTTGGGAATTTCCAATCATTATGGATTTAAGAATGTTCTTCAAAAAATGATGTCGGTCTTGTTAAACTTGCCCTACAAAAGGTATATTAAATAAAAATCACATGGTCCGTTAATATTTGTAAAATGTGTTCAACATATGTTTGTTGTACTGTTTTTATTTTTGTTTTGGTATTTAAAGCAGATTTTCTGGATAAGGATCAGTTTAGTGCTTCACATAGTGTTTTGACACTTGTCTGTTGTTTAACTTGATGACGTCAAGTTTTTTATTTTGTGTTGCAAAGCTTGCAGACAAGTGTAAATGTTAACCCATGCGTATTCTCTTCGAATACCTTTTTCTGGTATCAATGCATCTGTATCATATTTGTTTCCCTTATACCTAAGGTGTATTTCCTGTATCACGTATCATTCCAGAAATAATTAAAATATGAGAAAAGACTCTCATTTCTATAATTTGTTTTCATTATTGATTCGCCTGTTTCATATCAAATTAACATTATTTTATTAGATTTCATGTAACTTAATGAGTATTTATTGCAAAGGGATCAGTATCGTAATATTTTGTGAAATAGGAAGACTCCATTTTGATATTTGGTAAAAAGATGATTCTATTGATTTCTGTTTTTCAATTTATTGTTTATGATTAAAACTGATTACCACATGTAGATCAGGATCTGCTTACCTTTTTACGAAGAACCAAACATCACCAACGACTTCTGTTAGTTTTCTATGTTTATTTTTGGTCACTTTACGTTTTTTGTCGGCGTTGTCAGTTTGTTATCGACTAAGGAGTTTGAATATCCCTTTGATATTTTCTGCTGTTTATTTACATACAAGTTTTCAGGACACGCGATAAATAAATTGTAAATCTATATAGTGAAATTCATGCTTTGTTAATTTTGATGTTTTTTTTTAATTTTTTGAAGGTATCAAATGTCTAAGAGTACCATTCAGAGATGTATACGGATTTGGCGGAGGAATTCATTGTGTAACGAGTGATATACGTCGTCGTGGAGACCGTAAAAGTTATTTCCCAAATTTTGACTAAGCTGAAATGAAATAATGGCAGTTTGTCAGCAAACATTTGAACAATTGAAATATATCAGCCAAAACAAACTGCTATTTTCATTTTATTGAAAATTACTAGTTTCTTTAAAAATGAAGCTGTGCAAGTCTTTGCAATAATGACATCCGGCGCTGGTCAAATAATTGTCAACACTAATACGAAAAGTTTTGACATTCCTATCAAATTTGGTGTACATAGTCATCACAGAATAGATCTTTTGATCTTGAAAGACGAGAACCAAAGCCGAATATTTACGTTAAGGTTGTCATGAATATCATTGATAATGTCATTTTCTGAAAATTATCTGTTTATAACATTATTCCAATCACAGATTTTCTACCCCGGGCCGAGATAGCATTGTCCACATATGACACAACACTTTTGAATTGATTGCACGCTTTCAAAAAGTAAAATCACAAAAATACTGAACTCCGAGGAAAATATAAAAAAAGTCCCAATCAAATGACAAAATCAAAAGGTCAAACACACCAAACGAATCGATAACAACTGTTTATTCCTGACTTGGTACATACATTTTCTTGTGTAGAAAAATTGGTGTTTTGTTTTGCAGCCAAAAATGTTTTCTTATATAGATGAAACGCGCGTCTTGCGTAACAAATTATAAGCCGAGTATTTTTGACGGTCCGGAAAATATCATATTTAATATGTATGGATGTATGGATGTATCTTTGTATGTTACTATCATAGGATAATTAACCATTTCAGAGCACCTAAGATCACTTCGGTGTTGGGTGGTGTTCTTATTGCGCAGTCTTAATTTTTTAAATTGTGTTTAGAAAAACGGTTCTTGTGGTCGTTGATTTCGAGTTAGAATATCCATTGGTAGTCTTACGCCTCTCTATTATATTTTATTTCATTAATCAACATAGTTAATGAAATACACAACCACGAGTTACGTGTTAATTCAAAGTCAGCTTTACAAAAAGGGGTGAACTTGATACTTCCCACTTACAATGATATATGTCTAATTCAATGATGACCTACAAAAGATAACTAGTTTTTTAATTTCCTGTCATTATAACTGATATATAAAATTTCTGAAGTTGACAAGAAAAGTAACATCCATGTGTGTCTTTGGATAGATTAGGGCGAAAGTCTTTTACCAATGTTCAAATATCGCAACTAAATCAAGAAGATTGAGATAACAAACAAAAACTGAGTGAATTGCATGTGAAATAGGGTTCGACACGGTAAGAGTCTTGATAGGAATACACCACCCGCCATGCAAATCCAAAGTAAGCAAATCTGAACAATTAAATGGAGTAAAAAATCTGAATTTGTTTGAAGTAGACCTCAAAATAGTTCCACATTTCAATGATTGATACAAATTATATATTATTTTTGTCATACTATTGACATTAATAAATAAAGGAAGCAGTAGTATAGCGTTGTTCAATAGTCATAAATCAATTAAAAGAAAATATATCAACTTCAAGGGAAAAACAAACAAAAGAACAACAGAACCACTGAACTGTAAAAAACCAAAGGCCAACATATATAGAAACGGACTATCTGATAAAACAGGCTATTTAAACCATTGCAGATGAAAACAAATGTAGGTTATTGGAATAAGAATTAGCTAAACAGTGTTTTCGATGCTATTGATATTAGTAACTGTTATACCTATAATCTCTACAGTTAACAATATATTATAATTATTTCAAAGATTATATTTCAACCATCATTTCGTATACCTAGATACTGCATTAAAGATTTGCAATAAGTATAGCATATTTGAAACCTTTACCATGAGAATGCGAAATGACTATTTCGGGTTGCTCTTGTTCATCATCCCCAAAGAAATACTGTCCCGCTAGTCATGTTGTAACTGTTTACATTGACATCGTAACTATTATAAAATTGAGAATGGAAATAGGGAATGTGTCAAAGAGACAACAACCCGACCAAATAAAAAACAACAGCAGAGGGTCACCAACAGGTCTTCAATGTAGCGAGAAATTCCCCCACCCGGAGGCGTCCTTCAGCTGGCCCCTAAACAAATATATACTAGTCCAGTGATAATGAACGCCATACTAATTTCCAAATTGTACACAAGAAACTAAAATTAAAATAATACAAGACTAACAAAGGCCAGAGGCTCCTGACTTGGGACAGGCGCAAAAATGCGGCGGGGTTAAACATGTTTGTGAGATCTCAACCCTCCCCTTATACCTCTAACCAATGTAGAAAAGTAAACGCATAACAATACGCACATTAAAATTCAGTTCAAGAGAAGTCCGAGTCTGATGTCAGAAGATGTAACCAAAGAAAATAAACAAAATGACAATAATACATAAATAACAACAGACTATACTAGCAGTTAACTGACATGCCAGCTCCAGACTTCAATTTAACTGACTGAAAGATTATGATTTCATCATATGAACATCAGGCACAATCCTTCCCGTTAGGGGTTTAGTATCATACCATCATAACATATATGAGAAGAACATAACCCGTGTCATGCCAACAACTGTTTTTATAATAAATGTGTTTAGTTCCGATGCAAAGACCTTATCAGTGACTCAATATTAACGCCAAAATATGCAATCTTTAATGACTTGACAACAGTATCGTAATTATATCCCTTCTTAATAAGTGTATTCAAAGGTTTTGTAAGTTTCTGAGGTGAATACTGACACCTTTGTGCTTTATAAAGAATATTTCCATAAAAAATTGGATGTGAAATACCTGAACGTATTAGAAGTCTGCATGTTGAGCTATATTTACGAATAATGTCTTTATACCGATGATAAAATTTAGTAAATGTTTTGACTAGTTTGTGATATCGAAAACCCTGGTGTAATAATTTTTCAGAAATACATAAATTTCTCTCGTTAAAATCTAAAACATTGTTGCAAACACGAGCGAATCGTACAAGTTGAGATATATAAACACCGTAAGATGGTGACAAGGGAACGTCACCATCTAAAAACGGATAATTAACGATAGGAAATGAAAAATCATCCCTTTTATCATAAATTTTAGTATTCAGCTTTCCATTAGTGATATAGATATCAAGATCGAGAAAAGGGCAGTGGTCATTGTTAGTATTAGCTTTATTTAAAGTAAGTTCAACAGGATAAATTTCATTAATATACATACTGAAGTCGTCATTATTGAGAGCCAAAATATCATCCAAATATCTAAAAGTATTATTAAATTTGTTTATCAGATGTTGTTTCGATGGGTCTTTGCTTATTTTTGTCATAAATTGTAACTCATAACAATACAAAAACAGGTCCGCAATAAGTGGTGCACAGTTAGTCCCCATTGGAATTCCGATAATCTGACGATATACGGAACCCCCAAAGCGAACAAAAATGTTATCTAGTAAAAATTCAAGGGCATATATAGTATCAAAGCATGTCCAATTAACATAGTTTTTTTGTTCATTGCTACTAAAAAATGACCTAAAAGAGTTTGAACATATATATTCACATTCTGATTTTTTGAATGCCCATTTAATTAGGTGTGTGAATTTTTTCTTAATGAGAATGTGAGGCAATGTGGTATACAGAGTAGAAAAATCAAAACTTTGAACAGATTAAAAATCACCAATATAAGCATGCAATTTATCAAGTACTTCCAACGAGTTCTTGACACTCCAAAAGTAATTTATTCCACTATTTTCGAAGGCCTTATTTGAACAATTTATTATCAGGTTTTTAATTGTACCAAGTGTGCTGGTAAGAAGAATAGACAATTTAGTAGTTGAACAATGGCTTGAAGACGAAATAAATCTATATTTGTAAGGGGTTTTGTGTAGCTTCGGAAGCCAATACATAGTTGGGACTTTCATTGTATTTGGTTCTGCTTGTAAAGCGGTGGCTAAAAGTTTATGTTTGTTACAGATTTCGTTTTCTGAAAATGGAGTCAGTTGGAATGTAAATTAACATGTAAAGGGATGTCATCTGTGGGTTCAACATATCGAGCTCCACAGTTAATCGATTCTTCTAGAACCAATCTATTCCTCATGTCAATATACGGTTTTTTAAAAATATTTTTGGTCACTTTAAACAACTATAATGGAAAGAAGTGCATTTTGACAATCCACATATGACGTTTCCCCAAAATTGTTAAAAACAAAATCAGTTTTTGAAATCCGATGTTTTTACCAAAAATATCCATGTGAGGGAACCCAATTTCACCCCTTTGTTCATGCAATTCATTTGTTTTTCCCCTGTTTTTTTTACAAAATGAATATACAACTTTTCAACATTGATAAAAGAGTGTCAAAAGATACCAGAGGGACATTCAAACTCATAGATCGAAAATAAACTGACAACCCCATAGCTGCTCATGTTATTACAAACCCGATAAATAGTCTTATTCGGTAGGTCATATTCATGAAAAGCGAACGGGATTGTAGTTACGTCATAATGAGCATATTCGAAATCATACAAACTCGTGATGACGTCCGTAAAATTTACAAAGGGATGATTTCAATTTCACCATTTGGAACTCTTGGTTAAATAGCTTCCATGTGAACTACTGTTGACTTTTATCAAATATTCATGGGAAAGACTTTTATTAAATATTCATGGCAAAATCTTACATCCAAGAAAATCTGTCTTTTCTGAACAAATGATACCAGAAGGCAATAAAAGTAAAAGAAAAAAACACGCTAAGGTTTCTGGACAAAAAGGTTTTAAAACGCTTAACAAGTACAGATAAAATTCTGATTAAGCAACACAAACACTCTTGCAAAAACGCCTGGGTCCAGGTGCTCCAAAAGTTCCTGCGAATCATTCTAGTGTTTACTTAGTTTTCTTGACCACTTTTTGAAGAAATAACTGTTTCATAAAAAAATTGAGCCAACTTATTTAGTTAGAACCTCATCATGAAATGCATAACTGAATCAATTTGATATAGTTTGATTGCAAAATTTAGTAAAAGTTAGTTTTTTGAAATATTCAAAGTTTTGATATCTACTTATGAGTGAATGCTATGCAAATACCAAAACGACTGTTGTGACATAATTGACACATACATAGGTTTTTACAGGTGTTAATCACTTCGTCAATGTTTTTGACAAACAATTGGTGAGCTTGGGTTAAAATAATCAACCGCCTTAATTGCAATATCAATAAAGTTATAAGTAGTTATTTTCATAATGCATACATTTGATTGAGATATCTATCGTTAGACAGCACATATTGAAGTATTCATGGAAAAATTAAACTAAATGTAATAAACTAAAATGAATTTCATTAATAATTAATTGGATTCATTTATGCTGATTATTACAAAGTTACAATTGTAACTAAATTCCTTAAATGTTCTATGCTATTTAATTATCTTGTAGTTAATAAAAAAATATGTGTAAACTAAAATTGGAGTGGTTAATAGAAGTATTCCATCAGGGAACATAAAATGCTTTTAAAGCATATTCATGTATCACAAGGACTCAATCTCACAATGAAACATTTGTAAATTCCTTTAAGAAACTGTTTGAAAAGTATTTTTGAATACAAAATTTGTAATCAGCAAGTAATCATAAAAGTAAAAATGATTACATCTGATTTTTTAAATTGTAATAAGAAATTGCATGATTATTGATGCCATGTGATTACATTGCACAATGTAATTGATTATAGCTGATTACGATTACTGAGTACGATTACTTCGTGCCTGCTAGAGATACATTGTATAATATTTTGTAGTATTCCCTAATGTCGAGGGTGATGTTAAAATAATAACTGACCACAGGCCTCAGGGATTGGGATATAATGTGGCTACACATCACTTTTAAATGTACATTTTGTTTAGGGGTAGCTAAAACCCGCTTTCGGGTGCGGAACTGTGTTGAAGACCCATTTGGGGCCTTGCTCTTTGGTTTGTCGTCTCTTTGACACTTTCCCTGTTTCTATTTTCAAACGGAGAATTTTATTACAATGTTGAAATTGATAGTAATCTATCAAAATATGTATTTTGTAATTTATTTAAATTATTAATTATATTATGAGCAATTAAAAAAACCCATCGAAGTCATTTACACATGTTCCCTATGATTTGATCTTTCTATATGTGTTTTATCATTTGATTTTGCCATTTCATTAAGGACTTTCCGTTTTAAATTTTACTGGGAGTTCAGTTTTGTTGTGATTTTAGTTTTTACTGCACTATTCCTGTTTATGTGGAAATTGAAACAGCAAATGAATAAAACCGCCTGCTCCACAAAATAATGCTTTCAACATAAAAATTAAAAGATGTGGTATGATTGCAAATTTTTTTTTATAGCGAAATCAAGAACTGTTTACAGAATTATCATGTCCTTGGTTAAAAAAGACCCTGTTCTTAATTAAAATCAAACAGCTACACAATGTTACTAGTTAATATTGCGAAAGTTTAAAATAGATTCCATTTCAAAATATTAGCAGTTTCAAACTCTAGCAATGACTATTTATTTTTATATTACTTTCCTCGTTTTCTCTCTATTCAGTAGTTTAGTTAATTCAAACATATTTATTTATAGTGGATTGGGAAACAAGTTTTGCAACTTATATTAATTCCTTTCCACTTTGCGGGTGCGAGTGCTGCCTTGTAGCGGCATGAGCCTACTTTTTTTCGAAATCTACAAGGGTGTCTTTAACGTGCAAGAGATATGGCTCTCTCTTAACACGGGTCAGCCATTTATCGTCCCCATCCGACGGACTATCATCGTTTCCTCAAGACCATACTCTATTCAGTAATGTCAGAAATCCTTCGAAAATGTCTAGGTAATTCAATAAAAAAAAAACAACGAGTCGCCTTTCAGCAAAACATAAAAAAAATAAAAAAATACGATACAAGTTTTAACTTCATTGTACAAAAATGCGTTTATTTTCTTATCAAAATAAGTTCAGAAATACTTTTACGCCTGATACACCACTTCATTAATTTCAATAGATTTAGCTTGCATGATGCTCCTGGTATTGCTATTCAGAGTCATGTCTCGTACAATTCGCCGACTAATAATGGTTGCAATTACAATGATTAGAACAGCGGGGAGGGATTAAACACAAGTAATGATATCCTTAACGTTAAATTCCTTTTATCAAAACGATTTATTTGGTATTCAAGACCCTTAAAATTATTGTTAGAATACAGCAAATTCCTTGAATGTATTCTGTTTTTCGCATAAAACTAGTGAAAACGTTATTTCTTTTCATAATTGTATTGGGTTAGTCATTACAAGTACCTATCAGCATTTTTTCAGTTATTTTCTACGTTTTAAATTATTTTTGTCGCATCTCTTCCTGTCTGATGTTCATTTGTCCGTCCATTTGGCAATTTGCAAATTCACAGAAACCGAGGAATATTGAAATTAAATACATCTTTGGAACAAATCAATGTGTCTTTCTGCTTCTTGAAGCGCTATGTACCATTAGCAATCACGAAAAACGAAGCAAACCTACAAGTAAACCGAAATAAAGTTTTGAAATCGTATCGTTAATATTTTATGGTCACAAACTCATATAATGGGTACGATCAATCACGAGTTTTGACGACTCATATTTTGATCGCCCATATTTTAAACTATGAATGGTTTATTTGATAACAACAACAACAGATTTATGTCACTTTTGCATATTGTAGATACTACTGAAAGCGAATGATTTTTTGCAAGGAAAACATACTATTTATTACTTCTTTTTGCCCTCTCCAAACTCGAAAGAGAAAACCTGTAAATACATTGGTCACCATATTGCAGTCTACTAATATATAACTCAATTCCCAAAATCTCAAATAAATCTTAATGTATGAATTCGACTTTTATTTTTATTTATTCATTAGATATAGGAAGATGTGGTATGACTGCCAATGAGACAACTCTCCATCCAAGTCACAATTTACAAAAGTAAACCATTATAGGTCAAAGTATTATTGTCTTTATTCGAACCATATTTGAATGTGGTATTACGGTTTATACCGATTTTATTTTGTATCCATTTAGAAATTGATAATCTTCATCCATAATTAGAAAACTATAGGCTCTAAAGACCATGCGTTGCTTACCTAGATTTAAACTAACTTGAAATGCTGATAATTTTTCTGTTTGATGTGCTTATATATCCTTTTCAGTTTTTGCCCAAAACACTAAATAGTCATGTTAAGGACAATAAGTCAAGAGTCAGGCGTCTTTTTACAATTTCAGTAAAATTTCAATTATTTGTTGATCTTGTTATGCTGGTAATATTTGTTATTTAAAATGTTTATCTATCTTTTATAAGGGTCAAGATAATGTGCAATAACGCAATCAATAGGAAAAATCATTATTAAAGAGCAATACAATTAACCCCTGAAAGAATTTAAATGAAGATTTCGACTATCTTGATTTATTTGTAGATCTTGTAATGCTGATTTCTCTTTCAAAGTTTCTATGTATCTATCAAATTTTAAAGATATCAGGCAATTGTGCAAGTATTTGTAAACATAGTCATTAAAAAACAAGAACTCACATTAAGAGTCAACTGACGATTTTAGGTACTTGACTAATTGTAGATCTTGCCTTGCTTATCGTGTGTTCTTTTAATTTTTTTTTCTTACCTTAACTTTATAGTTTTCAAGATAAAAGGTAAACACGCCAAAAATTGATTAAAACGTCATTGAAGGGTAATAACTCAAATAAGTAGTCGTCTGACCCTGCTGACTACTTTATTTATCTTATAACACAATGTTGATTGCTGCACCCATATTTTAAAAATATACCTGTTATGTCTTTTGGGTTTGTTCACACATTGTTTGTTGTCAATTTAATTGAATTTTATGCAACTTTCACACAAGTGAGAGGAAAAGCTAACTTAAAACCAGGTTTAACCCACAATTTTCTACATACGAAAATACCTGTACCAAGAAAGGAATATGACAGTTGTTTTCAATTCATTTGATGTGTTTGCGTTTTTGATCAGAGGCTTTCTATTTTTATCCTCGGAGTTCGGTATTTCATTATTTTTGTTTGTTTTGTCCTATTGATAATATTTGCTATTTACTGTTCTCTATATCTATTTGAGTTTGCATAAAAAAAAATAGGCAAAAATGGAATAACAATTGTATAATTCGTCAATTAAGGGCATTCTGAGCATTTCTGCCAATGTCAACGATTTAGCAAATACAAAGTTTGTTTTGTTTCTTAAATTTGTTTCGTTACTGCTATGTTATGCAGGACAGCATGTATACAAGAAAGGCGAAATTATACTAATATGAAATTCTTACTCAAAGGTCGAAAATAAACTGACAACGATAAAAAGACCACCAAACTAACAACAGAATATAAAACACAACTTAGAAAAATGAAATACGGAGCAGCACGAACCCCACCAAAAACTTGGGGTGATCTCAAGTGCTCCGAGGGGGTAAGCATATCCTGTTCTTCGTGTTTTACCGGTCGTGTTGTTCCTATAGGTACAAACACAGTGAACATTATTTAGGTTGACCACATTACTTTAGTATATAATACGTTTTCATATGACCCTTTCTATAGCATTATATCAGGATGTAACACATGTACAAAACATTTAGCAGAAGTAGTCAGGTAAAATTGACAATAAATCTTATCTTTTATTTCCTCTTGAACCGATTTTGTGAACAAGTTAATACAGGTTATAACAGTTCTCACTAGTATTAGTTTAAATAATCCATGAATAATAGCTTGTGAAATGTACATGTTTATGAGATATATACATTTGAAGTGTATTACATTGTATGAACTGCTTTTTGTCTATGGTTAGTAGGCAATCAATAATATCATTTTGTGCACTTCTGACTATTAAATAGTATCAAATTTGTTATATTATACACTATATGAAGATAAAAGACTCCTCAGTCTATCTATTTACAGAGTGTTTTCTATTTGTTTTATCCGTGGTCATTGCATGTAGACACAAAGACAACGATAGTCAACGTTGATCATTCTGAATGTATAAATATCAATAAATTATTCCAGAACACCAATAAAAACAATATACGATGATGTGAATTCAGTTGAAGGATTCCTTTGTTTTACTTACGTATAGTAAATTATAGTTTCTTGCGGCCATACTTTTTAGTCAGTACCAAACTAAGGGCAACACATCAAGATAATCACTATTCGACCATTAAGCCACGCATTTAAAGATCGTTCGCCCTTCTTTTACTGACAAAGTTTTGGACGTACCAAACTGATATTTTAGTTCTCCGTTTTCACAACATATTTTCACTTTCTGCCTGTTCATCATCATTGAATCGTTGTGAATTCGACATAAAACGGAATCCATTCCTACCGGAAGTGAGTTTACCATTTGTTGGTGCTATACTGTCTCTACCAATGACACTCATATCCTGAACCATCGATGTCTTTGTGTATCTTGTGCTTAAAGCCCGAGTGTCTTGGAATATTTTGAGTTTTTTCTTCAAGACCGTCTTAACCTGGAAAAGTAATTATTAATAAATCAAATGGTTTTTTTAAACACTTTTTCAAATGAAAATCAATTTCTATTATTATGTGCATGTCTTAAAGACATAATCAGATGCTGGCATCTGAAACATCTTTCATTTGGTCGTCTATATACATATAATTGAAAAAACGTGTCTTTTTTTAAGGACTTTTAAAAAAGGTTAAATGTGTGTGTAATTGTGATCATTTTGTCTGATTAAACTGTAAGTTACGTTGTCAAGAAACATAATCGGTGCATGGAAACACTATATTATGCTTGTAATTTTCAAACTTTAACACGAAAAACAACATTATTTATTTTTACACGAAGATAATTGTCGTACAGATGATTAGATTCCGTAAATAATTGAACATAATTATGCAATACAATGTCAAATTGTTATACGATACATTTAAAATTGATTTGATTATAACTTTTAACTGTGTTTCCATGCATATCATACAATAATGCAAGTTATTACTTTCAGAGATGTTATTTGAAACTAGACGTTACTCCTTTGTTTTTGTTTTCTCACAATAAGTACTAAAGCTAATGTCATCTGTATTAGGACAATTTTAAAAATAACATAAAAGGAGGATATATCATCATTTGGAGCCATTTAAAGTGCAATCGTTGATACCATTAGCCCCTTCAATATAAACTTTGAGGGAAATTCTACACGTGTTGCGATCCTTTAATTTTGAAAATTATCTTTTGAGTCGAATACACTTTTTTAAAAAGAAATCATTCCTAAAGTATAAAAACTTTACGCACCATGCCAAATTCATACCCCAATAAACTAGGCAAACCGATTCAGGGATTTGATATGAAAAAAAACGAAAAAAAAACGGAATAAAAATAAAGAATCAATAACATTACCAAACTGGGTCACCAATAATTCGTAAATTTTAAGAGTTATGCCGGAAGGATATATCTGCATGAAATCAATTCATAAAATTCGAAGTGGTGTTTTTGGAGTCTTTGGCTTTAAAAAAGAAAAAAACGTAACACCTACTGCATTTTTAACAAAAGAGCGCAACGCTATTACCATAAAGCTGAGTTTAAAATAAGAAGAGGGCATATAAAGAGTCGCATTAGGATGTTAATTTGAATGACAAATTTTATAACCTATAACTTCGAAAACTTTCAGAAACAAATTAGTAAAAGACAGCAGTACATTGACAAACCAATAACAACATTTCTTCACTTTTCAAATAAGAAAATGCATTGGTAAAAACATGAAGTATACTCTGAAACCATCATAAGACACCATCAACAAACAACGATCAACATGCGATTAGTAAATTTGTCATATCATACCATGCTTTCAGCTATTTGATTATATACAGTTAGAAAAGAGATTGTGTTAGTAGAAAAGTCTAATGATTTGGTTAAAATCAGACCGACAAGCACCAACTTTTTCCACACTTTGTTTCTTATATATGGAAATATGAAGGCAATTCTAATCAAATTCAAAAATGTGGTTTAGGAAACGTTTGTAACTTTAAATTGAGATAAGTATTCAGGCAACTTTTGCTCACGTGAATTTCAAATGAGATTTACTTCAAACGAGCTAATCAATGATACAAAATTGAGAATTTTCATGTGAATTTTATATAAATTGAACATCACATCAATCTTGCGTGCTATTTTTCATACGAACTTCACATGAATTTTACTAAGAAAAAAACAGTAAGTATTTCCATGATTTTTATTTAAATTGAAAATTAAGAAGTTATTTGAATTACTTTATTTTCCAAATTCCTGCGAATTGCTGGAACGGATTTCACGTGAGTTTTATGTATAAGCTCCTTTGAGGTGAACTTCGCGTGAATTTTACTTGAGATTCACATGAATTTAAATTCACGTGAAATTAATGTGCATGAAATTTTCCTGTGTAATTCGAAATAAAGTAAGCAGGAATTTCAAGATAAAATATAAAAATTGGTGCCAGGATATAAAGCCCTTTTAAACATGCGATATTTTTTTCTGTAAATATTCAAATCACAAAGACAACATTTTCCAAATGTTTGACGTTTAGTGCAGACTGCGTACAAGCAACAAATCCAATCCACAGCTACAGTTCTAGATACCTAGTAATTAAAGAATAATTTGCTCTCGATTCCACCCAATTTGTTATTTTCTTCTTTATAACAGTCTGCACCTACGAAAAACAATCATCATTAAGGTCTCCGAACACACTTGTGAGTGATATTAACTGTTGTATTCAGAAGGAAGGAGACCATTTTGTGCAAGGGAGTGTTAAGGTTTTGTTCAATAAAAGGTTTGTTTCGTTAACATTATTGTAACACGTGATTAAATGATTGATAAACCATGAGGTAAAACATGTGTAGCATTAGAAAGATGCAGAATAAGCTGTTCGCTTTTATGAAAAAAATTCACTTCCATGCAAAATTTTCGAATGTCAAGGTGTGATTGTGACCATTTGAATAACGGGAGTTTCCGTATCATACAGATTATAGATACAGTGAAACCTGTCCAAACCGAACACCCACGGGACTTTGCGTTTTGTTCGGTTTTCACAGGTGTTCGGATTGTAGAGGTAGACGGAAGTCGACACCAAAATAATTTTGGCAGGAATAATAGGTGACACAACAGCCGACAGTTTATTTTTGTGTTGATTTAGATGTAAATGTAAAAATAAAAGAAGATAAAAGATAGACGTTTTGCTACATTTTTGTTTATAAATAAAACGCCACTGCGCCAATCACGCTCGTCGTTGGGAGATGTCCGACGTGGAGCGATTTTGCTTTTTATAATTATTTTCTCATTCGTTAATTCACTGACCAATTCAGATTCACAGTCACTGTCATATGACGATTCCGTAGTTGAATGGGGAATATCATTGTACACATGAGTTCTCGGACTAAACTGGTCACCCGCTGATTGATACTTCGGCACACGATAACAGTGAAACAACAGCAGGGGTCCAGTTTATTCTCGGACTTTATCGTTGCTAAATAGCTAACGGAAGTCTTCGGGAGCATTCGAATCAAATATATAGGGCCTTTAATGGGAATCCAGCAATTGAAATCCATTGACCTTATTGTGTTACACGACTTCTTAATCCGGTGAAAGGCTTTAAAACTTTTATTTAATTAAACAGTTTAGCTACAGAATGGCAGTTTCGATTTTGTGGCCGTAATTATTTGAGTAAGGTGCATTTAATTGATCTGAGGGAAAGTTCCTTTCTTGTCATTATCGGCGATGGGGGTAGTTGACCAGTTTAACGTTTCTTTACAAAAAAATCACTTTATACGTGCACACAGACATGCTAATTAGTTTGTTATAACAACTCACAAGTTCATTAAACCTCAAATACCTTCGGGGATACTCTGCCATCCTGTGTTTGTTTAATTAAATCATGCAAATAATTAATTATATTTTATTGTTTTGATTGGTATTGATCGATTTTGACAGGTAATTTTTAGATACAAATTTACTAACGAGCCTTCAAAAAGCGTTCGGAATTCGGTGTTGACAGGGTTCGGTTTTTTCAGGTTAGATTAACGTTAATTGATAGGGAAATTTTGTGGGACTTTGAAAATTGTTCGGTTTAAACTGAAATTCGGTTTTATCAGGGTTCGGTTTACCCAGGTTTCACTGTATATTAAAAGCAAGAAAAAAAAGCATCGTAGGTTGATATTATAAATTCTATTGTTCATTCGTTAGAACTATCTTTCTTGCATTTGTTGCTTGAAAAAATTATACATGAATAATTTTACCTGAAATATCTAATCAAGAAATATTATAACACCAATAATAATATTCTGAGCACTGAAAGGTAGATTTCATAATTGATTATTTTATAATATGACTTAAACTATTTATTTTACTAATGTATCACATATTAATCATTAAGCGTCAATGTCAAGTTACACACTATTACGTTTTGATTAAAAGCTATATGTAACTTACCTCTCCATTTAAGAAGCAGTAAAACAACGCTACAAAGAACCCCTACAACAAAGAAAATTGTTATTTTTATGTAATTATCATATCCCCATTAACGTAATCTAATCATATAGATACACTAGAATCGAGAATAAAATAGTTTTTTGAACATCATATCATAAAAAAATTTCAAAAAAATCCTCAGATTTTAAAAATACATGTTTCTAGAAAATGTCTGTATCATGTCAGGAATATGACAGTTGTTATCCATGTGCTTGGTGTGTTTAAGCTTTTGATTTTGCCGTATTGATTTTTCCTCTGAATCTGGAATATTTGTTATCTTTCATTTTTCTACTTAAACATATATATCTTTTTAGAACATTATCCATGCAGATAATACCTGGTAAAAAGAAATGACAAACAAACAAAATAAAAACGACAAAAAACAACCCCTATTTTAGATGAAAATGAAATATTGATCATAGTACTTTGTTGATATTTCGACTGTATTTACTTTATGTCCAACTGTCAAGGCGTCAGTCTCAAAAAATATATACCTAAGTCGCATCATTACTGCAGAACAGTTTCGATTTTCACGATTTATATGCTATCAACGTTTAAACACTCTAATTAAATGGTAGACTTGTATCGCCTTTGGGATATTTTATAATCTATCACAGACACTATATTGTCGTTTTAAGTATGTCAGGATAAATCTTTTTTAGATTGATTCTGGACAAAGACTTGACAGTAAGATTACTAGTTGAATAACTGCAGAAAATTACAAGACGATTTTTTGTCTTTTGTGAAACTTAAATCCATCGCTGCAACACTATCAAAAGCAACTTCCATCTTGATAAAAAAGAATAAAATTAACTTTTATCATTGTCTTTTGTCAACACTAATATTGATAGTGTCTCATGTAACAAACTTTGAGCATATATATTACATAAACATAACTACACCTCTGAATTTACACTTTTCCATGGCCCTCGCATAGAAAGGATAAAAAACAAAACACAGGTCTTTACTTACTCCTGTTTTACATAATCGCCTTCTTCACGATAACTAAATGACGTATGATTTGAACACATTAAAATAAATATTCGCTCATTGTTTTTTAAATATTTTTATAACATATAGAGGTAACTGGACGAGTCATATGGACATTTATTAAATGTTTTTGTCCTTAGTTAGGCTGGCAAATCAAATATATGGAACAGTAGAACCAAACACATATTCAATTGGTTTTTTTAAAGATTACATAATTATATTCTATAACATACCTGAAACGACTGTAAAAATGCATTGATATATTGATGTACTTCTACAAAAATATGGTTATCACTTGGTGGCCAGATAAATATAACATAGGTGATACCAAGCAATGGAAACAGTGTAATTGTTGCTTTAACTGCTTTCCTGAAAAAAAAATCAAATTATCATGAGGTTAAGTTATTGATTTATTAGGCATCAATGTTATTGATTGACAAACACAACTTACCAACAATTTATCCATAGTTGAAGCCGAATTAATATCATGTGTCGAACATCATTTCCGGACAAATACAAAAAAAATACTTCAAAAGTTATTTACTCTTATCAACTCACAGGGTTTAAAAAGCTTACTTCGAATTGATTTGATCTTGTTTTGATTGTATGCATAGAAATATATATTGGATATAATTAGACAACAACCAAACGATAGAAATAACCAATATAAATCTAGTAGTATGAAGTATATATCAGTAGTAACAGATTTTTTTGCATGAAAGCATAGTATCTGGCAATAAAAAAATCATATTTTGTTTGTAGATGAATATAAATGCTATATATAGCAACATAAATGTAACAACAGCTTGAGTACAAACCCTTCTAAGTGCAAATATACATTTCTAACATTATCACGATAACTTTACGACGTTTCTGGTTATGCAATTTTGCTTCTTTGTCTATTGAGGCCCATGTAAAATGACTGGTTTGGCTCACTGGTATTGAAGAAAAGTAGAACAAAAATACCGCACTAAAAGGAAAATTCATAAAGGGGAAGCCCATCAAAACTTATAAAAATAAAACACTATTAATCGATTGAAAAATTCATAGACAGAGTATTCTAGAATGTAAAATTCAAACTTTCGATTCGATATGTGAGCTGAATGTGCGAAAGGGTGCGCAGCATTTACTGCATTTGCAACCAAACGAGTGGCACTCTGTAGGTGTAAACTCACAGGAAAGATATTCGAATTTTTACTTGTACATGCACTCTAATGATATAGAAGCTATTCCTCATAGACAGATAGTTAATTAAAACATATGTAGTCCTTCAATTTTTATCATGTTGATCATTGCATTGTTACATCTAGCTTCTTGCAAAGCTCTCCACTTTTAGAAGACTTGTATTTTAAGTCATATGTTATAAGCCAAGTTAAAAGCCTGGTATCTTTGATAAGTTATTGTAAATTTTCAGTTTGTTTTCTGGAAAAACTAATTATTTAGTTCGAATTTACTAGGAAATTGTTTTGAAAAGAACACGATTTCCGAATGTCTTTGCGTCATCCGATTCGGATTTATTTTAAACATTCTATTTCCTGTTAAAAATCAATACCATATCCAAAAACAGCACATCGTGGAGCCCTTAATGAACAAGATTAGTCCAATAACAAACTAAGAATTCCAAACAACAACTCAATAGATGAAAATAAGATTGATTCACGACTAGCAACAATGAAACTAAAAGTTGAAAATTTCAACTGTTTTCATTTACATCCTATTATAAAGAAACAAGATTAAAGATATTAAAAATATTTTCATTTATAATTGTTTAAACCTATCACAATCGGACATACATAGTTGATTGGTTCATCTTTTAAGATTGTAATTAATACATGTACTTTATCATTTAACACTATAGATAAAAAAAAACATAAAAAATCAATGATGAGTTTATTATTCAAAGGCACGATACCTTCTCGTAGAAGTCAAACACAAAATATTGTATAATGAATTGATTTTTCATTTGAAACAATCTTAATTTCTGTATGTTTTTGTTGTTGTTTTTTTTTTACAGATATTTGAAATACACAGAATAGAAAGAAACAACTAGCATAATTGAGGATAAATGCCTTTTCCGTTCAACCTTTGTGTAAAGAAATTCAACAATTATTTTGAGATGATTAGTACATTATTTCTAGATTAGATGTATAAATTACTGAATGTAAGAAAGAAAGGACTGATTATTTATGAATCACACCTTCTGTGAAAGCTACAAAATACCCTGAAATCATGTTGTATTTGACATTTGTTTATTACAATATCTGTGCTCAATATGTGTATTAATATCCCAATTAGGTTTTTTTTATTTAGTTCTTAAAATGTTTGCCAAATATATAGAAACCGGAGTCCGTATTTGAAATCTTTTATACGGTATACATTCATAATAATATTTTTGAAACAGTAAAGATATGATTAAAATCCAACAACATATCTAATACCGCACCAAAGCGTTCTTTCAGAATTGAAAAAAAAATGAAATTAGCGTTGTGTCCATTTCAAACCTAATAAAGCAATTGAGTTCTACCAAACTGGTCCACAAACTCCCTTTAAGATAAGTCATTACTTCATATACTAAGCGGATATTTTGTTCCACTTGAAATGTCCCCAAATATGTGGGTATTTTCATTTATGTATGACATGTAACACAAAAGGTAGATTAAAACTTGTACTTATATATCAATTCGAGATTAATGTAATGAACGTTACCTCAGCTGTTTTGTTTCGAGACTGTGGGATGACCGTAACTTTGTCACTAATATCCATATTATGCTGCCCAGAAAAATTATATTCACCTGTAATAATGAGACATTATATCAATGTTTATCTTTCTTAAAAATGAATTGAAGGTAAATATGAACTTTTTAAACGCGAGTGGTCACTCTCTTTATAAAATTCAAACAATAAACAACGTAAGATAGAAAGACTCAATATTTCAGTAGAAACATATGCACTATAAATGCTAGACAAGTGAATTATGACAAGGGTAATATGAAATTGATCTTATACAAAACATAAGTAGAAATTTGTAAATTGATTACTTAAATCGGCACATCTGTCAGGTTAACATGAAAAAAACATTTAAAGTAGCTATGCCGATTCAATATACTGATTTTAGTTGTGTTCTGAGATGTTATTGACTTTATTTTTATATGTGCTCTGTCCTCAGATGATTTGAGCAGTTCATGCTTTTTAAAATGTATATTACCCAGACTTTTGAATTAGGAACTGAAACAACCAGAAAATGCAACATTATATTTCCATGATTGCAGCTCTTACAATACAGCTTTTGTTCGTGTCCTTTCGCTATCAAACACATTTTTCAAACATGACGTGTTTTTTTTTAAATTTGCGTTCCATATTTTGGCATTTAATGTATATATTGATGGTTATTCAAGCAACACACATCGTGCCACGGAAATCAATATCATCTTTTTTTTTAATTTTTGTTTCTTTAAAATGATGGATTGACATAATGTTTTTAGATTAAAAGATTGATTTGAGCCGTTAAATCAGCAAACAACAGTTATACAATTCATATTGAAGAATATTTCAGATTTATATCTTTTTAACAGAAGTGATAATTTTTCACTTAATCAAATCAACATCCAATATATGAGTACATGTGAAATGCTATTACTTTCAAGTTTAAGAAAAATATAATTTTCTACGAATATTAGATTTTTTCCAATTTTGCTGAATATTAGCTTTACTTTTCGATCAAAAAATGTTCGGCGAATAGATAACTCGGAGCTGCCGATTTGTTATTTAAAAAGGGGTTCAAAGAAATAATTAAGTAAAGTATATGCTGGTATCTTTAACTCATCTCCATTCTTGTGTTTTGAATTTAGAAAAAGAAAGAATTCAGCTTGATGTTCGTATATGATAATAATGCTTACTGCTAATACAAACAAAATAGGTGCGATGTAAATGTAATCCAGCTTATCAGCTTCTGACTCTGCATAGTTTTTAGACTTTGGCATGAAACACCTAGATAAAGTAGAAATCATATATATTAACATAGAAACCGAACAACCTATTGTTAGTTAATTGCACAAAATAAAAAGCTTATCAATTTGAATAAAAAACCAAATCATGTAATCTTTCTTTTGTATCAAAGCACTAACTGTATATCATACCAAATCAAAGCCATTGTATAATGATACTTCGTCATTCATTTGATTTACAGATTTAAAAAAGTCTTTGTCGATTGGAAAAAGTACAGAAAATTATGAAAAAAATCTATAACTAATTGGTTATCTATTACAGCATGAATTGACACGATAAGGTTACAGTTCTTCAATAAAATAACATGGTATGAACAAACACAAGTATTTCATGCTGAACATCTATAACAACTTTATATTGAATCAAAGAAGAAATTTATTGAAGCATGTTTATCAGTGTGTTTGATAAATTATGGACTTTATCTATCATATATACACCTATTAAAAGTCTCGTTAAATTTAATGGAGTGAATAGAAATTATTGCAGAGAAAAGATTGGTAAAAAAACTGAGGTATCCAGTATGAACTTACGCTGCTACATCACTAGTTTCATCTGCTGTAACTTGTGTCCGCAAAATCACCCAAATAGCAATTATAACAGCCGGTACGACTGAAATTTAAATAAACTCCGCCGAGTTAAAATGGTTCAATTTCACTATGGATCAGATTATATAAACTGATCTGCTGTGAGTTAGTGGCAATATATTCGTCTTTTACTTCTTTGTAGTAGTTCAACCTTATATTTCTAATTTTTTTTATATTAAGTATACTAGTATATCAAGTATTCCTCCCATTTGTTCTCATGTAAATGTTGACTGAGCACAATATTCAATAGCGAAATGTACTATGTACACCTTTTCATAAAAGAAAAATGAAATGGGTTCAATATGTTTATGTTAGTGTGAAAAGATATGAGGTTCCATAACGTTCCAAGTTGTGTGGCCCTTAATAAAAAAAAAAGCAGTATGAAGGAACATATGAGAAACATTTAGTTCATCAAACACAAATATACCAGACACATGTTCATAATTGCTTATCTACAATATAAGTTAATTTTTGTATCTAGTTACAAAGAAAACAATTTTATGTTCCACTCTTATTAATTAAGATAATATGTGAATAATCATAAAGTGTTGATTTAATTTTCATTATATAATAGGCGTATGCATTGATCTTAAGTGTATTTGTAGATACCAATTAAATATTCTAAAAGAATATTCTGAGTATTGGACTGGCAGAAAACCTCGCATTATAAATATTTTTCAGTGCACGAAGAAAATACGTCTAACCGTAAAAGATAGTCTAATTCATAAACAGGCTTAACACTAATAAGGAATCAAATTGCTTTGAGTGAGTGCCAATTGTAAATTGTTTTGTTCGTATTTACCATTTATTTTTTCCTGTCAATACAGACAAACACATCATGTTTGTCCGAAGTTCGTCGCGGTTATGTTATTATATGATTACTGTTGCTATTAAGTTACAAGGAAAATGCTTCTATCTATTATAGTTTAAAATCCGACTGTCGACACTTATTAAAATAGATATTTATCTGACACTAATAAGATAACCAGTACTGAATAATCACTGATATTATCATATCCATTTTGCTACAAGATAAACAACAGTGCTTAACAACTGACTTTTAGAAGTCTTCTTACTTATCATTTAGCATCTTAACTTTTTAAGGATTCAATGAAAATTCTTAAGTTAAATGGTCTTTTATCTTAGATTAATTGGAAATAAATTACATGTCTTGCACTACATTATTTCCCAATCACTAATATCAATGATAATCATTACATAATGGGAACATTTTTAATTGTTTATCTTGCATCATACATTTGCGTCCTCAGAAGTTTCGAAAAAGCCATTGACTGATGTATACTTAATTATGGTACATGAGATTCTTTATAATCTAAATCACAGATCGGCGTTTTACAATTTATACACGACTTTGCTGTTATAGAAGTTAATGGTACTGTCTTGATAACGAGGATGTAATGTATATATGGTGTGACAACTATTATAATCATATAATAAATTATTGTTTTTAATGACTAACTTACACCATCCTATAATGATGAAGTACCACTTTCTAATCTTATCTGCAGAATAAGTCCAGACAATAATAATATGTAAGTATAGTCCTTCTACTAACATCCAGAAGAAATTTGTCATTTGAGCATAGTTAAACAATGCTACCTCTAGTTTACATGCCCACTAAAAAAGAGAGAAAAACATGGTAATGGTTGTTAATAACATTCTTATATTTGTTGCTTACATTTATGATGCCAATGAAGGCAGAAATATCATACATTCGTTATTTTCTATTAATATATCATTGTTTGCTAAATTGTTTTGGCAAATATTTCATGAATTCAGGATTATAAGATAACCTCATTGGTTGATATCTTTGGCGGAAGTACATGTGATACATCCTCATTCTTTCAATATCCAAGCTGTGGGAAGGTCGTGCTCCACGTGTTGTCTGCAAAGTAACTATATTCTTTAACTTTTACTTACATTTGCCTTGGTGGCAATATAGCCTTGGTGGCTTTAAGACCTTGGTGGTCATTTATATATGCCTTGGTGGCAAAAGACCTATGTGGTCATTTATATATGCCTTGGTGGCAATAGACCTAGGTGGTCATTTTTATATGCTCTGGTGGCAATAGACCTAGGTGGTCATTTTTATGATTTTTTACATTTGCCATGATGGCAACAATGAATTAAAAATACTAGCCTTGGGGGCGTCAAGACCTTGGTGGTCATTTATATTCGCCTTGGCGGCTTCTTGATGGGACTAGATGGTAATGTTTGACCTTGGTGGCAAAATGTTTTGGGATTTAGACCTTAGGTAGTTATTATCAACCCAGGTGGTCAGATATTTGTTATGCCGTGCGCCGGTTAAACGCAGGGCAAAGTGCTATCGCTATATAAAATATATGTGGAAGTGGGGGCTCTGGCCATTTTGGAAAATTGTAGTTGAAAGGAGAATAATAAATTGTTTATAGGGTAAATAGTTTCGTTTGTTACTTTTGACTGTGTTGTGGACTTTTCATTTATTTTTACATCGTACATACTGATAGAAATGCTATTTAAAGACTTTGTTACAAAAGAATAGAATTATTGAGAAAGTGGAATAATTTAGTGTGACATGTCACTTGATATTCATGTTTTTTATCGGAGTGATGTGTATTGAATTATAAGGTGTCTTCGTCGAGGTCCGCGTTCAGCGGTCTGTTTGATTGTACATAGAATTGAATAGAATGTTTTTGTTTTCAGATGGTGTTACCTACAGCTTTGACAGGGTGACGAATGAAGGAGAAGTAATATGACATTGCACGATGATTCATGTCAATGAGTTTGAACAACCTTTTTAAAAGGAAAGGATTTTTTCTAATCAGAATATGGTGAGAACAAATTGCAATTGAAGTAATGTTTTGATTGCTGAAAATTGGAAAATAATGCATGGGGAAAATATTGGTACTACACTAAATTATGTATGTCAGTGTTGAAAAAGGTAGAAGATGCCAATATGGCACGGTAATAATAAAAAAAAAAATTAAAAAAAAAAAAAAAAAATCTGTGATGGAAGCAGCTTTATGTTCAAATAAACCTATTTGAAAGTAATGCTAATAATTTTTCCGTAATTTCATGATGTTTTCTATTGGATGTGTAATTAATTTCATTGATGTGTTGAACTATGTCACAAAAATCTTTTTGTCATGGGAGATTAAATAATGGTTGCAATATTTTTGTTTTGTTTTGTTTTATCTAAATTAATAAATAAATATAATGTTGAATGATTTTGTATACTAGTACAAATGTATACTTAAATTTTATGTATGGTTAATTTTTTTTTAATTTAAATTTCTTTGTCTACAGTTCGAGGGACACTGATTCCCTAGTGGTTTTCCACGTGGATTGTAGGCAAAGGGATTTTCCTTTTCAAAGTGTGACTAATGCTGTCTTTAGTACTAATACACAATTTGTTATTGGTTAATATATTTTCAGTAGACATGTGAAGAATCGAGTGGATATACAATTGTCAATGTTCCTGATTATGAAGTAAAGAGTGTGTTTGATTCAACAACAGTAAAGAAAGAGACATCACAAGCCAGCATAGTTTACACTTGGAGGTTAAGTCCCTTTGCTTACAAGCTTTCCACATGCTGAAGATGTTATTAGAATAATGACAATGTTCATTTTGATATGAGTTCATTGCCTTAACTCAACTTTTAAACGTCCGTATGTGGTCAAATTCATGAGAATTTATTGAATTATGAACGATTTATAAAGAACTGTTTACATGCATCTTTAAATGTTTAGAAGTGTTTTTAAGTAATTTTAAAAGGAATAATATTTAATAAAAGTGTTGAATTTGTTTTGAGTATTGGGAATACTATTCCTTAAGGGAAAGCCTTGCTAGTGGTATATTTTGAGATTGGCCTGCAAATATGCTGTATGGACTATAGAGTTTTCTATGCCCATAACTTAACATGAACTGGATGCAAGATTATATCAATCACTGAGGATATGTGTATAACCTCATTGGTTGATATCTTTGGCGGAAGTACATGTGATACATCCTCATTCTTTCAATATACAAGTAGTGGTTGGTTTAAGGGCTATGTTTGGTCAGGCAATACATATTGCCTGTTTGGGTTGATGAGGTTCTTGATAAGTTCCCCCCTCTCCCACCCATAAGTACCAAAATGTGGATATGTTTTTATATTTATATTTCAATATTGGTTTTACATGTATGCATTTTGGGTTGATGAGCACGAGACAACATTAGAAAAACATGAGCATTACCATGGGATCATGTTGACAAAACAATCCTTCGCTTTATCGATTTTCAAGGGAAAGGTCAATTAGGGCAAGTGTATTGGCATGTTTGTGTTTGCTTTTCATTACAACGGTAAAAATAATATTATATATCTCGGATGACAATAATGTTGATTATAATGCTTCATTTTATGAGCTCCAGAGTAGTTTTATAACTGAAAATCAACTGTGCACTATATCCAGTGAGCTCTTCTGCATTGCATTCTGCATGCATGGTAGTCCACATTTTGGTTTCATAAACGTTAAGATATTATCTTGTATTCGGTTCTTTCCTCTAGAGTTTTCTATGCCCATAACTTAACATGAACTGGATGCAAGATTATATCAATCACTGAGGATATGTGTATGTTCATTAACAACTATTCAAACAATCCGCTTGCGGTCAATTTTAGATCTGTTCAGTCTTTGTTTTACCTGTGCACAATAACGTCATACTAAACTGTCTACAAAGCTACTAAACAGTAATGAATTGACTCTGCAAGTCAATTCCCTGAACAATACTGAATTTACCGCAGTTGTTAAGTAGGAAAATATATTAAGATAATACACACGAATAACTAATGTGTTGTTCAGACTTTATTCTAATGTTTAGACCAAAATGACCGATTCCTACTAAATTCATTTATAGAATTGACTGCAACCCAGTTGCCTGAACAGTATTGAATTTACTGCAGTGGTTGAGTCTGACAATTGACCAAGAGATTTTACATGACTAACTAATGTATTTTCTAGACTTTTAAAATGATGTTTATACCAACATGACCGTTTCCGACTAAAACTAATTTACTAGTGTGCAAGTAAGACGCTTGTTATTCAATGGTTGTCGTATGTTGTTTATATCCTACTTGTACTCTAACTGTGTTTACATAAGATTGGTGTTCTATTATGTATTATTTTACATTTTGTCATGCCGCGCCACTCATTAGCTTATTATAGTACATGTGTTTTGTATACCTGGACCCTGTTTAATAATTGTTTAATAGACAATCATACATCGTCTTTTTATTTTATAATCATATCCGAATATTATTTATTTACAAGTTTTCATATCTTTTAAGGATATAATGTTGACAATTATATATCCTTTTAACTGTTGCTTTGTAAAAAGCTCTTAGTTTGTACATTCTGAATTTCCCCGAGCATTTACTTTAATATAATAATGATTTATTACTTAAAAGATATATATTGGCAGCTAAGCAGTGCATTCTAACAGTCTAATCACTATCGGAAGACTACAAATATCTTGGTAGTAGAGTATTATAGGACAACAATAGTTATTTAATATTCCAGATTAACAAAAACTGTATACTGTAGACGAAGTAGTTTATCCTCCGCTTAAAAGAAAATGAATGGAAACTGTTTTACCTTCTCGTCAGCTTGTACGATTGGCCATAATGTATGCTGCATCATGATCCAAAGCAAGTTACGCAGAATAAACGTTGCTATCAGATGGCTATGAATTATATTCCGCAAACATCGCAAACTCCTGCCAAATAAAAATTATACTTTTTATCATCATAAACTGACAAAAATGTTAACAGTGATACATTCCACATTATTAAACACATTTAATGCAATTTAAGTACAAGGCGATGTGTAAAGCAGTGCTACTTCATATAGAAAAGGCTACTTAGTACTTGCATGTGACACTGTATTACAATATACCAAATAAAAAGATAAATTTAAAAAGGGGCAGTCCATAAAAACATCCAAAATCACACGTTAGACTTTATCGACCAACGTATGAATGGAAACAACTGATTTGGTACAGAAGTTTCCCGAAGAAAATGTTCGATTAAAACCTGGTTTCATAGCTAGCTAAATCTCTCACTTGTATGACAGTTGTTTATTTTTTAAATATAATGGCAAAAATGTGGGTGAGATATTGGTATCATTGTCTCGTTTCTTGCATTTTTGTTTAGTGTTGTTTGATGATCATCTAGTACATTCACCATTTGTTTTCAAAATTGTTGGTATTTACAAGTTTCAAGAACAACTAGATGTTTGGATCTTCCCTAATGATTTATCTCCCCTTACCAGTCTGTATATAACAGACAGAGAATGTAATATTATATCCCTTATGTTATGTTATACCCAAGAAATCAGAAAATTTTGATCATAGTGGTACCGGCTTGTTTTTACTGTCTGACTTATCCATCAAACTGGAAAACCACTCATGTTATTTTACTGTAAAAGATATTGATATATGAAAACGATATATGATGATATACAAACAACCTACGTAATAATTCCGCCTTTGTATTTGAAGGATGTACATTTCTTCTGGCATTGTCATTTTCAATACAACTTGTTATACATAGATAAATTAAAAGTAGCGATTAAACCGTTATAGATAATTACTAAAGTTCCTCACCTGAAGTACAAGAAAATAAATAATGCAATGATGAGTGTGATCGTGGAGACTATGAAGCCTAGATTATAGATAATTCGTCGTGAGTATTCATGGACAGACTCCTGAAATGAGAAAAAAAAAACATTTATCAAAAATTCTGTAAGACTATATAAAAATGAAATTTAGTCAGAACTAAAAATGAATCATTTTACTTCCACGCGAGGGAGGTTGGTAAGAGTCAGTAGTCGGTCCTTGGCATTTCAAAGAATGAAATGTTGATCTGAGCGTCACTGATGAGTCTTATGGAGACGAAACGCGCCTGGTCCCTTGATAACTTATTTCAAATCATTCCAACTTTTGTTATTTCTATGTGTCTACAGGAGAACAAAACAGCCAGTTTTCACTAAAGAGACATTATTTGTTGAAATGCGCATTTGGTACAATTGAAACTAAATTCCATTGTTATCAGCCCTGAAACAACGTACCAACTAGGTGATATATATTCCATTCTCTTCAGATGGGGCTGAAATGTTTCTTAATAAATCTATAAATTGGAAAATATTCAGTGTGTCTCATATGTGTAACAGAAGTGGAGCACAGCCTCCCCCTATATGAATGTCGAATGTCTGTAGATATCCAGAAAGAGGAATACTGTTGTGATTTGACACCGTACTTATCCAGCAATTAACATCGTGTAATTTCCATGGACAAAAGATTTAGGGTTTTGTTATAGCTCAGACAACAACATATTTGTCAAGTAGCCGAGACTTGTATTTATCATCGACCGGCTCTTTGGAGATGAATGTGTCGTACGAAGTTTTATTTTTAATTTGTATCAAGGAGCCCACAGCTACAATTCATTCGGAAAGAGTATTTACGCCTTCCCTTTCAAGTTGTATTAGATGTAATAAAATTAAAAGAAAGTAAATAGTAAGATCTAATACCGGTATTTTGGAATGACATTAATTCTATTTCCATTAGGTCGATCCAACGGTTAAATGATATAAATATGTTTACAATACTTAAAATGTCTCTTTTTAGCATACGCGTAACTAGAGGCATGCAGATATAACAACGTTACTGAATACTTTTACTTTGCTATTTATTTCAGTCAATATGCATATGTAATCAGATTATGTTACATTATAATAATTAAAACTAGTGAAGCCTTATATAAACTAGAGAGGATGTAAAAAAAGCTAGTTTCCTAAAACTTTAAACATATTTTCAGCATCTCATTTTGCGTTGAAATAACTTATGATTAGTTTTAAATGGTCAAAGCGATGACAAAAATTGCAACAAAAATCCACACCAAAACGTATGTGACATATTGCAAATGTATATCGAAAAGGGTGCGAAAATAAAGGACATCTTCGTGTATTGTATGTTCATCATAAAGCAGACTTTATCGCCATAATACAATCCAGCTAAGTGTTTCACTTCAATGCATTGACAGCCAAAAACTGTACAACCAATAGAATGATTAAAATAAGAAAGTCAAAGGGACAAAGGAATGGAAATGACTAGCCATTTGTTTTAATAACTTTTTCCTCACTGAAATGTTGAGCTTAATAGCAACCTAATATCATATTTTTCTGTCGAACATGTGACATGTTTTATGCCTCTGCTATGGGTTAACATTCTGATAAAATTTAAATAATAAATCTCTTAAATTTGTCATTGAAACATACCAAAATACATCTTTAATGACGAAATATAGTTGTTTAACTTCGGTTTTTAACATTTTATTATCAATAAACTATGATTTACTTCAATATTAATTTGTTTCATTTTTTTCTTTGACAGCTGAAATCGGGTTTTCAGTAATATAATGGTTTTGAATAGGCCATAATTTGAAAAATTGATACTGGATTTTTATTCATGTTTTTTTTACACAATTGTATATGATTTAAGTTAATGAAGCAAAGGAAAAAGTAATGTACAGCGATTCAACCGTCTTAATGATCCAGTTGTTTTTATTGGTGAACGACAGGAAGAAAAATTCAAAAGCCATTACTCAGAACAGGGGAAATAATAATATCGTACTATGGTACTTGCACTTTAATGATAATTTTGAATTCCACGCTAATTTTGTTTTCAATAGGTCATGACATCAGACTAATTCGTTGTGATATTAGAAGGACAACGGTTCTCATGTTTTTAGATCTGTCTTGCTATTATGAAATTTGTCCGAGTATTAAATCATTCTAGTGTCGCACTTTATATTCCAGTGTATATATAGAGGACGCTAAACCTACGACACTTTTTAGTATTTTATTAGTCGAGCTATTTTGGAAGAAAGATGAGAAGAATTTCAATCACGCCTCTGGTACCATAATACATGGTTTACATGGAATGAAAAGTCTACGTGGTGTTAATAATTGATACAAAATATGAAAAATGTAGAAAAAAAAACTCCTTTAGTCAATACATGCAGAACATATTTTGATTCTATCTATGAGAAAACCAGTAAATCTCTAAGAAACGAAATGTATGTGAGATCTGATACACGAGACTTCTTGATGAACATTTGTGCACCTGGTTTCAAAAAAGATGTCACAATAAAATGCAATCTGTGGTATCTAATTTCAGTACTAATGGAATAAAAATTCTGCAGTTTGCTTTAAGTGGTGTTGATCACGGCATCTGCTAAAGGTTACAATAATATTTACCGTATCCACCCTTTATTCATTGTATATAAGAGGAAGTCATTTGCAGTCTATTCTTTGAACATGCAGTAAGTTAACAGACACAAATAAAGCATGCAAGTATTGATTCAAATACATAGGATTAGGATACGTTTATTGCAAACGGGTTTCACTTTGACAAATCTAGTGAATTTTTGTTAGTAGAAGTCGGAAAATGCTCAACAAATGAAGGCACCTTTAAAACTGTTCGAAGACAAAATGGAAAACCTAACTAATTTGTATGACCAAATAAAGACCACCTTTGGTTTAAAGATTGCAGTATTTTCAAAGTAAATACAGCATACACACGTTAATAACAGTACTTACAACTCCATTGTACAAGTCTTTTGGGTTTGTATCTGTCAAACAACTGTTGTAGTCAGATTTCAATGCCCAGGTTCCATTAGTTGTACATAATCTTGATGCATTTTCTGTAAAGAAATAATGCTTTCAAATTAGATACGTTACTAAAAAAGAGTATATCAAGATTATAATCAGGAGTCTTCTTTATACTTCGATTTTTTCTATGTTTAGATTATTTTTACAGTTCTGATAAGATTAAAAGTGTCCTTATAGTAAACTGAATGTCCAAAACAAGTTGATACTATACTGATCTGTGCATCCTTTGCTTTTATTTTCTATTTTATATGCATCCTTGGAAAACAATTAGTTCCATGATTTAAAACAAGGTATGTGTATGAAACTACCTTACTTACCTCTGATTGTATAATGATTCTTATGTTTTTGTAGACATTGCAGATTGTCGGATGAATCCGTCAAATCCTTTTGGGATGAACTACATATGTTTTAATCTATAAGCTTTTGTAATGCGACTTTCTCAGCCTTCTCGTGTTCTTAACAGGGAATGCCTGATTGATCTTGGGAATTCTTCAGATCCTTAATCTTTTTTACCGTTTTAATAAAGGACCAGTAAGAACATGAAGCATGTTCACATGTCTATTCCCCAACTTTCCTGAACACTCAGTCATTTTTTTCAGTACTCCTTATTCCTTTGAATTTGCTCTGTCGTAAAACTTAACCGAAATGTTTTTATTTATGTGTTGGGGCCTATATAAATACATTTTAAAACACTTGCCACTGAACGTTAAGCCAGCTATAAATTTATCAATCTATTGTATAATAAACTGAAACACGTTAGTTCCTATAAAAGCAATAAATACAGAAGTGCTTACAATAATTTATTGTAATGATGTTTCATTAGAGGAATCTTACTTATTTTGACAGGTCAATTTACATTATGGCCATAAAGATCTCGAGAGGACCTCTAACTGTCTGTAACTGGGGGACAGATTATCGGTAGATGAAGTGTTTATTAGATCTAACTAAGGCAAACCACCATTGAATGCGTAGTATAAGTCCTGTTATTATTTTGTCATAACACTCGATTTTTTAACAAGCGTAAAATGACTACAAATAATGTTCCTTTCGTTCATGTTTATGAAAGTGATTAATATTTTCTGGATCATTCTCAATAGTTTTCGTCTTAGGAACGAATAAATCAGCTATGCTATGACAATCAATTTCCTTTCGCTCCCTTTCATCGTCAAGTTAACAAGAAAGATTGTATAACTACTGTTTTATCCCTAATTATCTACGTGTGATGATTCAATCTGTATCGATGTACAATGTAATTTGTCGCTTAAGTACGCTTTGTATCAAACTTATTCGCAATTCTCGTTTGTGATGTATTCCCAAAGTCTTAAGTATAAGATAGCAATTTTCTTTTTAATGAAAGAACTTACGGCTGTCTTTAAAACTCCTTGCCAAAATACGTTTGTTTAGGGTAGAAAAAGAAGATCATGGAGTTGATATGAAAAAATATAGTTCTTATAGAGGGGACTTTATCCACTGTGTAGCACCACACACTGGATATAGTGAACCCTGAAGCAAAGACAATTTTGATAGAAAAAAATACATATTCTGATCCCCGTGCAGTAAACAACTATTTGTCGCAACACGCCGTACACAAATATCCGCTTTATTTGTCGCAACACGCTCAGGCAACACGCCGTACAAAAATATCCGCTTTATTTACATTAATTTCTCTGTGTTAACAATAGTTTTATTTCGAATTACAGTGTTGAGCAAGCTTGGGTTTGACAAACCTTTGTTCTACGAAAATCCCAAATGAATAGTTGAAAGTTTGAACTCGTCCCATCCTTTTCCTCATGTAAAAGAAGAATTTAACCTTAGCTGACTTTTTACTTCGGGGGTACGTAGAATACAATGTGAAAGAAGAATTTAACCTTAACCGACTTTTTACTTCGGGGTACGTAGAATATAATGTAAAAGAAGAATTTAACCTTAACTGACTTTTTACTTCGGGGGTACGTAGAATATAATGTAAAAGAAGAATTTAACCTTAACTGACTTTTTACTTCAAGGAGTACGTAGAATATAATGTAAAAGAAGAATTTAACCTTAACTGACTTTTTACTTCGGGGGTACGTAGAATACAATGTGAAAGAAGAATTTAACCTTAACCGACTTTTTACTTCAAGGAGTACGTAGGATATAATGTAAAAGAAGAATTTAACCTTAACTGACTTTTTACTTCAAGGAGTACGTAGGATATAATGTAAAAGAAGAATTTAACCTTAGCTGACTTTTTACTTCAAGGAGTACGTAGAATATAATGTAAAAAAAGAATTTAACCTTAGCTGACATTTTAGGGAGTATCTATTTTCTCATTTTCCTCAAATGACAATGTGTTTATCTTTTGGTAATTTAAACAAATAAGTTATTTAATTAAATAGAAACATAATTGAATATTGCAGCCTGGAACAACCAAGACAAAATTGAACTAGCACATTGATAAGATAAAAAAAAAAAGGTAATTACAACTTGGGAAGAGGAATATACTCAACCCCACAAAATGACCTCCGCTAAAGTCCATGTCGTAATTTCTGCTTCTTGCTATGTTTTGATATAGTTATAAAGCCAGCAAATACGAATATCTCATAAAACTAGTAAATGCACGGGGTAATAAATAAATACGGACGTCAAATCTGTTGTCTGTTCTCTATCATCATTGGTAGCGTGAATAACTAGTCAATAGTAAAAATGATACTTTTATTAAACAGCCGATATATTTCCATACAAGTACAATATTCCAACCATAATATATATAATTTACATACGGGCGGAGCTACTAAAATAATAGTCTTTTACTTGTATTTTCGTACGGACCAACCGGGATTAACTTGACAATATAAATAAATATGCAAGGCATACAGCTATCTGCGCTGCTTCTTACCTCTAAATTATAACCCTTACTTGTAATATAAAATGCGAGGCATACAGCTAATGCGCTGCTTCTTACCTCTAGGAACCCCCGGGATGAGCCTTGCTGCAAGCCAAAAGTAAACACAGCAAAGACTGACGAACTTGCACTGACGGTATTTACTGACGGTATTTATTTCAAATTACCGGAAGTAAATATTCTAAGCAGGAAGAAAAACAACGTAAAACGCTTACATAAAATATAGGAGTCCTCGACTCAAAATGCTTATAATCAAACACTCTTATAAATAAACATATCTAGACATATTAATTCTTCCAGTTAAGAACTCATAAATGTACACTTTTGGGTTCACGCTTAAAATATTGACCCAACGGTAACGTTCTGAACAATACATGACAAAGTTGCGCCATATACGACGTTATCGATACAGCTAATAACATAAAGTAAAACGTACGTTAATTACTCATTCAATATACTAAATACTAGAAATAACTTCTGACAACTTATATAAACTCTCTTAATACAATAATAACAATATTCCTTTACTTGGAAATAACCAATATATACATTTACAACAGTCCACAAGAAAACACCGTTAAAGTCCACAACAACAAGTTCCCCTAAAGTCCACAAAAATGCACCGTTAAAGTCCAAACATTTTTTTTTCATTATTAAAAGACAATTTTCTGTTTTTTACACCCGATATTATAGATCTAATTAAAAGCACGGACGTTTGTTCTTAGAAAGTATTTCTTGTCAGCATAAATTATATTTTTGATGAATGAAAAAATTATAGTATTTGCTTTATCGATTTTTATGCGATTTTCTATCAATCAAACAGACAACATTTCTGAAAAGTTATCTAACTATTATACTCTTTTTCGTCTTTAGTAAATATTTGTCCATCCACAAGAAACTCCAATATAGCGTTCTCTTTATGTATATGCTGGAGACATAATTTGGAGCCTATATTTGATATTTAAATTTCCTTTGCAATATCTATAAAACATAAGTAAGATTTCCATTCAGCGTCTGTTATGTTCCACAGCAGCCAAAACGGTCCGTAAATCTCAAAAATAGACTTGGATCCATCATGATCTTTTTTGAAATCAAAATAATGATTAAGAATACCACACATTCATGCATTTTGTGGTGTCAGCAGATTTCCATCACTCTTTGGTTTGCATATAAAAAAGAAGATATGGTATGATTGCCAATGAGACAACTGTCCACAAGAGACCAAAATGACACAGACATTATAAACAACTGTTTGTTTTGTTTTCAAAAAGGAAAATGAATTTGTTTCAGAATGAAAGATGAATTGAATAAATTATACGCGGATGTGGTTCTGTATTGTGTATTATCCATGATGAGTACAAGTATAAGTTTTTTTTCAACAATGCTACATGTATATATATGTTCCAGACAATATGAGTATATCTGATTTGAACCCTTACGCGTACAATGTGGACCATATAAGTATACCTGAACGTATACTCGTACCGTATGAGTATACTCGTATGGTTTAGTATGAGGTCGACCATACATGTGCATTTGTCAAATTTATCAAGTCAGAAAATGAAATAAAAACTTTAACCAAATAAACTAGAGTCTCTAAAGAGCCTGTGTCGCTCACCTGTATTTACTGATCCTTTGGAAATCATGTAAAATAAGGTTAAAATCATAATTTATAGTATAAGATATCATTAGATACTATAATAAATCTAAGATAATAGCAAAGAACTCAGGGACAGCAACCCAACAACTGGTTGTCTGAAAATTTCAGGGCAGATATATCTACATCTGATGAACATTTTGCCACCGTCAGATTTGCTCTAAATGCTTCAGTTTCAGAGATATAAACCAAAAACGGATTTTACCCTATGTACTATTTTTAGCCATGTCTGCCATCTGCGTTCGCAGGCAGGGTCATCGGACACATTTTTTAAACTATATACTCTTATGATGATTGTGGATAAGTTTAGTTACACTTTGTTTAAGTAATTTCAAAGGAGAAGATTTTTGTAAAAGTTAACGATGACGACGACGACGCCGGACGACGCTGAACGCAAAGTGATGAGAAAAGCTCACGTGGCCCTTCGTGCCAGGTGAGCTAAAAAGTGACGCTACATTTTTTAGTATGAAATTAAGTTCAAATGCTCAAATTGCAATTGAAGTTGTGGAAGTACATACATGTATATTTTGGAAGATAAGTTTTTAAAACATTTAGGAACGTTGTACTTCAAAAACCGATAAGCCAGTAAAGTAAAATGGTCAGAAGTATTTGTCACCTATAATTAATTGTTATATATATATCATGAAATCTACGGGTATTTTTCATAACAAATATTTAGGAACTATTTCATGTAAGATTTTAATCAAAATTAGTACCAATAGAAGCAGACCTCTCATAGGTTTATTTGTTTATTTGGTAATTTATCTATTTTGAAGCGTTAATTCTCAATTTCTGATGATACAACACAAAGTTTATATCTTATCCAAAAATTTGATTTACACAAAAAATGAAAAACAAAACTAACCGAAGAAAAGTATGACCAAATAAAAAAAAAAACTTGCCGACGTATTTGTGTGTTGAGAAATCCAGAACTAATAAAAATAAGTGTCTATGAGCATTGGAGGGTGTGAATATAGGATAAAGACAGGATGTGGATATAGAATAAAGGCGATAGGAACGTTCATCTTGCATTGAGCCCGAACACCAACAATTGTTGAACGATCCTATAGTCATATTGATTGATAAAATGTACGTCACATCATAGTTCACGATATCGCTTTCAGAGTTAATTTCTTTTAAAGATACTTTTTTTAGTATTTTGAAAAGGCTAAATGGAAGACTAGACTGTATGAAGTTTTAAGCTGAAACTTTTACGAATTATATAATATCAAAGAATGTTTCTGTTCTTTTCAATACAATTTAATTGGTTTAATACTGTAGAACAGATTTAGCGTTTTGTGAGTTTATAGAAATTAATCTTGTGAGTAATTTTACATGTGATTAAAACACTTTACCAAGATAAACAACTAGTGTATGTATATTTTCTTAAGCCCCATTTATGGGCATTGGTTTCTCCTTTTGAATGGTTTTACACTTGTAATTGTTGGGGACTTTTATAGCTGGCTGTTCCGTGTGAGCTAAGGTTCCGTGTTGAAGGCCGTACCTTGACCTATAATGGTCTTTTATAAATTTTAACTTGGATAGAGAGTTGTCTTATTGTCACTGTGACTCATACCACATCTTCCTATATCGATCAAATCAGGTTTTGTTGTGACATTTTGGTAGAAACCCATTCAACGCATCGATATCTGATACTAATCGATAAAAATATAACTTAAAGCATAGAATATTTTCTTTTTTATTTGGAATTTATCATACTGGCTTCATTTTTCATTTCTGAAAATCATAACAGAAATTAATAACGTTAAACGTTGGTTAAAAGTTTTGCGACAGGAGACCTTTGGGAATTCATAAACTTAGTATTTTTTTGTTTAATGATATAATCAAGATTGTTGCATGCCGTTCAAATGTTATAGATTAGGAGGCACATTTGCTTTGTACATTAATTATGTCAAAAAGTGATTATATGCAAAGAATAAGAGAAAAAAATCACTTGTTGAATGCAGTAATAATAAATAACGAATTTACAAACTTTTTAGAAATGATGTCCAAATTGGCCATCAAGATCAAAATTGATAGAACAAAATCATATACCGATACTGTTCTTTTTTCATGTATCAAACTGATAAAAAAAAATACTACCGAGAAGAAAGGCCAATGCTTTGTATTGTACTAACGGGATAAAAATAACGAATAATATGTTTTTAACAATAAAAAAATTGGTGTGGACTTTAACGGTGCTTTTTTGTGGACTTTAGCGGAACTTGTTATTGTGGACTTTAACGGCGTTTTCTTGTGGACTTTAGCGGAGGTAATTTTGTGGACTTTAGCGGAAAGTTTGTGGACTTTAGCGGAAATTTGTTGTGGACTTTAGCGGTGTTGTGGACTTTAGAGGAATTATGGACTTTAACGGTGCCACAATACCCAACGATTTTCGTACATTGATGGCACCCTCCGATTATCGTGCATATAGATTAATTTCATTAGAGAAGAAATGAAGTCGTTAATATATGTTAGACTAATGCTAACCGAGTAGTACTGTTATTCTGATTGGTTACCTAGTGGTCTTATTGATGCTATCCTCCTGTCTTCTTTCGTTTTTGATGTTGCATCTACACTTCTGTTATATTCTATCAATAATAATCATATAAAAATCGTTCATGTTGTTCTAGTTTCCTCTAATGAAATGTTAGGAATTATAGTTTTGTGAACTTTCAATTGAAAACCTAAGATATACTTACGTGTGCTGTCTACTCCTTGCATATCCTGAGGACACTGTATAATGGCAAACTCTCCGACAAGACTGGCAGGCCAGCAAGACAGACCATCCCATGTCATGTTACAATAACTGTTTCCATTATCTGAAAGGAAAATAACAATATGAATAAAAGAGATCTGTGGTTGAAATTTTTATGACTTCAAGGCCTGGGGTATAAGTTATTAACGCGCCATAAACCCAACACCACTAAAACTCAAACGGCTTCTAAGGGTTCAACATAACTTCTATAAATAAAGACCAGAGTATGACAAAATGTTTATGTATTTTCAACATTTCTTTTCAAATGATGCTTTCAAGCAAACTATCATCAGTAACTGTTATTGTGTTATAAATGTACAATAGTTTTATTGGGAATGTACTGGTTACATTATATGATAAAACTATCCATGTAAGAATATTGTAATTGTTTTGTTTTAACAATAAACAGTTTTATTCAGTCTGCCTTTAAATGGATTATAAGTTAAAAGTGTACAAATAAAAAACGTTGATAACCAAGATAATACTTTAATATTATACATCATTATCATGATTTATATACCAGCAGGTATTGTTGTCATATGACTGAAATATATTTTTTTCATATTTTCTAAACTGTTGACGATGGTTTGAATATACAGAACACATATTTTTATAATGAACAAACTGTTGTCATGGATAGTTATACCATTGACTTCAATATAAAAATAAAAAGATGTGACATGATAGACAATGAGACAACTCTCCACAAGAGACCAAATGACACAGAATTTAACAACAATAGGTCACCACACGACCTTCAACGATCAGCAAAATCCCTACCGCATAGTCAGCTATTGAAGTCTCCAAAATGAAAAATGTAAAACTATTCCAACGAAAAAACTAATGGCCTCATTTATATACAAAATAACAAATATGTTACACAGCAACAAACGACAACCACTGAATTACAGGTCCTGGCTTTGGACAGTTACATACATAATATGGTGGGGTACATTTATAATTTTAATTCATAACATCAGACATCAGAAAAAAAAAGTAAATTTAATTTAGAACTATAATTATCTACATAAATATGTTATTTACATAAAATCATCACTCAAACACATTATCCATTCAACATCTGGTGTATCGGAAAAGTAGTTTATAAAAAAGATGAATAAGTAATTAACTTCTAATGTGTTTACAACGCCTTTATTAAACTATATATAAACTCGTCTTCTTTTTTAATATAAATATATACAAATTCAACACGTATAGTTATGTTCGTGTTTGTTTGAAACCGCATCCCGTTGTGTCTGTGTTTATTGTTTCGTTTTTCTATTAAGAGAAATAGGCAGTCTTCGGTAATAATGATGAAGTAGCATATGTGAATGTTTCATGGAAGTGACTCTTATCACCTGCAGCAGAATGATTAAGTACTGCAAGTTAGCTTTGTCACCTGTCGCAGCTTTTAATCATATTGTTTATTTTAAGTACAGCTATTGACTTCAAGTCAAGGTTCCTTTTATTGAATTTATAGAATTACCATGATAAATGATGTAAATTCATACGATTTTTAAAAGGGTTGCAAATAAGTGCTGCATACATCCTATGAATCCTTTAAAAAGTTGACAAAATTAAAATGATTTCGTTACTTAAATAAAGTTTGCTGGCCTTGAACCCTAGATACATTTATGTTCATGTCATATAGGCAATGTGTATGCGACTGACACAGACCATGATAGATACAGGTATGTTATTAGGGGGGGGGGGGGGAGAGAACGTACATATCTAGTTTCCGTTTATCAACTTTATGCTCATTTACTCTCTGGTGAAAACAAATTGTTCTCAATTTCCTATTTCACTTTCACAGAGTAAAATACGCTAACGGAAAACGGTCTTAAATAAAGTAACATGTATTGTCATGTAATGAGGCTATTGTGCCTTACAGTTCTTTTGGGTGATTCGTGCTATCTTTTATATGAATTTTTAAAATGTATTTATATTTTCATTTAGGGGCATTTTATAATAGCTGACTATGCGTTATGGGCTTTGATCATTGTTGAAGGCCGTACGGTGACCTTTAATTGTTAATTTCTGTGTCATTTGGTCTCTAGAAGAGTTGTCTCATTGGCAATCATACACATCTTCTTTTTTGTATGTAAATATAATCTGTTATCTTATATCTTATAATTATTCTTAGTTTGTATATTGCTCAGGTATATTGGTTACAAATACTTCTATATGACGAGCGTTTAGTCAAATCGAAATATAATTAGAATAGATGTCAATGAAATAATATCCAACATACAGCTAGGTATATTGTAAAGGTATAGTTATAACAGCTGTATTTTTATCAACAGATAACATTAACTCAATGTTATTTTTTCAGACCAATAGAAGTAAAAAACAGACTGCAGAAAAATCAACTGATTTTACCAATGTTATACCTATAAACTTTGAGTTTAAAAGGTTCTAAAACTTGAAATGACAGTTTGACTTTGTAGTGTAATACATTTTATTGGTTAGCCATTTGTATAAACGTCTAAAACCAATTTAGTAAGGACACTTGATGGAATAATTGCTATTCTTGTCTTATCAAATATTACTAGGTTAAAATCGATTAAATACCAAAAAGTAATTGCCTTTCGGTTAACAAGCAGTTCGACTATTGTACACTTTGTTCGGGCTGACTTAATTACAATTGTATATTTTTGACATTCTGAATTTACATTTTGATGCCGTATACCGTAAAGTGGGTTAAGTTGATATTTTTTTGATACGAATGTACTCACTTCCGATTATATTCTGAATTTTGTATGTTTTTTTTTTTTTTTTTTAATTTTTTTTTGTTGTTTAAAGCGCAGAATTTACCAGAAGTGAAAAGTAAAATAACAAAAAGGTTGAACTCCGAGGAAAATTTAAAACGGAAGGTCCTTAATCAAATGACAAAATCAAAAGCTCAAATATATCATAAATAACTGTCATATTCCCGACTTGGTACAGGTTATTAAACCAACTACCAATAAGCATCAATATTTAATTCGATGGTCAGAAAAAAGACGTTTTAGCCACGGAAGGAACGCCAATGTAGCGTTTAGTTTAAATCTATAAAATAAAATGTCCCGGAGAGTTATAAGACTATCTCATTAAATAGATATAAGATGTAAGTGGCCATATTTCTTAGATTCTTAAGGACATCACTTTATTACAGAAGCTGCATAATAAACTACCTCGGTGATATTTCTATTCCATTGTATTAAGTTTATTTAAGCATTAGTGACAGAATCAATTTGCAATAATTCCATAAGTGAGAATTTGCTCTCATAAGACCTTTTTCCTACAACTGACCTTAATTCTTGGATCAACATTAATACCTTCTAGACTCTGCTATGGCAATAATGCCAGTATTTATCTGATTATCTTTCTTTAATAATGGGTTTCCGTACAGTGTATACTTAGTCTTATTCATTTACTAATATAATAACACATGTTATTATATGCATTTAACAACATCCTATATTTGCGTTTGGAAAGGACACGAAGGAAAACAACCATAAGACAGTGACCCAAACACGAGTGGCGAAGTAGACTTAAAATTAAAGGTTTCAAAAGTTAACCAGTGTATTCAGTCGTATAGTAAGCTCTTACACTGTCATAACTATATGAATGCTATAAATATCTAATTTTGTATGATAAGCTTATGTGAGATTTGTGTACCACATAATTAACTTTCTGCCTCAAAATATGTCTATTAAACGCGGGATTAAGGTGGCACGGTAGTATTTCCTGGCCCATAGGGTTAATGATAGCCTTTTTAGAATTTTCAACACTTTCTAACACTGCAAAAAATTCTACATTCACAGTTAACTGAAGTACTTTCATTTTACTATTCAGAAATGAATTTGAATATGTATCATGACCGTTTTCTTTTTTTGCTATTTTTGAAAACCTAAGGCCACTAGTACTTTTAGGTCTTTTATGGTGCAGTGAATAAAAATTTTTAAAAAATTCTCAAAAATTCATTTTCATCTGTATGTAAAATTATTTCATATTTTTCTACACCTGATTCATCCCTCAGTTTGGGAAAGTATGTTCAGTTGATACTGTATTTTTTGTCCAATCACACTGTTTAGATACATTAACCTAAGTAGGGTACACAAAAGAGCAACCTAAATTCTAGAATGCAAATACTACCGTGCCACCTTTTAAAACGTACGCCGGAATAATGCACTTTTCTTAATAAGGAAGTAGGAAAAACGTCTCTTAATAGAACCATGTTTTATTGTAGGAACATGATTATATTTTCAACCAAGTGCATTTTATGTGCATTTCTGATTGTTCAGTCGTATTGTTGTTGGCCGCTTCTTTGGAGCTTTCCTTTCTTTCCGTGCCCGTGCAAATAAATACCGCTTTAATAGTCAGCAGCAAAAATGATCAATTTATCACACCCGTCAGTTCCATTGATAAGTAAGACATTTTCAGTCACAAGATTGACATGAATTATATGCAATAAATGTGTGTGATCAGACACTCTGCCCGGTAGTAAATCCTAGGAAATGACCACCAGACACTAACCAATCAGTAGGAATTTACTTGCACGGAATATATAAAAAAAAGTTCTAATCAATCTATATCAATTTCACTAACAATCTTTTATTGTTTTACGTTTTGCTATTAAGGGCCTTTATAGCTAACCATACGATATGGTATTTGTTCATCTCTGAATGCCGCACGGTAGCCAATTACAGTTGTTGTTTACATTCTCATTTTTTTCTATGGATAGTTGCCTCATTGCCAATCATATCACTTTGCATTATCTATAATTCTAGTGTTTATATTAAATTAACATAGATATGTTACAAGTACTTGTAATAAATCACGTTTAAATTTGGCTGTAATAATGAATACATTACATTCTGATTACGAGATTGCTGATTACTTTATGATTAAATGTTTAACCAGTATCAATGAATCTTAAACGAAATGAAATGTTCCAAACAAAACATTGCATACTCCCTCCCCACAAAATCTTTCCTGTAAAGTGTTTTAAATCATCTTATAATGCACATTTTTTTTCATTTTTGTTATTTACGATAACATTCCCCAAAACACTTTTGTGTTTATAACAAATACTTGATTTCGAAGGTGTTTTAATTTAGAATGATAACGATGTAAGAGAATGGACAGATTAGAAACATGTTCATAAATCAAGGAGGCAAGAACTAGTATTACATAATTTTCACCTTGTAATAAGATGTTATCTATATACATAAAACACCATAGAAATTAATAACATTTTAAAGATATTTCTACAATCAAATGCAACACAAGCGACTTCCGGTGATATCGATATCGCAGAAAAGTCGTGACTGCAGACAATGTCGTGGAAATGTCAACCTAGTAAAGGTCTCTAGAATTGACATAATCCTTAATTCAATTTGATACAAAAATCATTGAAATACACCAACAAATTAATAAATAATCGTAGGCAATCAGTAATTCCCACGATCCCATCGTAATACTTACTTATTTTCTTTATTAAATTAAAAACAAGATGATTATAATAAAACCCAAATAGCATTTCTCGTAGTCAGTCCCAAAGCAACGAAAAAAAGTCTACATGACTACATGGTTGTTTTGGGTGAACAAATACGACTTGAAAACCTTGTTTGGGTAAAATTTGTTTTTCGACATACAACAATTTTCAAAAGGGTTTGGCTATCATTGTCTGTTCTTTATCAGGAATGATGTCTTCATTGTTACTTCTTAGAAAAACACTATGAGAGATTATATAACACGGCACACACAATCTCATGAAATACTAACAGGAACTTTAGAAGAGAGTGTCTTTATAGTTGTTTTTTCTCTTGCTTTACTTTTGATTTAGATATAGGAAGATGTGGTGTGAGTGCCAATGAGACAACTCTCCATCCAAATAACAAATTTATAAAAGTAAACCATTATAGGTCAATGTAAGGCCTTCAACACGGAGCCTTGGCTCACACCGAACAAAAAGCTATAAAGGGCCCCAAAAATTACTAGTGTAAAACCATTCAAACGGGAAAACCAACGGTCTAATCTATATAAAAAACGAAAAAAAACGAGAAACACGTATAAATTACATAGACAAACGTCAACTACGGAACATCAGATTAGTGAGTACATTGTCTGAGTACGTGTATTTCGATTCTTTCAAACATTTTCTTGGTAAAAAAAAAAGAAACGTTTACAATTTTATTTATTCAGATCAAACAAAGATGACAGACAGGTCGGGTCATACCAACTCACAAATGTTGAGAAGGACTGTCATTTATACAACTCAACTTTTACGGTAAATACCAAAAGGAGTAAGGCCAATTTACGGTAAATACCAAAAGGAGTAAGGCCAATTTACCGCGGTTAATACCAAAAGGAGTAAGGCCAATTTACGGTAAATACCAAAAGGAGTAAGGCCAATTTACGGTAAATACCAAAAGGAGTAAGGCCAATTTACCCTGTACTTGTTTCACTCGCAGCGTCCCAATCTAAAAGTGGTATAATCATAAAGGAAATTGATTATTGAAGAGTCTCTATCATATTTTTCACAAGTTAACAAATTTCCATAAAATCAATAAAGTAATTGAGTGCTGCATGTTTCTGTTGTCAGAGTGTTGATGGCATTTGTATACAATATTGAAATTTTACTTGAGTTTGTCAATTTTGCATTGAAAGACATTGTGAACCGAAATGAATTAATTTGTATAGGAAAATGAATACATAGCTTTACTTCCAACATAATTTTGGTTTTGGTTAACTATGTCACTCTTATGTATTTTTAGGATACAATTGCGGTTTTAAACTATCTGATGCCGTTTATAATTCGATGAGATGTTTAGAAATAAGACAGAACATTCAAAGAACATAAAAGAACACACCCGTACGAACCGTCAACTGGCGATTTGACGGCCGTAAATGCAGTTTTACGGCGACACGTAGCGTACATATGAAAATAAGTCTAGTCCGTCACAAATATATGCAGTGTCTTATTTATCCTCAAATAAGTAATGGTTGCGCTTAATTTCTTTCCAAGTTGCAGCTGAACAACTGTAGAACAAATGCGAAATCATCTTTTGTAACAACTGTAACAACTATTTTGAAAATTGTCTCAGTCATTATGCAAGAATTATTCTATAGGTTACAATCCAACAGTCAAAATTTAAACGTCTGAACACTGGCCACTTACAAAGTTTTTCCATCGGCATTTCCCATCAACATCAATCAAACAAAATATAAGTATCGTTAAACATGAATATCAAATCAATAAACAAATTCTATTTGACTACCATAAGGAATTCAATTTCAAACATAGCGCAAACTTATTTTTTAAGATTGAACCATAAGTAATATTGTATGAAATCAGATATTTTCCTATTGATTTTAACATACGAGTTGTAGATTACTCTAACAAATAGATTTCAGTTGCATATAGCCTTTTATTGTGATTGGAATATGTAAAGTTCTAACATTAAGAAAATTTATCAAAATGAAGAAGCTATCATACGCTAGATTGATTTTTCCGTGGTGTATCTTATTACCTCTTTTGAACTTACCGTAAGCTAATAATCGATATTTCGGTTCATTTATCCTCTTAAAAATCTTAGTCACAGTAGGCATGGGCAAAATTAGTTCACTTTTCAACAAAACATTTCTATAACATTTACAATTACCAAAGAAAACAGTCATGTTTTCTGTTCGTATATTTCTGAAAGGCATAAGAATGAAGAATCGAAAAGTTAGACTTCGGGATAAAGAGAAAAATGTTAGCGGGAGTTCTATAATAAGCGACTTTAAATAGTCTCTGCTATAGTCTGTACGTTCTTGTGAAGGAAACGATCTTCAAGTTCCTCTGTTTCCAATTGAGGGGATGTCCTTTCAGCAAATGTTGAAGACGGATTAATGATGATTTGTACGTAAATTTCGTGAAATAACAATATAAACGATTCAGAAATATCGTTTTTGAGATAAATGAAATAAATAGAAAAAAATAATGTTACATATTTTAGCAAAAAAGCTTCCGACTTCCTCTAAAAGAGTTTCATTATACTTTGTCTAATGATATATGCTATAAACCGGTTAGAGTAGGAATAAGTCTCTCGAAATGTTGACTTGACAGAACTTCCACCGGACAATAACATCGCCTATGTTTTTGTGCTTAGTATTGATATGATGTGTCAAACCCTTTCAGACTGAAACTCACAGTGTTTTGTTATGATGTGTTGTTACACAACTGTCCAAGGTTTGGGGTGGGGATGGGGGATGTGCTCACAAAAATACCAACCACCTTACTTTATTCTAGTACCTGTCCTCAGGAAAGAACCTGTAATACAGGATTTGTTGTTGTTTGCTATCTGTATTCATGTTTTACGTTTGTGGTTTTAGTTTAAGTCAGAACATTGGTTTCACATCGGGATCTGTTAAAGCTTCCAATACGGTGTAGCTTGTTTATTATTGAAGGTCTTACAGAGACATGTAATTGTTAATGTTTTTGTCCTTTAGTCTTTCTGGATAATCGTCTCATTGGAAATCATAACACAACTCCTTATTTATACCTTCCATTATTTCATTATCCTATTTATAATAATCAATGCCAGATATTACAATGTATATCATAGAAAGCTATTTTTCTATTCGTACTTCATGAGAAATATTAATTAAAGCATCAGATGATTATCTGACAAAACAATTTGTTTCAAAGTTTCCATTTTTACTGTAGAATAATAGTACTAATATAACCTTTACCCGATCCCAATCCTTTAACATTATCCCACGTCAGAAATCTAGTCAGTTATTTTCTTTCCTTAATTATTTTGTTTTTACAAAGTGTATTTTCTTATTAGTTTAGGGCTGTATAAATTGCAAATCTTCGAATTCGAGATAAACAGATAAAAAAATAGACGTTTGTTTATCATAGAAGCTCGTATGTTAGCCTTTGCATGTTTTATTTGATTTTGTTTTAACATTGTTCTCTACTTAAAGGTAACTATATTCCCATTTCATTTACGCGTTTTACTATTCATTAAAATGATTCTGAAAAGTTGGTACTTGGAAACTGGATTCATGTCGTTTAATTAAGGTGTCTTTGGTGGAGACCGTTTGACTTCTTTTTGTGCCTTTCGGTTACTTTCTCTCTTATATCACGTCTTTCCAAATTAGTTAAAAACACAGACAAAATATTGTGAACATTATGACTTAAACAACTTTCTTTGAAAAGCACGTGTGCAGTAGCACACCTATCAAGTACGTACCAACTTCAAACTGTCGTTCAGTAAAAGTTTTTTTTATTATACTTTTTTAATCTTTTAAATGTTTTTTTTTAATCTCGTCAAATGTGCATTTATCCAGCTCATCCTTTTATTTGTATTTAACATTTTTTAATCTAAAAACACGTATATCTCAAAGCGATGAAGATTTCTTTTCAGAAATTAATTTGTACCCTTTGAAATGCATCATGAAGATTAACCTATAAGCCTTAATTCATTATTTATATGCATATGGTTTGGTATATAAAAAGATTAATCTATCAAATTTTTAAATGCCTGGAAGCTGTATTTGTTGGGAGTAAAGAAAAAATATGTCGACTTTTCTGACATATGACAGCTGAGATTGTATCTTAACTGACAACGTAGTAACAACCAGTTCCCAATGGAGAGTCAATCACAGAATACCAGCCAGTCAATATACTTGATTAACAAACCACTGACTAACAAACTTTCCTTCGTTTGGTCATTTTAATTCTCAACGATTCGACTGCATACAGAGGTTCGCCTAAAACAAGACCAATCAGTGACAGTTGAGAAGAATCAATTTGTATAATTGCTTAAAGTTGACTAGGTCCGTCGGTGGCGCTAATATTAGGTAAATAAACGATTGATCTAATATCAAGCTGAATATAACGTGACTTCTTTAGGCAAATTCGTAAAGCAGAAAATATTTGATTATTTCGCTTTATTAGTAACTCCGTTATCCATAGATATAAAATTGATTTTCATATTATGATTAAAAAGTAATCACAACATCTCAGACCTTTATGATTGAGTATTTAATATAAGAGCTCGTTAATAGTAACTTACGATACACCTAATTGCGAGACGCTCATGTTGGTTTTTACTTAAACTCTATGTACTTTTTATTTTCTTAAAAAAAGTAACTAAGGAACTGTAGTGATGTAGATTGCATATCTAGTGTGAAATACAATAAGTGTTGGTCAATGATGAAGAGGTTCAATAGAATTGTTTTTGAGTTTAATAGATTATCGTTGATTGATTTTCTCGCTTGAGCCGGTATGGCGAAAGTGAGAAAAGCAATCGATTTGAGATGACCAATGATAATCTGTTTATCGCTATTTTACCTATGACGACAGTGTTAATTTCATGTTAGTTTCATTAACAACAGCACGTGTTCTCTTAGTTTCTAGCGATAATTTTCATATCACTCGACCCCACTGAGAAAGAAAGTTATCAGACAGTGAGATCAAATGGAAATTTCGTAAAATAGCGATAAACGAAGATATCTATTTGTATTCGCTACAAAACAGGAGAAAAAACTCGGCTAGCCTCGAAAAGCATCCTGATTCTAAAGCTCGTACAAATAAATTCTGTATTTCTCGACAATGTACATACATTGAATATATATTTCGAAATTTGCATGCGTTTGAATGCAATGTGTTTATCACGAAGCGATCTTTTTTTCTATTCTAAGTCGATTTTAATTCAAAATCTTTCCTGAAAAGTTAAGCTGCAATTTTTTAAATGGAGGGTTCATATTAGTGTTACCATACTTTAATATTTAGTTGAAGACCGTACCTTGACCTATAATGGTTTACTTTTATAAATGTGACTTGGATGGAGAGTTGTCTCATTGGGACTCATACAACATCTTCCTATATCTATGGCAACATAATTAAAGTTTATATGGTATTCAACTGTAAAATGACTATTTAAGGGCATCTTTTTTTAATCTCATTTAGAAATTTTGTTAAAATGAAGTATAAATGCCGATTATAGCGCGTGGCTTTCAAGTTTCTTTTTTATAGAGCCTTTTTGATGGAATATCGATCAAACCTCAACTTTCAGGCACGTTAACTTCTAAAATAGTGTAATTTACGTTTAGTATCAGCAGTTTTGCACAAAATTAACATAAATCTTAACAGATTTGTAATTAAATTGGAGAAAATATCTATTTAATGTTGTCTTAGTGGTTACTTTCAGTCTATATCGTCAAATGAAATATAATTTAATGATCAGCTCTTCCATATGATACATTCGTTAAACGAATGAATAAGGATGTTGAGAAATTAATGTTCCATAGAACAAATTTCCTCATAAACAGCACTCATTTTTGTATCATCATAATTCACTAATCACGTCCTTTCGAAATATACCCGAGCACCTTCTGTTTAATCGATCTTGTAATTTTATACTTCTGAATCTTGTATTTAATATCATGAGGCATTGTTTTCTAGTTAGAACCGTATCAATTTACCTATATCTATTGCGCGTTATATTATATAGGAGTACCAATGTTTGTACTTAATTGGTGAAAAATAACAACTGTATCGTTGATATAGACGAAAAGCCCTCCCGAGTCTATTTACATGCAGCAATTCATCTATTCAGAGTTAAATCGTATTGCAATAGACATTAAGCATTACTATGACTAGATTTCCATTCATCACAAAATCCTAAGAGAACAACTATTTAATTTATAGCAAATCACTGACACATTCCTTGGGACTTTTTTTCAAAAGCTTCGATTTCAAAAGATGGTGAGGATGTCATATAAAATCCAACTTGATAATTCAGTAATTTATATTACTTTGTCGTATATTTATTTACTGCAGTTCTCCTGTATGTGTTTATATCGAGCAAATAAACTTAATGTCCATCAAATATTTGTATAACTCGAATTTGAGAGCCTCGAACACGGCGAAACAGTTTGTATGCAAAATTTTACTAGGTAATTGGGCAAATTGCTCATGAATCTAAATATTTACAGTAGAACTTAATCAAAGTACTGAAGTACTGAACATCGGATGACCGCAAGTTCTTGAGGATGGTCAAAAGTACATGTCACAGAAAAAGATCACATCTCTATACCTGAAACTGAGGTTAATGTACAGAGATATATATTTTTCTGAGACAACCTCGTGTGTAGATGATGAATTAATGACAGGAAATTCAATCTCATCGTGATAACTATCATATTGTAGTGATACAAATCAGTATACCTGGGACTATTATATTAATATAATAAAGTCCCAGAGTATACTCTGGTTTGTTGTTATATATTAATATAACAGTTACATGTATATGTATAATTTTCATGCATTTGTATATCATTCTATTCTATTATTCAAATGATAGTGCAGTGCAAGTGCATAGTGGACACTCTTCTGTAAAAAACGATTTTTCTAAAAGATTGGATATGAGAAGCCGTTCATATTTTCCCGCAAAAACAATTACAGAGTTACCGGTCCTTGCCGGGATTGTCGCAAAACATTCTTGAGATATTCTTCGGCAAGCTTACCACAATTTTTCGGTACGTTTGCAAAGATATTATCAATGATTTTTTACTTCTATATATATATTTAACGAAAAAACATTTTCATATTGTTAATTTGTGTTTAAAAAAATATTTATGGGAGTATCCATTGAAGAAATGAAGTTAAAAATTGCGATAAGGAATGTTATTTTGCACTAGACAATGTCCGCGGATCTGTAATTTTTATAGATCGGTTGAAACCCAAAACTAATTTGCATAATGGAAATTTAGGCGATAGCAATACATCGGAATGACCTCAAGGTCATCTCGATGTAAAAGTAGATGACAAAAATAGAATAAAGACGTAAAGACTTTAAACACATGCTAGATCTGTGAACGTATATTTGTTCCGCCAAACAGAATTTGGTATGATTACCAATGATAAGACAACTCTTACTGTCCTTCAGAGTTCAAATGAAGAGAATGTAAACAATTACAGGCCTTCAACAATAAGAAAAACCTTACGACAGTACAAGGCCCCGATATGAAAAATATGAAACTATTAAAACGAGAAAACTTAAGATATAACTCATAGCAAATAAAATAACGAAAAAAGCAAAATGTTGAGTTTATTTTGTAATTTTTTTTATGTTTGTTAGAGCAGAATGACAATAATAAACATCGAATATAATGTATAATCATTGTCTTATCAATAATGTATATCAAATATGAAAATTTTGAAACTATTAAAACGAGAAAAACATTGGCTTATTTTATGACAAAAAAACTTGGTTGAATTTATAAATAAGAGCATACTGATAATAATAAACATCGAATATTAAATTGAACTATTTATAATCAATGTCTTATCAATTATGTATATCTAATAGTCTCAAATTGATCTTGTTCATAATATCATCAAATACGAGAAATTAATTTAGAATAATAACACATCTAGAAAATGAAGGTTGACTTTTTTTTTTTTAAACTATTCTTGAATCATTTTAAAGTGAATCAATGATTTGTCTGCCGTGCCATCTTTGATCATAACATACGTCAATTTCTAAATCGACAAAAGTTATAAAAATTTGGAACAAATTATCATCTACTGATCACATTTTGAAAAAGGCACTATCATCCAAATATCAACCTTAAACTGTTTATCAAAGAACACACAAATTCAAATCAGCACAAACGCTCTATATGATAACAGTATAAAAGTTTTCACACATGACATATTAAAGGGTGCTTAATAAGATTTTTTTAAATGGCACTCAAATTTAAATTGTTTAAACCGAATTCTAAAAAAAAGGATTTTTGGTTTACTCATGCAAAATACAAAACAATCTAAGAAATTGGAAGTGTCATTTTACCTTACTTTTAAAGTTCTTTATTTTACTCCAATGTGAGCAATAATTTTGTATTTCAACTGGTGAATAATTTACTAGACTTGTCTCGAGCGCAGCTTATCAAAGTTTACTAAGGAACATGTTTCTTGTGCAAAGCAGATTAATTAGATCTACATAGATTTATACTGTCTCCAAACAATACTCCGTGAAATTAAAAAAATTCCGATAATTTTTCATCAAGAATTTCATTTGCATACTGTAATGAAAATGACAAACGTATCAAATCGTAATGATTTTTCTCCCGTCAATATATGCCTATAAATTCAGATCTCGTACTAGAGGATACTGTAAGAGCCAGTTTAGACGAAGGAACTTTTCAATATATTCTAATATAGAGCTCAGAGATTGATAAGGTTCATCATTAAGTTCATTTAATAACGGTATAATACAATAAAAAAAAAAACAGCCAGAATGGCCGCCATTAATTAATCTCTTTTGTTATGATGGTACTTAATGTACAGTCAGCCGTTTTACTTTCTTCTTTTAAGAAAGAGACATACACATTAACAATGTGACTATCTTGATCAAGTACATTTATTGTTCCTGGTAAATGCTCTTGTTTTTTTTATACTGCCATTAAATATGTGTTAGACAATTGATTATTTTGAATGCGTTCTAAGAAAATGACCAGAAACTTGAAATTAACTGTATCTGTCAAAATTCTGTCTGAAACATCGTAAAGATATTTTCAAAAGGATTGTTCATTGTATTTCATTTCAAGAATCAGGAAACTGAAAATAGTTTCAAATTACATATTAAGTTGTTTTCATCTTTATACTCATGTCCTAGACTGATTAATGATGTCCGTTCTCTAAAAGAAATAAACCCTCCATATCAATTTTGGACATATTTAAATTAAACAATGATGCAACTTCAAAACCATTCTGTTTTTAATTGAAATAAATTTGCTAAAGTACAAGCATGTCTTTTAAAGTACACATCGTCAAGCTGTCAAAAATGAGTTTTCTTCCTCTATGGTGTTAATTAATGTTCGCTAAGGCACAGTTCACTATCGTTGTATTAAAGGAATAATATCCTTCAGAATATGTTCGATCATGCTTTCTCTGGTCTTCTGTCAATCTCGAATGATTTGACGTTAATTCTGGACTTATTGAATCTGTGGATAGTGACTTTGACAGTCAGGAACAAATGTAGTAATTAAACAGCTATAAAACATGCTAGACTGGATAATGAAGATTGATTACATGTATTAGTCCTAACTTGTCTTCTAGTATGCTAATGGGCAATATATGTCGGAATATGTTTTCCGAAATCTTATGTTTCTGGGTTGTATGAATGGACCTTTATTTTTGCCTCCTGAAATTTTAGGTTTTCTGGTATATTATCGACATATTTTTTTCAAGAACCACCACTCACTGCTACAGACATTACCGTGCAGTATAAAATTAAATTTAATGATTTTATTGTTTTATAATTAAAATTATCATCATGCGAACTATAAAAAAAATCCAAACTAATTTTATTGGTAACATATCGATTGTCTCACTTTATTTATTTTGTAGTTACATTAATATTATAATATATATTTTTTTAGTTTAAAGGATATTTGCATTTATACCCCTTTTCATTAATTTATATGATGATACAAGTACATAAATCTAAAATGTCATAAAATTGATAATCAAAATATTACCAAATGATACTATATAACTGTAGTAACAACATTTTCAAAAATGGCAACCTTTTTAAAATCGGCAATTTGCCTATCGGACACCAAAAATTTCGATGCTGCAATATAAATCTGTTATACGCAAATCGCTTACGGTTACATGCTATTTATCGGAGATGTTGGTAATGTTAATTGGACAGAAACCAAGCAATATAGGTCCATTAAAATAGACATATCAATTTGATCTACATAAAAAAAAATAGAAAATGAAAACAAGGAATGGTTCAAAGAGACAACAACCCTACCAAAGAACAAAATGGAGCAAAAGGACACCAATGGGCCTTCAACACAGCAGGATATCCCGCGCTCGAAGGTAGGCCTCAGATGAATCATAAAAAATAATGTAAATTACTAGTTCAGCGAAAGGGAAGCCCCCGCCGTTGAAGCATTATTATGTATAAAATTTATATGAATGTTTGAATCGATCTTCAGTACAAATATAATTATATGTGGTATGATTGCCATTAGACAACTATCCACCAGTCTACAGGACAAAGAACAGGACATGTGGTATGATGGTCAATAAGATAAATATCTACCACAGACCATAGTACAAAAATAAGGATATGTGGAATAATTGCCAATTACTCAACTATCTAACAGTGACCATAGTATAAACATAAGAATATCTAGTATAGTTGCCAAATGGACAAATGTCCATCAGAGACCACATGACAAAGCTAAAGACATGCGGTATGATTGTCAATATGATTCACTAAAGACCATAGAACAAAAAATAAGATTATGTGTTAAGATTGCCAGTAAGACTATCCACCCGAGACAACAGTACAAACATAATAATATGTAGTAAGATTGCCAATAAGACTATCTACCCGAGACAACAGTACAAACATAATGATATGTAGTAAGATTGCCAATAAGACTATCCACCCGAGACAACAGTACAAACATAATAATATGTAGTAAGATTGCCAGTAAGACTATCCACCCGAGACAACAGTACAAACATAATAATATGTAGTAAGATTGCCAATAAGACTTTCCACCCGAGACAACAGTACAAACATAATGATATGTAGTAAGATTGCCAGTAAGACTATCCACCCGAGACAACAGTACAAACATAATAATATGTAGTAAGATTGCCAGTAAGACTATCTACCCGAGACAACAGTACAAACATAATAATATGTAGTAAGATTGCCAGTAAGACTATCCACCCGAGACAACAGTACAAACATAATAATATGTAGTAAGATTGCCAGTAAGACTATCCACCCGAGACAACAGTACAAACATAATGATATGTAGTAAGATTGCCAATAAGACTATCCACCCGAGACAACAGTACAAACATAATAATATGTAGTAAGATTGCCAGTAAGACTATCCACCCGAGACAACAGTACAAACATAATAATATGTAGTAAGATTGCCAGTAAGACTATCCACCCGAGACAACAGTACAAACATAATAATATGTAGTAAGATTGCCAGTAAGACTATCTACCGAGACAACAGTACAAACATAATAATATGTAGTAAGATTGCCAGTAGGTCCGAGAACACAATTAATTCGTAGTGCATTTCTTTTAGAACATAAATGAAAATAAAAAAAATCCCACCTGCGCTTTCTCAAAGAAACTTTTACAGTGTGTTGTACTACTTTTGGGACAAATTATATCAAATTTATAGAAAACTTCATCGCCTCTAACTCAAAATATGGCCAATTTTATGTTTAGGGCGTCTTGAAATCTTTTGACAGCTTCCGAAGTGCTCATTTTCAACCTTTTTCAGCTGGACCAAATCACTACTTTCCTTTAAAATTCTGGACCCAAATTTTTTTACAGTGTAATTTCAACCCCCTTCTTGCAATTTGAGGCAGTGAACATGGAGAAATAAATTTGGAAGGGGTATAAAAATTAATGGCAAGTAACCCACTGTCAACACTAGGGACTATATTTGTGAACAACGAAAATCAAGGGACGACAATGGTGGTCTCGGACCAGTAAGACTATCCACCCGAGACAACAGTACAAACATAATAATATGTAGTAAGATTGCCAATAAGACTATCCACCCGAGACAACAGTACAAACATAATGATATGTAGTAAGATTGCCAGTAAGACTATCCACCCGAGACAACAGTACAAACATAATAATATGTAGTAAGATTGCCAGTAAGACTATCCACCCGAGACAACAGTACAAACATAATAATATGTAGTAAGATTGCCAGTAAGACTATCCACCCGAGACAACAGTACAAACATAATAATATGTAGTAAGATTGCCAATAAGACTATCCACCGAGACAACAGTACAAACATAATAATATGTAGTAAGATTGCCAGTAAGACTATCTACCCGAGACAACAGTACAAACATAATAATATGTAGTAAGATTGCCAATAAGACTATCTACCCAAGACAACAGTACAAACATAATAATATGTAGTAAGAAAGCCAATAAGACTATCCACCCGAGACAACAGTACAAACATAATAATATGTAGTAAGATTGCCAATAAGACTATCCACCCGAGACAACAGTACAAACATAATAATATGTAGTATGATTGCCAGTAAGACTATCCACCCGAGACAACAGTACAAACATAATAATATGTAGTAAGATTGCCAATAAGACTATCCACCCGAGACAACAGTACAAACATAATAATATGTAGTAAGATTGTCAATAAGACTATCTACCCGAGACAACAGTACACACATAATAATATGTAGTAAGATTGCCAATAAGACTATCCACCCGAGACAACAGTACAAACATAATGATATGTAGTAAGATTGCCAATAAGACTATCTACCCGAGACAACAGTACAAACATAATAATATGTAGTAAGATTGCCAATAAGACTATCCACCCGAGACAACAGTACAAACATAATAATATGTAGTAAGATTGCCAATAAGACTATCCACCCGAGACAACAGTACAAACATAATAATATGTAGTAAGATTGCCAATAAAACAACTATCTACCGCAGCCCATATCACAAAAATAAAAATATGTGGTATAATTGACAATTAGACAACTACATAACAGAGACTATAGTACAAAAATAAGGATATGTAGTATGATTGTCAATGAGACAATTATCCACCAGACTAGTGACCACAGTACAAAAATAAGGATATGGGGGATTATTACCAATAAGACAACACACTAGCATCCACCAGAGACTGCAGGACAAAACTAAGGAAATGTAGTAATATTACCAATAGGACAATTATCCACCAAAGACCACAGTACAACATTTAGGATGTGTAGTATGATTTAGGATGTGTAGTATGATTTAGGATGTGTAGTATGATTTAGGATGTGTAGTATGATTTAAGATGTGTAGTATGATTTAGGATGTGTAGTATGATTTAGGATGTGTAGTATGATTTAGGATGTGTAGTATGATTTAGGATGTGTAGTATGATTTAGGATGTGTAGTATGATTTAGGATGTGTAGTATGATTTAGGATGTGTAGTATGATTTAAGATGTGTAGTATGATTTAAGATGTGTAGTATGATTTAAGATGTGTAGTATGATTTAGGATGTGTAGTATGATTTAGGATGTGTAGTATGATTTAGGATATGTAGTATGATTTAGGATGTGTAGTATGATTTAGGATGTGTAGTATGATTTAGGATGTGTAGTATGATTTAGGATGAGTAGTATGATTGAGGATGTGTAGTATGATTTAAGATGTGTAGTATGATTTAAGATGTGTAGTATGATTTAAGATGTGTAGTATGATTTAGGATGTGTAGTATGATTTAGGATGTGTAGTATGATTTAAGATGTGTAGTATGATTTAGGATGTGTAGTATGATTTAGGATGTGTAGTATGATTTAAGATGTGTAGTATGATTTAGGATGTGTAGTATGATTTAAGATGTGTAGTATGATTTAGGATGTGTAGTATGATTTAGGATGTGTAGTATGATTTAAGATGTGTAGTATGATTTAGGATGTGTAGTATGATTTAGGATGTGTAGTATGATTTAGGATGTGTAGTATGATTTAGGATGTGTAGTATGATTTAGGATGTGTAGTATGATAGCCAAACAGACAACTATTCACCACAGACTAAAGGATGTACGGCAGGTAACCGTACGGCTTTGAGAAAGAAAGAACATTATGATAAAACACAGAATAATTAGGATAATGATTCCAGCGTTGAAGACAAGTGTCTCATGAAAAAGATCTGTCAGATACGCATATGAGAATCAAAATGCACATATAACATTTTGAGCTTCAAAACCAAAAGAGCTCAAAAACGTTGATTAAACCATCTAGTTTTTTTTTACCGAGGAACCTTTGGTCTACATATAATACCAAATATACACCTATTACGTAAATTATGCTATTGCCAAAGTCATACTCTTGAAGTAAACTAAATATGCTCGCTGTAAGAAAAGACAATCAAACAGCAGTGATTCTTAAGTGTAGTACATCAAATGTATGATTACATAGGTTACGTGTAATTCCTTGCATTCTTTATGAAAAGCCCGTCACATACATTCTAGGTCAACGGTTTGGGAATACAAATACGTAAAAAAGTATCGCTTGCTGTTCGGTGTGAGCATAGGCTCTGTGTTGATGATCGTACCTTGACCTATAAAGGTTTACTTTTTTGTTGTGGATTGTGACTTGGATGGAGAGTTGTCTCATTGGCACTTATACCACATCTTCCTATAACTATAGAAAAAAATGGAAATCAAAATCAAAAATCATAATGAATGTTAACCACGCCAGAAATTCGTAAACGCTTATATTAATTATAATCCCCAACTTTGTTTAAGTGGAGTGTCTGTTTAGAATGCGTGTACTGAAGCACTGGATACGCTCCGGATAATACAACTGTGACGAACATTCGAGGAGCAGCGATATTAACCCATTGGTATTAATATAGTCTTTAACAGGCAAACTATAGGCACTCCTAACACATATGTATAGACATTCAAATATAAAATTGAGAATGGAAATATGGAATATGTCAAAGGGACAACAACCCGACCAAAGAGCGGACAACAGCAAAAGGCCACATATGGGTCTTCTGTACATCGAGAAAATCCGGCACCCGTTGGCGTGCTTCAGCTGGCCCCTAGACAAAATTGTGTACAAAAGCCAATTTGTTACGTTTGCTACATAAAAACTGTTTGAAAAAATTCTTAAAATGAGGTCACTTGGAAGACTTGTGGTAAATTGACACAAAATGTCAAGCACTTTCAGAGGTCAAGCACTTTCAGAGGTTAAACAAAGTCGATGTTTTATATCTCAATAATTCACTTGGATCAAAAATACAATGCAGAGTGCAAAGTGCTATTATACTGTATGCAAACGTATTCTGTTTAATGTAATAGTAATAAATAGCACCCTGTGTAATAACATGTCGTAACATGACTTTTAAGTTTTCCTTTGATCCTCGAGGGAGTTAACTGCTGTTATATAAAGAGGTGAACATTATAGGATGTTTTTTTTTTATATTATTGCACTATCCTACCACCTGTTGACCGCTTGCATAGGAAAGGCAAAGCGTTGGAGGAGCTTAATTCAGTGCATTAAATTTATCAGAAGGCACGGGTTATTGCACTGTCTGGTTCCTACCAATTTATTTAAAATTCAGAAATAGAAATTAATAAGACGTTTATTCTAGGAAGGGGTTGTTACAAAAAGAACTAGCATTTAAATTAAGAGGCAAGGTTGCTATTTTTTTTTATCAGACACTTTCATAATTATCAGAAATACCAAAATATAAATATAAAAAACTGATGAATCGTTTGCCTCTCCAACTGTATACTCCTATTCATGGAAACCCAACCCATCACAGGTAATGAATACACTGCATGGTTCAAGTCTGGCCTTTTTTGTGTGGGGTATATGTTTTTCACTGTGCGAAGAAAAAGTCCTCCAAAAATGTATACCACTGGATGTTCATTCAAATCATTCATTTTGAACGAAGTCGTCACTCTCCTTGAACAGAGAATGTTTCAAATATTTGTCACTGGACATTACAATAAACAGTCAGATACAAATGAGGCAGAAATCCACCAGAGACCAAATGACGAGGATGTTAGAAATTATAGGTCACAGTTTGACCTCCATCAATGACCATAGTCAGTTGTAAAAAGCACATCGAAAACTAAAATAATTTAAACGAGTAAAAAACAGTTTGATGTACAATAAAACGAATACAACACACAGTTACCAAAGGATACTAGGTCACAGGAATAGAAATGGGCTTGGGACAGGTACATACAGAATATGGGAGGGATTTGCATATTTGTGAGCGATCAACCCTTTACTTATACCTTGGAAAGTAGTGAGATACGACAATAAACCTTTCGAACTGATTTGTTTCGAAGTTCTATTTTATGTGGGTGTTTTACACCACACCAGTGGGTTGAGCACTCATGAACATGTTAAAATACGGCACATTCTTAATCTGCCTGTCCAAAGCCAAAATTGTTTTCATTCATTGTTGTATCATTTAGTAGGCCGCTGCTTCCTCTTTTGAATTGTTTCTATTTTTGTCACACCAGTGCATTATTTTCATTTTAGCTTATGATCCGATACGGCTTGTATCAATTGTTGAAGGAATGGTGAACAGTTTTTTTTTTTATCGTTATGGACAGTTCCTTCATTGCCGCAATCATACCACATCTCCTTATTTTATGTTATTGCACATCTATATTGCATACTGCAATTCCCATCAAATAATGTCCATGTTTGGTGTTTTCAGCAAAAGTATGACATTCTGAAGTTTCAAAGAAAAAAAAACATTTTAAGGAAAAAAAACAGTTGCGATAAGACGCGGATTACTTGTTCTGTAGAATTGAGACTTGATTAAAAGTGACACATTTGTAAATATTATTAAATAAAAATACGGGACGGGTGTTATTTTCGTATTTTCGTATTATTGGCATATTTTGTCTCTTACTGTTTATATATTTTTGCTGAATATTATTCTGCTTTAGAAATAAATTAGTTTGAATTGGTCGCAGAAACGTGTACAAGCCTGACCAACACTCCAAATCTCAGTATATATTTCTTTAATTGTGTTAAGTTTTAATCTCACACAACAGAAAACAACAAACTATTAATTCTGATACTGGACGTAGTTCGCGTCAGAATAATTGATTTGTGTTTCAATGAAGTAATTTTAATATTAATTTGGAAATCACAATTGCACTTAAATCAGAAATTATTATTTCGGTTCATTGAAGAAAAAGAAGAAAACCTCAAATGAGACCAAAATTAAACCTCTTAACCGATTATTATTATTAAACCGTAATATGAAACTTCATTAAATGTATTATTTGTTAATTCTAGCTTCTGATTTTATAGACAAATCCCCCCGTTATCGAATGGTAATCTTTATGTACCTTTCAGACATAGACTTCACTATAAAGATGATAATACTCGAATTTATTGTTACGAGATTAAACTATTTGAAAAAAATGATAGATTCGGAACATTCTTCGGATTCAAAATGTCTAAGCCATCACTTATTTTTAAAGCAAATTTGCATTAGAAAGCACAAACGAAAACATATACACACAAAGTAAAAATCGAAACCGCTAAGAAAAATACCGAGGTTCGATCAGTATTGTCATATAAAGTAGGGGATAATACGGATTAACCTTATGAATGACAACTAATTTAGGTTACTGTGACTGTTTTCCTTGTTGAAAATTACGTCTTACACGGTGATTTTTTTTCCTTCTTTATCCTGTAATGCTTTTTAGGCAAATTACAGATATTTATATACCAGTGGTATAGTGAATTATTAATAAAACAAAACAAAAATCAACAAATTCTTCTTCAATTGAATAAATTGTTGTTTGAAAATTGTTTTTCTTTCAAAATTCTGATAAGTCTTCAAGTGTGAGTAAATAAAATTTCCTTTAAACAAGTTAAAGACGGTCATCAATAATAACATGTTATATTAGTGTACATCATTCCATTTTATGTTTTCTCCATCACACAATGTAAGTGGAATTCAATAATCATCATAAAATACTGTTATTAATATGTCAATTGGATTTTATTCAAGAACTGCAATGTATTATATGTTTTAGTTATTGGACGAATATAACATAGTCGTAGATAGTCTAGATATAAGAAGATGTGGTATGAGTTCCAATGAGAACTCTCCATAAACTAAAAAAAATATTAAAGTAAACCATTATATGTCAAGGTACGGCATTAAACACGAGCTTTGGCTCACACCGAGCAGAAAGCTATAAAGGGCCCCAAAAATTACTAGTGTAAAATCATTCAAACGTGAAAAACAACGGTCTATTCTATATAAAAACAAGAAACACTTATGAATCACATAAATTGACAGACGACAACTACTGAACATCAGATTCAGGACAGGTGCAAACAATTGCAGCGGGATTAAACGTCTATGCAATCGTATCTATATCATTACAAGTTTCTAAAAAAAAACATTAGAGATATGACCGATTCTTAGACAGTCCTGTTGGACTGCTTTACACAATGAATTTGCTTATGGTGGTAATAAGTCTTAGTCAAAAACTGCCCTTCTTGAATATATGTCAACCCTAGTTTTTTGTGGATATGTGGTGTTCCACCATAACTGTTCTGTGAAATGTTTTTGGACTGCTGTAAGTTCGTCTTTTTTTTCTCTTTTTTTTTACTATGTGTTAAAATGCTTAAATGCTAAATTTAAAACATAAGAAATATCGAAAACAACAGTGTCCTTATGGTCAGGCTTCTGTATAGTACGAATACAAACTATTATTATATAATACAGCTAAAGTATTATGCATACAATAGGAGGACTGGCGAGACTTGGTTTCCAACATAGGAGGACTGGCGAGACTTGGTTTCCAACAGGAAATCGAATGAATATTACGAACTCTATAGACAACCTTTCATACGCAGATATTTACACATAAATAGTGAGAAAAAAAAACACACCCGGTAAACCTCAGGTTAAAAACAGTCTGATTAAAACCAGCCCCTACAATTCAAACGCAAGTCAGACTGGGTTTAAAAAAGCGATCTAACGAGAAATCCGACAGAAATTAAATTAAAATAAGCATAATCAACTTGGGCAATATCTTTGATAGGTTAACTTACACGTTGGATTAAAAATCATACGCGCATAGGATCTGGAAGATTATATTTAGTGAAATAGTTTGGATATAAAAACTATAATCTCGGGTGATAGGGTAAACACATCAAAAAGTTGCACGAAGTTGTAATTTTTGTTTATAATCATATCTTACTGATGTTTTTTCATTGTGTTAAGATAATGGTTACATTTCATTTTACGATAAGTGAATCTGGGAAATAATCTAAGGATATTAAACACGAAAGTATGCCGAATTTTTACTTATTTTTTTACTTGGAATACACTTTTATTCATACGTACTATATATGAACAGTTTGGTTATAATTGCCATTCAGTAATTACTGCAAAAGATAATTAAAAAGTTATTGCCGTGAAAAATAAATGTCCATACATGTTTGCACAGATCTGTTTGTTTTTGTGAACGATTTAAACTTTAGCAGTTTATTCTATGCAAAAACAAAAAATTACTATAAAAACGTCCTCACCTTATATGCTACATTTAAAATGCAAATATTTCCTTACAATCTACTTTATCTTTATAATTTCAATTATATGGATTTGAAAAAAAGAAGAGAGAGAGAAAGAGAAAAAAATATATAAGAAGTGAGGTGTGTGGGTGCTTTCGTTTTGATCATCAGACATTTCTCACATGCAGATCGTTTTATTATAATAGAAACCTTTATGTTCTCTTAGGTAGAACGATCAAAAACCTTTCTAAATATTATTTTCTTCATCTTGTTCATATGTTAATCAGATACACACATTTCTGCCATTATGTTATTATTATTCTATTACCATAACAGCTCTAGACCAAAGCTATGTTACAGCTTTAAACAGTTCAACCAGAACTTTGGAAATAAAAATGTTAAACATATAAAAACAAACCAATGTAGGTCTCTTAAGGAACACCACAATAATAGCACTGGTATATCAGTTAATTTGTACAGCCGAAAATAAACTGTATATCAAACAAAAAATCACTTGGTTTCCAGTAAATCTAGAATATCATGCCGAATGACAAATGTAGATGTATGTTTTTTTTTAATAAATATTATCATATTTGGTACTTCACCAGCATACACCCAATCGTTATGCGGTACAATGATGGTGAACATTTCTGGTAATCCTTCTTAATAAATCATAGAGATTATTCAAAAGAGGTGATTTTGCAACTACTCAACGACTTCATTATATGATAACTAACCAGTGTCAAATAAAAATACCTGAATTGTCAAAATCAAAAGTTTTTCAATCGGAGGTCGTAGGTTCTTTCCATGCACTCCGGTTTCCTCGACTAATAAAAAAATGACACGAAATAGAACAATACAGTGGCGGATCCAGAACTTTTCCTAAAGGGGGGGGGGGGGCGCTGACTGACCTAAGGGGGGGGGCCGCTCCAGTCATGCTTCAATGATTCCCTATATAATCAACCAAATTTTTCCCACGAAAGGGGGGGGGGGGCCGGGCCCCCCAGCCCCCCCCCCCCCCTTGGATCCGCCTATGCAATAGTACTGAAAGTGGGTTCAAACACCATTCAATCAATCAAAACCAAACATGTTGTCAACAACCAATAATGCATTTGTAAAATGTTTTTTTATTTAATTCGGATATCGCGAAAATAACAAGATTCCTAAGCAATGCTGAATTACTAAATTTACAATGACTTTTACAAAATCTTAGAAACATTGCAAGTTTTTTTACTTCAGTATAATCAATCATATGTTTACATAGTTATTAATATAAATAAACAGTTTACAGAAGCTTACCTGGGTCGGATCCGAATAATAAATAGCACAACTCCATTCCAGTAAAATTCCAACTTGAAACATTCAATTTACCAGATAAGTGGCTATTATTGAAATGTGTATTGTTTTTCGGAACAATTCTATTATGCGGGTATAAATTGAAACCTCCCCGTTTTTGTGTTACGTCACTACCAGTAGTGTTAGGATTCGATTCCACGTCGTTAATTTTACAATTCCCCGGTTTTAAGAGCAACGCATGTATAAATAGCAATACTGATATAATGGAATACGCTAACCGTTCGTTTGTATAGCCATACAACATCTTGCGATCAAATTTAAAAGTTTTTGAATTACTTATTTCAATACGATTAATTCGAGCCAATTAAATGTAACATATTCATCTGGTATTGTTGTTTTCAAAAGTTAATGATATCTAATAGCGTGATTAGTTAGTAACAGGTATGTAATACGTTTAATTTTTTAAGAATTTTTTTATAATCCAATTAGTGTAATAGGGATAAACAATTGACAACACGTGCAGACGGTCGACAATTAAGACGTCTTTCCGCTAACTATCTGTGTGATGAAGATGTTTATAGAAACGTGCAAGTTTCTTTTTTACCACAAAAAGGTTGGTTATAGAATTGGCTTAATACAGTGTACGTCATCACCCTATGTTATTAAGTGTCAATTATTCGCTGATGTCCGGTCCTATAAATATCAATGTCTTGTGTTTTATCGCCTTCAAGGACCACTATTACCGAGGAATGACAAAGTCTCAATAAGCTGGTTAATATATAATTCTCAGCAATACAGACAAAGGAAGACAGCCTTCAATTATTATAAGCAGTTTGTCATGGCTTTCGAAATTTTCATTATTAGACTTAGTTGTAAAGTTTCTTTCCCACATTATTGAAAAAAACATTTAAAAATCCTAAACAAAATTTATCGTCAGCGCATAAACTAACATCTAAGCCACGGACAACTTTTTTTCTCACTTCAAAATCGGATAGTCAAATCAATTTTCATATTCAAACGGATATTTTACTGACTGATTTCTTTTCCAATTAGCAACATGATATGGTGTCATCCATAACAAATAATGATCCTGACTTTTTATATAGATGATAAACGACTAGGTTCTTAAATCAAAACAACAAGGTAACATGCCTATTACTAAATCTTACTAAGTCAGTTTTCAATACATTTTATATAAAACGGAACAGCTGCTGTTGTCCTTGAATGTCACTTTTCAATTTCACGTATATAATGAAAATCGATCAGTACAAACAACTGGTTACATTTACTTCACATTTACAACATATTCATATCACCGTCCGAATCGTATATTGTTTAAAATTGCCAATACGATAAAATTGGAACACGAATGTTAAGACCTTATCTATAATAATTACATGTAACAAAAAACTTAAATTAATTGTCCATTGTGTATGATATTGTGTGACAAGACAGAGTTTCGTCCAAACACGTTTAAAATGTCACTTCTCCAAACAAATACAAACGTAATGAGATTTCTAGCCACTTAATCCGTCCGTGTATAGAGACCCTTATACCAGAAAGAAGTATAAACCTATTTCTTTAGTTTAATATTCATTACTTTCTGTTATTGAGTGGCCATTGTAGCCAGGACAGCTTTGTCAGCTAAATAAAGAAAATATGTATAATATTCATTGGAATCAAGGCTAGAGAAAATGATGTGAATTAAATAAAACGACGAATAATGCTTTTATCGAAGTCATCTTAGTACCAATCTTAAAACACTATATTTTCTTCATGCCAAGTTTCTGCCTATGATGAACATTAAAACTACAACATTTTTTCCATTATTTGATTAGCATAATTGAATCAAGACATGATAAAATCTATTTTATTGTAACACCGCTGATACAAAAATTGTCATTTTGCTATGATTTTGTATGTTACATGTACAGATCAAATGTGTTGTGACCATTTGTATCCGTTAAATCTAAAAGTCACATATATATTACATAATTTATATCTAGATGCAATTCAGAATTAAAACACCATTTATAAAAACATAATCATTTTGTAATGCTTTTATTTGTTAGATGTACAGTACAGCTATTATGACTATTTGTATGTCAAAACCGAATTATTTATTATCACGGCTTTATTATAATTCATGGTATGGTTTTCAATGATAAAATGAGACTTCGTTACGCATTAAACGTTTCAACTCGTATACTATACTATAATATAATATATTAGTATAAAAACATTTTAATGGGGACAGCTTTAAAAATAAAATACCCCGCCACCACCCAGTCTGTAAAGATACTAGGTTTATACTATTTTGTAAACTTGATCATGATCTCATCTAAAGATAACATAAATTTGAATGTGTGGAATGTATGAATAGAAAGTTACGTATTTAGGGTTAAAACCAAAGACGTTAAAAATAGTGACTGGCTAATCAGAAGTACATTTATATATTCAGGTCATGTACAGCCGTTTGTTCCGTTATTTAATGGGGGAAATTTGTCGCAAACTTGTCGCATGCGCTAATAATGTGTGAATGCATGTACAGTGACACTGGTATCCTTTACGATTTAATGAAATAAAGAGAAATAAACCATACGTTGGCGCCTGTTAAAACGTTTAAACCTACTGCAATTGATTGGACCTGTCCTAAGTTAGGACCAGTTGTTCAGTTGTTGTCGTTTGTAAGTATGGTGCATAAGTGTTTCTCGTTTCCCGTTTTTTATAAAGATTATAGACCGTTGGTTTTCCTGTTTAGATGGTTTTACACTAGTCATTTAAGGGTTCCTTTAAAGCTTGCTGTTCGGTGTGAGTCAAGGCTCCGTGTTAAAGGCCATTCTTTGACCTATATTGGTCTAATTTTGCAAATTGTGACTTGGATGGAGAGTTGTTTCATTGGTCCTCATACCACCTCTACTTTTATCAACATACATCAAAATATTAGTACTCAGTGTGTTTCAATTCACAATTTGGATTCGAGACTGACCACTGAATTGTCTGGAATAGATACAACGCAAGTCTGGTGGTGACCATATAGTAATGTGGTATCCAGGATAGGTTTCTACAACCACTCAATTGATGCTACTGCTTGTGGATGTTCTCGGGGGAGGGGGGGGGTATTCCGTATTAACTGCCCTATAGTCAGAATTCTAATGTTGACATGGAATATGATAGACGCGATAAATGTTCTGCATATTTATATAATAAACCTTGAAGCATCAATAACAAAGGTTTTTCTAACCAATAAATATATGGACTAAGCCACATATATGACTCTTCAGCTTTGTAATTAACTTGTCCTTTCAACTGTTTTGATTGAAGTTCCACTGACGAGTCTGGCGTACCAAAATATCATAAGCCTGGTAATTTTGAAGTGTTTTTACAAACAATCATACAATGAAACTACACGAAAAGCATCGAAAGACTAAAGAAAACTACATTTGTATATTGCCTTATTGACAGACTTGTATTCGGCGCTCAAATAGTCAATCGTAGTTGCCACCGTTGACGTCTCAACAGCTTGAGGTCGAACTGAATCCAGCTGAGGAAGATAAACGTATAAATACAAAAAACGCATATAAAATATAAATCCATGTATATAACAGATAACATTCGAGAAAGAAATCACATAGTATTACGCAGAATAAATATGGAAAATTGAATGAATCCAATTAAGGATAAATCCATTAAAACGTGACAAGAACATCATTATCTATATATTGGTACTTATGCAGAAGATGTTTTTAGCGATACTAATTTTCTTGCTATTGAGAAATTGTAGAAAATAAATCGTACATATATATCAAGGTCATCTTTCAATCTTCAACAATGATTAATGTATATAAAACCATCCAGCTTCTAACGATTCATAGCTTTTAATAGGATTTGGACAATTGTCCATCACTGAAGACCTAACGATGACTTCTATGTTTGTTTACTTGTTTTGATTGGTTGCTGTTTATTGACCTTTAACCAAATCTATTTATTTTGTATGCATATATTTGCCTAACTTTTGTATAACATTATAAAAATAATCCTTTCACTTTGAAAAACGCCATGGTATTAACATAAAAACTCATACTTTTAGATAGCTTGACCTTTATCATGGCCTAGTTCTTCTAAATACCATTTTCTTTTTAATTTGTAGTTTGAAGTAAGTTTTCAGTAATACTGACCAACAATGTAGTTAATCAATCTATATACAGAAAGACCAACAACCTGATTGCTTGACAAGATGACGGATCCTAAATTGAAAAAATATCCATAGATCTCCAGACAAATATTTGAATAAATGATTAATGCACGAATTGTCTAAGTAATGCTTCACAACGTTTTGCCCGGTTTAAGTTGCAAAATTGGAGTTGTCAAATGTAATAAGAAGACCCAAAGGTGATGCCGTATTAATCATCATAGATAGTGCTTTTAATTTGAATATTTGAATTAGCAGTTATTAAATAATCATGCTTATCATCTATCATGTACAGTTTTTTTTATCGTTATTTTTTAAATGAGGTTCAGTTGAGACGATTTTACATATATAAGTTCATATGACTGTGGACATGTTTTATTCACTTATCCTATTCAATTTGAATTCATATTTATATTACATTTACCACTTGAGATTTTTTTAACCTAACCACTTGTACACACTGTTAGCAGATGTTCATATACTGCTTCATAAGTTTTGAATTAGAAGAAGGTCTAAGTAAATACAATATATTTGTGCAAATCGTTTGATTGTTATGTTGGAATGTTTTGACAGGTAAAATGCATTTGAAGAGATCGAATAAACCTGATCGAACATATTAACCTGGCTCCACAAATTGCCCGTTACCTCTTTAATTAAGGGAAATTAGCTGTCAAATTCATGTTCATCGATTTAACTCAAATTCTCATATTTTATTTATAACATACTAAAACGTGCATCCAAATTATAATAAGTCTGAAATAAACAATTAACAATGCTTAGACTCGGTACTATACATCAACATTTCGTGTGTATTTTAGTCTAGTTGCCATCTAACTTGCCATCGAGAAGACCTCCGAAGACTGCCGACGGCCACATATCACGATATAAACATAAATATAAATAGATTGCGACCACGTACAAATGGATATTTTAAGTTCTGTTTGATTTCACGTTGTAGGCTAAACAAATAAGTAAATCATCGTTTTTATCTGAATAAGAACGATTAATTGTTGGTTGAATCAGTCAACCAAAATCATGAAAATGTTCACCTTTCTTCCACTTGCAAAGTTGACATTCTTTTCCTTTTAATGACTAAACACGGATTAAAATCATTTTGAGTAATAAATAAAAATATGTTTGAAGCTAAAACAAGAGGTCATATTTGGCCTGTTGCTCAGATCAGAAGCACCTCCTTTTGTACTATGTTCAGCACAAGCGAGGATGAGGTTTAGTTTTGACATGACTTTCGCTTTACTTAAACTTAAAAAACAAAATAGCTATGAATGCTTGAAAATTCAGATGATTTAATATAAAAAGCAATGAGGCTATATAAGTGATTAAAAATTCCATAAACCTCCAGAACAAAAAATCTCAGTATTTTTATTCAGCAAATCACATGGAGTTCACACATTTTTTCTGAACATTCACTCTTTTTCTCTACATTTTTAATACAGTTTTTTAATGACAACTTTAGTTCTATGTTGATTTGACCATTCATATGAAAATAAAAGCAATATCTGAATATAAAAAAATAATACAGATTTCACCCTTATAACCGAATAAGAAAAAGATTACTCAGTAACACACACACCAACAAGATGTTTTTGATTATTACATTCCGTATTAAAGTACGTTATCTTAAATGCATTTCATTTAATTGCTTCATCAAAACAAGTAATTATGTTGTATAAAAGTAATTTCTATCTCGTTGAATTAATAGGACTTTACTTATAACTGTAATTACCTAACCAGCATTTGCCAATTACATGAGATATTATATCTTAATTTTTATGGAGAAAATAAGTATACTATAAAAGAATTGAAGTATTGCTTAAATAAATCAAAATATCACTTTATGTGCTCCAGAATTATAAAATATAACTTGACAAAGATTAGAATGCTACAAATAAATTTTAATCGAAGTTTGAAACGCAGCTGTGTGTGTATACTCAGTAACGAATCGAGTGAACTTTAATGTTTACAATCTCCCAGAAATAGTATTTAAGAGAAAAAGTAATGGAAATAATAACAACTAAGTTTTTAAAGAACTTTTCATTCTGCATCAATAAAATATGGCGGTGTTGCTAAAATATTTTTCCAAAGCTCGGTTATATACGTAGTATTACACGTATCTGCATTATCGACACATTGTTCATATTGTTTTTATATGTCATTGCTTATCTTTACACAGGAAGAATATTTTTAATGATATATATATGTATATGTAGTAGTACATATACCAAATTTCATGTTGCTCTACTTCGTAGTTCCTGAGGAAACTGGGACGAACATTTCATGAAAACAGAAAGACATGTACGGATGAATGATAAACTTCACGTAACATGCCAAAACGAGGCCTAATGCCGGACGCAAATTTTCCGAAGTACCTACAAAAATAGTGGAAGAAATGTGTTTACATGGCCCTTGTGTTTAAGAATATTACAAGTATTCGTTATGCAGGATTTGTTGCCCAAGCATATGAAAACACCTCAAACAGAAATTCATGTTCACATGAAGCATGTTACAAAATATAGGAATGGTCTGATAATTTAATAATTCCTGAAACAAATTCGGTGAAAATTACAAGGTACTGACGGACGGACAGACAGGGTTAAAAAAAATAACCCTTGCTTCAGAGCAGCGACATAATAACGCGGCTAACAATCAAAGAGCTCATAGCAAAAAAGGCATATACTAGATGCATTCCGGCAATGATTTGCTCCAAATGTGAAATCCGTCTCTTCTTGTTGGATGATATATGATAAGCTCTGATGTATATCTCATAAAAACGTTAATTCAAGAATGATATCCAACTGGGTTAAATAAGTTATGGAAAAACAATCAAAATATTTCTTTGTTATATATAAATTAATCTTTATTCACAAATGCACATTTATACCCCGAGGGGTTGATGGTGTTTATACAAAACAAATAACACAATTGCAAAAATCATAAAACAACTTGTGTTACATACATATTACAAAAAAAAAGGTTTTAAATGTCAGATGTAAACTTCTTTGTGTGTTTTTATTTTATAATTTAATCCTACAGAACTTTATAATGACATCTGGTTGAAATAAAATATAAAAGTAAGATTTTGTTATCAAGACAACATGCCTGATTTGAGGCTATTTAAAATTGTTTAAAAACCTAATTTGTCGCACTATAAGTTTTGATAATAATTATTTTGGGGTTAAATTAGAAGTATCAAATGATTAATAAATATCTTATAAGTTAAGTAAGCACGATCACGATGACAATGTTATTATCCATACAGTTTCCATAACAAAGAAGCATAACTCCTATTGCCCATACAATTACCATTACCAAGAAGCATAACTCCTGTAAAAAAGTTTTCTGCAATCTTCCAAGACCTTGCTGACAGAAGCTTTTGATTAGAGTATCATAAAAATACAAAGAGAAATGTAAGTGCAAGAGTGTTTACAATGCAATGTTCAGAATAAGTTATACCTCCCAGAAATATGATTGAAAAGCGCTGATATTCGAACTCACCAAGACATTGCTGATTTAAAGTTTTGATCTACATTTCATAAAACAATCCTACAAGAAATGTATGTGAAAGTGCTTACTATTCAATTTTCTTTAATGATTTATAAATCCAAAGAGAAACACTTTTTGATTGGCACTGATTTACAAGCTCATCTGAGACATAGCTGATAGAAACCGAGGATAAAAATTTGGTAAATATCTGGTAAGAATTGTACACTTGAGAGCACTTACAATGCAGTTTTCTATATATTTGCATTTCAAAGGGATATTACTCCTGTAAAGTAAATTGATCAGCGCTGATTTTCGAACTTTTCCCAGACATCAGTGATATAAGCCTCGCTTCAATATGCATTCCAAAAATTTTACACGAAATGGAGGCTTGAGAGCAGTAACAATGCAATTTTCCGTAGAATTTTCGTTTCCAAGAGACTCCTGTTTCCAAATCTTTCCCGGGGGACAGACATCACTAATGATTTTTCAAAATAATCCGTTAGAAATGCAGATAGCGCTTTAAATGCTCTTTTCCATATAATTTATATTCCGAAGTGCACAACTTCTCGACACATAGTTGTTAAACACTGATTTTCGAACTTGTCTGAGAAATTGCTGATGTAACTTTCATTAAAATCTGGCAAGAATTTTGCACTCCAGAGCGCTTACAAGAAAGGGACAGACGAACGAATTAATGGGCGGACGAATTGACGGACGCCCGGTATTTCTACGTCCCCCGTAACGCGTCGCATGGGGGATAAGAAGTTTTATTTAATTGCATACATAAATTTCTGTCGACATTATCTATAAATCTGACTTTCCCGTTAAAAATGTTGCCAGTGATATCACAGAATGATTTGATTACATTATTTATTAATTGAAACCTCTTAATCACTTGGATTAATTGCCGACACTGTGATCATTCTTGTTTCTGTTAGTTCGATTATATACTAAAACGGAAATTGATAGGCTTAAAATGTAAGTTCAGAACCCGGAAGGGGGTGGCTAGACTGGTATGGGATAGAAAGTTAAAGTACACATATTGAAATAAACAAAAATAAGTACTTTAGTTATTCATAGGTTACACAAGAGACAACAAAAGGTTTTATGCAATTAACACTACCACCACCCATACCACCGCCATATATATAGAAAATACTACAAAGTCAGAGTAATAATGATCGTTTCAAGCTTTAATAGCAGCCATTTCTCGGGTCAGATGTGAAAATAATACCTCTTATTAATGAACCTATAAATATTGGATTTTATGTTAGGAAATGCCGTTGATCGAGAAAAAGAGCTTCAAATTAAACTAGGGAAATACAGAAACTACGTGTCAGTTGAGTTGCAACAAAACACAAATATTCCACCCAATCTGTGAAAAGGAACCTCATTAGTAGAAAAGTGGAGAAATTAAAGGGTAAAGAAGCAATTTCCTCGCTATTTATGACCGATTGTAACCATGTTAATTCGTTTTTGTCGCTGAAATGCAATTTCTTGGAAAATAGAAGCAAATTATAACAAAACGATGTGCATAGACCAAAAAGAAGATTTTATTAGGAAATAATGATATTTGATATATTTATAGAATTTCATTTTTTTCTGCAGAATTGATTGAATATTGATGTCGTAGACAAGTTGTTTTGAAAAACTGAAATGTAATGAACAAACTAATTCAGTTGTACTTGTGTAAATAAGAAGCATTTCCAGTAAATGTGTTGCATTCGCATATTTTATATAAAATCGCATACTTTATTCACTATAATCGATTTGAGCTGCAGTTTTTTTCAAAAATTAACTTTGCTGTTACTTGTTTTGACATTGTATATATATATATGTGTCTTATCTTTCACAAGACTCCTTTTGAAACGTATACCTGATTATCTAATGCCCTCTCTTATGTTGGCTTTTGTAGTCAAAACCTCGTCCTTTGAAAACTTGAGATAGTTATCTTAATGGAAAACAAACTAATAAAACCAAAGTAAGCTACTTCCAGAACATTTTCAAACATTGATTCTTTCACATTTAAAATTTTCAGCAAGACTGTTAACAAGTATGTCGAGACTGTATGAGTTTCAAATATCTTAGTCAGTTCGAACTTAATGGATTGTCACAAGTAACATAAGTAAAATTGAGAAAGGAAATGGGGAAAGGAAATATAAGTATATTGTTTTTTGGTAGTAGCCAATTCATAAACACGCGAATTCGAGGGAAACACTTCAACTATAAGAGGAAAATAACGAAACAACAGAAACACTGAAGTGCAACAAAATACCAAACGACAATGCAACACACACAGAAACGAGATACATTTCAATATACATTTCAATGCTACGTTATGTTTAGCTACTGGTAATGCGGGTACCGTAAGAATGCAAACATACGTATTGTAAATCAACTGATAGTAGTCAGCCCATATCTACGGTAAGTGGAGGACATTTCAAGTATTAGTTAATATTGATTATTCATTAGTTGTTAGTGGCTTTGAACTTGCTGTCAGTAGCTGCGAGTACTCACAGATCTGTACTTAGTGTCTTTATTTGTTAGGATGTACAAATACCCAACCACGTCCACTCTGTATTTTTGTTAGAGATGTATTTCTATTTGTATCCAGCCTTTTTAAACTGACTTTTATAGTTCGTTCTTAGGTTTACAGTTACATCACTGTCCCAGTTTAGAGGGAGGGTTGGGATCTCGCAAACATGCAACATTCTGTATGTATGTGCCTGTCCCAAGTCAGGAACCTTTGATTCAGTTGTTGTCGTTTGTTACTGTGTTACATATTTGTTTTTCGTTTATTTATTTTGTACATAAGGCCGTTAGTTTTCTCATTTGTATTCTTTAACATTTGTCATTCAGAACCTTTTATAGCTGAATTTGAGGTACGGGCGTTGCTTATTGTTGAAGGCCGTACGGTGACCTATAGTTGTAATGTCTTTGTCATTTAGTCTCTTGTGAAGACTTGTATTATTAACAATCACACCACATCTTCTTTTCTACATTTACATGGAATTCTGAAATAATAATACTTTACGGATACTTCTATAATAAAACATATGTGGATCGCTGTTACAAAGTAGTTGAACCGCTTTACCCAAGCTTCTCATTTTAGGTTTTGAAAACTTTATACTATCAGAATGACCATTAACTTGCTGAAAATACATTAAAACCGTTATATTATCAAAAATACATGTTCATATACTTTATCTTTGTGTATCGATTGCAGTCTTCAATGTCATCTCGCCAGTCAATATAAAAAGGGAAAAGTGTCATTTGGAACATACCTCAAGTGGAAGTAGTCAGATTTCAACAAATTGCATTCAATATTTCTTACAAGTGTCACAAGCAGAGATGACACATTTCAGTCTTTATGTTGTCCTTCCTAACAATAGGACAAGATTTTTCCATTAATGCAAAAGGTGATGACAAATTGTTTGTTCTGATATTTCAAGCAAATATCACAAACAGTTTTAAACATGACAGAATACTAGGTTATACTAACGCAATTGAATAGAAATTTAACTATATAGAAGATAATTAAGTTTCTTCGCTAACATCTGACAAATTAATTGTTACACATGGTATGATTGTCACAGTCGGAGATGTTTATAGCATGTATAACTTTCTTAAAATGCAATAAATCGAAATATTGGAAGAAAAATATCAAAGTTTGATTACATTACCGAGATCTAAATTACATAAATGTCTGAAATAAACGACGATTTTATTATATTTTGTCACTTTTAAAGCAAACATCACCAAAAAGTATTAACCTTACAAAATCTACAGAAATATCATATATAATATGGATCGATTTCTCTTTAAATGCAGTACGCTAGTGGTACATCTTATCATTGCCTTGTAAGCTTTAAAATCGAGGTCAAAATTGACAGGGGTCACACAGGATGTTTTACGAAATAGGTGTATGGACCCAGCGATTATTTTGAAACTAAAATGAAATTAAGAATGGAAATGGGGAATATGTCAAAGAGACAACAACCCGACCAAAGAGCAGACAACAGCCGGAGGCCACCAGTGGGTCTTCAACGCAGCGAAAAAAATCTTGCAACCGGAGGTGGTCCTCAGCTGACTCCTAAATAAAATTGTGTACTAGTTCAGTGAAAAAGGACGTCACACCAACTCCAAAACATATAAATAAACTAAAATTTAAAAACATTCAAGACTAAAAAAGGCCAAAGGCTCCTGACTTGCGACAGGCGCACAAATGCGGCAGGCTTAAATATGTTTTGTGAGATCTCAACCCTCCGTCTATAGGTGGCATGGTAGTATTTCCTGGCCCATAAGGGATAATGATAGCCTTTTTAGAATTTTCACCACTTTCTAACATTGCAAAAAATTCTACATTCACAGTTAACTGAAGTACTTTCATTTTACTATTCAAAAATGAATTTGAATATGTATCATGACCGTTTACTTTTTTTGCTATTTTTAAAAACCTAAGGCCACTAGTAATTTTAGGTCTTTTATGGTGCAGGGAATACAAAATTTAAAAAAATTCTCAAAAATTCATTTTCATCTGTATGTAAAATTGTTTCATATTTTTCTACACCTATTTCATCCCTCAGTTTGGGAAAGTATGTTCAGTTGATACTGTATTTTTTGTCCAATCACACTGTTTAGATACATTAACCTAAGTAGGGTACACAAAATAGCAACCTAAATTCTCGAATGCAAATACTACCGTGCCACCTATACCTGTAGCCAATGTAGAATAAAGAAACACATAGCAATACGCATGTAGTAAAACTCAGTTTAAAAGACGTTCGAGTCCGATGTCAGAATAGATAACAAAAGAAACTAAGCAAAATGACAATGATACATAAATTAACAAATTAAGGACTACTAGCAGTTACTGTCATGCCAGATCAAATCCTCAATTAAAATGATTGAAAGATAATGTCTTCATTATATGAAAATCAAGTACAATCCCTCCTGTTAGGGATTAAGTATGATACCGTCATAAAATATAAGAGAAGAACATAACCCGTAGCATGCCAACAACTGGTTTTATAATAAGTGTGTTTATTTCCGATCGAAGAAACCTATATCTATGAGTGAATCAATAGTAATACCAAAATATGTAATCCTTAATGACTTGACAACAGCATCGTAACCTATACCTTTCCAAATAAGTCTGTTTAAAGGTTTGGTTAGCTTTTGAGTTGAATGCCGACATTTTTTTTCACGGGTCATTTTTTCGTATGATCTACAGCTTCCATGAAATAAGCCAGTGACATTAATATTATATATAGGGAATACACTCTCCTGTACTACAAATTTTATTTCCGATTATAGCATGTTATTACTCTCTTTATTTTTTCTTCCACGCAATTTCTAAATAACAAAGATGGGGAACTAAGATGAATAATGGACAGAGAATAGCAGAACGAGTGGTATTTATATATTGGTTCAGTCATTAAAGGCAGGACAGTTGACATAATCAGGACAGTATCTTAATTCTTTAATAGTAATAAAGTAACACTTTTGAAATATCATTAAAAAGAAGGGAAAAGAAGAGAAACGTGTCGGCGGTTACTCATGTTTTTTTTATTCTTTTCTTTTACTCTTCCGGTAAGGGCCGATTTTGGACCCAAATTTCAGGTTCATATGAAGAAAGATTTAGACACTTTTTAAACACTAAAGTGTCTACTGCGGTAGATTCAATTAATATACGTAGAAGATTTGAACTGAATTAGTCATCATTAAAGACGCTGAAATATAAAAAAAAATCTATAAAATATGCCATAATATGTCTCTTTTCAGACGTTTTCTGTCAAAAATGAAGGTGGCCGCATCCGTGTTCATCCTCAACCTTTGTATATGTTATGTCTTAACATCAAATACAACTTACATTTAAATATTAAGAATGAACACAAATGCGGCCACAATCGTTTAAGACGAAAACCGTCTAATAATTAACTCAAATTCTAAAATTGTGAAGATTTCAGTAATTTAGCATAACTTATTGATGCTAGTATCCGATACATGTGCATTGTATTGTCAAATTGGCACATATTTATGTAACAGAAGTATTCTTCTTTCCAATTAATAACTTATAGTTTACATTTTAATAATTTTGTAAAATAGCTATATTTTTGGGCCAAAAAAGGGTCTTACTGAACCTACTCCTTTTCTAGACTAAAAGATAATATAAAGGAGTTTTACCGTGTATATCACTATGTGTCTGGCAAATCAGACGAATCGCCTGTTTTGTTCAGATTTTAACAATATACGGATCATAGGCAAAGCGTTGGTACTTTTTTGAAGATATTGGAATTAAACAGAAATGAATAGTGTCTCATAATTTATCGAAACTCAGTTACATCACATGTACCTTCAGTGTGACGTTGAGTTCTTGTGTTGTATTTTATTTGGCCTGGTTCCGTAAGTCTAATAAGTCCTGAAGACAATTAGCTTAGCAACTCCCTAGTGTTCAGTTGACCTTAGAGTGTTCAGACTTTAAACTGAGGTCGTTATTGGTTTTATTGAGGCTAAAATGTATTCAGACTTTAAACTGAGGTCGCTATTGGTTTTATTGAGGCTAAATGTATTCAGACTTTAAACTGAGGTCGTTATTGGTTTTATTGAGGCTAACATGTATTCAGACTTTAAACTGATGTCGTCATTGGTTTTATTGAGGCTAAATGTATTCAGACTTTAAACTGATGTCGTCATTGGTTTTATTGAGGCTAAATGTATTCAGACTTTAAACTGAGGTCGCTATTGGTTTTATTGAGGCTAAATGTATTCAGACTTTAAACTGATGTCGTCATTGGTTTTATTGAGGCTAAATGTATTAAGACTTTAAACTGATGTCGTTATTAGTTTTATTGAGGCTAAATGTATTCAGACTTTAAACTGAGGTCGTCATTGGTTTTATTGAGGCTAAATGTATTAAGACTTTAAACTGAGGTCGTTATTAGTTTTATTGAGGCTAAATGTATTCAGACTTTAAACTGATGTCGTTATTAGTTTTATTGAGGCTAAATGTATTCAGACTTTAAACTGATGTCGTCATTGGTTTTATTGAGGCTAAATGTATTCAGACTTTAAACTGAGGTCGCTATTGGTTTTATTGAGGCTAAATGTATTCAGACTTTAAACTGATGTCGTCATTGGTTTTATTGAGGCTAAATGTATTCAGACTTTAAACTGATGTCGTTATTGGTTTTATTGAGGCTAAATGTATTCAGACTTTAAACTGATGTCGTCATTGGTTTTATTGAGGCTAAATGTATTCAGACTTTAAACTGAGGTCGCTATTGGTTTTATTGAGGCTAAATGTATTCAGACTTTAAACTGATGTCGTCATTGGTTTTATTGAGGCTAAATGTATTAAGACTTTAAACTGATGTCGTTATTAGTTTTATTGAGGCTAAATGTATTCAGACTTTAAACTGAGGTCGTCATTGGTTTTATTGAGGCTAAATGTATTAAGACTTTAAACTGAGGTCGTTATTAGTTTTATTGAGGCTAAATGTATTCAGACTTTAAACTGATGTCGTTATTAGTTTTATTGAGGCTAAATGTATTCAGACTTTAAACTGATGTCGTCATTGGTTTTATTGAGGCTAAATGTATTCAGACTTTAAACTGAGGTCGCTATTGGTTTTATTGAGGCTAAATGTATTCAGACTTTAAACTGATGTCGTCATTGGTTTTATTGAGGCTAAATGTATTCAGACTTTAAACTGATGTCGTTATTGGTTTTATTGAGGCTAAATGTATTCAGACTTTAAACTGATGTCGTCATTGGTTTTATTGAGGCTAAATGTATTCAGACTTTAAACTGAGGTCGTCATTGGTTTTATTGAGGCTAAATGTATTAAGACTTTAAACTGAGGTCGTTATTAGTTTTATTGAGGCTAAATGTATTCAGACTTTAAACTGATGTCGTTATTAGTTTTATTGAGGCTAAATGTATTCAGACTTTAAACTGATGTCGTCATTGGTTTTATTGAGGCTAAATGTATTCAGACTTTAAACTGATGTCGTCATTGGTTTTATTGAGGCTAAATGTATTCAGACTTTAAACTGATGTCGTTATTAGTTTTATTGAGGCTAACATGTATTCAGACTTTAAACTGATGTCGTCATTGGTTTTATTGAGGCTAACATGTATTCAAACTTTAAACTGATGTCGTTATTGGTTTTATTGAGGCTAAATGTATTCAGACTTTAAACTGATGTCGTTATTAGTTTTATTGAGGCTAACATGTATTCAGACTTTAAACTGATGTCGTCATTGGTTTTATTGAGGCTAAATGTATTAAGACTTTAAACTGAGGTCGTTATTGGTTTTATTGAGGCTAAATGTATTCAGACTTTAAACTGATGTCGTTATTGGTTTTATTGAGGCTAAATGTATTCAGACTTTAAACTGAGGTCGTTATTGGTTTTATTGAGGCTAAATGTATTCAGACTTTAAACTGATGTCGTCATTGGTTTTATTGAGGCTAAATGTATTCAGACTTTAAACTGATGTCGTTATTAGTTTTATTGAGGCTAACATGTATTCAGACTTTAAACTGATGTCGTCATTGGTTTTATTGAGGCTAAATGTATTCAGACTTTAAACTGATGTCGTTATTGGTTTTATTGAGGCTAAATGTATTCAGACTTTAAACTGAGGTCGTTATTGGTTTTATTGAGGCTAAATGTATTCAAACTTTAAACTGATGTCGTTATTGGTTTTATTGAGGCTAAATGTATTCAGACTTTAAACTGATGTCGTCATTGGTTTTATTGAGGCTAAATGTATTAAGACTTTAAACTGAGGTCGTTATTGGTTTTATTGAGGCTAAATGTATTCAGACTTTAAACTGATGTCGTTATTGGTTTTATTGAGGCTAAATGTATTCAGACTTTAAACTGATGTCGTCATTGGTTTTATTGAGGCTAAATGTATTAAGACTTTAAACTGAGGTCGTTATTGGTTTTATTGAGGCTAAATGTATTCAGACTTTAAACTGATGTCGTCATTGGTTTTATTGAGGCTAACATGTATTCAGATCTTTAAAAAGTAACTATTGGTCTTGAGCGTACGTGATACGGTATTCACTCAAAAACATGAACTATAGGTACAGAAATCTCGTATTTGTATTTAACTTTAGGTAGTTTTTGTTTTTATGCTTTCATACGTAATTTATATTACCGGTTTTTCATAATGCTTTGAGTTATTACTTATAAAAAGGAAAATGTGGTATGATTACCAATAAGATTTTTTTTTAGAAATATCACGTGTCTTATCTGTTGGGAACACGCAATAATAAGTAATCATGTTGGCGAATCGTGATTTTCCAAATGTGTGCCTAAAAGAACCATAAAAGAAACCGGAATACTGGTCGTTTTCCTCTAGCAAAACACGTAATTTTCCATCAGGGACTTTCTATATATTAGTATAGAATGTCTCTCACACAGATTCAATAAAATTTTTAGTACAACTGAATGCAATACTTTTCAGATACGTGTAGACCTTGTTGCATTAATTCTGACTTTGCATCGAGCCCCCTCACCATCTGCATACAACAAAACAAATAGTGCTGGGTAAATGGACAAATTTTCATGAAATTTGATCTCAAGGCTTTGTTACTGAGGAACGTTATTGTAAAAATATAATCATAAAGTATAGTGAGAGCAGAAAAGGTGAAATAAATCATACCAGTCGAATGTCTATATCACAATTAAAGGGTGGCGAAAGGGTGTTTCCGTCTTTGATTCTTGCTTTGACATCACAATAATCATTTAACACAATGATAAATGAGATAGATGAAATTTAGACGTATAGAATTTCAAATTCAACACTGTCGTATTAAAACGACATGCCTGAATCAAGCATTTTGTTTGTTTCGATATTCATTTGTTGTATTCGTGATACAATAATCAGTATCTAATACAACCATGTTAAATCAATTTAGACCGAACAGACATGATAGAATTCAAAATACTGGTGGCTTTGAAACGGATTATATAGACTCATGACCTCAAATCTGAACAATTTTGAACAATATTTCCATTTTGCGTGTTTTTCAAAATTAAAAAAAAAATCTGCACAAGTTTAATGTTTCAAATATACATGTGTAACCTGTAAGATGTCTGATCATGAATATATCAAATGTAATAAACAAATTCTCTTTAAACAAATTGGAGAACTTCAACTATAGAACGTAATGCAAACAGACCTTCTGTTTGTACCTAAAATTAAACGAAAGACCTGATTCAATTTGGCCTCCACATCTCATTGATCGTTTCTAATAGATAAATTAGTTCGGCGTTTAATTTTGTAAAATGTTTACAATGTACGCCTAAAAACAGAAATCTTAAGTCAATGTAATCTGCAATATATCTCTGCAATGTTGCCTTAAGTAAAGTAATATTTCTCTAGAATTAATCGTTTCTTCTGTTGAAATGTAGATTTTGAAGAAATGCAAATTTTTGATTAGGGCAATATCATTTCAGTAATATTGATATTTAATCACTAGTTATTATTCCACGACATCTAATATTTGCAAAGTATTAATAAATTGTTTTCAACTGTGTTTGCCATTTATTTCAATTTAATTGGCATAGATTATCTTTACAGTTATATTAAATCGTAATGATATCTTATCTCTTTTTTTCCGAAAAAAAATGAGGCATATTAAAATAAAATTATCTGATATTACTCGTCAAGTGTTATATATAATGTAAAATATTCTCCAGAGTATTAAGCACGAAAGCCAGTTTAACTCTTGAATATTCATTGAAATGTTGTAAATGGTGAAAATTTCGAGTCGGCATAAATTAAAAATTGATAGCGATAGTGATACGGCTGAAAGCTTGATTTCATACTTTAGAACAAGGGGCCTCGGTGGTCTAAGTAGTTACTACTGTTATCACTATAAAAAAAAGAAGATGTGGTATGATTGCCAATGAGACAACTATCCACAAAAGACCAAAAGGAAACAGACATTAACAACTATAGGTCATCGTACGGCCTTCAACAATGAGCAAAGCCCATACCGCATAGTCAGCTATAATAGGCCCCGATAAGACAATGTAAAACAATTCAAACGAGAACACTAACGGCCTTATTTATGTAAAAAAATGAACGAAAAACAAATATGTAACACATAAACAAACGACAACCACTGAATTACAGGCTCCTGACTAGTCAGTCAACAATGAGGTTGTGCGTTCGAACCCTCTTCGTGTGGGTGCTTGACTCCAGTCTTAATTGACAAGGATTGACAGTTTAACTATCGTAGGTAGGTGGTTTACTCCGGGCACTTAGCCTTCCTCCATCAATAAAAACTTGCCGCCACGAAATAACCCAAAAGCGGCAATTAAAAGTGGCGTTAAAAAAAAAAAAAAAAAAATCATACTTTAGAAAACATTTTCTTTCATTATGTATCACATTGTCTTCTTCAGAATAGCAGTAAAACCCTTGCCAATATGTTGTTCTGGTTTTGCTGTGTGAGATGTATAAATACGGTGCCATGTCCAGTCGTAATTGGGACGTTAAATTACTGTCAAGCTTGTCAATATATATTAAGTGCCTGTCTCAGATAAATCCATGCAAAGTGATACAGAAGCAAGGTTACATGATCATCTTAATATTCTGTTACAAGGAAGGTCTTATCATATAATAATAGTAGAAAAAAAAAAAATTCCCAAAATTTTCAAGGATATACCTTATAAAGGGCTGTTTCTAAAAATAGAATTTCTACCAAGATTAAAGGTTAAAAACATGCAATTTTTGATAAAATAGACCTTAAAATTACATTTAATGAATATTTTGTAGGCATTTTAGTATGGCTTTATCATAAATATGAACCAATATGAAACTAATGATTATACTTATGGTAACCTCTCAAATTTCCTTTTAAGTGCAGCAAGGTCACCAAAAGGTCAAATTTCAAATTTTTGAAAATTTTGCAAAAATTCAGGTTTTCAAAGTCTTCCCAGGAAAAGCGAGGATATTTATTTCTTTTTATTTTTGTCTCTTTACTATTGCTATAGCATTATTTACAAAATATAAAAAAAATTGTCGTCGGCAAATGAATTTGTCTGCTTGAATTTTATTCCTCTTTCAGTCATAGTTATGGATTTTGATAATTTTTGCATATTTTTCACTTGATTACAGAAAATGTTCAAGTAAGATTATGAAACTGTTAGAAACATTAAACAGCTATAAGCATAATAATATTTAATGAATTTTATACATGTATTTAGTTTTTTAGAAAAAAAAATCAATTAAAGGGGAGATAATAAAATATTGAATTTATTGGACAAATTTATATTTTCCGAATTTTAAAAAAAAATAAGGTCTTTAAACCTTTTATATTCTGGAATTATTTATGAAACGCCTTTCTATACTAGATATTTATCTGCTTATATAGTTTTATTATCCAAAAAATATGTTTTTCTCTTTATAATCTACAAAAAAAGCTAAAATATATTAATTTCATTGAATTTTTAAAGGGAAAAATGTCAACAACACACTCTTTTATTATACATATTGATTTTTTAGCTTTCATTGAGACAAGTCATTTACATTCAGATACCTTAGTCACCATAAGCTGGTAAAAACTGGATTATCTGTTCATTACAGTCGCAGTTTAAATTTCCCGCCATTAATACCGGTCGATCATATTGCAGAACCTACCTATAAATTCTCGTCCTAGGCATTCATTAAATAATTGCAACTGGACAAAAACCAAACAACAATTAAGTCAGAAATTTAAAAATTGTAAAATATGGAGAAAAAAAAACATTAAAACGTTCGCGTGTTTTAAATCATTTCAATAACCATATCCATCGGTTAAAGAAAGCAGATGAAACATTTCCGTCACTTTGAAATATAAAACCAAAGTCTTTTATTTTCAAGTTCTTTTCCCACGCTAAAAGAGTCAATTGTTTTTGAAAGTTTTAAAACATTGAACAAATCTCTAAGGAAAGTCTGTAAGTGTTTGAAAATTGCGCTGTTATAAGAAACCTACAAAAAAAGATGAACATTGCGCTGTTATAAGAAACCTACAAAAACAGACCAAAATTCATCTTTTATATCGTATTTGAATGTTCCAAAATCAATCAAAGTCAATGTTTTAAAATCAATGAAAAAAAAGTAAAATCACAAAAATACTGAACATAGAGGAAAATCAATTCGGAAAGTCCATAATCACATGGCAAAATCAAATAACAAAACGCATCAAAAACGAATGGACAAGAACTGTCATATTCCTGACTTGTCTTCTTCAAAGTCATAGTAATGTTCACGTACATGTGCACTTGCACGAGGTCGATTTCTATCCGATTCTTAATCGTTGATTTACTATGTAACTTCGATTGAATTTTGATTTATTTTTCGGGATTATCAAATGCAAATTGGGTCGACTATTAAAATAATCTTTCACATTGATTAAAGATGGGTCGAGTTAAGCTCCTTTATTGGGCAAAAAAGTCAGCTTTAGGCAAGAACTTCCATTCTTTATTTATAGTTATCAATTTCACAAATGAAACGATTTGCTTACTCTACTTATCTGCATTTCTATTTCAAAGTGTTCCATGCGATTGCTTACAATTAGTATCTAAGGTAATGTATTTGAATTGACTCTTCAAATCTTACGGAGTAAAAGATCTGTGCAGGTTATTAGCTTGAGACGATAAAGAAATGGTAAAATCTGACTTAATCTGCCAACTCCAAATACTGGATTATACTAGTGACGTCATACATTGTATCTTTTTACAAACAGAAAATGTCCCATATTTACATATGTATTTACAAAATACAAACTATTGACCTTCATTCAATCTAACTATAGAGTAATAGACGAGTATGGAAATTAGATGTCAAATGAAGAGAAAGTCAATTACTTTTTCGTTAAGCAACGTACCGAATTACCGAATTAATTTTGCCCTTCCATATACTAATTACAATTCTCAAGTTACATTTGCATTTATAAACAAAATACGACTCTTTTAGTCAAACACTGCAAAATGGATAACAAGGGTAAATCTATACACAGTAAAAGGGAAACAAATCTAATGTGTTCTAAAAGAGTTCAATCCATATAGTGATATACTATACTAGTATTGTAAATTATTTTGATTATGCTTTCGCTGCACTTATCGAGAAAAGCAAACTATACATAGACAATAACTGTTTAGTGTCTTTAAATACCAGCTGTATTTGTACGAGGCTAGGAAACAAGGTGTATGCGAGCTTTTAGCGAGCTACTACACCTGTTTCGAGCCGAGTACAAATACAGCTGATATTTAAAGACACTAGACAGTTATTGTCTTTATCCTGCAATTTATTTTGTATATTGTTTGTGTTTTGAAAGACACAAAAACTAACATATTTAGCATTTATGATCATTTATTTTCGATTTGTAATCCGTTGAGGCCCGCGTAGTAATAACAAAATCACACATTACGCTGAAGACGGGTTCGCAACAGAGAATCTCGAATGGTCAACAATAATACATCGCTCAAGGTGAATAATTAGGTCTTTCCACCTTTCCGTGGAAAGACCTATTGAATTTGTTCTGATTATTATTATTATTATTATTTTTTTTTTTTTTTTTCTTCCGCCTAATTTTTTTTCTTGCGTATTATTGATGTTTCAAAAGATGTCGCTTAGATATTTGGAATATGGTATCGTATAGTTTATACGCTTTAAAACCTTACAACTGTGTAACAAAATACTTTACGTTGTAAGAGTTATCTCCCCAAACACTGTTTTTCTTGTGGCCACTACTCCTTCGCAACCGTTAAAGATTACGACAAATTTATTTTACCAAATTGCACGTTACATCTTCAGGATTAGGATATTCATTTGGACCAAAGCTTTACGGAGACTCCATATGAGAGTTATTCCCCCTTTTCCATTTAATTAAGTGATATGCATTTCTAAATGGTAAACCATAAGTGATAAAGACATAGGGTCTTTAGATTTGGGGTCCTTGGTCGAAAATAATAAAAATGAGGTCAAGGTCAAAGGTCAAGGTCATATTCTAAATTTTGATTTTGGCTTATTTTCATTTATTTTCAAATACCTTATGACATATCGACAAATAATTTTTCATAAATTGTTAGTTGCGACATGTCCTTACTTGTATATTTTGATTGAAAGGGTGCGCAGACAATAAATGGGAGTTTTTGCCCATCTTACATTTAGAATTACGCGTAAAGTGATATTACTAATAAACCAAACATATTAAAGACCTTGGGTCTTTTGATTTAAGGTCCTTGGTTTGTGAACTTGAAATTGAGGTCAAGGTCATAGGTTGATATGACGTTCTAGATTTTGACCTTTGCTTTAAATTCATATAAATACATCATAAAGCCATAGGAACTAACATTTTAAACTGATTTTTAATATTTCAATATCAAAATAGATCTTTACTAGTGGAAAGACCTACAATTGTTCTCTGAACAATTGGTTTTTAATTTTTCATAAATTGTTATTTGCGACATGTCCTTACTTGTATATTTTGGTTGAAAGGGTGCGCAAATAATAAATGGGAGTTTTTGCCCATCTTATATTTAGGTTTACCCGTAAAGTGATATTACTCTTTAACCAAACATATTAAAGACCTAGAGTCTTTTGATTTAAGATCCTTGGTTTGTGACCTTGAAATTGAGGTCAAGGTCATAGGTTAATAGGACGTTCTAGATTTTGACCTTTGCTTTAAATTGATATTAATACATCATAAAGCCATAGGAACTAACATTTTAAACTGATTTTTCATATTTCCATATCAAAATAGATCTTTACTAGTGGAAAGACCTTCAATTGTTCTCTGAACAATTGGTTTTTAATTATATATGTTAACATAACAACCAATTTAAACAGTAAAAACAAATGACAAAACATTGTAAAATTTGAAACTGAAGTGTACGAGTTGTCCTACGCTTCAGACTTGACAGTCACTAACCATGCATGCTGAAATTGACATGGTTGATTTTGTAACACAATCATACACATTCAAGTTTAGAAATCGACAATTGTCATCGTCATTGGAATGCAACTGGAATACACATTTTGAGGTCACACAGGTTCAAACAATACTCAGTCCGGCAGTGGGCGGAGCTTTAAAGCGATATCTGTATAGTATACAGATACAGCATAGCGATATCTGTAGGGCTGTATCTGTATAGTACGACACCCAATTGCAGGATAAATGTAGGTATAAATACGAAACAATGCATATAAAACAAACGTAAGGGTTGATTTAACTCGTTATTTCAAGGTTTCAACATAAAATTGAATGATAAGAATTGATTCTTTTGTCAGTTTATAGGACTGTTAAAACGCGCTTTATGCATGATGTAATTCAATCAACGTTTTTACGAATTAAATAACAAGAGATTTTCATGATTTGATCATCGCTAACGTACATGTATTTGTGTATGTCTCTTATCTGAAATACAGCAATGGTAACTCTTTGAAATTTTGTTAGACACCCAAGCGAGAAACTCATAGTTTTTATAGTCACATAACTAGTTTGAAGGAGAGTACGTAGACTTAAAACCAGATTCATTTTTTAATGTTAATATGGAATAGGTTTATGTGTTATACCGGAATGATATAAGCAGTTTTATCTGTTATACTGGAATGAACTCAGCAGTTTCATATCTCTATTATCGTAAATCGTTTACACGTGCACAAAGTTGTTTAAGTTTTATTTGTGATATATTTATCTACATTAAAACTGTAATTAAAAGAACATATCTTCATCATATAGTTTATTACTTGAATATTTTCCATTTACCGAGAAATAACTAATCTCAAGGCATTAAACGTTTCAAAAGCAAATATTCAATTTATCCCAGTCAAAATCTTTATATGCCAGACTCAACTATGAGCAAGATATGTCAGCATCTGGGGCAAGCAAATTGATTTTGTTATCAAATGAAAATATATTCTTGAATTAATGTCTATTCAACAATTAAGGCATATTCATTCTTTATACCTAATCATTGAATGTGAATATTTCTATTCATTGTAAAATGGGGCAGTTTGCATTTCGATGTATAAGTATAAAAAAGTGTATATGAGTAGAAAACACTTAAATTTTGTCTCAATTATACAACATAAACATGGAAACCAACACATATTTTTTTCGCCTCAATTTTTTGTGGAATTTAATTCGTCTTGGTCCATTCTTTCGTAAAATTTAACTTGACTTATCGCCCTTTAACCATGCAGTAAAAGCAAATTAATGCCATGAAAAATTTAATCCTTGAAATAAGTATTTTTGCGGAGACCTCTTTTATATTTCGACATCACAAGGTCAAGAAGGACAGGATAAAGACATGAAACAAAATCCTCACTAAAACCAAAAGCATACATTAAATGTAAATCTAAAATATTACAATAATAATTTAAGAACATTTTTATGAATCGTAAAGCTAATTTTACCGTAGGACTTCGACTTTTTTTCGCATAAACTCCATCGGAGTGATTCCAAGTCGAAGTGCAATCATCCCAAGCTAAATGGAGAAGATGTTCAAAGTTGCAAAATCCTATTGTCAATGTTTTTGGACAATAAAATATGTTTAAACTAAACAAGCTAAATATGTGCGTACACCATCCGTCAGGCGATTATATGGAGTCATCATCAGTGATATGACAAAATAAAATATCTGACTTATAATAGATATGTTGGATCTATGACATGGTTTAAAGTTTTGTGTCAATCCAAAAAATAATTACTTAAACATTGAATCAAGGCATACTTAAGATAAAAGTTGACACCCGTTTGTATGTAAGCACATTTGATATGCAGTCCCGACCTCGTAACCCTTGAGCGAAGATGACCTGTGAATTGGTAAGGTTGATATTTTCACCCAAGAATTGAAGAAAACGTATAGGTTAAATGAACAAATCATCCGGAAAATTTATATATCAAACCTTTGTGGCAAAGATTTAATATGTATCAATATCTTATTTATCTTAATTTATAGATAGATTATGCGAATTGATGTACAGCGAAACAAACTTGATTTATCTCCCTTTAAATATAAAACATAACTATGCATGTACGTAAAGATTCCGAAGGTTGTTCCAGTATCTAAATTATTGTCTATTTTACTTTTCCTAATGACAATTCAAAGATCTTGACATTTTCGCAGCCGTTGCAGCAATACTATGTTAAATCTATAATCAGGAGAGATGTCCCTTAGGAAGACAGAAGATTTCCCCATTTATACTATATAAATGAAGCGTATACAGATGAATAATTTCGAGAAAAGCAGTAGAGAGTTTCTACTTAAAGGCATTATTTTATTTTCGTATTCTACATATATTTCTAGATTCAGAGATGGTTCAGGATTAAATAGTACCATATAATCTGGATTGGTAATATTGGTTAAACTTTATGCATTATTTGTACTTACACCATATGGTTAGTGATGACAACATTATATTTCTATTTTATCGAAAAAAAATCAAATGTTGGTTTCGATAGCACTCCAGTAACACAAAAAGTATATATACAATGTACAATGTAAAGGTCAATGAAGCAATCTTCAACAAAAGGCAAGTATCTTCATATTATGAGTTCCCAGGTTATAATAGGAGTGACTGATAAATTAAGCAAAAGGGTACGTGAACAAAGTGTTACGTGTACATCTAGGGTATATATAGTATATGAGTTTAGACCCGAACGCTTCTTCATAGTAACGGCACAATTAAAATTGCAACATCACTCGTATTTATTTTTAAATGGATTAAGGTAGATCATTGGTATATATTACTTTTGATAAAATGTTCATTTACTTTAACAAAATGAAGATGCTGTATTCAAAAGTATAATAAAAAAAGTATGGGTCACCGTGCTAGTTTAAAAGCTATAAGTCGTCCAAAATTGCCACAATTTGCTTAGATTATTAAAATGAGCATAGATCATTACATGAAATAATACAGAATTTTACAAAGGAAGCCAAGTCATACGCTAAAGGGTGGGTATAAGACCAGAGTGTATATTTGTAGTCTTCCTTGGCATCGCCGGTAGTGACAAAATAAAGTGATTTGGGCTAAATATCTCTGGAAATATTTTCATGAATGTCAAACTAGATTTTTAAACAAATAACCTGTACAAATATTTCAATTCTCAATTTTATAAGACATTGATAACCAAACAGAATATTCCGAAATGAAATGTTCCTTACAATGCCACTGAACTAACCTTCTCCTCATTATCATCGACCCAATACTAATCTTGCTCAATAATATATGTGTTGTTATTTGTATGGCTCTTATGACATAGCAACCTCAGTGTACTCACCAACATATGTCTCATGGTATTGTTGTTGACGTTGTAATTTGTATGGGTCTTATGACATAACAACCTCAGTGTACTCACCAACATATGTCTCATGGTATTGTTGTTGACGTTGTAATTTGTATGGGTCTTATGACATAACAACCTCAGTGTACTCACCAACATATGTCTCATGGTATTGTTGTTGACGTTGTAATTTGTATGGCTCTTATGACATAACAACCTCAGTGTACTCACCAACATATGTCTCATGGTTTTGTTGTTGACGTTGTAATTTGTATGGTTCTTATGACATAACAACCTCAGTGTACTCACCAACATATGTCTCATGGTATTGTTGTTGACGTTGTAATTTGTATGGCTCTTATGACATAACAACCTCAGTGTACTCACCAACATATGTCTCATGGTATTGTTGTTGACGTTGTAATTTGTATGGCTCTTATGACATAACAACCTCAGTGTACTCACCAACATATGTCTCATGGTATTGTTGTTGACGTTGTAATTTGTATGGCTCTTATGACATAACAACCTCAGTGTACTCACCAACATATGTCTCATGGTATTGTTGTTGACGTTGTAATTTGTATGGCTCTTATGACATAACAACCTCAGTGTACTCACCAACATATGTCTCATGGTATTGTTGTTGACGTTGGAGACATGCCAACTTGTATGGTGCTCTTCCCTCGAACTCCATCATCATGTGCTCGTAGTCCATACCGGCTCATTCAGATTGAATCTGCATTATAAAATAATATTACGTAAAATATGGTACATTGCATAATTAAGTGTAAGGGGCAGATACCTTGCCCAAAGAAAATAAAGGGTCGATATTTTTAACAACTTCAAACGCTCGTAAAATCAAACTATACGTATTTTACATATAAATGTTACAATACAAATTTGAATACTGTAGGAAAATCCACGTGTGTTTCACGTGAATTTCACCTCAAATGAGCGTAAACGTGAAACTCTCGTGAAATAAGTTTATGTGAGTTACGCGTGAATCTCGTGTGAAACTCAACTGGATTTCTTGTGAAAAAGTAATTCAAATAACAATTCAATTAAAATCATGAAAATACAAATTTTTATTTTTGTAAAGTTCACGTGAAATTCATTGGAAAAATTTCTCACGTTTGGAAACTTTCATGTGAGATTAATGTGAATATGATCAATTCACATGACATATACATGAACATTTTCCCGTGAGCTCCATGTACATGTATAAGCTCGTTTGAGGTGAATTTTACATGATTTTTTTCACACGAATGTGTGAGCAATTTTGGCTTTTGTAGTACAATTTGGAGTTCCAATATTTACAAGCACATGTGGAAATTGAAATTATGATTGATACGCACGAAAATCATTAAAAATACTATAGTAGAAATCGCGATATCCAGATTTGTACTAAGGGGATTATATATGGTGTGTATTAAATTTCTAGCAGGATCCAAAATCACAATAGTTAGTATTTGAATATTAGTATAGAGGAATTTTATTTTATGAATTGTTTAAGTATAGTATTTCATTTTTTATTCATCGGTTAAAGAAAAGATTGATATTTTTACTTTTAATTTGTGTTTGCTCATATTATTTTGATACATGAAACATGCTAATCTCATCAAAATGAAAATGACACCAGCAAATATCTACAATTTTCATTTCAAATTGGAGCGTTTATTAATAAATAAAAAACATAATTTTCCTAGTGCAATTGCTTTTACCGTTGCTAAAACTTAACTTTAGTATCTAGAAAATTCACAATGAAAATTTGTGACAAGAGATTTTTGTGACTTCGTGTATTATAGTGAATCATTTTTCTTTTTAAAGTTATAAATGCTTTAATTTTGAGCTCTCTTCCCCCTGTATAACAAATTTCATAAGCGTTAATATTAAACATGTTTATAACAATTCGTAATACAAGAATTAAACAAAAAACAATGAAATATTCGATCTAAAGTGTCTATATATAATTTAAAGGAGACCATTTATACATTTGCCTGTATTTTGGGATTAAAATACGTTATGTTTGCGAGCAGCTTTTGATTACATTTGTGCGCATTAACTTTACATGTAATTTATAAACTGGGGTTTGTGCGCAAATGTAATGACAATGCGCGCAAACGTAAAGCACTTTGTTCTATATCTCTGTATGGTATCCGTGAAAACCAGAAACTAAACGTGTAAGTCATTATTGCTTTGTCATCTCATGAAACATAAAGTAAATAATAGCAATGACACTTATTTATTGTATAGTCAGTATGTTAAACGTATATTGCCTGAAATAAGGATATTTATATCATTTAAAAATTAAAGTAAATAATGGCTATTTCAATTAGAAAATATTAGTATATATTTACTTTTTCGATGGCAAAAATGTAATTGCTCCGATCAACCCAAAAATTAAGTGACACTGCTATCGTATGCATGTAGATAAATGTAAAACTTACAACAAATCTGGTGACATTTCACTGTTCCCGTTTGTGTATTGCAATGATAGTATTTCTATTTTGATAAACTACTTATTAAATATTTTGTGGTAGAAAAATATGACGTCAAACAATCTATTTTTATTATTTTGTGTTTCAGTGTTCATGTTTTTATTTTTATTTTTAAGGACTGTTACATTTACGATTTTGAATCTTGCAGTAGAAAGTCATGACGTCAACTGTATATTTTTGTCGTGTCACTCTTTCATTAGTTGTTACATCTAAAACTGAATAGATGTTGACTAAAATAAAGATTAAACTATTTCCGGGTAACCATGTACCATGATGTATTGCTTTTTGGTTTGTATCCCCTGTCTTGTCTACCTATATGTTAAACGTATTTATATGATACATGTAGCTTTACATTTCTTTTTATTTCAGTCTTTCATGACGAAAAAATAGATAAAAAACAATTATGATTTTCGGTTTGTTTGATTACTTAGGTAACAAGACTTTCGAATTGATTCATTGTTGACTGTTTAACGTCCAGTTGCAAATATATTATGAATGTCCAGGTTGATCACAAATGCTATTTATAATAGAACAGTGTGTAAAACTAAACAGAGTATAAATCATATATATATATATTGATTGTGCCCATTGGGATCTAGATACAGCAGTAACTACAACAAGAGTAGTGACACCCTCCAAAAGATTAACATGAATGATGTATGATCAAGAAGCTGTTGCCGCTAAACAGTCTAATTTATTGCTTGCTGTTCGGTGTGGGCCAAGGATCCATGTTTAAGGCCGTACATTGACCTATAATAGTTTCCTTTTTAAAAATTGTGATTTTGATGGAGAGTTATCTTCTTGTCACTCATACCACACCATCTTATATCTAAGTACATTGGTGTACTATTTTATATAATTAGAACACTTTAAGAGTATGAGAATGATATTTAAGAAGTTCGAAAGCAGAACACCTTAAAAGATGGATAATCAGAGAATTGACAACCAGCATAAATAAAATCAAAATCTATGTAGCAGTGTACGCGTTAAGTGGACACATAATAAAGTCTCTAGCTTTTACTAACTTTCATAACCTTCAAACGAGTCCTACATGTTTACTTGATTAATATTGTTGATAATAAATTTACAAATATAGTAATGCTAGTGGACATTTGGTTAACGAGGAAAATAGATAACTGTGATAACTCAGAAAATGCGTCAGGGTTAAATGCCCTTTTTATTGTTTCAATGTTAGACGTACGGAAATTTAATAGAAAACCAACAGCCTTTCCTCTTGTACTCTTATCTTTGAAAATATGTTATTGTACTCTTAGTTGAAAATATGTTAAATAAATAGAGGGTTACGGCATGCAGAGTCAGAAATGGTTTCCTATTTTTCAAGTGATATGTCATATACTCATATTATAATAATAACTGACTAAAACATCAATGTCAAATAAACACCAGCGGTTGATTGACTCGAACTATCTATCAAGAAATCACGACGTGGTTACTACTTAAAGCTAAAAAAGTTCAAAAGAGCAATAATTTACTGCAATCGTTGATCGACAATCATCATAAAAGGCGAGAAAATAAAATCGGACAAGAAATCAATGATATGTTTCAAATAACATAACAAGATAGGTGGAATGTAAGTATAACATAACAAGATAGGTGAAATGTTAGTATTTGCTTTCCAGAAGTTACATGTTGCTCTCTGTGTGTGTGTGTGTGTGTGTGTGTGTGTGTGTGTGTGTGTGTGTGTGTGTGTGTGTGTGTGTGTGTGTGTACCCTTCTTATATCAATATATACGAACACTTTGACTTGACAGCATCACTTGAACCAACTTTTCTAAGTTGAAGGGCTTAAAATCAGGTGTAAAAATTCTTATGGATAAAGGTTTTGCTTCAAGTATTACATAAACTAAGCATTATCAATGATTCATGAAAAATTAAAGATAAGTCTTGCGAAATAGACATGTACACCTTATAATCATTCCATACACCTAATACAGTTGACATATTGCTTATGGTATTTGATAAGTAGACCAAAACACAAAAACTTATCATCGATCAATGAACCACGAAAATGATGCCAAGGACATATGAAACCTTACAGATTGATGTGTACACCTTATAATCACCGCATACACCACGCATACCTGTAGTTTACCTACTGCTACAAGTATCTTAGAAACGAACCTTATCACTTAACTGTAACCTTGATCAACGAGGTCGAGTTCAGGTTCACTTTGTCTGACAGACATGTAGACATTGCAAGGAACCCATATAACAAATGTAGTTATCATATAACTTTGGTTAAATTTGGCTGAGTAGTTGCAGATAAGATTTTTTGTAAAAGACACATTTGTAAACTATATATATATATATAGATTGATTGATTGTTGGTTGCTTTACGCCGCATTAGCACAAAAAGGCTATATCGCGGCGAGTATATATATAGATACCTCAATGATTATTGAGCAAGGTGAGCTAAAAACTGAACATTTTTGGATCATGAAATAAGGTCAAAGACAAAAGACATATGACATATGGGAATAGAAGGCATCAGTATTCAAGTTATAAAGCATCGTGGTCTTCTACCCTTGTGAACAAATAGTTTTCGTGTTTCATCCATCGACGCCTAATAGGAATCCCAATGTCTCGTATTCTGCAACTTTCGTTGCAGGCGAGACACAACCAAACGTGTACAAATATATAATAAGATCGCAATTATAATATTTAAAAACAAGAATGTGTCCATAGTACACGGATGCCCCACTCGCACTATCATTTTCTATGGCCAGTGGACCGTGAAATTGGGGTCAAAACTTGGAATTAAAATTAGAAAGATCATATCATAGTTAACATGTGTACTAAGTTTCAAGTTGATTGGACTTCAACTTCATCAAAAACTACCTTGACCAAAAACTTTAACCTGAGCTTCACACTATCTTCTTCTTTGTTCAGTGGACCATGAAATTGGGGTCAATACTTTAATTTGACATTAAAATTAGAAAGATCATATCATAGGGAACATGTGTACTAAGTTTCAAATTGATTGGACTTCAACTTCATCAAAAACTACCTCGACCAAAAACTTTAACCTGAAGCGGGACGAACGAACGGACGAACGGAGGCACAGACCAGAAAACATAATGCCCCTCTACTATCGTAGGTGGGGCATAAAAACGCATTAATTGTGCATCCTGTGTATACTTTAATTTTGTAGTAATACAGACAGTTAATTTCCTCGCAAACTATACTCTCTTTAGAAACTGCTGGTATAATAAGTTCCAGATAATAATTCCCAAGAGTACGACGATACAGATGAAAGTAGAATTAACTAGATATAAGAAGATGTGGTATGAGTGCAAATGAGACAACTGTCAATCAAAGGTCATAATTTGTAAGAGTAAACCATTATAGGTCAAAGTTATGCTAATTATTTCCAACGAAATATCAAAAGATAAGATAGAAACAGACAAACAAGATAGCGAATTTGAGCGGAATATTAAAGCTCAAAACGGAGTGGGATTAAGTTTAAAAAAACCAAAAACTCTAGCCATCATAAGTCTTGAACAAAGAATGTGAGATAAAGAAATGTTAGAATCATTCATATTTTTAAATTATAACTGAGTTATCTGGTAAAATTGTCACAAAAGGGAATCTTTTCAAAAAAGCTGTTGAGATGTTTATAGAACAGAATGTTACTATGCAAAGAATAGTTCATTCATCAAATTAATTATTTTTTTCAAGTAACATTATGTTCAAATTAACCAAGCTAAAGGACATGTACAAGACCTGCATATTAAATAGATCTAGTGGAAATGAAAGTAATTTTTTCCGCGAGTTAAATCTATACATATACGATGTAGTATGAAATCAAACTGAATTTATGTATGCAAACACCTAAACCTTGTTTAAAAGTATTCATTTATTTAAAAAAAGAATACTGTCATTTTTTTATTAAGTAGGTTGAACGTGATGCATGGAAACCTAGATTGTTGTCATATATGATGTAGGGGTGACCCATAGTAGGTTGTCACGTGATGCATGGAGACCTAGTTTGTTATCATATGTGATGTAGGGGTGACCTATAGTAGGATGTCATATATGATGAAGGGAAGACCTATAGTTGGTTGTCACGTGATGCATGGAGACCTAGTTTGTTGTCATATATGATGAAGGGAAGACTTATAGTTGGTTGTCACGTGATGCATGGAGACCTAGTTTGTTGTCATATATGATGAAGGGAAGACCTATAGTTGGTTGTCACGTATCCTTCGTTAATGACGAGTACATACTTGTTTAATTTCATTTGGCTATCATAAACAACATATTTTTGTTAGGTGTGTTTCTAAGAGTTTTGATGCGCGCGGAGAGTGCATGTAAGTGATACCTTTGGCATTTTCTAAAACGTTTTTTCTAAAATATGGTGAGATGTATCATATCATCCCGTACACTCCATACATTGATTGTATGTATGTCTAACAATGGCATCGGTGTAATAACCTATTGTAAATCAAAAGACAAAAGACATTTGATTTACTATTGCAAATACAGTTTAAATCATTTGTTGTCTGTTCGGTTAGTTATGCATAAAAGTCAAGGTACCCTGGAGATTTTTATACTTCTATTTCTTGAAATTGTACGTTTTTGATTCAACTCAAGCACGCAAAACTATATACCAGTAGTACAATGAACCGATAATTTAACTCGTAATGGAATTTCTAGTAGAAAAAAACAACAGTAAATGATTCAGAAATAGTTTAGTTGGTGTATAAGAGGATTGCTTTCTCTACAGTGCCATAGGTGTTTCATTTATTTGTCTTATTTTAACATTCTTATGTGAACGTCCATAACTTGAATATAACAACCCCTTAAATCCGTATACATAGAGCAACAAGTAACGATTCAGAACAGAGCATACCAGTAATCAGAAAGTGTAAGTTTTCTAAATGACAATCTAGTGTAATGGTTAGCGCACCGGAATACTAACACAAAGGTTTCTGGTTCGATACCGGTTCCGGGAAGAAAATTTCAGGGACTGAATTTTCGATTCACTCTTGACACCATTTGCGAGTATGGTCTTGAGAAACGATGATAGTCCTTCGGAAGGGGACGGTAAATTGCTGATCCGTGTTAAGACAGAGCCATATCTTTTTGTCGATTCTCTCTTCAACTTATGAGTTTGGATTTTCACTTTGGTTCCTGTTTTATTTTGAACGTACTGTTTATAAACAGCAAAAGAAAAGTATGATAAAAGTATGCAAATGCCACTTTATGACCTATAAATTAGAAATATAAATAATGCAACAAAGGCAATAGCCTCATTTAAAAGATCTTGTCATTAATAAGACTTCAGGTACAATATGTCCGACCGTACGAGGGCTGTAAAGCCAGTCAAGGTCGTTAAACACTTCCATCATCACACAATGTACTTAGAATTTGGCACGGGTAAACTAACCTTTGAGTAAGGCCTTGGTTCATATTTAATGTGTACAATGGTCAGCTAACAATGTCAAATTCAACAGGTTTATTATTTCAAAGTGACAACACGACTGACACTTCTGAACTCCTGTTCTAAATATAAATGTGTGTTTTCAGCCTTGTAACACAATCACTGGTGATCCAATGGATAAAATCTGTCATAGAGCTGTCACTGGTTCAGACGTACTTATGTAGTATATATTATATCGTCCTATTTTGTTATAATACATCTAAGATATTATAAAAGGATTGAATAATTTTACAAACAATAACTCATACCAAACCCTTTATTTTTACAAGTTTTCAAACATACACTTCTTATAGAAATATGTCAGTTAAGTGGTCGTAGAACTGAAACTTTATAAGACTTGATAGAGATACTTCTTAACTTGAATGATGTTACCAATCATTTTGTTTAAACATGACGACAAAGTGTCCCGACAAAAAGGGTCGTTTTGATGAGGCAAATGGTGTCATCTTCTCTCCGTTATTGTCGAAATTCTTTAAAAACGTAGCACGAATTGTTTATACTTCAAACATGATAGTAAATTTGTGAAAATAACCTTAACCGTTTATTTACACTCAGGCTACAAATAGTTCAAGGACATTTCGGAATTACTTTAAGATAATATTTTCAATACACATTTTAACAGTCATTAGTATTCAATAAAATATGTTTTCGACCGTTTTTTAAGGGTACTAAAAATGTGTCATATTTAATATACTAGTACTATAAACACAAAAGGTAACGGTGAATTCCAACTAGACTATGACAGATGATGTATAGACCCCTTTCTTTTCAATGGTGTAAATATCAGAAAATTAAACCAGAGCAAATATTTGGGTTACCAAGGCCTATCCCCTTTTATAGAAAAGAAATAATTTATTCTAACATCGAAACAACAAAACTTATTTTCACAAAACTTTCAATTAAAAATAAAATGCACCTTACCTCATTGATAATAAAAGCATAACCACATATTTAACCACAGTAGCACCACCAATAAGATTTATTCCCATACTTTATTTCCATATAGTGTAATCCCAAGACCTCATTGTTCACGTATACAAAGATAAATAGCGGCAATAATTCATTGATGAAGACCAAGTTAGAAAATACATTAATCCAATTCTGCATTAACGGCAAGTTTGATAGTCCTGGATTTCTAGTTTTATTTTCATTTAACGGAGAGAGAAGACTAAGCTGCCATAAGCTCATCCAATTCAGCAACTAGTGTCACCCGTTAATAGTTTAATCTATATCAATGTATTGCAAGTTTCGTTTTATTAATTCATTCGAAATGAATGTTTCCGCATTTTTTTCATTGTTTTAAAGAAGACATTTTTATGTTATATTACATCATCTTTGTTTTGCCAAATTCTTTTTATCTCTTTTTACTTTACGGAATGAATATATAATTCAGTTTCAATTTCTTAACCAGATCTTAAACGAATGAATTATTTCAGAAAGTCATCTAACCACAGTGCACAACGTCACACACTCTCTCTCCCTCTTGGTGTTGTCACTAGTTCCTCTTAATCATCATGTCACATGATGTCATTTCTAATTATCTATCAAGTATTAACTTTTTTCATAGTCTATATATAGATATCAAGTACGCCGTGACTTATACCAGGTTAAATTTCCTTAATAATATCAACTTGGAATTAAATAATTCTACAATTGGATATTTCCATACTCACTTTGCATTTGATGTCCAATAGAATTTTATCCTTATGTAATCACATAAAGTCCTTTAAAAAGAAGCACTTGCCTTTCTGACATCAAAATAAATATGAATTATGATGATAAATGTAAGCCAAAGAGACCAAGATAAAAACTCCTATCTATCAGACATATATCAGTGACTAAAGATAAGGTCTATTAGAGGTTTCTCAACATCTTACGAACGAACGAAAAGTGTCCTAATTTGACGTAACTTGCCATAACGATAAGAAGTATCATTCGTTTGTGTTTTTTTCCTTAAATTTGACTGTCGGCTGTGCATTTCCTTATACAATGCTTTTACATAAAAAGTATACATAAAGGTTTTGTTTTAAACCATTTTGAGTTGTAGACATATTATATTGACTTGATATATATATAATATATGATATACTAGAACAATGATTGAATTAACCGGATTCAATCAAAAATCTAATTAATCAATAATTTATGGCCAAGAATCCATATTAAATATTTAGACCAAGGTCAGTAATCGTACAATAGTTTTGAGAAACATGAAATCATATAGATTTTTTGTACAAACATGTGAAACTGAAGGGTTAACTTAGTGCAGAACTTCGGGATAGGAGGAGAAGGAATCTCTATTAAAATTTATCTAGGCTCAGATCAAAGGTTAAAGTCCTGCGCAATAATGAGGTATAAAAATCTAGGAGGAAACATCTCTAGGAAAAATCGGGTTTCCAAATTAAAAAACATCGTCGGATTCGAGAAAATTTCGTTGTCCCCAAATCCTAAAATCCATAAGGTCTTCACCTTCAATGATTATTTCTGATTTATAACTGTCATACGTAAGCAGATAAATAAAGGGAAATATTGAAATAACTATTTGAAAAAAAGATTTTTTGTAATATTTAAGGAATGACTGTAATATTTTTTCTGTCTATGAAGAAATAACATAAAAAAATTGGTGCACACTGAATAACGCGCGAAGCGGTTTATTTAATAGTGAGCACCAAATATTTTATGTTATTTCGAATAGACAGAAAAAATATTACAGTCATTTCTTATAATTTAATTCTAAATTCCTTTTCAAACCGTAAAAAAACATGAAAAAAACGTTCATGACGTCACGGTCACATGACTAAATTATGTCTTAGGGCTGATAACAAAATAACGTCAGCCAATCAGAAGACGCGTTATATCCCAAATTAAATTATACTGTGTTGTTGAGAAATTATTTTTTTATAGTGATTAAATTTTTAGACAATTTTACTTATGTTTGTTTGTTTTGCTCAAATGTTCAGGGGCGTAACTTACGTTGAGACAACCGCCTCGGTAAAAAAAACCCAGAAAAAATATATTTTCCTTCACTGTATTTTCTTTTAAATGATTATTGCAGCAAACTGGCTACTAAACAATAACTTAGCAACTTGTTATGTCTTGTTGGCGCGGTTATTCAGTGGCGTAGCTTGCCTTCTGTTTATACCGAGACAGGGGGTCAGGGGTCAGTTGCTGATCAATGTTATTTCATCATAATAATGTTAATTATATGCCTTACTATCTATACTTAAAGCTATAAAAATAACAAAATACGTGAAGGTATCACCTTAGACAACCAATGAAAAGTCAGTTTCCTGACTTGCTAGCAGTTACAGAAAGCAGGAACATATATATTGACCTGATATTGACCTGATATTGACATACTGTTCCCAGCAGAAAGCCAGCTCGAATGCCTAATGGCTCCCAATATATTTCCAAGCTGTAGTACACTCTAATATAGTTGGTTGGGTACTGTGACATGAGTTAACGTCATATCACAAGAAATCATGACCTTGCTCGGTGGATAGAAGAAACCGGTACAAAATGTTCAATACAGAAAAAACGAACGCAAATGTTAAGGTTTATTTGTAATAAGTTTTGTGATGATCATTTATTTGGTCGTAGGTCACGAATCAACGAATTATAGATAATAACCACAAAATGACGGCTGGATTGAACAAACGAATTTCAGGATAAACTAAGAGAAAAACATATGCTACATGTAAAGTGTAGCACGGCACTTGTTTTAGTGGTGAATTCCTTCGAAGGTCTTGAAATTATATACTGAATGACTTTTAACTTTTTTTTCATTCACGATGAACATGACATCCGGCGAATAACTAACATTTACTTTATTCTAAAGTCTTCATTATAAAGGAACAGTATTTGGTTATTTTTTTTTATATATAAACTGACATTATGTATTAACTTGAAATATTTTAAATTACCTGCTTGTGAAAACGTACTATGAATTTAAAATAGCGAGTCTAGACCGCCAGGAGAGCCCCACAGTTCAAAAGTTAAGTATACCTTTATGTTAATGGACCCTTTTTTCCAAAATTGTCTTATTAATGTGAAACTTCAGAAACACAACATATAATTTATTTTCTGTGCACTATGATATATAGATGCATATTTTGTTTTGTTTGGTACCAGAGTCAATGAACATAGTCGTAGGGGAACATGTGGGTTTCAATGCTTAGAATGGGATTATCAAATATTTATTTTTTAATCATTGTCGCCTAATTCTGTTTTCTTAAAACCTCACCCAGGCCCTCATATATACTAGAAATTATTCTAACACAAAATTAAATAATTTACCTAATTCGATGGTAAAGTGATTTGATCGGGTGACTCGTGAGTTGGATCCTTATCTATTCTACTCACTGTTTTCGCTTGCAATGGGGTAGGACAAAATAAATCTGTTGTCGATTTCCTTTTACCGTGACTGACAAACTTGAATTACAGAAAACTACCGTAACGGATTTTCCAAGTAGAGGAGTGAAAATTAATTCAAATGTTCCCATTTATATAAGTCTTGAATAATTCGTAAAGGGTATGATTTGGTACGTTTTCACAAGCAGGGAATTTAAAATATTTAAAGTTAATACATAATGTCAGTTTATATATAAAAAAAATTAACCAAATACTGTTCCTTTATAATGAAGACTTTAGAATAAAGTAAATGTTAGTTATTCGCCGGTTGTCATGTTCATCGTGAATGAAAAAAAAGTTAAAAGTCATTCAGTATATAATTTCAAGACCTTCGAAGGAATTCACCACTAAAACAAGTGCCGTGCTACACTTTACATGTAGCATATGTTTTTCTCCTAGTTTATCCTGAAATTCGTTTGTTCAATCCAGCTGTCATTTTGTGGTTATTATCTATAATTCGTTAATTCGTGACCTACGACCAAATAAATGATCATCACAAAACTTATTACAAATAAACCTTAATATTTGCGTTCGTTTTTTCTGTATTGAACATTTTGAACAGGTTTCTTCTATCCACCGAGCAAGGTCATGATTTCTTGTAATATGACGTTAACTCATGTCACAGTACCCAGCCAACTATATTAGAGTGTACTACGGCTTGGAAATATATTGGGAGCCATTAGGCATTTGAGCTGGCTTTCTGCTGGGAACAGTATGTCAATATCAGGTTAATATCAGGTCAATATATATGTTCCTGCTTTCTGCAACTGCTAGCAAGTCAGGAAACTGACTTTTCATTGGTTGTCTAAGGTGATACCTTCACGTATTTTGTTATTTTTATAGCTTTAAGTATAGATAGTAAGGCATATAATTAACATTATTATGATGAAATAACATTGAACAGCAACTATTTTTAACGATTTTTTCTTGTTCAAATTGTAAAAACCTCAATAGCTTCAGCCCCCCTGACACTCTGCCTCGGTTTAAACAGAAGGCAAGCTACGCCACTGATGTTGTTGTCGATATAACAGAATAATATTCGACTGTCATACAAGTGAGAGGTTGAGCTAGCTTTAAACCCAGGTCGTTTAATTCATCATTTTCTACATTAAGAAAATGCCTGTACCAAGTCAGCAAAAAACAAATCCATTGTAGTCAACTAAGTTGTTGGTTACTGTGTGATTTTTTGTAAGCACAGTCCGTATAGCTTATGTTACTTTATTGATATTAGTATGTACTCAAGTAATAATTACCCAGAATATCAATATTCCATCTATCGGCATATACATATAACAATACAGAGTAGACACAGGCAACTGCATATCTTGATTAATATCTATTTATTATTACTGAGGGATGAATGAATAAAAAAAGTGTTAACAAACGTAATGACTATTATACATATGTTTTCATAAAACTTGTATAGCGTTCATTGTAAAATTGATTAAACTTAAGAAATTCATTCGGCAGTCTCCTGTGTTCGTTCGAGGAACACTGATGAGTATTTTGTAAAAAAAATTATGCGTCATGATGACAATTTTCATAGCCTGGAATTTTAAATACCATTATTGGGGTTTTGAGGACTCGCGTCAAATGCAGAGGATATATCGTGAGAGAGCTCACTCATTGACAGTAAACTAAAGGACCATGGCTATAGCACATCTTCCAATCTTCCAATTTTACTGCATAATATCCCCCTCCCCCCTCCCCCAACTCGAAATTGTCGATCGTAATCAAAGGTTTGTTGTCAAATATGGAAGTTATTACAAAAGATAAGAAAATATTTACCTATGCATATACGTATTATCTATTTTAATGCTTATATTCTGCCATTATTTGATTATTTTTGCAATATATGGGGAAGCTGTTGTGAAAGTGGAATAAATAAACTTAATAAGTTATTAAAGAAATCTGCTAGGGTTATAGTAGAAGCTGACATAATGACATCATCCAGTTTATTGTTTAATAGTTTACACTGGTTAAATATGGAAAAACGCATTCAATACCAAAAGGCAATACTTGTATTTAAATCATTAAATGGTATGGTTCCTAACTATTTACAAGAAAATTTTCATTTTACTGATAATCAAAATTATAACTTACGTTCAGCTGATGAAAAACTATTAAATCTTCCAAAACCAAAAACAAATTTTTTAAAGAAAACATTTACATATTCAGGTTCTCAAATATGGAACAGTTTACCAAATGAAATAAAAATGAGTAATACACTTGTATCTTTTAAAACAAAATGTTACAAATTTTTCATCAATTGTGCAAATTAATATGCTTTTTCATTATTGTTTAAATACAATTGTATATTGTGTAAAATATAACTTTATATTATATTAATATAATACTCTATGTACTTATAAATATGTTATTATTATTTTGAGGACTCTCAGGAAGATTAGTTTTAACTAATGGGATCATCCTCTTGAAATAAAGATTATTTATTTATTTTTATTTTATTTTAAGTTCAAATTTGATATGAATTAAACGTCTCTTTACTAAATACACTATAACATGGAGCAATATAAAGCCTCGGTCACACCTTCACGGATAGCTCGAACGGATGCCTAACGGATAACTTTTTTTTCAATCCGTCCATATCCGTTGCATGTCCGTTTATCGTACGTTTTATCCTTTTATTCTGTCCGGTGGAACATTTTGAGCATGTTCAAAATTTTGAACGGACACGTCCGGTAGGCGTCCGTTTTGTACGGTACTCGTCCGTTTCGTTTCCGTTTTGTATCCGTTACGTGTCCGTTATACATCCGTTGGAGATCTGGCTGATAAATTCACCAACGGACTTCTAACGGACGTCTAACGGACGTCTAACGGATAAAACGGATGTTGAACGAATGTGAAACGGACTTCTACCGGACGTATAACGGATAAAACGGATGATAAACGGATCTGAAACGAATAAATGCCAATTGAAAATTTCGCGTCAGAAATGCCAATTATATTTATTAAGGTTCATGAATTCTCATTATTCATAACTGATCTTAGAGTAAGGGCACGTCTTCACAATCAATCAGCTCTTATTCAGGCCAGACACTGCCCCTTAACGGCATTTTGAAGAACAAACCAAAACCAGTTACACAGAAACATTTTGAATATTTATGCGATTTATGTTTTATCCTGTACGCTTCCGGTAGGTGTCCGTTTTATGCGGTACTCGTCCGTTGGATGTACGTTCGACATCCGTTCTGTCCGGTACGTTTCCGTTTCTCGTACGTTGCATATCCGGTGTGTGTCCGTTATGCATTCGTAAGGCGTCCGTTTGGTCAGTGCATTAACAACGGACTCCCAACGGATAACAATTTTGTCAACGGACAACTTTTATTTTCATCCGTTAGGCGTCCGTTCGTGCTATCCGGTAAGGTGTGAGCGAGGCTTTAAGAATGACATATAAGAAGTCCAGTTATAGAGCATTTGACAGCATTGCATAGTTTTGTAGAGGCTACAAATTCTGGTTACCAAATTCAGGTAATACTCTTTGGGATTCGGATTTTTAACGTCTAATCACTTATCATTTTTCGATACTTAGTTAAACTTTGTTTATTGGAGTCAAGAATGATATACTGCCAATTATGGAAAACCAACTAAAGGTTCAAGACCATTCAGTCAGAGCATAATAACCCATTATTAATCAATTGTGGTCAATATAAAGGTCCGACAGAAACATGTCAGAGATGAAGGTTGTATGCTTAGTACACATAGAGAAGAGAGGTTTAGCTTGATGTTCAACTTAAGGAAATGTCTGTACCAAGTGAGGAATATGACAGTTGTTTTCCTTTGGTATGATGTGTTTCAGCTTTTGATTTAGCCATTTGATAAAGAACTTTCCGTTTTGGATTTATTTGCCTTGGGGTTCGGTAATTTTGTTACTTTACTTTTTAGTAAAATCGGTGTATTAGACCGTTGGTTTTCCCGTTTGAATGGTTTTACACTAGTAATTTTGGGGCCCTTTATAGCTTTTTGTTCGGTGTAAGCCAAGGCTCCGTGTTGACGGCCGTACATTGACCTATAATGGTTTACTTTTATAAATTGTTATTTGGATGGTACGGAAGCGTATTAGGGACATAGAAAAAATAAAATTGGCAGTGAACTTTTTTTTCAAAGTCGAAATTTTGACCTTTCAAATCTCGAAATTTTGACCTTTCAAATCTCGAAATTTTGACTTTAACTTGAAATTTTGACTTTTCAAATCCCGAAATTTTGACCTTCAAAAAAGTCGAAATATTGACTTTTTTGAAACTCGAAATTTCGACTTACAAAAAGTCGAAATTTTCACTTTAAACTCGAAATTTCGACTTTTTTAAACTCAAAATTTCGACTTTTTTAAACTCAAAATTTCGACTTTTTAAACTCAAAATTTCGACTTTTACAAAATTCAAAATTTCGACTTATTTTAAACTCGAAATTTCAACTTATTTTAAATTCAAAATTTCGACTTTTTTAAAACTCGAAGTTTTGACTTATTTTAAACTCGAAATTTCAACTTATTTTAAACTCAAAATTTCGACTTTTTTTAAACTCAAAATTTCGATTTTTTTTTACAATCGAAATTTCGACTTTGATCTCTTTTAAAACTTTGATGTTAGTATTCAAACACAGTTATTACAATTTTAGAAGGAATAGCCATGGACGCAAATTATTAAAGCGTTTTGGCAATTTATATTTTGAAATAGGTTTTGTTCCATGTTTTAGTTCCCACGACACTGTCATAGAATCGTCATATCTGAGAACATATAGCATCGCAGTTTCAAAGGCCTGTTTGGTTTCCCAATAGCAAGTCACTGACTTTGCCTTGTTTAAACAATGGTAAATCGAGTAGCCAAAAATGCCATGCATATTCAGGACGACAAATGAGCGGCTCGGTTTTCTAGTTTTTGGAATTTTGAAATGAATAAATGGTTCTTTTTTTTTTGGAATATTGATTAAACTCTACAAGTTGACATTCTTATGACACAACTATTAACCCTTGCCCTTATCAGACTGTTAAATAAAAGTATGTCGTAACATCGTATCGGAATAACGGGTTGTCTTGATACACATATCTGAAGTCCAGACTTGAAATATGTATTTGAACGTGAAACATATTTTATTTATTCTTCGGCAAGAACAAGATTTTCTATCTAAAATAACCTCTTTAAAATGGTTTAGTTTATTAAAATGTGCTTATTAAGTTTATGATGTATATGGCTCTCCGCTTGCTGATATAAATGACTGTGAATGTGGTAATCGCAAACGTATAAATACTTAGGAAAATTCGAAATTTTGAGTTTAAAACAAGTCGAAATTTTGAGTTTAAAACAAGTCGAAATTTTGATTTAAAAAGAAGTCGAAATTTCGAGTTTAGAAAAAACAGAAATTTCCAGTTTAAAAAAATTCGAAATTTTGAGTTTAAGTCAAAATTTCGACTTTTTATAAAGGCAAAATTTCGAATTCTAAAAAAGTCAAAATTTCGACTCTTTGAAAAGTCGAAATTTCAAGATTTTAGAAAGTCAAAATTTCAACATAAGAAAAGTTAAAATTTCGAGTTAAAGTCGAAATTTTCAGATTTGAAATGTCAAAATTTCGACTTTGAAAAAAAAGCTCACTACTACTTTTATTTTTTCTATGTCCCTAATACGCTTCCGTAGGATGGAGAGTTGTCTCATTGGCACTCACACCACATCTTCCTATATCTATATACAATACAAGGAATAACCATATGCTTATAACGTAAATAAGTTATCTGTGAAATCAGACTTATATAACACTATAATATGTTTGCATAACTGTACATGTATACTTCCGTCAATTCCAAACTATATACTATTTTTAAAGCAAGAATCCTTCCGGAGAACAAATATTTAATATGATAAATTCATTGTTCAAACTCTTCTTTGTCTCTCACTATTATTTCCTTGGCATTTATTGTTTTCCCCAATTACAATCCTGACAAAGACTGTTTGATAAAAAAGAATATCTTTCTACATGTAATTGTCGTTGCATGTCAATTTAAAAAAGCGTAAAAACTAACTAGTTTGCGAAACATGACAGTCACACAAACCAGACTTTTGGTTTTTATTAGTAAATATGTTATAAAATTGAGAATGGAAATGGGGAATGTGTCAAAGAGACAACAACCCGACCAAATAAAAAACAACAGCAGAGGGTCACCAACAGGTCTTCAATGTAGCGAGAAATTCCCGCACCCGGAGGTGTCCTTCAGCTGGCCCCTAAACAAATATATACTAGTCCAGTGATAATGAACGCCATACTAATTTCCAAATTGTACACAAGAAACTAAAATTAAAATAATATAATACTAACAAAGGCCAGAGGCTCCTGACTTGGGACAGGCGCAAAAATGCGGCGGGGTTAAACATGTTTGTGAGATCTCAACCCTCACCCTATACCTCTAACCAATGTAATAAAGTAAACGCATAACAATACGCACATTAAAATTCAGTTCAAGAGAAATCCGAGTCTGATGTCAGAAGATGTAACCAAAGAAAATAAACAAAATGACAATAATACATAAATAACAACAGACTACTAGCAGTTAACTGACATGCCAGCTCCAGACTTCAATTAAACTGACTGAAAGATTATGATTTCATCATATGAACATCAGGCACAATCCTTCCCGTTAGGGGTTTAGTATCATACCATCATAATATATATGAGAAGAACATAACCCGTGTCATGCCAGCAACTGTTTTAAGAATAAATGTGTTTAGTTCCGATGCAAAGACCTTATCAGTGACTCAATATTAACGCCAAAATATGCAATCTTTAATGACTTGACAACAGTATCGTAATTATATCCCTTCTTAATAAGTCTATTCAAAGGTTTTGTAAGTTTCTGAGGTGAATACTGACACCTTTGTGCTTTATAAAGAATATTACCATAAAAAATTGGATGTGAAATACCTGAACGTATTAGAAGTCTGCATGTAGAGCTATATTTACGAATGATGTCTTTATACCGATGATAAAATTTAGTAAATGTTTTGACTAGTTTGTGATATCGAAAACCCTGGTGTAATAATTTTTCAGTAATACATAAATTTCTCTCATTAAAATCTAAAACATTGTTACATACACGAGCGAATCGTACAAGTTGAGATATATAAACACCGTAAGATGGTGACAAGGGAACGTCACCATCTAAAAACGGATAATTAACGATAGGAAATGAAAAATCATCCCTTTTATCATAAATTTTAGTATTCAGCTTTCCATTAGTGATATAGATATCAAGATCGAGAAAAGGGCTGTGGTCATTGTTAGTATTAGCTTTATTTAAAGTAAGTTCAACAGGATAAATTTCATTAATATACATACTGAAGTCGTCATTATTGAGAGCCAAAATATCATCCAAATATCTAAAAGTATTATTAAATTTGTTTATCAGATGTTGTTTCGATGGGTCTTTGTCATAAATTGTAACTCATAACAATACAAAAACAGGTCCGCAATAAGTGGTGCACAGTTAGTCCCCATTGGAATTCCGATAATCTGACGATATACGGAATCCCCAAAGCGAACAAAAATGTTATCTAGTAAAAATTCAAGGGCATATATAGTATCAAAGCATGTCCAATTAACATAGTTTTTTTGTTTATTGCTACTAAAAAATGACCTAAAAGAGTTTGAACATATATATTCACATTCTGATTTTTTGAATGCCCATTTAATTAGGTGTGTGAATTTTTTCTTAATGAGAATGTGAGGCAATGTGGTATACAGGGTAGAAAAATCAAAACTTTGAACAGATTCAAAATCACCAATATAAGCATGCAATTTATCAAGTACTTCCAACGAGTTCTTGACACTCCAAAAGTAATTTATTCCACTATTTTCGAAGGCCTTATTTGAACAATTTATTATCAGGTTTTTAATTGTACCAAGTGTGCTGGTAAGAAGAATAGACAATTTAGTAGTTGAACAATGGCTTGAAGACGAAATAAATCTATATTTGTAAGGGGTTTTGTGTAGCTTCGGAAGCCAATACATAGTTGGGACTTTCATTGTATTTGGCTCTGCTTGTAAAGCGGTGGCTAAAAGTTTATGTTTGTTACATATTTCGTTTTCTGAAAATGGAGTCAGTTGGAATGTTGGTGAATTGGTGATTTCCTTTTTCAGAACCTCAATGTAAAATTTACGTCAAACAATAATAATATTATTAGCAGCTTTATCTGCCGGGACAAAAACAAATTCCTTGGCTAGTTCTTTTAGTTTATGATTGATACGAGAAATAGGTTTATTGTGGTTATTGTTTATAGTAAAATGTTCTTTAAAATGTTGAATACGTATATCAACTATCTTCATTACTGAATTAAAAAAAGAGTCCAAAGATTTTTTGTCAGCTTTTTCCCGTTTTATCCATTTCATACAGTAAGTATGGAGTGAGTCGTGGATGATATTACCTAGATATTCAAGTATAAACAGTAATTTACATGCCAAACATACAATTAAGTTACGTTTTTTCTGAACAATTATTCAGCATGTTTATATTTATACCTTCGTTTGCTTTTAAACATTAATTTAGAAAGACTTTGTAAGGTTTTTGCCCACTATTACAAGCAAAGTTTAACTCTCATCAAATTTTAGTAGTATAATTATTATAACTAGAGGCTCTCAAGAGCCTGTATCCGCTCACCTGACTTTACTTGGTTATTTGAAATCATATAAAAAAAGATAAAATTTGGCTACAAAGTAAACAACACTTTGCCAGCACATCAAAAGTAAAGGAACAAACATGTTTGGTTTCATTCAATTCAGTGGTTCTCTAAAAGAAGAAATTTGTATGTATTTTCCATAGGGTCATATGTTAAACTAAGTCCCCCGCTGGCGGCCATCTTGGATGATGGATCGTCTACAAAGTAGCAACACTTAGCAACACTTGGTCAGCACCTCATAAGGAACATTCATGCTATGTTTGGTGTCATTCCATTCAGTGATTCTCTAAAAGAAGTCATTTGTTTGCATTACCCATAGGGTCCTATGTTAAACTAAGTCCCCGGCTGGCGGCCATCTTGGATGATGGATCGGCTACAAATTAACAACACTTGGTCAGCACCTCATAAGGAACATTCATGCTATGTTTGGTTTCATTCCATTCAGTGTTTCTCTAAAAGAAGTCATTTGTATGCATTTCACATAGGGTCCTATGTTAAACTAAGTCACCCGCTGGCGGCCATCTTGGATGATGGATCGGCTACAAAGTAACAACATTTGGTCAGCACTTCATAAAGAACATTCATGCTATGTTTGCTTTCATTCCATCCAGTGGTTCTCTAGAAGAAGTTCAAAATGTAAAAAGTTAACGACGACGACGGACGACGGACGCCAAGTGATGAGAAAAGCTCACTTTGCCATCGGGCCAGGTGAGCTAAAAAATGGGATTTGTCACTAAAGATTGTCATTAAGAGAACTATATATATACACCAACGTTTAAACGAAGGAAGATGTAAGCAATTATAGGCAACCGTACGGCCTTCAACAATGAAAAAAAACCTTATCGCATAGTCGGCTATAAGCGACCCTGACATGACAAAATAGAACAAATTCAAACGAAAAAACACTAACGACCTAATTCAAATTTAAATCAAAACAATTTACAAAGTTTTGTTAAATAGAAAACCTCTACTAGTTTACATTCATGAAAAATATAAGCTTGACCTTTTTTCCTGTCACTTTATTAAACACTACGACAAGAATGAGATAAAAGGGTGATTGAACCTCCGGCACTTATCTCAAGTGAGCAGTAACGACAATTAGATGATACGTTATACACCTGTTACTCATTGTTGATCTACTTTATATGTTACAGTATATATGATCATTATTTTATAAAACAATATTTCATTGATATACCTGTTTAATTGAAGCAGTTGTGAGTCGGTGTCTAGTTGCTTGTGCTTTTGACTGGCTGTGGTCACTCATAGAGAAACAGTAATAGCGGAAGAGATGTTAAAACTTGCAAATCGAGAGCATTGTGCAAAAAAGATTGACAATTAGCAGGAACCATCATTATCATATACTTTTTAAGAGAAAACTGCTGGACATTAAATAAAATATATTTTTTTCACGACGGCCACAGCTTCGAAATTTTTTCTGGCGAACTGTTCTTCTTTGACCTTCTTTTAGTAAAAAAAAAATCAGATTTGATGGTTATTATATCATGTTGTACACACCAGTAACAGTGGTGAGATCTTTTATTATCATATACTTATAGTACGGTGATGAGACCCAATTTTTTTTAGATTTAATCGTCAAACATACTATATAGCTATATTATATATAAAAGAGGGACGAAAGATACCAAAGGGACAGTCAAACTCAAAAATCTAAAACAAACTGACAACGCCATGGCTAAAAATGAAAAAGACAAACAGAAAAACAATAGTACACGTGACACAACATAGAAAACTAAAGAATAAACAACATGAACCCCACCAAAAACTAGGGGTGATCTCAGGTGACCCGGAAGGGTAAGCAGATCCTGCTCCACATGTGGCACCCGTCGTGTTGCTTATGTGATTACAAATCCGGTAAATAGTCTAATTCGGTAGGTCACATTCATGAATGGGAAGGGGATTGTAGTTACGACGAAAGGAACATATCCGATATCATTTGTGAAACGGTTATTCCATAACTGTCAACCAACTAGTGATGGCGTCCGTAAAATTTACGAAGGGATGATTTTAACTTCACCATTTGGAACTCTTGGTTTAATAGCTTCCTTGTGAGCAGTAACCCTCTATCAAGAAAATCATGATAGGAAATGCAAGCACGGGAATATCGTATCAATTGGGAGATATATACCCCGTATGCAGGTGCTGCTGGAATGTTGCTACTTAGAAATGGAAAGTTCACAATTGGAAAACTGAAATCATCTCTTTTGTCGTAAAGTTTGTCAATTTCTAGATGTAAGTCAAGATATGAAGCCGACTTAACTGTATCTGTAGTATCCTTTATCCCCAATTCGATGGGATAGATGCGTTCCACATAGTCACCAAATTTTGAATTGTTTAGTGAAAGAACGTCATCTATATAGCGGAAAGTAGAGTTAAAGGATATTGCTAACTTCTTATCTTTCTTCCTAAGAAGTTCCTGCATGAAGTCAGCCTCATAATAATAAAGAAACAAGTCGGCAAGTAGAGGGGCACAGTTTGTTCCCATTGGGATGCCGACAGTCTGTTGAAAAACACGTCCTCCGAACGTCACAAATATGATGTCAATCAAGAAATCAAGCATCTTGATAATATCGGTTTCAGAGAATTTTTTGTTTGAATCAGAGTGATTCTTTACAAAGTATGATTTATCCCTCCCTAAGACAAGATACTTGTATCTACGTTGGCCATTCTTTTTTATGAAGCAAAGTAATACCAACTCTTTCAATTTGTCTTTTAGTTTGGAAAATAATTGTATATCATTGGATTCGGACAAACGAGAACTTTTGAAATATCGATGTCGTCAAAAAGAAATGTGGTAACAGTTTTGCATAAAAAAAGGTCAAAGATCAAATTCTGTTTTTCTTTTTTTTCTTTCATACTTTCAAAATTTAAAAATATATACAACAATTTAGGTTACATTTCGGATACAGATATTTTAAATCAATTAACAATGAAATATCTCGAAAATGTACAAAAAAAATGAATTAAAAAATCGATTTATTCTGGAAATTGACGCTTTTCAAACACTTGATCTATTATACACATATTCTGTTAAAGCTACAGTAGTTACTTTGCCGGCTGAAATTCAACCTCAGCAATAAAGGATAAAATTATTATTATACCTGAAGCCTCATCAGTGACGCTCGAATCTAAAAAAGTTAAAAAGGTCAAATAAAGTACGAAGTTGACGAGCATTGAGAACAAAAATTCCTAAAAGTTTTGCCAAATACGTGAATTTGCATTATTTGCAGCAATTCCAGCCCCTTTCAGCATTACACGACTAAGGGATTTTAGGAAATTTCTAGTAGGGGTCAATCTAACAAGCGCAGACTTTCGATTTGTTATGCTCGCCACGATATAGCCTTGTTGTGCTAATTCGGCGTAAAGCAATCAACAATCAATCAATCAATCAATCGAATTGTTATGCCTACAGTGCCACCTGATCCCCTTGAATCTTTTATAACGGTCTTTTCTGTTGCCATGTAGGTCCATGTACCGTTAAAATGTCTAAGAGTCTGTCTAAAAGCAAAGAAGCCATCTATAAAAGGTGATTGAATGTTCTCAGAAAGTTGAAGCATATCGAGTATGTAATTGGTTACAATAACATAAGGTTACATTTGAAATGATGATCTCAAAGAAGTGACCAATTTCCCACTTGTTCTGCTCTACCATTTAACAGCAAAATGTCTGCTGCTTCAGGGAACGTATCACAGTATTTGAATGTAAGTGATACAGCACATCCCCATTGCTTATATGTATCTATAAGAGGCTGTATATGAGCTTTGAATAGCTCCGTCATATGAGCGTTAAGACGTGTGACTGGCTTAAATTGCTGAAATAATGCTTCTGAGTTAAATGAATTTGATATTATTGGTTACTAAAGGTATGAAATATCACATACATGTTAATTATTTTACATTTTGCGTTAAAAAAATGAAGAAATAAAATTAAAACGTTCTCTATTAAATACAAAATATTCGTAGCGTTAATCTTTTACATTAACTCATTAATAACGGATTAATTTTGCTAAACTTTATTTGAAATCGTTAAAATAAGGTGTAACAACAATGTAAATATTACAGAAATCATATCACGGATGTTATTTTACAATGTAGACATCAAAACTTTTCAAAGTCGATTTTTCGTTCAAGTAAACCAGCGTACTTCAAAGCCCATTTAACAAAAATTGCACCATACGATTTTTTGACGACAAGTCAAAATGTAAAGTTTAACCTTTGAACTACCTATACTGTGATTTATAGCCGTATAGTCCGAATGACAATTAAACTCCTTAAATTAACGACTTTTCCTTACTTGGTCACCGTACTATTAAGACTAAATCACATATGATTTTTACCGTATGATAATAGCATTACATTCAAGTATATTCCATATTTTTCGAATTAATGCTTAGCGAGCATGAAAAGTTAATCACATGCTTCGATTGTTATCACATGCCTTTCCGTACCGTTATCACATGGCATTCCGGTGATACTCGGCCAATTCCGGAAAATACACCTCACTGCTACGTTTTCAGTTAAAAACATTACAAAGTAGTGTACAAAACATGACAGAGTAGTGTACAAATCAATTATTTGAATACTGGAAAGTATATTGTGTAAAATAATAAAATAAATAAAAATAAAAAAACCAAACAAATTATTAAATAAATGCATTTTTTAAGTTTTTCTGAAACATAATTTAGAAAGTTTCTTTAAAAAAAGTTGAATTTTCCAATTGTTTAATTATTTTTTTTGTCGATTCGTCCATATTAAAATATTTTTTTTCTCTCTGTTGAGGCATATGATAGAAAGATTTCATATTGGTGAATGTATAAAATTTTGGGTCCGACGTCCATGATCTTTTTTACTCTTTAAATTTCGGGAACCACGTAAAAGGATCAATATATGAATCTGTTATTGTTTTCTACTGTTGAAGCATATGATAAAAAGATTATAACGTATCATTTTCCATGCGGCTCTTGGGCTGATATTGAACATAGGGCTGATAATACATGCGATATGAAAAATTCCATGTAATAATCTGATATTATCTACGGTTGAGTTTGATAGGTTACTGCCTCGTATATAGTGTGGTGCAATACCAAATACATTATTATCTCATCCTATAAAGCTATCTATTTCAAAGAAAGGGTGTGCAATACCAAATACATTATTATCTCTGCCTATAAAGCTATCTATTTCAAAGAAAGGGTGTGCAGTGACAAATACATTATTATCTCTGCCTATAAAGCTATCTATTTCAAAGAAAGGGTGTGCAGTGACAAATCTTTGTATCATGATTACATAGATGTATATGTTCAAGCTGCTACTGTAGATAAATTAAACGATATTTATTGAGTAAAGAAGTCATTATATACACCATCATGGTTTTTGTGCATACACTGTATCAAACAAGCCGGCCTTCAAAAATGTGCAAAAACCGTAGCAAGCTATAAAAGGCACTGGAAATGAAAAAATGTAAATAATTCAAACGAGAAGACTAACGGCCTGATTTACCTACGAAAAACAAAAATGATATACAACAATCGATAATCACTGAATTACCGGCTCCTGACTTAGGATAAGCAAATGCAAAATATGGCGGGGTTAAAATAAATCGCAAGCGGAAATCTTCCTATATACGCACACCATAAAAACTCGCCTATAAAGAATTAAATTAACCAAGTAAACAAAATAATGCTACGAGGGAGTGATGCACTACCAGTAAGTTACTTGTGCAGTAAAGTATGTTACGAGAATATAATATGTACATGTTAACAAAGCTGCAATGTGAACTTAAAAGTCGGTCGTGGCCTTTGGTCTCGGTTTAATGGTTAGCTTGCATTAATTCCGTACTTACACGTTAGGCAGAGTCTTTTTCACATAGGTAAAGTAATAGCGTTTGATCTATATTCAAAATTAATAACATAAAAACAATGTATTATGCATGATAGTTAAATTATGTCAACTTTTAACAACATGAGTGGAGTTGATTTGATATATTATACTTGAACCAACAAAATGATCAGACAGATTTCTAAAATAAATCAGACCCGAATTAAAGACGCAGACAAGAGACACCCACATCTGTTAAAATTCCACAGAGTATACGTTACACGCAAGTCACCTTTCAGTAATAAAAATATAAAAATAAGAAGATGTGCATGATAATTGCCAATGAGACATGTCTCCACCAGAGACCAAATGACATTGAAGCTAACAACTATAAGTCACCGTAAGATCTCCAACAATGGAAAAAACCTCACCAGATAGTCAGCTACAAAAGGAACTAATTGTTTGATTTCTAGTAAAATAAAATATAGTCAAGTCTGCACGATTTTAGAATAATGACTTAAAGACTCAGTCTGCCTTACTGTTTAACTGATTGATAGCTTCTAAACTCCAGCGGGGGAAAAGATCAAGCTATTTGGAGGATAACATAGTATACGGCTCAGAGCCGAACAGTCTCTTTGCTCTAAATTCTAAATGCAGCATGCTTGGCGATAAAGCATCAAATACGAATTATGATGCTCTTAACTTGACAAAACAGGGGACGACACACAGGCATTTGTCTCAGAAAAAAAATACCTTAATATAACACAGGTATATAGGATTTGTTTTTTCTGAGACAAGTGCATGTGGGCCGACACATGGCCTTCCGCACCAGAGGCAATCATGCTTCCAAGAAACCACCGGTGTTTTACACAATCTCAATTATTCTATATCTCAGTTTCTTACCTTTGACGTAGTTTATACATCTCATCTCAAACTTCGTCAATCTTTAACAAATGCATTAATGACATACATAAACATGTTGTTTATTGATCTCAAGTACGTTTACCACAGAATGTTACTTATCTAATGTATATGTATCCTCTTAAATAAAGTGGTTTTATATAATTTAAAAAAATGCACTTTACAGGCTTATACTGTAACAGTGACTGTTTCAAATTAGCACACAACTTGTAAATTCATTTTATTTGAAATCCATTATGAGCATGTTTTCATAATGGTTGCGAAAAGTGAATTTCTATGAAAGTGTACTTTTGAAATTTAAAGTTATAAAGAATCTATAATTTTATAATCACCATCAAGTTTAATTTTATTTTCAACTGCAGATGATTACCGGTAAATAAAAAACCCTCCTGGCTTTTCAAGTTCAATGATCGTTCCCTAAACATTTTCCATTTGAAGTTATAATTTTATTTTAGACATAAACAATATGTTAATGTAGCCTAGGACATTCGTTCTGAACATGCATGAAATATTTGCCACTGGACGTTCAACAACCAACAACCAATCAATATATATAGAACATTGTCTTAGTATTTATTTAATAGTTAGCAATACAGCTTATAGGTATATCATAAATAGGTACATGTATAAAGCTGGCATTTAAGGTAGCGCCTTCCACATTTCACCCTATTTGGCATAATACACACTTATGGTTACGTGTATATAACACCACAGTACCAAAATTGCACTCAGTTACCAAATTGCACCTATTCAGCAAAAAAAAACCTGCATCTTTTTAAAATGAGCAAATTAAATTTGTTACAAGCCCTTATCTTAAAAAAAAAATAGTTGAAGCATATGAAATAATGTCAAATTGTTTGAAATATTTGAAAAATTTGGTTTATTGTTCCTCCTTGTAATGATTTGACATTTTTCACGTTCAAGGCCAACGGTCATGGTCATGCAGATGGACTTGTTTTTTCTCCTTGAAATAGCATAATACACAGGAAATTGGTTGCTCATTTTTTACCTGCTGGTTCTTAAGACAATATTAAAGGTATTGACATATAGAAAACAAAATGGTTATGGAGTAAACATTCGTGTGACAACAACTCAGACGATAAATAAAAAAAATCAGAATAATGAAGAACAAGTTGGTTTCCCTATATACGTGTACCTGCAGTGTTGGTGTACGAGGCGCGTTTATGATTTTCATTATGACGTTACGCACGGTATTGGTGCCACTCAGCGTTACACGACGTTCCTAATAAATCGACGATTTTGACGTTGTTCCACGGAAAGTTTCAAACGTTGACCTTATATTCTACTCATTTGAAAATGCCGCTTAAAGTAAAGAGATGTCCGAAGTTGCTTCTTTATATGGTTTTATTTTTTCAAGCCGGTGCAAATGCAAAATTCCATTGAATTAAAACAAAATTTTAGATACATGAACATTTTTTTATTTTTGCGAAGAATTGTCTGCAACAATAGCACAAAATGACAATTTGATGTCTTGTAAAATAATTTAAATATATAAAAAGAAGATGTGATATGATTGCCATTGAGACAACTCTCCCCAAGAGATCAAAATGACACAGAAATTAACAACTATAGGTCACTGCACGGCCTTCAACAATCAGTTTCTTCTATTTCTTAAAATTAAGCAATGCTCTCTCTGCCAGAAGACGTCTCCTATCTTTGCTAGTGAAATTGTAAATATTTCGTTTCTTGTTTCTGTCTCTTTGCATATGTTTGTTGTAATTTGGTAATTTCGCTCCCTCAATAAATATTCAAATGCTTCTTGATATGTCTTTGATTATGTGAAAGATGTAGGTAGTATATCGCAAGCTATTTTTCTTTTCATAATCTTATTTTATCAACACTTTAATCCTGAGACTATTATACTATAACGTTAATATAAAATTCCAAGAATTTGGTTTTATTTAATTTTTCTTAAACAGTGACTTATAATTACATTACAATTCATATTATTTATTTTTACGTATAAGTAAGTCCACAATCTTAACATCAATCCCGATTTTATGGAAAATGTTTACTATATCATTATTTCAAAAATCTCTAACAAAAAAACTTTACAAAATGTGCATCATGTTTGAAAAAGAAATACGTGCTCTTATGTTGCCGTTGCCAACTTTCAATGATTTAAAGTTGGTCGGGGTCTAGATTTTTTTTTTAAAAAGAAAACGTTTTCATTGATTATTTTTTTTAGATCAGGATTGTTTTACCAGGCAAATAATTAAGAAAATTCATGTTATGTAGGAATTTACACATTTTGCACATAAATCAGGCCGTTAGTTTTCTCGTTTGAATTGTTTTACATTTGTCATTTCGGGGCTTTTCATAGCTGACTATCAGGTAAGGGTTTTGCTCATTGTTGTTTGCATATAGAAATTATTAATTGGTCTTACACGGCCGCATATTCTACCTAATTGTGAAAATGAGAACCGTGATTATGTATTGTTTTGTTTTTGCTTTCAGAAACATATTTAGCAAGCTATCCTTTCATCTGATATTTTTTCACAAACTCAAGCTTAAAAAAAGGGTCGGCAATCAATACTTTTTTTTTAATTTTTGAAATTAAAGAATTTGGCAAAGTATGGAAAACTTTTACACAGACCAATACCTACATCACAGATTACCAGCAGGTCGAAATCCGATTTTGAATAATACAATTATTTTTTTTACTAGATGTGATTTTTTTAAGTAACTGCTATATGTGCATGTTTACATAGTTCAGTGTTTTCTCAAGCGAACAACTATGGACCGTCAGGAATGCATTTCATGCATTTTTTATACTCAACAATATTTTTGGTTCCGCGCTTCCATTTTCCACATATAACTGAGTATCGGTTTACACAAAATCTTCTTTGACATTCATCTGATTATTTTTATGTTTTCGGTTTCAATCTTTTTGGTTTCGTTTTTACATTGTTTTAAAAGTATAATCAAAGTACTGAAGTACTGAACCTCGGATGACCGCAAGTTCTTGTGGATGGTCACAAGCACTTGTCTCAGAAAAAAAGTCACATTTCTATACCGGAAAACGGAGGCTTATGTACAGAGATATATTTTTTTCTGAGACAAGTTCGTGCGTGGATGATGAATAAATGACTAGGAATTCAACTTCACTGCTTTAATATCTATTATATTGTGGCGATACAAATACATATACTCTGGTTTGTTGTTATATATTATATTCATAATTGTATATAGCAGTTACATGTATGTATAATTTTCATCCAATTGTATATCAAATGTTATATTCTACGATTCTAATAAAAGTGCAGTACAAGTGCATGGTGGACACTCTTCTATAACAATTCGATTTTTCCAATAGATTGGATTTGAGTAGACATTCATATTTTCCCAAAAAAACTTTCTTCTGATATTCTTCCGCATGCGTTAACACAATTTTTCTGTACGTGTGCATATTTTAATGCATATAAATATTTGTAAGGACATAATATTTTCGTATTATAAATTTCTGTTCTTATGAGTATTCATTGAAGAAGTGAATTTATAACAAGCGATAAGAAATGTTATTTTGCACTCGATGATATCCGCGTATTTATACGATCGGTTACCAGTCAAAAACGAAAGTCAAATCTCTATGGCAGCAATACATCGGAATGCCCTCACGGTCATCGCGATGTAAAAATTAAAATTCAAGCTATGTTTTGTGGCGTTCTGCGAAGATAAAAAAAAAGATCTACTTTACACCGCAGATTGATTGGTTGATTTTTTTTCTAGAATGAGTTGGGAGTGTCTGTAAATTAATACCTTGGAGCTAGCTGCTACATGTTTGTGTGCCATCCATCATATATGTCGGACAACTACTCTCTCACTCTCTCTCTTTCGTTCTTTCTCAAATTATGGTAAAAGAAAAGTTTCAAATTTCAATATACTAGTTTCATCACATGCCTATGTACCAGGCAATTCTGTTGGAGATTGGAGAAAATAATCTTCATTCTGCCACACTACTCCTAAGCGTAATAACCTTATTTTTCAAACACATATTGCTAGGTAGATGACTAGGAATTGTTCTACTCACAGTAGATAAAAAATTATCGTTAGCTATACTGAAATGTTTATGACATACAAGTATTTCTCTGATAAAACGTTTTGTTAAATGAGTCGATGCGACGAAAAAAAAGATTGCACGTTTTACTGAAATGTTCACGACTAAGGTGTACTTTTTCTCATACAATTTTTGTGAGAATTTTTATTCATGTGTATAGCTTCGAATTACAGATACTATCTGGCTTAGGAGGATAATTAAGAAGATTTCACTTTTGATCGCATTTTCTTTTTCAATGTATCTTGCTTTTATAAAGTGGGAGTGTGGTCATTAGTAAGTTATATCTTTGTTATAGCTCCGAGGCCTTGTCTTTATGACGTATCCGAGTTAAATATTTCGACATCTTATATCCTTGAAACAATGCAGATCTATATTTTATTGCATATTAAACGAGAACTTTATTTTATATAGATCATACAATATCATGAAATTATGTTATGCCAAATATGCAAGAAAATTCGTATACAGTTTAACGTTATTATAACGCGAACGTCAAATTACGGTTACGGGGACATTTCATTGGACATCTTAGATCGTTTCGGATTTTCTAACAGCAACTCAAACAAAAGTACATATCATATCATTTTAAAGGAAATTAAATGTATTTTCCATTCATGTCAGTAAACAGGTGTTAAAAAATTGAGATATAGTAGAATTTCGTTTGATAAAAAGCCTCTAAATTATTCTTTGTGTTATTATGTACATCGGGACATTTTATTGGACACGGGAAAAATGACGATGTTTTTAAAATAAGACCGCAGTTACTTAATGATGACTTCAGATAGCTTCTTCGGGACATGTATAATTTTTCTGATATTATTAAAATCCATTTTCGTCCATAATATCTTATGAAAGTGAAGACAGAAAAAAAATTACGGGTTGAGCAGCTAATTGGGACATTTTTTCTCTTTTTTATTTAAACTCTTTTGACGACCTTCCTTCTCTTAAAATCAAAAACGTCTGTTACTTCATTTTAGGTTAAATGTATACAAAACAATTGCAAAATTTTTAGCAATTCTACTTACTAATGAATCCGCACTGGGATTTTAAAGACTCACATAAAACAAAATTGTAACAGCGGGACACCCTTGAAATGACGTTATAGGCATCGAAATGAGCAAAGTTTTTCATTAAAAAATAGACAAAGCACAAAATCATCTATGTTATTGATTTCTGTGGTTTATTTCCTTTCGAATGATATGCATAACATGGATATTTATTGTATAGGATAAGAGCTTGGATTTGAATAACCCGCCTTCTAACCCATATTTCCAAAGTGACACCAATATCGTGCGCAACGTCTATGTTACTTGATATGAAAAATTGACAAAAAAATAATATTTTACTTGTAAAAGTAAATCCTGAGCCTGTAATAGCTGCTCTTCTTGTTCCATTTGAATTAATAAAAACAACGCTGTCGCCTTTCTTGTTCTCATAGAATCATATGATATGAGCTCCATGTTTTGTGAACGTCTTTTTTAACTGTCGTATTAGACTGACCAGTGCATATCGCGCATGGCACTTTAAATAAATGTATTTTAGCGCGAAAGTTAACTTACATTTAGCTAGATTTATTGCCGTCGTAGTTACATCTTGTCGCCTTCGTACTTTTATTCGATGGCAACACGACAGGATTACGAGGTCTCCACGAAGTCGTGTTGCCATCGTAAGACCTTCGGGTAGCTTCGTGATTCATTCGTGTAGACATCGTAATGTCAAAACTGCCGGATGGAAACGATGGAAACACGAATGCAATACGATGTTCAAAGATGCATTCCCGGTGACATTACGATGGTGATGATGGTGATACGAACTCAATACGAACCCTCAACATCGGACGCACCTTCGGGGATTTTTTAACATGTTAAAAAATTTAGAACCCTTCCCAAAGATGTCCCCGAAGGCTAGAAAAAGTGGCCGATGGTTCTACGATGGTTAAAGATGGCATTACGAATACCCCGATCTGGATACGATCAGTCCCGATTTTGAAAATTTCCATAATCGTGTTGCCATCGGTGTAAAAATCGGGACAGTGTGACGCGGGCATTAGTACGTTAGGCCCGATTAATTAGATCTAACGTAAAAATATTTTCTAATTGATTCCCAATGACAATACATATAAAAACAGAAATATATAATTATGTCATTAGTTTTTTGTCTTATATATACACACCAAAAACAAATCTTTTCTTTTCCTTTTTTTCATATTTTTATCATTTATACTTATATTTATTCCTAAAAAACAAAATTAATACTCGGTTTAAATTCTTAAATCTCAAAATCGTTTGTGAAAAAAATGCTTCTTTTTTAATTGAATAAACCCTTACCTCCATCGAGAGCAAAACGTTAGAAATCAAAATGAATAAATGTTCAAAATGAAGAAAAGCAACACAACGACATTTTGGGGTAAACAATTCAGTGTCAAAGTTTCGAATAATATCGTCGCAGTAACTGAAGTTGTATTTTAAACGCAAGGAAAGCACCTGTCAAAAGAACACTTTGCATAACATACTTGTCATACTTGACATAAATAAATATAAATTGTAAAAATATTTTTTTCAAAACCACTTTTATGACACAAATACCGTTTCCTTCAAAGTAAAGCATTATATCTGCGTAAAATATTATTAGAATTAAGATTTTCTGTGAATAACCTTCGCCTTGACCAGCAAACTGCCCAAATCCACTCAAAACAGGCATGTTTTATAGAAATTACGCGTTAATTTTTAAATATAACTGAAATTAATCTCTGAACAAATTATGGTTTGGGAAATCATTACAACCAACTATTGTGGGTTCATTTATTTTCGAGTGTATCAATTTTCGTGGATTGAGGAAAAGTTGAACATTCGTGCATATCTGAATTCGTGGTTTTGACAAATTCCGTATACCAGCATACATTAAATGTGTTATTCGTTTAACATTAAAATTTGTGGTTCACCTACTCACTTATTCCCCGAAAATTGTTCTCCAACGAATAATAATGAATTGTATTCACAGTATAACATTGCATTATACGTTCATCTTGAAATTTCAATAAATCCTCTCATGGCACAAGTGTCTCTACGTTAAACAAAACTGCATGTAGTCTTGTATCTATGTTTTGTAATTAAGTATCATGTAATGTAGCACAGTCTGCATTGAAGGTTGCATCATTTGGATAAAAATTAGAAAATCAAAAACCTAGTTTTTATTTAATGTATTGAGTTGTATAAAAAAAAAAGATATCTGATATCATTCATAGCATTATTTTTGAAAGACAGATTGAAGACCGTCAACTAATGCATGGCAATAGTTTATAGTTATTATAATGATCTATCCTAATAAAAAAATCAAAACCACCAAGATTACATAATTTTCTATTTTTTATTTAACTACTCTGGTAAAGGACTTATTATTTAAAAAACTGCTCATGCAAATCCATTTTCGCAAAGGAGTTCTTTTGCCAAGGAGGTATAGCCAGGATACCAGTCTATTATCTAGTCTTAGTCTAAAGTATTTTTGAATGTCTCTGGGTTTTAGATCTTAGAGCACCAGCGCTCGGATACAGGGTTTGGGTATATTTTTTCTCTCCATTGTTTGCATTTCTATTTTTATACCACATAATAATTACATTAGATGTATGTTCCATTATAATACGTTATTCTGATTGGCTAACTAGCAATCTCGTGATATTCCTTAATCAATTGCATTACACAATGCAACTTTTCATTCATGATGACACGAGGTCCCACAATAAAGTGCACAGGTAAATGAAATAAAAACTTGATAAAAGGCGTGTTTTCATGATCCTAAAGGTAAAAATGTAATTATAAGTATTGAAGTATTGAATGCTTTTTTTGTAACTTTATAGGGTTGTAAAAGCGTTGACCGTGCGCGCTTCATACAAAATGTACTTCGGTCAACGCTTTTACACCCCAATAAATTTACAAAAAAGAGCATTCAATTCTTAAATGAACAAAACAAACCTTTTTTGTATGAATTATAATTGTTCCTCGGACGGTTGTTCAGAGCTAAATCCAATACAACTCATAAACAAGTTTTTACTCTACGTCTCAGTCAACTGCTGCTTGGCGAATCCGATAAACGTTCAATAACATATGACTTAATAAAAAAACTCTAATTAAATATGATATGCATTCCTTTCTTGAGAGTTCCATGGATGATTTGTATATCCCGGATAAAAAACTATGGTCCAAAATTGTTAGTCAATCAATTAAAATCAGAGAAGAAAATATTTGGAAATCATCTATACAGAGTCGACCAGAACTTTGTCGTTACTATGAAATACAAAACAGACTATCTATTCACAGACTTTTAAGTCTTGCCGTTGTCTATCCGCATTTGAATACTAAATTATTAGTCATGGTAAAACTGGGCTCAATAGCAAAAAAGGATGGCCAGTGCTCTTCATGTGGATGTTATTCTACAGATATTGTTCAACACTTAATTTTGTACTGTGAAAAAACTTTTGGATGTAAGAAATAGCATGTTTTATGGAACTGTTGACGTTTAACCAGTCCAGGAATCCGTACGCTTTTTTCAGCAAGATGATACTTTTTAGCGATATAATCGTAGCTTTACTTGGTGGCATTACAGATTTTATGCATTCTGTGAACTCTGACAACTGGAGATACATGATGTGTTACTTGGCAGATCATATATTTCATCTGTACGGAAAATTTAAAGGCGAATTATCTGAGTTTAATTTTGGTCACTAAAATATTTGCAACAAAAAAATGTAGCATGTAGATATATTAAACATATATAGCAGTGCAGGCGATTTGGTGTCACGATATCACAGTAGCATGGGTTCGAATCCCGGCGAGGGAAGAACCAAAAATTTGCGAAAGCAAATTTACAGATCTAACATTGTTGGGTTGATGTTTAGACGAGTTGTATATATATATATATATAAGTCTGAAAATTACACCAAACAGTGTTTTAGAGTTAGATTTTATACTGACAAATTTTTGTCCGTCCCTCAGCGGGATTCGAACTCACACCTTTGATACACTACAGCACCAATCGCTTAGCCTCATGTCCAGCGCTCTAGACCACTCGACCACATCCGCTATATAAAAATATAACTTCAATAGTCGTAGTGTTACCTTGTCACGGAAGGTGAATCTAGAGATAGACATGAGACACGTGTTTTTTAAGCGTGTGTAGATGTAATAGTTTAATATATCTATATGTAAAAAAAAAAAATTCGTTTTTTGTTTTTTGTGTGTGTGTGTGTGCTTCAATTGTAGTTTTTATCTATATGTTGTTCATTTCTTGTAATTAGTATACTTGTGTTTCAAATGTAAATCTTCAGTATATTAGAGGAAATAAAGAGAATCAATCAATCAATATAAAGGAGGAAATAAAGAGAATCAATCAATCAGTATAATGGAGGAAATAAAGAGAATCAATCAATCAATCAATCAGTAGTTAATTGAGATTTCGACTTCGCCTCGGGTCAATACAGCAAGCCTCAAACCAATAACAAAACCAATACAGGATTTTCGAAATCCTCTGGTTTTATCTATTTGAATGCCTTAAAGAATTTTGCCCATGAACTCCCATATTTCTTTTTATTAATCTTTTACATATATAATTATAAGCCATTTGTAAAAGTGTTATAAAATCTAATTTATTTTTAATAGTTGTTGAGAAGTTTAACTGGTCAATTAAAAAGCTATGAAAAATCAAGAGAAAACATTTTCCCGCCAAAATTCCAGTGGGTGATATCTCTAAAACAAGTACATTGACCGCTATATTGTTTTTGCCTTTTTGATTCCTCACTTAATCCCCTATCAATACATACTAGTTTAATTAAAGGCTATTTATTTATAAACTAAGCATCGAACTTTCTTAAAGTATATTTTATCACGATTTTGTATCAGTTACTTTACTCATGAGTCGACACGGTCGTCGTGTGAATCTTGTAGTGTTTTATGTCCAAATTGATAATAAAAATAATGGAGATAGCTATATATTTGAGATCCAAGTGCAATGGTCTCTCCTTAAACAATTTAAAACACGACTTTTTGTCAGAACTACACTGTTCTATCTCCACACTCATCTATATTTTCATCTATAGTTAGTTCAAATAAAATGTCTTTATAGTGGTGTATCTCCACTATTTATCATAAAGTTTTGCTGTTAATTAATTGTTATAAAAATTAGTAGTACTTTGACCAAATAGTTACCATGGTTTAAACTCAACCCATGAGCAATTCTTAGCAAATCCAAACTTCCAAAATTACAGGTATGGGGATATTACAAAGTTTATTCTATCTAAAAACAATGGATGATTTATTTATGTAAATTGCTTGTCTATTTAAAAATATTCGACACAAGAGCTACTCTTCATGTTCGTCAAATACAGTAAATTCGATTCCTATGTATGTCCCAGATATATAAAAAAAACATATAAGCTTTAATTTAAATTCTGTCCACTATTACCAAATGGGAAATACATAATTATTTGATTCACACGTGTATCACATTTACATACATATTGCATTCACAATGTCACATATAAATGTTTTAATTCAACTTTAGCTTAGTTCTCTTGTATCTAAGTCCTATTTCAGTTTGACTTTGAATTTTATTTATCAAACGATATTTAATCCCGCACAGAAAAAACGGACGCCCTCTTTAACATTGGATTTACCGCTGTGGTAGGAAAAGTTCAAATAACTGTACTTCTATACTCCAGTCAATAAAAGAAGATACGAGTAAATGTTAAAGACAAACTGTGTAAATTCGAGTATATTATTAAACAACCAGACTGAGAGTTCACCTGCATAACTTTCAGTGATGGATAAGCACCATTGGCATAGCATAATTGTATCATATGTTTGTCGTGTTAAAAAATGACACGTGATTTCACATCAAAAGCAAAAGAAGAAATCACAGCATTAATCAAATTTCTAATTTGGACATTTATACATGGAACATGGAAAAAAGAAATATCGGAAATGCCAACCCTCCTCCTACTATCTAGACTATTGTGAATTAAAAGTAATAAACACACAAGAATGTCTGTCGAATAAAGATAATTTTAACATCATTCTAATTATTCAAGCTCAGCCACTTGTAATCTGAAATACATTAGTACCTTATGAACTATTGCTTTTAGGTTCTGAAAGTATTTTTATATACCATTCGAAATTTTTAATATTACAATATTTATTTTTCTTTCATCTGATGTATATGTATTTATAATTTATATTTATTGGTGATTTTGGACATGGTATCCTGCAAGAATGAGATTGTTCAAGTAGATTTTAATCGTATTAAGGAATAATTTTTCTAGATGTCGCTTTTGTCTGTACCTTGACACACACATAATGCGATATTCCGCCGTCTTGATAATTGAAGGAGAAAGTCGATAGGTTTTAAATACAATTGAAGATTTATCTCAGATTACTTCGATATTTCTCGGTGGTTATTAATGGTAAATGGTATCATGATTGATAGTTCTTTAATTAATGGTCCTTCTGCAATCCTAGAATATACTAGATCTTCGTTTTCCTTCACCGAATAATCAATTCGGCAAGTCTTGTGCAAACATACACTAAAGTATATATATAAAAAACGAGTCCTTATTTTTACTAAGTTTTGACATTAGAAAAAAAAATATGTCCGCAAACAGTTTTGCAATGATTTTACTTTTAATTAATGATTGACAACGTTTTCCTTAAGTAAAATTTCACTAAAATATAAATATTTTTGAATGATATCTAAAATTTCTAAAATATAAGTAAATAAGCACCTGGTCCGTGTAACACTTATCAATTCAAATTTTAAAAAGTTTCCAAATTTTAGATTTTTGAAATTTTGATCAAAGTTTTAAAATATCAAAATTTAAAATTTGTGAAATTTTTTGAAATTTGAAATTTCACCATACTTCATCTATCGATTCAAATTTTGCTTTGACGAATGTTTTCAGAAACCAGATAAAGTGCCATATATTTTTTGTTATTCGAATTAACAGGACTTTTACATACAGAACATTAACTGATTAAAACTTTCATGAAACTTTGTTTTTAATGCAATAAAGATTCATCGTTTGAAAACGATAGCTGGCCTCCAACCTACAAACTATCAGACGTTTTAAGGGCTTTCATAGAACAACAAATGTTTTCTCGTGTCTCTCCTTGATTAGACTGGATAGGGAAAATTACATACATGTAATTGATGTATATTTAAACTGTGAATAGTTCTATAACAGTCCATAACTCGTAGATGTCCAGACGAGGAAGCTCAATAAACAGATGTCTGATTACTTTAAAGGCAATGAGAAAGAAAACTAATCTAAATCATTTAGTTTATGGCTTTTCTTCGCACCACTACGCCGTTCTCGAATAAACTTAACTTTCATCTCGTCCCGTAAGCAAGACTGAATATCCTGAAAAATTACTCTATTACCGGCAATTTCAGAAGAAAATAAAATCTGTCTCTGAGAAATTAATCGAATCAGATCGCGATTAAGATAAATATTTTCTGATAGGTCAGTTTACTGTAAAAATAGCATGAATGTAAAAGTTTGATTTTAAAATGAAACCCCACATAAAATATTATATTTTTTTTCTTATCTAAACTAAGAATGTTTGACGTTAACCATAAGAGTCGGAAAAAATTATCATTGATACGTTACGACTATCGAATAATCAAGTTACGATTATCTAATAACCAAGTGACGATTATCTAATAACCAAGTGACGATTATCTAATAATCAAGTGACGATTATATAATAATTAAGTGACGATTATATAATAATCAAGTGACGATTACCATATCAAATAATGATCTTCTGTAAAATTTCGATTGCTTTAATATCGGTAACATGGTCAGATATGATACTAAGAACACACACACATGTAACAATAACGTAAATATCAACCTAGCTGCTGAGTTATTTTTGAAAAAAACCGCGTGTAGGCCTATATGAAGAAATTAGAAGAAGACGAGTTTACGTGGTTTTTTTTGTTGCTCCGCCATGTTTGGATCCTGGTAATTGCAATTACGATGATCAGTTTAACACCAGTGATATATGGTGTCATTAAGCGGGCAACAATCGGTGTATGGAATGTATATATTACACTGAAAGCGAGATCATGTATAAGTTATGACAATCTCGTAACAAGGAGAACAGACACTATTTCTTTACTAACAAATTGTCTGGATATACAACACTTATTTGTTTCATGGTGATGACTTAAAAGAGAGAAAACTATTTCGATCGTTAAAACAAACGAAACATGAGAAATCACGATTCTAAAAGAAAATATCATCTGTTTAAAAGTTTACAAAACTTTCGATTTAGTAATGCATGCTACTGTACTACATTTATTTATTCATAAGCATATTCCTATTGATGAAGACAGAATGAAAATCTCTTACTAAAGACGTCTTTTTATTGTACAAGTAAGCTAGACGATCATTGTTATACAAATCCCTTACTAAAGATGTCTTTTTATTGTACAAGTAAGCTAGACGATTGTTATACACATTCCTTACTACTAAAGATGTCTTTTTATTGTACAAGTAAGCTAGACGATTGTTATACACATTCATTACTAAAGATGTCTTTTTAGTGTACAAGTAAGCTAGACGATTGTTATACACATCCCTTACTAAAGATGTCTTTTATTGTACAAGTAAGCTAGACCTAGACGATTGTTATACACATTCCTTACAAAAGATGTCTTTTTATAATACAAGTAAGCTAGACAATTGTTATACACATCCCTTACTAAAGATGTCTTTTTATTGTACAAGTAAGCTAGAAGATTGTTATACACATCCTTACAGGGGTAAATTCAGTAAAAAATCTCCCATTGACTTTAATGCTAATCTATGTGTGGAATTAAATTCATATCTGATTTACCTTTAGAAATTAAAAACTTTCATATATCATTCATGAAAGTACAAATGTAGCCCTATCTTTTGCAACAATAAAAACATAGGGTCATGCGGCATTTTTGGGCATTCACATGGCCTTGTTTACAAACAATGTAGATTCGCACTGAATTCCTATACTGACCCCCATTACTTTTCAATCCTGTAGGGAAAAAAATTAGTACATTCAGCATTTATTATTTAATTTTTTTCAACTCTAGTTTTGATCCATCTACCCAAAAATATTTATTACAAACATTATCTACCAATCAGAAGAGCACATGACTTCACTTTTAGACAGAAAGCTCTGATGACGTATATTTATTTACTGAATTTACTCCTACAGACATTTAAAACTGACCTTGGTAAACGCCTTTTACTTAAAGTTCATTTTACATTATTGTATAGTTATGTAGATAAATATCATGTACACAAATCAGGATGTTCTTGTATTGTACTTGAGTATCTTTTGTTGTTATTATACTGCATTTAAAAAGTGTATCAAATTTTAGTATGACAATTTTATTTGTCTGCAGTAATAAAACTAAACGCGTTCTCATGACATTAGTGTTAGCCTTTTATGTTTCTCATTCTTATGATATTTGATATAAATAATAAAATATAAATGTGTTTGGGACAATTAAACACCAAAAAATCCAAAAGAATATTTAATATTCTGACTCTTTTTCTTATTTAATGTATTCGCGAAAAAAAAATATGATAATATATAGTGAAACCTCAATCGTTGCGTCTTACATATCTCGGTCTAGAACTTCAGAATAGACACATGTTTACATATGGATAAAAGGTGATTAATGTGTTTCACAAAACAATGCACCAGCAAAATCTAAGTTAACATGTGTATGTCCCCTTATAAATTCAATATGCTTCAATTTCACGTCACTTCCGGTAACAAATACAGATAGGATGATATTCCATGCAATTAAAACATCTGACAAAGCTATTTATTGATGGTTAATGCACCTCGGGTAAGAGTAAACAAATATAAATGTTAAATGTAATTAAAACTTCTGGTTTTGTGCCACTGGATAAAACATGTCTTTTCATTTATTAAATACATTACTGGCGTTTTGTTTATATTTAACTTTGTGTGTGTTCTCTCAACTGAAATATTTTATTGATATAGATGTTGTATTTTACGCTACCCCAAAAGTAACATCAAAACAGTTGTTAATTTGAAACGATGTTAACACTTTTTATTCCTTTTGATTAAAGCTACATAATGATTGCTTTAGATGGCCCTGGATCAACTCATAGTATTTGTTGAAACAACCTTACAAATAAAAGTCTTCGTTAAATATCCTGACTAGAATTCCCAAAGAAACAATTTGACTGACATGGTGTTCAAGGCTTATTTAACATCTTTTCCTACTCTTTCTATATTTCATTAGGCAATGTGAACTTATGCAAGTAAAACATATTTATCGGATAGTTTCATATCAAAGAGAATTCCATTTAATTAAGAAATGGCTTACAATGAAAATAGAAAAATCAATACGTTGGTACTTTGTACTGAAGAATGATCAACTGATAAACATTACATACATTACAAATCTTGTAAGTATTGGAACAAAAGCTTAAGTTACTTTTTTCTAGATTCTATTCATTTATACTGTATGATCTTATAAAATATTGTTTCAGGTATAGAACCACTTCTTCACTTAACCCATGAAAGTGGTACATATTTTTAAAAAAATAATTCCTAGGCATGCATGATTCCGCATAGCTGCAATTTTATAAATCAAAAAAATATTTGAATAATGTTGGTATCAAATGAAAGTTTGGGGCTCTTTTATCCAAAATACATATGGATGAAACATAAAAAAAAAGAAGTAAAATCACAAAAATACTGAACTCCGAGGAAATTCAAAAAGGAAAGTCCCTAATCAAAGGGCAAAATCAAAAGCTCAAACACACCAAACGATTGGACAACAACTGTCATAAAACTGACTTGGTACAAGCATTTTCATATGTAGAAAATGGTGAATTAAACCAGGTTTTAAAGCTAGTCAAACCGCTCACTTGTATTACAGTGCCATCAAATTCCATTATATTGGTAACGATGTGTGAACAAAACAAACAGACATAATAGGTAAAACTGTCAAAAATAGAGGTACAGCAGTCAACATTATGTTATAATCTTAATCACTATAAAAAGAAACAAAGAAGCACAACATGGCACAAATGAACAAGCATATTAGCAAAAATTAAAGACAATAATACACAAATTCACCATAGTATAATGACGGGATGTATAAGTACAAAGACACGTCATACTCTGTATCAAAGAAGCATAAAAAGGCATATAGACAAAGCACATTAGCAAAAATGAAAGACAAGACGGGATGTATAATTATAGAGCCACGTCATATGTATAAAAAAAAACACTAAAAAGGCATATAGACAAAGCATATGAGCAAAAACGAAAGACAAGAATACGAAAATTATCATAGAATATTAACACAATGAAGGGATGTACAAGTACCTAACCACGTCAAATGGATATCAATAAAAGCACACTAAACAGTTTGAATATTATGAGGACGATAAATCGTACTAATGTAACGATAAGTGAAACTTGCTAAGCAGTTTAATTAAAATCTAAACTCAACATTTTCGAGATCAGTTAGTCTAGTTTGATATCTATTGATTATCCAATAAGTTAAGGTGTTCTTATTTTCTGAACCTCGGCCTTTATTACAGATTAAACTGTATTTTTTTGTTATTTCATTGTTTCGTCTTCTGTTCATCCTGTTTAGCCGAATGTTCGATTTTCCTCTTTTAAAAATCATTTTTGTATATTTTCTAGGGATGAAATATTGTTGTTTATGTTTAATTTGTAAAAAATATAATTACGGGTAACCAGCTATCCACCTTGAATGAGGCAGTTATAGTGTAGGACCATATTGATAAATGTTATATATATACAATGGTTTTAAAGAATAAAATGGGTTTGTCTTGTCTGTCTATCTAAGATCTTCATGAGGCCACCTTATGCTAAGTCGCGGAAAATATAAAAAGAGATAAATGTATTCTCAAATCTACGAGTTTCAAGTATTTACAAAAATACCGAACTTCAAGATAATTGCTAAACAGTGAAGCCCATAAAAACTGTCAAAATTAAAAAAATAATTGATGCAAGCTATACTTTACTGTTGTTTTAACATGGGTAGGCATTATATTCGTGATTATTTTTGCCCGAGCGATAGTGAGGGCTAAAATAACACGAAGTTAATGCCTACCCATGTTAAAACTACAATAAAGTATAGCTTGCATCAATTATTTCGATTCTGATTAGGACAATTAAGGTAATTTCTATGTCTGATGTGTATAAGGGTAAAGCATTTATGTAGGCTCTTCCATGAACCTCCCTTTTTTGTAAAGAAGCAAACGGCTGGCACTGTGATTTTTCAGAGGGTGGAGTTTTTGAACAGCCAGCATGAACGGTTGTCGTATCTAGGTCAATATGTCAATTTCGGAATGCAACACATTACAGTCATAATAAATTAATTAGTATCAACATGTGCATCATTTTATAGTTTGGAAGTGTTTTAATTTAATGAAATATATTAAATGCATGCCAATTTGATAAAATTCAGTATTCTGCAGTAGTCAATATACCCATGTGCAAAAACAAATTCTTGGATTTAGAGCATGGGTTTATTCATAAAGCGAAAGAAGCACGTCATATAAGAATCAAACGGTTTACCTATATCAGCCAACAGAACGAATGAAAAGCAAGTTGTTCAGTTGTTGGTTAATGTATGATAAAGCTTACATTATTGTAAGATTTTGTTTGCTTCTTCTATTTGGACTTTTAAGTAGTATCTTCAGCAAATAGAACTTAACTTGACCATCATTTTTATTAAATGTTGGTTTGATAGAAAAATCACATGCAGTTTACTGCGCCATTTTGAAAGTTCAATAAATATATAACGAATCTATAACAGAGGCAAATGAAAAGATACTCATATTTGGAAAACAAATTACAAATTCAGTGGCATGATGGGATCAACAATGGAATGAATCAACAGAAGTATATTTTTTTTAATTATAACTATCTCAGTACAATGTGCTATAGCTTTTGATTTTGCCATTTCATTTGGGACTTTCCGTTTTGAAATTTCATCGGTGTTCAGTATTTTTGTGATTTAATTTTGACAATAGATTAATGACCAAGTAAATTACAAACTATGTTAAATAGGATTGAAGAATTAATTGGAAACTATACAGTGAAAAATGATCAACCCTTTATTATTAGACATTTAACGCAATGCTTAAATAAATAAAAGATGTGCAGATCTTACATAACAGTTGTTGTAATACAGTGAGTCAGGTTTTTTCATTAAAAGATGTTACGAAAGAAACAGCTTCTAGAAAATTATCAATTATTGATGAAATATATTTAAAATGTTTTTTGTCCAACAGAGTTACATTCACAACTCTACAATTGCAGATTGATTTGTAATACAATGCACTACATTTATTTTTTGTTTGAGAAGAATTTGATCATATATTTGCACGTTATATATAAGGATAGGATGATTTTATTAAAAAGACGAACGTTGATATCAAGTTATCTATTGGGTACCTCTATTTGATCTACCGCCACGTCGAGTAGCGGAGATTTAATACTCTCATTTCTTGTAATATCCATCTTTAAGGGAGTAAAAACATATTTAAACCTCTCTTTGTCAGGCCGATTGTTCATTACAAAAAAACGGAAACAAATAAGAACAAAATTAATAAATGTAACATTCTTATAAAAATGCGAATTGCATTTGGACGTGAAAGAAAAGCTTTTCGTGTTATTAATTTCATATTATCAGCTGTGGGCACTTTCACTCACCTATATACTTAATATTATGCATAGTTGTGGTTTGAAACATAGTTAATGGTCACTATTTGTCTTTGTCTCCATATCAATTTAATTTACCTTTGTCAGTAACAAATGGTTTGATCATCACCATGTTTACTTTGACTATCTTATAATTATAATGTCCTCTGTTGACAGTAAATGAAAAAAACTTAACACGCATAGCGGATTTGTGCAAACTTGTATATAAAAAAAAATCATTATTTCATTTGCGCTACAAGGTTATATTTCGACCAAAAAGATGTTTATTTTGTGCGAATTTTCAGGTAAAATAAAGCAAGAAAAAAATGTCATTGTAAGTTGTAACCAAGAACGAGTCTCGTATAACCAATTGTGGAGAAGTTGTGCGCTCTAACACATTACTCGAATTGTATACCTGTAACACGGTAACAAGATGAACATAATTCAATCTAAAACGAACAAAAGTCTGTATTATCCCCATAGTTTCAATATCATGCAAACACTGAAGATAATGTGTTCAAAACTAATTACATAATGCAATTTGAAGGACTTTATCCTTCTTATCCGATAGGTAACATGTAAAGTTGGTAAAAGGAAGAGATTATTACTTAAAAACTAAAAAGTAATATGTACTATTCGCATACAGGAAATATGTTATTTTGACACATGCCAATTGGCACAAATGAAATGCCACATTTGCACAAATGAAATGCCAATGGCACAAACAACCAGGCCAGTCAAGGTTTTCGTTCTTAATGTTATTGGTGGTGTAACTGAGTTCAATGTTGTTATTAATGAGCCTAACACACTCCTTTTATCACTTTAAATTTCACTTCGAGTGTGTTTAATGCGCAAACAAATAGAATGTTATACAAATGGATGAATATTATATATACATGTAACTGTTATATACCGTGAAATATTGATATAATATATAACAACACACCAGAGTATACTGATTTGTATCACTACAATATCCATAGTTATTACGGTAAGGTTGAATTCCCTGTCATTTTTTCATCATCGCACGTACTTGACCTAGAATTGTTTATTTTTGACACATTAAGGCTTGGATGGAGAGTTGTGTTCATTGGCAATCATATATCATATCACATTTTCATATTTCTATTATGTACATCATAAATGTATTTACAGATAACAGTTGATAGAAAAAATAAGAAGACGTGGTATGAGTGCTTATTAGAAACCCCCTTTCTAGTCACAATGTGTTAAAAGTAATTCTAATATGACGTGCTTCTTTCGCTTTGTAAACAACACCGTGATAAAATTCTCGATATATGTTATAGATATTTCATATCTTTTGGACTGTTTTGTGGTGTATCGTAAATTATACCATAGCTTTTGTTGAAACCCCCGGCAATAACCTCACGAGACGAAGTCGAGTGAGGTTGCCGAGGGGTTTCAACAAAAACAATGGTATAATTTACGAAACAACACAAAACTTTCCAAAAAATATGAAATATCTGTTTTAACCTATTGCATCTTTCGCTGTTTAAAATTGTGTATTTCATATATTTTTGTTTCTTTACTTCGAAATTATTTTAATAAGAATCTGTAAAATAACCCTTTTCGGACCTTACACTTAAGGCTCCGCCTGCTTTTTAAAACTAGCACGGGCTTCAGAAACAGCGGGTAATCAGTTTGAAAAGATTTTTCGACAGCGATGGATGCATCTTTACATTGGTGACGAAAAAACTGTTTTAGATAATGTGGATAAGGACACAAGAAACTTCTAGTACAGATATCTGATATTTTGGAAGATTGCTGCATTCCCAAACTTATGTACAATTGAACTGCAAAGGGTAGGTTTTTTTAATTTTATTATTTGTTTTCAAAATGTTCGAAATGTTTTAATTTTTTTATATTGATTAATGATTTTGAGGAAATTAATTTCACAAGAATCTGTCTGAGAGTTTGTATGAATTATTCCACGTTTAACTTGAAACCAGAAGCCCATGAGGGAGGGTAGGAGGGGTCCTGATCCCGCAATCCCGGGCTTAAAAACGCGAAATCCCGAGGTACCGAAATTCGAAAAAAAAGAATTCCCGGATCCCGAAAGGGTCAATCCCGAAATCCCGAGATTAAAAACACCCGATCCCGGAGTCCCGATAGAGGTCATATCCCCCCTCGCCCATGGCGTACATTAATGAAACGGGATTTCAAAATGTTCACCATTAAATTCATTGACATGCGACGATATAATTTAAAAAAAAAAAAAGAAATAGCTCATTTAGAGCTGGGAACAGTATATCTAACATATATATATTCCTGTTTAGAGTAAAACGCTATCTAATTTTAACGGTCAAACATAGAGTAGCCTCATTAAAAGTCGAGATGTCAGCAGTGTTTAATAAACCGGGTGTGGATCAAGCACTTTTAAAGCGGGGGTGGGAGTAAAGCAAGCCAACATTTGAAAATACTATTAAATGGGTTATTTGTTTATCATATTTAAAGTTCTTTAAAAGGGGCGTGCTTCCTGTCCCCTCCATCCCCTAAAAACTAACCACCCGCCTTGCCAAACAAACGGTTAGATGTGATTCATGTAAATGTAGCTGTACAGTGGAGCCTATAGAAAGTTTACCATTTAATAACTGAAAATCAACACATTTTTAAACTTTATTTATTTGTTCTGGGAGCGAATCTTGGTTCATTTAAAATATAGGACAACAGAGTTGGTGTATGTGGGTTCGATTCCCACCCTAAGCAATCATTTATTTCAGCTGGTGCAAAGCGGGCAAATTAGCTTAGTGGCCCCACACTGACTGTTGTTTCTATAAAAAAAATCAGACGGCCGCGGCTAGGTCTTGACAATGTTTTTCTTTTGAATACCTTATACAACAAAACCATGGTATAATTGTGAAAATTATACCATGGATAGCTATGGTATAATTTTCGGTTATTGAGATTTATACTCGGGTTGCACTCCCATAGGTTCCATTGAACAGCTATAGGTTAACTATAGGTTAACTATACTTAGCGCAGACTCCAAGATGTAAACAAATGGCTGTTTAAATATGCCTCCCACGTAAATCCACATGTATCGTAACCTGTGTGTAAACGGTTGTGGATTTCGTTCAAGTTGTGTTAACAATTACAATTGAATAAAACCTTACAGAACATTTATTCTGATTCTGACGCATAACAAAAAGAATTTACACATTAGAGAACGGAAAAATGGACAAAAACAAAATAAATTAAAATTCCGCGAAATTCCATTAATGATTTTGGCGCATTAACGTCATTTCAAAACATGACGTCATACGAATGAAAACGTCAAAGCTGAAGGTTTTTTTTTATTGCGTTTACCTTCTAAACTCGGATACAATTGCATTAGAATAAAGTTTTGAGGTAGGTGTTGTTGTTTTCTGTTGTATTGCATTATTCGCGCATTTACTGATTTCAGCAAGTCAACATGGCGGCTCCTTGGTTACAACATGTCAACAGTGAATTTGACGGTAGCTTACGATAAAAAATGTAAATTCAAAATTGCAAATGTTTACTGAGAAGTAAATAAAGTAATCACATTTTTTTCTAGCGGATAGTTAAGAAATCATTCATGCAGGTTTATTAGATTTGTTTTATATTTATCGAACAGCGGGTAAAATAGAACAGCCACACACACGGTATACCCATCATCGATTCAGTTTTTTAATGATCGTATTTGTCCTATTAGAATCGAAATAATTCATGGAAGCCATAGATTTGTTGTAAATTTACACATGGCCTGGGCCGTGATATTCGTTAATTTTATCCCTCGCTAACGCTCAGGATAAAATTCGAATATCACGGCCCAGGCCATGTGTAAATTTCCAACAAATCTATGGCTTCCATGAATTTATTTCTTAAACAATTTTTGGTCAAAGTATGGCCTTTCACACGGAGCCTTGGCTCATACCGAACAGCAAGCTATACTGGCTCCAAAATGACTACTGTAAAGCAATAAAAAGAGGACAACCAACGGTCTAGTTTATATATATATATATAAAAAAAGAGAATCGAGAAACATTTATCAACAAACGGCAACCACTGAACAACCGGTTTCTGGCTTAGCACAGGTGCAAAAAACTGCAGCGGTTTACATGTTTAAACTGAGCACAGTTAGCTGCGCGACCAGTTTTTTTAATAAACATGTTCACTGCATGATACATTTCTGTAAATAATGTTCATCTTATGATGTAACCATTATCTTTCACACTGATAAAAATAATGTTCTTGATAAAGATACTTTAAACTATCAACATCTATATATCGCTAAACTAACAGAAGGTTCATCCTATTCAATGCATTCAATTAACATCAGATACCTATTGTACTAAGTAATCATGGATCTACAAGATTAGTGAACATATTAGATATACTTATCAAATATTTACAGTGAACTTGAATATTTTTTTTTCATATATATATTATGTATTAAATTATATACCCTCGGGTACTAATAGTTCATTAACAAAGGTATCGCCCCATTGGAAGAAGTTTCATTAACGGTAACAATTGCATTGGACCAGATGCATATTTCGACAATTGATATCAAACAGTGATGCACGATACAAAATATGCCATTCCAAAAGTTAAAAAAAACGTTGAAGAACTGATAAAAAAAATATGATAGAAAACTTGAAATTGCTTATTTTTCTTTGTTTTTTATCATATGTTTTTGGAAAATTAGTCAAACATATAACCATGTTAAATTCTTCAATTTCTCAGGTGGATAGCTGTTTTTGATCGATTAAGTTTGCACCCCTAAAATATCTATCATTGCAAATACTTTTTAGGAATAAGGGTTTACATAAATTTTTGAGAACGTTTTTTCGCCGATTTTACACATACATGTATATTCGCTGTAATGTCAATATCATGTATTCAATCATAATTCAGCAGAAAAAGCATTTAAATGAGTAATATGATTTTCAACTTATCAAAGTTGTTTTCGAAATCATTTAAAACCTGGGGCATAGCCCATTGACTTTTCCTTGACCTCAAATTGTATTGGACTTAAAAAACGTTTTGCCATTTTCTTAATAATATTTGTGATAAAAGCTACAATGATTTCTGTTAATTTCGTTTGAGTGCTGCCGTTTCTGTCTTATTTGTAGATCAGACAATGGTGCATATTCGAGTCAATGGATGAACAAGATAACTTCGATATTGGCAAAATGTAAAAAAAAATTGCATGAACCGAGATAGCTTGAACAATGCAATTTAGTTTTAATTATTCGTCCCCGAAATTGAGATCGTATTCTTAGCTGTGGTTAACCCGAATTGTTGGATAACTTATCCCACTGACCATCTACTCCGTTTCTCATTTTTTTTTATATATCTAATCAATCCGTCAATGGATAATTATTTAAATCAAAGCAACAAATCAGGTTAAAAATTCATTTTGAAAAACATCTCTCAATTTTTTGGCTAATAATGATGCCATTTTCACATTACATGTTTTAAGCATCTTTACAAAATACGGTTCGATATCTTCAAATAATAAACACAACATATGCAACACAAGGAAAATTATTCTGGTAGCAAAAATTACGTAAATAACAGCCTATACTCTGTTTCAGTAATAGGTACAAGTTTAATAGTAATACCTGATCAACGTGTTCTTTTATGAATAAGAATGGACTTTCTGAACATTTATTGCTCGACTAATGACTTCAAGGTGAAATCCGATTGATTGATTTTTGTTAGCCGTAGGTGTACAGTTTCAAATAAGAAATGCACATTGAGGGCATGAACAGACTATTAATACACCCAATGGGAAAGAGACTGGTATTAACCAGTACTGCCACTAGAAATTGGGGGGGGGGGGGGGGGGGGGGGGTTATTAGACAGGTACCTAAAATTTTGCTAACACACCACCCGAGGACCACCCAAAGAATTGTTTCATGGGTCTTATTCGTGCAGTGTGTGGCACTTTCCCGACAAAAGACATCAAAATGCAGTTTTAAATATCTTTTTTTTCTCATTTTTCATCAATTCAGCTGGAGTTCAAGTTGTATAAAACCTGAAAACAATAGTTACTGTTGACGTTCACAATTAGTAGTATACATATTAAACATTAATCATAGCACTCTACTTACATTTCTTTTTTCTTTCTCTCATTTGTATTTACCATCTTGTTTTTTAAATTTTATAAACGTTTCCAATGAATACGCACAGAAAGCTATTTATAACACACGTGATCGCCTATGCTTTACTAACTTAGATGTACAAACAGCGACTGCATATAACAGGATTTGTGTTACTTGTAACAGTATTAATAATCATCTAGTTAATTTTGAAATACATTTTTTTCCTCACTGTGTTGACTTGTATTTTTATTTTATTTTCTTCCAAGTAATTCAAATGTAAAGCAGACACATAACAGATATTTGACCAAACAACTACCGTGTCTTTTATCTGCGTCCAGCGATATCCAGTTACAAATTCAAAAGAAAATATGTTACCTTATACCGACTAGTGAACTTAATCTGTCGCATAAACTTTCAACCTGTGTTTACTGATTACTTTACTTCAAATAAGCAATCATTTATTTCCTTCAATCTTAAGCTTTGTTTGCATGTCACCATTAACGTCTGGTCATTCAATGGAACTGGACCGTGATTCTGACAGCACATTTCATCGTGACATAAATTATACTGACATATCAATTGATTAAGGATGAATATTGTTATTACCCCCGGGTTGTGCACATGAAGATACGGTGTTAAAGTACTAACTATTCATTTTTTCTTGGCCAACAATATCTATACAAATGCTTATTAAATGAATAACTTTTACTGTATATCACTAGTCCACCATCTTGCTCGGTGCATGATAGTTTTTGTAAGAGTACTATGATGTTATAGTGAGTAATAAGTAGTTATTGTTATTGACCAAGCAAGTCGGACGGTATATAGAATTTAATCTGCACAGCTTAGGTAACCCTTATTAACCCGAACGACGTAGGAGTTCGGGTTAAAGGGTCATCCAGAGCGTGCAGATTAAATTTATATACCGATTTGATTGGCCAATAACTGTTTTAACACATGACGTCATTAATTTACGTGAACGTTTTAGATGTGGACGATATTCCGCAATCCACGGATCATAAGAGTTTCTTGTAGGGTAAAGAAAGGGGGAAATACGACTTTGGTAAGTTTTAAATTGATAACTTTTTTTTTGGGGTTTAGACTTATTGTAAAATTGCGATTTAATGGTAGATTTTTTTATGTTTCTGTTAAATCTTTTCCCATTTTTTATTTAATAAATGACGATTTAGACTTTGACAAATTGTGTACTTTCAAATCGTTGTATGATAAAAAAAAAAACTCATAACTGAAAGGGTTATTGAGTTTAGACTAATTGCTTTTGAATTTCTTTCCCTCAATGATATGCTTTAAAGGGGCACTAGCTGTCAAATTCATGGTCACCGATTTGACTCAAATTCTCATATTTGATTTATAACAATGTAAAACATTTATCCAAACTATCAAAAGTCTAAAATAAACAGTTTACACAGCATGAGGTAGATAATATATAGGTTCGTTTCGTGTGTATTTTAGTCCAGACACCATACAATTAACTATCGATTTGACCTCAGATGACCATATAAGCGAAGTAAACATAAATAAAGATATGAATAGATTAAACCAACACGTGTAATTGGATTTTCATATGTCTGTTTGATTTTATTTATAGATTTAAAATAGATGTTTCTCATTGTTTTTAACCGTATAAGAATGATTTTATGTGCATCGAATTAGTAATCAAATGGTTTACCGTAGTTTCACTTTCATTGTTGACATTCTTTTTCTTTAAATAACCAGTACACGTACAATGCATGCGTTGTCAATCTCTAGCTAGGGGTTAAATTGAAGTTCACATGAATACGGATTTAAAGAGGTCGACTATTTCACTTGCAAGTGAATAACTAATTATCAATGTTTCTTTGTGTAATTTGACAAAATTGAACCCTTTTGGCTGCAAAAATCGAATTGTTTTTTCACTATTTCACTTTCATTATTGATTGAACAGAAAAAATCAAACTTTAGATTTTTATGTATCTCGTAGCTAATGCCCCTTTAATAGAGAAAGATAAACCGAGGAAGATGTTATATTACCTAAATTTTAAATGTTGAATAAACAGAAAATACGTTTCTCTTTCCAATCTTTTACTCCCCCTCCCAAAATTTCTTTGTACCAACTGTATTATTATTATTATTATTACTATGTAAGACACGTCCATCTAAATGATAATCTCCCTGTTTTTAAACAAACTTTTAAAAATATGATCCCCCCTTTAAATCCAAAAATATGGGGAATAGATATTTAAAAAGTCGTTATAAATTCCATTGAGTCTAAAACTAATCCAAATCAGATTTCTTTTATTCTTATATACATTTCGTTTTTGGCAGAAATAATCAAAATTTTTTTTAACTATCTTTCTAACTTTAAAACGCTGATTTAAGATTTATGCTGTACACAAAATATAACAAAACATTTTATATTTAAGCTAAGATAAAAAAAAAAAAAAAAAGGTCGAGAAACCTTTCTTTTTTCCTATTTTGAAACTACGATGTTTGAACAAAGTTCAACTTTGTCGTAATTTCAAGGCAGCTGGCGGATTCGGGGGGTAGGGGCGAACATGTCGTTCACCCTAGGATTGGACAAGGTATCGTGTTTTAGCTTAAAATCGTCAATATTGTTTTTAGTCTCGCTACACTCGGTGATATTTTTTTTTAATTTGATAGAATAACGCCCCTTTAAAAATCTAGGAACCGCCCCTAAAGGTAAAAATAGATTTGAACTGTGCAGTCGATATCTGAGGTAGTTAATGCACACCTTTGCTGTGCATTATCCAGATTATAGCACAGTAAGAACAAAGAGATTTTAGCCATGCCATGTATAACATAATTTAAAAAAAGATCTATAAATTTGAACTGCCTGGTACAGAAAGTCGGACATGATGCTACAAAACGATATATGACTGTAATAGATTGGTTGCAGTGCATATAGAATCTTTACTCTGGGACACTTAGTGAATCCAAAAAGAAGGAAAAAAGATTGGTAACCTTTAAAAACTAATTATATTAACTACTTATGCACAATAATACACGGTCATGTTAGTTTAGTCGTTTAATGATAATAGTAGTTTTTCTTGTATAATTTATACAAGAAAAACTACAATGCATACTACACGCTCATTAAACACACGGGGGGTAACTTCCTATTATTGGGTATACGGGGATGTGCCAAAAATATGGGTCATAATTTTGCGAGATTTTATATAAAAATGACCCTCCTTTTTAATGATATCCTATATTAAAATGCATTTACGTTTGATAACTGTATATTGATTTGGGGTATGATCTACTAACATATCATATATAAATATGCTATTGATACGCACCAAACGATGTCAATTCATATATAAAAACTCAAGGGTAGCTGGTATACTTATGAATTATGAGTGATGATGAGTTAGTGCTTATATAAGCATGAGTCATATTTTAAATATTGTGTATAAGTATAGGTCATTCTTTCTTAAATATTTATACAACTATCGGTACTGAATTTCAGTGAATGTTATATTAAAATGGGTACGTTTTTTGAGGCAAAATGATGGCACACCCCTACCCTCCCCCCGTGATTAAACATAAGGAAACTATAAAACATGTCCTTGATTAATTATTCTTTAAAAAAAAAATAACTATAAAAGTTACCGGTTGCTTGTAAAATGAATTGTCTTCCTAAGAGATGGACACATTTTATATTTATGCATTTACGTGGTTTCTGACACTTACCATTAAAACGTTAATGGAAAGAATATAGAACTATAAACCAATTTAAGACCTAAAAATCAATTGTTAATCAACTTCAACAGTTCAATTGACACAGTTAGGATATATGATTGCGTAATTTGTTCTTCCAAACAAAGACATGTACTTTACAATAGAACAAGGAAGGCGAATTCACCAATACATCATACTTATAATCATCAACTTTTTTTTTAAAGTAATAACAAACGACTTTCAATTTGTTAAAAAGCAACATTGTTCTTTACTGTTATTATGTAATGCTAGCCCTAAATCTTCCTAAATTATTAAACAAAAACGATTAAAAGTTGGAAAATTACTATTATAGCAGGATAAGATAGAGATCTTTTCGTCAAAGCTTACTAGATTCTACTTTCGGCATTTTGAAATTATCAAGGCTTAGTCTCTAGCCATCAATCATGCATTGACATACTTTTATAATTCGATCCCTTTCGGGACTGTATCAACTATAAGTAAAACAAAAATGAATGTAATACGTGGGAAAATATTCACAAGACTATGAATAACTTTACGTCAATTGGACATCAATGCATCGACACAAATGACCAATAGACAAGTAGGTCAATATTGTATTATTTAACTATAGACAGATATCTTAACAATGTGTTAAACTCTCAACCGACCGCGCATTAAAAGTTGTGAATGAATTTTACAAGGGGAGTCAAAGATCTGACAATAACACTCAATTCGCCAAACACAATTCTAATTTGCATAAAACACTAACGAGGTTAATGACATTTGACAGGCAAGAGTTATTAAAAGGGTAGGACTATTTCTGAAATAAGCCTAAAATATTCGTACAAATCCCATGTTGTTCGAAACACCACAATGGAATCATTAATTCACTGTTGGTTACTAAACAAGTAGTTGAGTATCTTAACATTCGTGTTTTTAAATACTATGCATAAGTTTACCATCGATTAGGAGTTTTGACAGCGCTCCTCTAGAAGTCTGTAACTAAAATACATTTAAAAAAACGGTACTAGTCGCTTGTTTATATTCTGGATAACCCTCTTGCAATATGTAAACTAATTAATTAGAATTTTAACTTTCTGTAATAATAGCAATCTATAAATGATGTTAAATTATTACATTTTTCAAAAGACATCATTGATATCGTTGACCTTTTATTATTTAACATACATTAATTGAACACCGCCGTCCAATTTAATCCCCCCACTCATAAAATGTCCATCAATAATCTACGTCTCTTACTAAAGAACAACTATTTTATTCTGTCATTGCGCAAGATAGACACGAAAACCATGTAATCATATACTCACATTAAGATAGATTACTCATATATCATACAACAAAAAGTAAAACTTCCGTAACATCATGCATAAACAAAATGGCAATTGTTAAGTGAATAAGTTTCCTTTACAAATTCGAGGCAGTTGCTTTAGTTTATTATAGGGAAATTATTCTGTGGTGGGTCGCTGACCTTTTAGAAGTTATATCTCCAGATTTTCCTACTTTATAATCATATTATTATTAATAATGCGTAGGAATACATAAGACATGGAAACATGATGTAACTATGCCAACGCTTGTCTTTTGTTGAAGGTCATATGTTGACCTCTAGATGTCTTACTGATGCGGTCTCATTGGGGTATATCATCTTTTTTTTTATATTAACAAAGTGAATTTCTTGGAAAAGTACTTAATATTATTTTCCTTTTCTTTCGTCCAAAGGGTTCATACAGTAATATGAGGTATGTACATAATATGAAATATGTAAATCGTTACAGTTTAACATCCTTCGTAGTCTTCCATGATAATCGCATGGATGTAATCTAAGAGAATTAGTCAAGGACATACAGAAGCCTTTAAAGTGACTTGTTTTAATGAAAATAGCTATACAAACATAAAAGTAAAAAAGGTATTCTTACCTGACTTTTGTATTATCCATGTTGATGAATGTAAGTTAAAACTATAACATTATAACCGAGATTAATCAAAGTCCGATTATTTATAAGTTCTCACAGTCTGTGTTTAAAAACTATAACAGGTTATTTTGTCACTGTAGCCACATGAATAAAACATTAAGAAAATGACAAAATGACATAAAAATATGAAGACAATCGGGGCGTGAATTTCACCTGTTGGCAAAATAGTAAGGTGTTATTTTCTATCATCCGGTTGTGTTTCCATGCATATTTTATCTTATTTATATATTTAAACACGTTAAAGTTATCTATGATATAACCGTAACTCGGGTACATTTAAATAAAAGATATTTTTTTTATTTTTTTTAATTGTATCAGAGTTATGTAAAGATCTAAGTAAGCAGCTTAACCGTGATATTGCATTTCATTAAGTATTAAAATACATTTAGCATTCTTGCCTGTATTTGACTTGAGGCGGTAATCATGTCTCATACTTTGCTTTGAGTTCTAAAATATTCATTAGAGATTGATTCGTATGATCTGAGAATATACCATTTATCAAATTTTTTTATATTTTAATTAATAAAAAGTTACAGTTCTTGACTTATAATTAAGGGTTATGTAACTGAGTCCGACGGTAAGATGACAATGACTATCAGATAGAAACAATGCCCACGACAATTTAAATTGTACGCATTTCAGGTGGTCTGCTAGTTTCAAATTTATAAATGTTGACATATCTCATGTACCATTATGATATGTAGAGACAAACATTTAAATTTGTATGGCATGTTTTATTATATATAAACCTATAGCATTCAAACTGAAGGGTTTCAATTCGTATGCGGAATGATGTATTTTTTCAAGTTATCGATTATAATAATTGATTTGGAGTTTTATCGCAAGTGTGCGAGAAGACGTGCGTTCAGGCGGTTTTGCGGCTCTAGTTGTTTCTGTGCATTAACTTATTCAGATTTCAAATCAATGCTATTCATTCCCAAAAGAGGTAATTTTCCATAAGATTGATTTTTTCTCTCACTTTTACCGTTTAGAAGTTATGATCCTTGATGATAAGAAAAATGACACTTTATGCCGTTTCTGCGCAATTACTTTTAAACTCTCAAACAATTGCTTTTCACATCCAAAAATGTTGGTACTAATGACAAAGGTGAAGTTATGTTTGATATTAACAGTTTCCACTTTTGTCCTTCATGATTTATATTTACAAAATGTATGACCCTTAGATTGTAACTGATTGGAAAATGGCACTTTCTGTTGTTTCCGTGCAATATCTTGACTCAATATCGTTACAATTTTAGTATAAATTGTTACTGATGACAAAAAGTAGGTCAACATTAATATTGCCTATCTCCACTTTTGCCTTTACAGGGTATTGTTCTTAAAGATACTTTAAACTGTTCAACCAATGGTTTTCAAATTTTAATAAGATTTGTAACTTATTTACAATCGAGGTCATGGTCAATTTTGCCGTTCAGAAGTGATGGTCATTTTTTTTGCTACAACAATGCCACTGGTACATGTAATACAACCAAGATTTGCTGTCATTTGAATCAATATGTTTAAACTCTTTCTTGTTTCTCTGTTATTAATGTTCTTGCGTGTGTTTGTACTGTATTTCTGTCACGTAGTGTTTTAGCGATATTTTTAACATTGTCATAAAGCGGGAGATTTCCAGGTTCAAACCACCGTTTGTCCTGTACTAAGCCAGGAATTTGGCAGTTGTTATTAAATAGTTCGTTTATATGTGATTTAGCGTTTGTTTTTGTTGTACTTTGGTGTTATTGTTGTTCTTGTTGTTCTTGTTGTTCCTTTGTTTTCTTCTAAAAGTTCATGTGTTTCCATCGGTTTTGATTTGTATCCCAGATTTGGTTCATCTCAATCGATTTACGAATTAATTGAAACTTTCTCAGAATCTTCCTCATTTAGACTATTGAGTGCACGTCATATTTATTTTGGTTTCAAGAATATGTTTGAGATTAACCTTACCTATGGACTTAGCAAGAGTCGGGGTATTATTTTGTGAGCTTTTCTCACAGTACCTATAGTTTCATTCATTGAAAGAAATATAATTAAGGTACAGATGATTTATAAGCTTCATCTAGTATTTACGCGAAAGGCAAAAAAAGGCCTGTTTCTAACTAAAAATAGATGTGCCAAAATCACACAAATGGCATCGTCCACACAAATAAAGAACTTTTCATGATAAAAAAGTAATTGAAAATGGAAACTGAAATGTGTCAAAAAGACAACAACCCGACCAAAAGAGCATAAAACAGTCCGCAATTTCAGCAATGATCAACGGAGCGGCGGAACCAAACATAAACTCGATCTTTAACTCATTGTAGTAAACTCTCATATGTGAAAAGTAAAATCACCAAAATACTGAACTCCGAGGAAAATTCAAAACGGAAAGTCCCTAATCAAATGGCAAAATCAAAAGCTCAAACACATCAAACGAATGGACAGCAACTGCTATATTCCTGACTTAGTACAGGCAATTTCTTATGTAAAAAATGGTGGATTGAACCGGGTTTTATAGCTAGCTAAACCTCTCACTTGTATGACAGTCCAATGCAGGCGTTTAGAAAAAATATCATATAATTGTTCGTTTCGAAATAAGAGAATGACGGAGTGCCGGACAAGGATAGAACTATATGACCAGACAACTAAGTGGCGGAGCCTTACAAAGGCTATAAAGGCCCCTTGAATATAAACTTAGACATTCTTTTAAAAAAACAACAAGTCTAGAAGCAACGTCGGCGATAAAACCTATGCAGATAAATATAAAACTCCTACCGCTCCAGACAACGTTGTGTAAAGTAATCAAAAGGTTGAATATAGAAACGTAAGCGGTATTTAGTGACCTGACTATTATAAGTAGACAAATATTATTTTATTCATTCATCGGCAGCATCATCTCGCTTTTAAAACACACAAAAAATTTAGCTATTATTTTCCGTGATCAATGGCAAGTGTAGAATAGACTATTTCTGCCAACAAGTTTTAATAAACTATTTCAACAGCATGATACATTAAATCAATTTTTTCAAAGTATTCTCCTACTAACAAAAACATATATAATAATATTATGTAACATAATGTACTTTACAATTAGGACAACACAATACACTGTCAGGTCATACAATAAATAACAAAAAAAAAGATGACAACTGCTTATTACAATTTTTTCATGCATCACTAAGTTCTTATATAATTATTTTGACAATTTTCCATACATGTGATATGCTGTTATATTAGTCTTTACTTCCATGCATTTTTTTGTCATCTTACAACTTCAGATTTAAGTAAATATGTTTTGAAAGGATAACGCCATTTTGGTTTGAATTATATAACGATAAGGAGGTACCATTAAGACTTCAGCGGTATCAGTTTATCCCTCTGCACTGATTTTAGTCTCGATCATCCAACCGCTTTATTTTTCAAAGTAGAGCGTCGTCTGGGTAATCGAGACTACACTGACTTATGGAAAGTGAGGAGGTAGCATATTATGGCGGTAATTCAAAGATGTTCCCCTACAATGTTTTGGTTTTCGTGCATGTTTGGCCGATGCCTCTCGAAAAACAATGTACCTTATATATTCCCGTTCACCTATGTATTTCACTACTTTTAACACAAATTCAATGATTATATAATTTTTAAATTGTCTGTTTATTCAATACGATGTTTCGATATACTTTTGTTCCTTGTATATCTTTTTTCAGTTCCAGGAACAAGTTAATAGATTTTTTTTAATACTAAGCAATAAAGATATGATCATGTTTAAACATCCGACACATTAAGACATATCTCACTCCGGCAAATTCAGTTTTGATCAGAAAGTTCGCTTCATTGCAATGTCATAAGGAAATGATTCAGTCTTTAACATTGTCTTAACTTGACTATATTTGTTAAGAAAAAATATAAAGGAATACTATTTTTTTTCTACATAGGCATATATCAATTTTGATAAAGTGGCAGACGGCGCGTCCAATATGAATTATGATATTCTATTGCAATGAGATTTGTTTGGTAATCGTACATATTTTCTACAATTCATTTACTTGTATTAATATAGTTTGAAGGTTTTGACTTTGATTGTTTTGTGTACTTTTATTGATAGGAAAATGAAAGTCCTGTTATATAATTTTTTATTTGTTATGTAGAGAGCTAGAAGAATTCGTAATATGTCAAATAAAGGCAACAGTGGTTTCGATGTTCAATATCTCGTTTCCATTTGTTGACTCTGGTTTTTTTTGCTTGTGGCAAATCGGTGCTAAGTCACATTTGGTGATATCAAAAGCGTTGGACAGAAAACGGATTGTGGCAACGTCAAGTGGTATATTTCTGTGGTAATATGTGATATAGATGTGGTAAAGCGGTCATCTAAATCAGGAAGAGTCTGTGACACGTTTGAACAAAAGACAACTTAAAACAATTTAAATGGAACATTTATATGAAAAATGTCGTTATTGCTTGCTCTCAAATGACCAACTTTTAGATGAAAGTCAAGGTGTTAAGTAGTTTAATAAGAAAGATCTCATCAGTAGAGTCACCAAAGTTGCATTATTCAGTGAGTGAAAATCATTAGTAGAGTTTCTGTATAAATATGTCTCAGTAACAGGGAGTGCTCATTACACCACAAAAGGCTGAGGTCAACGTTACATAAATTTTACTGTCATCATCACGTATTGGTTCACCGTTACGATGTGTCGATGTCTCACTCTGTAGTGACACGTATTCGCAGTCTTTGGTATCTTAACCTTTTATAGAGAATGTATTCGTGGTCTTAGATATATACTAGTTTAGTATTGTGTCATACTCTCGATTGTGAAATTTTACAGAGTGAATTTGCATGGCAAGTGATGCCTGAATAACAAGAGACGCTTGAATAACAAGTGATGCCTGAATAACAAGAGACGCTTATGGGCAAGTGATGCCTGAATAACAAGAGACGCTTATGGGCAAGTGATGCCTGAATAACAAGAGACGCTTATGGGCTAGTGATGCCTGAATAACAAGAGACGCTTATGTCGACGCATAAGGTCTCGCTCCTTTTGGAGTCGGTAAAATACTTTGGTCTTAATTTGTCTTTCCCAATGCAAACTAGTATGACCTTCCGTGACCGGATATATCCTTGATGATAGCTGTAAGTTTGTGTTTGTTTGAATGGACATTTATAACAGGGGTTTTAAAACATGATTTGTACATATCTTTAAATTCCCAAATGGTAGTAAATACTGTTAAGGTTTGGTGCAAAATGTAAAATATTATAACAAAAATGTCGTCCTCAAAGGTAGATTCAAGATAGTGAATACCAAAAAAAACAAACCTGAAAAACTTTATCAACAAACGAACCCAGTAGGAATCAACTGGTATATTCCTGACTTGGAACAGGCATTACCCGAGAATATGGGTTGGTTAAAGCTAGATAAAACTCACTATTGTATGAAAGTTGTTTATTGTTGCGTTATATTGTCACGAGCAATCAACACACCGTACTATTTGAAGGTGACAGGAAATGTGATTCAGCAGCCAAAATTCTTTAAACATATACCACAGAACTACAACACAGTAAGGTACAATATTCAATCAAGCTTACAAACAATGACGTCAGAAAAAAATGTTGTAGCTGATAGTTAATTTGACAAAGACGCCAATAAAAAAGTGTTTGAAGTTGATAGTAAGTTGACAAAGACGTCGATGCATATCCCGCTTCTAAAAAAATGGTAAAAATGGTCATTTATCGAGACAACATGCAGAGTTTATAATGTATTCTGACGATGACTATGCATAATAGCGAGATTTATCGAGCTACAGGAGGGGTTCTAGATATAGTTCATTATTTATTACAACAAAGGGTGTCATAGTTTCAAATTATTGAATCAAGTAGTTTTGTTGTTTATCTAAAGACCAGCGTTTTAAGGAGAGGTTTAGCTCTTTAAAACCATGTTAAACCCACATTTTCTACATAAGAAAATGCCTGTACCAAGTCAGGAATATGACAGTAGTAATCCATCCTTGTTGTCTGTTCTGTGGTAGGTTTGTTGTCTCTTTGACACATTTCCCATTTCCATTCTCAATTTTACTTTGATTTGTTTGAGCTTTGGATTTAGCCATTTGATAAGGAATTTTCCGTTTTGAATTTTCCTCGGAGTTCAGTATTTATTTTTTTGTGATTTTACTTTTTTATCCGATGGTATATTTGTAGAAGTTGCGAACTCGCATTGAACATTTGGTATAACTAACGTGATTATGAGTAACGTCATTTGAAAATATGCACAATCGTTAGTTAATATATTATGTTTTATTGACATAAACCGACCATCTACTAGTAATCTGTGAACAAATATTAGTAGATTCATAATCCAGATCTTTGTGTGATAAATTGAAAGATAATTGGACACCTGCTATTTCAGATGCGTAAAGCAGATATTGAGTACTTAGTACATTGAAGTCATGTAAAAGAAGTTGTTCATACAACATAACATTTTTCTACCTTCTATAGTTAACAATTATGTTTCTTTTGATTTTTTTTCTTCAGGAAGTTTGACTGTTCATATTGAAGGTAATTAAAAAAAATAGCACGAAACACACCAAAGGTGTTTTTTTCATTTTACGCTAATTTCCAAGAAAACATTGTTTAGGCCTCGAATACTATTTCAAAGTTACAGTGAGGCATACAACACGTAGCAAATAATCACCTCAGTGCAATTTATAATAAATTAATTTCAAACATTATGTTGATAAACATGTGTGTAAGCGTAACATTTCAAAATTTTAATGTTAGTACCTTTCAGTATCGGCATTTCAAACTTTTCATGTTAATATCTTTCAGTATCGGCATTTCAAACTTTTCATGTTAATATCTTTCAGTATCGACATTTCAAACTTTTCATGTTAATACCTTTCAGTATTGACATTTCAAACTTTTCATGTTTATACCTTTCAGTATCGACATTTCAAAATGATTTGATGCAATTCAATGGTGTCTGGTTGATGGTTTATTGAGGAACGGTAAATGGTGACAAATGTATTATGTAATTAAAAAAAACAAACGGATCGAAGACTGTTGAATCGCGTTGAACCATGTCGCCCTTCTGTATATACTGCTTACCGCTGGATAATGCAATAGTGGGGCAGACTTATTAACAAAGGTGGCCTGGAACAGACAAAATTGAGTATTAAAAAATTTATATAAACTACGGCCTAAAATGATACATATTTCCCTTATAACCAAAAGAGGTGTTTATAAAAAAATCATTTTTGTACTTCTTCCGTCCAGCAGTTAATCCTTGCGTATAGCGGATGTCCTTCTGGTGGTTTGAGATATACAAACGTAAACACATGCAGACTGACAGAAATATCCAGTATAGTAGGATTGCTCTCTGTGCGTTTAAGAGTCCTGGAACCCCTTTAATGTGCCATAGACTACCTTTAGCAAGGCAAAATGTCTGCACCTATCCAGCAGACGTTACGTTTTCTTTGATGAACCAGCTAATTGAACCTTCCTGTTGATGTTAATGTTGATTTGTCCTCGTGTTAAAAGTTCATGAAATATCTGACACTTGATATTAAACCACCAACAATCAATTAATCCTCAATTTTCCACATGAAATTTGCGGTGCATGGCGACATTAAGCGCTTTTGGGTTTCTTTCCCGTAGGAGGCTTCAACTAAACTTTGAAGCTATAAAATCATACATTTTTGGCCAAAATATAAGGTCAACTTAACTGGATGGACAGCCCTAGTTTTTTTTTAAAACTTTATAAAAAAAATCAACGAGAATTAAGGAATGTGAGTTATAAATCATATTACTGCTGGAGATTTACTACTTGGGTTTATTACAGACTTTAAAAAACCGAGGCTGTATAATTCAAAATAGCTATAAGAGACACATAAAGAATAGATAAAATTCAAAGCGGAAAGCCCCTTAATACTGGACATTTGAAGACAAAAATGATGAGTTGAATCTGGTTTTATGGCTAGCCAAACCTCCCGTTTTTTTGTCAATGTTAAAACATACCGCTAAAATTACAGACAACATTGCGCGACAGAAATACAGTACAAACAAAGGCAAGAATATTTAGCATATGATATACATTTCCCAACTTATTCGATATTCAAGAGCTTGCAGCTCCTACTCAGACTTTGTAAAAGAGGGACGAAAGATACCAGAGGGACAGTCAAACTCATAAACCAAAAATAAACTGACAACGTCATGGCTAAAAATGAAAAAAAGACAAACAATAGTACACATGACACAACATAGTAAAACGTCACCAGTGTCTGAGCAGAAAGTTGAGGAACCAGGGGTATGTCAAAGAACGACTCGTCCTTTTTCTAAAAAAAAATCATCAGAAGGTATCAAGACCTTGTTGATAAATATTCCGTTTCAACTTCACAAATAATACATGATGGTCTTGATATATAAATTCTGCATACTGACGTTGTTTATCATCTTAACTACATGTTATATTGTTCTTTTATTTGTCTTTGTTCAATATTTGTTCAATTATTAATATTACTTTTACTGTTTGGTCTGTTTTATGAGATATCCATTTGACGTGGTTCGGTACTTATACATCCTGTCAATGTGTTTGTATTATCTTTCATTTTTGCTGGTGTGTTTTGTATACGACTTTTTGTGTTTCTTTGGTTCTTATAACGTGACTCTGTACTTTTAAAGATACCGTCATTATGTTATTGTTCTATTATATGTGATTATGTTATTGTTCTATTATATCATTATGTTATTGTTCTATTATATGTGATTATGTTATTGTTCTATTATATATCATTATGTTATATGTCATTATGTTATTGTTCTATTATATGTCATTATGTTATTGTTCTATTATATGTGATTATGTTATTGTTCTATTATATGTCATTATGTTATTGTTCTATTATATGTGATTATGTTATTGTTCTATTATATACCATTATGTTATTGTTCTATTATATATCATTATGTTATTGTTCTATTATATGTCATTATGTTATTGTTCTATTATATGTGATTATGTTATTGTTCTATTATATGTGATTATGTTATTGTTCTATTATATCATTATGTTATTGTTCTATTATATGTCATTATGTTATTGTTCTATTATATGTCATTATGTTATTGTTCTATTATATGTCATTATGTTATTGTTCTATTATATGTCATTATGTTATTGTTCTATTATATGTCATTACGTTATTGTTCTATTATATCTCATTATGTTATTGATATATTATAAATTTGATAATACTTTGAACGACACACGACAAAATCATTTTACTCGCTTAGTGGTATAAACACTATATGGATTCTTATAAATTCTTAAGAATATCTGGATAATTTTAAATCTCGGTCTGTTTCTGAAATTAAGTCTGACATAACTTTTGATTTAATAACATAGTTGTAAAAACAAGCCATGAACAGACACAATGTATCATTAAATCATAAAGCACTGTCTCAAGTGGCCTACGATATCCTCTGGAACTGAATGCCCAAATACAAGGCATTATGCATGCAATGAATCTGATTATATATAACTATGAAAGTTATACAAAATCACGTGTCATTCGCATACCATTGGTATCATACGCTTATATAATGTTACAAAATGTTAATGTAAAATAGGAATGAAAATTGGTGTTGCAAATGGGAGTGGTTAATGACATCATACCTTATATTCAACAACTATGGTGCAAGGGATTATCTTTTAAAAATCGTAAAGTAAATGATAATGCCCGCGTCACACTGTCCCGATTTTTACGCCGATGGCAACACGATAATGGAAATTTTCAAAATCGGGACTGATCGTATCAAGATCGGGCTATTCGTAGTGTCATCTTTAACCATCGTAGAACCATCGGCCACTTTTTCTAGCCTTCGGGGAAAACTTCGGGAAGGGTTCTAAATTTTTTAACATGTTAAAAAATCCCCGAAGGTGCGTCCGATGTTGAGGGTTCGTATTGAGTTCGTATCACCATCCTCACCATCGTAATGTTACCGGGAATGCATCTTTGAACATCGTATTGCATTCGTGTTTCCATCGTTTCCATCGGACAGTTTTGACATTACGATGTCTACACGAATGAATCAGGAAGCTACCCGAAGGTCTTACGATGGCAACACGACTTCATGAAGACCTCGTAATCCCGTCGTGTTGCCATCGAATAAAAGTACGAAGGCGACAAGATGGAACTACGACGGCAATAAATCCAGCTAAATGTAAGTTAATTTTCGCTCTAAAATACATTTAAAGTGCTATGCGCGATATTCACTGGTCAGTCTAATGCGACAGTTAAGAAAGACGTTCACAAAACATGGAGCTCATATCATATGATTCTATGAGAACAAGAAAGGCGACAGCGTTTTTTCTATTAATTTAAATGGAACAAGAAGAGCAGCTATTACAGGCTCAGGATTTACTTTTACAAGTAAAATATTATTTTTTGTCAATTTTCCATATCAAGTAACATAATGAAAATCATAAACGCGCCTCGTACACCAACACTGCAGGTACACGTATATAGGGAAACCAACTTTTCTTCAATTTTCTAATCTTTTATGTATCGTCTGAGTTGTTGTCACACGAATGTTTACTCCATAACCATTTTGTTTTTCTATATGTCATATTTTGCCGCATTTGTTGCTTTCCTCGCATCCTTTCTTTTGCCTATATTATTATGATATTCTCCTGGAAAGAGCTCCTTTTGAATAAAAGGGATCAACGAACCCATTACCTTACCTTTAAGATAGATCAGTAAACATGGGCATAATTAGGGGTGATTATTCAGACTAGTGCACACATTTTACAGTTCAAACAAGGCAATACCGAGCGTGGCATCCCCTCGTATGTAACATATTGGGGACAAATATGGACACTATATTTGTATATAACCCATGCAGAAAATGGTAAATTAAATATGCATATTTGATACATAAAATATTTTTTTTAGAAATCAAACAAAACATTCAGTAACTGGAAATACCTTTAATATTATCTTTAGAACCAGCAGGTAAAAAAATGAGCAACCAATTTCCTGTGTATTATGCCATTTCAAGGAGAAAAAACAAGTCCATATACATGACCTTGACCTTTGGCCTTGAACGTAAAAAATGTCAGATCATTACAAGGAGGAACAATATACCAAATGTGGTTAAATTGTTTTGAAGCATATTGGTTTTAGAGTGTCCACAAGGGTGATATTGACTTGTATTACAACTGCCACTGTGACCTTGACCGTTGAACTTTTAAGTCAATAGCGCTTAAGATATTCTTAACGAGTAACACCATACCAAGTTTTGAGCATTTTGGTTCTAGAGTGTCCATAACAATTTTATCTACACGCAACTTACATGTAGTCGGCGAGGAGATAATAAACTAAGTTTTAATAGAATTAGACAAAAAGATCGATTTCCCGCCATGTATGGCAGACTTGTACAGAAACGATATATGTTGTCGAAATTCTGTTCGTATCACAAAACGCGTGATGCCTTCGGCATATAACTTAAATGCATCGTAAGCTGTACACGACGTCTTTTAGACATCGTATGGCCATCGCGCCATCATCGTAATCCATCGTGTAGCCTTCGTAATCCATCGTGTAGCTTTCGTGATCCATCGTGTACGCTTCGGCTGAGATATGAAGCTAAATACCCGTCTTCGGTTAACCTTCGTATGTCCATCTTTTGCTATCGTATATAATTTCGGCACCATCGTATAGACTTCGTTATTCATCGTACTTGCTTCGGTCACTTTTTGGCATTTTAACGAGATCGGGACCAACTTCGTACGAACTTACAATTTTCGCATTCGGGTGTCCATCGTATATAAAAATCGGGACAGTGTGACGCGGGCATAACCGATATAACCGATATAATCTCTAATTTCATTTCAATTGTCTATTTCTTGACATCTATAAATTTCCTGGTATAATATTTAAGTTTCAGTCTTTTAAGTGTTTTTGTTATTGTTATTCAGGGCAAGCAAACTATTTCGGAAGGATTTTTCAGGGAATAAGAGTGGCATATCTGTTGGAGTTAGTGTTTCTACTATATCGTGTATAGCATCAACCATGCAAACATTTTACCTTTGTTCAAATTGGAAATATAACTTTTCTATTTGGCGTTCAAAATCGCATTATGGGTTTTCATTGAAAGTAAATTGAAAGAGTACCATTATGACTTTAATATTCACAAATAGTTGATTTAGTTTAAAACGTTCATCAAATATGCGCCTAATTGTCATTTTGCAAAAGAAAACGTTTTTGATTAGATACAAAAAGAAGTAAAAGGATAGTATCACAGTACGTCTATTACTATTTTATTTAATACATATCATATATTTTAATTTTTTTTGTGATTCCAAAAGTACATGTTTAAACTTGATATTATATATATATATATAGTTATGGTTATGGGGGTTGGTGTGGTAAAAATAATGTTTATGCATATATATATATATATAGTTATGGTTAATGATTGTTAGGTTCGCTGACTTTGACGCGAACTATCTTTAAATTTAACTATATACTAACAACTAACCTTTCTTGTGCAGAAAAGTCAACAATTTGACATTGGTAGTGTTCTATCGTATCTCATTCCTGAAAGAGAAAACTATTTTTTACAATGTTATTCATTCCTGAATGCTAATACTCATTCACTATTTATAAAAAAGTTGAATGATATAGAGTAAACTGTATATGATATAAATGGTTCTGTTTCTTTATGTTTTTCTGTCAATATCAAATAATTTTGTCAGCCAATACCCTTTTTTGACAAAACTACAGTAAATGCTTGGTGATCAGAAACATCGACCAAAGTTTCATAACTATACTATTTTAAACTCACGAGCTTTTATCTTTTGACAATTTAGATGATACATTCGGTTGAAATTTGGTAAAAACCCGATTATTTAAAGAAATACATGTAAACCAGAAGTTATAGGATTTCTTGTCAATAAATCACATTTTTTATCTGAAAAACGCCAAAAGAAAGGTGAAACCTGTAGAAAGGAAAAATAACAAGACTCACAAAATACCATTAAATAATATCTACATATATGGAAAGATATCTGATTGTAATGAAGGAAAAGATAAATATCAAAATGACATATGTTTTACTAGGCGAGCGATTCAGTAAAGGTTATCCTTCGAGGACGCGGTTTGTCAGTGTCAGATCACCCGATGGCCGGAGGTCAGAGGGTGATCTAACACTGACACACCAAGTCCGAATGGGATAACTATTTTACATCCCAGCTGTTTTTTATTAGACGAAAAACCATTTACAATTCATAAAATCTAGTTTAGAACGCCACACAACCATTATAATATACTTTATATATTATTATATGATGTATACTCTTTATGACCCCAAACACGATGAGTAGATATCAAATAATGTCAATTCGCCCCACTGGCCCATCGGCCCACACTATATCGCCACTTTATAAAAAAATCGCCCCACTCTTGTTTACCGACTCGACCCATTTTTGTAAAAGTGTAAAATAAAATTGAACAATCAGTCTGACAACTCACTTTATAGCGAAAAGGGTTTAAACCCCACTGAAAAAAAGGTCTGCCAACTCGCCCCACTTATAAAAATATCTTGCTTCCTTTAAGTATGTTAAATTATTGATAGTTCGTATCCAGTTGTCCTGGTGTAGTCGTATGTGTCGTTGCTTGATATGCTAAAGGTCTTGAGTTCGAATCCCAGCATATTCACTGGATTTTTTTCTACGCGAATTCTGATAGATAGTCTTTTCCGTATTTTCAATTATAAGTTTTAAAGTGGATTTGACATTCCCGCCAAAATGTTACAGAACAAAGGAAAGCATGCATAACAAAGAAACTCAAACTGGGGTGATCTGGTAGGGGTGATCCGGCTCAGATCACCCCTGTTAGAACAAAGGAGCTGGGATGTAAAGATATAGGGATGCTTTGTTATTTATTTTATCTCTTTTGCTTTTAACTATTCTTTTTGCGATCATACATTCAAAGCTTTTGATTTTTTTTTATCGTTCCTCATTTTAGTAAAAATGGAAAACATTTGTTAGGAAAAATAAATCGACCCTAAATGTTTACAACTGAGTTGATACCACAGCGTCCAATTTGTGTATACACCAGAGGTTCAATCGCCCGATAGTTGACGTTTCGACTAAGTTGATGTTACAACATTTCATACTAATATTTTGTGTTAAAGATTGTCAGACCTTGTAGACATCTTTGACATATGGAAATCATATCCTATTTTTGTGCATTTTGCAGTAACTTTTGTTATAGAACTTTGTGATGAACAATCAATATAAATATATTGGTATTTTAAACAATCTAATTCTCAAAGAAACTGACCGTACGAGTATACGTATATACGGTCCGGACCGTACTCGTACTGTCCAAATACTCAATGGTCTGGAACATATATATGGCAAATTTGTAAATGTAAAACATACATTTATGGTCATAATTTTCAATTATATTTTTTTTCTTTATATTTTGGCAGTGGCTTATTTGCCGGTAAAACAGTAATTATAATATGATTATAATAACTCGATTAAAAGCGAGCTATAAATAGCTATAGCATAATTCAAAAGTAATGGCTATTTTGCCGGCGCTGACAATACTGTGAATTTTGTTTTTTACCGGTTCTTTGTGGAGTTTAAAAAGATATATCAGTCATAATGAAGATTGGAATATGTCATAATGTAAAAAGTAATAAAAAATGTAAAAAAGCTGTGTATTTAATTTGTTAAATGATAAATCAATATGCCACCTAACAAAATCAATATTATAGCTTCAAACTCATAAATATTTAATGAAAATACCGAATTTGCCTTTGAAATTAGGGAACCACCATTTAACTATAAAAAAAGGGGGGAGGGGTCATGGAGTTTTTTCTTAAGATTTCCAAATTGATGAAACAAAATATTCTGTTCGAGTACAGGACAAAAAATATTCTGAATCCAGATTCCACCCATACCTTATAGTGTTAGACTTAAAAAAAAAAATTTGATTGATATCGTTGAAAAATTAATAAAATTGTGTGCACTTCACTGACTCAATCAAAAACCATGACCCTCCTTAGAGTTAAATTGTTGCTCCCTGACAGTCTACGGTTTATTTTTAAATTATATTTAATATCACTATGCAAATTTTATCAATGTCAATTTTTGTAGAGTCTTACATGAAGAACTACATGTACCCCTCAGCAAGGACATCAGATATTGAAGAATTGATTGGGGAAACCCTAAAACATGCACCCCCAAAACCAGGCGGAACACGCTATAAGGTAAGGATACCCTTATTTCCCCGTATAGTACTAGTGCAACCTATATTGGAATATTTCCAAAATTATTATTGTTTGTATTCTATGTTTTTTTTTTAATTCAGTACGAAATTGTTATTAGGCCTAAATTTTTGTCTTGTTCTGCTGTCTGTTTGTCCAAGACTGATATGCGAGGGAATGGCAACAAGACAATGTATTACTTTATAAAATAAAATAAGTCTGGTTTTTAAGCGTCTCTCAGCTAGTGGTGGCCATTTCAACTGATTTAGCATGTTTGTGACACTGCTCGTGTAATCGTAGTTTTTGTGTACATAACGAGCAGCACGTCTCTGTACCTTTTCTAATTGGATCTGTTGTTCTTTCATATGGGGGTCCCAGACACTACAATGGGTCTTACTAGTGCCTGGTATGCTCTTGATGTTGTTTCTGTGTATGATGTAGAATGTGACATTGACGGTTGGCCCCTTTCAAAGAAACCACCAGCATGTACACACAACAATGCTGCAATGCTTTAGACAACATTGATCTAGAGACTTCATGATTTACATGTATAAAGCTTTTAAATGTAAAAAAAAAAAAAAATCCCTACCTACCTACCCACCTGCTGATAGTGTGGGTAGGCAATACCAAACAAACAATGTTTTAAGGGTGGCCTTATAGATATGCATTTGTAACTAGCATTGTGAAGATCAAGATCTATACTCTTTTGGGACAATAAATTAAGGGTAACATTTAATTTAACTGAATATATAATTATGTGGTTTATGTGTTTTTCAAGGAGATTTGGAAAGCCACGTCTTACACACAGCTACATAGATCTAGTATTTATTTGCAATAATGTTTGACCTAGAATAATTACAATTTAACTTTTTGTACAAATAAGTTCTTGTATTATCATTGCAGGAACCAACTGTTAAGAGGATAATTGCAGCAGCTCCGGAAATACGACTACCAGGGACCCAGGAGAACATTTAAAATAAACAAAGTTAACGATCAATTCTTCACTTTTTGATATACAGATATAGGAAGATGTTGTGTGAGTGCCAATGAGACAACTCTCCGTCCAAATAACAATTTAAAAAAAGTAAACCATTATAGGTCAATGTACGGCCTTCAACACGGAGCCTTGGCTCACACCGAACAACAAGCTATAAAGGGCCCCAAAATTACTAGTGTAAAACCATTCAAACGAGAAAACCAACGGTATAATCTATATAAAATAAACAAACGACAACTACTGTACATCAGATTCCTGACTTAGGACAGGTGCAAACATTTGCAGACATTATTTACTTTTCATAAACTTTTTTTTATAACTTTCATGGGTGGGTATTTATCTAGCCAGATATTATATTCAGACGGTGAACATGCTTAATGAGAAATGTATACTACGATGAAATAAATTGAATATAAAAAAAAAGAAGATGTGGTACTATGATTGCCAACGAGACTCTTCACAAGAGACCAAACGACACAGAAAATAACTATTAAGGTCAATGTACTGCCTTCAACAATGGGCAAATCCCATATCGTATAGGCAGCAATTAAAGACGGGTTAAAGAGACCGGGGCAACATCCCTCTTATAGAGTAACATATATGATAAATGCATATTATTTTTACAAGCACTATCAAGAACTGCATACGAATAGGCAGCCACTCAGCTATAGATGGCCCTAGGATTCATTTCTGTTATATCACAATTACTGAAACAGTAATTCGATTGAAGCTACAAAAAAAAAAGATGATGATGCAGAATATACGAATTCCTTCAGAGAATAACACCAACATATATCATCTACAGGTCCCAAACACAGTTGATACTTTGTGTGTGTATATACGATCATTTTTTGGCCAATTATAAAGTATGATATAAAAGTGCAAGTATATTACGTCGACATAATGTGATATTAACGTTGTAGAAACGTAATTTTACATTTTACGTCACCACAACGTTAATAAAATTGACGGTACTAATTTTCTTGCACCAGATGCGCATTTCGACAATACATGTCTCTTCAGTGATGCTCGTGCCCAAAATATTTGAAATCCAAAGTTTATATAAAAGATGAAGAGCTTTAATCCAAAAGGTCCAAAAAGTATAGCCAAATCCGTGAAAGGAATCAGAGCTTTGCATGAGGGAGATTCATTCCTTAATTTATAATAATTTCTTATATTTTGTAACGGGAAATTTCAATAACACAAAAAATCCGTATTTTCATGCCAGTACCGAAGTACTGGCTACTGGGCTGGTGATACCCTCGGGGACTAATAGTCCACCAGCAGAGGCATCGACCCAGTGGTAGTAATAAAATTGACGGTACTAATTTTCTTGCACCAGATGCGCATTTCGACAATAATGTATGATGTTGCGATAACGTGATATAAACGTTGTTGTAATGTTAGGAATAACGTTGTAGAAACGTAATTTTACGTCACCACAACGTTGATGAATGACGTTGTGACAACATCGACATAACGTGATATAAACGTTGTTGTAATGTCAGGAATAACGTTGTAGAAACGTAATTTTACGTCACCACAACGTTAATGTACGACGTTGTGACAACGTCAAGAAAACCATACACTTTTACGTAAATACAACGTAATAACCTGACGTCAATGCGACGAAAACATGACATTGTCACGACGTAATTATGACGTAACATTGTTAGCTGGGTTAACATTCACACCATCAAGATCTTTGACTGTATTTATTGGTTTAACCATTGATGTTGTTTAACTGGTTGATACTCAATAAAGCACATGTAACGCTCTTTAGTTGTTTCCACTTCTGGTCATAAATTTAGCCATTTCACACGATTATGATTTTTTTCAGATTTCTTATGTCGTATATACGCTACATTCGTTGGAGATGTACTAAATGATTCACTATGTGGCTTTCTCAAAAAGGAGATTGTATTGCTGTGGTTGTCGTAAGTTACTGTGTGTCATCTTTTTTTTTATCGTTTGTTGTATAAATCAGGTCGTTCGTTTGATCTTTTGAATTGTTTATTTGTCATTCCGAAGCCTTTCAATGGTTTTCTTTTCTTTTCTCTTTTATGTTTCTTTTTCTTTTTTGCCCCTTGGTACTTTCATCTCTTTTACAACAAAATCTGATCTATCTTTCAAAACCAAAGGCAAAGTGTACGCCTGTATAATTGAGCTTTAAAGGTTCTGTTAACATAGAGGTCCAATTGAAAACATTATTGATATCAAAATGTGTGCAATCAGGTTTATTTAAGAATTGTGCAAATGAAGTAGGAATTGCTAAAATTTAATCATCCACCTACGATATACTTCGGATTGCGTGACAGTTCTTCCGTTAATTGAAATATGTGTTTCACAATTTGTTAGTAAATGAACATCTTGTAAATACTGTACTCTCAGATAAAATAACTCGTACTTTAAATCTCAAATTAATTTTGCAGCAAAGCTTAAAATTCAATACATGCATACAGCTGCAAAACAGGAAATGAGTGTCTATCTCTGATCTATGCCTATTTATTTTCGTATTTTTTGTATGTACCATAAAAAATATATATCAATTATAAGACATTTTCATTGTAAAAAGACGCATCATCTGACTTTGTGTTCATTTGAGTTAAATTACGAAAAAAAACACCAAAAAAGCAATATATCTAGTTCTTGATAATATTGCCTTTAAAACAAATGAATAGTTTACAACTAGAAATTGCATCCAAAATTAATCAACTTTACATTTTTGTTATAAAAACGTAATCTTAGTCCTACGTATTATTGTTCTTATATGTTCTGTTTACTCAAGATTAATTCAAACAATCAATAAAGATTCATTGAATTTGTAAATGAATAAACAAGTTATTCTAGTGCTGTAACCATCAATGTCTTAAAACGTAAATGAATTAACTTGATTTACAATAAAGTTAAATATGCATGAAATATGGTGTTTAGTTAAATTACATACCGAAGATTTCAAAATGTCTCATCCTAATCACAAAGCCGTCTAGCAATTTACTTACTAACTGATCGTTTTATTTATTTCGTTTTAAACATATTGTCGTATAGACAAAAATCACAATTTTAAGATAAAATAAGTATATAAAGGTGCTTTCAGTTCAGCCTCAATGTAAAACAACAAATGTTGACTGACTATAATTTCGATAATGGTCTTGTTATACAGCCGCATTATCAACTGTTTTCATTCTTAAAAATGTTTTCTATAACAATATATACCAATAGTGTTGCAGGTATGAAAGGTTCTTCATTGCCTAACCCTATAGCAATGTGAACGACGACACAATATCCAACACATAAACATCAGTTGCCATAACACAAAGCAACACTGCTCATCTACGATATTTCTAACAAGGTAGTATATTATTAATTAAGATCTGGTAGGATTGGCGATCATTCCATGTTCTATTGTGATGTATTTCATTTTATTATTTCATTGTTATGACACAAATCGTTGTAATCATTGTATGAAATTTAAAACCCACAAGGGTTCATAATTGGATTAATAGAGTATTCTTATTCTTATATACTTGTTTTTTTAGTTACCTTTGGTTATCAAATAAAAGAATTGAAAAACATAATGATTATTTGGATCAAACCTTCCTTGTTCATTCAAACTTAATTGAAAATCTTAAAAAATATCTATCAAAATATATAAATTCGGTATATCAGAAGTCTAACTAGAGATGTTCAAATTTTATAAATAGTTCATTCATAGAAATTTAAACTGCCTATAATGAAAAAGGGTATTTAAGATATATCTAAAAATACATCTACTGACCTCCCCAGAAGTAAGACGTGAGGTTCTGTAATGTGGAGGTACCATGTTTACTACACGACACAAACAAATATTACTTTTACCGTTTAGTCTATTCTTTTGGAGGTATCCATTTGACGTGGCTCTGTACTTTTCATCCCGTAATTGTGTTATTGTTATATGATAATTTTTGTATTCCTGTCTTTCATTTTTGGTTATATGATTTTTCTGTATGCCTTTTTGTGTTTCTTTGTGTTATTGTTTTAAGATAATTCCTGTAATCTTTCGTTTTTGCTAATATGCTTTGTCTGTGCGTCTTATTTAGTTTCTTTCTTGCATGTGACGTGGCTTTGTACTTATACATCCCGTCATTGTGTTATTGGGTCATTGTAAATGTTTGTTTTTTAATCTGTTTGTTTTTATATCTGTTTGTTTTTATAGCGATGGGGAATATAACACAGCATTGGCTGTACCCCTATTTTGGACATTTTTACCTTTTATGTCTGTTTGTTTTGTTCACATATTGGTGTCAATATAATGGAACTGTATTCGACTCTCATGCAAATGAGAGGTTTAGCTAGCATAAAACCAGGTTTAATCCGCTATATTCTACATTAGAAAATGCCTGTACCAAGTAAGGAATATGACAATTGTTGTCCATTCGTTTGATGGGTTTGAGCTTTTGATATTGTCATTTAATTTGGGACTCTCCGTTTTGAATTTCCTTTTGAGGTCAGTATTTTTTTTTTCTCACTTTTTACAAGAATCTTAATCACGTAAATGAATGATTATGTTGCTATTTCCTCACGGTTGGTTTTATTTTAAAATAAATGTTTACTTTCCTGTCAAAAATAATATTGTTTTGAAAACATGTTCAAACGTTAGTTTTTCTTTCTCTGCTTGGTAACATGGTGATCCGAAGGCGATGCCGGCACCAGCCCCTGAACCATCTTGTATAGCAGCACAACACATTTTCTTCCGAAAGCTTATTTTAAAAGTTTAAGCTCGGTACCATTCTTTTGGGTAAAACAACCTTCCCTATAGTTTGATTATCTTGTTTCATGGAACAAATTGATCGTCTTCATATCCCTGTTTTAGTTAATATTTTACTTTGTTAACTTATGGTGTTTGGCAACTCATCTGGTAATATAAAAAAAATAGTTCTATCAATTTTGCCTTTTAAATTTCTCCATTTTCATTCCTTAGTCTTTTTAAAATTGTTTGTTTTGACGATTTTGTGATGTTTGCGTTATCATTTTATATGTGGTATTGAGTGTTTTCATCTCATGTTTCTCTTTGGAATTAATTTATCAAGGTTTTTCAGTAGCTCTGTTTTAATATGTTTTAAAATATTGTTTGTTGTATCTTTTAATGTATAATGGTTTCGCAATACATTTCATGAGGAGGTTGTATGTCGATATAAACCTGTTGTTTTTATTTAACAGCTTGGAGTTTAACCGAGTGCATTTTACAATTCGTGATATAATCTGATTGTACTTCTGACATTAATGTTTTGAGGACAAGTATGAATGAACCGTTGTCATTTCTATAAACATTATTCAGAGGAAAACAGTTTAACAATAGTCCCGATTTCCAAGGCACATTCGTATTAAGGTGGATGTCAATAAAAACTGACAAAAATAATACGCTATCATTATCAATCAACAGAGCAACTGGAAAATAATTGTCACATTCCTCACTAAATACAAGAAATTTCCCGATGCAAATTGTGGGTTCAACCTGGTTTTATATATAGCCAAACCTCCCACTTGTATGACAGTTGTTTATAGTTCTGTTATATTGACAAACTTAGGTGAGCACGAACATAATACTTTAGTAGGTACATGTGACAAAATTTGGGATCATACAACAGTTGATAGTAAACATTCTAAGTGGTTAGTGAGAGGTTTAGCTATCTATAAAACCAGGTTAAATCCACCATTTTAAGCAACAGAAAATGTCTGTACCAAATCAGGAATATGACAGTTGTATTCATGTGTTTGATGTGTTAAATTTTGCAATTTAATTAGGGACTTTCTGTTTTGAGTTTTACTCAGAGTTCAATATTTTTGTTATTTCACTTTTTGTCATATCTTTTAAAACTAAGATATTGGTTGTCATGTTACTTCTGTAAAAACATATTTAGTCCAACTGGGGTATCATGTACTAATGTAAGGATCATAATGTATATTGTGATGAGTTGGTTTAACTTAGGACTAAACCAAAGATAGTAAACAGTTCAAAATCGATTGAGATTCTTAGAATATTACATTTATCACTTTGTACTTTATTTGGCCTTTTTTAACTTTTTTTTTTATTCAAGCGTCACTTATGAACCTTTTGTAGAGGATCGCGCGTTAAGCGCAAACACTAAATTTCAATCCTGGTATCTATGTTGAGTTCAATTACAACCACTGGGTCGATATCACTGCTGTTGGATTTTTTTATTCCCTGAAGGTATCACCAGCCCAGTAGTCAGCACTTCTGTGTTTACATGAATTATCATTGATATGGTCATTATTCGAATTAACTGTTAATAAAAAAAAATTAAATACAAGGGCTTATCTACCTCAGGATATATATTTTTTTAAATACTAAGGTTTTTCTACCTCAGGAATATATTACCTTAGCTGTATTTGGCAAAACTTTTAGGAATGTTTTGTCCTCAATGCTCTTCAACTTCGTACTTTATTTGGAATTTTTAACTTTTATTTATTCGAGCGACATTGATGAGTCTTTTGTAGACGAAACACGCGTCTGGCGCAAATACTTAATGTCAGTCAAGGTATCCATTATTAGTGAATGAATACTATCTCCGCTCAATCGCATATATCATCTTCAAGCTATTTTTGGGTTTCTTTGTTTTGTCATTGAAGTTAACCAAACATCTATTTTTCAACTTCAAGCAAACCAGTTAAAATTATAAACCCACTTCTATATCTAATCACTTCATAGTAATACTTATGTTTCATCCTTAAGATGCATTGAATAGTCACCACTGCCTATAAAGCAAAGCAACAACCAATAATAGTTAAATAAATGTCAGAATTGTATTTAAGCAATTCAAATAACCAAGATACGTTTGTCGGTATAACGCGTATTACGGAATACTAGTACTGTAAAAATGAGGCATGGTATGCTCTAAAATTTGAAATTATGCCATTCTAAAGACTAATGGTTTATTTATTGGCACCTACCGTCATTCTGTGTAATACAAATCGACCGATTGTAATAACAGTTAATTTAATCAGATACTGTATCTAAACTGTATTTAAACATCTATTTTTATTGTAATAATTTCAAGGAACTAACTGTCTTCGATAAACAACAAAAGTTCATCAGCAAGGTTTATAAGTATATTATAATGGTTTATAACATGACATTTATTAGATAAGTTAAAAGTTTATTGATGATTTTGATCTACAATATAACTTGAGTATCGAATTTGTAAAGCCGATAAAACTTTTGAGTATCTTCATAGCGTTCTTTGTAACGTGCTTTATAATAAACGAAGTGGTTTTAAACACAAATTACATAATTATCCCTTATATCAGTTTGGGTCAGACAAATGTCATGATTTATATAATTATCTAACTCAGCTAAGAAATATCTAAAATAATCTTGAACATGAGGCTGTGACAATGACGAAAGTGAGGCTGTGTCAATCGTTGATATTGTATACTTGTTCCTAATAATATTTATTCCTATGGGAAACAATAGCATAATAGTATATGTTCTGCGGAATTTTTGTCATAGAAAAGTTTTTCCATATGTATTATATTTGTTACACTGATATAGTAAACTTATCTTTTTCCCATTCGGAATAATTATTACATAATATCTTTTCTTTTCGATGAATGACATGTCAAATTGTCAAAGTGATAAAAGTGTAAATGTTATTCCAGTCATACGATAAAACTTTCACCATTATATTTATACCATTATACTTTATTATTTAACAACACTTCTTTTAAGAATTTATTTTAAGTGATGAAAATTCTGAAGCATCGGTCATTTTATTATGCTTATGGAATATGTATCACATAACATTGATTCCAACTGGAATTTTTGTTATATAATAAATTATCTTCAGAATAAATATTATGGTGGAACTTCTATTCTGTGACAATATGAGGCTGTGACAATCATGTATATGAGGCCGTGGTGACATCTTGATATAGCAGTAACTACAAAAACCATAAGGCTGCATTGTCGTTTATTTTGTTGTTGCACTTCAGTGTTTCGGTTGTTTCGTTACTTTCCTCTTTAGTTGACGTTTTTCCCCCGATTTTAGTTTGTAAACTGGATTTGTTATTACTCAATCGATTTAGTACTTTTGAAAAGCGGTATACTTCAATGTATCTAAATGTGTAACTAATACCAGATAAACTGTTTAAATGACAATATCGTTTCTCTGGTATGAGCTAGACTTTTTGATATTGATACTTGTACAGACCTTTGTTTTTTTTCTTCACATTACTCAACTGTCTGGCTATTTTATTTGTTTCTTGTTAGGGGAAGATGGGTTTAACGACCTTTTTATTGGCAACCTGATTTTAAAATTGTGACATTTTGTATTTACGTTGCAGTGTGGAGTTAGAGTTTTATGTTTATGTTTTTACTGATACATATTAATGCCGACTCTGTATACACTTTTTCACAATATACTTTCTATAACGATATGGTAGACAATGTGTGTACTAAAATGAAAGTAGTAAACAGGTTTTATTTGCAATAAGAAATTTCAAACCTCCAAAAATACATGGGACATTTTCTACCAAATCGATTCTTAATGAATGAGCTTTATCAGGATTTGTATCTGTCTTACTAAATATCTTTTCATTATCATATCTTCACTCTACTATATAACATATAAGTTTCGACGTGTTAATTTGAATAATCAGAAAATTGAATAAAATAAGTCGTTTGTCTTAATCATTGTTATGATAAATGGGAAAAAGAAAAGGAAAAAGAATATGGGGTTCTGATTTGACTTATGCTACTGTGTGCATACGATAAATTGTCAAGAAAAGAAAATTAAAACATCTCATTTGATTCGTCAGTTAAAATTGTTGATCTTTATCACGATGTTTGGAAAGATTTGCTTAATGGGAAAAGGATTGAGACGTTGACACTTGTCTTGGAACCTCGTCCATTACATCAACCGAATCAGTGTTTGTATTGATTATTTGACCATTCCTAGTCTCCTGAAGCGGTGTTAGAGACGACATATTAGATGACCATAAATAACATAACATCCTCTCAGCAATTTGTAGACGATGCCACTGTTTACCTTAACATTACATCAATTAAGTAATGCTGTCTAGGTAATTGGCATTTGTGTGAAGGATATATCGTAAATATATTTACAAGATAAATCATCACGAGACATTTTTTTTCAAAAGTGACGAGATTGATTGCCTTTCTTAACTGACCGATTAGAATGCTTTTCAAATGAATCTATTTTTCAATTTTGTGAATAAATATACGTTTAATAGATGTACGTGATGTTTTAACAAAAAGCTCAGATCTATATTTCTGGCAATCTACTCAAATAAAATAAATCCCTTTTTCATGGAAGTATTACACAAAGACTTTCCTTGTCCTTAAATTATAGTATAGGATTTAATTAACGTCTTTTCATACTGACTGTGAGTTTTAGTTCCATTAATACTTTTTCCTGTGCTTTATCCTTGGTGATCGTAGAACGTATTCGAATTAACTCGTTTTGTTTAAATGATGCCTTACTTATCTAGTATTAAAGACATATGCTCAAACATTTGAATCTGGAACCTTCAATCAGTCTGGATGATCGTTAAAAATACATTTCTACTTGAATTTGTTATAGCATCGACGTCTTTTCACATAGAACAAACAGTAACAGTATGAAATGCATCATTTTTCAGTTATAAATGAAATAAGGATGAAATTCTGGTTCACTAGTCCTATAATCGTTCCCATCCTAAAGAAGTAGGACCTATAGTACGGTGACCGAGTAAGGAAAAGTCGCTTATTTAAGGAGTTTAATTGTCATTCGGACTATACAGCTATAAATCACAGTATTGGTATTCCAAAGGTCAAACTTAACATTTTAACTTGTCGTCAAAAAATCATATGGTGCAATTTTTGTAAAATGGGCTTTAAAGTACGTATGTTTACTTGAAAGACCCATGTTCAAACATTTGAATCTGGGACCGTCAATCAGTCTGGATGATCCGTAAGAAATACATTTCTACCTGAATTTGTTACACTTTCATTTTTCAATTACAAATGAAATAAGGATAACATTCTGATACCCTAGTCCTATAATCTTTCCCATCCGAAAGAAGTTTGACCTATTTCTCCCAAAACTATTTTACATCAGACCCATTATCGAAGTAAAGGTTGTGTGTACATTCTGTTTTTGAAGTATTTTGACAATTTATTTTGCAAATATTTGTTTTCAATTCAGTCAGGCTTTAGTGATAGCTACTTTCAAGTTACGATGGCAAAAATAGTAATACTTTGGATTCATTATTATTCGTTGGGTACCAATTGTGGGGTTGGTTGCTTGGGAACAGGTAAACCACGAATTCAAATGTTCAACGGATTGCTAATTTCCTACAGGCTTTTATGCAGAGATTGGTTAAATCACGAAATGAAATATCCGTGGATATGAAAGTTTCCCTAAAACCACGAAAAATTGATCCCCACGAAAATAAATGAATTCACAGTATTTTTCAATCTGCTTTTTTATAATTCGTAATCACTGAATATTGTTTTTCAAGAAATACTTCAGGAGAAACACGACTAGTGAATCCGGAAGTTCTTACACCTCTTTTTCGCATAAATTTATTTTTGGTGCTATTCTCGTCAATCAATCTGCAGTTTTCTGTGAGCGTTTTGTTTTGTATATTGTTAGTTTTTCGTCGTTTTACTTTTAATCAATGTGTTTTTTGTTTTTGGTCTCCAACTTTTACCGTTTTATTTCTCTCTTGGTATCATTTCTTTTAAAGTGTTATTTTACGAAAATTTAAACGTGATAGATATTTGTTTACATATACATCAAAGTTATGTATCGTAGACTAATGGAATATAACTGAATTTTTAGGCATATTTCAGAATCACGCTTAGTTAACGATTTAATTTACCAACCCAATATACGGTATTATCATATATTATATCATATGTCTTTCGAAAGCTTATTATTGTATTTTCTGTTTGCCCGTTGGGGTTGTCAATAATTCAGAAAGTGCATTTGTGTGTCAAGATCAAGGTCAAAATACAGCTAAAGTTATATCCTCCCGGAGGAAGAAAATCTGTAGTGTTTGTAAAAATGCAATATTTGTAAACAGTTAATTTATGATTATAGATATAGGAAGATGTGGTATGAGTGCCAATGAGACAACTCTCCATCCAATTAACAATTTTTAAAAGTAAACCTTATAAGTCAAGGTACGGCATTCACCAAGGAGCTTTGGATCACACCGAAGAGCAAGCTATAAATGGCCCCACAAATTACTAGTGTAAAACCATTCAAACGGGAAAACTAACGGTCTAATCTACAAAAACGAGAAACACGTATGAACTACATAAACAGATGACAATTATTGTACATCAGATTTCTGACTTAGGACAGGTGCAAACATTTGCAGCGGGATTAAACGTTTCAATGGTACCAAACCTTCTCCCTTTTCTGAAACAATAGTATAATATATTCAAAGAAAGACACATTATAAAATATCAATTGGAAGGCTTAACTCAATCAAAAAACGCAACTAAACACACAATGCACAAATAAATTTGATATGTGATACCTGAATGCAAATACATAGTTAATAAAAATGATAAGGAATCAATACAATAATTACGGTAAAAAGTAAATAAACAGGTTTTAACAAAGTTAAAGTATGATACCACTGTGAACTGTTCAACAATTTTTAGAAAATCATCACTTTTGAAAAAACCTGCGTCATATTATACACAGGTAAATGAAAATAATTTTGTTGTTAAGTATTCATCTTCTCCTGTGTGTATTAAAAGAGGGACGAAAGATACCAAAGCGACAGTCAAACTCATAAATCTAAAACAAACTGACAACGTCATGGCTAAAAATGAAAAAGACAAACAGAAAAACAATAGTACACATGACACAACATAGAAAACTAAAGAATAAACAACACGAACCCCACCAAAAACTAGGGGTGATCTCAGGTGCTCCGGAAGAGTTAAATCTGCCGTTTAGGAATATCAAGAAATGTCTTTAATATCAATAAAAACTAATCTAACACTTGGTTCATATAGGGTGAATATCAACAATAAAACTAAGCAATTGGTGCTAGATAAAACTTCCTGTACAGGTGCAAAAACAGTTTTTAAGGAAAAATGAAATAATTGTGATGTTCATAGTACGAAGAAGTAATTTTTTTTATTAATTCCAAATAATCAAAGCTGGTATATAGACAAGATCCATGTTAACATTAAATAACAAAATGGTATTACAAATAGTAACAACAGGTCAGGTACGATATGAAAGTACTCGCAGTTACTGATAGCAAGTTAAAAGCCAAACAATTAATAATAAAATTTTATGCATCAGAGACTAAAATCAATTTTAACACATCCCACGGATTTAGTATTTTAACGTCATGAATAGTCAAAGAAGACATGGCTTGTGCAATGCCAAAGATAAATGTATCGCAGTAGGATAGTTAGGAGTGACTTCTTTATAGATAAAAATGAACGTGTGTGTGTCTCTTTACATCCCGTTTGAAAAGAAAATACAAATTTAGTTAAGTTTTAATTTGCTAATTACAAAGTCGATATTAGTGCCAATGTCAACTATATTCAGAGATCTAATTACAACATAAGTACGACAACCCTTACTAATAAGTTTGTTTAAAGGTTCGATGAGATTGCTCGGATCACATAGTTTTCGCTTTAAGTATACTAAGTAATATTACCGTAAAATTTAGGATGCTAAATACCATTTCTAGTTTTCTACAGGTACAGCCAAATTTACAAATCAAATCTTTGTATCTACGAAAGAATTTAGTAAATGTTTTAAGTTATTTATGGTAACGAAATCCCTGACATAATAATTCACCAGTGATGCATTAATTAAACATCTATGACATCACTTCACACACGGGCAAACCGAACGAGTTAGGATATATACACACCGTATGATGGAACCAAAGGCCTTCTAAAAAAGGAAAGTTAACAATAGGGAATGAAAAATCGTCTCTTTTGTCATTAATTTTAGTATGGAATTCCCTTTAGAAATTGAAATGTCTAAATCTACCCCATATCAGTGATAATGCATATCTACCCCATATCAGTGATAATGCATATCAATACAGAAGTGCTAACTCTAGGTTTCTAATACCGACGATTCGGAAACCCCCAACAGTAGTGTCATCGACCCAAGGGTTGTTAATAAACTCATATATACTAGGGTTTTTTGTATGCAAGACGCGCGATTTGTCAACAAAAGGGACGCTCGAATTGTGCTTCTCCAACCTAATGTTGACTACATAAAATGTTGTTTACCAAAAACAGCTGAAAAGCAATCTTTGTGCCATGATAATTTCAAGTATTCTTGACTTTCGTTTTTGCTCATTTTCTTCTATTTAATGTGACTTTTTGTTTTTCTTCGTTTACATTTTCTTTGTTTTTTTTAAGTGATTAAGATGATAACAAAAAGTAAAATCACAAAAATACTGAACTTAGAGGAAGATCAATTGGGAAAGTCCATAATCACATGGCAAAATCAAATAACAAAACGCATCAAAAACGAATGGACAAAAACTGTCATATTCCTGACTTGGTACAGGCATTTTCAAATGTAGAAAATGGTGGATTAAACCTGGTTCTATAGCGCTAACCCTCTCACTTTAATGACAGTCTCATCAATTTCCGATATTTTTACATTGATGCGTTAAATAAACAGACACAATAAATATAATAGTCAAAATATGGGTACATCAGTCATCATCGTTTATCAATATTAAAAGGAACAATTTAACAGAACACAAAAACATCTACTATCTACGAACACATTTATTGAGTGTCTGACGTCAGAAAATTTTATACGTCACATAAATTTGTCGTTCAATGTGCGTACAAACAATTTTAAAATTTTTATGGGAATGTTAGCATACAGGGTTAAAAAATCAAAAGTATGTAAGAATAAATTTAAGAAATAGACCGAGATTTAAACTAGTCCAAAAGTTATATATAGAATTTATAAGAATACAAAAATAGTTAATACCACTACGCGATTGAATGATTTTGACGTTTGTGGTTCAACGTATATTGTAATTCATAATAGAAATATATCTATTGACAGCTATACCCCTATTTTTTATATTTTTAGTTATTATGTTTGTTGGTTCTTTTCACGATTATTTTTGCGACTGTCATGCAAGTGAGTGATTTAGCTAGCTGCAAAACCAAGTTAATTCGACCATTTTCGACTTTAGAAAATGCTTTAGACCAAGTCAGGAGTATAACAGTTGTTATCCATTCGTTTGTTGTGTTTAAGCTTTTGATACTGCTATTTGCTTAGGGACTTTCCGTTTAGAATTTTCCACGGAGTTCGGTAAGTTTTGTTATTTTACTTTTAAGCAGGTAGTTGTATTTAGTGCAACTGTATACGTTGTTATGATTAGTTGTATAATAAGAAAGAAGCGTGATAGCAGTAGTATGATGATGCTAAAAACCTACCTCATCACTAAATGCAATATGTTATGTAGTTTTAAGCTGATTAATAATTGAATCACAGACAATTATTTTGGTTTTCACTCTTTTTTTTTTTTATCAATTTAACTGTCATTTCTGGAATAAACGCTATGAATTTGAAGAAAAAAACATAAGTGTAATGTTAAAGTGTGTCTTACAATTGATAAATAATATGTGGTCTTAAAATTTGTTTTTCATTTCCACACAGATTGTTTTTTATTTGAGTCAGAATATGCAAATTCTGACATTCTTGACCATTCTACCGCCATTTGACAAAAATAAATGCACCGTAGGAATACTTGACGAGCGGGCAAAAAAAGATGGTACAATCACAATGATATGCTTTCAAATGATATATGATTAAGCCGAATGATAGATGGGCAAATTCAAAACGAAATTTTGTGATTAATGTTAGTCGGACTATTTTTTACTATCTATATAAAATACACCTTCATCCACGGATTTTACTTGCCCATATTGGGATTTTCAATAAATTTTGAGATATCGGATATTGCGTTTTGTACTATGAGATATAAATAGTGAAATGTATTTATATTGCAAAGTGTTCTCGTATATTAAGATAAAATGAACAGAAAATGTTTTCTATTTGATCCATGACCAATATTTTCTTTCACTCTAACACCTTCACAAATGTGTATATTCATTTACATGTATTTGAATATAAAATTTGTGTTATCCGATAAGTTTTGCTCATTGGATGAAAATGGTAATCTGGCCTTTAAAATGCATTTGCGACAGAAGTAAACATAAAAGTGGACTGCTCTTGTCAAAAATATTTCAAGACAAATTATTAAAGATACACATATGGAAACTAAAATTTGTATTCATACTGAAAAAAACACAATATGCTATCGTTAACAGAGTATGGTGAATTTCTCTTTTAAATTCAACCCTTCAGCACAGCTTTTTGTTAAAACACACTAGATCAAGATCCTTTTGATTTTGAGTTTTTCAACATCTAATTCAGTGCTAATAATATGAACTTCAGCTGGTTTTGTGTAACTGTAACATCATTCAAACATTCAAACAAATTTGTACTAGTGCATGTAAACTCGATGAAATAAATTTAAAAGAGGAGAGCAAAGTACATTTTCGTCTGCACTAAAGATATTCAGTCTTTTAAAATTCAGTTATTTTTATATCTGAAATAAAATGTTAAAAAACCCATATTTTTATCAAATTTAATTGACATCTATACCGAAGTCATTGAGGAAAGTACATTGTTCATATATCAAACCTTTATTTCTATCACGAAACAGGCGATAACTTGGCATTTACAATAATCAGTTTCCAAAGAAAAGGTTGATTCGGTTCAAAACCATGCTCAATTATTTATTTATTTTTTCAATATACTTTATCCACGTTCAAAACATTTTTCATTAATTTATTTGCAATCATATTTTCAACTATGGTTTGTTAAGTAATTTGCACTTCTTAATAGAAAAGACTGATTTGATTAATATGAAAATCGGAACTCTTAATTATATTTCTTGAAAATATACTTTAGCAAAAGTAATTTTCTGTAGTTTTTAAGCATTAGTAGGTCTCCGTATACTGTCGCAGCTTGTAATAAACAACAATTAAAAATTAAGTCTTACAACGCAATTCGAATTAAACGTTCTTGTAAAAAGAAAGAAAAACCGATTTGATTTTCCAGTAAGATTCTTTAATGGTTTTGTTTTGAAATTAGATTGAATCCATTGAACTTCTTGCTTAAGAGTAGTAAAGAACGATATATTTAGTATCACCATATCTTTTTTTTTTTATCTTTCCAATTTTCTGAATTCAATTTAAACTAAAAATCAATGCTGTTGCACTGCAAATCATTTTAAAAGTCGATTACTTTCGATATTATAGCCATCCTTCTTCTCAACATATGTTACATGTCAGCTTTAATTCAACTATGGGGTTAAAATTCTCAATTATACCCAATTCTGTACAATCGTAGTTTATCTAGTAGTCATTTGTCAAACTTTACATATACTAGTAGTATTTTGCCTGCATCGATGGGTTTACATCTTATTTCGTGTAGAGTATATATCTCCAAGGTAATACGATATTCCAGTGCTTGTATTTTCTATCATGGTTTTGATAGATAGTTGCAGCTCATAAGGGAGCTATCAAATTTACAGTTCTGAGTGGTGAGGTTAAAATCATTCTATGGACGCCATATACGTTATATAATATATATTTCACAGATGAAGACGGGTATGGTCCCATTGTAACCAAAATACCATATTTTTTCCCTGAATGTGACTATTTAGTTAGACTATGACCGGGTTTGTACTTAAATAAGCAACACCGCTTTCCGCATGCGGAACAGTCCCTACTTCGTTCTTGAGCACCTGCGATTACCCCTGAATTATGGTGGGGTTCATGTTGCTCAGTCTTTAGTTTTCTATGTTGTTTTTTGTTGTTTGTCTTTTGGTCTTTTTTCTTATTTTGTCGTAGCATTGTCAGTTTCTATTTCGACTTATGAGTTTTAATGTCAGATTTGTTATCTTTGTCTATCGTATTTTTTATCATAAGTTCGATGGGATAGATGCGTTCAACATAGTCACCAACGTTTTAATTATTAGGTAAGAGAACTACATCTGTATAACAAAAACTTCTTGTCTTTGTTTCTGTAAGAAGTGCTTGTATGAAGTCAGCCTCATATGAATAAAGTAACAAGTTGACAAGAAGAAAAAGCACAGTTAGTTACCACGTTGATTATGAAAATAAAATTGAAATACATGACAGAGCGAAAAAGTACGGAAGCGTATTAGCGCCACACTTTTGTTTTCTTCCTATGTTTGCGTTATAAACGCAAACCTTTGCATTATAACGCAAACCTTTGCATTATAACGCAAACCTATGCGTTATAACGCAAACTTTTTCGTTATATTGCGATATAACGCAAACTTTTTCGTTATAACGCAAATCTTTGCGATATAACGCAAACTTTTGCGAGGTTTGCGTTATAACGCAAATATCTTGATTTCAATTATTCATTAAGTTTTGTATATATGTCCCTCTGTCATTCATTTCGAAGGTGAGTTACTAGTAGATAAAAAAAAAAAGAAACATACATACAAGGCCAAATAATTATAATAAATATGCATAGGAATAATGGAATACTTGAAGTGCAATTATACATAAATTAAGACTGATTTGTGCATCACAAAAGTATATAATGTAACAAGAAAATAGATATAGTTTAATATTATTAATTCGTATATTTTATCAAATTTGATTCGTTTAGAGATAGTCACATGTTAAACTATATTTTCGAAGGTAGAGAGAAAACGGCGGATAGCAAAAACCATATTGACCGGCAAAAAGCATATTGCACGGTTATTTTTAGAATATCTAAAAACCGATATACTTTGTGACGTCATGTAATGAATTTCAGGATATTGTTAAACGTTTTGAAACACATGATATCTGTGATCGATTATTTGACGAAAAAAATCTTCAAATACATAAGATGTCCAAAAAAAAAAGTAAATGAAATAACAACTAATATGTTGTTATTGTCAAGGAGACAATGTAATATCTATAAAATCCCAACAAACCTAAATGACGATTTTGATACAAATATGGTCGGAAATTAATAATATAACAAATATAGCCTTTGTATGAGGTCAATACAGGATATATCGACCCAAAGAAGTATATCGACCTCGGACTTCGTCCTCAGTCAATATACTTCTTTCAGGTCAATATATCCTTGTATCGACCTCATACAAAGGCTATATTTGTATATTATTGAAATAAAAATAGTGATTTGAGGTACAGAAATATTTATCACAATTTTGTAAAATAACATTAACGTTGCCAGTTAAGTTGCACCAGATGCTTTTTTCGACAATAAAATTATATTATGTGATCCTCGAGGACAATATATTTGAAAACCAAAAACGTAAGCAATCCTCGAAGAGGTGCTATAACAAAATATGATATGTTGAAGTATTGTCTACTTAAGAAAAGGATTCAGAGAATTGAATAATTTGAGTTGAACTTGAAAATTGGTCGTTTTTATCAATTACACATTGAATAGCTCTAAACATCAAGCAAATCCCTTGCTGAGTTGAGTGTTATTTTGGCTTTGTAAGATATATAAATACGTAACTATGTCCGGTTCGAATAGGGAAACAATGCTCTGTGTTTGATTTGTATGTTATAGATTTTTTGTAAGAATTCTATGAGAAGACCATAGCTTGGCTGCTACAAGACACCCATGTCTGCCCCAACTAAACATAACCATTTTTATTGGTAGTCAAAATTTTACCCCGTTAGACATACCTCGTAGAACCCAAATATTTTATTAATTGTTGATTTGTTGTCGACCTGATTATGTAAATATTGACCAGTTGAAGTTAAACAAGCAACGATTCATCTTTAAAATCCTGCGGCTCTTTTAACACAATTTCTTGTCAAAAAGTCAAAATACTGGTAAATCATACATATTTCAGTATAACTTACGATCAGTTTCAATAGTTATTATTTTTGGTGAAAAAGATTGAAGACAATTGTGCACGACATATTGGATGAAGTCGAATTTCAAGTCCTAGTATCTATGATGAGTTTTGACAAAACGTAAAAGTCAAATAATTAAATGAATTATAATAATTTCATTTTGGAGTTGTTTTTTCGTTGCGCAATATTGTAAAATAATTACCATAGAATTATTGTTTTTTTTCTCCTCATGTCTAGAGAGAGTTAAATTGATGGGTGGATATTTGCTTAAATTGGTGACTTTAATTTAAACTTTTAAACTAAGGTTAGTCATGATTTCGCAGTATTCATTTTGGAAAGTTTTAACTTTAATAGTCACTTGTGTGTGTGTAGCAAGCGAGATTAAGTTTATTTTCATACATACCTTTCGGTTTAAATAAATCTCATCATAGATACCAGGACTAAAATTTGTATATACGCCAGACGCGCGTTTCGTCTACAAAAGACTCATCAGTGACGCTCGAATCCAAAAAAGTTAAAAATGCCAAATAAAGAACGAAGTTGAAGAGCATTGAGGACCAAAATTCCTAAAAGTTTTGCCAAATACAGCTAAGGTAATCTATGCCTTAGGTAGAACAGCCTTAGTATTTCAAAAATTCAAAATTTTGTAAACAGTTAATTTATAAATATAACCATATCAATGATAATTCATGTCAGTACAGTTAAGTTAAAATAATGACGAAGTATATCGTTACCATTCAATAATTTAGAATTTAAACATGGTTTTAATCAAATCTGGAGTAAAAATAAAACAACCCCTTTTAATGAATCAAATACAAGCCAATAAGAGTTTAGACCAATTAGTTGATAGAAATAAATTATGTATTCTATTATTTCTTAATTTTCTCTGCCGTTAATCAGAGTATCACAAGAAACATTCCAGATGTAACGAATACTGGTTTACATGTTCTCAAAGAGGAGTTTATCATGTTTGTCTTCTGACGTAACAGACAAGTGCAATGATTTCAGTACAAATACTTCGTACATTCTTGAAGGGAAATAATTCATCCCCATAATTATTCATAAGGAAAGGTCAAACCCAAAACATTCATACAGGTTTAATTTGTCTAATGAAGTTGGAACCGTTCTTTATTTTCATTCATTATCTGAATATTAAATTATCTCAGTTACTGAGATAACGTAAACATCGGAACGACAAATCTACATGCGGTGATATCAATACCCAATGCCTGAAAAGGAAAAAAAACATTTTATAGATCTGGTACGTCCCGCTGCGTGATAGCAAATTGTCATATCCTATATATATAATATTGTTTCTATATAATGTTCCAACACCATTGTATAGAAAGATTAAACGCAATTTTAAGGAAAATCATTGGTTTTGGAACTCGGACTTATTCACTCACAAACACAAATGAGTCAAAAGGACAGTCATATGTTTGTGAGTGACTTAGTGCGGTTTATAAACCAATAAATTCCATCAAAAGGTGGCCCTCATAATGTATGGTTTTGTTTTGTTTGCATTTCAGAAATTAGAAAAAAACCAAGAAAACATATTTGTACCAATTTCATAAGTTTCAAAGAATTTAAACTCTATAACAAGTTGCTGTTTCTCATAGTAACATGTCGCAACGGGACAACACATGAATAAAATAAATAAACTATAAACGAGCAAAACAGAAACAAAAAAACTTTGTGTTCGAATTTTTAATTTTGCTACTTGATTTGTGACTTTCTGTTTTGAATTTTCTTTGGAGTTCGGTATTTTTTTTTTTTTTTTTTTTACTTTTTACAGACTGGTGACTTGGGACAGGCACATATGGTAATTTTTGTATTCTTGTCTTTTATTTTTGCTTATGTGATTTGTCTACATGTGATCTTAATCTTTTTATCTTCTATGAACACATTTGTTTGTATTTATAGTGATTAAGATTATACAAATTTCAAATCAGGTTTAATTCTTTATTTTCTACATAAGGAAATGCTTAATTAAGCAGTTATATTCCATTCGTTTGATGTGTTTGTGCTTTTGATGTTGTCATTAGTTCGGGGGGAATTTCCGTTATAAATTTTCTTGGCAGTTCGAATTTTTTTTGGTTATTTTGCTGTTTACTTTTTAACAAAGTTACAAACACTTTTATCAAAAACGTATAATTGTCTTTTGGCATTTAAAAAATTACTAATTGTCCATATAAAACACATATCCTGTTCAATAGTTGTCATGGATATGAAACGGAGTTCCAGTGTTATATTCAATGTTGAAACTTCTTTATTTTTATTAAATCCCCGTGTAACTTCCGGATTCTGTGTCGATAACCGTATATAACACAGCGCTCGGAGGTATTTTAAATGGTTGACATTTACGCCAACTCTTATAAGAAAGTCTTAGAAAGTCAACAATAACTAACGTTGGAATAGTGGAAATGTTTTTATTTACGTTAATCTGAGTGATTAACTAGACTTCACAAATAAGTAATGATAACATTATAACTTCTTATTGATATAATGTTAAATCTATCATTTTCTACATAAGACAGTGCCTGTGCCGAGCCATGAATGTGCCAGTTGTTTTTCACTTGTTTGATGTGTTTGAGCTTTTATATTGCCATTTGAAAAGATACCTTTTTTTAAAGAATTTTATTTGGTGTTCGTTATTTTTGTTTTTGATTAAAATTTGACTTTTTGCAGGTATTCTAGACCCGTGAAACTGTAATAATATTTCACAATTTTGGCAACCACATTATACCATAAACGCTTATCTTCGATCAGTGTTACAACAACTTCATACTGGTTCCCGATACATGTTTTGTCTTGAATTATCGTTTTGACACACATACGGTAGTTAAATGCATATTTGCAAAAACAAAACTCAGATATTGATAAAATTATCTATATCTGGCAAAACTATATGCAATTCTAATATTCAATGTTCTTCAACTTCAAACTTGATTTAAAACCGAAATCATACGCTAACGTTAAAAAAAAACAGTAATAATACAAGATTAACGGATTTGTAATATTTGTATAAGTTATTGATAGCAAAATCATAACTTTGACCAATTCATATTCTTAACAAACTCCAGAATAATATCGGTATTAATTTGAATCTTGTTTTATTGAATTAGAACTAGCCTTCATTTCTTGTTTGTTTGGAATAACCTGTGTAATTCATATTTTAAATGTTTTTTTTATAGCAGAATCTTCAATTACACAAATGCCAACAAAAAGATCAAAGTAATTATCCTTGTATTCAATGGTTGTTTGATTGGCAATCATATTACCTGTTTCTTTAATTTGAATTAATGACATTCAAATAATTCATTAAAAGTTAAAAAAAAAAAAAAAAAAAAACCCACCTAGTTTTATCACACCATTAGCGTTGTTAAGTTTGGTCATTTTTTTCACTATGTCTTCGTTAACCCGCTTTACAGAAATATGCTTATAATTTAAAAAAATAATATTAATGAAACACTTTTGAATATTGCTATTATTGTTTAGTCTCTTTTTGGTGATATCCATTTGACGTGGCACCGAACTAATACATCCCGTCATTGTGTTTTTGTGCTATAATAATCTTATTATTATTCTTGTCTTCAATTTCGCTTATTTGATTTTTCTATGTGTCTTTTTGTGTTTCTTTGTTACGAATTTGTTTGTTTTTATGTGATTTAGATTATATCACTATGTTGTCTGTTGTACCACTTTTTTGACATTTTCCCCTCCTATGTCTGTTTGTTTTGTTCAGACATTGTTGTCAACATAATTGAATTTTATACGACTTTCATACAAGTGAGAGGTTTAGCTAAATATAAAACCAGGTTTAATCCACCATTTTCTACATTAGAAAAAACCTGTACCAACTCAGGAATATGACAGTTGCTATCCACTGGTTTTATGTGTTTGAGTTTTTGACTTTGTCATTTGATAAGAGTTTGTTCGTATGAATCGTCCTCGGAGTTCGGTATTTTCGTGATTTTACTTTTTTTGCTCACGTTGGTATTCACCACATAAGAATATGTATATCAAAAAATTAAGAAAGTCAAATTTCTAATAGTTGTTATTGAATTCTAAATTATAACTATTATGGTGTGTGTAGTACGAAGAATAGTCAATCTAAGTTGAATCAGTTATCTGACTAAAAAAGTCAATTTGAAAAGTTGTATCATTGATAAAAAATAAGGAGTTGTGGTTCGATTGCAATGAGATAACTATCGACCAAAATTCAATTGAATTGGATGTTAGCAATCATACAGCCTACAATAATGAGAACAACTCATACCGTCAAGTCGGCTATAAAATGTTTCTTCGTGCAAAAACCTAAAGGTCTAACTTATAGAAAGAGTATAAACTATTCGAAATACTAATGATTTTCTTATCCCAGGCATAGATTACCTTAGCCTTATTTGGCACAACTTTTTGGAATTTAGGGTCCTCAATGCTCTTCAACTTTATACTTGTATGGCTTTTTAATTATTTTGATCTGAGCGTCACTGATGAGTCTTATGTAGACGAAACGCGCGTCTGGCGTATCAAATTATAAGCCTGGTACCTTTGATAACTATTATATAAAAAAAAAAAAAAAATTTACGAAAACTAAATACTAGTAATAGAGACATGAACCAAGGAAAACTAGACAACAACAGGCTCCTCAATGCTCTTCAACTTTACTCGGGACAGGTACATAAAGAATACTACCTGGTTTAATATGTTCGTGTGTTCTCCTCTAACCAACGAAAACTAACCAACAACAGGCTCCTTATTCGGGACAGGTACATAAAGAATATTACCCGGTTTAACATGTTCGAGTGTTCTCCTCTAACCAAGGAAAATAATATTACAGCACAACTTATGAACTATCTATATACAGTTGAAAATGCTCAACTCATCCGATAGATACAAATAAGAAAAAAACATCGGAAAAAAAAATACAGACGCGTCCAAAAAGTACTTGAATTTAGTGTTTAACCCTAGCAATTTGCGTATTACTCGCTGTTTTATCAATTTCTAAATTATTTTCGGAATTCGGTAACCGAATATCAACAACATTCTCTGTCATTTATTTACACATAAATCAAGTTACTTTTTGTCAGATTCATCCCAGTTACATCACTTGTTATATAAGAACGAAACAGCAACTTTGATTTCCCTCTATGAAAGTACACCATTATTAAAATTAAGAATTAAAATATTCAAATAGCTCAAACGAACATGGGTTGAATGTTTAGTTATATTGTCAAGTCTTCTGGTTCTTTGCTCTTAAATAAAATGCAAAGTACAACTAAGGGTGCAATAGCAGTTTGTTTATAGTACTATATATTGGTCTGTCTCAAGTTTTGATAGTCGAATTCAATTAAGAAATAGGATTTGTTGAAATACAAAATCTTGTTACAACAATGTGTATTGATCTGATTCCATAAAAAGCCATAGTCCATTCTATATTATCAGTTATACCAAAAACGAAGGCGTGTTATCTTTGATGAGTTTGTTCACCTGTATTTAAACTTCCAGCCACAGTGGTAATTTCAAAACTTGTGACCTTTGATAACATCCATCTCGATATCTATTGACCTTAAGTTTCACAATAATTATCTTATTTGAAGTAAAAAAAATATATTTAGTTCTGTTTTTTCAGCGTAACGATCATATGAGGTAAAGTAATAGTTTTATTTCGAAAGAGAGGAAAATGACAATAATGAATTAGATTACAAAATAGTAACATGACAACTTTAATATGCAGGAAAAGATGCAAAATAGAGTAATAGAGGTATACACACAAACTCAAGTTGTCTAATTATGATACGTTTATGTTATGATATTTTATTTGTTAGTTTCATCTTATTATATTTAATTTGTTCTTGTGATTGGATGTTTCAAATTGGAAGAAAACTTGGTCATGTTAAAGAATTTCATCCTAGAAATGAGCGTATTATTTGTTCCTTTATCAATTTCTGTTTCCGAAATGTGGTATGCGAATATCAACAACATACAAACATGTATTAATATTCGTTTAAACGTTAGGAATATGACAGTTGTTTTCTGCTTGTTTGATATATTTGGGCTTTGATTTTGCCTTCTGCTAAGAGACGTTTTGTTTACCTTGTTATTTCTTTATTATTTGAAATCTAAATGCACATTGTTTAATAGCACCATCACGTAGTATATATTCTGACAAAAAACCAATTGAATGATTATCATCCATTCTACAATGACGGCAATGAGGGGATACCTTTCTGTCTAATAATTGTAAATGTGGTATTTGTACTATTGCTGAAATATTCAAAGCGAACTTTGGAATTCCTTTTTTACTTTTTTGGTAGATAGAAAGCGTCACAAGGTACTACTATGATGAATTTTAACTTTGATTTGAAATTATATTTGCTCAATGTGTTAACTTGCACAATACTGCAATTGAACCGGTTCGATCAGAAGGTGGCAAGATTTATTGTTAAAACAAGATTTGAAACTAGAAAACAATATCACATTTTTTCCTATAACTTTATGTAGATAGTTGTCAAAACAGAGTATATTGTGCATTTCCTGAACATATGTTTCAAACTAAGTATTCTTTTTGAAATAGTGTACTGCAAGATAGTACTCATTATAATAAAGATATGGACAAACTTTTCTGTGAGTCAAAAAACTTCCAAAATATGGTACGATTTTACACAGAAAGCAATGACATATAGAAAATGGACTGTGATCTTTATTAAATAAATGCTAGCAGCTAGACCTTACCTTACCTTTCTGTCTGTAAATAGTTCCAAATAAAATGGTTCGTTATTATCCCAACAAGTGTAATATCCGAACCTGTAATAGACAAAACGTCAGATATTTAAATCCAATAATTCCAGCCAATCAGTTGTCTCATTAAACCAGTTCAAACTTTTCTAACTATGTTTATGCGAACATCTCGTGCTAGGTTAATATATTTTCTTTTCAAATAATAAATTTGTTTTTCTTAAAGCCAAAGAAACTTTATATACCAGTTTATTGGAATATTCTGAGAACAAGTCAATTTAAGTGGTTATTACTATCCAACGTGTTTTCTTCATTGATTAGAATGATTTCCGTAGCGAACTGGAATCATTCCTTCATTTTTCATCAACTATCAAACCAATTATTTCTAATATTTAGTAAAAACCACACATGAGCAAAGTTAAAATGTTATTTTCTGAATTGAAATTCTATACAGTTTGTTCTTGTCATTGCAGAATATCTCATCGTCCTCTTAATGTGTCTATATAAATGTTGCTGTACAAAACAAAATATGAAGTACAAAAGTATCCGGTGGAATACATAATTGTACTTAGTAACAGTGAGCATTTTTTTTAAAGAGTATTACTTTATCAATTATTGTTTTGTTTGTGATTTATTCCTCTGTCCCATCATATGACATATCTGAATTAAGACGTTAAGTTTATTCATATTCTCATTTCATTAAACTTCATTTACCGAGGTTTGCTATTTATACAAAACAAATCATAAGCGTCATGTTCCCAAAGTCTATACCAGAAAAGTGGTCTAATTTGAAAATATACAGATTTTGTCCTTTTCCCTATGCAACATTTTTGTAACCTGAGTGTTATGCATTGATAGCATGAGACGCTTACCCTGTACCAAGTATCATTCATAGTAAGCTATTACAAAGCCCCCCCTGTGGAAACATGTGATACACTGCAGAAGAAAACACCACTGGCATGGTTTTCACTTAACACAATAAACAAAACAAAAACAATTGTAGCGGACAACCACTGAATTACAGGTTCCTGTTTTCGGAACGAAATATACGATACAGTTTTGATCCCGTATTTAAATTTTGATAAAAATTTCCATATAGGCTATTTTTTACCTGATAAAATCAAATATGTTATAAAAATATACCTTCATGAGTAAATTAAAATGAGATTGAAATTTCAGATATTTACTCAAAATTAGGATTTGTGGACGTATTTTTCCTTTCGACAGAAATACATAACGTTTTTGTTTTAAACGATAAACACAAGCTGCTTTTTGTTAAATTAATTGCCATTGCTGTTTCATATAAAAAAAAAAAGGAAAATTGGCACACATAATCTTCTTACGTAATCAAACTAAATGGCATTTTAAAAACGAGGGGTCCATGAACTCGTTTCAAGTTAATTACGTTTGAATGATAAAAATCAGTCGAAAATGCATCTTTTCCCGATATGTCACAGTTTGACGTCGCAAAAATAACATTTAACGTTAGCAACGTCTTTTAACCTCTCCTTTAACTGTACCGTACGCCCTTAACTGGGAAGTTGTGTAAAAAAAAGAAGGGGCATGACGTTGTTTTCCTCTCATAGTTAATGTGTTTCCCTCGGTTTTAGTTTGTAACCTTGATGGGTTTTCATTCAATCGATTTTATGACTTTTTAACGACGGTATACTTCTGTTGCCTTTCTTTATTCATGACAATGCAATACTGTATTTACTATCAAAAGGACAAAATTGAGGCACATGGGAATACCTAAAACTTATCGATTCGATATCCTGTACTACTGAAACGAACAATAATTATATCAAAGATAAAATTAAGAGCTTCAATCATCTCATCATTGTTCCTAAAGATAGATCTAATATGGTTATCGTTTTAAATACAGACAAATGTTTTAAATCAGTTTGCACCATGTAGATTCATTATTAGACTTTTTTTTCAAATTACGTTTCGACTGTAGACTGTTGTTTATTTTACTGCGCCTCAAGATTAGAACGACAGGCATATCTCAAATATGTCCCTTTTACAAACAACTTAATATGCGAAAGTCGTCAAATGCAGGGTATTAAATTAATTGTGGACACTAAAATCATTGAGAAAATTAACTATTTAAGCGACAAAATCGACGGCACTAAGTATAATTGACACTCTAAAGGTAACAGGATTCAATGAATCGACAACAACAAAAATCTTAAAGATTTAACACAAGTTTTATGGGCTATTAAAAATGGCATTGTCTTGGTTCTGTTGTATCCTGTTTTGCGTACTCCAAAGAATTATATTAAGATTGCTGATATCTCTGATGGAGGGAGTGATAATATTTGACAACACGAGGACAATCCTTAAGCCGGTACATGTAATTAAGAAAATGAGCCTCAGACTATAAAAGCAAAAATAAAAAGAGCTATTAGGAAAAAATAGCGATAAGCAAACCATCTGTTAATACATCAACACATGTGTGTCGCTCTACATCAGCTTTCTTTGTCACTTCGCTTACAAGGTGACCGGGTGTAGTGGTATGCAGTATCAACACCAAATATTTTTAAAATATGAGTTTAATTTCGAATCTTTTCTCTTTAGGGCAAAATCAAATCAACAAATTCGTATATATAAATGTTTATGCATTGTTATTTTTGAATACTGGTGGTGCATATGATTTTAAAATTGGCACTGCAGAATCAGAGATGGTCATTCGATATCATTTTATTTTATTCTTCAACCTCCGCATTGATATAACTATTAATCAGCTTGAATTGTTCTGATTTTTTGTTACATACAGTGATATTCAAGATCCATGACATAAGAGTTAGATAGTCAAATGTTAACAAGCACATTTCACTTTAATCTAAATAAAAGAAATGATTGATAATAGAAATGAGAGCGTAAAAACACATTTCATGAAATATGTAGCGTTAAATATAAGGATAAGAGTGTTACTCAACTGCGTTTGAATGATTCTATTATTTTATGTTTAAGTTTGACGTTCATTTTGTTTACTTCTATGCATATATCTTTGAGCAAAACATATACTGAGTTTTTGTGTTTTTCTTCAACTATTAATGGCTGCTTATATTCTCTAACATTTAACATTTCTTAATGTTTAATATTTAGACAGCTTGCTATCTTTTTTCTAAACTGACTATGTTACAGAAAAGACAATCTGAAGGTTTACAATTTGTTCTGTACCTAGATGATGGATTAGACATTGACCAAGACAAAAACTTGTGTAAGATCGTAGCAGAATCAATCAAGCTATATTTTATTAAAGCGTCTTTTTATCAAAATCAGACAAATGTTTGTGGGAACCTATTAAACGTCTTGTTAAGCTAGTAATCTTCATTGATACGGAGCCTTGTTGCTGTATAAAATACCAGATCGGAGAATAAATAAGATATTATATACTATGGAAGACATTCAGTCGAGTTTGTCGACGCTTAATGGCGTTTATTTGAGAAAGTTGTGTCTTTTATATGTCAGATTATATTTTCATGCTTAGTTATTGGAGACATAGCTTTAAAATTATTGACAAACCCTTCAACTATAAACGTGGGCCATCTGGTATTTGGTATTACATAAAACTTTTTAACTATAGTATTGAACCGTTACAATTCTATTCGTAGTATACTTGAGAAGCTAATGTAAAACATTTCAGTGTTCCAGAATCATCCTTTAGCATTATATACAGTGATGATAGTGACACAGGTTTCAGATGTTAAATTGGCGAAACATGATTCATTGTACAAATCATGCTGATTGATTCACTCGTGCATACTTTTTATCCAGTAAAAGGGTATTTAACAGGTGCAAATATCGGATATGTTCCTAATGTCGTAATGACAACCCCCTTCCATTGTCATTATGAATGTGGCCTACCGAATTAGACTATTTAACGGGTTCTTAAAAAACATGAGCATCACGACAGGTGCCACATGAGGAGCAGGATCTGCTTGCCCTTCCGGAGCACCTGAGATCACCCCCAGTTTTCAGTGGGGTTAGTGTTGCATAGTCTTTAGTTTTCTATGTTGTGCTTGTCTTGTGTACTATTATTTGTCTGTTTGTCTTGCACATTTTTAGCCATGGCGATGTCAGTTTATTTTCAATCTATGAGTTTGACTGTCCCTATGGTATCTGTTGCCCCTCTTTTGGAAACTACGATCACGAGTATGATAAAGATGAATTCTTAAGTGGATCATGAGATTATGAAAATCATACTATATAAATAATAAGATTGGTTTGCATTCGACCACCTTTATTAAAATTTACTTGACCTTTTGATTTTTTTTCGATTATAGTGTCACTGATGAGGCATTTGTATACGAAGTGCACGTTCTTTTCAAAATTATTTAAAACCATATACCTATTTTTCAACTTTACAGAATATGCTTTTAGTGTCAGATCTGTACTTAGTGTCTTTTTGTTGTTGGGATTTATAAGTACCCAGCCACGTCCACGTGTTTTTGCTAAATGTATTTCTATTTGTATCCTTCTCATGAATTTAAGCCTTTTCAAGTGATTTTTATAGTGCATTCTTTTTGTTCTACTCTTACACCACTGTCCAAGGTTAGGTCGTTTGAATGGTTTTACATTTGTGATTTCGGGGCCTTTTATAGCTGACTATGCGGTATTGGCTTTGCTCATTTTTGAAGACCATACGTTGAACTATAGCTGACTATGCGGTTGAGGTTTTTCTCATTATTGAATGATGTACGGTAACATATAGATGTTAATGTCTTTGTCATTTGGCCTATTGTAGAGAGTTGTCTCATTGGCAATCATATCAAACCTTCTTTTTTATATTTTAACTTTGAGTTATTCATCTACAATTATTCACAAATGAAAATCGCAATTGAAATTCAACTATCTCGTACAGGGAAATATTTCATTCTAGCTGTTCAACTGTTGCAGCTGCTTGTTAGACATATGTACAACATTTTTTTATTTTTGTGAAAGTACAACTTAATTTAGGAATTGTCAATTGTTTATTTAAAAGTAATCCTGTAAGATGACGTTCCATGACTGCCAATGACGGATATTTATAGATTCTTTGAAAAAATAGATTAACTGTATCTGAAAATTCAGATTTATTACCTGATATTGACTGTTTCAAGCAAATTGAATCCTATAAAAACAAGATATATTTATTGGGTCTATTCTGTCTAGTTCAGTACATGAACACTGTCGTGACGATATCAAATTTGAGGTTTTGTACTTTGTCTTTATTAGTATAATTAAGATATAATAAGTTTTGGTTATGAGTATAGTATTATGTTGTCTATGGGCGTTTGTAATAGAAGAAGGCATGTAATTTTAACCTTATGAAGGAATTGAATTAGATTGAAATTAATTTCCCTAAGTTGTCTGTCAAAGAACCGTTTATCCACGCTTCATGACTAATTATCATTCAACACGATATGACCGCTTCGATTATATGTGTGCCAAAAGTAAAATGTATCTTATTCATTAGAATTCATGGATGTTTTGTAATCGGAATTCTTTCACTTAGATAAATAAGTGAAAATGAACCATATTTTGATGGGACTACATTGTTTAAAATTATATGCAAATTAAGCCGATTATTTGTGTCTATCGAGTGTGTATTCAATTTAATTTTGCATTTGTTTTTTTACTTCCCTAATTCAGATAAACCATAATAAATGATTTTAACATAATGAAAAATGAAACAAATCATGCTAATATAATTATACATACATGTACATGGATATTCAAACATTTGAATCAAGAATAAGTGACCTTAAGTCACCATGCCCCCACACATTATTTTTATGTTCTGTGAACAACTTTATCCGGATGTAATTTAGGTCTCAAATTCTAAGTTTTTTATTTGGAACAGAACAGGTTCGAAAATATAAAATCATACGTATGTCATGACACTAAAAGTATCAGCTTACTTATCAAAACTGAAATCACATATTCATGCACGTCCGTTTTTTCATACGTATTAGTTAAACGAAATCCGTTTCGTAAAAAAAAAAAATTGTACACACTCTTTCTAGAACTCATGCATCGTTATAACAACTAATAGTATTAACTGATTTAGTAAAGTGTATTCATATTTTTTTTTATTGCAGATGCATCCTCATAAATTTCATCTTCCAAAATTTTACAGAAAAATTACAAAGTTATATTAGATAGATTCATCAGTGATCTGAGTTTCTTCTACCTCTCACAAAAGTGTCGATGCCACTGCTGGTGGACGTTTCGTCCACGAGGGTATCACCAGCCCAGTAGTCAACACTTCGGTGTTGACATGAATATCAATAATGTGGTCATTTTTATGAATTTCCTTTTTACAAAACTTTGAATTTTTCGAAAAACTAAGGATTTTCTTATCCCAGGCATAGATTACCTTAGCCGTATTTGGCACAACTTTTTGGAATTTTGAATCCTCAATGCTCTTCAACTTTGCACTTGTTTGGCTTTATAAATATTTTGATATGAGCGTCACTGATGAGTCTTATGTAGACGAAACGCGCGTCTGGCGTACTAAATGATAATCCTGGTACCTTTGATAACTATTGGCATACATTTAAGAAGTATGCTAAAAAAAGAAATCTTCTACAGCTTTTACATTCTGTTGTGTTTGAAACTCATACTTTAGCAATATAACTTATAAATCGAAATGATAAGTATATTATCTCGCTTAAGCTTCATTATATTTATTTTATCAAACTTAATTTCGATAAAGCAGTTTAAAGAATTCAACCTTTGAGAAAGAAATATTTCGGTCAAGTGAAATTACGATGTCATGATAGGTTAATCTAATGATCGCTAACTTGGTAAAGTATTTCACTAATAGGTTGTTGTCAATAAAAATCCTATCGATATATAATAACAAAATATGCAAAGAATCAAAATAGCAGATTTAGTTATTTTTTAGATAGTATCTATACCAACAAAATGTGTGTATTACACGATCATCACATTCCATGTAGTCTGTGTTCCCTCTGTCATGCTTCAATGCATTATGCCGATATACGTTCCGATAGGTTGGTTATGTCGCATAATTTTAATTCCGTCATTTTATTTGAAACTTCTAATATTTGTTACAATTAACTTATACTTAAACTGAGTTAATACTTATTTGAATTGATACCTTCATCAATAAAGAGAATTTTTCTATTTATTATTTGTCGGACAAACTTTTTTAAAGGTTTTAATACTGAATATTTTGATATCTTTAACGATTTAAATAAACTACTTTATCAGATGATAGCGCAGATGAGTATAAAAAAAGGCATACAATTTCTTTAGAAAAAATCCGGACTTTTTTTTCCACGAATCGTGTATTTTTACATTTAGTACCAAATTGTGATGATAGAATTGGTAGTAATTATAGCAAAAATTCAGTTTTCGCTTCCTTTTCAGGGCAATTACCTTTCATTTGAAGAATGTTTTAGTCAACGCTAGTTTTCTCATATTTCACTTTTACAACATTACTAAATGTTAACAGATGTAATTTTGAGGAGAATAAACCTGTTTTACTAATAAATAATGGTTCTGTTTCTGTTGGAAAAATTTTATGTTCTTTTTGAAGGTCATAAAACTACGCAGGTCTTCAAAGAGTATTAAATCACTATCGGAGTTTTTAAATGGAACACCACAACTCTTATTCTATGACAGAAAACAAATATGGCCAGTGATTTTATCATTCAAATTTAAAAGAACAAATAATCAACAATTCGATGCAAAAACATAAAGTATAGCCATCGAAACGAGTTGCGTCTCGTGGCAAAAAATCAACCACCACGTCATAAGAAACATGCTAACATTTGTTTTAATTTACTTAAACTTAAATTCTGAGGTAAGCGAAATATGTGACCCAATTTACAATATCAACCGGTCATTCAATGCATTTATATAAACAAGGAACTATTTGTTTATTATGCATTTCTTTCTTTTTTCGGGTTCATGATAAAATTATCAAAATATTATTTTTCAAATGTCTTGTCTATTGTATTGCATGTAGGCTTTCAATTTGTATTTTTTCAAATTAAGAATTTAGAATTAGAACTTAGGACTTATTTAAATTAACAATGCATGCTCATCTCCCATCATAAAAGAAATTGAAAAAAAAACCATGAAAAGTCAAAGAATTACAAAAACGCGTGTATATTTCAGACAAGCTCGACATGATTGTGTTTTATACATAAATTTATAATTGAACTTTTAAAATCTGTTCTATTATATTGTATTGTATTGCATCGTAATTAAAATGTATTTAAAATGTATATTTGTTTGTTTGTATTGCTTGACCCTTATGGGTGTAATTTTGCAATAAAGATTATAATTAAAAAAAAAAAAAAAAAAAAAAATTTACTTTAAGGCATTGTACTTTAATACATTGTATATTCTAAAAGTTGGTGGTAGTAAGCTATTAAAAATATTGATTCCGTTGAACTTGAAAGACGTGCCACATTGTGCTTTCAATGAATTTTCAAATTTGTGCCATACTAAGTAGTTAATTTGAATATGTATATTATGGCTATGCTGTCAGGATATTTCAAAAGATTGTAAATTTACACAAGTAACTGGTTTTCCTTCACACTTCAAGAAATGGTAAATGCTAAAATCAAACAAAATGTAACCGATTTGAAAATTTCGATTCGATTGTGGAAGAGGTGTCCAGTAATCAATTTTATCTTGCATACAAATTCACTTATTCTTTTTGCAGAAAAATCTATCAATTTGAATAAATGGTGCATATCAAATGACAACAGATGTAACCTGCAGCTAGTATCTCTATATTTGTTAAATAATCAATCACTCTATTATGCGGTTGTGGTCGTATATAAAATGCAGTGCCAATGATATCCTTTATTGTACTGTAATACGGTTGTGGTCATATAGATGCAGTGCCAATGACATCCTACATTGTATTGTAATACAGTTGTGGTCGTATATAAAATGCAGTACCAATGATGTCCTATATTTTTAGTGTTACAATATACGGGAAAACTTCAGAAGATGCAGTGTCATTACAATAAGTTTCGACACAATTTAACTCGTAGATTAATAGTGTGTTCATATGTGCCATTTAGTACTTAAAATAAACCTTCAGGCATAGAGGTGCAGCCTGAAAACGATTTATGAATGAGTTGAAAGTTGTACTCAATGCAGTTGTCATGGTTTTTGGTGTGTCAATGTTAACCTACTAGTATGAGGTGTATTTTTCAGAATTTAATAAATCATTATTAATAACTTAATGAATAGTGATTATAAAACGCAGAGATCAAACCTTGTATCACTCACCTTTTACTTTATACTAATGTTATAGCAATTGAAAGGCCACTTGAAATGTTTAAACGCAAAAAAGAATTATCACACAAAGAATAAAATTGAGAACGGAAATGGGGAATGTGCCAAAGAGACAACAACCCGACCATAGAAAAAAAACAACAGCAAAAGGTCACCAACAGGTCTTCAATGTAGCGAGAAATTCCCGCACCCATTATAAAGCCTTTTTGGGACTGCAACTGCAAAACTGTACCGTACATATTAACCTAATCAGGAAATACTATTATTTTGGATAAACCTTATATGTTATTTGCAATCAGTATTTCTTTTAAGAAAAAAAAAGGCAGTGGTTTCTGAAGAAGAGCTGTTTTGGGGACAATTTTGAAATGATATTGCTTTGAAAAAATAAGTAGATAAAACGAAACTTATATGGAACTTTTGGATTATAGCTCTTCATCTTTTATATAAGCTTAGGATTTTACATATTTTGGCGACGAGCATCACTGAAGAGACATGTATTGTCGAAATGCGAATCTGGTGCAGAAAAATTGGTACCGTTTATATTATTATACTTGTAACTCATTTAAAAATTCTGCATCATAGAAAAAGAAAACTCAAATTCTATCAAATTTTCACTAAAAATAATGATCAGGATTTTATCCTTAAAATACGTAATGTTTTATGAAATTTTTCTTTGATAGCTGACAAAATATGAATTGTATTTGTATTGTATACAGTGAAAGCATACTTGTAAATAGGTATTCCAAATCATATTTAAAGTAATATCGTAAACGATCAATACATACTAATTACATGTTCAGATTAAACATCTAGTTCTCTCACTTTCAAAACCGCCCTGTACGCTGCAGAGTTTAAATGTTTATAGATCAACATTTTAGACGACACATTTTTTCACTAGAGTATTATCGAAAAACACCATTTAACATTGATTTCATTTTATGTAAACAGCTAATTACTTTTATTGACAACTATAAGCTCATCAATCTTTATTTCTGGAATATCTGACATTTACTTAACGCAATCATTCAATTTCCATGCAACCACATTACCAAGTTAAAAAAAAGATTAAGTTTTTTTTTTATTTTTAAAAACTAAGGTCTTATATTTGATGTGTTTCCCTCGGTTTTAGATTTTAACTTGGATTTGTTATCTAAAAATCTATTTACGACTTTTGAACAACAGTTTTCTGTAATTAGTTAATACTTTAGTTTCTTTGTGTATATCTCTTTCATATTCATTTGATAAAATTTACTGTTTGCAATAGCATGAATTGTTCTATATAATAAGAATGTTCTTATCCCGGGCATAAAAACAATGCCGTATTTTGCGAAACCTTTTCAACTTTTGATCTTCAGTGCTGTACAACTTTGTACTTTTTTCACTTTCGATCTTTTATATCTGGGCGTCACTGGTGAGTCTTGTGTGGGCAAGGCGCGTTTTTGGCGTATTGAATTTTAAACCTGATGCTTTTTGTTATCTATTAATCATGTTTTTCTGTGTCTAATATGTTCTCCTATTTATTTGTATTGTAGTCCTGTAATATTATGTTGTCATTTCAATGTTATATTTAACTTTGCCATTAAAGTGCGAGGTTTGGCATGCCTTAAAACCAGGTTCAACCCACCACTTTTATTCCCCTTTAAAAGTGTCCTGTACCAAGTCAGGAAGATGGTCATTGTTATATATTGTTCGTTTCTCTTTGTGTTGCATTTTAACGTTGAGTCGTTTGTGTTTTCTCTTATTTTTGAGATATTGAGATAAGACGTGGCACGGTACTTGTCTATCCCAAATTCATGTATTTGGTTTTCATGTTACATTTGTTATTCTCGTGGTGTTTTGTCTGATGATTGGTCTGTTTCTGTGTGTGTTGCGTTTCGATGTTGTGTCGTTGTTCTCCTCTTATATTTAATGCGTTTCGCTCGGTTTTGGTTTGTTACCCCGATTTTGTTTTTTGTCCATGGATTTATGAGTTTTGAACAGCGGTATACTACTGTTGCCTTTATTTCTGCTGTTGTTTTTATTTATATATCTACATATTCACATTTATCAAAATGAAAAGAGGTAAGTTTGTCAGGATCATCTATCTTAAAAAAATAAATTAAAGTTAAAAGACACTACCAGAAGCCCTCTCGACCAATCATATTAACTTTTTTCTTGATATGCAAATCATATAAGAATTATTTCAATATATATGTTTACTCTCAATGTTCGTAGGTTGTATCTTTATAAATATAAAACAAAACAGAAGCATTATTTATATTTCTAGGTATACAAATCAAACGTTATGATTATAGTGAGGCCCAGAGTGGTAAAAGCTACTGTAATGCTAAAATAGCCCATATGAGGCAAAAATGAGAATCTTCTCTGCAGAAGGCCACAACATCACTACAGCTATGCAGATGAAAGAAGCGATTGATAGTGGAGCTGGAGTAAAAGGAGTTTATACATCAGTTGTTGATGTTGATACAACAAAGCATCAGCTTAAACCATATTCCTGGAAAGGTGTAAGCTTTATTACAAATTCAGAGTACACAACTTCTGGAATAAAAACATGGAAAGCATACAGAATAGGAGATGGTTGCTTGATTGAGAACAACAAGGTACAGCAAATGTTTCGCGATGAACAACCAGCTACTTGTTTACAGATCATCAGTGATGACTTTCAAGATCATGAGTCATCAGGGCACATCAATCTTAAACAAGGAACATCAGCAGAAGTTCATGAACACCATTTATTATCCTATCAAACTGCCTTTGCAAATGCACAAAGTTCCTTATCATCAAACCATGCTAATGAACAAAGTTCCTCATCATCAAACCATGCTAATGAACAAAGTTCCTCATCATCAAACCATGCTAATGAACAAAGTTCCTCATCATCAAACCATGCTAATGAACAAAGTTCCTCATCATCAAACCATGCTAATGAACAAAGTTCCTCATCATCAAACCAATCAATAGAACAACACATTCCTGAATCATCAAGTTGTACTACAGTCTTAGAGGAATTAGACACTTCATTACAAGAACATGAAGGCAATAATGTTGACAACGTATTCTATTGTCCAGAGTATGGTTGCACCAAGGCATACCAGTCATTTGAAAAAATGCAAGATCACATTCTCATTGGAAAACACACGAAACAACTATTAAATAATTCAACTTATGACAGAGCTAAAAAGATATGGGCGGAAAAATGTGACAATCTTCATGCTTCTACTCATGTCATTATTGAATCTGATCTTGGAACCTCTAGCAGCAACAATTTGAATATACCTCCAATGGGTTGGACATTAAAGAAAGAGAAAAAATACGTCAGATTTTTACAGAATGTGAAATCATATTTTACAGAATTATTAAAGATTGGAGAGGCTAGTGGCAAGAAAGAAAACCCAGCAGCTGTTGCTATGAACATGCGTAACATGTCAGAAAATGGAAGACGAAAGTTTTCCTCCAATGAATGGTTACAACCTAGCCAAATTGCATCATTTTTTTCAAGACTTGCTATGAATGCAGGGAGGACAATAATGTGTATAGACAGTGTTGATTTAGACGCTGGTGACAATGATTTATTGGCTGTGCTGAACGAAATAGAGCATCAAGAAATCCATGAAAACTTACATTTATAGTCATTCACAATGTTGTTTGTTTGTTACTAAATCTTAAAGTAGCACTGTGACAAAATTTCATTGTGGGGGATATCATTCATTTGGCTTTCATTGTTCGTACCTCAGTCGTCTAAACATAACATTTTGTAAGAAACTTTATTGAAAGGTCATCTATTAAATTCATGTTTATATGCCCCACGTGTTATATCAGAGTGGCATTGTGTTTTCTGGTCTGTGCTTTCATTTGGTCCTCTGCTCCACTTCAAGTAAAAGTTTTTGGTCAAGGTAGATTTTGATGGAGTTGAATTCCAATCAATTTGAAACTTAGAACACATGTATCCTATTATATGATCTTTCTAATTTTAATGCCAAATTATATTTTGACCCAAATTTCACAGTCCAATGAACATAGAAAATTATAGTGTGAGTGGGCATCCGTGTACTTTTGGACACATTCTTTTTTGCTCTGATAGGAAGTCAAATACAGTCACATTGCAGACTTATGTCTTTGTTTTAAATTGTAGCATATTTCAAGACCTTCAACTGTCTTTGTCTCAGAATATTTTAGGACAAAACATCAAAGATGGTTACCTTTAATTAATATCTCAAATTCAACAAATGTTCAGTTTTTTTTTGGTTTTTTTTAAATGTCAATGTTTTGTGATTTTTTCAAATTTTACTTTTCCTCTTAAGCTATTATAGATAAATACAATGTATATAGTAGCTTGATGCAAGGTGTAGTAAGATTAAATATTTAAGAAGGATGGAACCTACACACTCTCAAGATCCCATAACAATCTGACTATCTTTTGAATAATGGTATATGAAATGTGAATTTAAAAAAAAGTGAATTTTGATTTTTTTTTTGCCTTCAGTTGAGCTATTTAGGCTGTGGGCCTCCAGTTTTTAATCTCTTAAATACTCACACCGGTGTGGTCACGTTTCTCCAACATTTGGTAATTAAACTAAAACAACATTAGGGATTATGGGGTCCTCTTAAGGACTGAATCTTGATATCTACCTGTAATTCACCTGTTCTTGGCCAAAATATTGTTAAAAAGGTATATTTTTTTTAAGATATATATATTTTTTGATAGTCTCCACAAATTGTAAAAGTCCATATAGTCTTACACAGGGATGTATTTTTTTATTTTACATAAAAAAAGATGTGCATGGTATGATAGACAATGAGACAACTCTCTACAAGAGACCAAATGAAACATAAGTTAACAATTATACATAAAAAAGAAGATGTGGTATGATTGCCAAATGAGACATCTATTCACAAGAGACCAAATGACACAGACATTAACAAGTTTATTCAAAATTCTTAGTCAACTTGCATTTATTGTCCAAAGCTTAAGTAACAAATCGAAAATACTAGCAGTGCACAATATTCATCAAGCCAGTTCCCACAGTTAAACACTAAATAGATCACGACGCGACGTGATGTACCCAATTTGCATCAGCTCCGTTTTCGTGGAAAAAGTGGACAGATGTACGACTGACTATTTCATCTGCTAAGGCAGCATACCACGAAAACTGGCTTCGGCTCTAGTGATATACAGACAGAACGACTAGGTAGATATATGGTTCTTCGCACTAGAAGACAATCGCTTTTGGGGACTTTTTACATAAATAAAACTTGGCTGTTTTGCATCGGTTTAGATTTTAACATCTACATGTAACACAAATACAAAAATATATCAAGTAATAGAATAAATTACTAAAATGAGATACAGTCAGTGAACATTTTCGATTTTTCATGTTACTTTTAATAAAAAAAAATCTTTTAAAAAAAATAATTTCGAGATTATTTCTTCATAATTTTTTATGAAATTTTCAGTTCGATTAGAATTTCCCTTGTTTATATAAGGATTTTTTTGTTGAATAACCTTTTTAATTTTGTAAATCAAATACAGCGGATGAACATAATTACGTAACCGTTTCTGGTTATACTCGACCAAAAATATATGGTTTGTTAATGTTTTGATATATATATTTATAACAATATCCCTTTTTACAATATTTTAGTTAAGACCTGATATTGGTGAATTACAGGTAATTATCACGATGCCAGTCCTTATGAGGACCTCCTAATCCCTTATGTTGTTTTTAGTCTAATTATCAAATGTTGGAGAAACGTGACTAAACCCTCACACCCTAGAAAACAACTGATTTTTTGTGTTTCCATTAACTTATAATTCTAACTAAGTTTATGATCTTTTGGATTGTGGCATATGGAACATGAATTTTTTAAAAAGTGATTTTTTTAATTTTTTGCCTCCAGTTGAGCTATTTAGGCTGTGGGCCTCTAGTTTTTAATCTTTCCAATACTCACACCATAGAAAACAACTGATTGTTTTGTGTTGCCATTAACTAACCAAGTTCATGTTCTTTTGCTGGTCTTCATTGAATGAAGCATTGTATTGTAAAATAGCAAAAAAAGAGTTCCGATGATCCCATTTTTTTCTGAAATTTTAGCAGTTAGGCGATATGTTGAAGGTCATTATATTAAGGTCAAGGTCATCAATAGTTGAAAACAATTAACAGAATTGATAACTGAAGTATTTGATTGACAAATTTTTTGATACAGTTTACTAAAGTAAATATTTTTTTTAAATGTCAATTTCAAGGGTCAAAATGGTCATTTGGTGTACTGCGAAATTTTGTGTTATTTTGATAAACTTTTTTCCCGTACAAAATAAAAAAACACGAATTGTTTTTCTTCATTAAAATATTCAGAAACAGCATTTTTTTTAATAACAATAAATGAAATGTTCCTGTGAATGTGTTTTTTCTTGAAACTGTTGCTCAAAAATGTTAAAAAAACAGCCTTTTTGGACAATTTCGCTTTCTCTGATTATATGTTCAATAGAAAACGTTGGTATTAACATAGAAAGTAAGATAGGAGAGGTTTATGTACAGAAATGCATTCTTAAATGTAACTATTTAACATATAATTAAGTTGTTTTTGCCATTTCTTAACTGTATTTGATTATATGATATTAAAAATATGGTCAAATTAGTGTATTTTTATGTTTTAATGACCTTTCAAGCAGTATTACCTTATCTTGCGTTACCATGTAACGGTGAAAAATAAAAAAGATTTGAACAATGAAAAATAATGATATGGGTAAGGTGTTATAAAAAGATAACTTAAGATGCAATTTTGTGATATCAATGTACCATGCTCTGCCTAACCCTGGAACAGTACTTAATTTCTGAACCAAGATTGTTATTTGCTGAACTTGCAAGATTATGTTTTTGCTTTGAAATTGTTATGATTCTTATTGTTCATATCAAATGCCTAAACATTTGATTTTTAAAATAAGTAATTTTGAAAATAGAAGAGGGGCGAAAGATACCAGAGGGACAGTCAAACTCATAAATCGAAAATAAACTGACAAAGCCATGGCTAAAATGAAAAAAAAACAAACAGACAAACAATAGTACACATGACACAACACAGAAAACCAAAGAATAAGCAACACGAATCCCACCAAACACTATCTTAGGTGCTCCGGAAGGGTAAGAAGATCCTGCTCCACATGTGTCAAATATGAACAAATATTGATTGATAGTTTTAAATTATAATTACTCTAAAACAAATATTTATAATATGGTACCATCGCCAATATTAAATAATTCACGCAAAAACTAAGTTTTCAAACATTTTAAGAATGTATTTCATAAAAAGAAATGTAAAACCTCCTTTTTGAATGACATTTCATTTCATCTTTCTGTGTGGTTTTAAGTGAGGGCAATTTTATTCCATATATATATATACTTTAATAAATAAAAAAACAATAATACCGTACTCCAAAGAATATTCCTAAGGGAAAGTGGCAAATTCAAAATCTCAAACTCATCTACCGAATGGAAAACAATTGTCATATTCCTGACTTTGTACAATTATTTGTTTTATAAAATTGCACTTTAACAGTGTAAATTATTCTTTACTTCCGGATAAAATAATTGTATTGTCTCTGAATTTAGATCCTGAGCAGAAATAATACTATCTTTTGAGGGAATCAAGTTGAGACTGAAATCAAAAGTACAAATGACTTACAACAAAATCAATATATGAATACTTATATTGACTATCGATCAGATTTCCTAATAATAATTATGGTGCTTTAGAACAAGATATCTATAAAAAGTAAGATAACAAAAATGCTGAACTCCGTAGAAAATTCTAAACGGAAACTCACAAGGTAAATGACAAAATCAAAAGCTCAAACATATCAAACAAATGCATAACAATTGTCTTATTCCTATTTTGGTAGAGACATTTTCGTGTGTAGAAAATAGTGAATAAACCTGTATATAAACTATCTGAAACTCTCACTTGTATGACAGTCGTCTACTATTTCATTATATTTACAACGATGCGTGAACAAAACAAATAGACATAATAGGTTAAATGTAAAAAATAATGGTAAAGCTGTCAACATTGTCTGTAACCATAATCACTACAAAACAAAAACAAACAGGTATATTTACATAGCACATTAAAAAAAATGCATGACAAGAATACAAAAATTAACCATAGCACAATTACGGGATGTACAAGTACATGGATAAGTGATTGGTATATGATGTACACTGGTTTCATATTAAATATGTTATCATCTATACACCTGGTTTAATAACATATACATGAGATTTGTTCACACTTGTAAACAAGCTATAAGTCATTTAAAAGCTCATTACATAGAATGTATAGAATCGAGTTCAAATTTCTTTGACAACTTTCTTAGCAGTTAGGTCACGAGCATTTGACTTTAAAGGGGGCGGGGAATGTTTTGTCCATCAAAGATATTCTGATCCCCAATTTGATGGAGAAAAAAAATACAAATCTGGTCAAGTAGATGACCAAATATGATCGTATAGTGTCAAATGTTGAAAAATTATTTGATTGATAGCGCCGATTTATACGGGAAAAAAAGCGTTCGCACAAAAAAAAAATCTCATACAGAAAAAAAACATACCCCTCCCCCTCCAGCGTTCTTACAGACGTCGAAAATGGATTGAGATGTTTAGGATTACTGCATACTGCATTTCTATCTTTTCTGTTTGTTTCAAATGGCAATTCTCCTGCAAGGAGTATTTGGCAAAGACAAAGGAGTGACAATAATTCCACATCTGTGTGCTGTTAGGCAGTCGCCATGTTTCACAATTACAAAATATAACATGCCGAAGTATATACGTATACCTTAAGGTAAAACAATAATTGATAAAATAAGCGATTTTCGGCAAATCAACGGTTTCCACAAGTAGACGGGGCAAATTTCGTATATATACGTATTTATTCGCATTAACGCACATTTTGAACAGATAAATATCATAGAGAGTTGATGAGTTTTGTGAATCATGCTTACGTTTTGCCCAATTCAGTTATGAGGGAATCGTTCATTGAGTAAAGACAAATGGCAAATATTTCTATGTTCGTCCAGTCTATTCATTTTCAAATAAATTGTGTGTTTGACAATTATGATGCTTTGAATCTTAAAGAAATTAATAAAGATACATAAAAAAAAAATTAAAACAAAGCAAAATATCAATATTAGACAAATAGTTCTGTTAAGTTCGTTATTAATTATTTTTTTATTTTATTAAAAAAAAACATGTTTCATTTTTAAATATGTAGAACTCTGAACTGTGATGGTACTCCAAACCGCGATGGTTACGCTGAGATGCGATGGTTCGACTCTAAAGTACGTTTGTTATTACGCTGAAGTGCAATAGTGGCATTGTGATGCCATCTTGTTGATAGCTACGCCGAAGTGCGACGGTGATAACGCTGTAGTGCGATTGTCCACACACAAACTACATTTTCAAAGCTTTTCATGGATATATATATGTCAATTTGTATGTTAAAAGCAGTTTTCTGGATATTTAAGTTTTTTAGGGGATTGTTAACTTTAAAAACTATATGCGAGAAACTGCGAAGATTGATAAATAGGAGAAAGGTAACCGTCTGTTGCAAACTTTTTTGCGAAATCTACAAACTGTTCCTTTTTACGTACGATGGGGCGTGACATTCTCTTACTACATACGGGTTCACATACAGACACTCTGCGTTATAATATTACGGTTATCAAGGTACTCATGAGAGGAACCAAGTAAATATAAAATGTTAATGCAGAATTAAGTTCACATGAAGAAAATCAAAGAGGACGGTCTGTCATTTAGTATGCAGTTGTTATTTAGGACAGTCATAGACAAAATGAATGTAAATTCATATACATGTACTAGCTATTAAAACATACATGTACTTCTCATAACAATTGCACATCTGTAGATGTTAAACTAGACAGTATGCATCAAATAGACCATCGCACATCAGTGAAAGGAACATCGCACTTCGGCGTAGACCATCGCACTTCAGCGTGACGATCGCACTTCAGCGTCTCCATCGCACCTCCGAGTCCTACACATATAGAGGGTAAAATTCACGTTCTAAAAACGTCTGCATTGACTATCGACTGCATGTAGACAAAACAAGATTTAAACTACATGTAAACATTAAGTTTTATCAATGGGAACGTAATTGTTTTTAGTTTACGTGTTAATAACACGTACACAACACCGAGTTAAGGTCAATGTGAACACGGCCATAGATTCTGGTAATGAGATGACTGTTTATATCAAATTCGAGGTGCACATCTAAAATGAAACACAGGAAGCTGTGTCTTGAGTTTCTTTAATTTCTAGTTCTGAAGGATATATTAATGGAACAAATCAGAAAGTTTGGATTGTTAATGGGAAGAACATCATCAATTTATCTGAATGTGAAATAAAGCGATCTTGCTACTTTGGTCGTCTTGTTGCTGACAAATGTCTGAAGGTACTTTTACTCATATGGCAATATGAAGAGGTCGAAAAGACGAGTCGCACTGTCCCATATAAATGCCGACAATTTGTTAAAAAGTCTGCCTCCAAATTCAACAAGTATGTTGTCAATAAGAAAATATCGCACACTGAGCACTTGTTCCCCTGTGTAGCATGTGATTTTTTTTAATTCAATACACATATGCCGTATGGTTTCCTAATTACAAGGTGCCATATCAAAGATAAACATTTTTAACATACCCATTAATTCGTTCAAACAATGACATTAAAGAAATTGAAATTTCAAAATGGAAAAATTTGAAATTATGAAAAACTAAATTGACAGGAAAACAAAAATCAACTTCATTCAAATTTCATGAAAAAAAAGAGATGCAATGCTTAACACAAATGGGATTGCAATGCCTCAATCTGTTTGTCAAAGATAAATGATTGATGTAGTGAAAGAGTACTTCACCTCAAAGTCTGAAGAAAGTGTCACACAAACATCAACGTAATTCTTAAAATGCATGTATAACCAAATAAATATTCAGAAAATCGATGATGACAAGAAAGGTTTCCATTGTTAGCAAATAATATATAGTTGAATTTTAGACAAATTTAAATAATGTGATGACATTAAAGCTACACGAGGGGATTTCAAAACGGAAGACAGATAAACGTTTGCAGTATTTCAAATCAATGACAAATGTGCAGATTACAAACAATTATAAACTAAAAACATCAAAGCAACAAGAAACTTATTGGGAATGAGAGAGTAAATCAACATCAACCAATGGTACTGCATAGGACGCGCTAGTAGTAGCTGTCATGCAAACAGTACTTATGGGTAGGAATGGGACCCCCTGACATGTTTTACTCCCCGACATTCTGTCTGTCTAAATACTTTGACATGGTCGATACCAGTATTTGAGAAGATTTTACAAAATTATGTAATTTCACTGATATATCAGTTCATCTCTTTTTTGTGATAACAGAAAAGTTTATTAATGCTTCACCAGTTAACAATATTTTTATATCAACTGATATATCACTAACCTTATCATTAGTGAGGTGTAAATAAGAGCTTATATATGTATATGATCATTCAGAATATTTAATACTGAATTTAATCAAATCGTCATTGGGAATCTAAAATGCAAAAAGATTATCATGCCAGCAAAATATGACAAGCATTCCTCAGTTAACTTTACACATTATTCTGCAAAATCAATTGTTTACTGTTGTGTCAATGTTCGAGCTCGTAAATCCCTTTTTAAAAAACAAACCAAGAGGGTGGACCTAGAGAACTGAACAAGGGTGCGAACAAATGGTAAATTGAGGCAATTGTTGTTTACCGCTGTTTCAGTTGAAAATATCGACTAAGGCATACTACAAAAAAGGTCTGTCTCAATGATCGTTGTTACATACATCAATGTAGATATGCACTATCAAAGTAAGCAAAAAAGAATTCATGACTCAATTTTCGAGATATGTCAGTTTGATTTTCACCTGCTTCGGGTAAAAAAAAAACTTCATGTCAAAGACGAACGCATCATTTCAGTCATTCAATTTGCATTGGAGACTTGTAAGAGTTGGTACACTGTTAGTCCTGGTGAATTTCTTCAGCTCAGTAGTCCATCTGTCCTGAAATGAGACCAAGGATCCAACTCTCTCATGTAAAGTTGATCTTTGATTATTTGGTTACTTTTATGTTCATTTTAGTCACATAGCCCTGAATGTGTTGTTTCTAGAAAGGATCTGATACACTGATAGTGGATTGAAATATGACGGGAATCATATTCTCAGTAGTTGGTTTGTCCATAATTTGGCCATAATTTTTCACAAATTAAAAAAACAATTGTCGTTTGATAAAATCAATAGATTATTTTAAAACCAAACTCCTTCAGGCAAGGTTGACCTAAAGTTTGGAAAAAACGTGGTCGGATAAATTGCAGTAGGTTTTCGGATTTATTACACCATTTCTTTGCCTGTAAGATTCAATATAACACTTAAATCTTAACGCATAACATAAGCTTGTGCCTTTCCTATTTCAGGAATCACATTAGTGGTCTTATCCCATATCTAAATGTATATGTGACTTGAATAACATGAGGAGGATATGAATATATTCACAATTTTCAAGATTCTTGATGATTTTAAAAGAGCTTGACACTTGTCTACTGTTTTTTTTATTGGTTAGCTGTCCATTAAGATATTTTTTCCCACATTTCGTTTTACTCATGCTAAAGGGAAATAAGGTTCGAGATATTAAAAATCAAAATATGATTTTTTTTATTGAATCATAATGAAATAGTGAGGTTATTATTTCCTTTTAGCAGTCAATTTGGTTCAATTTTGTTTAAATAAGCTTAGCAACATCGCTAGTCAATTACTCGTCCTAATTACATTCGTATTCATGTGACCTTCAATTTAGCTCCTTAGCTGTACATGGGTTATGCATGTATTCAAGATGGCGATCGGCTGTTTCCTGTTCTTTTGTTGGGTTGTTCTCATTTTGACACCTTCACTATTTTTATCCTCTCCATTTTCACCACACACCAACCTCAGTTCGCACGCTATCATATGAGTGGTATGCTATGAAATTCGGATGCGAGTTGCCATTGTAAAAAGATAATGCATTATCAATGATTCTGTCATCAAGCAGTATAGAATCACGTACTTGAATTCCCAAACGATTGTTTATAAAAAAATCAAAATGATGTAACTTTTGGTCCAACTCTTTCCTAATTAGCAATAATGTAGGATGTATCCGTGTATAACAAACATACTTGATGGTACGTCACCATGGATACAAAGGTGTCAATCGGATGTTGTCAAAAATACAACAACTTCGAATGAAATAGGTGACCTTAAAGCATGTTTAAAAGTTTGTTACATTGATTGGTCTCATTTGTTAATTACGAGATTTGAACATTGATTACTTCGCCTTAATTAGCCACTAGATCCATTTACACAGGAATAAATTTCCCAATACTTCTAGTTTCATTGTATATGAACAAATGAAATGTGAAAAATTTGTTATTTGAAAATATTGAGTTGTTATAATCAAGTTTTTCTACTAAATTAGTTTTGTCAATATGGTTATTGTTTTTTTGTGGTTTTTTTTTTTTTTTTGGTAATAGAACTCATACAATACCATTTAGACATCTATCTTTCAAAATAAACAAACAATGAAATAGGAATGTGGAGTTGTAATTGTTAATTCGTCATCCTATGAGAAATAAATATGAATGTGTCTTTTTTGTTATGACACAAATGTGTATCTATCAGTTGGCACTGATAATAAACATTACAAATAACTTTTTGAAAATAATTGAACAAAGCCAAAACAAAAACCTTTTTCGTTCTGAAAATAAAAATAAAATTCATAAAAATACCGAACTCAGTAGAAATTCATATGGCAAAATCAAAAACCTGAAACACATCAAACGAATGGATACCAACTGTCATATTCCTGACTTGGTACAGACATTTTCTTGTTTAGATGAAATATCTTGTCCTATTCTTACACATGCTAACTCCTATATGGAAATGTTACTTTCGAAATTGCGTGTATTCGATGCGTTAATTTTCAAATTTGCCCTCAAAGGTAAACCTCTAAACCTAACATTTTAAAACAAGCGATTTATCAATACAGGTCAAATGTTTTTTCGTCATTTATTAAAACATATATAAATATAGTATATAAATGTATACTATAAATTACAGCTATTTTCTACATGGAAAAATGCTCATACAAAGTAAGGAATGTGTTAGTTGTTATCCATTTGTTTGATGTGTTTGAGCTTTTGATTTGCCATTTGATTAGGAACTATGTAAGGGATATCAGCCGATAACAGTCCATTCTTTAAAATATTGGACAGGGACGAGGCCGTAGACCGAAGACCTGTTCAATATTTTACAGAATGGACTGTTAGAGGATTATGTCTTACTTAAAACATTGTTTAACACGTCAAAAAAGGATAAACAAAAGAAAAAGCAAGCAAGGATTTATTTTCATCAAGTATAAAAATTGTTTGTGAAAAAATTTCTTTACATTAAAATATATCCTACTTGGTGGCACCTTTAAACAGTAGCTCAACTTTTAAAAAAAAAATAGACAAAAAGAAAGTACAGCTGAAGATAAGCAACATGTATTGCTACATGAACAATAAGACACAGGGTGTGCGTATAATGATTTTGTGTGCGCAAGGACTACTCATATATATTTTCAGCTCATAGTTTCCCTGAACACCTTTACATGCGTTTTGTGTTTCAAAATGGATAAGGTGGTGAAAGTATATCCTTAATGCAAAAACGAAGAAAGAGAAGTCGTTATTTGTGATTGCGTTGTTTCAAACTTTTGATTAAAATAAAATGTGTATTCAGAATCTATTCAGATACATTTCTTCAGTGTGGATTACAAAGAGGATATAGTCAAAGCAGCTAATGATGGCAAGTTTTATATATATTATATTTCAAAATGTAGTCCTCTCCCATTAGTTTCTTGTTTCATCTCGAGTTTTATTTTTTACTAGGTGAATGAGAAAAAAAAGAATAGCATATGAAGACAGGTTCTTGTTGAACCATATCGAGTGCACCGCAGTTGATTTTATTTCAAATATATAATTAATGTGAACAAATAAAGAAATAACAACATGCAATCAGTTGTATTCTGTTGCTGGAATTTTCAAGAGACTGCTATTGTTTACCCAAACGGTACCACCTGAATACCCCCCTTTTTCCCCTTTTCTGTTTTTCTTTCTTTCTGCAAGGTCGTGTCGTTCTTTTTTCGTTAATTTGTGCATTGAGTGCTTTGTGTATTTTAAAATGTTACCGAAACGTAATTTATATAAACCATTTATAAAACGATCACTGCGAACAAGGTGCACACACGATATGTTTGTTTGACAGATAAAATGCGGTTATGTCTTCCTTTATTCTGCTTCCCATAATCATCGTCGTTCATAAGCGAAGTGTTGCAATATATTCATGTTTAGCAATAATATAAGACTTTAAAAAAAAAAAATTGTAAATCAACGCCCAAACCTGAAAATAATAAAAACTACTAGTATTATAGTCCCCTAGTTTATGAAGGAAGTTCTAGATTCGCACTTTGTACACAGGAAGAGATTTAGGTTGTTCATGGCCCTTGTATTGCGGCATGATCCGCCAAATTTGAGAAGCATTACTTTATTGGTTTTTTTTTCATTTTAATTGTAGTTGAAAATGGTGTTTGGAGGAATAAGTGCACACCAGAGGTCAATTTTGATAACCTAAAGGCAGACGAGGAAACATTTTTTGAAAAAAAGAAATTCAAATAAGCAACAAAAACCAGACTTACAACGAGCATAATCAACTTATTAAATTAGTGCTAAAAGAAACAACATAAAAATATGAGAAAAATGGCTGTGATATAAGTATTGGTGGTGTTAAAAATCAATTTGAAAGTGATTTTTTTTCCTAAAAAAAACCGATTTCATGCCTGACAAAATTATTGTATTGGAAGGTTACTTAAATAAAATCTTTTTTTAATTGTCATTTGTTCTTTGGTTGTATTTTTGTTTACATGATGAAAACAATTGGGGTAATTAATAGTTATTCTATTTCAGTGATTGAACTATCATGTACCTGTAAGAATCAGTTATGCTACCTTTAGCTGCCCAAAGAGGAGGGCTATTCTGAAAAATATTGGACAGCTAAATGTATCATAATGGTTTCTTACAGGTAAATGATAGTCCAATCACTGAAATAAAGAACGGATACAACAATAGAATGATGTCACAAAATTGTTTTAACCTTTTAAAAATTTTCTTGGAGTTCAGTATTGTTGAGATTATACTTTTTACGTCATTAATAATAATTGAAATCAATTGCTTTAATTGGCATCAAAATTTAATATGGCAAAACTATTTCAAATAACAAATGCATGTTGCAGCCATATGATCAGACAGGCGGTATGTTATTTCTGTTGCATTTGGATTCAACAAGTTGGTCGTAGATTTGTGTTTCGAGTCCTTTTATCTGTGTGAATATAGGGGGAAATATCGATATATGAGGCAGACTTTCTAGTTGCACTTGCTTCTTTAATTTTAAGTTTACTTGGATAAATGAGATGCAAGAACTCACTGAAATGTGGATTGTTGAATGACAGAACATCATCAATATATCTTAATTGTTAAATTGGAAGGCCAAAGGTCAATTTCACTGTGCCTTTGATGGACAGGAGCAAGGGAGACATGTTCTTTGCGAGAGAAATCATTAAAGTCACAATTGAACGTGAGAAACTACCACATTTTGATTTAGATATCTAGCTGACCGTATTCTTCATCGGAAGAATTGCAAACGGACAGTAAATATTCTACTACAAATCAGAAAAGATTGTAACTTGGTTTATGCTCTCATTTTGCTTTTGATATATATGTTAAATACTCTGTGGATTTACCAATAAATGGCAAGTTATATTTGTTTAATATAGAACATAGTAATTATCTCAAATACTTTTCTTTATCCGCAAATACATAGGGAAAACATCTCCAACATACATGTTAATCAGTTATTTAATTACAAAGTTTTGTAAAATCCATCTTGCATTAACAATTTACGTATTTCTTCATCTGTCTAACACTGAAAGCGTAATTTGACAAGGGAAGCGCCATAATAAAATAATGAAAACCAATCGATCAGGTTAAGTAAAAAATGTAGAAAATGAATGATTATCTCGTTTCAATGTCAAGCAATCACTTGTCTATTACAGAGGGAATTGTTGAACGTGAGTTTTGTGTCGTTGTACTTATTAAACGCGACGTTATCATCATTTGAAAAGTTTGAAAAGTTGTATTGTGGTTATACAGTTAATCAACAATGTATGCATGTTGTTGATACTCGAATATCACATTTTAAAAATAATTAAAAAATAATTAAAAAGAACATAATGCGCCTATTTCCAGAATAAGTAATAATGAGTAACCTCAAGAACGTTCAAAGTGGTTTGTGTTTGTACCGGCCGACAAAGCAGCAAAACATGTGGTAGTGAAATGCCGTAAATACTAAACGGACGTTCTTAATAGAAGGAATTTTGAAATTCATCTACATTCAAGTCCGTGCGCCTCACATAAATTCATATAGTTAACAACCACAATGTATCGGTTACATAAGCTTCACCACTAAAAACCGGTAAAATATCATTTCATCCTTCTAATAAGTGTTCTACAACTGATCTTTCAGTGCTCTTAATAAGTTGTTTAACCACCAACAAAGAACTTATCATACACTTTTGTAATGAATATATGAAAATAGTGGAATTAACTATTTTTGGAGTGTAAAAAAAAATCTTTGATGTAGATTAATTACATGCCCTTGGTGGTCATTTTGATTCTGTTGACAGTTTTGATTTTCTACTCCTTACACTACCCCCTACACCATCTTATCAACCAAACATTTTCCTTTTTAATTAAGTAGACGTTTGGTAAATATAAATGTAATATATGTGCTGCAACTCATTTAAAGTCTTCTTCTCTTATGCAAAAGGTAAATATGCTAGATACACTTTCTGGAGGTGTGATGAGACGATTGAAAACTGTTAAGCCCCAGTCACACTGTCACGTTTTGCGACGGTTTAAAATGCTACGTTTCAACTACGTTTTGAATACAAATGTGCCGTTATTTTGAAAGCTAGGTTTTACTTGGTTTGTGCTACGTTCTTACCACGTTTTGATACGTATTAATACGTGTAGACCCACGTTTCCACCACACATTGGTACGTTTCGATGCGTAGTTTGCACGTTTTGTTACGTTCCGCTAAGCTTTGATACGTATTTACTAGGTTTTTACTTCGTTTCAATTATCGCTACGTTTGTTGTTGAATTTTCAAAAACATACGGGGCAGGTCCCGTTTTGAACAAAGGATCACTACATTTCGATACGCTTCGTTACTATATTCCCGTTTCTCTACGATTTTAAAACACAATAAAACGTAGCTCTTGAAACGTGACAGTGTGGCTGGGGCTTTAATGTTCTCCTTGGTGAAATTATGTACTTTTCGGATTAAAATTATCAAAAAATTGTTGGTTTTCCTATAGGCACTAGTTGCGTCTGTAAAATAACAGACTTGTTTTTGGGCTCTCACGAATCACAGTTTATGACCAAACTCAGTAAAGACCCTTTTTAATTGCATTTAATTGATAATGTGATTATGATGTTATTTTTTCGTTAAATAATCAAGAATTTTCGAAAAATACTGCCGAAATTTACCCAAAGGAACTCACTAAAAATAAATCAAATGTAAACACTAATAACTATCCTTTCCTAGATTTAGATATGGATGGTGGTGTTCCTTTGGCACCATCTTACGCTGTTCATATTTTACAACTCGTTAGTTATGCCTGTGTCTGTTGTGACGTTTTTGATTTTAACGAACGTAATCTATGTATTATTTGTAAATTATTAAGCCTGGTATTTCGTTATCCTAAATTAATTAAAATCTTTACTAAATTCTTCCATGGATATAAAATTTGGTTTTGAAGTTTGGTTGTACCTTAATCGGGATATCACATCCTCATTTTTTGATGGAGACGTTGTTTAACATGCCTGGATATTTAAAAACGACCCTGGTAAAGTTATCAAGACGCCATCACGAGTTGTTTGACCGGTATGGGATAACCGTTTATCAGATAATATCGGATATGTTCCTTACGTCGTTGCAATGGCACAAATTGTGAAACAATTAAAAAGAAGAGAAAAGATTCTAAAACAATAAACGAAAACAAATAGTGCCAGACACCCAGCAACAACAAACCCTGGAATAAAGGATCCTGTCTAAAGATCGGCAAATAACGACTGTGATGGGATTTGGAAGTGTGAGTCTCATAGCCCGAGAAATAACGAAACAGTAATTTATAAGACAAAACTATAAAAACCCAGTTCTAATGGACTTGACTCATGAAAAAGTTGTTATGAAAAAACAATTAACAGAACGACAAAGAACACATAACCGATTTAAGACTACTTGCTGATACTGAAACCGTAATTGTGTTTTACCAGCAATGAGGCAATTTTTTTGAGAAAAGATTTTAGAAACCATATATTTTCATAATCAGTGTAACGAAACCTACCATTTATTACCAGAAGTGTGTTCATTAAAAATTGCGACTTTTGTATTACTTTTTTCACAAATAATTTTTAATATTTGATAACGTATTGTAAATTATGTGAAAGAAAGACTTTCAATTGTTCATAAACCAATTGATTTTGACTCGTCCTTCTTGTAATCATCATTATAAGTAATTTTGTACATTTGTACACAGATTGCTTGTAACAAATACTTTCATGTCAATATAAAATTAAGGTTGTTTCTGAAAAGTGGTCTTTGTATCAGTTTATCTATTCATATGACAGTTCAGGAAATTGCTTGGAATCACATTATTTGATGGCACATATTATGAGTATTGCTGCATAATCTATATGGTGTATGCAAAGTGTTGACCGCTTGCACCTCTTTATTGGTTACATTCGATTACACAAAATAACAAGGCTACGGCACCTGATTATGAAAAACGACAATTATGACCTTAATTGAAAACTAAAACACTTGAGTTTGAAAGAGACTGACACATAGTCAATTAAAATTCCATTAAGTGTTTGTATCTTGTGAAAGTTTAGTTTTATTATATCAAGCAATTCAGGAATAGTTACGAAAGTGTTACAGAAGGATAAACGAGCGGATCGACGAACAGTCAAACGGACGGATTCCACCTAGTTTCGTTAATTTGTTTACATAGCTATAAAACATTGATCTTAGTGCCATTCGCATGTCTTTAGCTAAAATATAATTTCAACTAGTTATACAATTCAATATTCTTAAAAGCTGATTGAATGTGTAAAGAAGATAACAGTATCAGTTATTAATAATGATTTTGTAGTTGAGTCGACTTTTGTAGCCTTTTATCACAAATGGATGATATCTAAAGAGATAATTAGTTTATCATTTTATAATGATTGACTGTAATTTTCCCACATTATGCATTTAATTCAGAACACTATCCTAATTTTTTTTATCTATAAGTTTAATATCTGACAAATGCATTAGACGGTCTTCAGATACATCAACTGTGTATTGCTTTAATCGGTAGCATATGGTACATAACGTTAGATTCGTTATTCTTATACAAAAGTTCATGACGGATTTTTAAAGGAGACGGAATAGGATAGAAGCAAACAGTCTGTCGACAATCGCTATTTATAATGATCTTTTACTCTTCAGAATAATATGTGTATATATGTTTGACTAATGTTAATCTCCATTGTTTCTACGTTATACCGGATATGGATTGCCTTTAAATGACTGAAGGCTGCTCGATTCTCTGTTTAAGAATAATAAGCTTTTTAAAAGACTGTTATAAAATTATTGTATATACGCAACTTAAAAAGAAGAAAAAAATAAGGGTCCGTGTGCTTGTTTTCGAGATATGAAACTATAAAAAAAATGGCGGGAAATGAATCTCTAGGTTTTTCTGATTTTTAAAATTGTCCACCTATCTCTTTTAAATTGAGATAAGACGTGGCACGGTACTTGTCTATCCCAAATTCATGTATTTGGTTTTCATGTTATATTTGTTATTCTCGTGGTGTTTTGTCTGATGCTTGGTCCGTTTCTGTGTGTGTTACGTTTCGGTGTTATGTCGTTGTTCTCCTCTTATATTTAATGCGTTTCCCTCGGTTTTAGTTTGTTACCCCGATTTTGTTTTTTGTCCATGAATTTATGAGTTTTGAACAGCGGTATACTACTGTTGCCTTTATTTAGAAGCTATAAAAATAACTAGGATTTTGTAAGATTTTCAAAAATTTTATGTCATAAAATGATGACAGATTAATTGACAATTTGTTTTAATGACAAAACATGGACAAAACCAATGGGTTTCGAAAATCTTGCAAAAATTCTAAAACAAGAGGAGCAAACATCCTTTACTTTGGAGTAGTAAGGTTTTTGTTCATAAACGTCGTAAACATTTAAAATTTGTGTATTCACGTATGAGATGGATTGATAATAACAAGTATTTTAAGCTCAAAAGTAGTTATGATTACGAAGTTATTACTATTGAATGTTTGTTTTTAGATTAAAGATTTCCGATGGTTCTGGATACTTAAACCTAAGACTATTATTACTCCGTGTATCGTAGTCTCAGCATTAACTCACTCGTGTCATGTTTTAATCTTAGATGCATCATATTTTTATTAGTTGTGATTGACTCTGAAGTAGCTGTCAGCAATTGTAATAACTATCAAATATGTACTTATCGTCCTTATGTTGTAAAGGACGTAGAAATGTCCTGCCACGTCCGTTCTGTGTTTTTGTTTTTCTGCCTTTTTCCTATCTGATGAATTATATTTTATATAAAGAGCATGTCAATTGAACAGTGCTGAGTGGGTTTCTAGATCCTTCAGCATACATTTCATTTAGATTTGCAAATACGTGATATCTCAAACATTATGAAGATAAATGTCATACGAAACTTAATAAAATTTGAAAAAAAACGAAAATGCAAAGTTTACGAAAAACATTCAACATTTACTATAATGATTCTGCTGGATAGAATCAAATGAGTATTTCCTTGTCTAGACAAGATCGGTGTCTAAGTGTCTCATGTCATTATATCCTATTTGAAATACCTCACATTTGAATTATATCTGTAATGATTATGTGGAATCCATGCTGTATAATATTATACCGGGTAACCATAATACCCCAGGGATAAACTAAACGAATTTCTTGTATCAAGACCATTATGGTTCCTGTTTCTTAAAATTATGTTGAAATGTTAAGTATATTTATATTTCCGACTATCGAGTGGTCATACATATAAGCTCATTGTATTGTATTGTCTTATGCAAATGTGTGATACTGTCATAGCTTATAATATATATATCATAATTGTATTTTCAATATTTAGGTTACTTTGGAAACAACATTACCATGCATCATAGTTCATTATGATAAGACAAAGACAAATTTTATTAAAATTCTTAATAACGCGAAATATTTATAATGTTATTTATAAAGATTGAGCCTATCTAAATAGGTCAAAAAACTTCTTATGACTTTCGAAGTGCACAAAGGTAAATATACATAATCGTTATCAATTATGTTGGCTAAGATCAAGTTAAATTCCGAAAAGACGCCTCGCACTCATATCATTTATAAAATTCTATTTTTATACAACAATTCAAACCGAAGAATTACTCTGTATGGCATACAAAACTATGGATATTTCTGTATTTTAAATTATTTCGTTTTTGATTTTTTTGTTTAGTTCTATTTATTTCAGCAGGTTGGGGTTTAAAAAAAATGAAATATACAACGAAAAATCCACATACAAAGTAACAAAGGTATTCATCAACTTTAAAAAAAAATGATGCGTATGTTTTTTTTATAACTGTTATAATATGGCTAGTTTTTATTATAAAACTTATGTACATATACTTTTTCTGAAGAAAATTCTTAAATTTGGCTTAATGTATTTTTTTTAAATATTAGCTTCCAGACAACAATATGCTGACATGTTTTCCGTATGCAGTTACCCCGGCGTGACCGTTCTCGTAAAATCCAGTGATTGCAATTACGCAAGTGCGAAGGGGGAAACGCAAATTGGCAGAAAGAATCAATAATCGTAAACATCGCTCTCCGTCATCGAAATAAATTATATCTTACTGTACATATTATACACGTGCCTGACTGAATATTCATGCTTCTTTGTTGATTGTTTACAAAGATGATAATCGGTAAACTTCGACTTCAAAACACAACCATTAATTAGCTGCAATATTTTCACAACAACACTGTCGAGTGAAATATTTTTTTCCACGATTATACCAAATGGATCCGTAAAAAATAATAAAACCGTGAAAAGAAAACTAAGTTTATGATATATACATGCATTGGTTCAAGTATTGGATTACACTATTTTTCACCAGTCACTCGTTTCATATGACTTTGATTATCTGTAAAATGTTCAAAGATTGATTATAAAATAGTTTTAACATCAACTCATTATTGACTTAATATGCATACCGTTTATCAAGAAGTATGACCAGTTGTGAAGTAAGTGACGGACCATTTAAAAAAGTAATTTTGATTGTACACATTTATATAAACATTTATGACAAGAACGTTTTTACCTACCTACCTATTGATGCTATGAACGCATTAGTAGCTGTTCCGTTATGTTCATTCATATCACTTTATCATATTTTCTGATTCCTCTCTTTAAATATTGTCCATATTAAAAATATAGTTAAAATTCATATGATGATTTTTTTCTAATATATAAGCTCACTGATTGCTTCACTCTCATATATTTCGGCTTATATTTTGAATGTTTCTTTCTTTTCACCACGCATTCGGCTTCATTTCATTTTTGGTAATTTCAATATTTGTAGTTTTTCTTCACAACTTTTGACATGGAGACAGGGCAGTATCTTAGTTGCTCTTCTCGGAAATTGTTTAATGATTAAATGTCTTTTGTTCTGTATGGATTCCGTACACTATTGACATATTCTAACTGTGTTCTAACCAACTCTTTTTAAAATAACAGACAGAATGTTATATAATCTAAATATTTGAATGTTTGTCGGGTGATACTGGCTCTTTTGTTTGTCTTGTTTGCCTGGGTTGGATATGTTTGTCAAATGCAAGATAATTGTCTGCGGTTACTCCAATATCTTTTTCTATATCAATCTCATATAGTTTTGTAATACCTTGTTTTTCTTTTTTCATTTTAAATAAAGGCAACAGTAGTATACCGCTGTTCAAAACTCATAAATCCATGGACAAATAACAAAATCGGGATAACAAACTAAAACCGAGGGAAACGCATTAAATATAAGAGGAGAACAACGACATAACACTAAAATGTAACACATATAGACAAAATCCCACGAGAAAAACAAATATAACATATATATATAACATCAAAACCAAATACATGAATCTTGGATAGACAAGTACCGTGACACGTCTTATCGCAATGTGAATTTACACTCAAAAATAAGAGAAAACAAACGACACAACGTTATAATGTAATACACACAGAAACGAATTATAATATAACAATGACCATATTCCTGACTTGGTACAGGGCATTTTTAAAGGAAAAAATGGTGGGTTGAACCTGGTTTTGTGGCATGCCAAACCTCGCACTTTTATGGCCATGTGAAATATAACATCAAAATGACAACACAGGACTACAATATAAATAAATTGGAGAACACAATAGACAAAGAATCACACGAACAACAGCCAACAAAAGGCAACAAGTTCAAAATTTTAATACGCCAGAAGTGTATTTTGTCCACACAAGACCTATGTGTGACGCACAGATACAAAAGTTTGAAAGCCGAAACGAGTACAAAGTTGAACAGCATCGAGGACCAAAAGATCAAAAAGGTTGTGCCAAAAACGGCAAGGGTTTTCCGTTAAGTTACCAGAAAATCCCTATAATTTAGAGTAATTTATACTTTTGCAAACAGTAAATTTAATAAAATGAATATTCAAAAGATGTACATGATAAAGCTGAAGTATTAACTAATTACAGGAAACAACTGAAATACATTTACATAACCAGACATATGAAACACAAAAGTAGACACATCCGAATACGTATAAACCTCTACGCCAAGTGACGTCCTATTTGAAACTGAAAAATGACGAAAAAATGACGTCATTAGAATTAGTAAAACAGAGCATCAAAAAATGAAAAATGACGAAAAAATGACGTCATTAGAATTAGGATTAATTTAAGATTATATATTTGAACTAAATACTGATATTGCATTTAATAACAAAGCACATTTTAATTCTTATTAATATAAAACTGATGTAGCAATTAACTATATTATAAAACTATGTCAGGTTTGTTATGAATCTAACTTCAAACGTAAAATATCGTACTGATTACTTTGAACGAAATCAAATCTGATAAATGAAGGCGGTGATTAATTTTCTTTACCATAACACAGAAATATAATAGAAAAGACATCAACACATTTGACAAAATCCGATGAGAATTACAAATATAACATTAAACATTTAAACTAAATACATGAATATGGGATGTATAAGTACCGTACCACGTCTTATAGTAATGCGAGTTCACACTCGGCAAAACAGTCACAATCGGGAATAAGTCACGTTTGGTAATTAAAAGATTAGACGACATTATGACAAAACACAATCTACCATGTGGTAAAAATGTCCTTAGCTAGTTTGGTCAACGAAACATCGTATGGATCCACCAAATCGTGATGGTGTCCATAAAATTTACGGAGTGTCAATTTTAATCTGTCCTCCTCATAACTTTGTTGGAGCAGTTTTGTGTAAAAGCGTTTTGTGTAATATTTTTCTGGCAAATCATAAATTTCCATTACTTTGCATTGATAAGGAAGGAAGCATAGCATTAATTCAACACGAAAATCGAAATCATTGATTATTGAATTCATGTTGTAGCATGCTTGAGCCTGTAATTCAGTGGTTGTTGTTTGTTTATTTGTTACATATTTGTTTTTCGTTCAATTTTTGTACATGAATTAGACCGTTAGATTTCTCGTTTAAATTGTTTTACATTGTCATTTCATGACCTTTTATATCTGACTATGCGGTATGGTATCACATTGGTTAAGTTGTGCCAGCTCCAGTTATTTTCACAATTTCTATGCTTGATGTAACATTTTTGTTCCGTGTAAGGGTGAGGCTGGTACCTATCAAAACGTTTAAATCCGCTGCATTTGTTTGCACCTGTCTAAAGTCAGGAATCTAATGTTCAATTGGTTGTCGATTGTTGATGTTGTTCGTAAATGTTTCTCGTTTGTCGTTTCTTTATATAGATTAGACCGTTGGTTTTCCCATATAAATGGTTTTCACTAGTCACTTGTGGGATCTCTTTAAAGCTTGATGATCGATGTGAGCCTAGGCTCCGTCTTGAAGACAATACTTTTACCTATAATGTTTTACTTTAACAAATTATGAAGTGGATGGAGAGTTATCTCATTGCTACTCATATCTTCTTATATTTAAGTCATAAGATCTCTTACTTCTATCAGCTTCATGTATGGTTCTATTATAAATACTCAAAGGAACATTTCAGCTAAAACTTCTGTTTTTTTTTTTAATTATTTGTAGATGATGTGCCATTTAGGTATATGTGCGACTCTTGTATATCAGATATAGATTTTCTCTCCGAGTTTACACACTTTACAGTAAGTGTTGGTAGTTATTGTTTGGCACTTTCAGCTGCTTTTTTTCGTGAAGCTTATTTCATTCCTAGTAACGTTTTCCACTTCCTTGGTAGCTTTTTATATTATCAGTATCGTCTACTATCCTGAGTTTCTAAGTAGCGGGTCCATTGCCTCTGTTTCGTCGTAGCATATCTTACGTCTTTATTAAAAATTTTATCAATTTTTCTAACTATTTACCCTACTTTTTGGAATAAATTTGTTCATTAAAGCTTTAGGATGTTCATTACTAATAACACATTCTGTGTATTTTCAATCTTATATATCATTTTAATACAAATATATTTTCTGTCTCATTTTATCATAGTCACATTTTAAAAATGTTGAATTTTCTACTTGGAACCGAATCATCATTTAAATGCCACTGATTATTAACGTTCAAAACGCAATGCATACTAGATCCAAGAGGACTATTATCATTCATTTTGAATTCTCTGTAGCCAACATTATTTATAACAGCTCAACGGTCTTACTTAACATTAAATTACGTCCGCCATATCATTTATAATAACAAGGAATAATAAAAGTCCCAATATTGAGTAATGGAGACACATATTTTAATATTGCAAGTCTTGGTGAGCGCTTTCTGTTTCTTTCTACTGGGAAAGACAAACATTCAATGCAACCTTATAATGTTCTTGTTATTTAGAGCTTTATGTCAAAAGCAATCATAACACCATTGTCTTCCATAATTGTCATAGTTTGTTTGATGATATTAGAATTGACAGGGATGGAAACCCGACCGGAATTCACATAATAACTTGTGTTTAAAAATGGAATTTCATTCAAAAATTTGATTGCACAACTTAATATTATAGCAATCGGACGATTATTTGAGTCTAATGATGACTAATTTGTAGATTTTATGCTGGTGATACATGTAATTAAAACAAATCAAAATGCCGCAGTTCTTATTGTTTGTCTTTTGATAGAATTCATGGGTTGTATGAAAATTGATATTCAATTCGGCAAACAAATTTACCTCATCAAAAGGCAATGTGTGCACCTCAATATGGAGCTGCACACAGATTCGGGGAGCTACCTAATCAAACTAGTTTACTAAGGTTGATTGTTGAATGTTTAGCCACAATTCGAATGTTGGGTTAATACTAAAGATGTTTTACCAAGGAATAGATTAACTTAGCTGTTTAAGTCTATCGTACACCACTTTAATACTGGTATCTATGATGAGTTTATTAATTCTAAATATATAAGTTAAATTCGTGTAAGAACATGAAAAATAACACAGATTAAAATATGTAACAGTGCTTCCTTCTTTGTAGAGGCTAACAACTGAAACATGTATATATATTTGGTGCTTTTTATTACGTCATGTACATGTAAGTTTGTATATTCAATCTAACTGAGCTTTTATCTGTACTTTGTTTAGCAACTTAACATGAATAATATGGTGCTTTAGTTTGATTAAGGGACAGTAAAGGCAACAGTAGTATGCCGCTGTTCGAAAGTAATAAATATGTGTTATCAAGGTACTTTTAAAGTACTCACGTTCATAATTCATATATATCCTTTCTTTGAAAATATATTCATACTCCTTGAAGAACTAGTTCGAACTGATTTTATATTGTTAACGATGTCATCTTTCAAATTGTTAGTTTTTGCATATTAACTTTTCATATTTCGCAAAATTACTGAAAATTTATGTTTTGAAGTAAGTGTAAACCATTTCATAAAATAAAATGCAAGAAATTTATACGAAGCAGACTAAATTAAACAAAATATGAACGTAACATCTGCTACTATTATGCTTGAAGGGTATACATTCAAAATCGAAATTATTGTTTTTGTATTTGATAATATGAATTATTATATATATATGACATAAGGTCTGCTAGTACAAGTAAAAGTACTATGGAGTATTGTTATTGGGAAAATACTACAAACAAAAAACCTAGAGGTATAAAAAAATACGTAGATATGATAGTTCAGGAATATTCAATAGTCTGACTACTATTGAATTTTTTTTTTAAATCACACACAATTAAAACCAATTTTACATTAATTATCAATAATGAAACATTATTCGGGTTAATAAATTAAATATTTTCTGAAAATGTTTTTGAATTAAAACAATCTTCATGTTTTGTTAAATTTCAAATAAATGTTCTTTTATACAGTATAGCTTTTGTTAACAGGTTCTTTTACATCTTTTACTGTGTTTGATATTCAGTGATCTTCTCTGTTAATCGTGTAGACTGTTGTTTGAATTGGCTAATGGACAGGAGTTAGAGCTTGATAAACTGTTAATGTCCAAGCGCTATATCATATCAACAAAGCGAAGTAAGACTCACGTATTTGTAAATGTGAAGGAAACATGGGTAAAATGCATTGAGATATCAAACCAAAAGAAAGTCCACACACACTTAACATGTAGAAATAATTACAAATTATATTATATACTATTTCAAATATACGTAACTTCACGTGAGCGTCACTGATGAGTCTAATGTAGACAAAATGCGCATCTGGCATATCAAATTTAAGCCTGGTACCTTTGATACTTAATTTCAATCATAGATTTGAAACAATCCGTTCATTTTTCGACGATTCTAGAACCGGAACATTTTGTATAATGTTTTAAATTTATTTGTAATTTTCTTTTTAAATGACTATCAACCAACAACTAAGTTTAATTTGTTCCAATAACATACCAAACTATCAATAACAACCACATTGCCGGAAGAGCATGATATTATAATAATGCAACCTCTTAACCTTCACAAACAAAAGGTTATTCGGTATAACCATTACAAATATCGTAAAATCAAATATAATTAAAAGCATGCAGGTGACATTTTAACCGACTTTTTTCATATGAAAAATTCCGCTTATTAATTTGGTGAGCTACGGCGGCCAGACTGTTCAACAACTATCGAACATCCACTGGTGAAGTATATTTCACAAAAGTAAACTCTCTGACTGAAAACTGAAGCCTATACTCTAAGCCAGATACTCAAGATGAAATTTTAATGTACCCTAACAAAACGAAAGTGGTAAAGCAAATATACCCTAATATGGAAATCAGAACGAAAGTCATGCTCCATCATTAATATGAACACATTCAGTTCTTCTCTATTATTTCTGGGAACTAGAAATCTACTTTAAATGAGTGATTTTCAAAAATATAAAAATCCAAACTTGTTTACTCACCAGACTCTTCCATACCCAGAGAATCTTCAGATGTGTATATAATTATAATTGATTTATAAATACTTGTTAAAACGTGCTATAAATGATATTTCATTGCTTGTTCTAAAACGTTTAAAGTTGCACTGAACATAGCAAGTATCCCAATTACCTTTTTAATGATAAGTGAGCAGTCAGAGCAATTTTATCATTTTATGAGGATTTTTCGTGAGAAACATGTTGTTTGGAATATTATGCTCGAAACTCGAAAGCTTGTTTATTTCGTCCTAAGATATTAAATTGGCGATTTACAAAGAACGTTCATTCATCAATTCATTAAACAATGACATGGTTTTCTTCAGTCCAGCATTTCTTTTTCCCCAGATCAATCACCTTGATTTATCTTGTGATCCTTACCAACTTAAAAAGCATAATCCATTGATAACATTAATCTGAAAAGTTTCTGTAATGTTTAATAAACTCTTAATTAGAATAAAAGTAGAAGCTGGTAGTCGTCAATAAAACAACGTACAAACCATGTACTAAGAAAACAAGACATGTAGTCATTAGAATAAAGTGTTTTACCAGCCGTATGAGTGTCCTTTCAAATAAACAACTTCAAATTACCCCAAATTTAGGGGGGAATATCACAGTACTGTCATCAAACAATATTTCGTAAATAACATTTTTTATTTAGGTAAAGACAGGTTGCGACGAGGTTCCTGAAGTGAGACAAGTACGCGGATATGTGGCGGGGTTAAACATGTGCCTACTTAGAATAATAGTTAGATTGTAATATCCATTGAAATGAATACACAAATAAATACATTTTCTTTAAAGATACAATATGTACAAGTACAATCAGCAATATTAAACAATTCCGTATTAAAGATTCAATGCAGTCAATAAAATTCGAAAAATAATAAAGCTGCTGATAAGGAACCGTCATACACCATTATGTTGGGGACAGTACTTCGTAGTCGATTCCAGTAGGAATGCTCTTCAACTTTGTAATTGTTTGGCTATATAACAATTTTGATCTGAGCGTCACTGATGAGTCTTTTGTAGACGAAACGCGCGTCTTGCGTATTAATTTATAATTGTGGTAATGCACACGAAGACACGATTTGTGTATTCGCAGTTCTTTGATTTGTTCAAAATACAGAATTTCTGTAACAGGAGCATATCTGACCATTTACGAAGTATATATTTCCACGAAAAATAAGAAACAAAAACGAAAACATCGTACTGTTTGTAATACATTTTTTTTTTAAATTGCCACGAGCATTTCTTATAAAGTAACTTTCGATTCAGTAACAATAAGTTAAGGTGAATAATTCATGTATGCTTAGATTTCGATATGTGCATCCATTACAGAGAAAATGTCCTCTTAATAATACGATATGTTCTAAAGATATCCATCAAGTGGTTCGTCAATAAGTTCTTTATTAAGTGTAGCCAAATGTTTTACACGACTTAATGGAAAGATCTTTCGAAATTCATTACATGATTATTATATTACAATTTAAATGTACTACGCCTCCACCAATTAGACAGATTGCATAATTTTGAAGACCCTTTACCAAGCAGACAGATTCCATATTATCAAAGGGTTTAACCAGCAGACATATTTCTTAATTTCGAAATAGACAAATGTCTTTTTTTATCTACAAAAAAAATAACGTAACATTTTTAAAAGAATATATGTTTGACAAAAGACCGACTATTCTGAGAAAAATCGTTGACGTACAAAAAAAAAAGTTTGTTTTTTGTATGTCTTTTTTCACAAAAAAATCTGTATTTTCATGCCAGTACCGAAGCACTGTCTACTGGGCTGGTAATACCCTCGGGACTAACAGTCCACCAGCAGAGGCATCGACCCAGTGGTAGTAATAACATTAACCGTACCAATTTTTCTGCACCAGATTTGCATTTCGACAATACATGTCTCTTCATTGATGCTCGTGGCCAAAATATAGAAATCCAAAGCTTATATAAAGGATAAAGAGCTATAATCCAAAAGGTCCAAAAAGTATAGCCAAATCCGTTAAAGGAACAGAGCTTTGAAGTCCACCAGCAGAGGCATCGACCCAGTGGTAGTAATAACATTAACGGTACCAATTTTTCTGCACCAGATGCGCATTTCGACAATACATATATCTTCAGTGGCCAAAACAGTAACATTACTAAGTCTAAAGTAGCTGCAAGGCATTAACATTAAAAAAAGATGACGATCAAAATCCAAAATTGACGGTAACTCCACTTTGCACGATTAGGTTCTCCATTGATGACGTAGCATAAAGCATCATTTTTAAAAGGTTGTTTCATTTCATACTTGTACTGTTTATTAAAGTATGTTCAAACTGGTTAGGAGGTGACTTAACATCAATATATTTCCTCGCAAGTACAATAGAACGTTAAGAAATGGAATTGGGTGTATAAACAATGAGTTAAAGAAATACCAGAAAAAAACCTGCCACGTAAAAGAATGGGGTTTTATTTATGTTCTAAATCTTGACAGTTACTGGAAAAACTAACCAAATATCATACAGTGAGAGGTTTAGAACAGGTTTAATCCACCATTTTCTACTTAAAAAAATACATTTACCAAGTCAGGTATATGACAGTTGTTATACATTCGTTTCATATGTTAAAGCTTTTGCTTTTGCCATTTGATAATGGACTTTCCGTTTTGAATTTTTCTCGGAGTTCGGTATTTTTGTAATTTAACTTTTGTCTAAACAAAACAGAGAAAACATTAGAAGATGTGGGCTCAAAAGTGCTTTCCGGTATACAATGATGACCATGCTAACTAATTTACTGCAGACAAATTTTGATTTTGTTTATAAATCTTAATTTCCTTTGATTAATTTGAGGTTCTTTTATATAGTAACATACATGTCAGGGAAATTCCATTTCAAACAAATCTACCAAAATTTATCGAAGTGGAAATTTAATTTAACTTTTTTGGCTGATATATTTCTTATCGAATTAAAACGTTGTTGTTGATTAGGACAGATCTTTATAGCAGTTCATTTTATTCTAATTCACTAGAAGAATAATCCATCTTCATGAGGGTATTTGACAGCCATCGTAACATAGCAATTTCTTGTAATCAAATGTTAGTATTTTGTTAAACATTTTACTGTCAGTTAATGATAAATTTGAATTTTGTTATTAACAGTATAATTCAGAAGGTTAATTATTTAAATTATTGCCATGACATTTGAAATATTTAACAATTGAAGACAAGCAAATTTGCAGACGACATCGATCTGCACAAATTATGATGTTAACGATAAACGTCTTTATAGATGCATGGTTTAGCCAAGACTTAAATTTCTAAAATCAAATAATGCTGTATTCCATTAAAGTTTCAATATTCAGAGAAAATGTTACTGTTTTGTTCCAAAGATGGAATATTTCTATCATATTGCATTTTTAATTGTATAAGCATATGCGCATTTTACAAAAACAAATCATACTTATTTATTTATTTCTATGAATACAAGATGCTGCATAATGTATTTTAATTGTTTCTAAAAGATTTAAGATACTATCTTGATAATATTAATAACTTTTGTGGTTTTTTTGTTTATATCATATCTGAAAAATATAATGAGAGCATAAAGAGGGGCGTCATCTGAATGGAAAGAGCATTTTAATTATCATGGATATGGAGACAAGCTAGTTATACCATTAAAATAATGTGGTATTTGTAGTATATCGATGTTCAAAAGTTACACCAGATTGACAGACTGAAGTGATTTAAAAAATGATAGAACATTAAAGGTTATAATCACAAACTGTCCTCAAAACTAGCTGCAAACAGAATTATAAACTTTTTTTTAAATGAAAGAGGTTGGCGTACTACCTAAGAATTGACGTTATTACTACTATATTGTTAAATCCATACAATGGGGGGTCATTTTCAGCATTTACAAATATTTGAATTTGTTTTATATATACTTTTTGAAGTAAAGTGCTTTAAACATAACACAAGAAGTTACAGTAACCATTTATACAAAAAAATCGTAAAACTTATTATGCTATTTTAAGCTAAAAATAACCTTTTTATTATCCACATTTACGTATTCGTTCCAACATATGATAAGCCAAATAATGTAAAAGCATCAAGATGCAGTTCCTCTGTATATTAATAAACTCGTCATAGATACCAGGATTAAAACTGTGTATGCCGGATGCGCTTTTCGTCTACAAAAGACACACCATTGTCTAAAAAAGCTGTATTATATTGTTTGTTACGTCATGTATAACATTCATATGAATTATACTACGAAGTCATTATGCAAGATCTTCAAGGGGACCATAAACTGGCAGATATACATCGAAAAAGATTTAAAAAAATAAACTTCATTTGAGTGAACATTTTTGAATGGTATAAAAACTTTGAATATTCAAAGCAACGAGGAATCGTTATAGTAGAAATTGTCACCGAATGTTTTTTTTTTTTACTTAAAATTAACTTATTTGAAGACCATAAGATGTGACATCATATTATTTCACTTACTAATCATAGATAAAGTAAAATAGTCGGCGAAGGTGTAATACAACCATTAATTTTTCCCAATTAGTCTTTGCTAAATTTGCACTTTTCAAAAATTGTGCAGAGTTTATCTATGTTCCAAACAAAGAAATACTTGGCATGAGTTAAGTTTTATCCTGTCCAGTACTATGGGGTAAATTAACATAATAGTTCATTGCATATAAGAAAATGACCATGACTGGAAGTTAACCAATCAAATGTTCACCCTGTTTCTTCCTGTGTACAAGCTTTAGCAACAATGTTACTTCAAGTTTCCAAAATATTCTAAAGAAACCCCCAAAATGACATTATGGTGCTTTGAAACACCCAATATATATGTTTATGACTCAGAAATTTTTAAGAGCAATTCAATTATTTTTCTAAAACCAGGTTTATTCCACCGTTTTCATGTCTAATCCAAGTCAGAATAATCACAGGTGCTATCTATTCGTTTGATGTGTTTGAGCCTCTGATCGTACCATTTTATTGCGGACTATCCGTTTTTGATATTCCTCAGAGTTTGGTATTTTTGTATTTTACTTTTTCCTATAACCTGTCAAATTCAAGGACATATTTTTTCGAGAAAAAAATTATAAGACATAACAACACAACTATGGTATCGGAAGAATACTCGATCGATTTTTTTTATTTAGTTCAACAGTAGCTTCGCCTTATTTCTTCGTGTTTTTATCAAGATAGTTTATGAGTGAATTCATTCAATGCCGAACAGTCACAATTATCTAAATTCAAAAATATAGAGATAATTGACAAAAACATCAGTAATTTGTAAAACTTCAACGAATCTTTTCTCTCGTTTGCTAAAACAAAATCCTTTTTTCGGCAAAAGCATTTCTGAAAGATTGTCACAAAAATGTCTGAAACAGTTTTAAAAAATCTGTCACTTTCATTTGATATTATAATATCCGATGCCAAAGATGAAACACATCTGTCAACTTACATAGGTCGTATTTTCATGAAACATACTTGGGCTAGTTGCATAGGTCACTTGACACAATGCAGACGATTTTGGCACTATGTCTCGGGAGAATGAATACAACCTGCTGATAAATGGACAAAATAAAGGTAACAGTAGTATACCGATGTTCAATATTCATAAAACACATACGGTAACAAACCAAAACCGCGGGTAATGCACCAGTTATTAGAAGAAAACAACAGAAACACTGCACTGTTACAAAAATAAACGCCAACATACATAGAAACGAACTATTTGATAACAACTGCCATATTCCTGACTTAGTTCAGGACATTTTTAGAAAAAAATGTATTACGTCATACCTAGGTCAAATTTCACTGAAGTATATGTAATTCGTGGTGTAAGCTCTATATAATCTTAAATATTCGAACGATTTATGTCAATCGTAGGGTTATCATTAATTTAGATGTATAAAATGTGTATAAAAAAATATTGATGCGACTACATGATAACTATTAATATCAAACTTAAACAGTTACGTAAACAGCTGGTATGCAATTTATGCCCTCTACATGCCTCCATACATCAGAAGACTAATAAAAGCTTAATGTCTATACTATAGTCAATAGTTTGTCGAGCCGTCTAGTTCTTCAGACACAATAATAGTGGAGTTATCACAATATCATATATGCATGTGTTGAGATCCCTTGAGGAAGGACAAACATTTGCCACATGAAATAAGCAGATCCAATATTGTTTAGACCAGCTGTGTTAAATCAAGAAACAATATTACATCTTTTTTTGCTGTAGCAAATTTTAGTGTTTCACTCAGAGAATTTTAATAATATTATGATAACTATTGTAAACGATTACAATATTTGTCTTCTGTAACATGACAACGATCTATACTCGAATTCAATTGTGTCAGCAATTACTTATTATATATCCAATAGTTCCATTTGCACTAAATAATCCGCTATTGAGACAAAGAAGATCTGTTCTTATTAAGTTACATTCAGTACAGTTGTCAAATATACATTTGGTTCCAAGGGGACAATATACTGAAGATTTTGATACTGAAAACCTACAATATTAAAATTCCAGTATATACTCGCCGATGGTACACATCTTTAAAACCGAACGATTGTCTCATTGGCAGTCGTACCACATCCCCTGAAATGTTTTGATTTTACATTTTAGTTTTATAGTTTCCTGTCTATTCTGCCTTTTTTTTCTTCTTTTTTTTTCGATTGTAATATGTCCTCATGTTATGCATGTTAAATGCCTGAATGTAAAGAAAGATTCATTAGACACTCAAGGGACAATATTTATTGATCTGTATTCACCAAAGTCTTAACAACTATAGGCATACAATATACGAACTACATAAATAAACATAGAATGGCAGAAAAAAGTATAATAACAAAAAATACCGAACTCCGAGGAAAACTTAAAACAGACAATCCCTCATCAAATTTAAAAATCAAAAGCTCAAACACATCAAACGAATGAATAACAACTGTCATATACCTGACTTGGTACGGACATAAGGTAGTTGGGAACATATTATAACATGTTTTTACTATTGTGCACGTAAGATTAGTTTATTCAAATTCAATAATTCTCGAAGATTATTCGAATACAATAAAACATATGCCGAATAATTACCAACACTATCATGGCAAAAAAACGGCAATCGAATAAAAGAAGGTTCAGGACTAATCTCTTTTTATTTCGATCAGTTTAGTGAAGTATAACGTAAACTATCTTTCTGTTCTTGAAGCCTAGAGAATTACATCGTGTCTTTGAATGAGTATAATGATTTCAATTCCTAAAAGCAAATTTGCTGAAAGAATAAATCTTGTCTTGTTATATTCTTTTATCGGTCGATTTTTTGTTCGAAGCAGATTATAGATAGCAACATCTTGGAAAGTTCAGAAAAATAACACTCTTGTCCAATGACCAAAATGTGTTTTTAAAATAAGCCATGATGTAGCTCATAAAAAGCAAAAGATTCAGTTATTAATGATTTTTGGACACTCCAAATACAAAAAGCAATAATAGAATAAGTGAGTAAAGAAAATAGAATTACCTTGAAATGGAAACCCCATTTACTTATAATAGGATAATGTGAACTTCAGCATCAACACATATTAGTGCAAAAAGTTCAAATACCTAGCAGAACACAATATCGATCTTTATTTAAAATGTAAGTAACTGAATCGATATCAATAATGATTAAAAAAAAAATCAATTTAATTTAAACAAAAAATGAAAAAAACCTGTTAGTGAAATTATGTGTTTTCAATAAATACCTAAATTAGTGATGAAATTAAATGTAATGCTGTTGTAATATGATAATAGCCTTATTATAATGGTTTGGATTAAATAGTTATATCCTAATCTATTAATTCCTTTCATTACTTTAATCGTGTCTACAACCATGTTTTTTATTGATGTTCCATCAAAGTCAATAGCTAATTAGAATATCTTGTGAAACCTAGAACTACACCTTAAACTTAGAAACATTGATTTGTATAACGATGTATGTAAACTATATCTGGCTGGATGTCACGACTTGGAATGGCCAAATTGATGAACAATTAATCGTGATGGATAAGATATGATCTAAAATAATCTTCACAATTCCATTTTGACATTGAGAAAAAATTGTTGTAGGACGAAGTTTCCCATTTGTGTTTGAATTACGTAATTCTCATATGAATATTATTATGGTTTAAAAAAAACAATGTGATCAAAAGTTAAACAAACTAATGTAAGACTTTTTTATTGGACGAAAAATATTAAGATACCAGATGGGATCAAATGAAGCGGTTTTGTTTTAACTCTACGTATTATATATGACATGTCAATAAAAGGGCAAAGTGTAGATAACTGTTCGACATCAGACAAATGTAATAATCATTTGTAAGAAATCTTTTTATATTCTGACAGGAGATTTATTTTATCATATAAACTAACATTTCATGTCAAATTCCTTTGTTTTTGAGTTCTCTTTTCAATCAATATTATGCATTTTAATTTCTCCATATATCAACATGAAAATGATACGAAGTAACAACAAAGTAAAAAGTAAAATAACAAAAAAAAACTCCGAGGAAAAATATGTTAAATAAAAATCCACCATAAGGATTGAAAGATTTTAAGTACTTGGACCGAATGGCTAGCTTAACATCAACTCTGACGTAGAATGTAAACGTTAAACAGGCAGAGTTATAAAATGATTTTGTCGTTCAAAGAATAAAAAGAATATTATTGAGACAAAGTATATAGTTCTTTTAGGTATATCCTATGCAGAATTTAAATTGGAGTTTACCTAGTTCTATTTGCCGCTTCTCAATATGTTTTTTGTGTATTTGTTTAAAAAAAAAAAAGAAAGAGCCACGTCATTATGTATCAAAGAAACACAAAAGGGCATATAGAAAAGCATTAGAAAATATGAAAGACAAGAAACCAAAAATAAAATAGAACAACAACACAATGGCGGGATGATTAAGTACAGAGCCACGTCATATGTATTAAAGATACACAAAAAGTCACACTGACAAAGCACATAAGAAATGATGAAAGATAATACAAACAACACAATGACGGGATGAGCAAGGGCTACGCCAAACGGATATTAAAGACTCATTATGTAAGTCGTAGTATATGTATGATACGTTATGCCATTTTCAAAGTACTGACTCCTTTGCATAGTAAATGTACGTGCAACTACAAACGTTCGTTAGCATTACTGGTACGTTAAATACCATTGAAATGTGATATCAATGACCTCAATGTTTAACTTATATACCAATATAATAATAAAGGAACTTCTTAATCATATTTGGCATTGAACATTCTATTTTAAACATTTTGTTCTGTAACTAGTCCTTAGCAGTAGGGGACATGTTGGTTGCTCAATTGCATCGCTCAACGCCTGCATGTATCTATACCGATTCCAGCCAATTTCCAGGGTTTTGTCAATAACACGTGTTGATTAAATATTTTTAACATCAAAACACTCCTTGTTGATGAACGCATACATCTATTCTTAACATTATATAAATAATTAAACCCTGTTTACAACGATATATCAAGTTTAAGACGATCAGGGATCAAATTCACCTATTATTCAAATCATGAGTGATCTGCTGTGCGGCGACCTTGTCCTTGTTAGATTGTGCAATTAATTTGTTCGTTCTATGAATCTTTAGTAAAACCTTTAAGATTTAATAGACGTAAGACTATTTCTCAAAAGGGAGGCGAATCTGAAAATTGTAATCAATTCTACCTTAAGAAATAATCATATATGCAGCATCAAACTTAATTATATTCTAATTATGACACAAACTCCCACTATTCCGATTTGAATCAAGTGATTTTACTTAAAGTAAGATATAACTTTTCAATAAAAAATGAACAAAAAAAACAAAGTAAACGAAGTAATATGTAATGTGTTATCATTAAACTGTTGTGGTTTAAAAAATAGGATGCAATATCCGGAATTTGTTGAACTTATTCATAAGCATGATTTTATTTGTTTATCTGAGTCAAAAACAGATGACTTTGATATGATAGATATACCGGGTTATAAATTTATTATGCAAAATAGAAAAACTAAGTCAAAAGTAAAATCTGGTGGCATAGCTTTTGGTTATAAAGAAAAATATGAAAAACAAGTACATCTTATTGAAACAGAAAGTAAATTGGTACTTTGGTTAAAAATATCTTCAGAAATTTTTGGTACTGAGGAAGATGTTTTAATTGGCTGTATTTATATTCCGCCCGAAAACTCTATATACAAAACTCAAGATGCTATTAACGATCTTGAGCAGGAATTTCTAAATTTTTCTCTGAATTATAAATATATCCTGCTCACCGGTGATTTTAACAGTAGAACCAGTACTGATTCAGATTTTTTTGAGATTTCAGAAAGTCATCATGATAATTCCGATAATGTTGTTGTAGATTATGCTAGTTGTTTAAACCAGTTTAACATGTTACGTAAGAGATGTAGTAAAGATGTAACAAAAAATTCATATGGCAACCAATTACTTGATATGTGTAAAAATAATAATTTATTTATATTGAATGGTAGAGTAAATGGCGATAAAGAAGGCATGTTTACATGTAGACAGTCAAGTGTTGTCGATTATTTTATTTGTACATACCCATTGTTATACTGTATTAATGAAATGCTTGTTCATGATTTTTCGTCATTATATTCTGATGTTCACTCGCCTTTATCGTTGACTATGTTATTTAAACAAACTTGCGCTATAGATAAAAATATAAACGTAGAAACATGCGCTGATCAAAATGTAAAAAAGATAAATAAATGGGATACTGAAAAAGAAAACGAATTCGTTGAGAGCATTGACAGAAATAAGATAAGCGAATTAGAATCAGAGTTGAACATGCTAGAAACTAGCATACTAGCTAAAGAAAACATAAATAAAGTGGTTGAACAGGTGAACGCTATTATTCTAGAATCAGCAGAAAAGGTATTGTGATCTCATTACAAGGGGGGAAACAAACACTTCAATAAAAAGGTACACAAGCCATGGTTTAACAAGGAATGCTGGAAAACAAGAAAATGTTTCCGTATCGCAAAAAGAAGGTATAAATCCATTAAGACGGAAAATAATCGAAAACAAATGAAAAACTCAGAGAGAGATTATAAGAGACAACTAGATAGATCCATAAAAAAACATAAAAAAGAAATCAGACAGAAGATGAACACATTAAAAAACAGCAACGCAAAGGAATTTTGGAAGATCTTGAATACAAACAGGGGGGTAAAAACAGCTAATATTTCTGTTGATGTTCTTTACGAATTTTTTAAAAGTCTTAATTCTTCAACTTCTGAAGATGAAAACATACCTATTTCAGAAGAATTGCAAGAATTGAATGAAATTATTAACAGTAGTATTACTGAGGTAGAAATTTTTACATGTATAAAAAAACTAAAAAATGGAAAAGCATGTGGTGATGATTTAATTATAAATGAATATATAAAGTCTACATGTAATATTTTTATGCCTGTTTATGTTAAGCTTTTTAATGTTATATTTAGTTCGGGAAATGTACCAGAATCCTGGCTTATTGGAAATATTATACCTTTTTACAAGAATAAAGGAGATCAGTGTGATCCACAAAATTATAGACCCATCACTATTTTAAGCTGCTTGGGTAAACTTTTTACTTCAGTACTCAATCTTAGAGTAAGCTCTTTTTTAGAAAATTTCTTATTGCTTAAGGAAAACCAGTTTGGATTTAGGAAAAAATATTCTACTACCGATAGCATTTTTGTACTTCATCTATTATTTGAACTGTTAAAACAGAAAAAGAAAAAACTTTATTGTGCCTTTATTGATTTTGCAAAGGCCTTTGATACTGTTTGGCATGCAGGACTTTGGTCAAAATTACTTAAATACTCTGTGAATGGTAAAATGTTTAATACTATTACAAATATGTACAGTAACATAAAATCTAGAATTTTTTATAGTAATGAATATTCTGAATTTTTCCCATGTAATGTTGGTGTTAGGCAAGGGGAAAATTTATCTCCTATACTTTTTTCTTTATATGTAAATGATCTAGAAGATTTTCTAATAGAAAAGAACATAGATGGTTTGAAATCTCTATCAGATGAATTAGAAACTGAACTAGATTGTTATCTTAAACTTTTTATTATATTATATGCAGACGATACAGTCTTGTTATCAGAGTCTCAGGTTGACTTACAAAAGCAACTGGATACTTTATCTGAATACTGTAAATTGTGGAAACTGAAAGTGAATGTACAAAAAAGTAAAATTGTAATTTTTTCTAAAGGTAGACTACCTAATAATGTTAAGTTTAATTATGAAGATATTGTACTAGAAATTGTTAATGAGTTTACTTATCTAGGTGTCTTATTCAGTAGAACAGGAAGTTTTTTAAAGGCTAAAAAAACACAAGCAAATAAAGCAATGTGTGCTATGTACGACGTTATCAAAAAAGGCAGATTGCACAATCTTTCTATTGAATGTCAAATTGAATTATTTGATAAGATTGTTAAACCTATTTTGATTTATGGGAGTGAAGTCTGGGGTTTTGGTAATAATTCTGTTATAGAAAGGGTTCATATGAAATTCTGCAAACTTTTGCTTAAGGTTAAAAATTCTACACCTAATTTCATGATATACGGAGAATTGGGCAGATATCCTTTGGAGATTGATATAAAACTCCGTATAATTAACTACTGGACTAAATTGTTGTCTGGAAAACAAGAAAAACTTCCTGCAATACTAAACAAGTACTCATTGTATAAATATAAAAATGATATTACATGGTTGAAACATGTTAAATCCATTCTTGATGAATCTGGTTTATCATTTGTGTGGGATACCCAATATTTTGTAAACGATACATGGCTTTATACTATTGTTAAACAAAATCTTGTTGATCAATTTAAACAGAAATGGCACACTAACGTGCAAGAATCGCCAAAAGCTATAAACTACCGTATGTATAAAGAAAACTGTCAATTTGAATATTATTTTAAACATTTAGATGATAGAAATATTATTACATTATGTAGATTGAGAACAGGAAGTCATAGATTTCCTATTGAGACTGGTAGATGGCAAAACGTTGCAAGAGAAAATAGAAAATGCTTACTTTGTAATTCTGGTGACATCGGAGATGAATTTCATTATATTTTTATGTGTTCTGTATTCAATGATGATCGTAAACAGTTTTTGAGAAAAAAATATAGAAATCAACCAAATGCATTGAAATTTAATGAACTGATGAATAGTAAAAATCTTTCTGATCTTAATAACTTGTGCAAATATATAAGAATTGTAAATATTCATTTAGGCTCTCCTGGGTAATTCATGTACTTGATATCATTTAGTTTAATATGTATATCGTAATATATGATATGTACCTCCTCTTGCTTTCGTATAATTTTTGTATGTCTGTACATATACACTATGTAATTATTGTGTGTATCTCTATACCATTGTAATTTGGTTTGTTGAGAAATAAAGATATATATATATAGGTAAATATGGCTCAAAATAATTAAGCTGATCTATTTGGGCCTTCTGGTATTATTTTTGTTTTCTTAATTCTATTTAGCATACTTTGTTTTAGAACGTTGTAGGGGTAGTTTATTCAAGACACAGGGGCCATACAGAATTGTTCTCAATACATTGTTCTTACGATTAAAACACTTTCTTTTATGACGATATTGTAAATACATTGGGCGTAGTGAAAACTGAAACCTCTATTGTTCATTTGGTATTAAACACTTGTACTACATTCATTACAAATATGTTGCTTTCACCGCAGACAGAGTCCTTAAAACATTGATTTTGTTTGTAAATCACATTGTATTAAATGCGTGGTAAATAAATCAAGTTATTGTTGACAATTATGGCAAAAATTACCAACAAACATCAAACATAAGAAATATTCGAAACATTATATTATAATTCTCTGTAAACAGTCCATACATACCTAAACATACAGATTTTAGTAATTTCAACTTATACAAACTTTATCCAACGTAAATATTGAGCGTTGTTTTTATATAAACCTTGATATCGTACGACTACGGTTGAAATCTAAACCGAAGTAAAACCGGCGATATTATAGTGTAAGGTGATGAAGTATGTATAGACAGTTGGTCTCACTGGAAACATGGACCTTATCTTCATGAGAAAAAAGTTTTTTTTATATTGCAAGTTTTTCCTATTCTTGGATGTTAGTTGTGATCTATTAACAGAAATGATAATTATGTTAGATAGATGCAAGGTAAAAACATATGTATGGAAAAGAAACCCTAAGGATGCGTCACATCAAAATTAGGTTCAATTATCAGTGTTTTCAGAGTAAATTTCATTAACTAACACATAAGGATCCAATCAACTTATCATCGAATAAAATTGAGAAAGCAAATGTCAGTCGAATGTCTACTTGATGAGCAATACACTGCTGCACCATGTGGAGCAGGATCTATAACCTTCCTGAGAACCTAATATCATTATTTGGTGAGCAATACACTGCTGCACCATGTGGAACAGGATCTATAACCTTCCTGAGAACCTAACAATACACTGCTGCACCATGTGGAGCAGGATCTTTAACCTTCATAAGAACATGTGGAGCAGGATCTATAACCTTCCTGAGAACCTAACAATACACTGCTGCACCATGTGGAGCAGGATCTATAACCTTCCTGAGAACCTAACAATACACCGCTGTACCATGTGGAGCAGGATCTATAACCTTCCTGGGAACCTAATATCATTATTTGGTGAGCAATACATGGTGCAGCAGGATCTTTAACCTTCCATAGAACCTAATATCATTATTTTGTGAGCAAAACACTGCTGCACCATGTGGAGCAGGATCTATAACCTTCCTGAGAACCTAATATCATTATTTGATGAGCAATATAGTGCTGCACCATGTGAAGCAGGATCTATAACCTTCCTGAGAACCTAATATCATTATTTGGTGAGCAATTCACTGCTGCACCATGTGGAGCAGGATCTATAACCTTCCTGAGAACCTAATATCATTATTTGATGAGCAATACAGTGCTGCACCATGTGGAGCAGGATCTATAACCTTCATGAGAACCTAATATCATTATTTGGTGAGCAATACACTGCTGCACCATGTGGAGCAGGATCTATAACCTTCCTGAGAACCTTATATCATAATTTGATGAGCAATACAGTGCTGCACCATGTGGAGCAGGATCTATAACCTTCCTGAGAACCTAATATCATTATTTGGTGAGCAATACACTGCTGCACCATGTGGAGCAGGATCTATAACCTTCCTGAGAACCTAATATCATAATACACTGCTGCACCATGTGTAGCAGGATCTTTAACCTTCCTGAGAACCTAATATCATTATTTGGTGAGCAATACACTGCTACACCATGTGGAGCAGGATCTATAACCTTCCTGAGAACCTAATATCATTATACACTGCTGCACCATGTGGAGCAGGATCTATAACCTTCCTGAGAAACTAACAATACACTGCTGCACCATGTGGAGCAGGATCTATAACCTTCCTGAGAACCTACTATCATTATTTGGTAGGGTTCTTGTGGAACAGGATCTATAACCTTCCTGAGAAACTACTATCATTATTTGGTAAGGTTCTTGTGGAGCAGAATCTATAACCTTCCTGAGAACCTACTATCATTATTTGGTAGGGTTCTTGTGCAGCAGGATCTATAACCTTCCTGAGAACCTACTATCATTATTTGGTAGGGTTCTTGTGGAGCAGGATCTATAACCTTCCTGAGTACCTACTATCATTATTTGGTAGGGTTCTTGTGGAGCAGGATCTATAACCTTCCTGAGAACCTACTATCATTATTTGGTAGGATTCTTGTGGAGCAGGATCTATAACCTTCCTGAGAACCTACTATCATTATTTGGTAGGGTTCTTGTGGAGCAGGATCTATAACCTTCCTGGGAATCTTCTATCATTATTTGGTAGGGTTCTTGTGGAGCAGGATCTATAACCTTCCTGAGAACCTACTATCATTATTTGGTAGGGTTCTTGTGCAGCAGGATCTATAACCTTCCTGAGAACCTAATATCATTTTTGGTAGGGTTCTTGTGGAGCAGGATCTATAACCTTCCTGAGAACCTAATATCATTATTTGGTAGGGTTCTTGTGGAGCAGGATCTATAACCTTCCTGTGAACCTAATATCATTATTTGGTAGGGTTCTTGTGGAGCAGAATCTATAACCTTCCTGAGAACCTACTATCATTATTTGGTAGGGTTCTTGTGGAGCAGGATCTATAACCTTCCTGAGAACCTAATATCATTATTTGGTAGGGTTCTTGTGGAGCAGGATCTATAACCTTCCTGAGAACCTAATATCATTATTTGGTAGGGTTCTTGTGGAACAGGATCTATAACCTTCCTGAGAACCTACTATCATTATTTGGTAGGGTTCTTGTGGAGCAGGATCTATAACCCTCCTGAGAACTTAATATCATTATTTGATAAGCAATACACTGCTGCACCATGTGGAGCAGGATCTATAACCTTCCTGAGAACCTAATATCATTATTTGGTAGGGTTCTTGTTGCTCAGTCTTTATTTTTCTATATTATGTTTTGTAGACTGTTGCTTGTCTTGTCGTCGTTTTCCTTTTTTGTCGTCAATTTGTCTTCTGCTTAGTTAAAATATTTCTATGGTATCTTCTTCGTCCCTTTGGTATCTTCCTCGTCCCTTTGGTATCAGCGGAGTAAATACTTCGAAGTGTTTGTGCTGCGGTAGTAAATCTTTTCTTCTTTGTTCGCTTTTGTGTTTTAGTTGTATATTACAGCTGTGATATAGTGTAAAGTGTTTATTCTGTACTAAAAGTAAATACGTTTTTGTTGTTGTAACTTTTGTCCACTGATCGTGCAAAAGTGCTGAAAGGGAATTTAAGTTTAAAAACTAGTTTAGCCCGCTTATCAATGATTGATATAAAAAAAATATGTTATGAGTGCCAATGAGACAACTCTCCATTAAAGTCACAATTTGTAAAAAGTAAACCATTATAGCTCAACATGGGGCCTTGCTAAAATTGAACAGCAAGGTATAAAAAAATGACAAGTGTAAAACCATTCAAATAGGAAAACCAACGTTCTAATCTATCAATGATGTCTATAATACTAGTAAGAACTTCGTCACCGGTTATGTTTATCGCAATGATTGTGCATTTTAAAATTTGATATTAATAATATTAAAATTAAAAAAACACGCTTGATTGATTCGAGTGCTTTCTGGATTTTCCTTCATCAGGAAGTCTCATATAGCCAAATATTTCAAAGCAACAGATGTATAAGAACAAAAACAGTAAAACTTAAGTTTCTTTACAATTTCAATTTTTTTCAAACGGACATGTTTAGAAAGGTTTGTTATAAATCATGTACCGACTACTGAGATGATGACACCCTCGGGGACTGACAGTCTCCATTAAATATATTCCAAAATTTCTTATATTCGGGGTTATTTGGAGCATGAAAGGTCATCAAAACACAAAATTAACAATCTATGTTGACCTATTGCTGCTTTCTGAATGTATTATATATGGCTGTTAGATGTATTCATTTACATATTCAAAATCATTGATAATATATGGTATTGACGATTACTCATAAAGAATTAAACGAACATGATGCTTTGCCCCCCAAAAGATGAATGAATGCATACAATTTGCGGGTTTCAGCAGAACATATGATGATTCAATGAAACTGTTGCAAAACCTATGACTCCATAACATATAATAACATTCTTAACCTTTGATAAGTTTGAAAGCATTTCGTTCATTCTGATTTTTATGTAAAAGGAACTTATTATCATTAACACGTAATGAATCCAATTTAACTAACAATGTTTAGCATGCAGAAGATACAGCTATTTTCTACTAAAGGATTAAAGAAAGAAATTGAACATGCATACAGGTTGATATATGGAAGTAGGTTATCTGCTTACCTTCTTTTAGCAATTATACGTTAAAGTTTCATCAAAATACTTTTAATCTTAAGCATTGAGAGGTTTACACATGAATGTGGGCGATTTATTCTTTGTAATTATTAGAATTTAATTCAATAATAATTAAATTCAGTTATTGTAATTATATAACTTGGTATGCCTATTATTGATTTAAATTGACGGTGTGTTCGATTCATTTTATACTGGTCACTTTAATATGCTAATTAGTTTAGCCCGCGAAATGTTAGTCCGTGCAATTTACCTCGTGTGGTTTGGTCATTTGAATTCAAACCTAACACGGAGCTTGACCAAAGCTATAGAATTTAAAACACAGACGAAAAGATGAGTATTCTTTTTTAGTTTTAGAATTAAGCAACATTTTATAAAAAATAATAGCTCAACAATTTGAACTGTTAATCTGGTTTTTCTTTCTTAAATAATTTTAACTTTGTTAAATGCTTTAAATAGTCGTGAACTTTTTCTTTGGTGTTATAACTGAATTTAAATTCTATCATTGTGTAAATTGTCAATCTTTTCTTGGATACTATTTTATATTTATATTTGTAAATTGAGTAGATGGTTATACTAATTGTGCGAGTTGTTATATCTAATTGTTTAACTGTCTTAATACGCTAATGAACATTTACCATGTTATTTATTCTTAATCCAAATCCAAATCTTGCAGCGCGAAGTAACCGGTGAGTAAGCCACATACTAATTTCAACATAAATGTATATATAAATTCTTTAAGTCCTAAATATGCATGAAATAGGTGCCACTGGACATAAAGAAAAACAATCTATGAATCTAGGTATGGCAACGAATGCTATTCACATTCAATGCATTTTGAACTTCAGTCCTGAATGAGATTGGTTTACAGATTTCACTGCATAAATATTGTAACTGATATACAGATGAGTTTACTTTACTTTTATACATACAAGAATTTTAATACAGTTATCTGACATAATTATTTGTTTGAAATTTCTAGAATAAGAATATTGTTATATTATTTTCATTGTTTTTCAGTGCAAAAGGTATTTTAGTCCAGTAGAATAATTGTTAAAAGGTTGTTGTTTATCTTTATTTATAAGCATTCACTATACATGCTATATAAGAATAAGAATATTTCATTAAATGTTAATGAAAAGGGAACATTCTAAAACTATCATGACAGTACAAAGACAGATGACATATTTCAAAACTTTTCTTGTCTCTCATGGTACAACTGAATTTATAGTTTGTTCTTATGTTGTACTGTCACAGGTCAAAAAGGGGGGGGGGGGTTGGGCGCCTGCTAACATGTTTAACCCCACCATGCACATTCTGTATGTATGTGCCTGTCCAAAGTCAGGAGCCTGTAATTCAGTGGTTTTCGTTTGTAGATGTGTTAAATATTTGTTTTTCGTTCATTTTTTGTACATAAATTAGGCCGTTAGTTTTCTCGTTTGAATTGTTTTACATTTGTCATTTCGGGGCCTTTTATAGCTGACTATGCGGTATGGGCTTTGCCCATTGTTGAAGGCTATACGGTGACCTATAGTTGTTAATTTCTGTATCATTTGGTCTCTTGTGGAGAGTTGTCTCATTGGCAATCATACCACATCTTTTTTATACACACACACAAACATATACATTTGTATATAAAGAGTAATATTTCATATTTTGTTTCTTTACATTCAAATGTTAATAAAGTTTTACTTTACATTTTCAATATACCAACTGATGCTCTGAAAAAAGGAATAAACAAAAATCGTCATGTTCTGTGACTTTGGACGAAAGAATTTCATGAGAGTGGTTGACATTTTCATGCTTTAAGCTTCTATTTTGACCAAAAAACTTAATATGGAGGATTGAAATTGACTAACAAGATGTAAAAGAAGCAAAATAAACAAAAGCTATAACCCAAATGATTAAAAAAAAAAAAAAATATATATATATATATATATATATATATTATTAATTTTTAAAGAGGCAACAGTTTTTCCAGAGTAGTAAAAAATTACCATTTTGAAAATTTGCTATTTCTTCGTTGTTATTATGTGTATTGATAAAAGTGAAACTGTTTTGAAAATGTCTGACTTCACAATGCCTTTAAAATGAGGTCAAGTTTTCTTAGATCAGTTGATTTAAAAAAAAAAAAAAAAAAAAAAAAAAAAAAATCACTTTCCGTACCTAATGAATCATTTCTTTTTGTAAACTTTTGCGAGCCATCAAGGATGTTAGTTGACTATTTAAATATATATACTTTTCGATTTAATTGTTTCATAGTTTTCATGTATTATAGTCGATTATAGGATAGGAATATTTCTCATTAACGAAGGCCACTTCAATTGATATTCGGTAGATACAATAATTATTTTATTTTATGACTTTCGTTATCAATATGATATTATCATTATGAGTATACTTGAAATATCTGCCACTGGACATTGACAGCCACAATCAAGCATTTGCGGCTTTTTCTACTTTGGTTATTGCCATTGTATATTAATACTAATTAGTCAATGGTAAAAATTGAAATATTTGTATTTCAATATTGATTGAATTGTTTGATTAAGGGATATAACATTGACAAATGATATAATATTTTACTAATGCATTGACTAACATTGTAATTATTTGTTTAAGCCAGTATGCCGAGAGGAAAAGGGGAGAGGGTGCTGCCAAATCGTACTGTACGTAGGCAAAATCAAATAAAGCTACCGGTAAACAGAAGGCTTCGCCCAAAGAGAGCTGAAATTGTAAGACAAAAAATTTAACCATTCCACAACAGCCGTTAATACCACCACAACAGCCATTAATACCACCACAATAGCCATTAATGCCACCACAACAGCCATTAATGCCACCACAACAGCCATTAATGCCACCACATCAGTTATTGCCACCACATCAGTTATAACCACAACAGCAGTTATTACCACAACAGCAGTTTTTACCACAACAGCCGTTTGTACCACTACAGCCAATTCTACAACCACAACTCATTTGAACTTCAAACTTCCTCTGCAGCCCGCTGAACAACAAGTTCCTGATCAGGGATGTGTACACCCAGGGCAGCCCACAGCTCGTAATTCTGTACAAAACGGTGAGATTTTAGTTATACCTACTAGTAATGATGTTGATGTGTTTGTACCACAAAAAAAAAAAAAAAAAAAATTATAAACCAAATATGAAATTTAGAATATGTTGATTTGGCACAATTACTTTACAAAAACATTTTGTTTCAAAAATTGATCAACCGAAAAAAGTGCTCGGTTTTGATGAAGATGGAGACATTTTAATTGACAGAAACAAATATTCAAAAGTAAATCATTATCTAACTTAGGTGAGTGGACTGAAGGGTTTTTAAATTATTTGAAATTTTATTGCAAAGATTCCCGGAATTGGCAAATGAATTGATTAGCTACATGACGATTATAAGGGGGTGTACCTTTTGAGAACGTTTATAAATTTGACATGCAATTTCGACTTAGAAAAGCTCGTGATCATATGCGTACATGGGACGGCATTGATGGGCAGCTATGGCTTCAGTTTATTGCAGTAGGCATAAATCATGTTCCACAGACATCTTCTTATACTTCTCACACAGTTATTAGTCCTTGCTACGATTATAATTTTAAGGCCGTTTGTACTCGTATGAATTGTGTATACAGCCATGAATTCAGGTATAAGATGTAGCCAGTTCCATCCTTCGCTGTACTGTACAAATTATTCATATAACAAGAATAATCCTCGAAGTTCTGTAACTTCGGACTATTCTGCTCCTAGGTATTAAAACTACCCTAGGGCACCTGATGCAAACAATTTTGCACCAAGGTATCAGTCCAGTGCTAGAGCAGTCAAACAGGTTTTTGAATACACATGGAAATTTTAACCCAAATACTCGTTTTTCGATAAATAATTAAAGATTTCCCTGCGAGCAGGCAAATGTTCCACGGATGCAATTTAATCATTTCAAATTTTATAATTTTGTTTACAGCTTGCAATCACCGTATGATATTTGGTATTTTTGGTTGTTCCCCTGTTAATACTACGGTTTAAAGGAATATGTTGACTGACTACCCCGTTAAAATGTTGGCAAATTTATTATATAATGGTTTTAAATATGGTTTTCGAGCACATCATACAAGCAAAATATTAAAGTCTGTTTTACAAGATCCAAATTTAGCTTGGAAAAATCATGAGTGAATTGAAATGGTAGAATTGCGGGGCCTTTTTATTATCGACCTATTTCTAATCTACGTGTTTGGAAAATAATTTTAGAAATTATAATGGCATTTCTTATATTTGAGTGACAAGTGGTTGTCAAGTTCTGTTTTAAATCTCTTTATCGGTAGTGCAAGAGTTATTCAAATACTTGGCTTACGTATCAAATGGACTAAATTAATTTCAAAACTTTAAACATAAACTAAACCTGTATGACGTATGGCCATGCCCCGTTTCACATTTAGTTAATAGTAGCTGACATGTTTAAAGATGAATATTCTTATTCCACTGAGAATGCATTAGGTTTAATCATAAGATCAATGGTTTATTGGACAACACTCATTCTTTTATTGTTCAAAAGATGCTCAGTGACATAAGCGACACGTCTGTCGTAAGCCTATTACTATTGGTATATTAACTAGACTTTTAGATGCGCTTAATTTAGTTTGTTATTCAGTATATGAAACATGTTTATTCAAAGCTTCATTTTCAGCTAGAATTTTTGGTTTCTTAGTTTTGGAGTAATTGCAAATTCAAATTTTAATGAAAATCTTATTGTAAAACGATCCAAGATATAATTTGATGCTTATTCAGGGTCACTTAAGTTATTATAAAAGTTCCTTCTTAGCAAACAGATCAGCTGGGTAATTCAGTAACGACAATTCTGGAAAAGAATAAACTACTTCAATTTGTCCTGTCCGGTTGATGTCGGACTACATTGCTGAGACACAAAGACGATGGACATTTTCATACACTTTAAAAAAAGGTTATGCAAAAACAAACCTTGCATTGTATAGTTGAAACACTTTATTTCAGGGAACCTGAATGATATTTGGGTAATTGGCTCTTTTATTGTTATAGGAGCTGTCATATTAAGCTTATATGTGCATCGTTTGGATTAGAGATAGTTGGGTGTATTCCTAAATCAGATTCAAGGAGCTCTGAAAATGTTATGTATATATTTTCTTTAAATTTCCTCATTGTTTGGTTTTCCCTTACAATGAATAACATAGCTTAGATGTTGACAGTATTGCATTTTAGCTGAAGTTTATGTTGATGTTGCCACATGAATATCAATTTAATGAAGTTCAAAGTATTAATTTAAGTTGATATTGAAGTTTTTGATGTTTGTGTTGAAGTTGATAATAATGTTGTAGTTGATAATATTGAAGTTGATAATAATGTTGAAGTTGATAATATTGAAGTTGATAATAATGTTGTAGTTGATAATAATGTTGTAGTTGATAATATTGAAGTTGATAATAATATTGAAGTTGACAATATTGAAGTTGATAATATTGAAGTTGATAATAATGTTGAAGTTGATAATAATGTTGAAGTTGATAATGATGTTGAGTTGATAATGATGTTGAAATTGATTATGATGTTGATAATGACATCGAAGTTGATAATGATGTTGAAGTTGATTGATGTTGATTCTTGCTGTTAAATTTGTCATGCGGTAAATTTTATGGCGGATTACAAGTTGTGCAACTAGTTACTCAACTTGTAATTTTGGCGGAATTTACTTTAAGCTGCTATGGACTACCCAGTGGCTCCTGATATAACTTTGTTACTGCTGGATCGCCCTTCAGTAATTCAATCGTCATCAAGTTTTGATTGACAAGTTGATTGTGTTTCTTTCTTGCAATAAATGCCATGACAAATTTACAGCCAAATAAAACATAATTTCTTTAGTGATTTTGATTTATAGTTTATTCGTTGGATTCATTAATTACATCATGAGGTCAAACAATGAGAATACAGATTTAAACAATACAAGTACACTTACATTTTATCTAGGCCCCCCTTTCAATCTATGTGTGTATATATATATATATACAATAATAGAATTTAATTCAATAATAATTAAATTCAGTTATTGTAATTATATAACTTGGTATGCCTATTATTGATTTAAATTGACGGTGTGTTCGATTCATTTTATACTGGTCACTTTAATATGCTAATTAGTTTAGCCCGCGAAATGTTAGTCCGTGCAATTTACCTCGTGTGGTTTGGTCATTTGAATTCAAACCTAACACGGAGCTTGACCAAAGCTATAGAATTTACCCGCCCTCCCTTTTCCCCATTATGAATATTTTCTGCTGCTTTTCATTTATCGTTTCAGTTTTGGAAGAATGATTATAGAACCAGCGTCATGGCATATATAACAGACTGAGTTTGGAGCTTTTTTGTATTGTGAATGGACAGGCGGAATTTACTTTAAGCTGCTATGGACTACCCAGTGGCTCCTGATATAACTTTGTTACTGCTGGATCGCCCTTCAGTAATTCAATCGTCATCAAGTTTTGATTGACAAGTTGATTGTGTTTCTTTCTTGCAATAAATGCCATGACAAATTTACAGCCAAATAAAACATAATTTCTTTAGTGATTTTGATTTATAGTTTATTCGTTGGATTCATTAATTACATCATGAGGTCAAACAATGAGAATACAGATTTAAACAATACAAGTACACTTACATTTTATCTAGGCCCCCCTTTCAATCTATGTGTGTATATATATATATATACAATAAATCATTATTATACAATCGTTGACATTGGTGATTAAATAATTATATTTCAAAAGGTAATGGATTGAGAACTTATTATCTTTTTATGAAATGATATTAATATAAACTATAATTGACGAAATTTATATTGAAAGGACCTTGACGCTACCTTTTATGTATGCTAAATATGTTCGTTTGAAGTATTGAATAAGAACATAAAACGTTTTATCTTGTAAAATTCTGCATCTAAAAAATTCTGACTGAAACTACTTTTGCACGTTTATAGTAACAGTAGTCTCAGTTTACGATGAAAAATACAATATTCTAGCTGTCTCAATAGGTTTAATAAAGGCAACAGTAAAAAACCGCTGTTCAATTTACCGCTGTAAATTTGAACCGCGGTATACTTAAATATACTAGATCCATTTGTTTGTAATTTTGTTACACAATATTCACCAGTTTTAGCAACTAAGTCCATGATCTTCAGGAAATTACCACATACCTCTGAGGGGTTGAATTTCTCCTCAATATTTCTAATATTGGTTTTCAGTTCCAAGTTCAGTTTTTTCGTTGTCGTCAGCAGCTGTGGACTTTATCTTGAAGTTATTAACTTCAATAGAATTATGCCTCTCGATTAAGGGAACAAAATTATCAACATGGCGTATTTACTCTCGTATCTGCCTTTATCTTGCTGTAAACTAGGTATATGTTAACATTTATTAGTCTTTTTCGTGTGAATTTGAAAAGATGACGAAATACATCATAAAAACCATAAAATGTCAATTCATTGAAGTTCTATGTAAATCCGATGTAAGGTGTCAATTTCATCATCGTAATGTATATTAAGGATACATGGTGTTATTTCCAAGACAAACATTTATCATTTATATTTTCCGATAGTCCTTGGGTTAGTTATTTCAACCTTATGTAATTATGAGTAATCTAAACTAATTTCCGTATAAATGTATAGGTTATTTCCTGTAAATTGTTAGTATATTGATACAACTGGTATCGCTGTTACTTTGATTGATCGAGTTAAGATTGAAAAGTGAATGAAAAAGTGTATTTAATTTTTTTTTCTAACCATAATAACTACACTTATGTGTTTATCATATCCCAGGTATAAATGCCAAATGAACAATTGCTTAAAAAAATGATATTTTGAACTTTTCCATTTCAAAGTAAAAAAAATCATATAAGAATCGAAATATTTATATCAGGACATTCTCTCTATATATAATAAGGAGATCTTGTATGATGCAAATGAGACGTCTATCCACCAGTGGCGATAGAGCGATAGTATAAAGAGCTGTAGGGCATTGGACGACTTTCGACGATTAGTTAATCCCATACCGTAAGCTATAAAATGCACTGGCATGACAAAATTGGTAAACAATCAAAAAAAGAAAAACAACAACATGATTTATGTTTAAAACAACAAACGAAAAAACAAATAAGACAGACAGCAACAAATGAAAACCTATGAATTACGGTCGCCTGAACTTGGCAATGCACACAAATAAAAAGGTGGGATTTAGTATGTATGTGGTCGCGAACTGCTCTCCCTACCCTGGGACAGTGGTGTAACAGTATAACAATCAGTTGGAAAGGCATGAATAATCAGATAAGCACTATACACTCAAAACACTCTGACAAAAAACACAACGAGACAAAGTACCTGTTTAAGTGCAAGGTCAGTTACTGAACGCAAGCACATAACCAATTCCATCCAATATATAAATTACATGTCTCAGACGAATTAAATTTCAAACTGTACTATTGCAATTGTTTTTATGTAAATATAAGACGTTTGAAAAAGCATGGCTTTTTGCAACGCAAAAATATATAAGTATCAGGCTGTAGGATAAAAAGTAAAAACACAAAAATACTGAACTCCGAGGAAAATTTGTTCATTGATATGTTTCTTACCTTTGTTGAACATTTGTTTATCTTCAGATATCTTGCAGTGAGTTTATGGTTAATATATTAGTTTTGTTCATATAAAAAAGAAGATGTGGTATGATTGCCAATACACCTTATCGCTAATCCCGGCTGACCCGGCCGCTTGAACTTTTGACGCATACAACAATCACTTTTCCATTGTGGCGTCAGATATTTTGTTTTGTGACGTCAAAAATTTACGGGAACCTGTGAGATATCCAGTAATGGCGGACAAATAGCGATAAGGTCTATGAGACAACTCTCCACAAGAGACCAAAATGACACAAAAATTAACCACTATAGGTCACCGTATGGTCTTTAACAATGAGCAAAGCCCATACCGCATAGTCAGCTATATTGTTTATAATTATTGCATTGAAGTGTATACCATGTCTCTTTAAATTCATAATGTTTCGCGTTTTCATTTGACAGTGGTGTGACATAATTATAAATCAGAAGTTCAGTTCCAGTTAAATTGCAAGAGTAAAATATTAAACAAATAGGCAAACTCGGTTAAATAAATGAAACATTTGTTTTGCAAAATGATTTATGAATATAGACTTCCGTGTACAGTGATTACTGAGATTCATTTTTACATCTTCTCGTGATAATTGTTGGCTGATTGTACTTCAGCTTAGACTTCAGTGATTTCGAGGTCTTGTCATATTTCTGATTTGTGATAAGAAACTTAATTGATGGTTTCATAATGATTCCAAGAAATGATCAAAGCACAATTAATATAAATGAAAATGTTGATTTAAAAAATTCTAAGGCAATAATGAATTGTTGGCCGTGGTGACTTGTACTTTATGCCTAAGCCGGAGAAGGAGATGCGTATAAATGTATTGTAAAGTTTTCTCTAAATTCTGATACCGATCGATAATTGTTAAAAAAAAAAAAAAAAAAAAAAAAGAAGCTTGAAAATTGTTTTTAAAAAATGCATTGAGTACTAGTTTTCATTCTTAACCTAAAAACTTATATAGTTTGGAATATCTATATGTCGTCAAAAAGAAAAGTGGTAACAGTTTTGCATATAATACGGTCAAAGATCAATTGCTTGGTAGCAATATATCAACTTTGCCTGCATATAGGATATACATTTTCTAACTTATTTGGTATTTTAGAGCATTCAGCAACTACTCAGACTTTGTAAAACGTCACCAGTGTCTGAGCAGAAAGTTGATGAACCAGGGGTATGTCAAAGAACGTCTAGTCCTTGTTCTAAAAAAGTTCACCGGAAGGTATCAAGATTTTTGTTGATAAATATTCGGTATCCACTTCACAAATAATACAAGGTGGTCTTGTAGATACAAGGTACTGAAGTTGTTCATTCTCTTAATAGCTTGTTAAAGTATTCTTTTATATTTCTTTAAAATATTACTTTTACTGTTTAGTTTTTTTTTTGCCGGTATCCATTTGACGTGGTTCGGTACTTATACATCCCGGTATTGTATTATTGTTCTATGATAATTTTTGTATTCTTGTCTTTCATTTTTGCTAATATGCTTTGTCTGTATGTTTTTTTTTTGTTTCTTTTTTTTTTATATATATATATATATATATATATATGACGTAGCTATGTACTTAAACATCCCGCCATTGTCTTATTGGTCTATTATAAATTCTGTATTTTTGTCTTTCATTTTTGCTAATATGCTTTGTCTATATGCCGTTTTGTGTTTCTTTCTAACGTATGAAGTGGCTCTGTACTTATACATCCCGTCATTGTGTTATTTTGCCATAGTTACTGTTAATATATTGGTTTGTTTTAGAGTGATTAATTAAGATAGTAACACATTATTAACTGCTGCACCACTATTATTGACATTTTTACCTATTATGTCAAAAGAAGAACAACATCAAATGTAGTCAGGAAAAAGTCATCATTAAGGTTTAAATGATAAAATGTCTATGCATTTACCATAGAATTGCCTGTTCATAGAGTGATGATAACTTCCTGAACTTTAAGGAAGTGAAAATAAATCACCGTTTAAACAAAAACTTTATGTGTGTATGGACTGAATGCTTCCATCCCATCATTCATTATAACTTGTAGCTTTACGTCTCGTATATAAATCTAAAACGTAGCATACATCATTGTTTGAATACAAGTTTTTAAGATCTCTGGTGATATACTGTGACATCAAACTGACATATGAGGTATCAGTGACAAAATTAAATGAACGTAAAGTTCGCAGGCAAATTATCCCGTCGCTGCACATGCAGGCTTATTTATGCTATATCGCAGGTTTAGGCATTACAGTTTGGATTATATTTACTATTGCTGTACACGTCATTTTCCTAACCAATGCTTTTTATGAATACAAATAAAATAGATTGAGAAAACCATAATTTCGTCTGCAATCATTCTTACGACTGGTGATAATAAAACGCAGTTCTGTCGAAATTTACATGACTGAGGATATTAAAATAGGAGAGTCTCTGACATACTTCCAATACATTAGTTCCTGTGAAATAAAAAAGTAATGAAGTCGAAAAATCGCGAGACTAATTAATTTCAATCATTGAAATATGTCGATTTAAATGTTATAAAAGTACTCCTAAGTTGTTCAAAGTATTGCGAAACATGGAATTGAATTTACTAGAATGACTTATGATGCACTCTTAAATGTTATTCAAATGCAATTCGTTTTAATTTAAAATATTCAGTAATGTATATCTGATATAAAATCAAGGATTGACTAAGGTATAGAAATATGTCTACCTGGACTACTCCCGTCCGGCTGTAAAATATGGGATACAGGGGAATGGGGTGCCTCATGTCGGGAAAGAACTATTACATCAACTCTGAGAGAGTCTATGTGATACAGAGGAATGGGGTGCCTCATGTAGGGAAAGAACTATTACATCAACTCTGAGAAAGTCTATGTGATACAGAGGAGTGGGGTGCCTCATGTCGGGAAAGATCTATTACATTAACTCTGAGAGAGTCTATGTGATACAGAGGAATGTGGTGCCTCATGTCGGGAAAGAACTATTACATCAACTCTGAGAGAGTCTATGTGATACAGAGGAATGGGGTGCCTCATGTCGGGAAAGAACTATTACATCATCTCTGAGAAAGTCTATGTAATACAGAGGAGTGGGGTGCCTCATGTCGGGAAAGAACTATTACATCATCTCTGAGAGAGTCTATGTGATACAGAGGAATGGGGTGCCTCATGTCGGGAAAGAACTATTACATCAACTCTGAGAAAGTCTATGTAATACAGAGGAATGGGGTGCCTCATGTCGGGAAAGAACTATTACATCATCTCTGAGAGAGTCTATGTGATACAGAGGAGTGGGGTGCCTCATGTCGGGAAAGAACTATTACATCATCTCTGAGAAAGTCTATGTGATACAGAGGAAGGGGGTGCCTCATGTCGGGAAAGAACTATTACATCATCTCTGAGAGAGTCTATGTAATACAGAGGAATGGGGTGCCTCATGTCGGGAAAGAACTATTACATCATCTCTGAGAGAGTCTATGTAATACAGAGGAATGGGGTGCCTCATGTCGAGAAAGAACTATTACATCATCTCTGAGAGAGTCTATGTGATACAGAGGAATGAGGTGCCTCATGTCGGGAAAGATCTATTACATCAACTCTGAGAGAGTCTATGTGATACAGAGGAATGGGGTGCCTCATGTCGGGAAAGAACTATTACATCATCTCTGAGAGAGTCTATGTAATACAGAGGAATGGGGTGCCTCATGTCGGGAAAGAACTATTACATCATCTCTGAGAGAGTCTATGTAATACAGAGGAATGGGGTGCCTCATGTCGGGAAAGAACTATTACATCATCTCTGAGAGAGTCTATGTAATACAGAGGAATGGGGTGCCTCATGTCGGGAAAGAACTATTACATCATCTCTGAGAGAGTCTATGTGATACAGAGGAGTGGGGTGCATCATGTCGGGAAAGATCTATTACATCAACTCTGAGAGAGTCTATGTGATACAGAGGAATGGGGTGCCTCATGTCGGGAAAGAACTATTACATCATCTCTGAGAGAGTCTATGTGATACAGAGGAGTGGGGTGCCTCATGTCGGGAAAGATCTATTACATTAACTCTGAGAGAGTCTATGTGATACAGAGGAATGGGGTGCCTCATGTCGGGAAAGAACTATTACATCAACTCTGAGAGAGTCTATGTGATACAGAGGAATGGGGTGCCTCATGTCGGGAAAGAACTATTACATCATCTCTGAGAGAGTCTATGTGATACAGAGGAATGGGGTGCCTCATGTCGGGAAAGATCTATTACATCAACTCTGAGAGAGTCTATGTGATACAGAGGAATGGGGTGCCTCATGTCGGGAAAGAACTATTACATCATCTCTGAGAGAGTCTATGTAATACAGAGGAATGGGGTGCCTCATGTCGGGAAAGAACTATTACATCATCTCTGAGAGAGTCTATGTAATACAGAGGAATGGGGTGCCTCATGTCGGGAAAGAACTATTACATCATCTCTGAGAGAGTCTATGTAATACAGAGGAATGGGGTGCCTCATGTCGGGAAAGAACTATTACATCATCTCTGAGAGAGTCTATGTGATACAGAGGAGTGGGGTGCATCATGTCGGGAAAGATCTATTACATCAACTCTGAGAGAGTCTATGTGATACAGAGGAATGAGGTGCCTCATGTCGGGAAAGAACTATTACATCATCTCTGAGAGAGTCTATGTGATACAGAGGAGTGGGGTGCCTCATGTCGGGAAAGATCTATTACATTAACTCTGAGAGAGTCTATGTGATACAGAGGAATGGGGTGCCTCATGTCGGGAAAGAACTATTACATCAACTCTGAGAGAGTCTATGTGATACAGAGGAATGGGGTGCCTCATGTCGGGAAAGAACTATTACATCATCTCTGAGAGAGTCTATGTGATACAGAGGAATGGGGTGCCTCATGTCGGGAAAGAACTATTACATCAACTCTGAGAGAGTCTATGTGATACAGAGGAGTGGGGTGCCTCATGTCGGGAAAGAACTATTACATCATCTCTGAGAGAGTCTATGTGATACAGAGGAATGGGGTGCCTCATGTCGGGAAAGAACTATTACATCATCTCTGAGAAAGTCTATGTAATACAGAGGAGTGGGGTGCCTCATGTCGGGAAAGAACTATTACATCATCTCTGAGAGAGTCTATGTGATACAGAGGAATGGGGTGCCTCATGTCGGGAAAGAACTATTACATCAACTCTGAGAAAGTCTATGTAATACAGAGGAATGGGGTGCCTCATGTCGGGAAAGAACTATTACATCATCTCTGAGAGAGTCTATGTGATACAGAGGAGTGGGGTGCCTCATGTCGGGAAAGAACTATTACATCATCTCTGAGAAAGTCTATGTGATACAGAGGAAAGGGGTGCCTCATGTCGGGAAAGAACTATTACATCATCTCTGAGAGAGTCTATGTGATACAGAGGAGTGGGGTGCCTCATGTCGGGAAAGAACTATTACATCAACTCTGAGAGAGTCTATGTGATACAGAGGAAAGGGGTGCCTCATGTCGGGAAAGAACTATTACATCAACTCTGAGAAAGTCTGTTAGTAACCAGATTCAACTCAAAGATTTTGTCCTTATCTTACATCTGTTTTAAATAGAAGTTAACTTTTTTTCAACTTTTCGCCAGGTGACTCACTTTGCAGCGCTAAGCTATACACTAATTATTGTTAATTTGTTTTCGCCCTGAAGATGCATGCAATATTTTGACACTAAATATCAAATTAAATCAATCAATCAGATACCATTGTATATAGCAAATTCGATGAAATAAAAGATGTTCTAAAAGATTAAAAGTTGCATGCTCCGCTTACGGTAGGAAGGGCAAAATGCTTTCTGGTCTGTATATATATCCGTTTTTCCATTCTGTATCAGGTTAAAGTTTTTGGTTTGAAGAAGTTCTTGTAAAAGTAGTTGACATGAGATATTCGTTCGACCGTACTTCCTTTAATTTGTTTCCTTGATTAAACATGTATCACTTGACAGCATTGTTTAACTCTTTCAAAGAATCTTAATAATATAATGTTATTTTGTACCTTCTATTTCATCCTTCGCGTTCAATTATTTTTTTCGCTTATTTTGAGGCATGATATGTCATATTCTACACTACAGTTCATATATTTTTTTTTAAATTCTGTTTGATCGATTTTATTCTTATCAAACGAAATAAGTTGATTTATTAAACAGGAAAAGTGAACCTTTTTTCGAGCACCGTACGTTCAACACTTTTGGTTGGGTTCGCTTTATTTAATCCTTTGTTTTCTAAATTATCGATTTTGATGACCGCCTTGGTAGCTTTATCGTTTTGGTTGTAATTCTGTTGTGTATCTGTTTACTTCTTATTCACAGGTATTTTCAAATGGTTGAAATTTATTTTCGATTTTCTTTAGATAATTGTTAAATCAGTAAACAATGATTTTACCATGTCTTCACATTAATCCTTACACCCCTTAATTTTTTTTGTCGGTCAGTTTAAAATCAGCAGATTTGGAACAGCTCTAAAAAACTGATATTTATAGTCTGATGATCGTGAAATAGCTATAGAGTACTGAACCTGATGTTGCACTTCCGGTTGCTTATTTTTTTCGATACAAATCTATATAAATAGGCCTTGTCAGTCAGTCCTACATTGAAAGTTACTTTATACTGACTCAAATACATTGATAACTTCAATCAAGAAAACGCATGCATTATGACTTTTAATTCAAATATAAAAAATGAAGCATTCCATTATATTTAAGTGATAGATTTGACTATTTCAGTCACTCTGTTGAAAAAATGGCATTGACAACAAGTGTACCATCATGTTCATCCATTCCCATCCACTCAAACCAATTAGAATAACGGTGAAATGATCCAAATACTTTAGACTTTGTTTTCTGTAATTCCGCTTCTCGAAATATAAAATTTGTCACTGAGACACAACAATTTTGGTTAGTTTTGTCGTTTCTATATTGTTTAGACACTACTGAAAGTCCAATAGAGTCGATGTCTTTCATATTGATACTGTACGTTGTATCCTTTGTTAAGTTCCAGGTTAACGTCAGAATTAAGATTGGAACATCGACAGTTTTGTTTATTAAAGGATTGTACCATTTACTAATTGGCATTTGGGTTCTGCTGTCAAGGAATATTCCGTTGTTGAAAATCTGCATTAGTGCTTCTCTGCTGGTAGTAATATTTGCCTGACCTTTTGAATTAAGCAGATGTATTGATTGTTGTCCATATATTTGTGTTAAAACAGACGCATTAAAATCTACGCGAAAGGTAGAGCGATATAAGCATCTTAAAATTCTGTTATCTACATATGGTTCAACAATTTAGAAATTGACCGAAACATTTACTTGTTGTATAATTGTAGCAGGTAATTTGTTATGTCGACGATTATCAATTATCTTTTTAAAACCGGACCACGACGTTAGGGACCTCAAACGTTTTCGGAGCCTTTAAAACAGATTTGTACTTTGTAGAAACAATATCAATTATGTCTTTTGGCACACAGGAAAGTCCATTCCATGATAATGCGCTATAAAATAAAGATCCTTTTGTTTGGCCCATTTCCATCCACGGCAGAAATTGACAATGACGTGACCATGTAACAGTGTTTGGAACATTTAGTTTTGAAGCATTGGGGATATCGGTCATGTTAACGAAATATGTCAACAGCTCTGCGGCATCATATATTTTCCGGCTGAATATTCTAGATATATTTTAGAATCTAGTACATTCGGATACTCTAAGATGTAATTATTGTCATACACTGCTAATTCATTTGAAATGAAAAAAAGATGAGTAATCGCCATTTCTAGTCAATTTTGCATTAACGGGATCATTAGCGACAGGAAAAACCTCATTTGTAAGGTTATTGAATGGGTTTTCGAACACTGTTTTTATTTTTCTGGTATGTATATCACGATATACTACAAATTCACGCGACAATGACTAATAACTTTCGTCTGGTAATGGTACCTTTCTGTTTATGTTATAACCCTCAAATAAAAACAACATCTGTAGCGTCCCTTTGTCCAATCTGCTGTATATACTTCCATTAAAATACGTCACAACTGTTTCATTGCTGTCTATGGAACCAATAACCTTGGTAAAATCTTTAACTGATGATGGTTGAGAAGTTTTGGTATTAGACTGCATCAAAAACGTGGAAGCCCTTTGAACCATTCCAAGGATAACGACTAATACCAGTATCATTTTCGCAGAGGTCATGACCTGTAACAAAAACATCGAAAGCTAAAGAAAACATTAGGAGATTGAATTTCGTTAATTTTCAATAATTTCGTTAAATCAGCACTTCTTATGTAAACTAGTATAACTTGCTGCTAAAAAAACAAGGATGATTAGTGTTTACTTTTTTGTTTGTTTATAAGTTGACGTTAATTGACAATTCTTAGACTCCAAAGTATAATTTAATCGCCTAATTAAAGATCGCATGGTGTACATTAATTTGGATATTTTTGTCCAATTCGGCAGGGAGAATAACCTCGACAAATGCTACCGTTCAGTGAAGAATCCTATCATTTTTTTTCTTTGTTAAACTTTTTTTTCAAATATGACATCTTAGAGAATTCGAAAATAAATGTAAACAAGTGGTACATAATTTCCAAAGCATGTAAATTTTCGAAAAATATTTAAGAAATTAGTCATTACAAGCAATTGTCTGATTTTGATTATTTTCTTTATAAATTGTAAAGAAGTATAGACAGAATAACTGTATCAAAATCTGTAAATAACAAGATTGAAAGTAAATGCATGATACTTGTAAATAGAAAAAAGAACAATTGTCATGTAGAAATGACATTTATGACTCAATTTGTTGTTCAATTATGTAATCACGTTTTTTTTTTTAATTTTATTTTAAACAATGATGAATCATAGATATGCAAAACAAAACGAAATATATGAAGGTCATCATGTTAAATTCGGTTAACTACACATGTGACTATTATCTCGCAAAGCCAACCTATAAGACAAATAAGAGGTGTTCCAAATTATACGACAATAAAACAACCAGAAAAGAAGGAGATAACTCCTATACAAACCATCTTATAAGCCAAAGTCGCCAAACTCGTTATGAAGTTTGGGTTAATTCCAGAACACCAACAAATGGCCGAAAGTCAGATACCTAAGAAACTTTACAAAGTGTTTTCATGTTTGTAATAATATTCCTATATTCCCTCATTCAAAAGCTTGGTCTTCCTTCATTCTACTGGACATTCAAATCACACAAGTGTTCTTTCATTGCTGGGTTTGCTAAATGAATTTTAACCCTTTTTCCAAAATTATTGACAACCATTCTATCGGAAATAGAAATCGCTCTCCACAGTTCACAGTTTCATACAAAATTGATGTCACAATCACCCCTATCCCACGTTCAAAACCGTGTAGACTAATATGAAATTCATGACAGAAATCTAAAAAATAAAATTTGTCTTGCGGATATTTTTCTGTTTACAGTCATCTCTGTCTGACTTCCCTAGTTTTTGTCAAAAAAAAAGAAAAAAAAAGGGCTAAACAAAATTGTCATTTGTTGGCACTTGCTCCTGTAGGAAAGTGTCTACAAACGATCTTGGTAAAATTTAAGTTATGTGTAGTTTCTTAGCTTAATTTATAGATAATGGCAAATGTACTATAAATTAGTACAACTCGCCAGTAAAGAGTATTACATTTATCTTATGTAACTTCAATAGGGAGTCGACTGAAGATTTCAGCAACTGTCTTATTTGTAGATCTTGACTTGCTATTTGAAGTTTCTCTTTATCTTTTATATTTTCAAAAGAAATGTCAAAAGAAAAAAATAAATGAAAATTGTGTCATTTAGGGGTAATAACTCCTATCACAAGTTGTCGGATAGTTTATTTGTTAAAGGACAGTTGGTAGATCTCAACATTCTGAACATTTCTGATCCTAGAAGAAATTATTTTTTTATAAAAAATATTATTTTCAAAATAAAAAACAAAAATTGCATTTTATATTCACTATATTCGATTTTTAGTTATGTCGGCCATGACTGTCGAACGGTCGTGTTTCATTACAAGAATTTTAACATTGGTCGTAAATTGGCATATATATAGAAGATGACACATGTACAAGTCGGTTCAAGATATACCTGATTTCTATGAAGTTAAAATAAGGTTCAATATTTCCCTCAGTTTTAGTTTGTAACCTGGATTTTTTTTTTCTATCGATTTATGAGTTTCGAACAGCGGTATACTACTGTTGCCTTTATTGAGAAAGATGTGAAAATTGAAAAATTTGGTTGAATATCTATAGATGGGTTTTGAATTAGTGTTCTGTCACTTTTAATTGACGAGTGTATTTTCAGGAGATAGTTTTGTTTTAAGTTTTCAATGTGTGTTGCCTAATTTAATGAGTGTAGCAATATGGTTAATGTATGCGATACATATGTGTATGTTCAAAGAAATAATTTATTCAAAAACAAAACTAAACTCAAATTTAATTGATTGAAAATAAAATACTTACCTTACGCCACTTTATAACTAGTACTGTTGTGGAAATAAGCTGAAAAGGGTTAGTTCTTTTACAGATATGTCACGATGTCAGACTATAAAGTGTTAGAAAATATTTGTATATTATTCCAGATTAAAGTCCCGAATGCCGAGATAGAGTGACAGTCAAAGAATGATAACTACAACAGGCCAACGACATGGAGCTGTTAAACTATAACGATAAAGTCCTGAATACCGAGATAGAGTGACAGTCAAAGAATGATAACTACAACAGGCCAATAACATGGAGCTGTTAAACTATACGATAAAGTCCTGAATACCGAGATAGAGTGACAGTCAAAGAATGATAACTACAACAGGCCAATAACATGGAGCTGTTGAACTATAACGATAAAGTCCTGAATACCGAGATAGAGTGACAGTCAAAGAATGATAACTACAACAGGCCAATAACATGGAGCTGTTAAACTATACGATAAAGTCCTGAATACCGAGATAGAGTGACAGTCAAAGAATGATAACTACAACAGGCCAATAACATGGAGCTGTTGAACTATAACGATAAAGTCCTGAATACCGAGATAGAGTGACAGTCAAAGAATGATAACTACAACAGGCCAATAACATGGAGCTGTTGAACTATAACGATAACATAATAACAGCAAAGTATAGGTATTTATTCTATATATTTAAGCATGTGCTTCATTGGGGAGAGCTAGGGAGAAGATACCAAAAGGATTTTTAAATTTATAAAATGTATAACCTATATAAATAGCATGAAAGCTTATAAGCGACCGTTTTGGACATGGACCACCCTTTTCTATTCCCTTTTTATGATATTTAAATTAATTTTTTTTTTACTTTTTTCAAACATATATTCAGTCTTTTAATGTTTTCTTGTTCCTGTCTATACCATATTGCAATAGAAGTAGTTTATATATGCTGCCCTCAACGCCGAAAATTGAATTAGACGGGCAGTATAAAAGAGGGATGAAAGATACCAAAGGGACAGTCAACTTGAACTCATAGATCTAAAACAAACTGACAACGCCATGGCTAATAAATGGCTGCGCTTGAGCGCATGATACGCCCGTTGCTCTTTTAACTTGTCTGTTATGCTTTAAATGAATTCATATGATCAACTAGAAATATATATATACAAATCAAAAGGGACGTTACATTAATATATTCACCAAAGTTTCATAAAATCCCCCTTTGTTAAGTATAAAAATTCATTACTTAAGAAAATGTAAAATCTAAAATTTATAAAAATGGAAAGGGAGCTTATGTCAATAGATTTAAACAATTTATCAAAGTTGCATAAAATTTTGTGAAAGTGTTAGTTATTGTCCCAAAATTGGAAAATCCCCCCTTTTTTAAGCATAAAAATTCATAACACGGAAATGTAAAATCTGAAATTTATAAAAATTGGAAGGGAGCTTACATCAATAGATATAAACAATTCACCAAAGTTTCATGGACATTGGTGAAAGCCTTTTTGAGTTATTGTCCGAAGTGTTGAAAATCCCCCTTTTTTTATGAATAAAGCCCCATAAATCCAAAACTTAAAATCTGAAATTTATAAAAATTGAAAGGGAGCTTACATCAATAGATATAAACAATTCACCAAAGTTTCATGGACATTGGTGAAAGCCGATTTGAGTTATTGTCCGAAGTGTTGAAAATCCCCCTTTTTTTATGAATAAAGCCCCATAAATCCAAAACTTAAAATCTGAAATTTATAAAAATTGAAAGGGAGCTTACATCAATAGATATAAACAATTCACCAAAGTTTCATGGACATTGGTGAAAGCCTTTTTGAGTTATTGTCCGAAGTGTTGAAAATCCCCCTTTTTTTATGAATAAAGCCCCATAAATCCAAAACTTAAAATCTGAAATTAAAAAAACGAAAGGGAGCTTACGTCAATAGATATAAACAATTCACTGAAGTTTCATGGAAATTGGTGAAAGTGTTTTTGAGTTATTGTCCGAAGTGTGGACGACGGACGGACAGACGGACGGACGGACAACGGTATACCATAATACGTCCCATCTAAAAGACGACGGGCGTATAAAAATAAAAAAGACAAACAAACAACAGCACACATGACACAACATAGAAAACTAAAGAATAAACAACACGAACTCCACAAAAAAACTAGGGGTGAGCTCAGGTGCTCCGGAAGGGTAAATTAAATAATAAATTAACTACTGTATATTGCTTTATCGTATGGTTTAGAGCAAGACCACATGAACACAAAAAGACAAAGATAATTTGGGAAGCCATCGCTTTTGGATGTGTGATGAAAGAACTTATTTTAGAGTGTTAGATATAAAGAGTGGTTATTGGGTATTCCATCTTAAAAGTATGTGTTAACCAGTTTTTAATTCCAATTGCATATGTGTCAAAAAAAATCGTCCACATTCGCTATGAGCAAACACGAGACCAGGGCACAGTGATGTAAATTAGAATAGCAGAAAAAAAATGCTAAGAAAATAAAACGGAAAGACCTTTATAAAATGACAAAATCAAAAGCTCACTGTCATATTCCTTGGTAAAGGCCCTTATGTAGAAAGTGGTGAATTAAACTTAAATTATCTTAAATTAGTCAGAACTTCTGTGTTGACATAAATATCAATTATATGGTCATTTTTATCAATTAACTGTTTACAGAAATAAGAATTATTCGAAATACTAAGGATTTTCTTATCCCAGGCATAAATTAGCTTAGCCAAATTTGGCACATTTTTTTGGAGTTTTGGGTCCTCAATGCTCTTCAACTTTATACTTGTTTGGATTTCTTACTATTTTGTTCTGAGCGTCCATGATGAGTCTTGTGTAGACGAAACGTGCGTTTGGCGTATCAAATTATAAGCCTAGCACCTTTGATAACTATTTACATCACTGGGTCAATGACACTGCTGGTGGACGTTTCGTCCTCGAGGGTATCACCAACCCAGTAGTCAGAACTTCGGTGTTGATATGAATATCCAATTATAAGGTCATTCATTTTTTTTTATCAATTAACTGTTTACAAAAGTATAATTAATCGAAATATTAAGGATTTTCTTATCTAAGCTATTATCTGAGCATCACTGATGAGTCCTGTAGATGTCCGTCTGGTGTAGCAAATTACAAGCCTGGTACCTTTGATAACTAAGCATATCTCCAATACTTTTTCTATTTGCTATACCCCAATAATTGGTGCAGCATTGAATAATTGTGCACAATCTTCGTCAAACTTTAATTAATAAATGCCAGTGTTTTGTAATACGCTTCTTCATCTTGCGTATATATGGGTTATATTTAGTTACAAAAACTAACTGAATATTTTGTTTTTGTTTGATTTCTTTTGTAGTAATAAATCAGTACGATCAATTGATAAAGCATCAGTAATACTATCATCTATTCCGCGTGTTGCATGTGTGTTTTATAATAACAAAACTAATCTGTAAAGGTTAAATTATACAAGGACAAAACAAATTAAGAAACGTTAACATGTAGTTGATATGATAAATAAAGTCAGTACCTAGAACCTATACTTCAAGACCATCATGTATTAATTGATATGGAATATTTATCCACAAGGTCTTGGTATCTTCAAATGAACTTTTTTTAGAAAGGGGGCGAGATCACCAACTTTGTGCTCAGACACTGGCGAAGCTTTAAGTCTTGAGTAGCAGTTGAAAAAAAATTGGGTGTATCTGTTTTCCAAGAGACAATTATATTTTCAGTCTTCTCTGTTACTATTAAAAATCACATCTTTGAACCTTGGGATAATATAAAGATTAATGTTTGTTTTATTTTATAGTTAGTTTTTTGTCAATCAATTTAAATGGACAGCATGGCTTAAAATGGTCTATTAGAATAGACCATCAAGGAAAATGGAAAATCGGATTGATTAAAAAAAATGTAAGGTTCTACAGTCTAATTGTACATAAATTATCTGACAATTCCTTCAATCGGATATTTTTCAACTCTCCACCAGAGACCAAATGATACAGCTCTGAATTAGGATTGTGATTAAATATTTGACACAGTATAGGTTTTTTCTTTTTAAATTCTGAAATCTGAAATGAGAAAAAAAAATTGACCCCCACCCCAATTTTTTTTCTCACATCTCCCTTTCCTGTATTCCAGAATAATTTCAAATTTCTAATGGAGTTTGCAACAATAACTAATCATTTAAATACATCATAAAATATCAAAATAAAAATTTGTCATACAGTCATGGTTACAATCAATAATAATTAATAGTAACTCCTAAAAAAATAAATGGCGAATGTGTCCAAAAGGACACAGATGTTGCCCCCTCTAGAATATAACATTATAAAGAACTGTAAAAGTGACGCCGCCAAAAATTGAACTTAAACTAAGTTTAGAGGTAATAAGCATTATATACACTTTTCATTAAATTTAGTTGAGACAAACTTAAGTTAAGAGAACAGAAACTAAAAAATTCTTCAATTTTTCCACTTGTATAGGGGCATAACCCTAGAATGGTTATCAAAGTACTTGTAATCACTGAATTGTAAAGATTGCTTTAATTTATCAGTTGGTAGTAAAGTGAATATTGCATTGTATATTGTATATATAGCATTGATTTAAGTTGATTCGACTTATATTCTGAACAAAGAAAGATAACTCCAATTTTAAAAGATGATTATATAAAGCATTGGGTTTAGGTAATTCTACAACCATTCTGGACAAAGAAAGAGAACTCCAATTTATTGACTTGAAACTACAAAAATGCTTATTTTTGGCCCCTTATTCCTAGACTGTTTGCCCCATAACCCTTAAAATATATCTCAACCTTCAACTTATGGTATTAAACATTGTGGTACAATTTCAGAACAATTGAAATACTTAGACACAACTTATTGTTCTGACACTAGATAAATGCTATCTTTGGAACCTTTTGGCCCTTAATTCCTAAACCTTACGGACCATAACCCCCAAAATCAATCCATGCTTCCTTTTGTGGTTATAAACATTGTGTTAAAATTTTATTGATTTCTGTCTACTTATAGTAGTAAAGTTATTATCTGGAAAGCATCCGTCTTTGGACGACGCTCTTAGAAATACAAGTTCTACAAAATGCCTATATGAATGGAAGTTTATCGAATCTAATTGGAAGTTATGACTTAAACAGAAAACGTAACATTGAAAATAGCTTATCAACTTTATGTTGTACTGGTATACCACTGTCCCAGGTTAAGGGGAGGGTTGGGATCCCGCCACATTATTTATGCATGTGCCTGTCCCAAGTCAGGAGCCTGTATATTCAGTGGTTGTCGTTTGTTTATGTGTTACATATTTGTTTTTCGTTCATTTTTTTACATAAATAAGGCCGTTAGTTTTCCTCGTTTGAATTGTTTTACATTGTCTTATCAGGGCCTTTTATAGCTGACTATGCGGTATGGGCTTTGCTCATTGTTGAAGGCCGTATGGTGACCTATAGTTGTTAATGTCTGTCATTTTGGTCTTTTGTGGATAGTTGTCTCATTGGCAATCATACCACATCTTCTTTTTTATATCTATCAAACTAACTTAAGCAGAAAATTTTACATTGAAAATTTTCCTCAGTTTACTTTTTGCTAGTTAATTTAAAGTTGCTGGACCATGACCTAGTGGGAAGGGCCTTGAAATTGTCGTCAAAAAGTTATATGAACTGATAGTAATACAACTTTCTATAAAATATCAATGATCTATCACAAGTAGTTTCTATTAAACTTAACTTGAGCAGTTAACAATTGTTGATACCACCAGTCGCAGAAAAAGTAATCCCAATCTCGAGACGAAACAACTGGTCTTTTTGAACCTCTCCAAATCTGGTTCAAACTTCACAATCTAAGTGTAGACATGTTAGTGTTAAGTATAGATAGCACAACATTTTCAAGTGTTTACTAGTATTTCAATAGCTTTTCTTTATCAAATAACATTTATATATTGCATTATTATGATTTCCAACAGGATTTCAAATGAAGGACAAAGTTCGAATGAATACTTTAAAGAGACTGACTGGTGGTTCACTTGAAAACTTCAAAAGATATCACAAGCCAGGTAGTCTGGCATGTGATACTTAACTGTTTGTCTGTTTTGCACAATAAATAATTGGGGATGTGTCCATGGGGCAAAGATGAGAACAAGAACGATAAAAGTGAAGCTACCCAAATTCACATTTGATCCAAGTTTTGTGGTAATTAGCATTTTGTTTAAGTTTCATAACATTTGGTTGAGGCAAATATAAGTAAGCTAAGAGAAAAGAAAAAAATCAGCAATTTTTCAATTTGTAAAAGGGCATAACTCTAGAAAGGTAAAAGTGCAGCCAAATATATTCAAATTTGATATGTGCTTTGTGGTAATCAGCATTGTGTATAAGATTCATAATATTTGGTTGAGGCAAACATAAGTTTTGAGAACAGAAACCAATTTGGAATGTACAGATGTACATTCAGACGAAGAAGGGTTGGACTTATGCACTCTGCTATGGTGGGGGCATAAATATGTTTAAACTAAAACTGACTGAAGAGATATAACAAGAGACATTATGGTGTACACACTTGCTGTGTTGTAACATTAAATCACACTTGCAATAATAAAATAAACATAGAAACATTTTGGTGTTTCCGATTTTTTTAATTTCTCACTCCTCACATAGATCTAGCACTGACTGGTGGTAATAATTTATAAAGTTAAGTCCCTTTTCACTTTTAAGTTTAAATCTTATTAAATGCAGCAATGTCAACAGATTGTACATAGTCTTCAAAAGCTGTTATTGCTTCTTCAAGGAAATCTGTACCAACCTGTAAAATAAACATTTACTATTACAGAGACTCTGTCTTTTAACACATACATGAAATAGCTAAACTGGCTTCTTTTGATACAATAATAAAAACAGTCAAACTGGTGTCTTTTGAAACAACTAGATATCATTGAGATGGGAGCCATCTCTGTGGGCCCTGCTGTGAATAATGAACATTAAAGAATTTGTATCTTTACCATGGGACTTTGAGTTGTTAACCGACACCAAAGTTTTTGACCTTGACCTTTGACCTAGGAAGTTGTAGATAAATTATGACACACCCTTTGGTGTTGGGTTTATATACATGTCAAGTATAATTTTTGATATCATAACTGTTCTCTAGATATTGAGTACACAATCTGTTACGGACAGAAAGACTGATCCCTATTCACGGTGTATATTCGGAACGCTTGCTTTCAGATTCAATCGCCGGTAACGCTTGCTTTCAGATACGTGTAACGCTTGCTTTCAGATGTTTGTTGACGGAAAAGCAGAAGTCAGGTGCTAAATATGGACGATGCTTCAATCTGGTGGTATGTGGTGTTTTTTGTTGTATCTCACGGAACATTAGAGTTATTTTACTTGTTAGAAATGTAACGCATGTTATTTTGAAAGATTTAAATCAGGTCGTAAACGGTCCCACAATCACAACACTGCAAATCACGGAACACAAGAATGCCTTTTATGTGCATGAATCTGTTTAAAACATATTAGTTGTAGCCAGTTATCGAATCGTCTATTGACCATAAACTAGTTTATTCATATCCGTATATCAAAAATATATTTTATCTTACTACAAATTGTCCGTTTAAAAAATCTTAGGAAACGCTGTCTTCCAGATACTTCAGTTTCAGCGTCGTTTGTGGAAACGAATGCTTTCCGATATTAGGAAACGAATGCTTTCCGATTTTTATGCAGGAAACGGCTTCTTTCAGATTGAATAGTTATAATTTAACCCATGCAGATATTAAATACGTTTTTGTTTATGTTAATTAATAAATTCCAAACAAAACAAAAGGTCAATTCAACAAAGAAAATAAGGGCAAAAGGTCAAATCAACGAATTAGTTGAAATGCTCATTTGCCATCTAGTGTATATCAAGTTCATCTTTACAAGTTATTTAGGGAAAACATATGTGCCAGTGCCAGAAGTTATTGAAAGGTTAATTCTTTAATGAGGGACTAAGTCGGTGGTATAATTTATATGACTGATTTTGTTTCATATCGTTATTTTAGAGAAAAGGAGATATAATATTATATATAAAATTGCACAAATCGGCACTATGTATTTAACAGATGTATTTTAATTTAGTTCAACAAATATTAAAATTGTACTCAATGCATTAAAAACACAAACAAACTTTTTTGAACGGAGCAAGCGATGAACCTGTTATTCGACCCAGTCAAAACGAAAACAATTGAAGTCTTGTGTCTTCTTTAAAAAAAAAAGGCAATACGTGAACCGTCGGGATTGAATATTTAAACAGTCAATTGCGGTAGGTTAAAACATTTAAATAATTCGAATATATCTCAGTTGGATCAATCAATATTTTGTTGCACGCCACTGAACAGTGAGAAATAGCATTGGTGCATTTATTTAAAAAAAAAAAAAAAGAAGAATTTAGGGTTTTAGCTTAGTTTATTTGGAGTGTGTAACCAATCATGATAGAAAATCTCTTGTTTTACATCACTGTTTTGATTAGACATGTAAAATATATAAAAAAATTATTTTGGATGTACAATATGAAACCAAACAGTGTCTTTCATGTTTTAATGGTTTAGTGAGTCTATATTTCAATTACCATAAACATTAGATCCATACACTTTGGTGCATGGAATTATCGTAAGGTGTACAGTGTACATGTCTGTCTGACAGGTTTCACCTGACATTGACCCCATTGCCATGAATCTTTAAATATGTTAATGTATGTGATACTAAAGGTAACACCTTTATATTATTATAAAAGACTTTCAAAATAAAAACAATGGCCAGTTAGTTAATGATTACTTCTAATTGCAGGAAAAAACAATAAAAGAAAAAAGAAAGGACTATGGCTTCATCCACCAAAAAGATCAAAGGTTTCCCCGTTACCTCAAGAGATTCAAAACATAACAACGCCCGCAAAAAAAACAAGTTTCACTACACCAAATAAGTGTCATCTCACCAAAGCTCCTAAAAAAGCTACATATAATGGGTCCGTTGGAAAAAATCGAAGAAGACTTTTCACGGATTCACCTGAGGAAAAACTGTCAAGTGATGTTCAATTAATCCTCCCTTCAGTTCTGAACAACTTAAATAAAGGTGGATATAAAGAAGATTTCTGTCTTTTATTGAAAGGGATAGCTTCTGGAAAATTTCCGATTCACAATATTGCCTTTAGATTGCTGCTTGACATTGCTAAATGGTATTCCCTAGATAATACTACACAGATGCAGTATAGTTCCGAATCGATGAAGTTTTGGAAGGTTGTTTATCGGTTATTTCATGGAAAGGCTCTTCGATTTTTGTCTGGTGAAAAATCTATTGGTCAAGTGATAGATGGGTCATCATCAAAAGGACTGTATGATCCACAGAAAAGTAAAATAAACTTTGCTGTTCCAAATATTAACTCGATAAATAATTTTCAAAGTGTAAACATAAATATTCCAAAGGAAATCTTCCCCGGTATCATTACTGAAGCATTTAAGTTCTTACCGCGTGGGAAAAGTTATGTGTTATCTGTTGATGGGAAAAAATTAGCACCCGGATTAAACAGCAAGCATGGCGATCAAGATCTATTTGGCCATGAAGACAGAAATTCATTACAGAGTCTACAGAAGCGTCTGGACACCGAAATTCAAAAGGTGGAAAGTTTAATAAATGAATGGATTACAATGACAAATAATGACAGGAAAGAAAAACTTTTTGAAATAGTCAGGATTGTTTCATTAAGGATCAAAGATTTACGTGAGCTTTTTCAAAACCAGAATTTCGCCCTGAAAAAGTTTTACAAAGAGGCAGGAGAAGACTGGCGTACTTCGCCTTATGTTTACGCCATCAGCAGCATCCAAGCACTTATGTTTCAGATCAAGTCCGTTCTAAAGAGACTGCTGGAGACTAACAACATGATATTTAATGAAATAACGATACTTTGTCAAAGTAGTAAATCTTTTTTACGAGGTACAAACACTGACATGTACTCTCAAGACAATTGGGTTTCTTTAAAAGAACCAGAAGATCTACCAGGTAGCATAGGAGACGACTTAAGATTTGTAAAACAACGTTCTCCTTTGTGGTTCGAAAACAGAAATGGTTTTAGGTTGACAGGGAGCAAAATATTTGAAGGTTTAGGACTTGATAGCTTAAAAAATCTACAGAAGCATCACGATAAGGTTATAAGAAAAAAAGATGTTCAGGAAAACATTTCAGAAATAGTTCAGGAAAGAATGGATCATGGTACTAAATCAGAAATCCATGCAATTGCAACTTTGACTAGCAAAGTTTTGCCTGTGTACTATCCAGATATGAAATATTTTGAAGAAGGTGCCTTCCACATTAAACATGATGGGAAACCGTTTATATTAGTATCACCTGATGGATCAATTGGCCAATTGGAAGTAGGAACAGCGCATGAGCAAACTGTTCCAGTACTTAGTTGTGAATTTAAATGTCCTTTCCCGAACGAGAATACGATACCAGTGCATTATACAATTCCTACAAGGTAATTAAGCTACTTACCTTAGTTTATTATTCACAATAATTTGTGAGCATTTAGTCTTCGGTTAGTATGTCCGTCAGTACACTTCGTTCTGATATAAAGGATGAGGCAACTTTATTAGGCCAATATTTAATAAAATTTCAAGGTAGTTCTTACAGAAAACGTGAATATTTATGTTAATGAGTTAACTGCCGATTTCAAGCTGCCTACCCCAGCTGCTTTTTGTTAGCTTCTGTCTACTTCAATTGAGGATACTATAATTCAGTGGTTGTTGTGTTACATATTGGCTTTTCCTTTAATATTTTTGTACATTAATTTCGTTTGAAACGTTTTGTATTTGTCATTTTGTGGCTCTTCATTGCTGATTATGTAGTATCGGCTAAACTCGCCGTTAAAGGCCTTTCGGTGACCTAAAGTGGTTTATTTCTATGTCATTTGGTCTCTTGGTAAGAGTTGCCTCATTGGCAATCATACCACATCTAATTTTTGTATCAGCATAGACTAAGACGAATGAAAACTATGAGGTGTTATTTATCTATATCGTCTCTACTATTTTATCATTTCATCATATGTATTCTGCAAATTAAGGACATATAAAGGGTAGGCAATACAATGAATGTATTGTCAGTGGTTAAAACATCATGGTCTCTTTGACACTTCGTTTCAAAATTTGCTGAATATTTATAAGAATACAAGTGTGGACACAGATCAGTGTTGATTATATGTTTTGATGTTTTACAGTGTTTTCTGGCAAAGTTTTGTTATTCAGGGTGATAACGTTAGTTACATCTTTTGAATTGTACTAACTTATTGTGAACAATTAATTACTTCAAATATGATATCATTTCAGATATATTCCACAGATACTTGCTGAAATGGCGTCAACGCACACTGAAACTCTTTTATATATTTGCTGGACAGATGATTCATCAACAGTCTTTCGTGCCAAATTTGACAGCGACCTTTGGGAAATGATGAAAACTGAAGCAATTTCTTTGTACGGCCAGGAAGCACCAAAAAGACCAACGCGGGTTTCAGACAACGCAAAAGAAATACGAGACAGAATGATTGAATATAAGCAGACAAATGTTGAATTTCTTTGCGAGATTCCTTCGGTCAAATGTACAACGAATGGAATATCACAAACAAACACCGAGACGCCATACGTTTTTCCCGTAACAATTGTTAATGAAAATGCAGAATCAGAATCAAAAGTTGATATGGTTTTAACTGAAACAGTATCTATGATAAAAGAAGCTTACCAAATTTGTAGACGCAAAGCAACGGAACTACTTGTATGGTTGTTGAGTGACACTGATAGAATTTGGCACCCGGAAATGCCCTATGCTGTTCCAATTGCCTATGCTATGAAAGGCTATAGTTTGTCCACAAATGTTATGCGAGTAATGCATGATTCTATTTTAAGCAAGTGCGCCGATAATGGAATAGATGTTGTTTGCAGTAGCTTTGATGGACAGTGGATCAAGCTGGCGACAAGAACTTGTGAAGACAAGCCCTTAACTCTACTGCAACTACAGAAAGACACTTGGGAGAAAGCAAAGAAAGCTACCAGGGAAAATATATTTCACGCCTTTGTGACCACATCAATGGTCAATAATGTAGAAACAAATCTTGTTATGAAGCAAAATGTTACGGGAAGTTTAACAGTTTCCTGTCCATTACACACAAAAATTATGAAAGCTATTCGTAGACATGGTAAAACAACTGTGATGTCAGAAAAGAACAGTCAAGATTTTGATACCGGAAAAGCATTGGAACAAAGTGAGAAATCAGATAAGCTTGCATGTCTCCCGGAAGAAGTATTGGATTTGTTCATCGAAAACAATGATGCATCTACGATATTGTCAGAAATACAAGAAGCCCCAGAGACAGCGACTGAAACCAATAAACAAGACAAAAATCCTGCAATGGCTAACAATGTGTTAGATCTTTCTTGCCCTTCAAACACCTCTGGTGAGAATCAAAACCTTGTACAACTTGAACAGGACATTGAACTTATCAATGATATTTACTTGAAAATATACGAAGGTTTTATTAACCATAAGAAGACCGTTATACAAAACAAGTGGAAAGGGAAATGTTTAGATGATATTCAAATTACAGTGAACGATACGAATAGACTAAAAAAAATTACTCATGATGAAATGAATGTTATAATTGACAATACTGTTTTGATACAGAAGAAAAAGGGCCTGTCTATCAAAAAGTCTTGGTTAATCATGGAAAAGGTGAATGCAATCAGTACTTTGCTCGGAACTGGACAACAAATAGTAGCTGAAAAAACAGTAAAAAAGATCGTGACACTTAAAGAAATTGCATCAAGATCACTTAAAGCTGCTAGTCGAGTAAATGTCAAAGCTGTTCCGAAACAACTTTTAAATGTTTTATATGCAACCCTTATATTTCCTGGTGAACACCAAAATTGGTGCAGCAATTCACCGTTCAGCAAAGAATTGCTCATTGAAAATGTAGGTTCAACTGAAATATTTTCATATCCTGCTTATAATGATAACAGAGAAAAAATGGAGCCGATGTGCGTTGATGCTCATCATCTTTTAGTAAATCTCCGAGTTAAAGTTTGTAAAGACGGCTTAAGGATGATCAAAAAAGAGGCATGGCATGCAGTTGCCGAGAATAGGGATATCATCAGTAAGAGTTTGGTAATTGACCTGATAGACAAGCAAAACAATGCCTATGCTCTGAAAACATTTTCTATCGAAGTTGAGACAGAAATGATGAAGCTAGGATATCATAACGAGGCTGAATTTTGTAATACAGTAAGGAATTGGTATGAGGCTGAAGACAGTCCCGGAATATCAGCATCTGAGAGAGCTCTCAGAAGATTGCGTATGAAGCAATTAGTATTAACCGGAGTAGATTTTGGCACTTATCCACCATATGGAATGTTCATAAATGGGTTCAGTAGAGTATCTTTTGAGGGTTTTTTGCAAAAGATTGACACAAACATACAGCTATATGCATTGTGCAGTACCAAAACTTACAACCAGCGATCTATATCTAGCCTAGCTAATGAAACTTTTTTCGGGGAACTTAGTCAGATGGAAGATACCAGGCTTGGATGTCCAAAGGCCATTAGTATTCCACGCTTGATGTCAACCATTACAGAAATTCTTCACTATCGCAGCGATCCATCTGACAGGTAATTGTAATTGATTTTAAATTTCGAAATTTTAACAAAGAAGGACAAAAACAGTTATGTTATGGCTGGTAGAAACATGACATTTAATATATTGACTTCCTTTTTTATTGATATTGCAGAGTTCGCGAAATCTTTTTTCCCCTGGTGGTCCTTGAAGAAAATCTGCTGGTCCTCACTATTAATCTATTGAAAAAAACTAAAATTGTGTCAGTCCTATGCAAAATTTTGGTGGTGAAATCCTGAGGACTGACACTTTTCGCGAACTCTGATATTGTCGTTGGTTTGCTGTCTCATTGGCATATTTAAATTATCTTATTATATAATATAACTCTTTGTTAAAATAAGGGGGAAGTCAATAAACTTTCAATTCATTTAACGCAACTATGAAATTAAGGAAATCTATGTGTGTATATACATTTGATTGGACATAGAAAATTATATTCATCTGAATATCACAAACGTACTAGCCGATTAAAAAAAAAAAAAAAAATAATTGTTAAGATATATTATTTATTCAAATGTTCTCTTATATCCTTGAGGCATCGTCCCCTGGTATCAACTGCATTCTAGTTACCTATGATGCTTCCTTGTTTGCTTTCGATACAGGTAGGAAAGAGACATTTACACACATTTTACATGCCTATGGCCCATAAGGTATCGCCCCCTGGTGTCAGCTGCCTTTAGGAAACCATAATGCTTTCCTATTTGCTGCTGACACAGGATGAGTCATGGACATGTTTAATTTCTACTTTCTTTTTGGCTAATTATTATATATTTAATTGATCCAACTTTTTGTGTACTATACATATGTGCATATCTATTTTTCTTTTTTTCTTTTTGGGCTGCTTGTTTGTTATCTATATCAACCACACTTGCAATAAAATGCATTTATTTAGTATTAAAAAAAAAAAAACACATACTATAGATTCTTTATCTACGTATTCTTTAAGAACTTAAATAGTTCTCGTTTAACTTTTTTTTTTTTATTATCTCATTGTTTGTATTGTATTATGAAAAAATTATTGATGTTGTAATGTTTATGCCCTTTGGGGCCCATAATTGGAAATAAAAATATCTTATCTTATCTGTTATTTTGGATTTGTATATAAATACAGTGCAAATGATATATTTTGCGACAATTAACTCAAACACCACAAATGTGTCACATGAGTAACATGAACTAAAAAAAATAAACTTAGATATTTTGACAACTTTTAAAAATATAACTGTACGTATACTGCTATTTTTATCAACATAGGTCATTTAGTATTACTTCGACAAGAAAATGTGTTTATCCAGTGCCATCGCTGTTAAACGACACTACTGAGAACAACGACACATTAGAGGAGAGCAAACCGTCTTTGAGTGACATTCAACAGGAGGACGGCAAAATTAAAATTATACAGTTAAAGTATGAACTTTTGTTACTTATTCGGACTTCATTTAAACTGAGTTTTTACCAGCTGTACGTATTGATGTGTATCTGTTTTTTCTTCATTGGTTGAAGGTTTAGTGGAAGGTTGATATCTCATTTAAAATGTTAACACCGTCGCATTTTTTGCCTGCCCCACGTCAGGAAAGTTTAGTTCATTTGTATATTTTGGAATTGACTTTCGGTTGTTTTATACTCTTTGGTCTTAGTGTGTTATTTAATTTCAAGTCATTAATATCTCGAATGGTCAAGACAAACCAAAATTATTTATTCTTATTTGTTCACGGTTCATTATCAATAGTGAACATTTATTTGCATGGTCATTATTTTAAGGACACCTTAAACAAAAAGTTTTATGCTTTATTTTCAGGGATCATTTCTTTGACAGCGTGTTGCGTAAAAGAAAGAAACAGAGACAATCAAAGAGATCCGATATATCAAAGCTACATGAAGTTACCCGTGGGTGCTTACCCGTTCGCCAATACCACAAATGCGACGAGAGTAAGATTTTACCAACGACACGATTAGGAATCAATCTGTCTGGGCCTACAGATGCTGAGAATTAGTACTGCACCAAAAAACAAACCAAATTTATGATTAAATTGAACTATTATAAAATAACTGTGATAATTGGGGAAAAAAATATTGATTAACCTTGATTACTTGGTGTTGTTTTGGAATGTTTTGTACCATTTTTTTATTTTTACATTCATTTGACTTATGTTGTGATTCTAGTCAGCCCTTCCATTTAATACATTTCGGATCAAATGTCGGCTATCTCTTGAGTGATAAAGCTTCGCTGGGCTCCTTCGTCGAATAGTATATTGGCGGTGTTAAAATGTGTCTTGTCATACGTGATAGGCGCTATCGCGGTTTTCAACAATACTTGCGATCTAACCGATGATGTGGAAACTAGCTGTTATAGAAGATTTGATCACCGGGAAGGATGGAGTCGTAAGAGCAGTCAAACTACGTACACCAAATGGACTGATTACCACGAGACCAATTGTGAAACTGGTGCCACTGGAAATATGAACTTTAATTGTTAAAAGTGTTTTTTCAATACCCTTTTTATGACCAATACATGAACAGTAATTGCATTTTGCGGCCCCCAGAATGTTGTGAATTAGTTTTAGTTTCAGTTTAGCACTTTATCACTTTTATTTGTTTAACGTTTTACCGCCATTTACGTAACAATAGGCCCGCAACGTCGTCACTTGCCAACGTCTCTCTTGTATATTATTAGACTAGTAAAGCATACGAAACATTGAAGACGCTTTTGTGTTTACTTATATCGATACGTCCAAAACAAGTGTATTGTAGTGATGGAATGAGAGACCGACGGACAGAGGTGAACCAGTTGTCATTTAGTAAATTCTAATTCAGTGTAGAGTATATGAGAGCTTTACATGTCATTCTGTTAGACCTGCTAGGTCATGCATGTAATGGACCAAGGACTTTTATGATTATTTGATAATCTCACTGTTAATTACTGACGATTGATTATTCCTTGATATTTTTATTAATTACAAACTAAACTCCAAAAAAAACCGTGTCATTTATAGACAACTTCCTGTTTGGGTTATTAGTTAAGTAGAACAAAGGTCACCAGTAACGAGCTGGGGGAGAAAAAAATCAGAAAGCTATTACTAGGAAATAATTATTGATTATGATTCTCTTTTTCGAAATTCAAATTAGATTCCAAAAAATATTTTGTTTGAAGTTTTTACGGTTGTTAAATCAGGTCTCATTAAAAATATCATGCATTGTGCTTTGTTTAAACAAGGTCCCAGATATCTTCAACTGGATGAAAAGGTTGTGTTATTTTCGAAATTACCCGGAATGAGATAACTTGGATAAGCGAGTATGACTGGTGTATAAAGATCTATTTAAAGTGCAGTTAGTAATGACTTTGTTCCCGTCAAGGCAATATCATATCAGTTATCAACTTTTATGTCATTTTGTCTCTGCATGTGTCTCATTGGCAATAATACCCCAACATTGTATATATATTTTTTTTATATAAGGCTTTATATATACTCCCGAATATATGAAAACTGGTGTTTCTTATTTCTGTTTGTAACTATGTATACTGTATTGTTTATTATATTTGTAAAAATAATATAATAATATTATATAATGCTCCTTGTGAGCCCATTTGATGGAAATAAAGCATCTTCTTCTTCTTCTTCCTCTTTTTCCTTTTCTTTACTTAAATGATAGACCGAAGGAAAACAAGAATTTTCACAGGAAGTATCAATTTAATCTTTAATTCGAATTTAGAATTAGACTGCAAAACTTCAGAGAATAATTCGATTTATAGCAATTATATTTTAAAACATAAACAAAAACAAATCATTTAAATATAGTTAAACGACGACTAACAACAAACAGTTTAATTATGTCCGGTTTTCTTCACATGTTTATGTAGACCAGATCTATTTTGATAGTAATTGCCACACATTGCACACTGGTACCTATCTGGGTTCAGGTGACACTTCTGGTGCTCTTTCATATATTTTATACATTTAAAGGCTTTTCCACATTGGTCACACTTAACATATTTCTCTTTATTAATTCCACACAGTTTGGCGTGATTATATCTACTATTTTCATACTGAAACGACTTCCCACATTTCGAACAGCTGAAATTTCTCTCATTTTCATGGCCCGCTTTGTGTCCCTCAAACTGTCTTTTGTAGTTGAAGCCTTTTCCACAATACGTACAAAGGTAACGGAGCTGGCCCGAATGTTCTCTGTTATGGTTCGAGAGTCCTGTTTTTGACTTAAAACTCTTTTGACATGTTGTACATTGAAAAACAATATGTTTGTGAAAAGAGTCAACATGGCAAGATAAATCACATTTGGTGTAGAACACCTTGTCACATTGCTGACATTTTTCCATTTTATCTAAGTGTTTTTTCATATGGCGACTTAGATTGCATTTTTCAGTGAACTCTTTATGACAAACGTTACATTTCTTGGGATTAGGTTCTATTGGGTTATTTGGATCTTCTTGTTCCTCTAACAGGTCAGCACTGGTGATAAGATCTGTGATGTCAGAATCTGATGTAAGTACTTGCACTCCTAAATAATCCAACATTGTTTTGTCATTGTTTAAGTTCATCTGAAATACAGACAACAGTATTTAATTATTTAAGTATTTATTACAGTACTATTAGCTGTATTTTGCTTTCATTAACAGTTACCGTGCATTATGCTTTTAATTTTATGTTATATTGGGCAATATCTTTAATTCGTATATTTTAACCAATTTGGTTCGTTCAGGAATAGTCACATGTTAAACTATATTTTCGACGGTAAAAAAATACATTGATAAAATAACAATTATAGACTTCGTCTTTCTTCTTTCAGATCAATATATCCTTGTGTCGACCTCATACAAACGCTATATTTGTATAATATGACATAAAATTTAGGTCACGGTCTGATGAACCTTCCCGGACAGACATGAAACCAACACATATACAAAAGATGTGGTTTAATTGGCAATGAGACAACTCTCCACAAAGAGACCAAACGGCAGAGGCAGATTTAGGGGGGGGGGGGCCTTTTTGGGGAAAAATGTTGTTGCTTATATAGGGAATCACTGAAGCGTGACTGGAGCGGGTCCCCTCTTAGGGCAGTCAGTGGGCCCCCTCTTATAAATATTCTGGATCCGCCACAGAAATTAACAACTATAGGCCAACGTGCGGTCTTCAACAATGATCAAACCCAATACCATTTGTAGTCAGCTATAAACGGTACCGACATGACAATGTAAAACAAACGAGATAACTAACGGCCTAATATATCATATATGTACATTTTACACACCAAATATTTGTTATCGTATTTCAAATAGTATATTACAAGAGGACCTAACCACAAAACTTGACCAATGAACCCTGAAACTTTTTTATTTGCTGTGGTAGTTATTGGAATTAATGCATTGTATTTTTTTGTATTTTGTTTTTTATTATATTCATTTCTGACTTTGCTACTCCTATTTTATTAAAAAATAGCTCGTTGGAACCGTTAAAAATTGGGCTTAAGCCCCCTTTTCTACAACTAAACCCATATTTCGTACTCTTTGGATCAGATCGTCAGAATATTTGACTGAAACCCGTAAATATATAATTATGACACTAATTAGAAATATTGAAACAAAGCCGATTACGATGCATCATTGTTTCAAGGACAAAGAGAGATAAATCTTGTTACGGGGATGTAGAAGTTCCTCGTTGTCAAAAGCACCTGTTTACTGGTACACGTGTTTATTTTGAAATGTTAAAATTTAAAAGGTGGATATGACACCCATTCTTATGTTTCATGTAAATTAAGTGCTATAAATGGATATTATTTCCTTGAATTGGACAATACAAGTAAGTCATGTTAATCATATGTTATATTGATAGTTAATATAGGGTCTAGTCATAAAATAATTTGCTGATAAAGAAGCCAGTTTTCGAAGGAACCCAGAAAAGGATCTCTATCAATTTTTTTAATTACAAACATAGGTTTTCAGTGATTGCGAAAAACAAACATCTTTTAAAAAAAAGTTGTAATGCATATTGCATGCACATGGTTAAGTCAATAAGCAAGTTTATTTAGTTTCAGAACCAATTTGAACGAGTCAATTACTTTCTAGGCTAGTTCAAATAATAATGACGAGTTGAAGTTTTCCTGTGGAGCCTTCATGCGCAGGAAAAACAATTTGCCTTTTAAGACTTCATAATAATTATTTTTGGACTTGATCTTTTCCCAAAGTGATTGATTGAGTACGAATTGGTCGTCCGTAGTCCGGTCAACAAAATTATTAAAGGCTTTTTTTTTCTGTGCTTTCGGGGGCGACTGACACTCTCTCTTGCCTAACCAAACTTCTACGTTTCCAGTCCCTATCCATACCCCCTATCCCAACGCATGCTTCCCTATTCTCACTTCCCCACCCCTAGGCCTTGATCAGAGATAAAAAAAAAAAAAATCAGTGCAACAAAAATTGAGAATGTTGTTTTTAGGGTGATTTGAAATAACTGATGCACGGTGATTACAAAGGCAGTTCCACCGATTTAAACAAAAGGAGGGGGGGGGGGGGGGTCCCAAATTAAAAACAAAGGGTCACCTTATGTCTCTTTTTATGCATTGAAACCGGGAACCCTTCCATCACGGAATCCACCACGGTCTTATAATGTGTAAAATAACAACTGGTGAAATATTTTGTATTTTAAATGGCGCTATAAATAAAAGATCACGATCTTGTGTCCCTTGTAACCTTTATGTATATGTGAGGGAAAGATTCATATTGAAAGCTGAGTCAAACTACATTTTTCTGAACTGGTGCCCTTTAAATCTTAAAGTACGCGTTTCCTAAATCTCAAAGTAAGCGTTTCCTAAATCTTAAAGGAAGCGTTACACATTGATTTTCAGAAAAACGGGGAATACACCTGATAAAATCATTTGGTGTCTTACATTTTGTATGAAAATGATATATATACATTTTTTTTAAAATACTATGTTGAGAAAGTTTGGAAAATGTTGATAAGATATTTTCTATTTTGACAAGTTTGACAGTGCTCTCTGACTAACAAGAGAACGCAGTTTTGTTGTAAACGAAATTACTTTCATCTACAAGTTTATGTGATAAGAAATCATGAATATCGATACCTGGTTATCTGTTTTGTTCCGTCAACCACAATTTCATTCATGAAAAACGGTATTGTATTGTTTATTTTAAGATTGAGGCAACCTACCTTTCAACTGTCTTTGGAATTTTCTTTTGGAATATCGGAAAGTACGCGTTTCCGGAATCTGAAAGCAAGCGTTACCGGCGATTGAATCTGAAAGCAAGCGTTCCGAATATACACCGTGCTATTGGGTGACCACCATTTGGCAGGGCCCTAATAAGAAAACAATAGCTCTACAATATCCCGTTTCCAAACATTGCATAGTTATTGTTGATATGCCAACTGTTTCGATGTTTTTCATTCCAAACTGTTTTGATTTATTATATATATAAGTTTGAGAAGTTTCAAATGTGTGAAATAAAAATTAACAACATAAACATTCTTTAAAAATTATCCATTACAGCTTTTACATTAATGCTAGCAAGACAAATCTTTGTTTGGCTTGCTTGCTTTATTTGTATCAAGTGTTTGCTCAAGCATGGTAATTAAGATAGGCGGGGCTTCAGCTTGTATACATCATACTTAGATTGTATTGGACGTTATGTCTGAGGTTAAGGACACTTAATTTTAAAACATCACATGACAAATATTCTCACATGTTTTCTCACCTGTAAAAATACAATAATTTGTCAATGAAAGAAAATATAAACTTTTTTCTCGTATGAGGCTGAGAAACTGGCCTTCAACATTAATTGACCTAATATTGTTTTTATAACATATCAATCTATTAGTTCAGTCAGTTATTTCCATGTCTGTCCTTGACTATGCAACTCAAGAAAATATTCCAAAAAATGGGAAACAATTGTACCGAAAAGAGATAATCGAGTGCACCTTTTTTATGTTAGGGTGTGTTCGAGATGAATATTTTGTCGTGTTTTTAGAAATAAAATGATCATTGAACATCGATCGTAAAATTCCGTTCGTCGGGAAATATGTGACAATCAACACGGGTACGGAATTGCTGCAGCTTCTATATAATGTCACTTAGTAGTTGATAATTTCAATGGTCTTAACTTTAGAAAAAACTTGCAAAGTTTCGATTATATCTACCTGCCAGAGATAGGTTTTAACAATAATACACACGGAAGCGTAATGTAAAACTAAGGAAACTTGTCAGCTGTTCATTAACATATTTTTGTTTTAAAAAGTTGTATACCAAATATGATCAAATATCTTAACCATATTCGATTTTATTAATTCTGAATGAACATGTTCTCTGCAAATAACAAAAGGGTGACTTCTAAGCAAAAGGCAGATGATGGAAGTAGAAGTTTTTTTTCAGCCTAATGACTTCTAATGAAAAGGGGAATACACCTTCCTCTTCACTGTCAGTATAAGCAGATGTCATTGCTTCTCCTAATCCCAACCTAGCTAAAGTTTTAGCAAGTGATTTACAGCAAGCACCATGTTTCTGGTTCAATGACAAGTGGCTGACTGAGTTTTCATGGCTTACAAATGTTAAAGGGGTATAAGCAAAAGTTATTGTGAGAGGGGGTTTTCGACCCTAAAGAGGATAAAGACAAAATTGAGGAACAGACTGTCCAACAAAATAACACTATCTTGAAACATTATCCCTAGAAGGAGCAGAGAGTACAGAGATGAATATATATTTATATTTTGACTTATTAATAACTCTTGTGTTTAAAATCAATTTATTTCATATATATATATATATATTCTTGTAATTCATTATTAAATACTCTGCATTATCAAACACATAACACAAAGCATTATAATTCATATTGCATGTCATGGATTAATGACTGATTGCTTCAGATCACAAAAGTTCACTCTAAAAAAAGAGTTACGCGCCCTTGAATTTTGCGCCTTAAAAAAATCCTGGGGAGAACACTGAGTAGGTGTGTTCGAATAGCTATTTTACTAAAAGTGCTTGACGACAGTCTTTAAGTTGGATCTCTGAAAAAAAAATTGTCTTCTGTTTCTACGATTGTGAAAATGAACTGGCGTAATAGAAAGATAAGTTCGACGAAGTCAAATCCTGTCTGTATTGTATATTTACAGGTAAGGAAACATGTGAGAATATGTATCATGTGATGTTTTAAAATCTAGTGTCCTTAACCTCCAACATAACGTCCAATAACATTTAAGTATGATGTATACAAGCTGAAGCCCCGCCTATCTTAATTACCATGCTTGAGCAAATATTAATACAAACAAAGCAAGCAAGCCAAACAAAGATTTGTCTTGCTAGCATTAATGTAAAAGCTGTAATATATTTCCTAGACATGCTAGATGTGTTCATGAATTCCTCTTCAAATAGAATTTCCTGTTTTCAAATTTGAACTAATACCTTCAAAATAAGTCAAACTTTTATTCTTGCAGAGCAGTGTTTAAGTCTGTAATTCAGAGGTTGTAGTTAATTGTCTCATTGGCAATTATATCATATCATATCTTCTTATTTTTATATTTCAAGTTTCTACGGGATAAGTGGGCCATAACAACAGTAGATTCATAGACTTTCACATACACATTCAAACTGACAAGGTCACATAAATTATATCTTCACAACTTGGTAGCATGAGATAAAAATAATAGTTTTCAAGAGTGATTTAGTTACAGGGACTTACTTTGTCATCTTCAACAACACATCCTATCTGTAATTTTTTTATTCCATATCCTACAGGTACCAGTTTACCTGAAACAGAAAAAAACATCATCCAATATTATTATTACATAAATGGGAAGATAATTACTCTAATGTCAAAAGATACAACAGCTATGTCTTTGATCTGAAACACAACGAACTGTTTACTGCTATTGCTATACCCTAAAGCCTACTGAATAATTACAGTTTTCACACAATAATGTATGGAATTTTACCTTCACAAAATTATCTATACTTAAATATTTCCCAAAACTATCCAGTGTTCTCCCCAGAAATTTTGGATAGCATCACATTTGGCGTAAAAAAATAAATTGTATTTTTTTCAATGTAATTTATCGTGTCGTGGCAACGCTTTATTTCCTTTATGTTATATACATTATTGTTTATTACAAAATGTATTATAATGTTTGTATGCTGTAGGCCCTTATTTGGTAAATAAAATATTCTTTTCCATCCTATTCTTTGTTTTTATATTGTTGAATTCATAACTGAGAATACAATTAAACTATAACCATGATAACAGTATTCTCAGTTTATGTTTTCTATATTGATTTATAGTTCCAGAATTATTTTTTTCCTCTTAGTCTAAATAAAAATATATGTGTGGTTCCAGTTACCCTACCTATACCCAGCTAAATGAATGAATGGTTTATTATAGTGCAACCTGTATAGATACAATTGCACTAAATATGTAGGAAAAAACACGGGTTCTTAATAAAAAATTTGAATAGAAAAAATTCTTTATCATGTCTTTGAAACGTATTGGTTCATGGTCCCAGTTGTTTCTTTTTACAAAATAATATATTTTTAACAAAGTTATCTACAAGTAGTCTGTTAATGCTTAGTTTTCTCTTTATGTATCATTGTTTTCTGTCTACTGTGCCATTTGTGCATATGTAGTTTTATTGTAAAATGCGGATTTTTGTCATATCTGGTCCGGTTCTGATCAGTAGTTTACACTAAAATATTAAATGGCCGCCGAAAGCAATGAAAAATACGAAAATAAACAATGTTTGACAAGAGATTAGGAATGAATATGGCGTTTTTAATGCATTAGATGGATGAAACATATACACAAGCCAATTTTGATCACTTTCTAAAGAAAGTACAAAACTTATTTAGCCCAAAATCAAAATCTTCACTCTCGATTTACAAAAAGTAATAGGAAGAGAACGAAAGTAATACTAATATATTTAAAGTCGTAAAAAGATAAGACTCAACCTCATTTTAAAAGAGAAAAATTGTTTGTTTCTTTGAAATTTCATTTAGCAAACATATATTTCGATTTTTTTATGATTCCTGATTACGTTTTCTCCTTGTCGAAATTTGCCGATTGCAAACCACGTGGTATTAATCATGTCGAAGTGACAGCTTGGGGTATTGTATCCAAACAGTTATCACCCAAAGGGCAATTAACACCTATTTAACCACTCTAAATTGCCTCTATTGTCCGACTTGAAGGGATTACAATTAAAAGTGATATATTTTTTTATGATCATAAGTGGTAATTAGATGAAAGTTCAAAATTTAAGAATGAGAAAAATAACATCCTGAAAATAATTATAGCATCGCGGTAATAATTATAGCATCGCGGTAATTGTTATAGCGTCACGGGAAGAAATATAGCGTCGCTGTACCGCGACGCTAAAACGGCCTGGGGACAACACTGCTATCTATACTAAAATCTTTCCTCAAAAAAGGTTTTATATCTGTTTAATGTTCCAACATATTTCAGATAAATAAAATTCATCCAATTCTTATGTTAAGGATTTTTCAAGTTTGCAAACCATCTCAATGAAAAAAAAGTTGCTTGATAAAAAGCAGATTTGTTCTTAAAATCTAACAATTTGTACTGAACTCTGTTTTAAAGATAAAATAGATATAAATAGAAGAAGATGTAGTGTATGTGTCAAACACTTAAATTTGACTAAGAAAGGACTATTAAGTCTTGCATCAATATTTAGATGTCATATGTGAGTAATTCTTGAAGAATTATTCTTCAGGTTCTTTAGATATACCATATGTAAAAGGAGGAACGAAGTAATTAGCTATATCTCAACCAATATCCCAGAATTCCTTTCTTTATCTTAGAAAGTCTTTTAATGGAAATAAGCAATAACAACAGTCAATGATTCATTCTTCATATTAAAGACCTTCTTGTATGTTTACTCAACACCTGAGTAAAATGTTTACTTACCTTTACCCCATAGAAGACCATCTGTTTCAACAGTCCGTACTAATTTTTCCATTGCTACCATATCTGTTTCATCATCCCATGGTTTCACATCTAGTACAATACTACTTTTGGCTATAAGGGCAGGTTCTAAGAAATATCACGACATATAAGTTAAGAAATACAATATGTCATTGTTAAAATTATTGAATGAAAACAGAATAGATAGACTTATAAAAGCTGAGACCAAACACAAAAGCTTTGTTGCAACCAATAATTTGCTATGAGGGGGTCCCTTATTCATGTTTCCTTACCCTCCCTTTTTTCTTTTTCCATCCCCCCCCCCCCTACTTTAAGTTGCCTTCTCAATCTCAAAGTTCATGTCTTCTGGACTAACTTACCCCAAGAACAAATCCGTCAATGCATACTTATACAAATTCAAATGGAAGGAAAAAAATTAAACTAGTTTTAAAATTTACATTATATATGTACAATATAGCATGTTTGGCAAAATTATGATTCATTTAGGTTTCAATTGCAAAAAAGTCCTATATAATATCTTTATTTTCTTAAAACAGAAATCAGATAATTAAAACTTTCAAGAAAAATATCTTACAGCATAAGATAACTTTTAAAATGTCAATAAAAACATGACAACATTGATAAAAAGCATGTGAAGCATCATAACTTATTTCTGATTACACACACTTCTTCAGTGTGAGAGGTTGTAAGCAATTTCACACTGATATGTTGCAAAGATAACTAGAAATAGTAGAAATGTGTAATGGAAGGACAAATACAATGTACATTAAGGAATTGATAAAAGTTAACTACTGTTTATTCTGTAAAATCAGAAATATTTGGAGCATTTATTATTGTGCATTTTTTTAAAGAATTGTCAAAATATGAATTTAGAGTATTTGTAAAGTTAGAAAATACTATCTGAACAGCAGTTTGCGTCACTACTGATTAAAACCAGCTACATTTGACAAGTCAACATACAAAATGTATATTCCTACTTTTAGCTTTCTTTTCTGCGTATTGTTGTAGTCTTTTCTGTTTTTCTTTTTCTACTTCTTCTTCATCATCTGATCCAAACAGATCAAAATCATCCTCATCAGCATCTCCATTAGAGGCAGCTGGGGCTGCAGAGCCATAGGAATTTATGTCTTTCTTTGTACCTGGAAAACTAAAGCAAAGAGAATCCTTATGTAGTAAAGCCACACACATAAATGTTTACATTGCATTGTACCAGTGGCATGACCTACTATTTCAAGAGAGTTAGTGTCACATTCTATTCAGTACAGTAATTATTCAGAGCTCTGGAACATTTTTGAAAGGATAGACACAATTTTGTTATTTTGCATAGTGATCATCAGAATATTTATTTCAAAGACCACCAAGAAAAACAGATTTTGAGAACTCTTGAGTAATACTCAAACAAATCTATAACAATTCATGTACATATACCCCCATTCATAATTCAAAGTATGGGTACACAGGAAGTAGGAATGTGACAGATCAGAACCTACAACTCATTCAATTGTATATTTATCTCTATTCCAACACTTTAAGAGGGGACAGGACCTTTTCCCGGACGTCAGGATCAGGTGTTTTTTTAAGCTCTGGATTTTGGGGTTGATCCTTTCGAGATCCGGGAAATCTTTTTTTGAAATATCGGGATTAATTCCAGACCTCAGAATTTCATGTTTGTAAGCCCAGGATTTCGGGATCAGGACCCCTCCAACCCCCTCCTCTTTAAGTCCCTAAATATTATTCAAAACATTCTTACATTTGAAACCTATTTTTTAATTTGCTAATATTTTACTACCTACATCTAGACTCAAAACAGGAAGATTTGTTTAAGGAGGAACGAAGATATTAGCTAAACCTCAACTAATATCCCAGAATTCCTTTCTTTTATCTTAGAAAGTCTTTTAATGAAATAAGCAATAACTAATACTGATTCATTCTTCATAAGACTTTCTGGTGTAAACTATGTTTGCATGAAAGCTTAGTCAAATGTCACTAGACAATTTGACCACGTAAAAACAAATGATTTGCCATTTTGGTGGTCTGACATCAATATTGTATCGAGACCCTTAAGGGCATACGATACAGTTTTGAACCTGTATTTACAAGTTGATAAAATTTGCATATAGGTTAATTTTTACCTCATTAAATCAAATATGTAATAAAAAATATACCTTCATGTGCTACTTTTTGAGTAAAATGAGTTCGAAATTTTGTATATTTGCTCAAAATTCCGATTTGTGTCCGTATTTTCTTTTTCCAAAGAAAGACATAACTTTTTTGTTTTAAAAGATAAACACGAAATGTTTTTTGTTAAATAATCGGTAATTTCTGTATTTTAAAAGTATCATTAAAAATTATGCAATTTTTATTCCGAAATAACTATATTTATCAAACGTTCATGAATAGAGGAAAAAACGTCATTTTTTGCTGCATGTTTATCAAAATTTAAAAAATTGCGCTATTTACAGTTTTATAAAATTTGGGTCACATAATCTCCTTGCAAAATGAAACAAATTGCTGTTTTAAAAAATAGGGGTCCATGCACTTGTTTTCAAATTAAATCAGTTTGAATGATAAAAATCAGTCGAAAAATGCATCTTTTCCCGATTTGTCAGAGTTTGACGTCGCGAAAATAACATTTTACGTTAGCAACATCATTACCTTCCCTGTAACTGTATTATATGCCCTTAAATCAATGACGTTTGGCATAGACTATTTGTGATAACTACACTGTATTTGTGATAACTACATTTGCCCATGGAATTTTATATTCCATTGTATTCTAGCTATAGAGAGAAAAACGTCCTGGTAAAAGTTTTGAAAATTGCCATGATCAAAAACTTAATGAATCTGTCATGTGTCTGTTGAAGGGAAGAACAGTTCTTTCTCAAACATATCATCATGAATAAAATGTCAATATTATTATAGAACTATAGATTGTAATAGATCTGACATGTGTTATCATTTATTTTCTCTAGATCATACTATTGCTGTAATTAATAAAGTTCACTGTTTTGTGATATTAGTACAAATATAGTACTGAAGAAATACATGTCCATGGGCCTGATGGCTCTGCAATCCCCAGAAGAAATACATGTCCATGGGCCTGATGGCTCTGCAATCCCCAGAAGAAATACATTTCCATGGGCCTGATGGCTCTGCAATCCCCAAAAATGATAACTATATAAGAAAGTTCAATAGAAGTATGCATTTTAAAAACTAAATAAAGACACAAAAAAATGAGATATTGTACTCTTCAAAACTCTTTTTTAAGCTAATCTGCCTTTTAAGAGTCTTAAGTGACAGACACTATGTATGTCAAACTTGTAAGTTAATTTCAATGAATACTTTACCTTGTTCTTTCTTGGTTATTGTAGGAGTTGATTTGGTTGTACCATCTCAGAGCATTTACAAGATCTTTTGATGGAGCTCCTGTAAGACCGGCAAAGACAACAGCATCAGCTTGTGATGCCTGGTAGCTAAAAATATAAATATACAACTGTGTAAGCTGACATTGATTTAGCTTTCTTTCTCATTACATATTTTGTTCAGTACATGTATATTCTGTTTGGGTTATTATATTATATAACGGAAGTGGAATACATGTTCAATATTATAACTCATTTGAGAGATAAAGTTCATAAACCCCAACCTGTGCAAGAATTTAACTATGGTACAACTGAACTGACAAATGGGTTATATTACTGAATACTAAGATGTTATTACTTTTTTTCCCCAGCAAAACAAAATTTTACACTAAACTCCAGACCTTTTTTTTTAGACTGAATTACAGTTAACCCTAGGCAAATCGGTGTATAGGATGTCATGGAACAATCCATGTTAATATTGTCATTAAAAAATGTGTTTCAAAACTTTCCAAACACTATGTACGCATGGTTAAATATGTCAAATTATGGCCTCTGTCTGATGAAAATTACTTTGGCATGTCTAATTGACCTGGAAAAAGCTTATGACTCAATCTGGAGAGAAGGACTAATGGTAAAGCTACATAAACTAGGAATCCAAGGAAAAACATGGAAATGGATTAAAAACTTTCTGAACAACAGAATGGCAAAATGTATATTTGATGGGTTCATAGGAACTGAATTTGAAACAAATATAGGACTACCACAGGGCTCTGTGCTAGCTCCTACTCTGTTCAACATCTATATAAACGATTTTCTGAATGACATCAAAGGTGAGAACACAAAATTTGCAGATGACGGTACAATGTGGCAATCCAGAAAGCCAGAGGAAATAGATGAACTGAAAGAGGAAATGGCACAAGACATCGGAAAAGCAATAGAATGGACCAGAAAATGGAGAGTTAACATCAGCATTGAAAAGACAAGTATGCATGTTCACCAAAAAGAAAATCAGTAAAGAGGATAAAACAATCCAACTAAATGGAACAGAGCTAAATTATAACCCAAACCCAAAGTTACTCGGAGTAATATTGGACGAAAAGATGACGTTCGGGAAACACCTAGAAACCCTGGAAAAAAGAGCAAGCAGAAATCTGACCATATTACGAGAAGTAAGACAAATCAGTAAGATGAATACCAAAAAACTATTACAATTGTACTTTTGTCTAATAAGATCTGTGGTGGAATATAGCTGCCCAGCTTGGCAGGTTGCTGAACAAAAAGACCTCCAAAAACTGGATAGGCTACAGAGGAAAGCGCTCACTCTGTGCCTAGATATGCCATCAACATCAGGCAGAGCAGCTTTAGAAATTGAGGCTAGGGTTTTACCAATATAGTACTGCAACTGACATCGAAAAAGACGCTTAGTTAACGAGTTTAATGGTCCGGAATAACACACGGCTGCAAATTGTTTTAAATGATAGAATAATATCTATATTTTAATTTCCGTCGGGTCGTAAAAAGTTTCTATGGTCACATTTTTGTATTTTATCCCTTTAATGGGGGTACCCCTCAATTTACGGTTTTGGGTAGTTACCTTAAAATCCAAAAATATATTTTTTGGTTAAATTTCCCGCTATTTTCGTAAATATTTTCAATGCACATATCATCAAGGATCATCGGAATGATGAAGACATAAATATTATACCATCTCCAAGTAAAACTTTCAAACTTAAAGTTGGCTGTTTTTTAGATAGAAATTTAACGCGTTTTTCTTTGAAAACGAGAAAACATATGATTCAAAAACAGTATTTGACATTTGAGAGGACACAACATATTATTGCGATACTGCATGCAAATTTTGTTGGGCAAATTCCAAACAATTTTGTCAAAAACTCAAAAATAAAAACATCATTTGTACCTTTTTTAATTACGGAAATTTCCTATCCGTCAATCAGCTCCACCATTTATTTTTTCATTCACAATCAATTTGATAGTTTCGATGTGATTATGTAGATTTTGTAGGAGAAGTTAATTTATTTTTGAGTGATTTGAATATATATAGTAGTTCTTTCGTGTATTTTCTGTAAATAAGTTATATTTTTGTTAATAAAATTTTGACTTTATATAAAAGTTAACCAAATCCTTCGGATAAGAGTTTTTTCCGGATAATGACTATAGTTGACATTATCACTAGAAAAACCAAAGAGCTATCAAGCCCGCTTACTGCCTATGATGCCTGTCAACAGCTATTATTATTGACTAGATCGATTTTATAGACATTCTACATTCAAAATAGCTGTCGTATTTCAAAGTTGCTGTCAATCAGTTATTTTTGCCGTCTGCAGTTAAAATCGTCTTTCCGCTCGGCAGATTTGACCTTTACCTTTTAATCCCTCTAATACCATCAGATAACGACGGTCCTTTAACAGACGTCCCTTTAATTGAGAAGTTAAATCTCGCGATCGGTATCGTGAACGTTGTTTTTAATTTAAAGTTTTTGCAATTATATATATATAATGTTCATGATGTTTATGTGGTATCTTTCAAATTAATACAAGTTATTATATATATGGTTCGGAAGACTTTGAAAAATATTCGAAATCGGTAAAATCATCCTAAAGTTTTAACACCATTTTTAAATTCATAATTTTAGTACCTTGACGATTATGTTAAATTGTTTCCCCCAGGCATATACAATCAACCTTGTGAATTGAGTTCACATCAAAGGAGATTGTCATTCGACAAGTAGGAGAGTTAATTGCTTAATCCAGGTGAAAAAAGTTCTTTGTTCTAGTTTCGTAATGATATTAGTATTGAAATGTTTTAAATGAATTTTAAATTATAAATTGTTAATTATGGAATACGCAATTTTTACCAGTCAGGAACCATGATAGCGCATAATTTGTTTTCTTTATCAAACAGAAAAGTGGATTTTTAAATTATTTCCACTTTTAAATTTCATAATTGAGATTTGTCCGACTGTTAAAATTTACCATAGATTCGTTTTAAATAGCGTAATAATCAATTAGAATATAAATACAAATTCCGTTGCCGTATTTACTGATCATCGTCTTTTCTTGATTTTAGGTGTCTATTGAATGGTATGTGAACAATAAACAGGCACGTGAAATTTTGTCAGATATCTAATTATTATCCGACATATTATTCTGCAATAAAATGTCTCTGTCCAAATTTTGACAGAAGAATAAAATGCCTTGTGGCATTTGATTTTGTTCAAGATTTTTATTCACATACCTGTCTATTTGCATGTTAATAGTTTTGTTCATGTTCGCTAAAATTTCTTTATCTAACCAGGAACATATATATTCCCAGATCTAACACATGTTTTTTATAATTTCGGGGTGAATGAAATTTCCTTTAACAAAGTTGATTTACCAGTATTTAGTAAGGTTTATCTCATGTTTATAAGCATACGCATTGTGAGTAAAGTTAATTCACAGAATATGTGTATTCCTTCAGTAATCCCCAATTTTGATTGCGGTTTTCTTAAAAGAAACAACCTATTGTATTTGAAAAAGTACGGTAATTGGACAAAGTTGTTGTTTTACTATTCATATACGCATGCTATTTTCTGTATCGTTTTTCGGGGTTGTCAGTATGACCAAGGAGATTATATGAGTTGGTCTCATATAACCTCCTTGGTATCATATATTAGTTTATTTTAAAGTATTAGTTCGTGTTCTAAAATTTTAATAAATTTCAAAATGTACTTCTTTGAATCCTGCATTATTCACCTTTCTTAATGAAAAAGATTCATTTTTACCAAGGAGGTCATATAACTTCCTTGTTTTTACATTTAATCATTATTTGAAATATATATAACCATGGAAGTATTATATAATACTTCCATGATATAACATAACTTTATATAACAGTATCTTAGACTGCTAGTTCTTCACGTAAATTGCTTACTTTTAATCTAACTATTAAACATTGCTTATAATTAAATTGAATGGGGTCAAGCTATTTTTTCTTTTATTCCTTAAATTTTATTCTATTTTACATTTTGTTGTACCGTTTTATATCTCAGTTAAAGAAGATTGTGTTTGTTAAAATTTTTCTCAAGCTGTCAGTAGTTTTCTTTTGACTTTATCGTGTATATATGTATATAAAGAAGAACATCAATACACTAGTTGATAGCCGCCAGTGGTGGATTGACCCGGGCATAGGCCGGGGGCATATTTGGCACGTGTTGAGGAGACAAATTGGAAAGAAACAAAATGAATGATTGTCGATAGTTTAACGTCCAGTGGCAAATATTTCATGCATGTTTCACTGGACGAGGATATCAACTGGCAGAAGAATGAAAAAATAAAGTGGAATGGTAAAACACAAATACGATATAGCAGAGACATATAATACAATTTATCGGTAATTTGTACATTTTTCCTTTGATGTGTACTCGCTGATAATGTCAGTATCAGTGGACTGGCCGTGATATAAAAATTATTGGGTTAGTACGCAAATGACATGCGCGAATGCAACGCGTAGGGATCTACTTTCCCCTTTCATTCACAAAATTGCGCGTGATTTTTATTGCAGAAACGCACGAGAATTTTGGCGAATGAAACACTTGAGTCTTGACATTGATTATAACTTTCACAAAGTTAGTTTAGCCTTTTTTGTTGTGAAAATGTGAACAGAAAATGCATGAAAAAGCCGACAGACTTAAAAAAAATAATATGCGTTATGATGATCTATAACTGATATATGAAGTACAACTAACACATCGTCCATGGACGGTGTTCCAATCTCGAGTTTTTATTCATACAATACCTGGTGCTGTTTCAAGTAGTTTTCTTTTTCTATTTCTTGAGAAGTATTTGTTTTACCTGTTCAGTCACTATAAAGTGTTACAATTCATATCTAAACGCAACACATAAATAGTGACCAAAAAGGTACCGCTGTCGCATTAGAGAAGCTAGAAAAAAATAAAATTTACGCATTTTCGACATTTTTGTGGGAATGTGGGACCATCATATACAATTTTAAAAGATGTGGTTTCATTGTCAATTTAAAGACAGATATTCATAGAACAAAGAACAAAAAAGTGAACTTATTCATATGCGGATCTATAGGATAAATTTTAAAAAGGGGGTAACCGGGGCACCATCTATAAAATGTTTGAAATCATTATGAAGTAGAAAATAAATGAGCTTGTTCAGATAATTTACAAATTGCAGTCAGCTTTAAGTAAAATATAATTATAACTTGACGTCGTTGAACTTAAAAATGACGATCGGTGAAAAATTTGCTGATTCATATCGTATCATTCTAATGTTCTGACTTACTATGCTCGAGGGGGGGGGGGGTAGGACCTTAATCGAAGACAAGCTCTACTGTGATAGTCGACTTTGGTATGTTTTTAACCCATATTGATAGGATTTCAAACTCCTGTGATTTAAATTCGGGACCTCGTGATTTCGTGTTTTTAAACCCGGGATTTCGGGATCAGGACCCTCCTATCCCCCCTCTATGTCTATGATGATGCTTTGTGAAAAATAAAGAAATCTGACTTACCGGTATGCTACCATTATATTTGCAATTGTTAGAGTGATGTCCAAAGCAGAATATAAATGAAACACATGCAATAATTCCTTTTCAATACTTTGTGCAAGAGAACGCCATGTTTACTGCACTGTGACAAAATTTCAAATGACGTAATGCAGCCTGTGACGTCAAGTGTGATTCGCCGTGATTCGACGCGAAAAAGAAGTTCGTTTGTTATTTTCTCTATTATTGTAGTATTTTTTATTTTTTTTGAATTACCGATAAACAGAATAAAGGACTTTTTGTTTTTGATACTGACTTTATCACAGAAAATATCAGGCTCGCCCTTCGGGCTCACCTGATATTTTACTGTGATAAAGTCAGTATCAAAAACAAAAAGTCCTTTATTCTATATATGTCTCTGGATATAGTAATTCAATTCAATTCTTTATTTACACTCAGACACAAAATATGTGTTACATGAGGACAAATTACAAATCAAATACAACAAATGACAGAATAGACAGGTAACTATCAACAAAAGTGTAATTTCTACAGATAATAAAACTTATAAGATACATGCATCTTTCTAAATAAAGGTAGATAGCTTCTTGATAAATATAGCTAGATTATACAATAACTGACAGTGACATAATGACAGCATATTTTGCATTTTCAGTACAGATGGGTATTTTGTATAATATATCGGTATATATTTCTTCCGAAGTTCAGTTATAGTACTATTATTACATACATATAAATAATGGTATTCATCACCAATACATGTTTCGCGTTTTCATCGTAGGCTCGCCAAAAATGGGGCTGGGCCTTTGCTGATAGAATATTTATTTCAACTATGGATATTTATTACAAGCGCTGCAATCATCTTCACTTTCCATGCCTCATTTTAAGCCCATTTTATGGGCATTGTGTATTCTGGTCTGGAGGTCCGTTACGGTCTGTCCGTTCATTCGTTTCTTTTTCCCTCCGTCTTCCCCGCTTAACTTAAAAACTTTGGTCGTGGTTGTTTTTGTTGTTTTAATGTCAACCCAAAATCAACTTGAAACTGAGTACACATGTTCCCTGTGATATGATCTTTTAATTTCAATGCCAATTTAAAGTTTTTTACTCCCATCTTCACGGTCTACTGGTACTGAACATAGAAAATGATAGTGCGGATGGGGCATCCGTGTACTATCACATTTTCTTGTTGTTTATGTAAAAACAAAGATTTGTACAGCAAGCTGGACTATGTAAAAAGTAGTTGTTGTTGCGTCTTGCATTATTAAATTTTGTTTTTATATTTTTATATTTTTATCCAAAATACTCTCGAAATTGATACCCATCTTTATTTTCGGACGGCCTCTTTTACTGGACATGACTCTATTGTTTTCTATCGTCTTCGACATGCATGAAATAGTTTCCACTAGGGACGCAACCAACAATCAATCAACCAACCCAACGTTTTGATTTTTTTCCGTCTATTGTTATGGACGACATAAAAAAAAATTAACCAAGGATACACAATTGAAATCCAATATTTTTTTTTTTTATCCTACATAGAATTTTTGATGTCGACCCTTACGCTTACGTATACGTAATTTAGAAACATAAAATATAACTATATGCTTGGGCTTTAAGAGAAATGTATAAGTCCAAGATTGTGTTACAAAGTAGATCTTCTGAAAATAAAATACATTTTATTAATGATTATTTATGAGGAAATGTCAATTTATTTTTACTGGACCGGGAGGAATTAAGAGGGGAGACAGTTGTAAAATAAATTGAAAATTGTTCTCGAAAATAAGAGAAATACGACGTTCGACATTACACATATATTTGTACCTATTCATTTAAACACAGATCAGAAGTTTCACTTGGTAGTCGATCTTTATCTGTATTGTATTATAAACAAATACAAATTCGTACTGTTCAAATCAACATGTACATGTATTTTACACCAAAGCTTTTGCAAAGAGACATTACACACAGGTGTCCATATTTACACACCCTCTGGTGAGTTTACATAGATCATGTGGACGCTGGTATTAATTAACTGCCAGTTAAAGAGTGGTTAATTTCTGCTCTAGATGAGAAGATACAGAAGCAATAAAATCATATTATATTTTTTTGTGTGACATGAACTGGGCCCATCGGTAAATCCTCCCTGAGTTCATCGCTCAAGGTTACAAGTCTTTATTTTACCACGACAACTGATTTCCACAGCAACTAGATAGAAGTAGAAACCAAACATTGTCCGACATAAACCGCCTGACAAAAGTTTATGTTAACTTTTTTTTGACTTATATTTCCTCTATCCATTAAACGTTAAAAAGGCATCACAGTATAATTGTTCCAGACAGTACGAGTTTTTGGACTGTACGCGTACAATGTGGACCGTATGCATACTTTTTGAAAATACTCATACGCTCAGACCGTGTCAAGTTTTTTTCTTTTCTGCCGTCTTTATCTTGTTTGTTTTCTCCTTCTTTCCTTCAATGTACGTTTATGTAGGATTGTATTGTATTATGGAAATGGGGAATGTGTCTGACTAAAATTAAGAAATTAGTCAAGTTTATTAGATACAAATGCGTATAACATAACTAAACTCTCAAATTAAACTAAAAAAGTGCAATAATGTAATTGAAATAAAAACTGTACATTTTAACTATTCAAAAAAGTCACGCTAATTAAATATGTTAATCTCTTGTATTTAGCATGTCGATCAGTAATACATTAATTGAATTATGAAGATTTCGGAAGTAAACACAATGTAGGAGGACATTTTTTTTAATATTTAGCAACTTTACAAAAAAGATGCAAATTCAAAGGAACATGCATGATCTGCAAACATGTAAATGTTAAAAAAAAATATTAATAAAATTGAGAATGGAAATTGGGAATGTGTCAAAGAGACAACAACACAACCATAGAAAAAAACAACAGCAGAAGGTCACCAATGTAGCGAGAAATTCCGAAATTACGTTACTTGTGGTAGCAAGTGTCACTGTAGGCGAGAGTACCAAACTAGGATTCGGAACAATAATACAAATAATATCAATTTGTAAAACTAAAAATAAAGATTGTGATAAGGTTTGTTTAAATTTAACCCATATGATCCAACAACATGTATGATCAGCTCGTACTGGACCGTACGCGTATGGTCGGACCGTACGATTATACGCATACGATCCAAATACTCTGGATCATAATCACATTTGATTTGTTTACGCTTGGTAACTGAACATAAACTTCACTGATTATTGTAACATGATTGAAGAATATACGTGAATGGTGTGAGAATGCAAAATACATTCTGAGGTGACGAAAGTTTATTTAACAGCAATACACAAGTCGGTTTGGGTTGAAAAATAAAACAATATGTGCATAGTAAAAAAATACAGGCCATCGATTTATGCTTGACTACATGACACACAATTGCATACTTATTTAACATTTATTGTAGGCCCGTCTTTCTGGAAACTTTAATTTTTAGTCCATTTTCTCTATTAATTGGTACTTTTCCTTTATACATAAAGTTGTTGGACTATTATTCTTTGCAGTTAGTGTTTGATAAGCATTATGTTATAAACGCATTCTGAGGAATGACTAAATTCTATCTTTCTTTTCGGAAGTGATGAAGACTGAAGTTTTTAACGGCTAGACACCTTTTACGCTGTCGGTTTTGTTAATTGAAAGTGTGTATTGTATAGTCTATCGTTCACACCTTCACATCAAATCGATCCAATTAGAAATAAGCAATAATAGTATATATTGTTACACGAACCAATCAAATGTGGGTGTAGGTGGGGCATGTTTTTTTTTTTTTTTTTTTTTTTTTTTTTTGGGGGGGGGGGGGGGGTTATATATTAAAACAAATACCGGGAATGTCGCATTACGTTTAAAACCTTTTTCACAATCAATTAAGTAATATAAACAGTTTCTGTTTATTTCGTGTACTTCTCTTCATGGATATTATATTCGTCTTGACCAAAGAGGCGATGAATAGATTTTAACAATAGAGTTTTCCGGCAAGAACATGTACAGATATTCAAGTAAATAATTATTAAAGCAAGTAATACAACGTGCATACTATGATAGTAGAACTATAGAAAGCATATATTTCCCACGTGTATGAAGGAGTTTGAAAAGATTTCTGTAATATTTCAGTATAAAATAGGTTTCTCGTGTAGACTTCTTTGTAGAAATCATAGAGTTTAAAATATTTATATTTCTCACGATTTCCATTCTCAATTTTTTATGTCTGTAAACTGTGAGCCTCTGACATAAAATTTGATAAATTGACATCTCGGCTTCTAATAACCAATTAGGGAAAAGAAAGCATGTAATATATTAACTTTATTTGATTACATCTGATTGAAGATGTTTTCCTAGGAAAATACACTAACTAATTATTCATTCACATGAACATCTCCGTATTATATTCGGTAATACTTTTGAATATACGCTACATATACATGCATTCTAATCTAAACAGAATAAATTAATGTTAGTCAAATCAAGGATTTGTATAGTTAGATCTAACTATACAAATCCTTGGTCAAATAAAGACAAGTCTGCTCTGTTCTATCATAAAACGATACTGTTAGTCAACGTAAACAATTTCAAATTAAAAAATCAAACAATTGTAAAACAAGAAAATAACAGGCACGTGATTTATTGCAATATTTAGGTTATTCGGTCTATATAACTCACTCAAATCTGATTTTTGAATCCCTTTAAAAGAATTATGAAATGTTAAAAAACACTTTCATAAAAAAAATCGCGTGCCTGTTAAATGCGCACATACCTATATGTGTACCTAAAGCAACAGAAAAAAAAATTGTTAATAATGATACTAAGTCTTTCAATTGAATATCTTTATATTAAACGTATGATTAAATGTACGATTTCAGCAATATGAATCCTTTCAATAATGTTAATTTATATAAATCAATTAACTATTTCAACATTCCTTCATTATACAACTTTTTTTTATTACACTGTCATTGAAATTGACAAATAGCCGCTCCTACTAATTAAGGTGGTTTCCTTTGATGTGAATTAAACTCAGGTAGGTCTGCTTTTGAAAACAACTGATAAGCTTTGGACGATGTTTACTTGTGGTAATTAAGTATATAAAGAACAAATGTGACTTTTTCAATTCTTTTGAGCGGTTAATTTTAAATCTTAAATATTAAAATTTGCATTCATGATAATGTTATTAATTTGAAAGATATACCACATATAAACATTACTTATATAGTTATTGTAATAACTTTAACAACGTTAACGTTCACGATATCGATCGCGAGATTTAACTTCTTCTAATTAATTAAACGGACGTCTGTTAAAGGGCCGTCGTTATCTGATGGTATCAGAGGGATTAAAAGGTAAAGGTCAAATCTGCCGAGCGGAAAGACGATTTTAACTGCACACGGCAAAAATAACTGATTGACAGCAATTTTGAAATACGACAGCTATTTAGAATGTAGAACGTCTATAAAATCGATCTAGTCAATAATAATAGCTGTTAACAGGCATCATAGGCAGTAAGCGGGCTTGATAGCTCTTTGGTTTTTCTAGTGTATGTGAAAATACATTGTATGTCAATGTTTAACCTCAGAGCAATTAATATGCATGCAAGTGGTCGGGGGAAAAGTACTATTGAAGTTTCGCAGAGATTTGGTGTGTGACAAGGTAATGCTAAAACCAACTTCTCTTGATATTCTGCTTTCCGTGGGAGTATCATCAGTGATGTTAGGAGACTTGCACCAGAAGGCAAAATTGGTGCGTCTTTAAATTAAATTGATTGATTGATTGTTGGTTGCTTAAAGTCCAGTGGCAAATATTTCATGCATGTTCAGGACGAGAACAAGCTAACAATAAAAACAATAGGTAGGTTTTGTCATAATAGAGGCCATTTGGGATGATGATCGGGAAAATTTAGACTGCCACTGGAAAATGATGGGATATTGGATTGGGACAGAAGTTTTCCATCGCAACATGCCACCTACGGACCCCTTAAAGAGTTGATGCAAAGGTTTTTAACGTGCAAAGAACGTGACACTCCCTTTACACGAGGCAGCGGATTTAACGTCCCCATTCTGACCCGACGTGACTGCGAACTTGATACCATCCGCACAGCCAAACGGACGCCCAACTTCGTTTTACTGCCGGTCGGGGCAAGACCAAGTGACCATATTTCGTTTCCCCAGTCACCCTTGGGGAACTTTAAATTAGAAACAACAGAAATCCATATATGTGATCAAACTGATCGACATGTAACCTCACAACCTGACACTTTTATACGATCTCGCGCTCAGTTTCTTCCTTGTAGTTTGGATATGAAAACAGGGTTTTTGTGTAAAAGAAAAATCTTTAAAAAAAAACCCAGAAAACTACGCAAAACTGAGTCCTCTAAACGTGTTAACAGTTTTTTAAGTTGTGCTTATTAATGTGAGTAATCATTTATCCATGCATAACCAAGTACTTATAGAAGTCAACACCTGTGCAATTAAGTAAAACAGTCACTGAAAAAATAGAATTTGAACTTGCTGTCAGTTCATTAATAACGATTGTTAGTGATGTGATTTGTTTTTCCATAAGAAAAAGCCTTTCTCATGTAGCACATCCTCTATATATACCGATCAATTTTACCCAAGATTGTCTCTGATGCTTACCAAACTGCCAAACTTCAGAACTAACTAGATATTGTGACACCTTACAATTCAGACACAGTGGGGCCAAGGGATATGCATTATAGAGTTTAGCTCTGAACTCAATTTAGGGGATGCCATATCTGCTGCGGGAAAATTGAGGTCTATATTAAGATTTTCAGAATTACACCAAGGTGTGTCTGAAAATATCAAGGATACATTAAAAGAAGAACAATTACTTCATCCTGCCACCAGTGGTCTTATGAGCTATATCCTCGTTTTGGTATTTCTATGGAAATGATGCCCGCATAGCTTGTTAATAGATATAGGAAGATGTGGTATGAGTGCCAATGATACAACACACCATCCAAGTCACAATTTATAAAAGTAAACCATTATAGGTCACGGTCCGGTCTTCAACACAGAGCCTAGACTCAAAAGTTCATTTGATAGTTAATTGATGAAAAATAACACAAAGGCGCTTCTGAACCGTATATTGTCCCTTAAGATAACAAACATTCGTAAATGTATGGCTATTACAAAATCAATCATTTCTGTAGCAACATTCGCCCCTTTACATTTGGGACTGGCAGTGCAGATACATCATGCATATGCATATGGGAATATGGGTCACGAACATTGATCGAAACTTTGTACTCACATTTCTTTTGTGTTTCCTATGCAAAGGGAAGACTATATCTGACGAGTTTGACCAAACCATGACGGTATTTACGCTCCAGATAGCATTTGTACTAAAAAAAAACTGTGTTTGCTTTGAACAAACTCTGTCCTGCGCCGAACTTGTTCTTATAAAAAAGGGAAGTGTCTTGTAATGCTAATACACGTACTGAATCCGCATATGATGACTAAGAGATTGATTCATGTCCCTATTTTATGAATACTTGAGCTATTGTGTGTCGCTTTTAAAAGTTATATAAGGATCATGACTGAATTTGAATTACAACATTAGAAAATTGGCATTGCATTGTATAATTTTTCATCCTTCCCTTAAAAAATCAATGAGTTAACTTTTTTACCAGGATTATCCTACTAAAAAAATGTTCATGCACCAAACTGACTTTGTTTTACACTCAATTTTTTTTTAAACCTCGCATTCGCCTCGGGTGACTATAGTATATTTTGTGTTATTACTGCTCTGTCCAGACTTTGCAAATACACAATATGTATTTATCTATAACTAGATACTAATTTTCACAAAATACACAACCTTTAAGATGCAAAATTCAAAACACTGTTTCAGCGCTTGAATTTTGTTTTTTTTTAAAGATAGAAAAAATATTGAAACAATTTGATAAACTGGTGTTTTATACTTTAGAAAATAATTCTGTAATATACTATAGTGAAATACTATACACAATATGAAAGTTTATGGATGTGAAAAGGTCAAGGCCACTTCTTCTTTTCTTATGTCTTAAATGGGAAAAAATCAGAAGGTTCCAAATCAACGCCATTTTGTAATGGCAGCTCTTCATATACTTAGTCAAATTTGTCGTTTTAACATCGTTTATAGCATATGCTTATGATTGAATCGTTTTTGTAGCATTCTATTGAATAAATATCAGAATATTTCTCCTTTTTGTCCTTGTGTTTGAAATATTGATATTTTTAGGTCTGACCTTTGACCTCAATTTCACAAAATTGTGACCACTCTGGATTTTTACGACCCAACTTTTCTTATTGTACACGTTGTCCTCTTTCCATCGATATATAATTTAGGTGTGTGTTCTTCCGGACCATTAAAGTTTTAAAAAATAAACTCTGGTTGCAGTACTAATAGACCTGAGAATCGAAGAGATTGCTATAAGAGAAATTGCAAAAATCCAATCAAAGTCCATAAAAGAACCTATTAAACAACAAATAATAAATTACCAAGAAGAAATAGGCCATGACATCCATATAACACCAATGGGCAAAGCGCTATGTCAATCATTTGAAATGGAAAAAGAAACTGGCATTAACATCAATTTAATAGAGCCGGAATTTACCTATAGACTTGGAGAAACATCAAGGACAAAAACAACACCATCATACTGGAACAGACTCGGCAGCTCGAAATCAAGAACATCAGAACAAAAGAAATTATGCATAACAGTCATGACAGAATTAATAGGTGACACAGCAAATGACCAAGCAACTGCATACACTGATGGATCATGCATGGGAAACCCTGGACCATGTGGAGCTGGTGCAATCATATACACAGAAGACTCAAGACCAGCCATACGACTACACAGACCTGTCGCTCAAAGAGGATCCATCTTACTAGCAGAGCTTGTAGCAATTGTAATGGTACTGGAATTTTGTATACTGGAAAGACTACACAACACCATCACCACACTTAAGATCTTCTCTGACAGTCAAAGTGCAGTAGGACTCCTCACACTAAATTGGGCACCATCAAAGAACACATCGAAGACCTAAGAACTAAAGGGATGGAAATTTGCATCCTATGGACACCAGGACATGCAAATATTCAAGGGAACGATGAAGCGGACTTATTGGCAAAGCAAGCAGCAGAAGAAGCAACACAACTCTTGCCAAAAAACAATATTATTACCCTTCAAGACGTAAAACAAGGTGCACACAAGAGTGTCATGCTGAAGTGGCAAAGACGATGGGAACTAAGCGACACAGGAAGAGACCTCTTTGATATAACACCAAACGTCAAAAATATCCCAATCTTTGACTTTCCTTCCAAAAAAATCTTCAGCATCCTTATACAACTTAGAACTGGCTACACAACCCTTAATTATTATAAACAACACACAGGGCAAGACACCACCGACTTATGCAGCTGTGGAATTAAGGAAACACAACAGCACTACCTCACAGAGTGCCCCAACTACGAGAGTTATAGAGAAGAAATGTACCACCAAATTACAAAGGAAATTGGAATACGCAAGATCAACACATGCACCCTGCTAGGAAGACTAGACCACGAAAACACAGAAGAATATAAACGGAAGTTAGAAATCATTTCGGCCTTTATCTCAAAAACAGGACGTTTCGACTTACCCAAACATCCGCAACCTCAATCGTAACAGCAATAACAAAATTAAAGTACATGGAGGAAAATACATGGAGGAAGATACACATAGGGCGTAATATGCACCAATGAGAAGAGTTGTGCCATAAGGCCATAAGATTGAGGATTGAGGATGAAACCCAAATTATTGTACATGTATTGATAGAAAAATCAGTCACATGAAATGGCTTATCTTTGTTATTTTATTTTCAAAAGAGCACAAAATACAATTATTCAGGATTTTGTTTTGGCCTAAAACAATGGCTCAGTAGAATCCGTATTACTTGTTCAGCAACCGGTCTATTGGGTTGCTGTCTCTGACTGTGACAGTTGCATTGTTTGTTTTCTCCACATAGAAAACGCTTTATTTACTTGATATACACTAACCCTTCAATGTAACTTTTGTCTGCTAAGTAAGCGTTTAAAGCCTGTTGGCCGGCTTTGGCCTTCAAATCTCCAAAACCCATGTCTTTTTTTCCACGAATATTTTTCACAACGTGGTCGCCGGTTAGTCTTGCCGAAAAGACCGGAAATATCAAAATTTTCATGCACTTCAAAAAAATAAAATTAATTAAAGTAATTAGCAACACTTTAAAATATGAAATGACATTTTAAAGTGTTTAAGATTATTTTTTCGTTGAGATTAAGGTAGTTTTAATTTTTTATATTACTCAAAACCATGTTTATCAAAATTTGTACTGAATATCATTGAAAGTTTACCCAGGATCCCTAGCGATTTGAATTTCCTGTAAACTTGTCCAAGGTGAATTCTGCTTGATTTAATTTCCAAAACAAAGCTAAAATGCATCAAATCGAGTGCATAACAATATATTTCATTTTCCTGATTGCATTCGTTTGAGGCAGGTGCTACCTGTGAAAGAGGGCGATATCCATATTTGTAGCTATGTAAAATAACATTACATATTTTTATTCTTAAATTTATATAAACATAAAATAATTTTGAATCTTTAAACCACCCCAAGGGTGACTGGGGTATAGAAATATGGTCACTTGGTCTTCTCCCGACCGGCAGTAAAACGCTTGCCGAAGTGGGGCGTCCGTTTGGCTGTGCGGGATGTATCAAGTTTGCAGTCACGTCCGATCAGAAGGGGGACGATTAATCCAATGCCTCGTGTAAAGAGAATGCCACGCTCTTTGCACGTTAAGAACCCTTGCAACAACTCTTTGAGGGTCCGTAGGTGGCTTGTTGCAAGGCAAAATTTCTGTCCCTATCCAATATACCCTCATTTTCCAGTGGCAGTCCAAATTTCCCTAACCATCATCCCAGATGGCCTCTATTGTATCAACCTACCTATTGTATTTATTGTGAACTTGTTCTCGTCCTGAATATGCGTGAAATATTTGCCACTGGACGTTAAGCAACCAACAATCAATCAATTGAATCTTTAATCTAATGTCAACATTTGTTTGCATGATCAGAGGAGATGGATCCAGGGGTATGTCACCGGTTACACTTGTCCCCCTGAGGTTGGCAAAATTTTAAAAGCAAGTAATCATACCACTCCCAGTCAATAATAATCCAATACTCATATTAGTGACAACACACCTTATCGCTATTTGTCCTCCATCACTGGACATCTCATAATAGACATCATTATAGAAAAGTTATTGTTATTGTTATATGACATGATGATAAAATGTTCAAGCGGTGCAGATTCTCTTTAGTCTTTAGTCAGGTCAACCGTCAGAGATCTGCGTTTTATCAATAATTTTTGCAAATCTAATCTTTATTAAAGAATGTACTGACTTCTATACATCTTAGGCCGAGAAAAAAAAGATCGATGTTTCCGGTAACTAGACCGATCCTGTTTTTTAGCCCCGACCCTAACTTTTTTATTGGATCTTCAAAAAAAAATTTAAAAAAATTGTATCAACCGACCCCGTTTTTGACACAGGCTTCTGAAAGATGACATGATATTTTTTCTCTCTTGCTTCTACTTGCATAGAAAGCCAGTAAAACATTTTATTAATGTCAAAAGGTATTCCAAATACATGTAGGTTAAAATCCAAGAAATTTGCACAGCAGGTGCTTCAAAAAACATTGCAAATGGCACACTTCCGGTTTTTGAAACTAATTACAGATCCGGACTTAGAAAAACCATGATAATTTTCCGGATTTCATTTACGATGTCAAAAAAAAAAAAAAAAAAAAAAAAAGAATTCCGACCTACCGACCCTATTTTTCAAAATGATGTTACCGGAAACACATATCTTTTTTTTTAGGCCTTATCGCTATGGTCCGCCATTAATGGATATTACACAGGTTCCTATAAAATTTTACGACATAAAATAAAATATCTGACGCCACAATGGAAAAGTGATTGTTGTATGATGTCAAAAGTTCAAGCGGCTGGGTCAGTCGGGAATAGTGATAACGTGTGTTCAGTATTGGGTCTGTTTTCCCAAATTTCATTTTCGCCGTGGGTCTGTTCGCCCTGGGTTTTGTAAAAATAACAACATTAAGAAAAAAATCAAGGCGAATGGACCCTGGGTAAAAAGGTATCATGGCGAACGGTCCTGGATTCTTACTATTCTAACTATGAGTCATCCAGTCTGCTCTTATTCCTTTATGTGGTGACCAAGAGTCATCCAGTCTGCTTTTGCTCCTTCATGTGGAGTTCTCAGAAAAACAGCAAATACAAATTTTCAAGTTCTGGGTTTTACCCCCTGGTTTTGACAGTCTGCAGGGTTAGCCACTAGTCCGATGCCCCAGACTAGTAAAATTTCTTCAGACTAGTAGTTAAAAAGGTTTTTGGTGCAGACTGTTTTGAACAAATGGCCTTCCGTATGTTTCCAAATGACTGTCAAGGGCTGTAAGATTAAACATGGAATTTAATTAGATTTTGATAAACATGTGTACAATTGCTTTAATTTGCTTTGTTTCTACCTCAATTGACCTTAATATTGTAGCACTGTATTTATTAAAATGAAAGTGAAAACTTTAAAGGTTTGTTTTGATGAGTAAATAGTGCAGCTACATTTTTAAGTCAACAGTACATGCTTTTTGGGGATTTTTGGTTTTCTAAATGTTCTCTTCATTGATAATAAATTATGTTTTTTTTTTTTTTTTTTGTAGGTAAACATGTTGAAGCTCTGGCCCCTTAGTAGGGTCTTGGTGACAAGAACATCTGGGGCCATTTTTGGTATGTATTTCATGTTTTGAAAGAATAAGAAAAAATAGGCTTTATATCATATTCATGTGTAAGCCTTGTTTCACAATTTATTATTAACATTTGACTATACATGTAGCTAGGACTATTATCAATTGCATACTGTGAATAAATGTCTTGTTTAAAAAAGTTAAATGTTTATACCATTCTCAGAAAAAACTATTTGTCTTATATATCCCAAAAAAGAGAAAAAGCAAGAAGAAAGAGTGATTAAAAAACTTCTGTATTAAAAAACTTCTGTATTAAAAAATATGAGCCTTAAAGCTTTTTTTCATTTTATGGGTATACATCAAGGTGAAAGCAACCAAAATCTAAAAAAAAAAACACAAAATGTTTAATATTTTACTTTTATTATTGTTATTTTTTTTTAGGACACATTATTCATGTTAATTACTTTTCATTTTAGCACGTACTAACACAACAGCTCAAGATAAAGTAGAAGTGTTTGTTGATGATAAACAAGTATTTGTGGCTCCAGGAACTACAGTATTGCAGGTTTGTGTATTGTTATAATATTTATAGATATAGGAAGATGTGGTGTAAGTGCCAATGAGACAACTCTCCATCCAAATAACAATTTATAAAAGTAAACCATTATAGGTCAATGTACGGCCTTCAACACGGAGCCTTGGCTCACACTGAACAAAAAGCTATAAAGGGCCCCAAAATTACTAGTGTAAAACCATTCAAACGGGAAAACCAACGGTCTAATCTATATAACAAAACGAGAAACGAGAAACACGTATAAATTACATAAACAAACCGCAACTAATGTACATCAGATTCCTGACTTAGGACAGGTGCAAACATTTGCAGCGGGATTATACGTTTTAATGGTACCATTTATGTATATTTCTAATTTTGATTTTTTTTGTGTATCCAAATACAATATTTAACATGGTTAACGTTGATTGCAATTGCTTGTAGGAAGTTGTATTCTCTTATGATTGTGGCCTGTTATTTGTTTCTCACATGAAGATGTTTTTTAGTGTCACACTGAATGACGTGTGATATGAATAGGCAATCTATACGAAAAATGTGCTGAATAAAATTTGAATTTGCAATATGTTAAGGAATTATTATATATTATTATAATTAGTTAGGTCAATGATGACTTTCAAAGATTGCAAAGGACAACTTTTCCCATAATTTGTGTTATCTTCAATAGTATACAAATGACTCACATATTTTACATAAAAATATTCTGTTTATTAAATTTAAATTTGATTCCCTTTTGATGTGTACAAAACGGTTGGATAATGGTGATTATAATGAGTTTTCAATATATAATTGCATTATGTATCTATCTAACTATCACTCAAATTTTTTTTTTTTTTTGTACAAAATAAATGAATTGGCCTATCTCCAAATTATTTGCAACTAACATGACTAAGCTGGTATTTAAATAACATCTGACTTGATGTCATCTTCTTCTAAACTGACTTTCTACACAGTTAAAGATAGTTTAACTTTGAATTCTGGCTTTTGAAAATATCTGTATGTATAGTTGATACAGATTTATATCCTCATGAATTCTCTGAACTTTTGTTATACAGGCTTGTGCAGAAGCAGGAGTAGAGATTCCTAGATTTTGCTATCATGATAGATTGTCAATAGCTGGTAACTGTAGAATGTGTCTGGTCGAAGTAGAAAAGTCAGCTAAGGTAAGAACTCTCTATCATGACAGATTGTCAATAGCTGGTAACTGTAGAATGTGTCTGGTCGAAATAGAAAAGTCGGCTAAGGTAAGAACTCTCTATCATGACAGATTGTCAATAGCTGGTAACTGTAGAATGTGTCTGGTCGAAGTAGAAAAGTCGGCTAAGGTAAGAACTCTCTATCATGACAGATTGTCAATAGCTGGTAACTGTAGAATGTGTCTGGTCGAAGTAGAAAAGTCGGCTAAGGTAAGAACTCTCTATCATGACAGATTGTCAATAGCTGGTAACTGTAGAATGGGTCTGGTCGAAGTAGAAAAGTCGGCTAAGGTAAGAACTCTCTATCATGACAGATTGTCAATAGCTGGTAACTGTAGAATGGGTCTGGTCGAAGTAGAAAAGTCGGCTAAGGTAAGAACTCTCTATCATGACAGATTGTCAATAGCTGGTAACTGTAGAATGTGTCTGGTCGAAGTAGAAAAGTCGGCTAAGGTAAGATCTTTCTGTATATTTTGTTTAATTGGTTTTCTCTGCAAAACAAAATCTGTCATCGACACCACTTTTTAGCTCACCTGACCATCACTTGGCGTCCGGCATCCGTCTTCCGTATACTTTTACAAAAATCTTCTCCTCTGAAACTACTGGGCCAAATTTAACCAAACTTGGCCACAATCATCATTGGTATTTCTATTTTAAAAAAATTGTTGGTTGACCCTTCCAACCAACCAAGATGGCAGCCATGGCTATAAATAGAACATAGGGATAAAATGTAGATTTTGGCTTATAACTCTGAAACCAAATCTGACATGGGGGTAAAATTGTCTATTAGGTCAAGATCTTTCTGCCCTGAAAATTTCAGACAAATCAGACAACCCGTTGTTGGGTTGCTGCCCCTGGATTAGTAATTCAGTGTTCTCCCCAGAAATTTTGGATAGCATCACATTTTGCGTAAATAAAAATAATTGTATTTTTTTAATTTCGTTTGTCGCGTCACGTTGATGCTCTATTTCTTTAATATGTTTTAGTTTATATTGTTCAATTCATAACTGAGAATACAATTAAACTATAACCACAAAAACAGTTGTTTCAGTTTATGTTTTCTTTATTCATTTATAGTTACAGAATTATTTTTTTCCTCTTGTGCCAAATAAAAATAAATATGTGGTTTCAGTTACCCAACAATAAGTCAAATGAATGAATGGTTCATTATAGATCAACCTGTATATATACAAAACTAAATATCTAGTACACAAAATTAACTATTTTTTATAGTATATCAAGTAAAGATAAAGAAGCAAAAGTAGCAAAAAAAATAAATTTAAAAACTTTTTTTTATCATGTTTATGAAATTCATTGTTTCATGGCACTTAATGAATTAGTTCCAGTTGTTTCTTATTTTTACATTAAAATGATATGTATTTTTAACAAAGTTATCTAACAAATAGTCTGTTAAAGCATAGTATTCTCTCTTGGTATATTTTTTCTGTCTACTGTCCATCTGTTGTCATTATCGTGAAAATGCGGATTTTTGTCATATCTGGTCCGGTTCCAATCCGTAGTTTACACAAAAATGTGCAATGGCGGCAGTAGAAAAATTTACGAAAATGTCCGAGAATAAACATTGTTTGACAAGAGATTGTGAATGAATAAGACGCTTTTAATGCATTAAATGGATTAAACATAAACTTAAGCCAATTATGATAACTTTTTAAAGAAGTATTAAACTTATTTTAGCTCTAAACCAAAATTCTCGCTCTCGTATTACCGGAAGGGAAAGAAAGTAATTTTTGGAGAGTTGCACAAATAAACGACCGTTTTAAAAAAAAATAAAAATTGTTTCAATCTTTGAAGTTTCGTAATACAAAACGTAGATTTCGAATTGTTTTGTGATTGCATTTTTCCATGTCGAAATTGGTTATTGCAGACACGTGGTATTTATAGTCGTGTCTCAAGTGTCAGCTTGGGATATTCGCATCCAAACAGTTATCACCCTGAGGGCAATTAACACCTAGCTATTTAATCTCTTAATTGTCCGACTTAAAGCGATTACAATTAAAGTTGATATAATTTTTATGATCATAATCGATAATAGATGAAAGTTCAAAATTGAGGACAAGTAAAATAATTATAGCGTCCCGAAATTATTATAGCATCACGGTGAAAAAATAAAGCGTCGCAGTACCGCGACGCTATAACAGCCTGGGGAGAACACTGTAATTTTAAGGAAATTTTGCAGTTTTTGGTTATTATCTTGAATATTATTATAGATAGAGATAAACTGTAAACAGCAATAATGTTCAGTAAAGTAAGATCTACAAATAAGTCAACATGACCTAAAGTTTTAGTTTACCCCTTAAGGAGTTATTGCCCTTTATAGTCATTTTTAACAATTTTCATAAATTTTTGTAAATTTTTGTAGATTTTTAGAAAATATTTTCCACTGTAATTACTCGGCCAAGTTCATTAAAGATAGAGATAATTGTAGCAACAAGAATGTTCAGTAAAGTAAGATCTACAAACACATCATGATTACCAAAACACAATTTTGTTATGAATTTATCTGTCCATTGTTTAATATGCACATAGACCAAGGTGAGCGACACAGGCTCTTGAGAGCCTCTAGTTTTAGTACTTTATAATTTGAATTTATTGGTAGGATCCCTAAATTTCATAAGCGTTCTGCCCTCAAGGAGACACTTATTACTAGAAAGCTCGTATCATACAGTATTCTGATATGACATTGGTTTGGAATTATAAGATGACACATAATATTATACAAATGGAATCATAGATGTGATATATGTAATACATCAGCATGTTTGATTACTGTAAATCCAGTAAAAAGAATGCAGGAAATACTTATGGTCTGTGATTGATTATATAAATTTCCTAAGTTGCATTTATTGTCTTTCATAAAAGTCACCCCAATGTTTGTGTTAAGAAAGGGTGGGTCAGAAATCTCTATTGTTGATTTATTGTTGTGCAACATACATATATATTTTTCATTCCTCAGCCTGTTGCCTCATGTGCTATGCCTGTGATGAAAGGAATGAGAGTTAAAACAGATTCTCCTGCTACAAGAAAGGCGAGGTAAATTTATATTTCTTATAAATGGCTTTTTTTATTATAAACATTACCCACAGACAGTACTTTATATCATAAAGATATTGGGTTGTTTCCTCTTTGACACATTCCCCACTTCTGTTCTCAATTTTATTATTGTTTTATTTGTTAAAAATATATACAAATTGAATGTGAATTGCTATATATTTTGCATAAGTACAGAATGCTTGTCAGTTGGAGTTCTTGAAAAGAAGTTAGAAAATAAAAGAATCAAACCTGAATTAAAAATTAATGTCCGGGAGGGCATTTACTCTGTATAATGACAAAAGTAAAGTTCATATGATTGTCCTTTGATAATCCTTATGATGTAGAATTGAGAATGGAAATGGGGAATGTGTCAAAGAAACAACAACCCGACCAAAGAGCAGACAACAGCCAAAGTCCACCAATGGGTCTTCAATGCAGCGAGAAACTCCCGCATCCTGAGGCGTGCTTAAGCTGGCCCTTAAACAAAAATGTATACTAGTTCAGTGATAATGGACATCATAATAAACTCCAAGAAACTAAAATTAAAAATCATACAAGGTTAACAAAGGCCAGAGGACCCAGACTTGGGACAGGTACTAAAAAATGTGTATGATTTCTTATTCAATTTGCATTTGAAAACAACACTTTATTTGAGTCCATATGTTCAGTGATCTCTTTTAAGAAAAAGTATTTGAGCTGCTGCCAAAATTAAACTGTTGCTGAAAAGTGATTTATGATCATAAGCTATACATAAGTTGTCTGATAACACATCTAATAGTAGGACTGTTCTAGTTTATCATTCATAGTATAAATATATTTTGTTGTTGCAGGGAGGGTGTAATGGAGTTTTTACTAATGAATCATCCACTGGATTGTCCCATCTGTGATCAGGGTGGAGAATGTGATCTACAGGTAAGCATACTTATACATACAATTATTGTCAGTGCATTTAGACTTAAAGAAGTGTAATTTATCTTAAATATAAAGATATTTGTTATTTCCTATCATCATTAATGGAAAAGAAAGGCCATGGTGTATTAGTTCATGGTACAAAATTTCTACATCTACTTAATGAAACAAGAAGAACAAGAACAGTACTTATTTTGCTGTTTTTCATCTCAAAGTGAGAAGTGTAAATCCTGAAAAGACATACGGACAAGAGGAGTACTGATATGATTTTATATTATGAGTTTTAAAAACAAACTATGATGTGAAACTTCTAAGTTTTTGAATGGCAAAAATGTCACCATTGGAATGGTGTAGGTCCTTTTGTGTACTTTGTGTCAAAGTAATCACAAAATTTTCTTTGTAAATTAAAGATTTTTATATATATTAAACATAAACGACGTTATTTGATAGATTAGAAACTGTGTAAAATTCATTTTTATCTAAAAAATACTTTCATTAACATGAGTTAATCTTACTGTTAACTATGTTTTGATAGGATCAGTCAATGGCATTTGGAAGTGACAGAAGTAGATTTACCGACATTGAATTCAGTGGCAAAAGGTATAAACTGTGCAGTATGCAGAACATACCAACTCTGTATATACTCAATTTTGTCTTGTACATGTACTATGGAAATTTTTAATCTGACAGAAAGTCATTCAACCTTCTAGAAAAATGAAAAAGACAGAGAATTGTCCTTTAGTTAATGGCCCTTAGTCCGTAGGTACCTGAATTGAACTCTCTAGATCAGCACACTTAAAATGTAGACAGTTACTATCAAATATGACACCTTTTAAGAGACAGAGAATTGTCCTATAATTAATGGCCCTTAGTCCATAGGTACCTGAATTAAACTCTCTAGATCAGCACACTTAAAATGTAGACAGTTACTATCAAATATGACGCCTTTTAAGAGACAGAAATTATTACGTGCATTTATTATTGCGATTTTGTGATTTTAGACTAAAATGCGATATTAAGAAAAATCCTGTTTAATTCATTTAAAAAAATTCAAAATGCAAGTTTTAATTTTTGCGATGATAACCCTGTCGCATTTTTCGCAATATAAAAACATTTGAATTTACAGTAGCTATTTGTTATTGGAAAAGCACAAATATCAAACATTAGTTAACTAAACAATTAAAATGATATAAAAATGAACACAAGGTTAACTGGCTTTCATAGATTATTTGATGTTATTTTTCAGGGCAGTGGAAGACAAGAATGTTGGTCCATTAGTTAAAACAATAATGACAAGATGTATACACTGTACTAGATGTATAAGGTAATGATGACCTAGAAACTGAATCTGTCTGAGATATTTTTTGTTATTACAGATTTAGTGTGTAATATTTTTTCATTATTTATGGTCTGCTTTTCCGATACTTCACTACTAGTACCTCAGTAGCAATAAACATGTATTCTCACATTGAAATAATTTTGTACGTAAATAACATTATATGAACAGCAATTATTCAACCATATTCAGGATGTATAATTGTATTATACTAATATTCTCTGCTGTCTATTCATGTTTTATATTATGTCATATATCGGTTGTTAATTTTTAGAAATCAATATGTGTCAGAAATAGTGTTCTTGTTCACATTGTTATGATATGTGGTCTTGATTCAGATAAAAAATAGTTCTTGATGTCACTCCATTTATTGTAGAAATCGTTTCAATGAATAAAAAGGTGTACTTCACAAAATATGTAAATATATATAACGCCATATATACATAGAATCTATTTAAAATGTGTATACTGATTCTTCATATTCATTTTCCTATCTACAGATTTGCTAGTGAAGTTGCTGGTGTAGAAGATTTAGGTACTACAGGAAGAGGTGGAGATATGCAAGTTGGAACATATGTAGAGAAAATGATTAAGTCAGAATTGTCAGGAAACGTTATTGATCTGTGTCCAGTAGGAGCTTTAACATCAAAGCCATATGCCTTTACAGCAAGGCCTTGGGAGACCAGGTAATTTAAAAGTCTTATTTTAGAGTATATTAGTATTTTTCTCTTTCTGTTTTTGTCTCACTTTGTAGAAAACAAGAACATTCCACATGACATGCAACACAAAACTTTAGATGAACAATGCAAAGCCCACAAAAATGTTCAATGATAAGGCCACACCAATTTAATTTCTTGTTCTACAGATTTTTGGACTCCAAAAATTGGGGCGAGCGAGCAATTTGAATTTTTTATAAAAAAATATTTGATTTCCAAATTTTTTGAAGCGAGCGATTTGATTTTTTTTTTGTTAACATAAAATAGTAGGTTTTGACAATATTAAAACTTGATTTATCACTTGTACTCTGACATTTCTTTAATTTATGAAGTGTTTTTCCCTGTTCACCAAGAAATAAATGAATACTTAGATGTGGTATATATATGTGTGCCAATGAGACAATTCTCAATCCCAGTCATCATCAGGTTGGGAACAACCCCTCAATGTTATAAAATATCCCTTTTATGAGGGGTCAATATAAGTTATAATATATTTTTTTGTAAAAAAACCATTTTTGGGATACGATTGCTTTCAATCAATCTGTAGACTTTTACCATTGACTCAGGGCCATGCCCTCATGTCAACCATTTTATTCTAAACATTAAGGAACACAGTCTTACCTGTATTTAATGATTTTAACTAAAAAAGATAGCAATGTGACTGTGATGAAAACAGAACACCAATGACTGTGCAAGACAAAAGCATTCATCAAAAAATTTTCACTTGTGGTAGCAATTTCAAAATCCAAAAGTGATTAATTGTGTGAGTTCAAACATTATATTTATGGAAGTCTTGTGATCACTTTTCATAGATTTTTCCAAAATTATTGAAATATAATTTACAAACATCAACAGTGAACAGTTTTTATTTGATTCATTCCTAATGGGATAAACAGAATCTCACAAATAACATAAGTCAGTTTTTGAATTTATAAAAGGCATTCCTCTATTTGTGAATCAGTAAACTGTATACAATTCTAACTTTGTAATTAACAGGAAAACAGAAAGTATCGATGTTATGGATGCTATAGGTAGTAACATTGTAGTCAGTACAAGAACAAATGAAGTCATGAGAATTCTTCCAAGAATGAACGAGGTATATATACTGTTATTGTAATGTAGATTTCATGTCTAGTATTTAAACAAACATAAAAATAGCGATGTAGTATTCTACAAATTGAAATAGCATTGTCTTTTAATGGGATAGTTTTAGGAAGTTTTATTATGTCAGAATTAAAGAAGAATAAAATGTAAGAAAATGTTGTTTAATCACTTTGTCATGCAGTAAAGAATTTTGTTTTCCTTAAAAATAATTTAATGAGATAACTTAGTACCCAGAACAGTTTTGTGAGATTATAGAGAAAACAATATGATTTCTGTATAAATGTTCCTTGTTTTAGGATATCAATGAAGAATGGATTTCAGACAAGACCAGATTTGCTTATGATGGTTTAAAGAGACAAAGACTGACAACACCATTTGTCAGAGATAGTACTGGTGTCCTTAAACAAGCAGACTGGGAAACAGCTTTTGTAGCAGCTGCTGAAAAGGTTATCATATTTAAAAGTCATGGGGTTTTCTTTTTACCTTTTAGTGTGAGCTTTTTAGGAAAATGGTTACATTAGAAAAACTCCATTTCTTATTTATTTTGTTTTTCGTCCTTTTGAAAAATATGGTGTTGATTAAGATGATGTAAAAGTAAACAAGAAATTATTAATAAAAAAAAACGTTTATACCTGTAAGACCCAATAACCAATAAGAACATAAAACTTTGAGAAGATACATTGACCAAATGCTGTTTTGGCTAGACATTTACATGTACCTTTGCAGTATATTAAACATCACATGTTTTCTCCAAAAATGCAAGTTGTCCCCCTGTCTCAGCAGACTGGCATCAGATTATACTAGTGTAATAAAACACCATAAATAAATCTGTCATTACATCTCATTATATTTATACCATTTTCATATTTCATGATAAAAATGTATATTGATTTCATCCAGTTCAATTATAAACATTGATCTTTATTAAAAAGTTTTGTATAATTTTTCAGTTAGGAACAACGAAAGGTGATGAGATTGCAGCTGTAGTTGGTGGATTTGTAGATGCTGAATCTTTAGTCTGCCTGAAAGATTTCCTGAACAAGCTAGGAAGTGAAGGACTATGCACAGAGGAGATCTTCCCAATGGATGGGGCAGGGTTAGTAACCAGTCAATAATCTATTAGAGATATTAGTCAGTTAATTATTGATAGTCTACATACATATATTCAAAAGTTCATCTATATAAATTGACACATTATATACAGAGTTGTAAAGTTTGATTTTGAATCCCTAGACACATATATATCTTTTGGATCAGCACTGTGCTTAAACAGCTGTGGGTAACAACCCAAGATGGTGGACTATTAACTTGTTGATATTCAATTGATACAAAATCTACCTTTTGCAACGTTTTTCATGCAGATTGTAAATATTTATAGGATTCTTGAATAAAGAAATCACTAACAATTACCATAAGTTTGTTAATTAAGAGTTCACTAAAGTGCAAGGCCAACTTTAAAAAAAATAGCATAAAAAGTCCGTAACTTTTTGATCGAAACTAAGCAGACTGTCCGTAACTTTATTTTCAGATGTGGGTAACTTTTGATTTAAAAGTTTAAGAGTTACAAATTCAGCAATTAAAGAACAATTAAAATCATAAAACCCCTTATTTGTAACCTACATGGCCGTTTATACTGCTCATTCGATTTTATTAACGCATCATACTTACACAACGGAAGTTTTATTCGGGGTTTGTGGTACTCGATCCTGGTTATGGTTTGAACTTTTATTAACTAATGTATGTCTTATCGACGTTTTTCGTTTCGGACCATGGGTTTGTCATACTCTTTAAATTTTTTAGTTTAATTATTTGTTTCACCTCTGTTTCTTTTTTATGTGTATTTTGATGAATACTCTTTGACGCGGCTCGGTATTTATACATCCCACCAGTTAGTATATAATGTTATGGTTTTTTTAATATGTTTCCTAGTATGTTTTATTTTTTTGTATGTTATCAGGGATTGTTATACTATTAAATTGCCCTGTTGTCTTGGTTATTTATATTTATATTTTCATACCTGTCAACTCACCCGTTTTTTGCGGGTGACACCCGTTATTTTCACCTCTCACCCGGGAGTTTTTCTTTACCCGGCGGGTCCCGGGAATTTCTAACATTACCCGTTTCACCCGGATTTCTGACCGGAATTGTTTCCGGTATTTAGAAGTAATGCGACCTTCGGTTTTATCGGTCTTTTTCAATGTAACCAAAAGTCAAAATGTAGGACTGTTTACCTGAGCTGTGAAATAGCTTCAGGTTATTCCTGTGGAAAAACTAAAACCACCCAAATAGTAAAGCCTTTCAGTTGAAAATAACAAAGTGGTAGTTGAAAACAAGCCAAGATTTTTTGTTTTGTCAAAACTTGCTAAAACATTACTGGTTTTGCCAAACAGCAATGCAGACAGTGAGAGGGCATTTTCTTTAGTAAAGAAAATAGATACAGAGTGTAGGGCTGATCTTAATAAGGATACACTGTGTGCTCTTCTTTCTTGTAAAATGAATACACATTTGCATTGCTATGAACTGAAACCAAGTGCAGTTCTTTTAAAGAATGCCAAGTCTGCTACTATGGAATATAACAATAGTCTGAAATAAACTTGTATACATGTTCTAACTGTTTCATATACATATTGACTATATAAATTATATGTAAACATATTTTTGTTCTTCAATTGAGCCCTCAAATGTCGTACGCGTTATGACCTGAGATTTTTTTTCTCAATGCAGGTCATGACCTGACTTTTCATTTTCAGAGGTTGACAGGTATGTATTTTCATATACTATTTCTAATTGTTAAACTATGTTGACTGCTCTTTTCCTTTTAATGACACTGACTTTTACCTATTGTGTCTTTTAGTTTTGTTCAATTTTATGAAATTTAATGCAACTTGCATACAAGTCAAATATGCAGCTAGCTATAAAACTAGGTTTATCCTTTTTTACAAAATGTCCTTTCTTCAAGTTTTTTCATTTACTGCAAATATTTAAAGTTCGAGCATTGAATGCAACAGGCTACTAAATTCTAATTCTAAATGTCATTAGACTTAAAAATTAAGTGATTTTTTTCTTTTAAATTAATGGAAATGAATGTCTTTTCAAGATACTCGTTTTTGGCTAAACCTTTGATAATTGTCATGTAATTTTTTATACAATGTAACGATATGCGTCAAAATAACCAAGAGATAAGATACTCAGAACATATATAGTAGCTAACTTTGTTGTACCCAATCACCCAGATGTAGCATCGTGTGCAACGTCCCTATATGCCCAGATTGCCAACCCCCTTTTATTTAACTGTCAATGCTGATGGGATTCATCTCAAGAGAAAAGTTTTGTGGCTTTTAAAGACAGAAAGAAGTTTGTGCACTGAAGTCTCGTATAGTCTATCCACTGCCTGGGCAGTTTGGGTTCCCCTCCAAAATCCCGGATTCACACTACCCTTGTCGTTGCTGCCAGAAAATCGCTTAGTGTGTATACACGCCACATGTATGTGTAAAACATACTTGTGTAGTCTACTTGTTAAAAAATAAAAATCAACAATGATGTTTCAATAGTTTATCTGCAATTGTCGAAAACCACCCTCAGAACTTGGCGATTGGATACCCCAACATTATACAAAATCAGACCTGAGTTTTACGGATTTATTGTTATTTTTTTCATATTATTCCCAATTTTGTCGTCCATCGATACAATGAATAAAATCATACTAGAAATCTTCTTCATTTCTGATTATGTATTCAATGCAATCTCTATCATTAGTTTTTAAACGTTACATCCACGTACGTTGATTCTTTGAAAGTTACGGACTCCCTATTGGTCTAATGAAAAAAGTTACAGACCAGTTGTTTTGAAGTTACGGACAGCCTAAGTGTTTTTTCAAATCGTGCTGTGATCGTTAATTTGGTAGAATTTAGTCATCTGTTAAGTTTAGGGGTTTCCCTAAACGATTAATACAACTTTTCGATTCAATGGTTTAATTGATGTATTCATGGTATTGTTATTCTATAGAAGAGAAGTCTCTAACCCACGCAAGGTGGCTCCATCTTTGGCTGTGGGTAACTTAAGTTACCCACAGCTGTTTAAGCACAGTGATCAAGGGATTAGGTCAAATTAGATTATGCTAAAAACTCATAAATTATATCAAAATTAGACCAAAACTGACATTTTTATTATATGATGCCAATCATTTAATGTTTATATTACAAATATTTCTAAATTATATTTATAGTATTTTGTCCTGATTAAAAATCTGAGGACCATTTTTCCATTTCACCCCAAGATTTCTAAAATGATATTACAAACTTCCAAGTTATGATATTATTTTAACCAGTTGACCATTAGAATGGTTTTGGTTTAGTTTGATATGTTTTGATATCTACATGAATAGGTTAATAAATAATTACTAGATAGATCAAAGAATATTTGTTATTTTATAATAAAATAAAACAAAACAAAACATTCCACGTATGCAATTTTGAAATTAACAGATATATGAGAAATGCCTTTTTGCATAATTAATTCTAATTGTGCTAATGTCTGAAATTTATATTTTGTTTAATTTTAGAACTGATTTAAGATCTAATTATTTGCTGAATACAACAATATCTGGTGTGGAAGAAGCTGATTTGATTTTGCTGGTTGGTACTAATCCCAGATTTGAAGCTCCATTGTTTAATGCTAGAATGAGAAAAAGGTTAGTTTGTATTCAATGAGCATATTAAATAGATTTTACATTTTGATATATACAACTTAAAGAAACTTTTATACATACAATGTTTTATATATACGCAACAACAAAACTGATCAAAATAAATGAACATTCAAATATAATAAAAGCTGTGTCAGAAGATTAAAAAACCTCAAAAGGTCTTTCCTGAAAGAGGTGGCCAGATCAAAAGGAAAGAAAAACTTTTAATAACCCCTTTGTATTGTATCTACCTAAAACATTTTTATGGTATAAAATTAAAGGCTATGAAATAAGGGAAAAAAGTTAAAGGGTATTAATCCGTCTTTCATGAATGTCATTATTATATTTTGGTTTTTTGCACAGAATGAATTCAAATAAAATACAATATTCATTTTGTTCAAATTTTGTCCGGCATTTACAAATGTTTTAATCCGAAGCACATATTTAAGAATTTCATCACAGAACCCTGACATTCAGCCAACATCATTGTATTTGTTGTTATTGCTCTTAGTTGGTATGCATAAATATTATAAAAAGTTCGTAGGTTTTTGGTACAGGGTTCATAAACTACAAAGATCTTAAATCTTTAATATAAAGTTATGCTATAAATAGGTAAAGATAAAAGAGGTTTTTGATTTAGCAAATTCAATTTATTTTTGAAAAAAAATAATTTTAATCAAGGATATCTCATTTTAAAAAGTTCAAAGATTAGAATGTTTAATATTATATGTGTTTTTTATAGCTGGATTCATAATGACTTAGAAGTGGCCATGGTTGGACCCCAGGTTGACATTACTTTTGACCATGAGGTTTGTGACTTGTTGTTTATAAGGATACACTTTATTTTTACTTTCAAGATCAGATTTAAAAAAATGAATTGAGTAATTCTTTAACTCTGAATATTTAATAGGTATACATGTACATTAAATCAACAAACATGAATATACATTATTGAGAAAGTAAACATTTGATTTCACTATTCCTGGGACATTTAAGTCAAAATGTATATGATGTTTCATTTACAATCTAATATTCAATTGTGCAGAAAGTCCAAATGAATTTGCCAGTCAAAGCAACCTTTTTATTTGGTAATTCTGATGTTATTGATATTTCCTCCATCTAATTATTAAGCAAATGATCTTACTTTTATATAATTACCAATTTCAGAATCTTGGTGACAGTACTCAAGTATTACAGGAAATAGCCAATGGTACACATCCATTCAGTAAGGTAAAGTGATGAAAAGAACATAAATATACACTCCTATTGCTGGTTATAGAATATGCATATGACATTTTGATGTGCAGTCCCATTTCTATTCATGGGAGTTAAATAACTGCTTAAAGTTCTCCCTTTGGCCCCTCAATCTCCACTTACAATATATAATATATCAATCACACTAAATTCTACATTGCTTAAGAAGTTATTATTATTAGGTACATTTATTGATAATTTCTGGATCATCAAGTATAAACTTAAAAAGTTCGATTTGAAAGAATTTATTTTTAACATATGTTTGATACTTCTGGAAGCTTATTTTGTGTAGCTCGACAGGAGAACTTAAAAAATATGTTGATGGTATATCAATACAATTACAATTTTGAATTCATAATTTTCTGTTTATATGCTTTAACCTAAAGTTCATTATTTAGAACATTAATTTTAGAAATTTAACAGTGCTAAGAATCCAATGGTAGTTGTTGGTAGCTCTATACTACAGAGAGAGGACGGCAGTGCCATCCACAGTGCTGTTGTAGAAGTTGCACAGAATGCTCGTAAACAGAGTGGATGTGGTGAGGGCTGGAAAGTCTTAAATGTATTACATAGGGTAAGGATTAACATATGGTCTTTATTTACAAAAGTATTATATCACAAAATATGATTTTGTAATTCACATGTGATAAAGGACTATTGAAAACTTAATTCTGATGAAAACTGAATGTTTTTTATTCCCTGGCCGTAGCAGAGGGGGCATTAAGTTTTACCCTTGTCAGTCTGTCCATCCCGAAGTTGGTTTTCAATCTCTGTTTTTAGTTTGCCTCTACCAAATGCTATGCAACTTATAAACAATGCTTATAACCTCAAAATACAGATCAGTTTTGAATTTTAAGGGTGTCACTTTTATTGTTCTAGAGTTATGCCCCTTTACAAATGGAAAAATTCTTGAATTTTTCCTTTCTGTTCTCAAACTTAAGTAAGCCTCAACCAAATGTTATGAAACTTTAAAAAAATGCTTATTGCCAAAAAATAAAGATCAAGTTTGAATTTGGGGGTGTCACTTTTACTATTTTAGAGTTATGCCCTTTTACAAATGGAAAAATTGCTGAATTTGTCTTTCCTTTCTGTAACTTGAGTTGGCCTCAACCAAAATGTTATGAATCTTATACACAATGCTTATTACCATAAAAAAGAGATCAACCTTTTTTTGGTGGTGTCACTTTTATTGTTGTAGTGTTATGTCCCTTTACAAATTAAAAAACTGCTGAATTTTGTTTCCATTCTCTAACTTAAGTTAGCCTCAACCAAATGTTTTGAAACTTGGACACAATTGTTATTACTTAGATCAAGTACAAATTTGGGTAGTGTCACTTTTACCATTCTTTAGTTATGTCCCTTTGAAAATTGATATGATATGCAAACAGGGCCATCATCTGTGTCCCATTGACACATTCCCCATTTATTTACTTTAATGATAAATACAAGTACTTAAATCCAAATTCTGTCAACTAAAGAAGTGGGTTATATATAGGGACATCTACACAATTTCTAATAATTATACCCCCGCTTTAAATTATACCCCCGCTTTAAAAAAGGGGGGGTATACTGTTTTACCTCTGTCTGTCCGTCCATCAGTCCGTCCGTCAGTCAGTCCCTCCCATGAAACTTTCGTCACATTTTTCTCAGGAACTACAAATCCACCCTTTCTGTAATTTGGTATCAACATTTATATATGTCAGCCATACCGTGTGATGCGTTTTCAGATTCATCTCTTGACAACTTCCTGTTTACCAAACACTTGTCTGATTTTACACATGATAGCCAAGTTGAAAATTTTCGTCACATTTTTCTCAGGAACTACAATACAAGGATTTCTGAAATTTGGTTTCAGGATTTATATAAGTCAGCTATACCGTGTGATGCGTTTTCAGATTCATCACTCGACAACTTCCTGTTTACCAAACACTTGTATGATTTTACACATGATAGCCAAGTTGAAAATTTTCGTCACATTTTTCTCAGGAACTACAATACAAGGATTTCTGAAATTTGGTTTCAGGATTTATATAAGTCAGCTATACCGTGTGATGCGTTTTCAGATTCATCACTCGACAACTTCCTGTTTACCGAACACTTGTATGATTTTACACATGATAACCAAGTTAAAAATTTTCGTCACATTTTTCTCAGGAACTACAATACAAGGATTTCTGAAATTTGGTTTCAGGATTTTTATAAGTCAGCTATACTGTGTGATGCGTTTTCAGATTCATCACTCGACAACTTCCTGTTTACCGAACACTTGCATATTTTTACACTACCCCTGCTTTAAAAAAGGGGGGGTATACTGTTTTACCTCTGTCTGTCCGTCCATCAGTCCGTTCGTCAGTCAGTATGTCCCATGAAACTTTCGTCACATTTTTCTCAGGAACTACACATCCACCCTTTCTGTAATTTGGTATCAACATTTATATATGTCAGCCATACCGTGTGATGCGTTTTCAGATTCATCACTTGACAACTTCCTGTTTACCAAACACTTGTCTGATTTTACACATGATAGCCAAGTTGAAAATTTTCGTCACATTTTTCTCAGGAACTACAATACAAGGATTTCTGAAATTTGGTTTCAGGATTTATATAAGTCAGCTATACTGTGTGATGCGTTTTCAGATTCATCACTCGACAACTTCCTGTTTACCGAACACTTGTATGATTTTACACATGATAGCCAAGTTGAAAATTTTTGTCACATTTTTCTCAGGAACTACAATACAAGGATTTCTGAAATTTGGTTTCAGGATTTATATAAGTCAGCTATACCGTGTGATGCGTTTTCAGATTCATCACTCGACAACTTCCTGTTTACCGAACACTTGTATGATAAGTCAGCTATACCGTGTGATGCGTTTTCAGATTCATCACTCGACAACTTCCTGTTTACCGAACACTTGCATATTTTTACACTATTAATATTATCCACTTGCGGCGGGGGTATCATCAGTGAGCAGTAGCTCGCAGTTTCACTTGTTTGATTTGATCTGGTTACTATACCATCACATTTGTACACTTGTAGGTGGCCAGTCAGGTGGCAGCATTAGATATAGGATACAAGGCAGGTGTAGATTGTATTAAACAGAATCCTCCAAAAGTCTTGTACTTACTAGGTGCTGATAGTGGAACCATAACCAGAGAGGATATTCCTAAAGACTGCTTTGTTATATACCAAGGTTAATATTTCAGGTTTTATCTAAAATTATATAATTGGTTTACAGGGTTTGCCTTTAACTGAAGAAAGAATTTGAAATTTTTAAGTCATTTTAGTATTCTAATTTTCTCCTCAATATACATTAATCATAACTTATCTCTATGTTAATTGAACAATTATGATGAGGTTAGATGATTTTCACGATATCTCAAAATTTGGCATCAAAATGTAAACCATTTAGGTCTGTAGCCATGAAAATATTGTAAGAAACACTTGTCAATATCTTATATTTTTGTTTAGCTTTCAACACTTAAAAATACTGAATAGGTTTAAGAATCAGAAAGTTTATTTTATAGGTCACCATGGAGACAAGGGAGCAGCAATGGCTGATGTTATACTCCCCGGGGCAGCCTATACAGAAAAAGAGGGAACATATGTAAATACTGAGGGCCGAGCACAAGAAGCTCGACTTGCTGTTTCTCCTCCAGGTCTAGCAAGGTCAGACTGGAAAATAATTAGAGCTTTATCAGAGGTAAATATCAATATATTTTTTTTTTTATAGAAGAATTAAAATTTTGATTCTCCATAGAAAATACTGCTTTGTTTAAACTCAAAGATTCCAGGATTGTAATTTTGTATGTCAGATGTGCATTTGTCTACAAAAGATTCATCAGTTGCAATTGGATATTGGAAGGCCAAACCGATCACAAAGTTCCTAAGCATTAGATACCAACACCTGTACCATGTACTTGAGCATCCATAGCTCATCAAATTTCTATCTTCAGAAAACTAATATCTTATTAGATTTGAGATGCAAATCCCTTTAGATAATGATAAGGATGTATTCTTCTGACGTTTCAGTCCCGTTGAATCTCGTTCTTGAATTATTTCCAAAATATGTGATACAAGTGGAAAATATCAATGAATTTAAAAAACATTATAATCAAACTTAACTCTGTAAAAAAATTGTGTATTTCCAATAAGAAGTTTTTGAGTAATCAATTTTTCAAATTTAAATACCAATCAAGTCAGTCTTTTTAGCCAAAATTTTGAGAAAATGGGTGAGGGATACAAAAAATGATTTTACCAGAAACATGTACATCCCTTTTATCTTTTCAAATTTCTTAGATATGTATTTTTTCATTCATTGATATCAAAGAAGTTGAAAAAATATGCATTTTATTCATATAAACAGAGAAAAATCACAAATTTTCAAAATTGACAACATTGTAAAGGGCAAGGTCTGTTTTTGGCCCCCCCTATTTTCTCATTTTTCAAAGTCTGCTTTGGAAACCTACTTATCACGTTAAAATATTCCCTTAGATTTGAAGTTTGTTTGGATGAACTTCAAAACCATTAATTTCAGAAAATGGGTGAGGTGAAGGGGGTAAAAGGGCACCAAAAAACGCCAAAAGAAGGGAAAATTACGATTTTTGGTCATTGTTTCTTAAAATTTAATAGAGTGCGCCTACATGACCCGGAAAAAATTACGGTGATTTAGACAGCAAAAGCAGTGCTTATGACATTGGAATAAAAAAAATCCTGGGTCACGTTGGCGCAGGCACTTAAAAACTAAAAAATTGTTGTACAAGACCTGAAAAGTGAATAATAATTACAATATTTGAATAATAAGAGAAAGTTTACCCCTCTCACCTCACCCAGTTGCTAAAATTAGTGGTTTTGAAGTTCATCCAAACAAACTCCAAGCATCAGGGAATATTTTAACATAATAAGTAGCTTTCAAAAATAGAATTTAAAAAATGAGAAAATAGGGGGACCAAAAACAGGCCTTATTGTACCTTGTCCTTTGACACAAAAAAGCATCAAAATATGATCAAACTTTCTTATATTAACACCTACCTATAGTTTTTTAAATTTAAATTTATTCAGATTGGTCCACTTCATCTTTATTGAAAGTATGACAAAAAGTTTTAATTGTGGAACTGTGATTTTTTTCACAATATTAGCCCAAAAATAGGTAAAAATTGATGAAAAATGTGAAAATCATCAAAATTGGGTACTTTTAAAGGTCCATAGCAAAAAACAAGTGCACCACCATATGATTTTTTCTTCACCAATTATTTTTTTACAGTCAAAAAAGTTTAATTCTTGAAATTTTTGGCTCCTCAGAGGTGTTCATCCTTAAAGAGGCATTTACATTTAGCAATCAATCTATGTAAATCAAAAGAAAATAAACAGAAGGAAAAACATAAATAAGAATCTAACAACTTCACTTTTTAAATTGAAGCCTATATTAAAAATGCAGAATTCTTATTCATATATGCACTTTACTAGATATTTAATAATGAAGTGGAATTTTTTTTCCAGGTTATTGGAGTAACACTTCCTTATGATAAATTAGAAGAAATAAGATCAAGACTAACAGAGGTCTCACCCAATCTAACACAATATGAGAAGGTTGAGGAGGCAAATTATTTCAACCAATCACAACAACTTGCAAATGTAAGTCAATTATACAACAGTGTGTACTGAAAAAAATTGACGACAATTTTCCATAATCATATTAATTTCTCGGTTACAATTGTTTAGAATTTCAAGATAGAGTTTAGAAACTCTCATTCACATATATTGCATCATAGCTTAGTGAAGAATGGGTAAAAAGAGGATTTATTTGATTAAGAGTGGTTCAAGAATTTGTCTGAGTCAAATTCAGAGACAAAATTACATCTGAAACAATAAAAGAATTGCCTATTTACCATTTAACTTATTATATTTGTCTAAAAAATAATTTTTAAGTTCTACTTTTCATTTCTATATTTATTCTTATATCTCAGGAATTTCTTTCTATGTCAAAATTTTCCAATGAAAAAAAATATAAATGCATCAGTTTGAATGAGAAAATTGCACAATTTAATGTAATTTAATTTAGGAGTTATTACCCTTGATTTTTCAATGATACCCATAAATGCAAGAAAAAGCAGTTTACTTACATCTTGAATCCTCTTTTTCTTAACACTGATACAAATAATATCGGATTTAACTTTTGAAGCTTTTTGTTCAATGAACTGAATCACCCTGAAAATATAATTCAAGTATGCGCAAACAAGTGTGATTATAACTTAACTCATTCTTAATGTGAAAATTATTTTTATTTTTCAGAGTTTAAAGGCATCTCTAGATTCCAAACCTATTACAGTGAATCAAGTTCAATTAAAAGATTTTTATATGACAGACTCAATAAGTCGTGCCTCACAAACAATGGCCAAATGTGTACAGGCTGCAACAGAGGCAGAAACAGCTAAATACTGAAATCTCACAACAATAGAAAAGTTTTCACTGTATTTCTAAGAATAGAAAATCAGTTTGTGTCAGTTAAGATTCATTGTTAATAAACAACAGAGTGTGAACATCATTTGTCTCCCCTTGCTGTTACTTAACTCATTCTTAAACGTTAACGATATTCGGCTTATCTTCAGGTGATATTTTTCAAAATTTTATTGTCTGTCTATCATTAACAATATGTGTTTACTCTAAGGATGTTTTTTAGTCTTCTAAATTCTCTCATAATTATTCAATAAATAATTATTTTAATACTTTGATGAAATTTCAAACAAGTAGTTTGCTTTTCTAACAAAATTTGTGAGCCCTGAAAGAAAATGTTTCTAGTGAGCAAGTTTGAATCTAAATCAAAATATTTCCTGAGTAAAGGCATTTGTACTATAGGGTGTTCATAATTTCTGTCATTTATGTTGCGGTATTTAACAAAAACTTATTTTTATAAAATTAACTTGGACATCAATCTCAATGAAATATGGACACTCATATAGTGACAGGATATTCAAATTATAAATACAAATATGATATGCTGTATGCACTAAATTCAAAAGCAAAACTAGGTGTAGATTTGATCTTCTACCTTTTGTAGAGTAAATTTAACAGAGTATATTTAGTCTACTCATTATTGGAATTCATAAATACTAGCTACAAAGCTTCTGTGTGATCAACTAGTGCTGTGGAAAAAGCTTTGTTATTTTTTAAAAACTTGTCATAAAAACAAAATATAAGCAATTCAGTTTTGTTTATATTCTTGTAGGTAATGAAAATAACTTGAAGATAGAACTGGTCTTCATGCCTGGATTTTTAGTCCAATTTTTAGTAATGCTATATTAAATGTTTCATAGGTCAATATTACAATGTTTGTTGGCTTGGAAGTGCTTATTATTTTTAAAAGTTAAGTTTAAAGGTGAAAGGAATATTTGCTTTTAAAATAATGTTAAACACATTAACTTTCATAGCTAAACAACTAAACCATAATTTTCCAGTCAACAAGATCCTATAGTATTTTGGGCCAAGAAAAAAGAAGCATATTGTTAATGAAATACTGTGTATAATTATTTATTTACTTGCAGTTGGCACAGTTTTGTTAATAAAACATGAAATAATGAGAATTAGTCTTATATTTCCTTTGAAAAATTTGACTTCGATACTTGTCAGTCATTTACCAGTGAAGACCCAGAGGACTAAGATTTGTACTTTGTCGTTCCCACTTGTCTTCTCCTACTGTTTACTTAACTTGGATATAAGAAGATGTGGTATGAGTGCCAATGAGACAACTCTCAATCCAAGTCACAATTTATAAAAGTAATCCATTATAGGTCAAGTATGGCCTTCAACACAGAGCCTTGGAACACACGAACAGCAAGCTATTAAGGGCCCCAAAAATGACTTGTGTAAAACCATCCAAACAGGAAAACCAATGTCTAATCTATATGAAAAAAGAGAAACGAGAAACACTTATGAACCACATTTACAAATGCATGAATCAATTGATAAGATAGTTGGTATGTTATGAAATAGTAACAAATTACAGATCAAGTTTGAATTTGTTCCAGTGGACATTCTTTTTTGAGGGACTTTATGGGAAAATATTGAACCAGCTGTCTTGAGAATTCCTTTTAACAAAGCCTAAACTAGCAACATATTCTTTATATCTTGCCTACAACAAAAGACACAGAATGCCAGACAAAGAGATTCAGTGACAACTTCAACTATTTGTACAAATCTTAAAATTTCAGACCAAAGTTCTTCATATGTTGTATACATATGCTTTATATTATGAGGTTCTTTCTGGCATATGACATGTCAATTGTTCTTGAGTTAAGCTAATGCTTGAACAAATGATTAGTTGTTATCACTTCATTTTCTCCTTTTTATGAGGGATAGAACAGTTATGTTTAGTGTATAAAATCACTTCAAGGTCAACACGTCTTTCAGACAGGAAAACTCAATTTTTGACTTTGACCTTGTTTCATGGATTGGTGATTTAGTTATTAAGGTTAGTGGTCAAGTCAATATCTTAGATACTACAAGTAAAAGGTAAATTTTATTCGTTCGTTGTATAAAATGATTGAAAGGTGTATAGCAGGTGTTATCAAATCTTGGCCTCATTTCGATAGTAGTGCATGTTCAGTTTTTCGAGGTAAGGTCCATTGACAAGATACTATAAGCAATAGGCCAACTAATTATATGTGGTGTTTGGAATTATTGTAGGGTGTACATCATTTTTATGATTCATTGGTTAATTTTAAGATTTTGTGGCTAGGCTTGCTTCTCTGATACGTTATGCTATAGGTCACCTTACATTTGGTAAAAATCATCTTTTAATGGCAATACCTCCTATAAGGACTTGTCTCAGCTTTCATGTAAAAAGACAGTAGGTAGATTTTTTTATATTCTGAACATATTTACTGGTAGATTTTGTTTCTCTATTGCAATTTTCAAACTTGCATATTACTCCTGTGTTTTATTTTTAGCCATGTTGGCCATGTTTTTTGGTAGTTCTCTTTCCTGGGAGGAACACATTTTCTAAGCTAGATACCTTAATAATATTTGTGGCCAAGCTTGGTTCTAGTAGTTTCAGGCAGATGACAACAATGGTTGATAGACCCCAAGTGATGAAAATAGCTCACCTGACCTCGATCCTTAAGGTCAGGTGAGCTTATCATTGTGAAGAATTTAGAAATTTTATCAGCTTGCTGTGAAATTCACAGACATTGACGTGTCATAACTATAAGGGTTTTACTTTGCAATTAAAATTATCCTGGATTCTTAAACACATTTAATTATAAAAAAAAAATCCAAACACAGCCTAAAACACTCAGTGTTAATGAGATAGTATCTAAATTTAAAAAGTAAACACAGCAAAAAAGTTCAATATATGAGTGTACTTATTTTATGAGGTATTGCTGCTATGTTGCTATGTTTGTGTCACTAGTAAAACTACATGTGATACAATGCTGCCAACTCTTCAAATATATTGGTTCATTTGCCAACTTTGCAACTTTCAGGTTAACACGTTCACCGTGTAGAACGCCACATGCGGGGTGTCGGCTATGTTTGACATGGGGTGGCAATTTTGAAGCGACGAAAAAGTAATAAGGTAAGTTCAAGCATCAAAATTTCTTATTTTTAGAACTCTCAGTACCATATAATGTATTGCACGGAAGGAACCGCAACATAATCTATTTCCTGAAAGCAGAAGCAGTCGTTTTCAGTGCTCAGTTTTCTCAAACACCTCGCCCTAGTTTTCCGTGTTGCCGATTTTGAGGCTTTTTATGCAAATTTGGGTATAAAAAACTACTTTACACAGCTACCCTCCGTATCATTTATATAGGATTGTATTCCTCTTATTGACTTATACCAAATACCGGTTTCTTAGTTAAAATTAATTGGTTTTAAAACTGTTATTCATCAAAATATAAAGTGTCGCTCGGGGTGTCAGAATTTGCGTCGCAAGGGGTAGAGGCTTGTCATAAAAAAATACATATTTGCATGTAAATTAGTCTTCATATAATACATTTTATTTCAAACACATCTACTTTACCATGACAAAACAAGGATTTTTCATTTTGCCTGTTTTTGGTCTTATAAAATATATGCTTAATTTCATTCACATCTACTTTACCATGACAAAATAAGGGTTTTTCATTTTGCCTGTTTTTGGTCTTATAAAACATGAGCTTTTGATTTCATTCATAGTAAAAAAAATGGCTCAAAAAATTTAGTTTTCAAGCTGGTAAACGATTTCTTTTCCTTTTCAGTCACTATCATGGTAAAAAAAAAGTCAAGGCTATGGCTCAATAAACCAAAACATGGTGGAAAATCACAAAATAGTCCTCAATAGAAGATATCTTCGAAGCCTCCACCAGCCAAAATGTATCATAGTTCATCACCAGGTTCATCTAAAAAGCACTCGTGCACGCCACAAAAATCCATCACTCTTAAAAGAATTAGAACACTCTTTCCAATGAAACACTAACCGGCTTCTTTTTCAGCGAATGACAACACAACTTCATGTAATCCTGAAGACGATGAGACTACAATTGTCAATGAGAAAACAACGACTTGTACACAAATATACAACGGAACAGGTTTACAAGAAAAAATGATTCAAGACAGTTATTTCGTTCGTAATCGCCCAGCTAGAACTATCCGTTTTACGTCCATTTGTCAATTTTTTTGTATTTCAAAGAAATAATATAAAACAAACAACATTACACTTCTATTCATATCCAATTATTTTTCTACTTTGAGGCTTTATTTGCTATGTTTATCAATAAAAATGCACATTACTTAAAAGACTAAAATATGGACCAAATGACATACCTTAAGTTTGTAATTTGTCATCAAAACAGTGTAGGTATTAGATAGAGATCGATTTATAAGAAAATGTATTCTTTTTTTATGACAAGCCTCTACCCCTTGCGACGCAAAATCTGACACCCCGAGCGACACTTTATATTTTAATGAATAACAGTTTTAAAACCAATTAATTTTAACTAAGAAACCGGTATTTGGTATAAGTCAATAAGAGGAATACAATCCTATATAAATGATACGGAGGGTAGCTGTGTAAAGTAGTTTTTTATACCCAAATTTGCATAAAAAGCCTCAAAATCGGCAACACGGAAAACTAGGGCGAGGTGTTTGAGAAAACTGAGCACTGAAAACGTCTGCTTCTGCTTTAAAGAAATAGATTATGTTGCGGTTCCTTCCGTGCAATACATTATATGGTACTGAGAGTTCTAAAAATAAGAAATTTTGATGTTTGAACTTACCTTGTTACTTTTTCGTCGCTTCAAAATTGCCACCCCATGTCAAACATAGCCGACACCCCGCATGTGGCGTTCTACACGGTGACGTTGAGGTAGTTATACAATTAGCAAAAGAAATATAGGCAGTTAAAAAAATAAGCACCTTTTAATATATTCTTTTATTACCTAAACATATAATAATAAACTAACAATATATTCTTCTAAAATTGTATATAAAATCACTCTAGAAATTAGCACACATTTGTTAGTATAGAAAAATAAATAATACCCCTCAAAGTTTATCCTTAACAACATGGAAGAAATGTTTATGCCAGTTTTTTGTGATTTCTGCACACAACTATTTAGGTTGATGTGAAATAAGGCATACTCTCAGTACTTACAAAATCTAACAAAAGGCCTAATTCTTTATCACATCCCAACCTCCATTTATATATAATTAAAAAGACTAATCAACTTTTTAGGTTGATGTGAAATAAGGCATACTCTCAGTACAGTAGACTATGAAACACTATAACTTCATAAATGTCAGAAATTGCACTATGGAAATATAAAAGATTCTAAAAAAGTACCCATTTTTTAAAAGCTGCCATGGGAAAAAGGTAGAAAGAACTATTGATATATAATAAACTAGTATATGTATACAAAAAAGTATAAAAATATTTGTTCTAATATTAAAATACATGCCTGCTACTAAAAAGCTTACATTAAAATATCATCTACACCAAAATACAACACATAGTATATACAATGTATAAAGATTGATCAAGTCATAACAAATACAAATAAGCTTTTAAAAAAGAGCCATTGAAGCTTAGTGGATTGTCTCTAGTAATGTAAATACACCAAGCAGTTTTAAAGATAAGTGTGTCTCTAACTTAAACTCTGGAAAGTGACTATTGAAGAATATACAACCTTTGTGGTTAGAAATTGTTTAAAAATTTTCAGATATGCAACCTTCAAACTTTGTAACAGCCTCATGGGGTCTTCTTCATTACCTTTTCATACAATTTAGATTTAAAAAATGCATACCTTTTCATATATTGCGTAGGTAAAAATGTAACCTTTTCCCATATTGTTTGGGTTTCATATGGTGTGTAATCTAAGAGTGGAAGTCAAAAGAGTAAAATTGGTTGATAAAAACACAGCAAGGAACACCAAGAAAGATGGCAGATGAAGAAAATTTGGAAACATCAGTGACCTTAACATATATTTCTGATAGTTTTCCCCAACATATTCACATATTTTTAAGCTTGAAAAGCAGACCGAGTTAACATATGTGGCATTGTCAAAAAAGTTACAAAACAATGAAATAAGCATGCTGTAAATGAAAAGATTAAGTTATCAAATAACTACAGAAAGTTTCTTTTCATCAAAGTGAATAAATAATTGTAAATTTATAAAAGTCAATTGTTAAGCGGCAATTAGCCTCTGTTTGTTCACAGAAATGTCATTTTTGGGAAAATTACTACCAAAGATCCAATGACAAATAGTAGAAATTACCTCAGAGAATAATAAAAAGTCTCCCCTATCCCCTAACACTAAAGGGAACCTATTCATTTTGTTACCCTTAGCATTTACGGGAGAGATTCATTTGCGCCAAAATTGCGTCCTTTTGCACCACAACTTTTTTCTCCGTTTAAACTAAACTACATTTGCGCCACATGTTTTAAAATTACATGGTATCATTTGCGCCAAAAATAACACATACGATTGCGCCAATAAGAAGAAAAATGACTTCCCCCCTCCTTTATTCTGACTTGGAATCGGCAGTTTATACGACAAATGTTTCCTTTTGTGAAACATATCTTCTTCTTACTGCTGCTGCATGGATACTTCCCAATTTAATGTATGTAGCAGCTTGTAACTTCACTTTATTGTCCAAAAACACAAACATTGAAGGATTAAAAATGCATAAAACATTTCATAATAATTTGCATGGTGGGAACAAAGCACTGTGTTATCAACATGTATGTAGCTAAAACATAATCAGCAAAAGCTTCTATTTTCTTCTCTATTGTCATATCTCTATTAAATATTCAGCAAAGCAATAAGTTTTATTCTCTCTCTATACATTGACTTTCTAATGCATTTTAAGTCATTTCTCTCCATGGTGAAATATCTCCGAACATATGATACTTTTTAAGCCAGAAATAAGAATCAATATATATTTATCATTAATATTTATGATAGATATGTGTACAGGTAAATTGGTGCAAATGAGTTCCAAATATTGGCCCAATTGATACATTTGGAAAACAAAATTTGGCGCAAATGATACCCCTGAAAAAGAGAATGTAGGACAGAAAGTCACAGGACAAAAAGTCACAGACAAAAAGTCACGGACAAAAAGTCACAGGACAAAAAGTCACAATTCATTTTTTCCGATTATTTTCTTTAAAGAAAAACAGCTTATTTCTACAAAAATATTTTTGTATTTTTCTTGCACTATTGTATATATACCAACTTTGTAAACAAAATTTATCAAAAATATATAAAAGATAATCAAATAATTGTTAAAAAAACAAAATGTCAAAGTGGCTTGGCACTTAAATGGCTTCATGGTGCCAAGAAATATATCTTTTGCATGATTAAAATTAAATAATTCTTGATTTTTCAAGTATAATGACACATTTCCTAAACTTTAATTTGAATATATGTATTAAAAAGTAAATATTTCAAGATATTTCTCTTATAAATTCAAACAATTGTCAACAAATTATTTGTGACTTTTTGTCCTGTGACTTTTTGTCCTACCAAATTTGTGACTTTATGTCCTGTGACTTTTTGTCCTGTGACTTTCTGTCCGTTTACCGAAAAAGAGTAATTGGCGCAAAAGGACTGCAGCAGCATTAACTGACTGAATATATGTTGTTTCCCAAAGTTTTCTCACTGAGGTAGCTAACTTAATATTTGAAGTTAACCACAAGGTAACTGACTTTACAGTTTCTAAATGAAAACTTTTCTAAATTTAAGTTTTAGATGATTAATATTTTATATATAACTAACATACAATAAAATGAACTGATATAAAGCTGCCTAACATTTAAAAATAAATATCCTGTAACAATGATATACACAACAATAACATTAATGGTGGAGTAGTTCTTCAATACTGCATAGTTTACTTTTGATTTTCAGACTGGCCAAATTAAATAACATGCAATGCATAAATATAGTTCATGTCTTTTCAAATTGCAAATACATATACACATAATACATTTCTATGGCCCAAAAATTAAAAAAAACAACAAGAAAAATTAATTTGTTCTGACAAAATATCCTCACGTCTTTTAATTTCTAAGATACAATATTTGCTGCCTTAGCCATTCCATGAAATATTGAATTCTTGTCCTCTAATAATTCATTTGGTCCATTGAACTCAGCAATTTTTCCCTGATCTAAAACCATTACCCTGTAAAACAAAATAGATGAAATGAATTATAAGCATTCCTTTTAAGTTCATCTGGCCCAAATCTAGAACTACTTTGCAATTTGAATAAAACTTGGAAAGAATATCGCATGTAAGATCATAGCTGTCAACTTTCAAAACCTAAATTGGGTGATCTCCCTTAAACATTTACTTGACAAAAGGAGATTTGCGTTTTTATTTTGTATGTCATCTTATATTTGGCATTTAAATGTTTTACGATTAATTTAGTTTCCAATACCCTTCCATTGTACTTAGTGATTATTTGAAGAGTCATTGTGATCTATATTTTATACATCACAGAATCATCATAGATTTGTCCAATTTATATCTCAGATAGTCTGAGTAACTAACAGCCATCAAGAATTCGGATGGATTGAGGTGTAGAAGAATCAAAAAGCAAGGTCATTCCAACTAACAACTTATACTTCTTAAATGTAAGTTGAACATTTCAGTTAAAAAAAAGTTAAGTAGGTTAGGTGAAGTGTCATTTATATAATAGATATTAGAAGATGTGGTAGAGTGTCAATGAGACAACTTCCCATCCAAGTCACAATTTGTAAAAGTATAAATTAAAACCATAAGCTCAAAGTATTGTTGAAGGCCGTACAGTGACCTATAGGTGATAATTTCTGTGTCATTTGGTCTCTTGTGAAAAGTTGTCTCATTGGCAAATACACCACATCTTCTTTTTATAATCATAAAGAATTTTATACAAATATATCATGCTTAGGGGTATTTGCCAAAAATACCGGGTGAGAGGTACAACAGAGCCGTTAGGCGAGGGAAATTTGATTACCTCGAAACCGTTATTTTTGGCAAATACCCCTTGTAAGCATGATATAATTGTTTAATTCCACCGAATGTTCCACCTCAGAAAGTTTATTATAATCAGGTATCATATGAAATTTCGACTTGAATGTATAATTTTTGCATACACTGTAGCTGTGCTCTTTGCTCATTCAAATTGCATTGACTGTATAATCATTTCTTATCTTTCTTTTTATGTACAGTCACTGTATATATATATCTCCCTTTTTATGATAATAAGCTGGTTCTCGGCTGACTACTTCACTTTGTTCATCAGTTTCAGTGAAACGTAATACAAGTGGATTCCAGTTTTATGTGACTGGTTGACAATTCGTTTCAGTTGAGTTTTATTTATGACGTCATTCCCGGATTTTTTACGTCATTCGCTCCAAAATCAATAATGATGCTTTTTATCCTAAATATTTCATCTGGAACCATATATTTAGAATGACCATGAATTTGTCAAATTAGAATAGAAATAATTCATTGAGTTATTTTTAGACATGGTATTCCCCATCTGCCATGGTATTTGCTAGGGTATTTCCCATCTGCCATGGTATTTGCTAGCAAATACCCCGGCACATGGAATTCCCTAATGGCAAATACCACGGCAGAGACAAGAAAATCTTAATATATAGAAATTGGTGAAAAATACCATGTTTCTCATCCAATCAAAATACAGCATTATTACATAAGGTGGAATTACATTAATAACTCACTTATCATAATCCAAAATTGTGTTAAGTCTGTGAGCAATGGTAAGAATGGTACAATCTTTAAACTCAGAACGAATTGTTTTCTGAATTAACTCATCTGTTTCCATGTCAACAGCAGCTGTGGCTTCATCAAGAATCAGTATCTTAGTCTTGTGAAGTAAGGAACGACCCAAGCAGACCAACTGTCTTTGACCAACACTGAAAAATTAAATCATTTACATTTGTGTCAAACAATGAATAACAGTTGCTAATGAACTACAATGGCTATAAAAGTTAAAGCTGTTGGAAAGGTTACTTTCAAGTCAATTTTATTTGTTCTGTCCTTTATTTTACATTATACAGAATTCTAATATGACGTGCTTCTTTCACTTTGTAAACAACACTGTGATAAAATGCTCGATATATCTATACTTAGAGCAGACTCCGTGGTGAACATAAAAATGGCTGTTACAATATACTTCCCACGTAAATCCACATGTATTGAAACCTATTTGTAAACCCTTTGCCGATTTTATTGTTTTAAAAATTGCAATTAAAAAAAGACAAAATCACTTTTATTCTTATTCGGATGCATAATAAAAAAAAGTAACGCACAAGAACTCGGAGAAACCAACAAAATAAAAATAAAATAAAATTCCGCGAAAGTCTATTAAGGTTTTTGGCGCATGTAAGTCATTTCAAAACATGACGTCATACAAATGAAAACGCTACAGTTGAAAGTTTTCTGTTACGTAAACCATTGAAATGTTGTTTACTTAAGAAATAATTCATGGAAGCCATAGATTTGTTAGAAATTTACACATGGCCTGGGCCGTGATATTTTAATTTTATCCTGAGCGTTAGCGAGGGTTAAAATTAACGAATATCACGGCCCAGGCCATGTGTAAATTTACAACAAATCTATGGCTTCCATGAATTATTTCGATTCTAATAGGACAAATAGGATCATTAAAAAACTGAAGCGATGATGGGAATACCGTGTGTTTCTGTTCTATTTTACCCACTGTTCGATAAATGTAAAACAAATCTAATAAACCTGCATGAATGATTTCTTAACTAACGGCTAGAAAAAAAATGTGATTACTTTTTTGACTTCTCAGTAAACCCAACATTTGCATTTCAAATTTACATTTTTTATCGTAAGCTACCGTCAAATAACTGTTGACATGTTGTAGACTAACCAAGGAGCCGCCATGTTGACTTGCTGAAATCAGTAAATGTGCGCCATGTTGACTTGCTGAAATCAGTAAATGTGCGAATAATGCAATAGAACAGAAAACAAGCAACACCTACCTCAATACTTTATTTTAATGCAATTGTATCCGAGTTTAGAAGGTAAACGCAATAGAAAAACCTTCAGCTTTGACGTTTTCATTCGTATGACGTCATGGTTTGAAATGACGTTAATGCGCAAAAATCATTACTGGAATTTCGCGGAATTTTAATTTATTTTGTTTTTGTCCATTTTTCCGTTCTCTAATGTGTAAATTCTTTTTGTTATGCATCAGAATCAGAATAAATGTTCTGTAGGGTTTTATTCAATTGTAATTGTTAACACAGCGAAATCCACAACCGTTTACACATAGGTTACGATACATGTGGATTTACGTGGGAGGCATATTTAAACAGCCATTTGTGTACATCTTGGAGTCTGCGCTAAGTATAGATATATCGAGAATTTTATCACGGTGTTTTTTACAAAGCGAAAGAAGCACGTCATATTAGAATATTGTATTAAAATTGATTATCAAGGTAGGTTTTGTTTGATTTTCTATTCTATTGCATTATTCGCATATTTACTGATTTCAGCAAGTCAACATGGCGGCTCCTTAGTTACGAAATGTCAACTTTGGATTTGACGGTAGCTTACGAGAAAGACATGTAAATCAAAATGACAATTGTTGGTTTTGAGAATGAAACAGATTTTTATATTAGCGGTTGTTCACGAAATAATCCATGCAAGCTACGGATTTATTAGAATGTTTGAGCTTTATCTAACAGGGAGTAAAAAAGAACAGCCGCACACACAGCTTTACCCACCCTCGCTTCAGTTTTTTTAATGATCATATTTGTCCTATTAGAATCGAAATAATTCATGGAAGCCATAGATTATTGGAAATTTACACATGGCCTGGGCCGTGATATTCGTTAATTTTATCCCTTGCTAACGCTCAGGATAAAATTCATATATCACGGCCCAGGCCATGTGTAAATTTCCAATAATCTATGGCTTCCATGAATTATTTCTTAATTAACTACCAGTATAAATATAACTAGAGGCTCTAACAGTCTAAAGAGCCTGTGTCGCTCACTTTGGTCTATGCACATATCATAAACGAAGGGCACAGATGGATTCATGACAAAATTGTGTTTTGGTGATGGTGATGTGTTTGCAGATCTTACCTTACTGAACATTCTTGCTGCTTACAATTATCTCTATCTAATGAACCTATGAATCTATCCCAGTAGTTAAAATCT